>NW_027667148.1:0-1200000 GCF_963924665.1 Micromys minutus
TGTGTGTATCTCTCTGTCTCTGTCTCTCTCCTGTATGCCTCCTCACCACGCAGCATTTCTAAATAGTTCCTCACTGCTTTAATGAGGTTCAGAATGCCTTCTTTAATGTCTTATAAAAAGTAGATATTTGGACGCACAAACATTGACAGAGAGGAAGAGAGACACTGACACACATGGGGGAGAGGCTGTGTCTAGTTGGAAGCCATGATGAACCATGGACCCTATGACCCGCCTATGAACAGTTACCTCAAAAAACCTAGGGGGAAATTGAGACACATTCACCCCTTTTCACAACCTCAGAAACAGTTGCGGGACCTTGACTTCGGAAGCTTCCCTTGGCACTGTGGGTGGCTGTTGGCCGAGCCCCTTACGTCTAGAAAACTTTCCACGAAGAACAAGGTCTTGCTGCCAGACACAGATGCCAATCCTAAAGATAAGGCTTTTTGTAAAAATTAGTTTCCAGATGGGGAATAGCTAAAGTGTGTTTTCTGATTGTTAAAGGAATTTCAGCAGCCCCAATAAAAGGAAATAGCAGGCTCACAGTTACCATTCGGAGTCTTGGCTAAACAATTAGTGCCAGGGGTTTGCTGCTCTGGGTAAAGCCTGTGAGTGATTCCAGTGGGCCCTGCAGCAATGAACACCATCCTCACCTCTGCCCCAGCCCAAAGGCGAGTTCTTACTCCTTGGCCTTGCAGGCATGGTTGCTCCCAACACCATAGGTCATTTTTTTAGGGCAGATCTTGGGTTTCTGTACCTAAATCCTGGAAACCCTGGACAGATTTGATGAGTAGAGAATTGGCACCTTATGTCTCAGTTTGCCTTTACTTGGAAATCTAGAAGCATCTGTTTAGATTGTGCCTTTACATCCTGGGGTTGTCTCTTGGACCCTGTCTCAGTTAGGGTTTTACTGCTGTGAACAGACACCGAGACCAAGGCAACTCTTATAAATGACAACATTTAACTGGGACTGGCTTACAGGTTCAAAGGATCAGTCGTTATCATCAAGGTGGGAACATGGCAGCATCCAGGCAGGCATGGTACAGGAGGAGCTGAGAGTTCTGCATCTTCATCTGAAGGCTGCTAGTGAAAAATTGGCTTCCAGGCAGCTAGAATGAGGGTCTTAAAGCCCATGCCCACAGTGACACACCCACTCCACCAAGACCACACCTCCTCCAACAAGGCCACACCTCCTCCAATAAGGCCACACCTCCTCCAACAAAGCCACACCCACTCCAGCAAAGCCACACCTCTTAGTAGTGCCACTCCCTGGGCCGAGTATATTCAAACCATGACAGAGCTTTCTCTTAGAAGTTCACCTTTAGCCAGTTAATCCTACACACTTTGAAAATACCACATCTGAGGAGCATCCCTGGCAGATGAGAGTAGGGTGGAAGGTAAGTGGAAGGCGCAGGACCGAGGTCTCGCTGACACCCCTGAGGAGCATCAGGGATGAGGAAAAGACGCTTCCATGGCTTGTTCTCCCGAACCTCATAGTGTGAACCTATCACCGTGATAATGGAGGAGAGAGGTGTGCTCTGCAGGGTGGGCGGTAGAGCCTGGAGACAGAGCCCTGGTACATGACACAGCGTGTGACGCAGCGTCATGACACATAGATGACACGCTGCATTACATAGTGTGTGACATAATGTATGTCACAGTGTATGACACAGTGTGTAACACAGTACGTGACATAGTGTGTGACACAGAGCATGTCACAGTACATGACACAGTATATGATATATAGTGCATGATATAGCCATGACACACTGCATGACACAGTACATGACACATAGCATGGCAAAAAAGCAGAAATTACTCATATTTTGGCGCAAAATGCAGAAATTCCCCATATTTTGAGGTTAAAAGTCTTGAATTTCCCTTATGTTGGTGCAAAAACGCATAAATTTCTTCAATTTGGGGGCAAAAAAGCAGAAATTTCCCTTATTATGGAGCAAAATTGAAGAATTTTCCTTATTTTGGGGCAAAAAAGACAGAAATTCCTTTTGTTTTGGGGGAAAATGACAGAAATTCCACTTATTTTGAGGTAAAAAGGCAGAAATTCCGCTTATTGGGGGGCAAAAAACAGAAATTTCCCTTATTTTGGGGCAAAACTCAGAAATTCCACTTATTTTGGGGCAAAATTCTAGTAATTTTCCTTATTTTGGGTCAAAATTGCAGAAATTTTACTTATTTTAAGGCAAAATTGCAGAAATTTCACTTATTTCAGAAAAAAAGCAGAAATTTTCTTATTTTGGTACAAAAAGGCAAAAATTTCTTCAATTTTTGGTACAAAAATGCAGAAATTTTTCTTATTTTGGGACAAAAAGGCAGAAATCTCCCATATTTTGGGGCAAAAATGCAGAAATTCTTCTTATTTTGAGGTAAAAAGGCTGAAATTCCCCTTATTTTGAGGTAAAAAGGCTGAAATTCCCTTTATTTGGGGGCAAAAAGGAAGAAATTTCCCTTATTTTGGGGAAAAATTGCAGAAATTTCACTTACTTCAGAGTAATAAGTTAGAAATTTTTTTTATTTTGGGGCAAAAAGACAGAAATTCCCTTTGTTTTGGGGGAAAAAGACAGAAATTCCACATTTTAGAGGCAAAAAAGCAGAAATTCCTTTTATTTTGGAGTAAAAATGAAGAAATATCTTTTTTTGCGGCAAAAGGTATACATTCCCCTTATTTTCAGGCTAAGAGGCAGAAATTCCCCGTATTTTGGAGAAAATTGCAGAAATTCCCCTAATTGTGGGGCAAAAAGGCAGAAATTTCCTTTATGTTAGGGCAAAAAGACAGAAATTCTCCTTATTTTGGGGCAAAACTCAGAAATTCCACTTATTTTGGGGGCAAAATTCCAGAAATTTCCCTTATTTTGGGGCAAAATTGCAGAAATTTTACTTATTTGGGGGCAAAATTGCAGAAATTTCACTTATTTCAGAAAAAAAGCAGAATTTTCTTATTTTGGTGCAAAAAGCCAGAAATTTCTTTTATTTTGGTACAAAATTGCAGAAATTTTTCTTATTTTAGGGCAAAAAGGCAGAAATCTCCCATATTTTGGGGCAAAAATTCAGAAATTCCTCTTATTTTTAGGTAAAAAGGCTGAAATTCCCCTTATTTGGGGGCAAAAAGGCAGAAATTTCCCTTATTTTGAGGCAAAATTGCAGAAATTTCACTTATTTCAGAGAACAAAAGCAAAAATTTTTCTTATTTTAGGGCAAAATGCAGAAATTCCCATTATTTTGGGGCAAAAAGGCAGAAATTCACCTTATTTTGGGGTAAAATTGCAGACATTTCACATATATCAGGGCAAAAAGGCAGAAATTCCCCTTATTTTGGGATAAAATTGCAGAAATGTCCCTTGTTTGGGGGCAAAATGCAGAAAATCCCTTTAATTTCGGGCAAAAAAGCAGAAATTCCCCGTATTTTGGAGCAAAATTCCTGAAATTCCCCTAATTTGAGGCAAAAAGACAGAAATTCCCTTTGTTTTGGGGGAAAAAAACAGAAATTCCACTTATTTAGAGGCCAAAAAGCAGAAATTCCCCTTATTTTGGAGCAAAAATGAAGAAATTTCCGTTTTTTATGGCAAAAAGTTATGCATTCTTATTTTGGGGAAAAAGGCAGAAGTTCCCTGTATTTTGGAGCAAAATTGCAGAAATTCTCCTAATTGTGGGGCAAAAAGGCAGAAATTCCCTATATGTTAGGGCAAAAAGACAGAAATTCTCCTTATTTTTGGGCAAAAATCAGAAATTCCACTTATTTTGGGGCAAAATTCCAGAAATTTCCCTTATTTTGTGGCAAAATTGCAGAAATTTCAGTTATTTTGGGGCAAAATTGCAGAAATTTCACTTATTTCAGAGAAAAAGCAGAAATTTTCTTATTTTGGTGCAAAAAGACAGAAATTTCTTTTATTTTGGTACAAAATTGCAGAAATTTTTTTATTTTGGGCAAAAAGGCAGAAATCTCCCATATTTTGGGGCAAAAATGCAGAAATTCCTTTTTTTGTGGTAAAAAAGCTAAGATTCCCCTTATTTGTGGGCAAAAAGACAGAAATTTCCATTATTTTGGGGCAAAATTGCAGAAATTTCACTTATTTCAGAGTAATAAGTCAGAAATTTTCCTGATTTTGGGGCAAAAAAGACAGAAATTCCCTTTGTTTTGGAGGAAAAAGACAGAAATTCCACTTTTTTAGAGGCAAAAAAGCAGAAATTTCTTTTATTTTGGAGTAAAAATGAAGATATTTCTTTTTTTTGTGGCAAAAAATATATATTCCCCTTATTTTCAGGCTAAAAAGCAGAAATTCCCCATATTTTGGAGCAAAATTGCAGAAATTCCCCTAATTGTGGGGCAAAAAGTCAGAAATTCCCTGTATGTTAGGGCAAAAGGACCGAAATTCTCCTTATTTTGGGGCAAAACTCAGAAATTCCACTTATTTTAGGGCAAAATTCCAGAAATTTCCCTTATTTTGGGGCAAAATTGCAGAAATTTCACTTATTTTGGAGCAAAATTGCAGAAATTTCACTTATTTCAGAAAAAAAGCAGAAATTTTCTTATTTTGGTGCAAAAAGGCAGAAATTTCTTTTATTTTGGTACAAAATTGCATAAATTATTCTTATTTTGGAAGAAAAAGGCAGAAATCTCCCATATTTTGGGGCAAAAATGCAGCAATTCCTCTTATTTTGAGGTAACAAGGCTTAAATTCCCCTTATTTGGGGGGAAAAAGGCAGAAATTTCCCTTATTTTCGAGCAAAATTGCAGAAATTTCACTTATTTCAGGGTAATAAGTCAGAAATTTTCCTTATTTTGGGGCAAAAAAGACAGAAATTCCCTTTGTTTTTGGGGATAAAGACAGAAATTCCACTTTTTTAGAGGCAAAAAAGCAGAAATTCTTTTTATTTTGGAGTAAAAATGAAGAAATTTCCTTTTTTTGTGGCAAAAGGTATACATTCCCCTAATTTTTGGGCTAAAAAGCAGAAATTCCTCGAAAATTGAGCAAAATTGCAGAAATTCCCCTAATTGTGGGGCAAAAAGGCACAAATTCCCTATATGTTGGGGCAAAAAGACAGAAATTCTCATTTTGGGGCAAAACTCAGAAATTCCACTTATTTTGGGTCAAAATTCCAGAAACTTCCCTTATTTAGGGGCAAAATTGCAGAGATTTCACTAATTTCAGGGAAAAAAGACAAAAATTTTCCTTATTTTGGGGCAAAAAGGCAGAAATTCCTAATATTTTGTGGCAAAAATACAGAAATTCCCCTTATTTTGAGGTAAAAAGGCTGAAATTCCTGTTAATTAGGGGCAAAAAGGCAGAAATTTCCCTTATTTTGGTGCAAAATTGAAGAAATTTCACTTATTTCAGGGTTATAAGTCAGAAATTTTCCTTATTTTGGGGCCAAAATGACAGAAATTCCCTTTGTTTTGGGGGAAAAAGAGAGAAATTCAACTTATTTAGAGGCAAAAAAGCAGATATTCCCCTTATTTTGGAGCAAAAATCAAGAAATTTCCCTTTTTAATTGCAAAAAGGTATGCATTCTTCTTATTTTCGGGCAAAAAGGCAGAAATTCCCTGTATTTTGGAGGAAAATTGCAGAAATTCCCCTAATTGTGGGGCAAAAAGGCAGAAATTCCCTATATGTTAGGGCAAAAAGACAGAAATTCTCCTTATTTTTGGGCAAAAATCAGAAATTCCACTTATTTTGAGGCAAAATTCCAGAAATTTCCCTTATTTTGTGGCAAAATTGCAGAAATTTCAGTTATTTTGGGGCAAAATTGCAGAAATTTCACTTATTTCAGAGAAAAAGCAGAAATTTTCTTATTTTGGTGCAAAAAAACAGAAATTTCCTTTATTTTGGTACAAAATTGCAGAAATTTTTTTATTTTGGGCAAAAAGGCAGAAATCTCCCATATTTTGGGGCAAAAATGCAGAAATTCCTTTTTTTGTGGTAAAAAAGCTAAGATTCCCCTTGTTTGTGGGCAAAAAGACAGAAATTTCCATTATTTAGGGGCAAAATTGCAGAAATATCACCTATTTCAGAGTAATAAGTCAGAAATTTTCCTGATTTTGGGGCAAAAAAGACAGAAATTCCCTTTGTTTTGGAGGAAAAAGACAGAAATTCCACTTTTTTAGAGGCAAAAAAGCAGAAATTCCTTTTATTTTGGAGTAAAAATGAAGATATTTCTTTTTTTTTGTGGCAAAAAATATATATTCCCCTTATTTTCAGGCTAAAAAGCAGAAATTCCCCATATTTTGGAGCAAAATTGCAGAAATTCCCCTAATTGTGGGGCAAAAAGTCAGAAATTCCCTGTATGTTAGGGCAAAAAGACCGAAATTCTCCTTATTTTGGGGCAAAACTCAGAAATTCCACTTATTTTAGGGCAAAATTCCAGAAATTTCCCTTATTTTGGGGCAAAATTGCAGAAATTTCACTTATTTTGGAGCAAAATTGCAGAAATTTCACTTATTTCAGAAAAAAAGCAGAAATTTTCTTATTTTGGTGCAAAAAGGCAGAAATTTCTTTTATTTTGGTACAAAATTGCATAAATTATTCTTATTTTGAAAGAAAAAGGCAGAAATCTCCCATATTTTGGGGCAAAAATGCAGCAATTCCTCTTATTTTGAGGTAACAAGGCTTAAATTCCCCTTATTTGGGGGGAAAAAGGCAGAAATTTCCCTTATTTTCGAGCAAAATTGCAGAAATTTCACTTATTTCAGGGTAATAAGTCAGAAATTTTCCTTATTTTGGGGCAAAAAAGACAGAAATTCCCTTTCTTTTTGGGGATAAAGACAGAAATTCCACTTTTTTAGAGGCAAAAAAGCAGAAATTCTTTTTATTTTGGAGTAAAAATGAAGAAATTTCCTTTTTTTGTGGCAAAAGGTGTACATTCCCCTAATTTTCGGGCTAAAAAGCAGAAATTCCTCGAAAATTGAGCAAAATTGCAGAAATTCCCCTAATTGTGGGGCAAAAAGGCACAAATTCCCTATATGTTGGGGCAAAAAGACAGAAATTCTCATTTTGGGGCAAAATTCCAGAAATTTCCCTTATTTTGGGGCAAAATTGCAGAAATTTCCCTTATTTAGGGGCAAAATTGCAGAGATTTCACTAATTTCAGGGAAAAAAGACAAAAATTTTCCTTATTTTGGGGCAAAAAGGCAGAAATTCCTAATATTTTGTGGCAAAAATACAGAAATTCCCCTTATTTTGAGGTAAAAAGGCTGAAATTCCTGTTAATTGGGGGCAAAAAGGCAGAAATTTCCCTTATTTTGGTGCAAAATTGAAGAAATTTCACTTATTTCAGGGTTATAAGTCAGAAATTTTCCTCATTTTGGGGCCAAAATGACAGAAATTCCCTTTGTTTTGGGGGAAAAAGAGAGAAATTCCACTTATTTAGAGGCAAAAAAGCAGATATTCCCCTTATTTTGGAGCAAAAATGAAGAAATTTCCCTTTTTAATTGCAAAAAGGTATGCATTCTTCTTATTTTCGGGCAAAAAGGCAGAAATTCCCTGTATTTTGGAGCAAAATTGCAGAAATTCCCCTAATTGTGGGGCAAAAAGTCAGAACTTTCCTATATGTTGGGGCAAAAAGACAGAAATTCTTCTTAATTTGGGGGCAAACTCAGAAATTCCACTTATTTTGCGGGCAAAATTCCAGAAATTTCCCTTATTTTGGGGCAAAATTGCAGAAATTTCACTTATTTTCAGGCAAAATTGCAGAAATTTCACTTACTTCAGAAAAAAAGCAGAATTTTCTTATTTTGGTCCAAAAAGGCAGAAATTTCTTTTATTTTGGTACAAAATTGCAGAAATTTTTCTTATTTTGGGTCAAAAAGGCAGAAATTCCTAATATTTTGTTGCAAAAATGCAGAAATTCCCCTTATTTTGTGGTAAAAATTCTGAAATTCCCTTTATATGAGGGCAAAAAGGCAGAAATTTCCCTTATTTTGGGGCAAAATTGCAGAAATTTCACTTATTTCAGTGTAATAAGTCAGAAATTTTCTTTATTTTGGGGCAAAAAAGACAGAAATTCTTTTTGTTTTGAGGGAAAAAGGCAGAAATTCCACTTTTTTAGCGGCAAAAAAGCAAAAATTCATTTTATTTTGGAGTAAAAATGAAGAAATTTCTTTTTTTTTGTGGCAAAAAGTATACATTCCCCTTATTTTCAGGCTAAAAAGCAGAAATTCCCCGTATTTTGGAGCAAAATTGCAGAAATTCCTCTAATTGTGGGGCAAAAAGGCAGAAATTGCCTATATGTTGGGGCAAAAAGACAGAAATTCTCCTAATTTTGGGGCAAAACTCAGAAATTCCACTTACTTTGGGGCAAAATTCCAAAAATTTCCCTTATTTTGGGCCAAAATTGCAGAAATTTCACTTATTTTGAGGCAAAATTGCAGAAATTTCACTTATTTCAGGGTAATAAGTCAGAAATTTTCCTTATTTTGGGGCAAAAAACACAGAAATTCCCTTTGTTTTGGGAGAAAAAGACAGAAATTCCACTTTTTTAGAGGCAAAAAAGCAGAAATTCCTTTTATTTTGGAGTAAAAATGAAGAAATTTCCCTTTTTTGTGGCAAAATGTATACATTCCACTTATTTTTGGGCTAAAAAGCAGAAATTACCCGTATTTTGGAGCAAAATTGCAGAAATTCCCCTAATTGTGGGGCAAAAGGCAGAAATTCCCTATATGTTGGGGCAAAAAGACAGAAATTCTCCTTATTTTGGGGCAAAACTCAGAAATTCCACTTATTTTGCGGCAAAATTCCAGAAATTTCCCTTATTTTGGGGCAAAATTGCAGAAATTTTACTTATTTTGGGGCAAAATTGCAGAAATTTCACTTATTTCATTGTAATAAGTCAGAAATTTTCATTATTTTGGGGCAAAAAAGACAGAAATTCCCTTTGTTTTGGGGGAAAAAGACAGAAATTCCACTTTTTTAGAGGCAAAAAAGCAGAAATTCCTATTATTTTGGAGTAAAAATGAAGAAATTTCCCTTTTTTGTGGCCAAAGGTATACATTCCACTTATTTTTGGGCTAAAAAGCAGAAATTACCCGTATTTTGGAGCAAAATTGCAGAAATTTCCCTAATTGTGGGGCAAAAAGGCAGAAATTCCCTATATGTTGGGGCAAAAAGACAGAAATTCTCCTTATTTTGGGGCAAAACTCAGAAATTCCACTTATTTTGGGAGCAAAATTCCAGAAATTTCCCTTATTTTGGGGCAAAATTGCAGAAATTTCACTTATTTTGTGGCAAAATTGCAGAAATTTCACTTATTTCATGGTAAAAAGGCAGAAATTATCCTTATTTTGGGGCAAAAATGCAGAAATTCCAAATATTTTGTGGCAAAAATGCAGAAATTCCCCTTATTTTGAGGTAAAAAGGCTGAAATTCCCCTTATTTGGGGGCAAAAAAAAAGAATTTCTTATTTTGGGGCAAAATTGCAGAAATTTTACTTATTTTGGGGCAAAATTGCAGAAATTTCACTTATTTCATTGTAATAAGTCAGAAATTTTCATTATTTTGGGGCAAAAAAGACAGAAATTCCCTTTGTTTTGGGGGAAAAAGACAGAAATTCCACTTTTTTAGAGGCAAAAAAGCAGAAATTCCTATTATTTTGGAGTAAAAATGAAGAAATTTCCCTTTTTTGTGGCCAAAGGTATACATTCCACTTATTTTTGGGCTAAAAAGCAGAAATTGCCCGTATTTTGGAGCAAAATTGCAGAAATTTCCATAATTGTGGGGCAAAAAGGCAGAAATTCCCTATATGTTGGGGCAAAAAGACAGAAATTCTCCTTATTTTGGGGCAAAACTCAGAAATTACACTTATTTTGGGAGCAAAATTCCAGAAATTTCCCTTATTTTTGGGCAAAATTGCAGAAATTTCACTTATTTTGTGGCAAAATTGCAGAAATTTCACTTATTTCATGGTAAAAAGGCAGAAATTATCCTTATTTTGGGGCAAAAATGCAGAAATTCCAAATATTTTGTGGCAAAAATGCAGAAATTCCCCTTATTTTGAGGTAAAAAGGCTGAAATTCCCCTTATTTGGGGGCAAAAAAAAAAGAATTTCTTATTTTGGGGCAAAATTGCAGAAATTTTACTTATTTCAGAGTAATAAGTCAGAAATTTTCCTTATTTTGCGGCAAAAAAAACAGAAATTCCACTTATTTAGAGGCAAAAAAGCAGAAATTCCGCTTATTTTGGAGCAAAAATTAAGAAATTTTCCTTTTTTATGGCAAAAAGGTATGCATTCTTCTTGTTTTCGGTCAAAAAGGCAGAAATTCCCCGTTTTTTGGAGCAAAATTGCAGAACTTCCCCTAATTTTGGGGCAAAAAGGCAGAAATTCCCTATATGTTGGGGCAATAAGACAGAAATTCTCCTTATTTTGGGGCAAAATTCAGAAATTCCATTTCTTTTGGTGCAAAATTCCCAAAATTTCCCTTATTTTCTGGCAAAATTGCAGAAATTTTACTTATTTAGGGGCAAAATTGCAGAAATTTCACTTTTTTCAGGGAAAAAAGGCCGAAATTTTCCATTTTTGGGAGCAAAAAAGCAGAAATTCCTAATATTTTGTGGCAAAAATGCAGAAATTTCCCTTATTTTGAGGTAAAAAGGCTGAAATTCCCCTTATTTGGGGGCAAAAATGCAGAAATTTCTCTTATACTGGGGCAAAATTGCAGAAATTTCACTTATTTCAGGGTAATAAATCAGAAATTTTCCTTATTTTGGGGCAAAAAATACAGAAATTCCATTTGTATGGGGGGAAAAAGACAGAAATTCCATTTATTTAGAGTCAAAAAAGCAGAAATTCCCCTTATTTTGGGGCAAAATTGCAGAAATTTCCTTTACATTGGGGCAAAATTGCAGAAATTCCCCTTATTTTGGGGTAAAATTGCAGAAATTTCACTTTTTTCAGAGAAAAAGCACAGAAATTTCTCTTATTTTGGGGAAAAAGACAGAAATTTCTTTTATTTTGGTACAAAATTGCAGAAATTTTCTTTATTTTGGGGAAAATGCTGAAATTCCCCTTATTTTGAGGCAAAAAGGCAGAAATTCCCTTTCTTTTGTGGCAAAAAGGCAGAAATTCCTCTTATTTTGCGGCAAAAATGAAGAAATTTCCCTTTTTTGTGGCAAAAGGTATACATTCCCCTTATTTTCGGGCAAAAAGGCAGAAATTCCCCGTATTTTGGAGCACAATTGCAGAAAATCCCCAAATTGTGGGGCAAATAGGCAGAAATTCCCTATATGTTGGGGCAAAAAGACAAAAATTCTCCTTATTTTGGGACAAAACTCAGAATTTCCACTTATTTTGGGGCAAAATTCCAGAAATTTCCCTTATTTTGGGGCAAAATTGCAGAAATTTCACTTATTATGGGGCAAAATTGCAGAAATTTCACTTATTTCATGGTAAAAAGGCAGAAATTTTTCTTATTTTGGGGCAAAATGGCAGAAATTCCTAATATTTTGTGGCAAAAATGCAGAAATTCCCCTTATTTTGAGGTAAAAAGGCTGAAATTCCCCTTATTTGGGTGCAAAAAGGCAGAAATTTTTCTTATTTTGGGGCAAAATTGCAGACATTTCACTTATTTCAGGGTAATAAGTCAGAAATTTTCCTTATTTTGGGGCAAAAAAGACAGAAATTCCCCTAATTGTGGGGCAAAAAGGCAGAAATTCCCTATATGTTGGGGCAAAAAGACAGAAATTCTCCTTATTTTGGGGCAAAACTCAGAAATTCCACTTATTTTGGTGCAAAATTCCAGAAATTTCCCTTATTTTAGGGCAAAATTGCAGAAATTTCACTTATTTTGGGGCAAAATTGCAGAAATTTAACTTATTTCAGAAAAAAATTCAGAAATTTTTCTATTTTGGTGCAAAAAGGCAGAAATTTCTTTTATTTTGGTACAAAATTGCAGAAATTTTTCTTATTTTGGGGCAAAAAGGCAGAAATCCCCCATATTTTGAGGCAAAAATGCAGAAATTCCTCTTATTTTGAGGTAATAAGGCTGAAATTTCCCTTATTTGGGGGCAAAAAGGCAGAAATTTCCCTTATTTTGAGGCAAAATTGCAGAAATTTCACTTATTTCAGGGTAATAAGTCAGAAATTTTCTTTATTTTGGGGCAAAAAAGACAGAAATTCCCTTTGTTTTGGGAGAAAAAGACAGAAATTCCACTTTTTTAGAGGCAAAAAAGCAGAAATTCCTTTTATTTTGGAGTAAAAATGAAGAAATTTCCCTTTTTTGTGGCAAAAGGTATGCATTCCACTTATTTTTGGGCTAAAAAGCAGAAATTACCCGTATTTTGGAGCAATATTGCAGAAATTCCCCTAATTGTGGGGCAAAGAGGCAGAAATTCCCTGTATGTTAGGGCAAAAAGACAGAAATTCTCCTTATTTTGGGGCAAAACTCAGAAATTCTACTTATTTTGGGGCAAAATTCCAGAAATTTCTCTTATTTTGGGGCAAAATTGCAGAAATTTCACTTATTTTGGGGCAATATTGCAGAAATTTCACTTATTTCATGGTAAAAAGGCGGAAATTTTTTTTATTTTGATGCAAAAATGCAGAAATTCCAAATATTTTGTGGCAAAAATGAAGAAATTCCCTTTATTTTGAGGTAAAAATGCAGAAATTCCCCTTATTTGGGGGCAAAAAAAAGAAATTTCACTTATTTTGGGGCAAAAACTCAGAAATTCCACACTTTTTTGGTCAAAATTCCAGAAATTTCCCTTATTTTGGAGCAAAATTGCAGAAATTTCACTTATTTTGGTGCAAAATTGCAGAAATTTAACTTATTTCAGAAAAAAATTCAGAAATTTTCCTATTTTGGTGCAAAAAGGCAGAATTATCTTTTATTTTGGTACAAAATTGCAGAAATTTTTCTTATTTTGGGGCAAAAAGGCAGAAATCTCCCATATTTTGGGGCAAAAATGAAGATATTCCTCTTATTTTGAGGTAAAAAGGCTGAAATTTCCTTTATTTGGGGGCAAAAAGGCAGAAATTTCCCTTATTTTGAGGAAAATTGCAGAAATTTCACTTATTTCTGGGTAATAAGTCAGAAATTTTCGTTATTTTGGGGCAAAAAAGACAGAAATTCCCTTTGTTTTGGGGGAAAAAGACAGAAATTCCACTTTTTTAGAGGCAAAAAAGCAGAAATTCCTTTTATTTTGGAGTAAAAATGAAGAAATTTCTTTTTTTGTGGCAAAAGGTATACATTCCACTTATTTTTGGGCTAAAAAGCAGAAATTACCCGTATTTTGGAGCAAAATTGCAGAAAATCCCCAAATTGTGGGGCAAAGAGTCAGAAATTCCCTATATGTTAGGGCAAAAAGACAGAAATTCTCCTTATTTTGGGACAAAACTCAGAATTTCCACTTATTTTGGGGCAAAATTCCAGAAATTTCCCTTATTTTGGGGCAAAATTGCAGAAATTTCACTTATTTTGGGGCAAAATTGCAGAAATTTCCCTTATTTCAGGAAAAAATGGCAGAAATTTTTCTTATTTTGGGGCAAAAAGGCAGAAATTCCTAATATTTTGTGGCAAAAATGCAGAAATTCCCCTTATTTTGAGGTAAAAATGCTGAAATTCCCCTTATTTGTGTGCAAAAAGGCAGAAATTTTTCTTATTTTGGGGCAAAATTGCAGACATTTCACTTATTTCAGGGTAATAAGTCAGAAATTTTCCTTATTTTGGGGCAAAAAAGACAGAAATTCCCCTAATTGTGGGTCAAAAAGGCAGAAATTCCCTATATGTTGGGGCAAAAAGACAGAAATTCTCCTTATTTTGGGGCAAAACTCAAAAATTCCACTTATTTTGGGGCAAAATTGCAGGAATTTACCTTATTTTGGGGCAAAATTGCAGAAATTTCACTTATTTTGGGGCAAAATTGCAGAAATTTCACTTATTTCAGGCTAATAAGTCAGAAATTTTCCTTATTTTGGGGCCAAAAAGACAGAAATTCCCTTTGTTTTGGGGGGGAAAAGACAGAAATTCCACTTATTTAGAGGCAAAAAAGCAGAAATTCCTCTTATTTTGGAGCAAAACTGAAGAAATTGCTATTTTTTATGGCAAAAGGGTATGCATTCTTCTTATTTTCGGGCAAAAAGGCAGAAATTCCCCGTATTTTGGAGCAAAATTGCAGAAATTCCCCTAATTGTGGGCAAAAAGGCAGAAAATCCCTATATGTTGGGGCAAAAAGACAGAAATTCTCCTTATTTTGGGGCAAAACTCAGAAATTCCACTTATTTTGGTGCAAAATTCCAGAAATTTCCCTTATTTTAGGGCAAAATTGCAGAAAATTCACTTATTTTGGGGCAAAATTGCAGAAATTTAACTTATTTCAGAAAAAAATTCAGAAATTTTTCTATTTTGGTGCAAAAAGGCAGAAATTTCTTTTATTTTGGTACAAAATTGCAGAAATTTTTCTTATTTTGGGGCAAAAAGTCAGAAATCTCCCATATTTAGGGGAAAAATGCAGAAATTCCTCTTATTTTGAGGTAAAAATGCTGAAATTTCCCTTATTTGGGGGCAAAAAGGCAGAAATTTCCCTTATTTTGAGGCAAAATTGCAGAAATTTCACTTATTTCACGGTAATAAGTCAGAAATTTTCTCTATTTTGGGGCAAAAAAGACAGAAATTCCCTTTGTTTTGGGAGAAAAATACAGATATTTCACTTTTTTAGAGGCAAAAAAGCAGAAATTCCTTTTATTTTGGAGTAAAAATGAAGAGATTTCCCTTTTTTGTGGCAAAAGGTATGCATTCCACTTATTTTTGGGCTAAAAAGCAGAAATTACCCGTATTTTAGAGCAAAATTGCAGAAATTCCCCTAATTGTAAGGCAAAATGGCAGAAATTCCCTATATGTTAGGGCAAAAAGACAGAAATTCTCTTTATTTTTGGGGCAAAACTCAGAAATTCCATTTATTTTGGGGCAAAATTCCAGAAATTTCTCTTATTTTGGGGCAAAATTGCAGAAATTTCACTTATTTTGGGGCAAAATTGCAGAAATTTCACTTATTTCATGGTAAAAAGGCAGAAATTATCCTAATTTTGATGCAAAAATGCAGAAATTCCAAATATTTTGTGGCAAAAATGAAGAAATTCCCTTTATTTTGAGGTAAAAATGCAGAAATTCCCCTTATTTGGGGGCAAAAAAAAGAAATTTCACTTATTTTGGGGCAAAAACTCAGAAATTCCACACTTTTTTGGTCAAAATTCCAGAAATTTCCCTTATTTTGGGGCAAAATTGCAGAAATTTCACTTATTTTGGTGCAAAATTGCAGAAATTTTACTTATTTCAGAAAAAAATTCAGAAATTTTCCTATTTTGGTGCAAAAAGGCAGAATTATCTTTTATTTTGGTACAAAATTGCAGAAATTTTTCTTATTTTGGGGCAAAAAGGCAGAAATCTCCCATATTTTGGGGCAAAAATGAAGATATTCCTCTTATTTTGAGGTAAAAAGGCTGAAATTTCCTTTATTTGGGGGCAAAAAGGCAGAAATTTCCCTTATTTTGAGGAAAATTGCAGAAATTTCACTTATTTCTGGGTAATAAGTCAGAAATTTTCGTTATTTTGGGGCAAAAAAGACAGAAATTCCCTTTGTTTTGGGGGAAAAAGACAGAAATTCCACTTTTTTAGAGGCAAAAAAGCAGAAATTCCTTTTATTTTGGAGTAAAAATGAAGAAATTTCTTTTTTTGTGGCAAAAGGTATACATTCCACTTATTTTTGGGCTAAAAAGCAGAAATTACCCGTATTTTGGAGCAAAATTGCAGAAAATCCCCTAATTGTGGGGCAAAGAGGCAGAAATTCCCTATATGTTAGGGCAAAAAGAAAGAAATTCTCCTTATTTTGGGGCAAAACTCAGAATTTCCACTTATTTTGGGGCAAAATTCCAGAAATTTCCCTTATTTTGGGGCAAAATTGCAGAAATTTCACTTATTTTGCGGCAAAATTGCAGAAATTTCCCTTATTTCAGGTAAAAATGGCAGAAATTTTTCTTATTTTGGGGCAAAAAGGCAGAAATTCCTAATATTTTGTGGCAAAAATGCAGAAATTCCCCTTATTTTGAGGTAAAAAGGCTGAAATTCCCCTTATTTGGGTGCAAAAAGGCAGAAATTTTTCTTATTTTGGGGCAAAATTGCAGACATTTCACTTATTTCAGGGTAATAAGTCAGAAATTTTCCTTATTTTGGGGCAAAAAAGACAGAAATTCCCCTAATTGTGGGGCAAAAAGGCAGAAATTCCCTATATGTTGGGGCAAAAAGACAGAAATTCTCCTTATTTTGGGGCAAAACTCAGAAATTCCACTTATTTTGGGGCAAAATTGCAGGAATTTACCTTATTTTGGGGCAAAATTGCAGAAATTTTCCTTATTTGGGGCAAAATTGCAGAAATTTCACTTATTTTCAGGTAAAAAGACTGAAATATCCTTTATTTTGGGGCAAAAAGGAAGAAATTCCCCTTATTTTGGGGCAAAATTGCAGAAATTTTTCTTATTTTGGGGCAAAAAGGCTGAAATTCTTCTTATTTTGAGGTAAAATGCTGAAATTCCCCATATTTTGGGGCAAAAGGCAAAAATTCTTCTTATTTTGGGGCAAAAAGGCACAAATTTCCCTTATTTTCGGGCAAAATTGCAGAAATTTCATTTATTTCAGGGCAAAAATTCAGAAATTCCTTTTATTTTGGGGCAAAGAGCAGAAATTTCTTTTATTATGGTACAAAATTGAAGAAATTTTTCTTATTTTGAAACAAAAAGGCAGAAAATTCCCCTTATTTTGAGGCAAAAGGCAGAAATTATTCTCAATTTGAGGTAAAATGCAGAAATTCCCCGTATTTTGAAGCAAAATTGCAGAAATTCTCATAATTTTCGGGCAAAAGGCAAAAATTCTCCTTATTTTGGGGCAAAAAGACAGAAAATCTCCTTTTTTGGGAGCAAACAGTCAGAAATTTTCCTTATTTTGGGGCAAAATTGCAGAAATTTCCTTTACATTGGGGCAAAATTGCAGAAATTTCCATATTTTGGGGCAAAATTGCAGAAATTTCACTTATTTCAGGGAAAAAAGGCGAAAATTTTTTTTGGGGGGCAAAAAGTCAGAAATTTTTTTTATTTTGGTACAAAATTGCAGAAATTTTTCTTATTTTTGGGCAAAAAGTCAGAAATTCCTCATATTTTGGGGCAAAAAGGCAGAAATTCCCCTTATTTTGAGGTAAAAAGGCTGAAATTCCCCTTATTTTGGGGCAAAAAGACAGAAATTTCGTTTATTTTGGGGAAAAGGCAGAAATTGCACTTATTTTGAGTCAAAAAGGTGGAAAATCCCCTTATTTTGGGGCAAAAATGAAGAAATTTGCTTTTTTTATGGCAAAAAGGTATACATTCCCTTTATTTTTGGGCAAAATGGCACAAATTCCCCGTATTTTGGAGCAACATTGCAGAAATTCCCCTAATTTTTGGGCAAAAAGGCAGAAATTCCCCTTATTTTGGGGTAAAACTGCAGAAATTTCACTTTTTTGCGGCAAAATGTCAGAAATTCCCCTTATTTTCGGCAAAAAAAGCAGATAATCCCCTTATTTTAGGGAAAAATTGCAGAAATTTCTCTTATTTTGGGGCAAAATTGCAGAAATTTCACTTATTTCGCGGCAAAATGTCAGAAATTCCCCTTATTTTCGGCAAAAAAGGCAGAAAATTCCCGTATTTTGGAGAATAAATTGCAGAAATTCACCTAATTTTAGGGTAAAAAAATACAGTAATTTTCTTTATTTTTGGGCAAAAAGGCAGAAATTCTCCTTATTTTAGGGCAAAAAGGCAGAAATTCTTCTTATTTTAGGGCAAAATTGCAGAAATATTCCTTATTTGGGAGCAAAAAACAGAAATTCCCATTATTTTGGGGCAAAATTGCAGAAATTTCCCTTATTATGGGGAAAAATTGCAGAAATTTCCCTTATTTTAGGGCAAAATTGCAGAAATTTCACTTATTTCAGAGAAAAAAAGCAAAATTTTTCTTATTTTGGGGCAAAAAGGCAGAAATTCCCATTATTTTGGGGCAAAAAGGCAGAAATTCACCTTATTTTGGGGTAAAATTGCAGAAATTTCACATATTTCAGGGCAAAAAGACAGAAATTCCCCTTATTTTAAGGCAGAAAGGCAGAAATTCCCCTTATTTTGGAATAAAATTGCAGAAATTTTTTTTCTTTAGGGGCAAAAAGGCAGAAAATCCACTTAATTTCGGGTAAAAAAGCAGAAATTCCTTTTATTTTGGAGCAAAATTGCAGAAACTCCCCTAATTTTGGGGCATAAAGGCAGAAATTCCCTTTATTTTGGGGCAAAAATAGAGAAATTCTCATTATTTTGGGGCAAAAATCAGAAATTTCCCTTATTTCGGGTCAAAATTTTAGAAATTTCTTTTATATTGTTACAGACTTGCAGAAATTTTTCTTATTTTGTGGCAAAAAGGCAGAAATTTCCCATATTTTGGTGCAAAAAGCCTAAAATTTCCTTTATTATGAGGTAAAATCCTGAAATTCCCCATATTTTGGGGCAAAAAGGCAGAAATTCCCCTCATTTGGAGGCAAAAATACACAAATTTCCCTTATTTTCGGGCATAATTGCAGGAATTTCATTTATTTCAGGGCAAAAGTCAGAAATTCCTTTTATTTTGGGGCAAAAAGCAGAAATTTCTTTTATTTTGATACAAAATTGTAGAAATTTTCCTTATTTTGGAACAAAAAGGCAAAAATTACCCATATTTTGGGGAAAAAGGCAGAAATTCCCCTTATTTTGAGGTAAAAAGGCTGAAATTCCCGTTATTTTGGGGTAAAAAGGCAGAAATTCCCTTTACTTTGTGGCAAAAAGGCAGAAATTCCCGTTAATTGGGGCAGAAAAGCAGAAATTTTCCTTATTTAAGGGCAATAGGGCAGATATTCCCCATATTTTGTGGCAAAGAGGCAGAAATTCCCCTTATTTGGAGGTAAAATGATGAAATTCCCCCTTTTTTCGGCAAAAAGGCAGAAATTCCTATTATTTTGGGGCAAAATTGCAGAAATTTCCTTTATTTTGGGGCAAAATTGCAGAAATTTCCCTTATTTTGGGGCAAAATTGCAGAAATTTCACTTATTTCAGGGAAAAAGCACAGAAATTTCTCTTATTTTGGGGCAAAAAGGCAGAAATTTCTTTTATTTTGGTACAAAATTGCAGAAATTTTCTTTATTTTGGGGCAAAAATGAAGAAATTCCCCATATTTTGGGGCAAAAAGGAAGAGATTCCCCTTATCATGAGGTAAAATGCTGAAATATCCCTTATCTTGGGGCAAAAGGACAGAAATTCCCTTTATTTTGTGGCAAAAAGGCAAAAATTTCCCTTATTTTGGGGCAAAATTGCAGAAATTTCACTTATTTCAGGGCAAAATTCAAAAATTCCTTTTATTTTTGGGCAAAAAGAGAAATTTTGTTTATTTTTGGGTAAAAAGGCAGAAATTTCACTTATTGTGAGGTAAGAAGGCAGAAATTCCTCTTATTTTGGGGCAAAAATGAAGAAATTTCCCGTTTTTTGTGGCAAAAGGTATATATTCTCCTTATTTTCGGGCAAAAAAGCAGAAATATCCCGTTTTTTGGAGCACAATTGCAGAAAATCCCCTAATTGTGGGGCAAAAAGGCAGAGATTCCCTATATGTTGGGGCAAAAAGACAGAAATTCTCCTTATTTTGGGGCAAAACTCAGAAATTCCACTTATTTTGGGGCAAAATTCCAGAAATTTCCCTTATTTTGGGGCAAATTTGCAGAAATTTCACTTATTTTGGGGCAAAATTGCAGAAATTTCACTTATTTCAGACAAAAAAAAGCAGAAATTTTTCTTATTTTGGGGCAAAAAGGCAGAAATTCCCCTTATTTTGGGGCAAAATTGCAGAAATTTTCCTTATTTTGGGGCAAAAAGGCTGAAATTCTTATTTTGAGGTAAAATGCTGAAATTCCCCATATTTTGGGGCAAAAGGCAAAACTTCTTTTTATTTTGGGGCAAAGAGGCACAAATTTCCCTTATTTTCGGGCAAAATTGCAGAAATTTCATTTATTTCAGGGCAAAAAGTCAGAAATTCCTTTTATTTTGGGGCAAAGAGCAGAAATTTCTTTTATTATGGTACAAAATTGAAGAAATTTTTCTTATTTTGAAATAAAAAGGCAGAAAATTCCCCTTATTTTGAGGCAAAAGGCAGAAATTATTCTCAATTTGAGGTAAAATGCAGAAATTCCCTTTATTTTGGGGCTAAAAAACAGAAATTCCCTGTATTTTGAAGCAAAATTGCAGAAATTCTCATAATTTTCGGGCAAAAAGGCAGAAATTCTCCTTATTTTGGGGCAAAAAGACAGAAAATCTCCTTTTTTGGGAGCAAACAGTCAGAAATTCCCCTTATTTTGGGGCAAAATTGCAGAAATTTCCTTTACATTGGGGCAAAATTGCAGAAATTTCCCTTATTTTGGGGCAAAACTGAAGAAATTTCCCTTTTTTATGGCAAAAAGGTATGCATTCTTCTTATTTTCGGGCAAAAAGGCAGAAATTCCCCTATTTTGGAGCAAAATTGCAGAAATTCCCCTAATTGTGGGGCAAAAAGGGCGAAATTCCCTATATGTTGTGGCAAAAAGACAGAAATTCTCCTTATTTTGGGGCAAAACTCAGAAATTCCACTTATTTTAGGGCAAAATTCCAGAAATTTCCCTTATTTTGGGGCAAAATTGCAGAAATTTCACTTATTTTGGAGCAAAATTGCAGATATTTCACTTATTTCAGAAAAAAAGCAGAAATTTTCTTATTTTGGTGCAAAAAGGCAGAAATTTCTTTTATTTTGGTACAAAATTGCATAAATTATTCTTATTTTGGAAGAAAACGGCAGAAATCTCCCAAAATTTGGGGCAAAAATGCAGCAATTCCTCTTATTTTGAGGTAACAAGGCTTAAATTCCCCTTATTTGGGGGGAAAAAGGCAGAAATTTCCCTTATTTTCGAGCAAAATTGCAGAAATTTCACTTATTTCAGGGTAATAAGTCAGAAATTTTCCTTATTTTGGGGCAAAAAAGACAGAAATTCCCTTTGTTTTTGGGGATAAAGACAGAAATTCCACTTATTTAGAGGCAAAAAAGCAGAAATTCCCCTTATTTTGAAGCAAAACTGAAGAAATTTCCCTTTTTTATGGCAAAAAGGTATGCATTCTTCTTATTTTCGGGCAAAAAGGCAGAAATTCCCCCTATTTTAGAGCAAAATTGCAGAAATTCCCCTAATTGTGGGGCAAAAAGGCAGAAATTCCCTATATGTTGGGGCAAAATACAGAAATTCTCCTTATTTTGGGGAAAAACTGAGAAATTCCACTTATTTTGGGGCAAAATTGCAGAAATTTCCCTTATTTTGGGGCAAAATTGCAGAAATTTCACTTATTATGGGGCAAAATTGCAGAAATTTCAATTTTTTCAGGGTAATAAGTCAGAAATTTTTCTTATTTTGGGGCAAAAAAGACAGAAATTCCCTATGTTCTGGGGGAAAAAGACAGTAATTCCACTTTTTTAGAGGCAAAAAAGCAGAAATTCCTTTTATTTTGGAGTAAAAATAAAGAAATTTCTTTTTTTTGTGGCAAAAGGTATACATTCCCTTTATTTTCGGGCAAAAAGGCAGAAATTCCCCGTATTTTGGAGCAAACATGCAGATATTCCCCTAATTGTGGGGCAGAAAGGCAGAAATTCCCTATATGTTGGGGCAACAAGACAGAAATTCTCCTTATTTTGGGGCAAAACTCAGAAATTCCACTTATTTTGGGGCAAAATTCCAGAAATTTCCCTTATTTTGGGGCAAAATTGCAGAAATTTCACTTATTTTCAGGCAAAATTACATAAATTTCACTTATTTCAGAAAAAAAGCAGAATTTTCTTATTTTGGTGCAAAAAGGCATAAATTTCTTTTATTTTGTTACAAAATTGCAGAAATTTTTCTTATTTTGGGGCAAAAAGGCATAAATTTCTCATATTTTGGGGCAAAAATGCAGAAATTTTTTTTATTTTGAGGTAAAAAGGCTGAAATTCCCCTTATTTGGGGGCAAAAGAGAAGAATTTCTCTTATTTTGGGGCAAAATTGCAGAAATTTCACTTATTTCAGAGTAATAAGTCAAAAATTTTCGTTATTTTGGGGCAAAAAAAACAGAAATTCCCTTTGTTTTGGGGGGAAAAGACAGAAATTCCACTTTTTTAGAGGCAAAAAAGCAGAAATAACTTTTATTTTGGAGTAAAAATGTAGAAATTTCCCTTTTTTATGGCAAAAAGGTATGCATTCTTCTTATTTTCGGGCAAAAAGGCAGAAATTCCCTGTATTTTTAAGCAAAATTGCAAAAATTCCCCTAATTTTAGGGCAAAAAGGCAGAAATTCCCTATATGTTGGGGCAAAAAGACAGAAATTCTTCTTATTTTGGGGCAAAACTCAGAAATTCCACTTATTTTGGGGCAAAATTCTAGAAATTTTTCTTATTTTAAAGCAAAATTGCAGAAATTTCACTTATTTTGGGGTAAAATTGCAGAAATTTCACTTATTTCAGGGAAAAAAGGCAGAAATTTTTCGTATTTTGGGGCAAAAAGGAAAAATTTCCTAATATTTTGTGGCAAAAATGCCAAAATTCCCCTTATTTTGAGGTAAAAAAGCTGAAATTTCCCTTATTTGGGGGCAAAAAGGCAGAAATTTCCCTTATTTTGGGGCAAAATTGCAGAAATTTCACTTATTTCAGGGTAATAAGTCAGAAATTTTCTTTATTTTGGGGCAAAAAAGACAGAAATTCCCTTTGTTTTGGGAGAAAAAGACAGAAATTCCACTTTTTTAGAGGCAAAAAAGCAGAAATTCCTTTTATTTTGGAGTAAAAATGAAGAAATTTCCCTTTTTTGTGGCAAAAGGTATGCATTCCACTTATTTTTGGGCTAAAAAGCAGAAATTACCCGTATTTTGGAGCAATATTGCAGAAATTCCCCTAATTGTGGGGCAAAGAGGCAGAAATTCCCTATATGTTAGGGCAAAAAGACAGAAATTCTCCTTATTTTGGGGCAAAACTCAGAAATTCTACTTATTTTGGGGCAAAATTCCAGAAATTTCCCTTATTTTGGGGCAAAATTGCAGAAATTTCACTTATTTTGGGGCAAAATTGCAGAAATTTCACTTATTTCAGGGTAATAAGTCAGAAATTTTCCTTATTTTGGGGCCAAAAAGACAGAAATTCCCTTTGTTTTGGGGGGGAAAAGACAGAAATTCCACTTATTTAGAGGCAAAAAAGCAGAAATTCCTCTTATTTTGGAGCAAAATTGCAGAAATTCCCCTAATTGTGGGGCAAGAAGTGTGAAATTCCCTATATGTTGGGGCAAAAAGAAACAAATTCTCCTTATTTTGGGTCAAAACTCAGAAATTCTACTGATATTGGGGCAAAATTCCAGAAATTTCCCTTATTTTGGGGCAAAATTGCAGAAATTTCACTTATTTTTGGGCAAAATTGCAGAAATTTCACTTATTTCAGAAAAAAATGCAGAAATTTTCTTATTTTGGTGCAAAAAGGCGGAAATTTCTTTTATTTTGGTACAAAATTGCAGAAATTTTTCTTATTTTGGGGCAAAAAGGCAGAAATCTACCATATTTTGGGGCAAAAATGCAGAAATATCTCTTATTTTGAGGTAAAAAGGCTGAAATTCCCCTTATTTGAAGGCAAAAAGGCAGAAATTTCTCTTATTTTGGGGCAAAATTGCAGAAATTTCACTTATTTCAGGGTAATAAGTCAGAAATTTTCCTTATTTTGGGGCAAAAAAGACAGAAATTCCCTTTGTTTTGGGGGAAAAAGACAGAAATTCCACTTATTTAGCGGCAAAAAAGCAGAAATTCATTTTATTTTGGAGTAAAAATGAAGAAATTTCTTTTTTTTGTGGCAAAAGATATACATTCCACTTATTTTCAGGCTAAAAAGCAGAAATTCCCCGTATTTTGGAGCAAAATTGCAGAAATTCCCCTAATTGTGGGACAAAAAGGCAGAAATTTGCGATATGTTAGGGCAAAAAGACAGAAATTCTTTTTATTTTGGGGCTAAACTAAGAAATTCCACTTATTTTGGGGCAAAATTCCAGAAATTTCCCTTATATTGGGGCAAAATTGCAGAAATTTCACTTATTTTGGTGCAACATTGCAGAAATTTCACTTATTTCAGGGAAAAAAGGCAGAAATTTTCCTTATTTTGGGGCCAAAAATAAAGAAATTTCCTTTGTTTTGGGGTGAAAAAGATAGAAATTCCACTTATTTATAGGCAAAAAAGCAGAAATTCCTCTTATTTTGGAGCAAAAATGAAGAAATTTCCTTTTTTTATGGCAAAAAGGTATGCATTCTTCTTATTTTCGGGCAAAAAGGCAGAAATTCCCAGTATTTTGGAGCAAAATTGCAGAAATTCCCCTAATTGTAGGGCAAAAAGGCAGAAATTCCCTATATGTTGGGGCAAAAAGAAACAAATTCTCCTTATTTTGGGTCAAAACTCAGAAATTCCACTGATATTGGGGCAAAATTCCAGAAATTTCCCTTATTTTGGGGCAAAATTGCAGAAATTTCACTTATTTTGGGGCAAAATTGCAGAAATTTCACTTATTTCAGAAAAAAAGCAGAAATTTTCTTATTTTGGTGCAAAAAGGCGGAAATTTCTTTTATTTTGGTACAAAATTGCAGAAATTTTTCTTATTTTGGGGCAAAAAGGCAGAAATCTCCCATATTTTGGGGCAAAAATGAAGAAATTTCTCTTATTTTGAGGTAAAAAGGCTGAAATTCCCATTATTTGGGGGCAAAAAGGCAGAAATTTCCCTTATTTTGAGGCAAAATTGCAGAAATTTCACTTATTTCAGGGTAATAAGTCAGAAATTTTCCTTATTTTGGGGCAAAAAAGACAGAAATTCCCTTTGTTTTGGGGGAAAAAGACAGAAATTCCACTTATTTAGCGGCAAAAAAGCAGAAATTCATTTTATTTTGGAGTAAAAATGAAGAAATTTCTTTTTTTTGTGGCAAAAGATATACATTCCACTTATTTTCAGGCTAAAAAGCAGAAATTCCTCGTATTTTGGAGCAAAATTGCAGAAATTCCCCTAATTGTGGGACAAAAAGGCAGAAATTTGCGATATGTTAGGGCAAAAAGACAGAAATTCTTTTTATTTTGGGGCTAAACTAAGAAATTCCACTTATTTTGGGGCAAAATTCCAGAAATTTCCCTTATATTGGGGCAAAATTGCAGAAATTTCACTTATTTTGGTGCAACATTGCAGAAATTTCACTTATTTCAGGGAAAAAAGGCAGAAATTTTCCTTATTTTGGGGCCAAAAATAAAGAAATTTCCTTTGTTTTGGGGTGAAAAAGATAGAAATTCCACTTATTTATAGGCAAAAAAGCAGAAATTCCTCTTATTTTGGAGCAAAAATGAAGAAATTTCCTTTTTTTATGGCAAAAAGGTATGCATTCTTCTTATTTTCGGGCAAAAAGGCAGAAATTCCCAGTATTTTGGAGCAAAATTGCAGAAATTCCCCTAATTGTAGGGCAAAAAGGCAGAAATTCCCTATATGTTGGGGCAAAAAGAAACAAATTCTCCTTATTTTGGGTCAAAACTCAGAAATTCCACTGATATTGGGGCAAAATTCCAGAAATTTCCCTTATTTTGGGGCAAAATTGCAGAAATTTCACTTATTTTGGGGCAAAATTGCAGAAATTTCACTTATTTCAGAAAAAAAAGCAGAAATTTTCTTATTTTGGTGCAAAAAGGCGGAAATTTCTTTTATTTTGGTACAAAATTGCAGAAATTTTTCTTATTTTGGGGCAAAAAGGCAGAAATCTCCCATATTTTGGGGCAAAAATGAAGAAATTTCTCTTATTTTGAGGTAAAAAGGCTGAAATTCCCATTATTTGGGGGCAAAAAGGCAGAAATTTCCCTTATTTTGAGGCAAAATTGCAGAAATTTCACTTATTTCAGTGTAATAAGTCAGAAATTTTCTTTATTTTGGGGCAAAAAAGACAGAAATTCTTTTTGTTTTGAGGGAAAAAGGCAGAAATTCCACTTTTTTAGCGGCAAAAAAGCAAAAATTCATTTTATTTTGGAGTAAAAATGAAGAAATTTCTTATTTTTGTGGCAAAAAGTATACATTCCCCTTATTTTCAGGCTAAAAAGCAGAAATTCCCCATATTTTGGAGCAAAATTGCAGAAATTCCCCTAATTGTGGGGCAAAAAGGCAGAAATTGCCTATATGTTGGGGCAAAAAGGCAGAAATTCCCTATATGTTGGAGCAAAAAAACAGAAAATCTCCTTATTTTGGGGCAAAACTCAGAAATTCCACTTACTTTGGGGCAAAATTCCAAAAATTTCCCTTATTTTGGGCCAAAATTGCAGAAATTTCACTTATTTTGAGGCAAAATTGCATAAATTTCACTTATTTCAGGGTAATAAGTCAGAAATTTTCCTTATTTTGGGGTAAAAAACACAGAAATTCCCTTTGTTTTGGGGGAAAAAGACAGAAATTCCACTTTTTTAGAGGCAAAAAAGCAGAAATTCCTTTTATTTTGAAGTAAAAATGAAGAAATTTCCCTTTTTTGTGGCAAAATGTATACATTCCACTTATTTTTGGGCTAAAAAGCTGAAATTACCCGTATTTTGGAGCAAAATTGCAGAAATTCCCCTAATTGTGGGGCAAAATGCAGAAATTCCCTATATGTTAGGGCAAAAAGACAGAAATTCTCCTTATTTTGGGGCAAAACTCAGAAATTCCACTTATTTTGGGGCAAAATTCCAGAAATTTCTCTTATTTTGTGGCAAAATTGCCGAAATTTCACTTATTTTGGGGCAAAATTGCAGAAATTTCACTTATTTCATGGTAAAAAGGCAGAAATTTTCCTCATTTTGGGGCCAAAATGCAGAGATTCCAAATATTTTGTGGTAAAATTGCAAAAATTCCCCTTATTTTGAGGTAAAAAGGCAGAAATTTCCCTTATTTGGGGGCAAAAAGCAGAAATTTCCCTTATTTTGGAGCAAAAATGAAGAAATTTCACTTATTTCAGGGTAATAAGTCAGAAATTTTCCTTATTTGGGGCAAAAAAGACAGAAATTCCTTTTGTTTTGGGGGAAAAAGTCAGAAATTCCACTTATTTAGAAGCAAAAAAGCAGAAATTCCCCTTATTTTGGAGCAAAAATGAAGAAATTTCCTTTTTTTGTGGCAAAAGGTATGCATTCTTCTTATTTTCAGGCTAAAAAGCAGAAATTCCCCGTATTTTGGAGCAAAATTGGAGAAATTCCCCTAATTGTGGGACAAAAAGGCAGAAATTCCCTATATGTTAGGGCAAAAAGACAGAAACTCTCCTTATTTTAGAGCAAAACTCAGAAATTTCACTTATTTTGACGCAAAATTGCAGAAATTTCACTTATTTCAGAAAAAAAAGCAGAAATTTTCTTAATTTGGGGCAAAAAGGCAGAAATTTCTCATATTTTGGGGCAAAAATGCAGAAAATCCCCTTATTTTGAGGTAAAAAGTCTAAAATTCCCCTTATTTGGTTGCAAAAAGCAGAAATTTCCCTTATTTTGGGGCAAAATTGCAGATATTTCATTTATTTCAGGGTAATAAGTCAGAAATTTTCCTTATTTTGGGGCAAAAAAGACACAAATTCTCTATGTTTTGGGGGAAAAAGACAGAAATTCCACTTATTTAGAGGCAAAAAAGCAGAAATTCCCCTTATTTTGGAGCGAAAATGAAGAAATTTCCCTTTTTTATGGCAAAAAGGTATGCATTCTTCTTATTTTCGGGCAAAAAGACAGAAATTCCCCGTATTTTTGAGCAAAATTGCAGAAATTCCCCAAATTGTGGGGCAAAAAGGCAGAAATTCCCTATGTGTTGGGGCAAAAAGACAGAAATTCTACTTATTTTGGGGCAAAACTCAGAAATTCCACTTATTTTGGGGCAAAATTCCAAAAATTTCCCTTATTTTGGGGCAAAATTGCAGAAATTTCACTTATTTTGGGGCAAAATTGCAGAAATTTCACTTATTTCAGGGAAAAAAGACAGAAATTTCTTTTATTTTGGTACAAAATTGCAGAAATTTTTTTTATTTTTGGCAAAAAGGCAGAAATTTCCCATATTTTGGGGCAAAAATGCAGAAATTCCCCTTATTTTGAGGTAAAAATGCTGAAATTCCCCTTATTTTGTGGCAAAAAGCAGACATTTCCCTTATTTTGAGCAAAAATTGCAGAAATTTCACTTATTTTGAGTCAAAAAGGCAGAAAATCCAATTATTTTGGGGTAAAAATGAAGAAATTCCCCTTGTTTTGAGGTAAAAAGGCTAAAATTCCCCTTTTTTGGAGGCAAAAAGGCAGAAATTCCCCGTATTTTGGGGCAAAAAGCAGATATTTCCCTTATTTTTGGGGAAAAATTTTAGAAATTTAACTTATTTCAGGGCAAAAAGTCAGAAATTCCGTTTATTTTTGGGGAAAAGTCAGAAATTGCACTTATTTTGAGTCAAAAAGGCGGAAAATCCCCTTATTTTGGAGTAAAAATGAAGAAATTTCCCTTTTTTATGGCAAAAGGTATGCATTCTTCTTATTTTCGGGCAAAAAGGCAGAAATTCCCTGTATTTTGGAGCAAAATTGCAGAAATTCCTCTAATTTTGGGGCAAAAACGCAGAACTTCCCCTTATTTTGGGGTAAAACTGCAGAAATTTCACTTATTTCGCGGCAAAATGGCAGAAATTCACTTCATTTTCGGCGAAAAGGGAGAAAATTCCCGTATTTTGGAGCAAAATTGCAGAAATTCACCTAATTTTGGGGTAAAACATGCAGTAATTTTCTTTATTTTAAGGCAAAAAGGCAGAAATTCCCCTTATTTTGTGGCAAAAATCAGAAATTCCCCTTATTTTAGAAAAACTTGCAGAAATTTCCTTTATTATGGGGAAAAATTGCAGAAATTTCTTTTATTGTAAGGCAAAATTGCAGAAATTTCATTTATTTCAGAGAAAAAAACAAAAAATTTTTTTATTTTAGGGCAAAATGCAGAAATTTCCATTATTTTGGGGCACAAAGACAGAAATTCACCTTCTTTTGGGGTAAAATTTCAAACATTTCACATATTTCAGGGCAAAAAGGCAGAAATTCCCCTTATTTGGGGGTAAAAAGGCAGAAATTCTTCATATTTTGGGTTAAAATTGCAGAAATTTCCCTTGTTTGGGGGCAAAAAGGCAGAAAATCCCCTTAATTTCGGGCAAAAAGGCAGAAATTCCCCGTATTTTGGAGCAAAATTGCAGAAATTCCCCTAATTGTGGGGCAAAAAGGCAGAAATTCCCGATATGTTGGGGCAAAAAGACAGAAATTCTCCTTATTTTCGGGCAAAACTCAGAAATTCCATTTATTTTGGGGCAAAATTCCAGAAATTTCCCTTATTTTGGGGCAAAATTGCAGAAATTTCACTTATTTCAGGGCAAAATTCAAAAATTGCTTTTATGTTGGGGCAAAAAGACAGAAATTCCATTTACTTTTGGGTAAAAAGGCAGAAATTTCACTTATTTTGAGGTAAGAAGGCAGAAATTCCTCTTATTTTGCGGCAAAAATGAAGAAATTTCCCTTTTTTGTGGCAAAAGGTATATATTCCCCTTATTTTCGAGCAAAAAATCAGAAATTCCCCGTATTTTGGAGCACAATTGCAGAAAATCCCCTAATTGTGGGGCAAAAAGGCAGAAATTCCCATTATTTTGATGGCAAAAAGGCAGGAATTCACCTTATTTTGGGCTAAAATTGCAGAAATTTCACATATTTCAGGGCAAAAAGGCAGAAATTTCCCTTCATTTGGGGCAAAAATGAAGAAATTTCCCTTTTTTATGGCAAAAAGGTATGCATTCCCCTTATTTTCGGCAAAAAGGCAGAAATTCCCCGTATTTTGGAGCAAAATTGCAGAAATTCCCCTAATTGTGGGGCAAAAAGGCAGAAATTCTCTTTATTTTGGGGCAAAATTCAGAAATTCCACTTATTTTGGGGCAAAATTCCAGAAATTTCCCTTATTTTGGGGCAAAATTGCAGAAATTTCCCAATTTTGGGGCAAAATTGCAGAAATTTCACTTATTTCAGGTAAAAATGGCAGAAATTTTTCTTATTTTGGGGCAAAAAGGCAGAATTTCCTAATATTTTGTGGCAAAAATGCAGAAATTCCCCTTATTTTGAGGTAAAAAGGCTTAAATTCCCCTTATTTGGGGGCAAAAAGGCAGAAATTTTTCTTATTTTGGGGCAAAATTGCAGACATTTCACTTATTTCAGGGTAATAAGTCAGAAATTTTCCTTATTTTGGGGCAAAAAAGACAGAAATTCCCTTTGTTTTGGGGGGAAAATACAGAAATTCCACTTCTTTGAAGGCAAAAAGGCAGAAATTCCACTTATTTTGGAGCAAAAATGAAGAAATTCCCCTAATTGTTGGGCAAAAAGGCAGAAATTCCCTATATGTTGGGGCAAAAAGACAGAAATTCTCCTTATTTTGGGGCAAAACTCAGAAATTCCACTTATTTTGGGGCAAAATTGCAGGAATTTACCTTATTTTGGGGCAAAATTGCAGAAATTTCCCTTATTTGGGGCAAAATAGCAGAAATTTCACTTATTTTCAGGTAAAAAGGCTGAAATATCCTTTATTTTGGGGCAAAAAGGAAGAAATTCCCCTTATTTTGGGGCAAAAAGGCTGAAATTCTTATTTTGAGGTAAAATGCTGAAATTCCCCATATTTTGGGGCAAAAGGCAAAACTTCTTCTTATTTTGGGGCAAAGAGGCACAAATTTCCCTTATTTTCGGGCAAAATTGCAGAAATTTCATTTATTTCAGGGCAAAAAGTCAGAAATTCCTTTTATTTTGGGGCAAAGAGCAGAAATTTCTTTTATTATGGTACAAAATTGAAGAAATTTTTCTTATTATGAAACAAAAAGGCAGAAAATTCCCCTTATTTTGAGGCAAAAAGCAGAAATTATTCTTATTTTGAGGTAAAATGCAGAAATTCTTTTTATTTTGGGGCTAAAAGGCAGAAATTCCCCGTATTTTGAAGCAAAATTGCAGAAATTCTCATAATTTTCAGGCAAAAAGGCAGAAATTCCCCTTATTTTGGGGCAAAAATACAGAAAATCTCCTTTATCGGGAGCAAACAGTCAGAAATTCCCCTTATTTTGGGGCAAAATTGCAGAAATTTCCTTTACATTGGGGCAAAATTGCAGAAATTTCCCTTATTTTGGGGCAAAATTGCAGAAATTTCCCTTATTTTGGGGCAAAATTGCAGAAATTTCCCTTATTTTGGGGCAAAATTGCAGAAATTTCACTTATTTCAGGGAAAAAAGGCGGAAATTTTTTTTGGGGGGCAAAAAGGCAGAAATTTCTTTTATTTTGGTACAAAATTGCAGAAATTTTTCTTATTTTGGGGCAAAAAGTCAGAAATTCCCCATATTTTGGGGCAAAAAGGCAGAAATTCCCCTTATTTTTAGGTAAAAAGGCTGAAATTCCCCTTATTTTGGGGCAAAAAGGCAGAAATTTCGTTTATTTTGGGGAAAAGGCAGAAATTGCACTTATTTTGAGTCAAAAAGGTGGAAAATCCCCTTATTTTGGGGCAAAAATGAAGAAATTTGCTTTTTTTATGGCAAAAAGGTATACATTCCCTTTATTTTCAGGCAAAAAGGCAGAAATTACCCGTATTTTGGAGCAAAATTGCAGAAATTCCTCTAATTTTTGGGCAAAAAGGCAGAAATTCCCCTTATTTTGGGGTAAAACTGCAGAAATTTCACTTATTTTACGGCAAAATGTCAGAAATTCCCCTTATTTTCGGCAAAAAAGGCAGAAAATCCCATTATTTTAGGGCAAAATTGCAGAAATTTCCCTTATTTGGGGGCAAAAACAGAAATTCCCCTTCTTTTGAGGCAAAATTGCAGAAATTTCCCTCATTATGGGGAAAAATTGCAGAAATTTCCCTTATTTTAGGACAAAATTGCAGAAATTTCACTTATTTCAGAGAAAAAATGCAAAAATTTTTCTTATTTTGGGGCAAAAAGGCAGAAATTCCAATTATTTTGGGGCAAAAAGGCAGAAATTCACCTTATTTTGGGTTAAAATATCAGAAATTTCACATATTTCAGGGCAAAATGGCAGAAATTCCCCTTATTTGGGGGCAATAAGGCAGAAATTTCCCTTCTTTTGGGATAAAATTGCAGAAATTTCCCTTATTTGGGGGCAAAAAGGCAGAAAATCCACTTAATTTCGGGTAAAAAGGCAGAAATTCTTCGTATTTTGAAGCAAAATTGCAGAAACTCCCCTAATTTTGGGGCAAAAAGGCAGAAATACCCTTTATTTTGGGGCAAAAATAGAGAAATTCTCCTTATTTTGGTGCAAAAATCAGAAATTTCCCTTATTTTGGGGCAAAATTATAGAAATTTCTTTTATTTTGTTACAGACTTGCAGAAATTTTTCTTATTTTGTGGCAAAAAGGCTGAAATTCCCCTTATTTTGAGGTAAAATCCTAAAATTCCACATATTTTGGGGCAAAAAGGCAGAAATTCCCCTCATTTGGGGGCAAAAAGGCACATATTTCCCTTATTTTCGGGCATAATTGCAGGAATTTCATTTATTTCAGGGCAAAAAGTCAGAAATTCCTTTTATTTTGGGGCAAAAAGCAGAAATTTCTTTTATTATGGTACAAAATTGAAGAAATTTTTTGTATTTTGAAACAAAAAGGCAGAAAATTCCCCTTATTTTGAGGCAAAAGGCAGAAATTATTCTTATTTTGAGGTAAAATGCAGAAATTCTTTTTATTTTGGGGCTAAAAGGCAGAAATTCCTCGTATTTTGAAGCAAAATTGCAGAAATTCTCATAATTTTCGGGCAAAAAGGCAGAAATTCTCCCTATTTTGGGGCAAAAAGACACAAAATCTCCTTTTTCGGGAGCAAACAGTCAGAAATTTTCCTTATTTTGGGGCAAAATTGCAGAAATTTCCTTTACATTGGGGCAATATTGCAGAAATTTCCCTTATTTTGAGGCAAAATTGCAGAAATTTCACTTATTTCAGGGAAAAAGGCGGAAATTTTTTTTGCGGGAAAAAAAGGCAGAAATTTTTTTTATTTTGGTACAAAATTGCAGAAATTTTTATTATTTTGGGGCAAAGAGTCAGAAATTCCCCATATTTTGGTGCAAAAAGGCTGAAATTCCCCTTATGTTGAGGTAAAATCCTGAAATTCCCCATATTTTGGGGCAAAAAGGCAGAAATTCCCCTCATTTGGGAACAAAAAGGCACAAATTTCCCTTATTTTCAGGCATAATTGCAGGAATTTCATTTATTTCAGGGCAAAAAGTCAGAAATTCCTTTTATTTTGGGGCAAAAAGCAGAAATTTCTTTTATTTTGATACAAAATTGTAGAAATTTTCCTTATTTTGGAACAAAAAGGCAAAAATTACCCATATTTTGGGGAAAAAGGCAGATATTCTTCTTATTTTGAGGTAAAAAGGCTGAAATTCCCGTTATTTTGGGGCAAAAAGGCAGAAATTCTCTTTACTTTGTGGCAAAAAGGCAGAAATTCCCGTTAATTGGGGCAGAAAAGCAGAAATTTTCCTTATTTAAGGGCAATAGGGCAGAAATTCCCTATATTTTGTGGCAAAAATGCAGAAATTCCCCTTATTTAGAGGTAAAATGATGAAATTCCCCTTATTTTCGTCAAAAAGGCAGAAATTCCTATTATTTTGGGGCAAAATTGCAGAAATTTCAATTATTTCAGGGCAAAAAGTCAGAAATTTGCCTTATTTTGGGGCAAAAAGCAGAAATTCCCCTAATTTTGGGGCCAAAAACAGAAATTCCCCTTATTTTGGGGTAAAATTGCAGAAATTTCAAATATTTCAGGGCAAAAAGGCAGAAATTCCACTTTATTTCGGACAATAACGCAGAAATTCCCCGTATTTTAAAGCTAAATTTCAGAAATTCCCCTTATATTGGTGCAAAAATGCAGAAATTCCTTTTATTTTTGTGCAATAAGGCAGATTTCCCCGTATTTTGAAGCAAAATTGCACATATTCCCCTAATTTTGAGGGAAAATGCAGAAATTCACATTATTTTGGAACAAAAAGACAGAAATTCTCCTTATTTCAGTACAAGAAGTCAGAAATTCCCCTTATTTTGGGGCAAAATTGCAGAAATTTCACTTATTTCAGAGAAAAAGCACAGAAATTTCTCTTATTTTGGGGAAAAAGGCAGAAATTTCTTTTATTTTGGTACAAAATTGCAGAAATTTTCTTTATTTTGGGGAAAATGCAGAAATTCCCCATATTTTTGGGCAAAAAGGCAGAGAAACCCTTATTATGAGGTAAAATGCTGAAATTCCCCTTATTTTGAGGCAAAAAGACAGAAATTCCCTTTCTTTTGTGGCAAAAAGGCAGAAATTTCCCTTATTTTGGGGCAAAATTGCAGAAATTTCACCTATTTCAGGGAAATATTCAAAAATTCCTTTTATTTTGGAACAAAAAGAGAGAAATTCCGTTTATTTTTGGGTAAAAAGGCAGAAATTTCAGTTATTTTGAGGTAAGAAGGCAGAAATGCCTCTTAATTTGCGGCAAAAATGAAGAAATTTCCCTTTTTTGTGGCAAAAGGTATACATTCCCCTTATTTTTGGGCAAAAAGGCAGAAATTCCCCGTATTTTGGAGCACAATTGCAGAAAATCCCCAAATTGTGGGGCAAAAAGGCAGAAATTCCCTATATGTTGGGGCAAAAAGACAAAAATTCTCCTTATTTTGGGACAAAACTCAGAATTTCCACTTATTTTGGGGCAAAATTCCAGAAATTTCCCTTATTTTGGGGCAAAATTGCAGAAATTTCACTTATTTTGGGGCAAAATTGAAGAAATTTCCCTTATTTCAGGTAAAAATGGCAGAAATTTTTCTTATTTTGGGGCAAAAAGGCAGAAATTCCTAATATTTTGTGGCAAAAATGCAGAAATTCCCCTTATTTTGAGGTAAAAAGGCTGAAATTCCCCTTATTTGGGTGCAAAAAGGCAGAAATTTTTCTTATTTTGGGGCAAAATTGCAGACATTTCACTTATTTCAGGGTAATAAGTCAGAAATTTTCCTTATTTTGGGGCAAAAAAGACAGAAAATCCCCAAATTGTGGGGCAAAAAGGCAGAAATTCCCTATATGTTGGGGCAAAAAGACAGAAATTCTCCTTATTTTGGGGCAAAACTCAAAAATTCCACTTATTTTGGGGCAAAATTGCAGGAATTTACCTTATTTTGGGGCAAAATTGCAGAAATTTTCCTTATTTGGGGCAAAATTGCAGAAATTTCACTTATTTTCAGGTAAAAAGACTGAAATATCCTTTATTTTGGGGCAAAAAGGAAGAAATTCCCCTTATTTTGGGGCAAAATTGCAGAAATTTTTCTTATTTTGGGGCAAAAAGGCTGAAATTCTTCTTATTTTGAGGTAAAATGCTGAAATTCCCCATATTTTGGGGCAAAAGGCAAAAATTCTTCTTATTTTGGGGCAAAAAGGCACAAATTTCCCTTATTTTCGGGCAAAATTGCAGAAATTTCATTTATTTCAGGGCAAAAATTCAGAAATTCCTTTTATTTTGGGGCAAAGAGCAGAAATTTCTTTTATTATGGTACAAAATTGAAGAAATTTTTCTTATTTTGAAACAAAAAGGCAGAAAATTTCCCTTATTTTGAGGCAAAAGGCAGAAATTATTCTCAATTTGAGGTAAAATGCAGAAATTCCCTTTATTTTGGGGCTAGAAAGCAGAAATTCCCCGTATTTTGAAGCAAAATTGCAGAAATTCTCATAATTTTCGGGCAAAAGGCAAAAATTCTCCTTATTTTGGGGCAAAAAGACAGAAAATCTCCTTTTTTGGGAGCAAACAGTCAGAAATTTTCCTTATTTTGGGGCAAAATTGCAGAAATTTCCTTTACATTGGGGCAAAATTGCAGAAATTTCCATATTTTGGGGCAAAATTGCAGAAATTTCACTTATTTCAGGGAAAAAAGGCGAAAATTTTTTTGGGGGGGCAAAAAGGCAGAAAATTTTTTTATTTTGGTACAAAATTGCAGAAATTTTTCTTATTTTTGGGCAAAGAGTCAGAAATTCCTCATATTTTGGGGCAAAAAGGCAGAAATTCCCCTTATTTTGAGGTAAAAAGGCTGAAATTCCCCTTATTTTGGGGCAAAAAGACAGAAATTTCGTTTATTTTGGGGAAAAGGCAGAAATTGCACTTATTTTGAGTCAAAAAGGTGGAAAATCCCCTTATTTTGGGGCAAAAATGAAGAAATTTGCTTTTTTTATGGCAAAAAGGTATACATTCCCTTTATTTTTGGGCAAAATGGCACAAATTCCCCGTATTTTGGAGCAACATTGCAGAAATTCCCCTAATTTTTGGGCAAAAAGGCAGAAATTCCCCTTATTTTGGGGTAAAACTGCAGAAATTTCACTTTTTTGCGGCAAAATGTCAGAAATTCCCCTTATTTTCGGCAAAAAAAGCAGATAATCCCCTTATTTTAGGGAAAAATTGCAGAAATTTCTCTTATTTTGGGGCAAAATTGCAGAAATTTCACTTATTTCGCGGCAAAATGTCAGAAATTCCCCTTATTTTCGGCAAAAAAGGCAGAAATTTCCCGTATTTTGGAGAATAAATTGCAGAATTCACCTAATTTTAGGGTAAAAAAATACAGTAATTTTCTTTATTTTTGGGCAAAAAGGCAGAAATTCTCCTTATTTTAGGGCAAAAAGGCAGAAATTCTTCTTATTTTAGGGCAAAATTGCAGAAATTTCACTTATTTCAGAGAAAAAAAGCAAAATTTTTCTTATTTTGGGGCAAAAAGGCAGAAATTCCCATTATTTTGGGGCAAAAAGGCAGAAATTCACCTTATTTTGGGGTAAAATTGCAGAAATTTCACATATTTCAGGGCAAAAAGACAGAAATTCCCCTTATTTTAAGGCAGAAAGGCAGAAATTCCCCTTATTTTGGAATAAAGTTGCAGAAATTTTTTTTCTTTAGGGGCAAAAAGGCAGAAAATCCACTTAATTTCGGGTAAAAAAGCAGAAATTCCTCTTATTTTGGAGCAAAATTGCAGAAACTCCCCTAATTTTGGGGCATAAAGGCAGAAATTCCCTTTATTTTGGGGCAAAAATAGAGAAATTCTCATTATTTTGGGGCAAAAATCAGAAATTTCCCTTATTTCGGGTCAAAATTTTAGAAATTTCTTTTATATTGTTACAGACTTGCAGAAATTTTTCTTATTTTGTGGCAAAAAGGCAGAAATTTCCCATATTTTGGTGCAAAAAGCCTAAAATTTCCTTTATTATGAGGTAAAATCCTGAAATTCCCCATATTTTGGGGCAAAAAGGCAGAAATTCCCCTCATTTGGAGGCAAAAATACACAAATTTCCCTTATTTTCGGGCATAATTGCAGGAATTTCATTTATTTCAGGGCAAAAAGTCAGAAATTCCTTTTATTTTGGGGCAAAAAGCAGAAATTTCTTTTATTTTGATACAAAATTGTAGAAATTTTCCCTATTTTGGAACAAAAAGGCAAAAATTACCCATATTTTGGGGAAAAAGGCAGAAATTCCCCTTATTTTGAGGTAAAAAGGCTGAAATTCCCGTTATTTTGGGGTAAAAAGGCAGAAATTCCCTTTACTTTGTGGCAAAAAGGCAGAAATTCCCGTTAATTGGGGCAGAAAAGCAGAAATTTTCCTTATTTAAGGGCAATAGGGCAGATATTCCCCATATTTTGTGGCAAAAAGGCAGAAATTCCCCTTATTTGGAGGTAAAATGATGAAATTCCCCTTTTTTTCGGCAAAAAGGCAGAAATTCCTATTATTTTGGGGCAAAATTGCAGAAATTTCCTTTATTTTGGGGCAAAATTGCAGAAATTTCCCTTATTTTGGGGCAAAATTGCAGAAATTTCACTTATTTCAGGGAAAAAGCACAGAAATTTCTCTTATTTTGGGGCAAAAAGACAGAAATTTCTTTTATTTTGGTACAAAATTGCAGAAATTTTCTTTATTTTGGGGCAAAAATGAAGAAATTCCCCATATTTTGGGGCAAAAAGGAAGAGATTCCCCTTATCATGAGGTAAAATGCTGAAATATCCCTTATTTTGGGGCAAAAAGACAGAAATTCCCTTTATTTTGTGGCAAAAAGGCAAAAATTTCCCTTATTTTGGGGCAAAATTGCAGAAATTTCACTTATTTCAGGGCAAAATTCAAAAATTCCTTTTATTTTTGGGCAAAAAGAGAAATTTTGTTTATTTTTGGGTAAAAAGGCAGAAATTTCACTTATTGTGAGGTAAGAAGGCAGAAATTCCTCTTATTTTGGGGCAAAAATGAAGAAATTTCCCTTTTTTTGTGGCAAAAGGTATATATTCTCCTTATTTTCGGGCAAAAAAGCAGAAATATCCCGTTTTTTGGAGCACAATTGCAGAAAATCCTCTAATTGTGGGGCAAAAAGGCAGAAATTCCCTATATGTTGGGGCAAAAAGACAGAAATTCTCCTTATTTTGGGGCAAAACTCAGAAATTCCACTTATTTTGGGGCAAAATTCCAGAAATTTCCCTTATTTTGGGGCAAATTTGCAGAAATTTCACTTATTTTGAGGCAAAATTGCAGACATTTCACTTATTTCAGATAAAAAAAAGGCAGAAATTTTTCTTATTTTGGGGCAAAAAGGCAGAAATTCCTAATATTTTGCGGCAAAAATGCAGAAATTCCCTTTATTTTGAGGTAAAAAGGCTGAAATTCCCCTTATTTGGGGGCAAAAAGGCAGAAATTTCCCTTATTTTGGGGCAAAATTGCAGAAATTTCACTTATTTCAGGGAAAATTCAAAAATTCCTTTTATTTTGGGGCTAAAAGTCAGAAATTCCGTTTATTTTTGGGTAAAAAGGCAGAAATTTCACTTATTTTGAGGTAAGAAGGCAGAAATTCCTCTTATTTTGGGGCAAAAATGAAGAAATTTCCCTTTTTTGTGGCAAAAGTTATACATTCCCCTTATTTTCGGGCAAAAAAGCAGAAATTCCCCGTATTTAGGAGCAGATTGCAGAAAATCCCCTAATTGTGGGGCAAAAAGGCAGAAATTTCCTATATGTTGGGGCAAAAAGACAGAAATTCTCCTTATTTTGGGGCAAAACTCAGAAATTCCACTTATTTTGGGGCAAAATTCCAGAAATTTCCCATATTTTAGGGCAAAATTGCAGAAATTTTCCTTATTTTGGGGCAAAAAACACAGAAATTCCCTTTGTTTTGGAAGGAAAATACAGAAATTCCACATCTTTAGAGGCAAAAAGGCAGAAATTCCCCTTATTTTGAAGCAAAAATGAAGAAATTCCCCTAATTGTTGGGCAAAAAGGCAGAAATTCCCTATATGTTGGGGCAAAAAGACAGAAATTCTTCTTATTTTGGGACAAAACTCAGAAATTCCACTTATTTTGGGGCAAAATTGCAGGAATTTACCTTATTTTGAGGCAAAATTGCAGAAATTTCCCTTATTTGGGGCAAAATTGCAGCAATTTCACTTAGTTTCAGGTAAAAAGGCTGAAATATCCTTTATTTTGGGGCAAAAAGAAGAAATTCCCCTTATTTTGGGGCAAAATTGCAGAAATTTTCCTTATTTTGGGGCAAAAAGGCTGAAATTCTTATTTTGAGGTAAAATGCTGAAATTCCCCATATTTTGGGGCAAAAGGCAAAACTTCTTTTTATTTTGGGGCAAAGAGGCACAAATTTCCCTTATTTTCGGGCAAAATTGCAGAAATTTCATTTATTTCAGGGCAAAAAGTCAGAAATTTCTTTTATTTTGGGGCAAAGAGCAGAAATTTCTTTTATTATGGTACAAAATTGAAGAAATTTTTCTTATTTTGAAATAAAAAGGCAGAAAATTCCCCTTATTTTGAGGCAAAAGGCAGAAATTATTCTCAATTTGAGGTAAAATGCAGAAATTCCCTTTATTTTGGGGCTAAAAAACAGAAATTCCCTGTATTTTGAAGCAAAATTGCAGAAATTCTCATAATTTTCGGGCAAAAAGGCAGAAATTCTCCTTATTTTGGGGCAAAAAGACAGAAAATCTCCTTTTTCGGGAGCAAACAGTCAGAAATTCCCCTTATTTTGGGGCAAAATTGCAGAAATTTCCTTTACATTGGGGCAAAATTGCAGAAATTTCCCTTATTTTGAGGCAAAACTGAAGAAATTTTCTTTTTTTATGGCAAAAAAGTATGCATTCTTCTTATTTTCGGGCAAAAAGGCAGAAATTCCCCTATTTTGGAGCAAAATTGCAGAAATTCCCCTAATTGTGGGGCAAAAAGGGAGAAATTCCCTATATGTTGTGGCAAAAAGACAGAAATTCTCCTTATTTTGGGGCAAAACTCAGAAATTCCACTTATTTTAGGGCAAAATTCCAGAAATTTCCCTTATTTTGGGGCAAAATTGCAGAAATTTCACTTATTTTGGAGCAAAATTGCAGAAATTTCACTTATTTCAGAAAAAAAGCAGAAATTTTCTTATTTTGGTGCAAAAAGGCAGAAATTTCTTTTATTTTGGTACAAAATTGCATAAATTATTCTTATTTTGGAAGAAAAAGGCAGAAATCTCCCATATTTTGGGGCAAAAATGCAGCAATTCCTCTTATTTTGAGGTAACAAGGCTTAAATTCCCCTTATTTAGGGGGAAAAAGGCAGAAATTTCCCTTATTTTCGAGCAAAATTGCAGAAATTTCACTTATTTCAGGGTAATAAGTCAGAAATTTTCCTTATTTTGGGGCAAAAAAGACAGAAATTCCCTTTGTTTTTGGGGATAAAGACAGAAATTCCACTTCTTTAGAGGCAAAAAAGCAGAAATTCCCCTTATTTTGGAGCAAAACTGAAGAAATTTCCCTTTTTTATGGCAAAAAGGTATGCATTCTTCTTATTTTCGGGCAAAAAGGCAGAAATTCCCCCTATTTTAGAGCAAAATTGCAGAAATTCCCCTAATTGTGGGGCAAAAAGGCAGAAATTCCCTATATGTTGGGGCAAAATACAGAAATTCTCCTTATTTTGGAGAAAAACTCAGAAATTCCACTTATTTTGGGGCAAAATTGCAGAAATTTCCCTTATTTTGGGGCAAAATTGCAGAAATTTCACTTATTTTGGGGCAAAATTGCAGAAATTTCACTTTTTTCAGGGTAATAAGTCAGAAATTTTCCTTATTTTGGGGCAAAAAAGACAGAAATTCCCTATGTTCTGGGGGAAAAAGACAGTAATTCCACTTTTTTAGAGGCAAAAAAGCAGAAATTCCTTTTATTTTGGAGTAAAAATGAAGAAATTTCTTTTTTTTGTGGCAAAAGGTATACATTTCCTTTATTTTCGGGCAAAAAGGCAGAAATTCCCCATATTTTGGAGCAAACTTGCAGATATTCCCCTAATTGTGGGGCAAAAAGGCAGAAATTCCCTATATGTTGGGGCAAAAAGACAGAAATTCTCCTTATGTTGGGGCAAAACTCAGAAATTCCACTTATTTTGGGGCAAAATTCCAGAAATTTCCCTTATTTTGGGGCAAAATTGCAGAAATTTCACTTATTTTCCGGCAAAATTACATAAATTTCACTTATTTCAGAAAAAAAGCAGAATTTTCTTATTTTGGTGCAAAAAGGCATAAATTTCTTTTATTTTGTTACAAAATTGCAGAAATTTTTCTTATTTTGGGGCAAAAAGGCATAAATTTCTCATATTTTGGGGCAAAAATGCAGAAATTTTTTTTATTTTGAGGTAAAAAGGCTGAAATTCCCCTTATTTGGGGGCAAAAAAGAAGAATTTCTCTTACTTTGGGGCAAAATTGCAGAAATTTCACTTATTTCAGAGTAATAAGTCAGAAATTTTCGTTATTTTGGGGCAAAAAAAAACAGAAATTCCCTTTGTTTGGGGGGAAAAGACAGAAATTCCACTTTTTTAGAGGCAAAAAAGCAGAAATAACTTTTATTTTGGAGTAAAAATGTAGAAATTTCCCTTTTTTATGGCAAAAAGGTATGCATTCTTCTTATTTTCGGGCAAAAAGGCAGAAATTCCCCGTATTTTCGAGCAAAATTGCAAAAATTCCCCTAATTTTAGGGCAAAAAGGCAGAAATTCCCTATATGTTGGGGCAAAAAGACAGAAATTCTCCTTATTTTGGGGCAAAACTCAGAAATTCCACTTATTTTGGGGCAAAATTCTAGAAATTTTTCTTATTTTAAAGCAAAATTGCAGAAATTTCACTTATTTTGGGGTAAAATTGCAGAAATTTCACTTATTTCAAGGAAAAAAGGCAGAAATTTTTCTTATTTTGGGGCAAAAAGGAAAAATTTCCTAATATTTTGTGGCAAAAATGCCGAAATTCCCCTTATTTTGAGGTAAAAAAGCTGAAATTTCCCTTATTTGGGGGCAAAAAGGCAGAAATTTCCCTTATTTTGGGGCAAAATTGCAGAAATTTCACTTATTTCAGGGTAATAATTCAGAAATTTTCTTTATTTTGGGGCAAAAAAGACAGAAATTCCCTTTGTTTTGGGAGAAAAAGACAGAAATTCCACTTTTTTAGAGGCAAAAAAGCAGAAATTCCTTTTATTTTGGAGTAAAAATGAAGAAATTTCCCTTTTTTGTGGCAAAAGGTATGCATTCCACTTATTTTTGGGCTAAAAAGCAGAAATTACCCGTATTTTGGAGCAATATTGCAGAAATTCCCCTAATTGTGGGGCAAAGAGGCAGAAATTCCCTATATGTTAGGGCAAAAAGACGAAATTCTCCTTATTTTGGGGCAAAACTCAGAAATTCTACTTATTTTGGGGCAAAATTCCAGAAATTTCCCTTATTTTGGGGAAAATTGCAGAAATTTCACTTATTTTTGGGCAAAATTGCAGAAATTTCACTTATTTCAGAAAAAATGCAGAAATTTTCTTATTTTGGTGCAAAAAGGCGGAAATTTCTTTTATTTTGGTACAAAATTGCAGAAATTTTTCTTATTTTGGGGCAAAAAGGCAGAAATCTCCCATATTTTGGGGCAAAAATGCAGAAATTTCTCTTATTTTGAGGTAAAAAGGCTGAAATTCCCCTTATTTGGGGGCAAAAAGGCAGAAATTTCCCTTATTTTGGGGCAAAATTGCAGAAATTTCACTTATTTCAGGGTAATAAGTCAGAAATTTTCCTTATTTTGGGGCAAAAAAGACAGAAATTCCCTTTGTTTTGGGGGAAAAAGACAGAAATTCCACTTATTTAGAGGCAAAAAAGCAGAAATTCTCCTTATTTTGTAGCAAAACTGAAGAAATTTCTATTTTTTATGGCAAAAAGGTATGCATTCTTCTTATTTTCGGGCAAAAAGGCAGAAATTCCCCGTATTTTGGAGCAAAATTGCAGAAATTCCCCTAATTGTGGGGCAAGAAGGGGGAAATTCCCTATATGTTGGGGCAAAAAGACAGAAATTCTCCTTATTTTGGGGCAAAACTCAGAAATTCCACTTATTTTGGTGCAAAATTCCAGAAATTTCCCTTATTTTAGGGCAAAATTGCAGAAATTTCACTTATTTTGGGGCAAAATTGCAGAAATTTAACTTATTTCAGAAAAAAATTCAGAAATTTTTCTATTTTGGTGCAAAAAGGCAGAAATTTCTTTTATTTTGGTACAAAATTGCAGAAATTTTTCTTATTTTGGGGCAAAAAGGCAGAAATCCCCCATATTTTGAGGCAAAATGCAGAAATTCCTCTTATTTTGAGGTAATAAGGCTGAAATTTCCTTATTTGGGGGCAAAAAGGCAGAAATTTCCCTTATTTTGAGGCAAAATTGCAGAAATTTCACTTATTTCAGGGTAATAAGTGAGAAATTTTCTTTATTTTGGGGCAAAAAAGACAGAAATTCCCTTTGTTTTGGGAGAAAAAGACAGAAATTCCACTTTTTTAGAGGCAAAAAAGCAGAAATTCCTTTTATTTTGGAGTAAAAATGAAGAAATTTCCCTTTTTTGTGGCAAAAGGTATGCATTCCACTTATTTTTGGGCTAAAAAGCAGAAATTACCCGTATTTTGGAGCAATATTGCAGAAATTCCCCTAATTGTGGGGCAAAGAGGCAGAAATTCCCTATATGTTAGGGCAAAAAGACAGAAATTCTCCTTATTTTGGGGCAAAACTCAGAAATTCTACTTATTTTGGGGCAAAACTCCAGAAATTTCCCTTATTTTGGGGCAAAATTGCAGAAATTTCACTTATTTTGGGGCAAAATTGCAGAAATTTCACTTATTTCAGGGTAATAAGTCAGAAATTTTCCTTATTTTGGGGCCAAAAAGACAGAAATTCCCTTTGTTTTGGAGGGGAAAACACAGAAATTCCACTTATTTAGAGGCAAAAAAGCAGAAATTCCTCTTATTTTGGAGCAAAATTGCAGAAATTCCCCTAATTGTGGGGCAAAAAGGCAGAAATTCCCTATATGTTTGGGCAAAAAGACAGAAATTCTCCTTATTTTGGGGCAAAACTCAGAAATTCTACTTATTTTAGGGCAAAATTCCAGAAATTTCCCTTATTTTGGGGCAAAATTGCAGAAATTTCACTTATTTTGGAGCAAAATTGCAGAAATTTCACTTATTTCAGAAAAAAAGCAGAAATTTTCTTATTTTGGTGCAAAAAGGCAGAAATTTCTTATATTTTGGTACAAAATTGCATAAATTATTCTTATTTTGGAAGAAAAAGGCAGAAATCTCCCATATTTTGGGGCAAAAATGCAGCAATTCCTCTTATTTTGAGGTAACAAGGCTTAAATTCCCCTTATTTGGGGGGAAAAAGGCAGAAATTTCCCTTATTTTCGAGCAAAATTGCAGAAATTTCACTTATTTCAGGGTAATAAGTCAGAAATTTTCCTTATTTTGGGGCAAAAAAGACAGAAATTCCCTTTGTTTTAGGGGATAAAGACAGAAATTCCACTTATTTAGAGGCAAAAAAGCAGAAATTCCCCTTATTTTGGAGCAAAACTGAAGAAATTTCCCTTTTTTATGGCAAAAAGGTATGCATTCTTCTTATTTTCGGGCAAAAAGGCAGAAATTCCCCCTATTTTAGAGCAAAATTGCAGAAATTCCCCTAATTGTGGGGCAAAAAGGCAGAAATTCCCTATATGTTGGGGCAAAATACAGAAATTCTCCTTATTTTGGGGAAAAACTCAGAAATTCCACTTATTTTGGGGCAAAATTGCAGAAATTTCCCTTATTTTGGGGCAAAATTGCAGAAATTTCACTTATTTTGGGGCAAAATTGCAGAAATTTCACTTTTTTCAGGGTAATAAGTCAGAAATTTTCCTGATTTTGGGGCAAAAAAGACAGAAATTCCCTATGTTCTGGGGGAAAAGACAGTAATTCCATTTTTTTAGAGGCAAAAAAGCAGAAATTCCTTTTATTTTGGAGTAAAAATGAAGAAATTTCTTTTTTTTGTGGCAAAAGGTATACATTCCCTTTATTTTCGGGCAAAAAGGCAGAAATTCCCCGTATTTTGGAGCAAACTTGCAGATATTCCCCTAATTGTGGGGCAAAAAGGCAGAAATTCCCTATATGTTGGGGCAAAAAGACAGAAATTCTCCTTATTTTGGGGCAAAACTCAGAAATTCCACTTATTTTGGGGCAAAATTCCAGAAATTTCCCTTATTTTGGGGCAAAATTGCAGAAATTTCACTTATTTTCAGGCAAAATTACATAAATTTCACTTATTTCAGAAAAAAAGCAGAATTTTCTTATTTTGGTGCAAAAAGGCATAAATTTCTTTTATTTTGTTACAAAATTGCAGAAATTTTTCTTATTTTGGGGCAAAAAGGCATAAATTTCTCATATTTTGGGGCAAAAATGCAGAAATTTTTTTTATTTTGAGGTAAAAAGGCTGAAATTCCCCTTATTTGGGGGCAAAAAAGAAGAATTTCTCTTATTTTGGGGCAAAATTGCAGAAATTTCACTTATTTCAGAGTAATAAGTCAGAAATTTTCGTTATTTTGGGGCAAAAAAAACAGAAATTCCCTTTGTTTGGGGGGAAAAGACAGAAATTCCACTTTTTTAGAGGCAAAAATCAGAAATAACTTTTATTTTGGAGTAAAAATGTAGAAATTTCCCTTTTTTATGGCAAAAAGGTATGCATTCTTCTTATTTTCGGGCAAAAAGGCAGAAATTCCCCGTATTTTCGAGCAAAATTGCAAAAATTCCCCTAATTTTAGGGCAAAAAGGCAGAAATTCTCTATATGTTGGGGCAAAAAGACAGAAATTCTCCTTATTTTGGGGCAAAACTCAGAAATTCCACTTCTTTTGGGGCAAAATTCTAGAAATTTTTCTTATTTTAAAGCAAAATTGCAGAAATTTCACTTATTTCAGGGTAATAAGTCAGAAATTTTCCTTATTTTGGGGCAAAAAAGACAGAAATTCCCTTTGTTTTTGGGGATAAAGACAGAAATTCCACTTATTTAGAGGCAAAAAAGCAGAAATTCCCCTTATTTTGGAGCAAAACTGAAGAAATTTCCCTTTTTTATGGCAAAAAGGTATGCATTCTTCTTATTTTCGGGCAAAAAGGCAGAAATTCCCCCTATTTTAGAGCAAAATTGCAGAAATTCCCCTAATTGTGGGGCAAAAAGGCAGAAATTCCCTATATGTTGGGGCAAAATACAGAAATTCTCCTTATTTTGGGGAAAAACTCAGAAATTCCACTTATTTTGGGGCAAAATTGCAGAAATTTCCCTTATTTTGGGGCAAAATTGCAGAAATTTCACTTATTTTGGGGCAAAATTGCAGAAATTTCACTTTTTTCAGGGTAATAAGTCAGAAATTTTCCTTATTTTGGGGCAAAAAACAGAAATTCCCTATGTTCTGGGGGAAAAAGAAAGTAATTCCACTTTTTTAGAGGCAAAAAAGCAGAAATTCCTTTTATTTTGGAGTAAAAATGAAGAAATTTCTTTTTTTTGTGGCAAAGGTATACATTCCCTTTATTTTCGGGCAAAAAGGCAGAAATTCCCCGTATTTTGGAGCAAACTTGCAGATATTCCCCTAATTGTGGGGCAAAAAGGCAGAAATTCCCTATATGTTGGGGCAAAAAGACAGAAATTCTCCTTATTTTGGGGCAAAACTCAGAAATTCCACTTATTTTGGGGCAAAATTCCAGAAATTTCCCTTATTTTGGGGCAAAATTGCAGAAATTTCACTTATTTTCAGGCAAAATTACATAAATTTCACTTATTTCAGAAAAAAAGCAGAATTTTCTTATTTTGGTGCAAAAAGGCATAAATTTCTTTTATTTTGTTACAAAATTGCAGAAATTTTTCTTATTTTGGGGCAAAAAGGCATAAATTTCTCATATTTTGGGGCAAAAATGCAGAAATTTTTTTTATTTTGAGGTAAAAAGGCTGAAATTCCCCTTATTTGGGGGCAAAAAAGAAGAATTTCTCTTATTTTGGGGCAAAATTGCAGAAATTTCACTTATTTCAGAGTAATAAGTCAGAAATTTTCGTTATTTTGGGGCAAAAAAAACAGAAATTCCCTTTGTTTGGGGGGAAAAGACAGAAATTCCACTTTTTTAGAGGCAAAAAAGCAGAAATAACTTTTATTTTGGAGTAAAAATGTAGAAATTTCCCTTTTTTATGGCAAAAAGGTATGCATTCTTCTTATTTTCGGGCAAAAAGGCAGAAATTCCCCGTATTTTCGAGCAAAATTGCAAAAATTCCCCTAATTTTAGGGCAAAAAGGCAGAAATTCCCTATATGTTGGGGCAAAAAGACAGAAATTCTCCTTATTTTGGGGCAAAACTCAGAAATTCCACTTATTTTGGGGCAAAATTCTAGAAATTTTTCTTATTTTAAAGCAAAATTGCAGAAATTTCACTTATTTTGGGGTAAAATTGCAGAAATTTCACTTATTTCAGGGAAAAAAGGCAGAAATTTTTCTTATTTTGGGGCAAAAAGGAAAAATTTCCTAATATTTTGTGGCAAAAATGCCGAAATTCCCCTTATTTTGAGGTAAAAAAGCTGAAATTTCCCTTATTTGGGGGCAAAAAGGCAGAAATTTCCCTTATTTTGGGGCAAAATTGCAGAAATTTCACTTATTTCAGGGTAATAAGTCAGAAATTTTCTTTATTTTGGGGCAAAAAAGACAGAAATTCCCTTTGTTTTGGGAGAAAAAGACAGAAATTCCACTTTTTTAGAGGCAAAAAAGCAGAAATTCCTTTTATTTTGGAGTAAAAATGAAGAAATTTCCCTTTATTGTGGCAAAAGGTATGCATTCCACTTATTTTTGGGCTAAAAAGCAGAAATTACCCGTATTTTGGAGCAATATTGAAGAAATTCCCCTAATTGTGGGGCAAAGAGGCAGAAATTCCCTATATGTTAGGGCAAAAAGACGAAATTCTCCTTATTTTGGGGCAAAACTCAGAAATTCTACTTATTTTGGGGCAAAATTCCAGAAATTTCCCTTATTTTGGGGCAAAATTGCAGAAATTTCACTTATTTTGGGGCAAAATTGCAGAAATTTCACTTATTACAGGGTAATAAGTCAGAAATTTTCCTTATTTTGGGGCCAAAAAGACAGAAATTCCCTTTGTTTTGGGGGGGAAAAGACAGAAATTCCACTTATTTAGAGGCAAAAAAGCAGAAATTCCTCTTATTTTGGAGCAAAATTGAAGAAATTCCCCTAATTGTGGGGCAAGAAGGGAGACATTCCCTATATGTTGGGGCAAAAAGAAACAAATTCTCCTTATTTTGGGTCAAAACTCAGAAATTCTACTGATATTGGGGCAAAATTCCAGAAATTTCCCTTATTTTGGGGCAAAATTGCAGAAATTTCACTTATTTTTGGGCAAAATTGCAGAAATTTCACTTATTTCAGAAAAAAAGCAGAAATTTTCTTATTTTGGTGCAAAAAGGCGGAAATTTCTTTTATTTTGGTACAAAATTGCAGAAATTTTTCTTATTTTGGGGCAAAAAGGCAGAAATCTCCCATATTTTGGGGCAAAAATGCAGAAATTTCTCTTATTTTGAGGTAAAAAGGCTGAAAATCCCCTTATTTGGGGGCAAAAAGGCAGAAATTTCCCTTATTTTGGGGCAAAATTGCAGAAATTTCACTTATTTCAGGGTAATAAGTCAGAAATTTTCCTTATTTTGGGGCAAAAAAGACAGAAATTCCCTTTGTTTTGGGGGAAAAAGACAGAAATTCCACTTATTTAGAGGCAAAAAAGCAGAAATTCCCCTTATTTTGTAGCAAAACTGAAGAAATTTCTATTTTTTATGGCAAAAAGGTATGCATTCTTCTTATTTTCGGGCAAAAAGGCAGAAATTCCCCGTATTTTGGAGCAAAATTGCAGAAATTCCCCTAATTGTGGGGCAAGAAGGGGGAAATTCCCTATATGTTGGGGCAAAAAGACAGAAATTCTCCTTATTTTGGGGCAAAACTCAGAAATTCCACTTATTTTGGTGCAAAATTCCAGAAATTTCCCTTATTTTAGGGCAAAATTGCAGAAATTTCACTTATTTTGGGGCAAAATTGCAGAAATTTAACTTATTTCAGAAAAAAATTCAGAAATTTTTCTATTTTGGTGCAAAAAGGCAGAAATTTCTTTTATTTTGGTACAAAATTGCAGAAATTTTTCTTATTTTGGGGCAAAAAGGCAGAAATCCCCCATATTTTGAGGCAAAAATGCAGAAATTCCTCTTATTTTGAGGTAATAAGGCTGAAATTTCCTTATTTGGGGGCAAAAAGGCAGAAATTTCCCTTATTTTGAGGCAAAATTGCAGAAATTTCACTTATTTCAGGGTAATAAGTGAGAAATTTTCTTTATTTTGGGGCAAAAAAGACAGAAATTCCCTTTGTTTTGGGAGAAAAAGACAGAAATTCCACTTTTTTAGAGGCAAAAAAGCAGAAATTCCTTTTATTTTGGAGTAAAAATGAAGAAATTTCCCTTTTTTGTGGCAAAAGGTATGCATTCCACTTATTTTTGGGCTAAAAAGCAGAAATTACCCGTATTTTGGAGCAATATTGCAGAAATTCCCCTAATTGTGGGGCAAAGAGGCAGAAATTCCCTATATGTTAGGGCAAAAAGACAGAAATTCTCCTTATTTTGGGGCAAAACTCAGAAATTCTACTTATTTTGGGGCAAAACTCCAGAAATTTCCCTTATTTTGGGGCAAAATTGCAGAAATTTCACTTATTTTGGGGCAAAATTGCAGAAATTTCACTTATTTCAGGGTAATAAGTCAGAAATTTTCCTTATTTTGGGGCCAAAAAGACAGAAATTCCCTTTGTTTTGGAGGGGAAAACACAGAAATTCCACTTATTTAGAGGCAAAAAAGCAGAAATTCCTCTTATTTTGGAGCAAAATTGCAGAAATTCCCCTAATTGTGGGGCAAAAAGGCAGAAATTCCCTATATGTTGGGGCAAAAAGAAACAAATTCTCCTTATTTTGGGTCAAAACTCAGAAATTCCACTGATATTGGGGCAAAATTCCAGAAATTTCCCTTATTTTGGGGCAAAATTGCAGAAATTTCACTTATTTTGGGGCAAAATTGCAGAAATTTCACTTATTTCAGGGTAATAATTCAGAAATTTTCCTTATTTTGGGGCAAAAAAGACAGAAATTTCCTTTGTTTTGGGGGATAAAGACAGAAATACCACTTATTTAGAGGCAAAAAAGCAGAAATTCCCCTTATTTAGGAGCAAAACTAAAGAAATTTCTATTTTTTATGGCAAAAGGGTATGCATTCTTCTTATTTTCGGGCAAAAAGGCAGAAATTCCCCGTATTTTGGAGCAAAATTGCAGAAATTCCCCTAATTGTGGGGCAAAAAGGCAGAAATTCCCTATATGTTGGGGCAAAAAGACAGAAATTCTCCTTATTTTGGGGCAAAACTCAGAAAATTCACTTATTTTGGTGCAAAATTCCAGAAATTTCCCTTATTTTAGGGCAAAATTGCAGAAATTTCACTTATTTTGGGGCAAAATTGCAGAAATTTAACTTATTTCAGAAAAAAATTCAGAAATTTTTCTATTTTGGTGCAAAAAGGCAGAAATTTCTTTTATTTTGGTACAAAATTGCAGAAATTTTTCTTATTTTGGGGCAAAAAGTCAGAAATCTCCCATATTTAGGGGAAAAATCCAGAAATTCCTCTTATTTTGAGGTAAAAATGCTGAAATTTCCCTTATTTGGGGGCAAAAAGGCAGAAATTTCCCTTATTTTGAGGCAAAATTGCAGAAATTTCACTAATTTCAGGGTAATAAGTCAGAAATTTTCTCTATTTTGGGGCAAAAAAGACAGAAATTCCCTTTGTTTTGGGAGAAAAATACAGATATTTCACTTTTTTAGAGGCAAAAAAGCAGAAATTCCTTTTATTTTGGAGTAAAAATGAAGAAATTTCCCTTTTTTGTGGCAAAAGGTATACATTCCACTTATTTTTGGGCTAAAAAGCAGAAATTACCCGTATTTTAGAGCAAAATTGCAGAAATTCCCCTAATTGTAAGGCAAAATGGCAGAAATTCCCTATATGTTGGGGCAAAAAGACAGAAATTCTCTTTATTTTTGGGGCAAAACTCAGAAATTCCATTTATTTTGGGGCAAAATTCCAGAAATTTCTTTTATTTTGGGGCAAAATTGCAGAAATTTCACTTATTTTGGGGCAAAATTGCAGAAATTTCACTTATTTCATGGTAAAAAGGCAGAAATTATCCTAATTTTGATGCAAAAATGCAGAAATTCCAAATATTTTGTGGCAAAAATGAAGAAATTCCCTTTATTTTGAGGTAAAAAGGCAGAAATTCCCCTTATTTGGGGGCAAAAAAAAGAAATTTCACTTATTTTGGGGCAAAAACTCAGAAATTCCACACTTTTTTGGTGAAAATTCCAGAAATTTCCCTTATTTTGGGGCAAAATTGCAGAAATTTCACTTATTTTGGTGCAAAATTGCAGAAATTTAACTTATTTCAGAAAAAAATTCAGAAATTTTCCTATTTTGGTGCAAAAAGGCAGAATTATCTTTTATTTTGGTACAAAATTGCAGAAATTTTTCTTATTTTGGGGCAAAAAGGCAGAAATTTCACTTATTTTGGGGCAAAATTGCAGTAATTTCACTTATTTTGGGGCAAAATTGCAGAAATTCCAAATATTTTGTGGCAAAAATGCAGAAATTCCCCTTATTTTAAGGTAAAAAGGCAGAAATTCCCCTTATTTGGGGATAAAAAACAGAAATTTCCCTTATTTTGAGGCAAAATTGCAGAAATTTCACTTATTTTGGGGCAAAATTGCAGAAATTTCACTTATTTCAGAAAAAAATTCAGAAATTTTCCTATTTTGGTGCAAAAAGGCAGAAATTTCTATTTTGGTACAAAATTGCAGAAATTTTTCTTTTTTTGGGGCAAAAAGGCACAAATCTCCCATATTTTGGGGAAAAAATGCAGAAATTCCTCTTATTTTGAGGTAAAAAGGTAGAAATTTCCCTTATTTGGGGGAAAAAGGCAGAAATTTTCCTTATTTTGAGGCAAAATTGCAGAAATTTCACTTATTTCAGTGTAATAAGTCAGAAATTTTCCTTATTTTGGGGCAAAAAAGACAGAAATTCCCTTTGTTTTGGGGGAAAAAGACAGAAATTCCACTTTTTTAGCGGCAAAAAAGCAGAAATTCATTTTATTTTGGAGTAAAAATGAAGAAATTTCTTTTTTTTTTGTGGCAAAAGATATACATTCTCCTTATTTTCAGGCTAAAAAGCAGAAATTCCCCGTATTTTGGAGCAAAATTGCAGAAATTCCCCTAATTGTGGGGCAAAAAGGCAGAAATTTCCGATATGTTAGGGCAAAAAGACAGAAATTCTTTTTATTTTGGGGCTAAACTAAGAAATTCCACTTATTTTGGGGCAAAATTCCAGAAATTTCCCTTATTTTGGGGCAAAATTGCAGAAATTTCACTTATTTTGGTGCAAAATTGCAGAAATTTCACTTATTTCAGGGAAAAAAGTCAGAAATTTACCTTATTTTGGGGCCAAAAAGACAGAAATTTCCTTTGTTTTGGGGTGAAAAAGATAGAAATTCGACTTATTTAGAGGCAAAAAAGCAGAAATTTCTCTTATTTTGGAGCAAAAATGAAGAAATTTCCTTTTTTTATGGCAAAAGGGTATGCATTCTTCTTATTTTCGGGCAAAAAGGCAGAAATTCCTAGTATTTTGGAGCAAAATTGCAGAAATTCCCCTAATTGTGGGGCAAAAAGGCATAAATTCCCTATATGTTAGGGCAAAAAGACAGAAATTCTCCTTATTTTGGGGCAAAACTCAGAAATTCCACTTATTTTAGGGCAAAATTCCAGAAATTTCCCTTATTTTGGGGCAACATTGCAGAAATTTCACTTATTTTGGAGCAAAATTGCAGAAATTTCACTTATTTCAGAAAAAAAGCAGAAATTTTCTTATTTTGGTGCAAAAAGGCAGAAATTTCTTTTATTTTGGTACAAAATTGCATAAATTATTCTTATTTTGGAAGAAAAAGGCAGAAATCTCCCATATTTTGGGGCAAAAATGCAGCAATTCCTCTTATTTTGAGGTAACAAGGCTTAAATTCCCCTTATTTGGGGGGAAAAAGGCAGAAATTTCCCTTATTTTCGAGCAAAATTGCAGAAATTTCACTTATTTCAGGGTAATAAGTCAGAAATTTTCATTATTTTGGGGCAAAAAAGACAGAAATTCCCTTTGTTTTTGGGGATAAAGACAGAAATTCCACTTATTTAGAAGCAAAAAAGCAGAAATTCCCCTTATTTTGGAGCAAAACTGAAGAAATTTCCCTTTTTTATGGCAAAAAGGTATGCATTCTTCTTATTTTCGGGCAAAAAGGCAGAAATTCCCCCTATTTTAGAGCAAAATTGCAGAAATTCCCCTAATTGTGGGGCAAAAAGGCAGAAATTCCCTATATGTTGGGGCAAAATACAGAAATTCTCCTTATTTTGGGGAAAAACTCAGAAATTCCACTTATTTTGGGGCAAAATTGCAGAAATTTCCCTTATTTTGGGGCAAAATTGCAGAAATTTCACTTATTTTGGGGCAAAATTGCAGAAATTTCACTTTTTTCAGGGTAATAAGTCAGAAATTTTCCTTATTTTGGGGCAAAAAAGACAGAAATTCCCTATGTTCTGGGGGAAAAAGACAGTAATTCCACTTTTTTAGAGGCAAAAAAGCAGAAATTCCTTTTATTTTGGAGTAAAAATGAAGAAATTTCTTTTTTTTGTGGCAAAAGGTATACATTCCCTTTATTTTCGGGCAAAAAGGCAGAAATTCCCCGTATTTTGGAGCTAACTTGCAGATATTCCCCTAATTGTGGGGCAAAAAGGCAGAAATTACCTATATGTTGGGGCAAAAAGACAGAAATTCTCCTTATTTTGGGGCAAAACTCAGAAATTCCACTTATTTTGGGGCAAAATTCCAGAAATTTCCCTTATTTTGGGGCAAAATTGCAGAAATTTCACTTATTTTCAGGCAAAATTACATAAATTTCACTTATTTCAGAAAAAAAGCAGAATTTTCTTATTTTGGTGCAAAAAGGCATAAATTTCTTTTATTTTGTTACACAATTGCAGAAATTTTTCTTATTTTGGGGCAAAAAGGCATAAATTTCTCATATTTTGGGGCAAAAATGCAGAAATTTTTTTTATTTTGAGGTAAAAAGGCTGAAATTCCCCTTATTTGGGGGCAAAAAAGAAGAATTTCTCTTATTTTGGGGCAAAATTGCAGAAATTTCACTTATTTCAGAGTAATAAGTCAGAAATTTTCGTTATTTTGGGGCAAAAAAACAGAAATTCCCTTTGTTTTGGGGGGAAAAGACAGAAATTCCACTTTTTTAGAGGCAAAAAAGCAGAAATAACTTTTATTTTGGAGTAAAAATGTAGAAATTTCCCTTTTTTATGGCAAAAAGGTATGCATTCTTCTTATTTTCGGGCAAAAAGGCAGAAATTCCCCGTATTTTCGAGCAAAATTGCAAAAATTCCCCTAATTTTAGGGCAAAAAGGCAGAAATTCCCTATATGTTGGGGCAAAAAGACAGAAATTCTCCTTATTTTGGGGCAAAACTCAGAAATTCCACTTATTTTGGGGCAAAATTCTAGAAATTTTTCTTATTTTAAAGCAAAATTGCAGAAATTTCACTTATTTTGGGGTAAAATTGCAGAAATTTCACTTATTTCAGGGAAAAAAGGCAGAAATTTTTCTTATTTTGGGGCAAAAAGGAAAAATTTCCTAATATTTTGTGGCAAAAATGCCGAAATTCCCCTTATTTTGAGGTAAAAAATCTGAAATTTCCCTTATTTGGGGGCAAAAAGGCAGAAATTTCCCTTATTTTGGGGCAAAATTGCAGAAATTTCACTTATTTCAGGGTAATAAGTCAGAAATTTTCTTTATTTTGGGGCAAAAACGACAGAAATTCCCTTTGTTTTGGGAGAAAAAGACAGAAATTCCACTTTTTTAGAGGCAAAAAAGCAGAAATTCCTTTTATTTTGGAGTAAAAATGAAGAAATTTCCCTTTATTGTGGCAAAAGGTATTCATTCCACTTATTTTTGGGCTAAAAAGCAGAAATTACCCGTATTTTGGAGCAATATTGCAGAAATTCCCCTAATTGTGGGGCAAAGAGGCAGAAATTCCCTATATGTTAGGGCAAAAAGACGAAATTCTCCTTATTTTGGGGCAAAACTCAGAAATTCTACTTATTTTGGGGCAAAATTCCAGAAATTTCCCTTATTTTGGGGCAAAATTGCAGAAATTTCACTTATTTTGGGGCAAAATTGCAGAAATTTCACTTATTTCAGGGTAATAAGTCAGAAATTTTCCTTATTTTGGGGCCAAAAAGACAGAAATTCCCTTTGTTTTGGGGGGGAAAAGACAGAAATTCCACTTATTTAGAGGCAAAAAAGCAGAAATTCCTCTTATTTTGGAGCAAAATTGCAGAAATTCCCCTAATTGTGGGGCAAGAAGGGAGACATTCCCTATATGTTGGGGCAAAAAGAAACAAATTCTCCTTATTTTGGGTCAAAACTCAGAAATTCTACTGATATTGGGGCAAAATTCCAGAAATTTCCCTTATTTTGGGGCAAAATTGCAGAAATTTCACTTATTTTTGGGCAAAATTGCAGAAATTTCACTTATTTCAGAAAAAAAGCAGAAATTTTCTTATTTTGGTGCAAAAAGGCGGAAATTTCTTTTATTTTGGTACAAAATTGCAGAAATTTTTCTTATTTTGGAACAAAAAGGCAGAAATCTCCCATATTTTGGGGCAAAAATGCAGAAATTTCTCTTATTTTGAGTTAAAAAGGCTGAAATTCCCCTTATTTGGGGGCAAAAAGGCAGAAATTTCCCTTATTTTGGGGCAAAATTGCAGAAATTTCACTTATTTCAGGGTAATAAGTCAGAAATTTTCCTTATTTTGGGGCAAAAAAGACAGAAATTCCCTTTGTTTTGGGGGAAAAAGACAGAAATTCCACTTATTTAGAGGCAAAAAAGCAGAAATTCCCCTTATTTTGTAGCAAAACTGAAGAAATTTCTATTTTTTATGGCAAAAAGGTATGCATTCTTCTTATTTTCGGGCAAAAAGGCAGAAATTCCCCGTATTTTGGAGCAAAATTGCAGAAATTCCCCTAATTGTGGGGCAAGAAGGTGGAAATTCCCTATATGTTGGGGCAAAAAGACAGAAATTCTCCTTATTTTGGGGCAAAACTCAGAAATTCCACTTATTTTGGTGCAAAATTCCAGAAATTTCCCTTATTTTGGGGCAAAATTGCAGAAATTTCACTTATTTTGGGGCAAAATTGCAGAAATTTAACTTATTTCAGAAAAAAATTCAGAAATTTTTCTATTTTGGTGCAAAAAGGCAGAAATTTCTTTTATTTTGGTACAAAATTGCAGAAATTTTTCTTATTTTGGGGCAAAAAGGCAGAAATCCCCCATATTTTGAGGCAAAAATGCAGAAATTCCTCTTATTTTGAGGTAATAAGGCTGAAATTTCCTTATTTGGGGGCAAAAAGGCAGAAATTTCCCTTATTTTGAGGCAAAATTGCAGAAATTTCACTTATTTCAGGGTAATAAGTGAGAAATTTTCTATATTTTGGGGCAAAAAAGACAGAAATTCCCTTTGTTTTGGGAGAAAAAGACAGAAATTCCACTTTTTTAGAGGCAAAAAAGCAGAAATTCCTTTTATTTTGGAGTAAAAATGAAGAAATTTCCCTTTTTTGTGGCAAAAGGTATGCATTCCACTTATTTTTGGGCTAAAAAGCAGAAATTACCCGTATTTTGGAGCAATATTGCAGAAATTCCCCTAATTGTGGGGCAAAGAGGAAGAAATTCCCTATATGTTAGGGCAAAAAGACAGAAATTCTCCTTATTTTGGGGCAAAACTCAGAAATTCTACTTATTTTGGGGCAAAACTCCAGAAATTTCCCTTATTTTGGGGCAAAATTGCAGAAATTTCACTTATTTTGGGGCAAAATTGCAGAAATTTCACTTATTTCAGGGTAATAAGTCAGAAATTTTCCTTATTTTGGGGCCAAAAAGACAGAAATTCCCTTTGTTTTGGAGGGGAAAAGACAGAAATTCCACTTATTTAGAGGCAAAAAAGCAGAAATTCCTCTTATTTTGGAGCAAAATTGCAGAAATTCCCCTAATTGTGGGGCAAAAAGGCAGAAATTCCCTATATGTTGGGGCAAAAAGAAACAAATTCTCCTTATTTTGGGTCAAAACTCAGAAATTCCACTGATATTGGGGCAAAATTCCAGAAATTTCCCTTATTTTGGGGCAAAATTGCAGAAATTTCACTTATTTTGGGGCAAAATTGCAGAAATTTCACTTATTTCAGGGTAATAATTCAGAAATTTTTCTTATTTTGGGGCAAAAAAGACAGAAATTTCCTTTGTTTTGGGGGATAAAGACAGAAATACCACTTATTTAGAGGCAAAAAAGCAGAAATTCCCCTTATTTAGGAGCAAAACTAAAGAAATTTCTATTTTTTATGGCAAAAGGGTATGCATTCTTCTTATTTTCGGGCAAAAAGGCAGAAATTCCCCGTATTTTGGAGCAAAATTGCAGAAATTCCCCTAATTGTGGGGCAAAAAGGCAGAAATTCCCTATATGTTGGGGCAAAAAGACAGAAATTCTCCTTATTTTGGGGCAAAACTCAGAAAATTCACTTATTTTGGTGCAAAATTCCAGAAATTTCCCTTATTTTAGGGCAAAATTGCAGAAATTTCACTTATTTTGGGGCAAAATTGCAGAAATTTAACTTATTTCAGAAAAAAATTCAGAAATTTTTCTATTTTGGTGCAAAAAGGCAGAAATTTCTTTTATTTTGGTACAAAATTGCAGAAATTTTTCTTATTTTGGGGCAAAAAGTCAGAAATCTCCCATATTTAGGGGAAAAATCCAGAAATTCCTCTTATTTTGAGGTAAAAATGCTGAAATTTCCCTTATTTGGGGGCAAAAAGGCAGAAATTTCCCTTATTTTGAGGCAAAATTGCAGAAATTTCACTAATTTCAGGGTAATAAGTCAGAAATTTTCTCTATTTTGGGGCAAAAAAGACAGAAATTCCCTTTGTTTTGGGAGAAAAATACAGATATTTCACTTTTTTAGAGGCAAAAAAGCAGAAATTCCTTTTATTTTGGAGTAAAAATGAAGAAATTTCCCTTTTTTGTGGCAAAAGGTATACATTCCACTTATTTTTGGGCTAAAAAGCAGAAATTACCCGTATTTTAGAGCAAAATTGCAGAAATTCCCCTAATTGTAAGGCAAAATGGCAGAAATTCCCTATATGTTGGGGCAAAAAGACAGAAATTCTCTTTATTTTTGGGGCAAAACTCAGAAATTCCATTTATTTTGGGGCAAAATTCCAGAAATTTCTCTTATTTTGGGGCAAAATTGCAGAAATTTCACTTATTTTGGGGCAAAATTGCAGAAATTTTACTTATTTCATGGTAAAAAGGCAGAAATTATCCTAATTTTGATGCAAAAATGCAGAAATTCCAAATATTTTGTGGCAAAAATGAAGAAATTCCCTTTATTTTGAGGTAAAAATGCAGAAATTCCCCTTATTTGGGGGCAAAAAAAAGAAATTTCACTTATTTTGGGGCAAAAACTCAGAAATTCCACACTTTTTTGGTGAAAATTCCAGAAATTTCCCTTATTTTGGGGCAAAATTGCAGAAATTTCAATTATTTTGGTGCAAAATTGCAGAAATTTAACTTATTTCAGAAAAAAATTCAGAAATTTTCCTATTTTGGTGCAAAAAGGCAGAATTATCTTTTATTTTGGTACAAAATTGCAGAAATTTTTCTTATTTTGGGGCAAAAAGGCAGAAATTTCACTTATTTTGGGGCAAAATTGCAGTAATTTCACTTATTTTGGGGCAAAATTGCAGAAATTCCAAATATTTTGTGGCAAAAATGCAGAAATTCCCCTTATTTTAAGGTAAAAAGGCAGAAATTCCCCTTATTTGGGGGTAAAAAACAGAAATTTCCCTTATTTTGAGGCAAAATTGCAGAAATTTCACTTATTTTGGGGCAAAATTGCAGAAATTTCACTTATTTCAGAAAAAAATTCAGAAATTTTCCTATTTTGGTGCAAAAAGGCAGAAATTTCTATTTTGGTACAATATTGCAGAAATTTTTCTTTTTTTGGGGCAAAAAGGCACAAATCTCCCATATTTTGGGGAAAAAATGCAGAAATTCCTCTTATTTTGAGGTAAAAAGGTAGAAATTTCCCTTATTTGGGGGAAAAAGGCAGAAATTTTCCTTATTTTGAGGCAAAATTGCAGAAATTTCACTTATTTCAGTGTAATAAGTCAGAAATTTTCCTTATTTTGGGGCAAAAAAGACAGAAATTCCCTTTGTTTTGGGGGAAAAAGACAGAAATTCCACTTTTTTAGCGGCAAAAAAGCAGAAATTCATTTTATTTTGGAGTAAAAATGAAGAAATTTCTTTTTTTTTGTGGCAAAAGATATACATTCCCCTTATTTTCAGGCTAAAAAGCAGAAATTCCCCGTATTTTGGAGCAAAATTGCAGAAATTCCCCTAATTGTGGGGCAAAAAGGCAGAAATTTCCGATATGTTAGGGCAAAAAGACAGAAATTCTTTTTATTTTGGGGCTAAACTAAGAAATTCCACTTATTTTGGGGCAAAATTGCAGAAATTTCACTTATTTTGGTGCAAAATTGCAGAAATTTCACTTATTTCAGGGAAAAAAGTCAGAAATTTACCTTATTTTGGGGCCAAAAAGACAGAAATTTCCTTTGTTTTGGGGTGAAAAAGATAGAAATTCGACTTATTTAGAGGCAAAAAAGCAGAAATTTCTCTTATTTTGGAGCAAAAATGAAGAAATTTCCTTTTTTTATGGCAAAAGGGTATGCATTCTTCTTATTTTCGGGCAAAAAGGCAGAAATTCCCAGTATTTTGGAGCAAAATTGCAGAAATTCCCCTAATTGTGGGGCAAAAAGGCAGAAATTCCCTATATGTTAGGGCAAAAAGACAGAAATTCTCCTTATTTTGGGGCAAAACTCAGAAATTCCACTTATTTTAGGGCAAAATTCCAGAAATTTCCCTTATTTTGGGGCAAAATTGCAGAAATTTCACTTATTTTGGAGCAAAATTGCAGAAATTTCACTTATTTCAGAAAAAAAGCAGAAATTTTCTTATTTTGGTGCAAAAAGGCAGAAATTTCTTTTATTTTGGTACAAAATTGCATAAATTATTCTTATTTTGGAAGAAAAAGGCAGAAATCTCCCATATTTTGGGGCAAAAATGCAGCAATTCCTCTTATTTTGAGGTAACAAGGCTTAAATTCCCCTTATTTGGGGGGAAAAAGGCAGAAATTTCCCTTATTTTCGAGCAAAATTGCAGAAATTTCACTTATTTCAGGGTAATAAGTCAGAAATTTTCCTTATTTTGGGGCAAAAAAGACAGAAATTCCCTTTGTTTTTGGGGATAAAGACAGAAATTCCACTTCTTTAGAGGCAAAAAAGCAGAAATTCCCCTTATTTTGGAGCAAAACTGAAGAAATTTCCCTTTTTTATGGCAAAAAGGTATGCATTCTTCTTATTTTCGGGCAAAAAGGCAGAAATTCCCCCTATTTTAGAGCAAAATTGCAGAAATTCCCCTAATTGTGGGGCAAAAAGGCAGAAATTCCCTATATGTTGGGGCAAAATACAGAAATTCTCCTTATTTTGGGGAAAAACTCAGAAATTCCACTTATTTTGGGGCAAAATTGCAGAAATTTCCCTTATTTTGGGGCAAAATTGCAGAAATTTCACTTATTTTGGGGCAAAATTGCAGAAATTTCACTTTTTTCAGGGTAATAAGTCAGAAATTTTCCTTATTTTGGGGCAAAAAAGACAGAAATTCCCTATGTTCTGGGGGAAAAAGACAGTAATTCCACTTTTTTAGAGGCAAAAAAGCAGAAATTCCTTTTATTTTGGAGTAAAAATGAAGAAATTTCTTTTTTTTGTGGCAAAAGGTATACATTCCCTTTATTTTCGGGCAAAAAGGCAGAAATTCCCCGTATTTTGGAGCAAACTTGCAGATATTCCCCTAATTGTGGGGCAAAAAGGCAGAAATTCCCTATATGTTGGGGCAAAAAGACAGAAATTCTCCTTATTTTGGGGCAAAACTCAGAAATTCCACTTATTTTGGGGCAAAATTCCAGAAATTTCCCTTATTTTGGGGCAAAATTGCAGAAATTTCACTTATTTTCAGGCAAAATTACATAAATTTCACTTATTTCAGAAAAAAAGCAGAATTTTCTTATTTTGGTGCAAAAAGGCATAAATTTCTTTTATTTTGTTACACAATTGCAGAAATTTTTCTTATTTTGGGGCAAAAAGGCATAAATTTCTCATATTTTGGGGCAAAAATGCAGAAATTTTTTTTATTTTGAGGTAAAAAGGCTGAAATTCCCCTTATTTGGGGGCAAAAAAGAAGAATTTCTCTTATTTTGGGGCAAAATTGCAGAAATTTCACTTATTTCAGAGTAATAAGTCAGAAATTTTCCTTATTTTGGGGCAAAAAAGACAGAAATTCCCTTTGTTTTGGGGGAAAAAGACAGAAATTCCACTTATTTAGAGGCAAAAAAGCAGAAATTCCCCTTATTTTGTAGCAAAACTGAAGAAATTTCTATTTTTTATGGCAAAAAGGTATGCATTCTTCTTATTTTCGGGCAAAAAGGCAGAAATTCCCCGTATTTTGGAGCAAAATTGCAGAAATTCCCCTAATTGTGGGGCAAGAAGGGGGAAATTCCCTATATGTTGGGGCAAAAAGACAGAAATTCTCCTTATTTTGGGGCAAAACTCAGAAATTCCACTTATTTTGGTGCAAAATTCCAGAAATTTCCCTTATTTTAGGGCAAAATTGCAGAAATTTCACTTATTTTGGGGCAAAATTGCAGAAATTTAACTTATTTCAGAAAAAAATTCAGAAATTTTTCTATTTTGGTGCAAAAAGGCAGAAATTTCTTTTATTTTGGTACAAAATTGCAGAAATTTTTCTTATTTTGGGGCAAAAAGGCAGAAATCCCCCATATTTTGAGGCAAAAATGCAGAAATTCCTCTTATTTTGAGGTAATAAGGCTGAAATTTCCTTATTTGGGGGCAAAAAGGCAGAAATTTCCCTTATTTTGAGGCAAAATTGCAGAAATTTCACTTATTTCAGGGTAATAAGTGAGAAATTTTCTTTATTTTGGGGCAAAAAAGACAGAAATTCCCTTTGTTTTGGGAGAAAAAGACAGAAATTCCACTTTTTTAGAGGCAAAAAAGCAGAAATTCCTTTTATTTTGGAGTAAAAATGAAGAAATTTCCCTTTTTTGTGGCAAAAGGTATGCATTCCACTTATTTTTGGGCTAAAAAGCAGAAATTACCCGTATTTTGGAGCAATATTGCAGAAATTCCCCTAATTGTGGGGCAAAGAGGCAGAAATTCCCTATATGTTAGGGCAAAAAGACAGAAATTCTCCTTATTTTGGGGCAAAACTCAGAAATTCTACTTATTTTGGGGCAAAACTCCAGAAATTTCCCTTATTTTGGGGCAAAATTGCAGAAATTTCACTTATTTTGGGGCAAAATTGCAGAAATTTCACTTATTTCAGGGTAATAAGTCAGAAATTTTCCTTATTTTGGGGCCAAAAAGACAGAAATTCCCTTTGTTTTGGAGGGGAAAACACAGAAATTCCACTTATTTAGAGGCAAAAAAGCAGAAATTCCTCTTATTTTGGAGCAAAATTGCAGAAATTCCCCTAATTGTGGGGCAAAAAGGCAGAAATTCCCTATATGTTGGGGCAAAAAGAAACAAATTCTCCTTATTTTGGGTCAAAACTCAGAAATTCCACTGATATTGGGGCAAAATTCCAGAAATTTCCCTTATTTTGGGGCAAAATTGCAGAAATTTCACTTATTTTGGGGCAAAATTGCAGAAATTTCACTTATTTCAGGGTAATAATTCAGAAATTTTCCTTATTTTGGGGCAAAAAAGACAGAAATTTCCTTTGTTTTGGGGGATAAAGACAGAAATACCACTTATTTAGAGGCAAAAAAGCAGAAATTCCCCTTATTTAGGAGCAAAACTAAAGAAATTTCTATTTTTTATGGCAAAAGGGTATGCATTCTTCTTATTTTCGGGCAAAAAGGCAGAAATTCCCCGTATTTTGGAGCAAAATTGCAGAAATTCCCCTAATTGTGGGGCAAAAAGGCAGAAATTCCCTATATGTTGGGGCAAAAAGACAGAAATTCTCCTTATTTTGGGGCAAAACTCAGAAAATTCACTTATTTTGGTGCAAAATTCCAGAAATTTCCCTTATTTTAGGGCAAAATTGCAGAAATTTCACTTATTTTGGGGCAAAATTGCAGAAATTTAACTTATTTCAGAAAAAAATTCAGAAATTTTTCTATTTTGGTGCAAAAAGGCAGAAATTTCTTTTATTTTGGTACAAAATTGCAGAAATTTTTCTTATTTTGGGGCAAAAAGTCAGAAATCTCCCATATTTAGGGGAAAAATCCAGAAATTCCTCTTATTTTGAGGTAAAAATGCTGAAATTTCCCTTATTTGGGGGCAAAAAGGCAGAAATTTCCCTTATTTTGAGGCAAAATTGCAGAAATTTCACTAATTTCAGGGTAATAAGTCAGAAATTTTCTCTATTTTGGGGCAAAAAAGACAGAAATTCCCTTTGTTTTGGGAGAAAAATACAGATATTTCACTTTTTTAGAGGCAAAAAAGCAGAAATTCCTTTTATTTTGGAGTAAAAATGAAGAAATTTCCCTTTTTTGTGGCAAAAGGTATACATTCCACTTATTTTTGGGCTAAAAAGCAGAAATTACCCGTATTTTAGAGCAAAATTGCAGAAATTCCCCTAATTGTAAGGCAAAATGGCAGAAATTCCCTATATGTTGGGGCAAAAAGACAGAAATTCTCTTTATTTTTGGGGCAAAACTCAGAAATTCCATTTATTTTGGGGCAAAATTCCAGAAATTTCTCTTATTTTGGGGCAAAATTGCAGAAATTTCACTTATTTTGGGGCAAAATTGCAGAAATTTCACTTATTTCATGGTAAAAAGGCAGAAATTATCCTAATTTTGATGCAAAAATGCAGAAATTCCAAATATTTTGTGGCAAAAATGAAGAAATTCCCTTTATTTTGAGGTAAAAAGGCAGAAATTCCCCTTATTTGGGGGCAAAAAAAAGAAATTTCACTTATTTTGGGGCAAAAACTCAGAAATTCCACACTTTTTTGGTGAAAATTCCAGAAATTTCCCTTATTTTGGGGCAAAATTGCAGAAATTTCACTTATTTTGGTGCAAAATTGCAGAAATTTAACTTATTTCAGAAAAAAATTCAGAAATTTTCCTATTTTGGTGCAAAAAGGCAGAATTATCTTTTATTTTGGTACAAAATTGCAGAAATTTTTCTTATTTTGGGGCAAAAAGGCAGAAATTTCACTTATTTTGGGGCAAAATTGCAGTAATTTCACTTATTTTGGGGCAAAATTGCAGAAATTCCAAATATTTTGTGGCAAAAATGCAGAAATTCCCCTTATTTTAAGGTAAAAAGGCAGAAATTCCCCTTATTTGGGGATAAAAAACAGAAATTTCCCTTATTTTGAGGCAAAATTGCAGAAATTTCACTTATTTTGGGGCAAAATTGCAGAAATTTCACTTATTTCAGAAAAAAATTCAGAAATTTTCCTATTTTGGTGCAAAAAGGCAGAAATTTCTATTTTGGTACAAAATTGCAGAAATTTTTCTTTTTTTGGGGCAAAAAGGCACAAATCTCCCATATTTTGGGGAAAAAATGCAGAAATTCCTCTTATTTTGAGGTAAAAAGGTAGAAATTTCCCTTATTTGGGGGAAAAAGGCAGAAATTTTCCTTATTTTGAGGCAAAATTGCAGAAATTTCACTTATTTCAGTGTAATAAGTCAGAAATTTTCCTTATTTTGGGGCAAAAAAGACAGAAATTCCCTTTGTTTTGGGGGAAAAAGACAGAAATTCCACTTTTTTAGCGGCAAAAAAGCAGAAATTCATTTTATTTTGGAGTAAAAATGAAGAAATTTCTTTTTTTTTTGTGGCAAAAGATATACATTCTCCTTATTTTCAGGCTAAAAAGCAGAAATTCCCCGTATTTTGGAGCAAAATTGCAGAAATTCCCCTAATTGTGGGGCAAAAAGGCAGAAATTTCCGATATGTTAGGGCAAAAAGACAGAAATTCTTTTTATTTTGGGGCTAAACTAAGAAATTCCACTTATTTTGGGGCAAAATTCCAGAAATTTCCCTTATTTTGGGGCAAAATTGCAGAAATTTCACTTATTTTGGTGCAAAATTGCAGAAATTTCACTTATTTCAGGGAAAAAAGTCAGAAATTTACCTTATTTTGGGGCCAAAAAGACAGAAATTTCCTTTGTTTTGGGGTGAAAAAGATAGAAATTCGACTTATTTAGAGGCAAAAAAGCAGAAATTTCTCTTATTTTGGAGCAAAAATGAAGAAATTTCCTTTTTTTATGGCAAAAGGGTATGCATTCTTCTTATTTTCGGGCAAAAAGGCAGAAATTCCTAGTATTTTGGAGCAAAATTGCAGAAATTCCCCTAATTGTGGGGCAAAAAGGCATAAATTCCCTATATGTTAGGGCAAAAAGACAGAAATTCTCCTTATTTTGGGGCAAAACTCAGAAATTCCACTTATTTTAGGGCAAAATTCCAGAAATTTCCCTTATTTTGGGGCAACATTGCAGAAATTTCACTTATTTTGGAGCAAAATTGCAGAAATTTCACTTATTTCAGAAAAAAAGCAGAAATTTTCTTATTTTGGTGCAAAAAGGCAGAAATTTCTTTTATTTTGGTACAAAATTGCATAAATTATTCTTATTTTGGAAGAAAAAGGCAGAAATCTCCCATATTTTGGGGCAAAAATGCAGCAATTCCTCTTATTTTGAGGTAACAAGGCTTAAATTCCCCTTATTTGGGGGGAAAAAGGCAGAAATTTCCCTTATTTTCGAGCAAAATTGCAGAAATTTCACTTATTTCAGGGTAATAAGTCAGAAATTTTCATTATTTTGGGGCAAAAAAGACAGAAATTCCCTTTGTTTTTGGGGATAAAGACAGAAATTCCACTTATTTAGAAGCAAAAAAGCAGAAATTCCCCTTATTTTGGAGCAAAACTGAAGAAATTTCCCTTTTTTATGGCAAAAAGGTATGCATTCTTCTTATTTTCGGGCAAAAAGGCAGAAATTCCCCCTATTTTAGAGCAAAATTGCAGAAATTCCCCTAATTGTGGGGCAAAAAGGCAGAAATTCCCTATATGTTGGGGCAAAATACAGAAATTCTCCTTATTTTGGGGAAAAACTCAGAAATTCCACTTATTTTGGGGCAAAATTGCAGAAATTTCCCTTATTTTGGGGCAAAATTGCAGAAATTTCACTTATTTTGGGGCAAAATTGCAGAAATTTCACTTTTTTCAGGGTAATAAGTCAGAAATTTTCCTTATTTTGGGGCAAAAAAGACAGAAATTCCCTATGTTCTGGGGGAAAAAGACAGTAATTCCACTTTTTTAGAGGCAAAAAAGCAGAAATTCCTTTTATTTTGGAGTAAAAATGAAGAAATTTCTTTTTTTTGTGGCAAAAGGTATACATTCCCTTTATTTTCGGGCAAAAAGGCAGAAATTCCCCGTATTTTGGAGCTAACTTGCAGATATTCCCCTAATTGTGGGGCAAAAAGGCAGAAATTACCTATATGTTGGGGCAAAAAGACAGAAATTCTCCTTATTTTGGGGCAAAACTCAGAAATTCCACTTATTTTGGGGCAAAATTCCAGAAATTTCCCTTATTTTGGGGCAAAATTGCAGAAATTTCACTTATTTTCAGGCAAAATTACATAAATTTCACTTATTTCAGAAAAAAAGCAGAATTTTCTTATTTTGGTGCAAAAAGGCATAAATTTCTTTTATTTTGTTACACAATTGCAGAAATTTTTCTTATTTTGGGGCAAAAAGGCATAAATTTCTCATATTTTGGGGCAAAAATGCAGAAATTTTTTTTATTTTGAGGTAAAAAGGCTGAAATTCCCCTTATTTGGGGGCAAAAAAGAAGAATTTCTCTTATTTTGGGGCAAAATTGCAGAAATTTCACTTATTTCAGAGTAATAAGTCAGAAATTTTCGTTATTTTGGGGCAAAAAAACAGAAATTCCCTTTGTTTTGGGGGGAAAAGACAGAAATTCCACTTTTTTAGAGGCAAAAAAGCAGAAATAACTTTTATTTTGGAGTAAAAATGTAGAAATTTCCCTTTTTTATGGCAAAAAGGTATGCATTCTTCTTATTTTCGGGCAAAAAGGCAGAAATTCCCCGTATTTTCGAGCAAAATTGCAAAAATTCCCCTAATTTTAGGGCAAAAAGGCAGAAATTCCCTATATGTTGGGGCAAAAAGACAGAAATTCTCCTTATTTTGGGGCAAAACTCAGAAATTCCACTTATTTTGGGGCAAAATTCTAGAAATTTTTCTTATTTTAAAGCAAAATTGCAGAAATTTCACTTATTTTGGGGTAAAATTGCAGAAATTTCACTTATTTCAGGGAAAAAAGGCAGAAATTTTTCTTATTTTGGGGCAAAAAGGAAAAATTTCCTAATATTTTGTGGCAAAAATGCCGAAATTCCCCTTATTTTGAGGTAAAAAATCTGAAATTTCCCTTATTTGGGGGCAAAAAGGCAGAAATTTCCCTTATTTTGGGGCAAAATTGCAGAAATTTCACTTATTTCAGGGTAATAAGTCAGAAATTTTCTTTATTTTGGGGCAAAAACGACAGAAATTCCCTTTGTTTTGGGAGAAAAAGACAGAAATTCCACTTTTTTAGAGGCAAAAAAGCAGAAATTCCTTTTATTTTGGAGTAAAAATGAAGAAATTTCCCTTTATTGTGGCAAAAGGTATTCATTCCACTTATTTTTGGGCTAAAAAGCAGAAATTACCCGTATTTTGGAGCAATATTGCAGAAATTCCCCTAATTGTGGGGCAAAGAGGCAGAAATTCCCTATATGTTAGGGCAAAAAGACGAAATTCTCCTTATTTTGGGGCAAAACTCAGAAATTCTACTTATTTTGGGGCAAAATTCCAGAAATTTCCCTTATTTTGGGGCAAAATTGCAGAAATTTCACTTATTTTGGGGCAAAATTGCAGAAATTTCACTTATTTCAGGGTAATAAGTCAGAAATTTTCCTTATTTTGGGGCCAAAAAGACAGAAATTCCCTTTGTTTTGGGGGGGAAAAGACAGAAATTCCACTTATTTAGAGGCAAAAAAGCAGAAATTCCTCTTATTTTGGAGCAAAATTGCAGAAATTCCCCTAATTGTGGGGCAAGAAGGGAGACATTCCCTATATGTTGGGGCAAAAAGAAACAAATTCTCCTTATTTTGGGTCAAAACTCAGAAATTCTACTGATATTGGGGCAAAATTCCAGAAATTTCCCTTATTTTGGGGCAAAATTGCAGAAATTTCACTTATTTTTGGGCAAAATTGCAGAAATTTCACTTATTTCAGAAAAAAAGCAGAAATTTTCTTATTTTGGTGCAAAAAGGCGGAAATTTCTTTTATTTTGGTACAAAATTGCAGAAATTTTTCTTATTTTGGAACAAAAAGGCAGAAATCTCCCATATTTTGGGGCAAAAATGCAGAAATTTCTCTTATTTTGAGTTAAAAAGGCTGAAATTCCCCTTATTTGGGGGCAAAAAGGCAGAAATTTCCCTTATTTTGGGGCAAAATTGCAGAAATTTCACTTATTTCAGGGTAATAAGTCAGAAATTTTCCTTATTTTGGGGCAAAAAAGACAGAAATTCCCTTTGTTTTGGGGGAAAAAGACAGAAATTCCACTTATTTAGAGGCAAAAAAGCAGAAATTCCCCTTATTTTGTAGCAAAACTGAAGAAATTTCTATTTTTTATGGCAAAAAGGTATGCATTCTTCTTATTTTCGGGCAAAAAGGCAGAAATTCCCCGTATTTTGGAGCAAAATTGCAGAAATTCCCCTAATTGTGGGGCAAGAAGGTGGAAATTCCCTATATGTTGGGGCAAAAAGACAGAAATTCTCCTTATTTTGGGGCAAAACTCAGAAATTCCACTTATTTTGGTGCAAAATTCCAGAAATTTCCCTTATTTTGGGGCAAAATTGCAGAAATTTCACTTATTTTGGGGCAAAATTGCAGAAATTTAACTTATTTCAGAAAAAAATTCAGAAATTTTTCTATTTTGGTGCAAAAAGGCAGAAATTTCTTTTATTTTGGTACAAAATTGCAGAAATTTTTCTTATTTTGGGGCAAAAAGGCAGAAATCCCCCATATTTTGAGGCAAAAATGCAGAAATTCCTCTTATTTTGAGGTAATAAGGCTGAAATTTCCTTATTTGGGGGCAAAAAGGCAGAAATTTCCCTTATTTTGAGGCAAAATTGCAGAAATTTCACTTATTTCAGGGTAATAAGTGAGAAATTTTCTATATTTTGGGGCAAAAAAGACAGAAATTCCCTTTGTTTTGGGAGAAAAAGACAGAAATTCCACTTTTTTAGAGGCAAAAAAGCAGAAATTCCTTTTATTTTGGAGTAAAAATGAAGAAATTTCCCTTTTTTGTGGCAAAAGGTATGCATTCCACTTATTTTTGGGCTAAAAAGCAGAAATTACCCGTATTTTGGAGCAATATTGCAGAAATTCCCCTAATTGTGGGGCAAAGAGGAAGAAATTCCCTATATGTTAGGGCAAAAAGACAGAAATTCTCCTTATTTTGGGGCAAAACTCAGAAATTCTACTTATTTTGGGGCAAAACTCCAGAAATTTCCCTTATTTTGGGGCAAAATTGCAGAAATTTCACTTATTTTGGGGCAAAATTGCAGAAATTTCACTTATTTCAGGGTAATAAGTCAGAAATTTTCCTTATTTTGGGGCCAAAAAGACAGAAATTCCCTTTGTTTTGGAGGGGAAAAGACAGAAATTCCACTTATTTAGAGGCAAAAAAGCAGAAATTCCTCTTATTTTGGAGCAAAATTGCAGAAATTCCCCTAATTGTGGGGCAAAAAGGCAGAAATTCCCTATATGTTGGGGCAAAAAGAAACAAATTCTCCTTATTTTGGGTCAAAACTCAGAAATTCCACTGATATTGGGGCAAAATTCCAGAAATTTCCCTTATTTTGGGGCAAAATTGCAGAAATTTCACTTATTTTGGGGCAAAATTGCAGAAATTTCACTTATTTCAGGGTAATAATTCAGAAATTTTTCTTATTTTGGGGCAAAAAAGACAGAAATTTCCTTTGTTTTGGGGGATAAAGACAGAAATACCACTTATTTAGAGGCAAAAAAGCAGAAATTCCCCTTATTTAGGAGCAAAACTAAAGAAATTTCTATTTTTTATGGCAAAAGGGTATGCATTCTTCTTATTTTCGGGCAAAAAGGCAGAAATTCCCCGTATTTTGGAGCAAAATTGCAGAAATTCCCCTAATTGTGGGGCAAAAAGGCAGAAATTCCCTATATGTTGGGGCAAAAAGACAGAAATTCTCCTTATTTTGGGGCAAAACTCAGAAAATTCACTTATTTTGGTGCAAAATTCCAGAAATTTCCCTTATTTTAGGGCAAAATTGCAGAAATTTCACTTATTTTGGGGCAAAATTGCAGAAATTTAACTTATTTCAGAAAAAAATTCAGAAATTTTTCTATTTTGGTGCAAAAAGGCAGAAATTTCTTTTATTTTGGTACAAAATTGCAGAAATTTTTCTTATTTTGGGGCAAAAAGTCAGAAATCTCCCATATTTAGGGGAAAAATCCAGAAATTCCTCTTATTTTGAGGTAAAAATGCTGAAATTTCCCTTATTTGGGGGCAAAAAGGCAGAAATTTCCCTTATTTTGAGGCAAAATTGCAGAAATTTCACTAATTTCAGGGTAATAAGTCAGAAATTTTCTCTATTTTGGGGCAAAAAAGACAGAAATTCCCTTTGTTTTGGGAGAAAAATACAGATATTTCACTTTTTTAGAGGCAAAAAAGCAGAAATTCCTTTTATTTTGGAGTAAAAATGAAGAAATTTCCCTTTTTTGTGGCAAAAGGTATACATTCCACTTATTTTTGGGCTAAAAAGCAGAAATTACCCGTATTTTAGAGCAAAATTGCAGAAATTCCCCTAATTGTAAGGCAAAATGGCAGAAATTCCCTATATGTTGGGGCAAAAAGACAGAAATTCTCTTTATTTTTGGGGCAAAACTCAGAAATTCCATTTATTTTGGGGCAAAATTCCAGAAATTTCTCTTATTTTGGGGCAAAATTGCAGAAATTTCACTTATTTTGGGGCAAAATTGCAGAAATTTTACTTATTTCATGGTAAAAAGGCAGAAATTATCCTAATTTTGATGCAAAAATGCAGAAATTCCAAATATTTTGTGGCAAAAATGAAGAAATTCCCTTTATTTTGAGGTAAAAATGCAGAAATTCCCCTTATTTGGGGGCAAAAAAAAGAAATTTCACTTATTTTGGGGCAAAAACTCAGAAATTCCACACTTTTTTGGTGAAAATTCCAGAAATTTCCCTTATTTTGGGGCAAAATTGCAGAAATTTCAATTATTTTGGTGCAAAATTGCAGAAATTTAACTTATTTCAGAAAAAAATTCAGAAATTTTCCTATTTTGGTGCAAAAAGGCAGAATTATCTTTTATTTTGGTACAAAATTGCAGAAATTTTTCTTATTTTGGGGCAAAAAGGCAGAAATTTCACTTATTTTGGGGCAAAATTGCAGTAATTTCACTTATTTTGGGGCAAAATTGCAGAAATTCCAAATATTTTGTGGCAAAAATGCAGAAATTCCCCTTATTTTAAGGTAAAAAGGCAGAAATTCCCCTTATTTGGGGGTAAAAAACAGAAATTTCCCTTATTTTGAGGCAAAATTGCAGAAATTTCACTTATTTTGGGGCAAAATTGCAGAAATTTCACTTATTTCAGAAAAAAATTCAGAAATTTTCCTATTTTGGTGCAAAAAGGCAGAAATTTCTATTTTGGTACAATATTGCAGAAATTTTTCTTTTTTTGGGGCAAAAAGGCACAAATCTCCCATATTTTGGGGAAAAAATGCAGAAATTCCTCTTATTTTGAGGTAAAAAGGTAGAAATTTCCCTTATTTGGGGGAAAAAGGCAGAAATTTTCCTTATTTTGAGGCAAAATTGCAGAAATTTCACTTATTTCAGTGTAATAAGTCAGAAATTTTCCTTATTTTGGGGCAAAAAAGACAGAAATTCCCTTTGTTTTGGGGGAAAAAGACAGAAATTCCACTTTTTTAGCGGCAAAAAAGCAGAAATTCATTTTATTTTGGAGTAAAAATGAAGAAATTTCTTTTTTTTTGTGGCAAAAGATATACATTCCCCTTATTTTCAGGCTAAAAAGCAGAAATTCCCCGTATTTTGGAGCAAAATTGCAGAAATTCCCCTAATTGTGGGGCAAAAAGGCAGAAATTTCCGATATGTTAGGGCAAAAAGACAGAAATTCTTTTTATTTTGGGGCTAAACTAAGAAATTCCACTTATTTTGGGGCAAAATTGCAGAAATTTCACTTATTTTGGTGCAAAATTGCAGAAATTTCACTTATTTCAGGGAAAAAAGTCAGAAATTTACCTTATTTTGGGGCCAAAAAGACAGAAATTTCCTTTGTTTTGGGGTGAAAAAGATAGAAATTCGACTTATTTAGAGGCAAAAAAGCAGAAATTTCTCTTATTTTGGAGCAAAAATGAAGAAATTTCCTTTTTTTATGGCAAAAGGGTATGCATTCTTCTTATTTTCGGGCAAAAAGGCAGAAATTCCCAGTATTTTGGAGCAAAATTGCAGAAATTCCCCTAATTGTGGGGCAAAAAGGCAGAAATTCCCTATATGTTAGGGCAAAAAGACAGAAATTCTCCTTATTTTGGGGCAAAACTCAGAAATTCCACTTATTTTAGGGCAAAATTCCAGAAATTTCCCTTATTTTGGGGCAAAATTGCAGAAATTTCACTTATTTTGGAGCAAAATTGCAGAAATTTCACTTATTTCAGAAAAAAAGCAGAAATTTTCTTATTTTGGTGCAAAAAGGCAGAAATTTCTTTTATTTTGGTACAAAATTGCATAAATTATTCTTATTTTGGAAGAAAAAGGCAGAAATCTCCCATATTTTGGGGCAAAAATGCAGCAATTCCTCTTATTTTGAGGTAACAAGGCTTAAATTCCCCTTATTTGGGGGGAAAAAGGCAGAAATTTCCCTTATTTTCGAGCAAAATTGCAGAAATTTCACTTATTTCAGGGTAATAAGTCAGAAATTTTCCTTATTTTGGGGCAAAAAAGACAGAAATTCCCTTTGTTTTTGGGGATAAAGACAGAAATTCCACTTCTTTAGAGGCAAAAAAGCAGAAATTCCCCTTATTTTGGAGCAAAACTGAAGAAATTTCCCTTTTTTATGGCAAAAAGGTATGCATTCTTCTTATTTTCGGGCAAAAAGGCAGAAATTCCCCCTATTTTAGAGCAAAATTGCAGAAATTCCCCTAATTGTGGGGCAAAAAGGCAGAAATTCCCTATATGTTGGGGCAAAATACAGAAATTCTCCTTATTTTGGGGAAAAACTCAGAAATTCCACTTATTTTGGGGCAAAATTGCAGAAATTTCCCTTATTTTGGGGCAAAATTGCAGAAATTTCACTTATTTTGGGGCAAAATTGCAGAAATTTCACTTTTTTCAGGGTAATAAGTCAGAAATTTTCCTTATTTTGGGGCAAAAAAGACAGAAATTCCCTATGTTCTGGGGGAAAAAGACAGTAATTCCACTTTTTTAGAGGCAAAAAAGCAGAAATTCCTTTTATTTTGGAGTAAAAATGAAGAAATTTCTTTTTTTTGTGGCAAAAGGTATACATTCCCTTTATTTTCGGGCAAAAAGGCAGAAATTCCCCGTATTTTGGAGCAAACTTGCAGATATTCCCCTAATTGTGGGGCAAAAAGGCAGAAATTCCCTATATGTTGGGGCAAAAAGACAGAAATTCTCCTTATTTTGGGGCAAAACTCAGAAATTCCACTTATTTTGGGGCAAAATTCCAGAAATTTCCCTTATTTTGGGGCAAAATTGCAGAAATTTCACTTATTTTCAGGCAAAATTACATAAATTTCACTTATTTCAGAAAAAAAGCAGAATTTTCTTATTTTGGTGCAAAAAGGCATAAATTTCTTTTATTTTGTTACACAATTGCAGAAATTTTTCTTATTTTGGGGCAAAAAGGCATAAATTTCTCATATTTTGGGGCAAAAATGCAGAAATTTTTTTTATTTTGAGGTAAAAAGGCTGAAATTCCCCTTATTTGGGGGCAAAAAAGAAGAATTTCTCTTATTTTGGGGCAAAATTGCAGAAATTTCACTTATTTCAGAGTAATAAGTCAGAAATTTTCGTTATTTTGGGGCAAAAAAAACAGAAATTCCCTTTGTTTGGGGGGAAAAGACAGAAATTCCACTTTTTTAGAGGCAAAAAAGCAGAAATAACTTTTATTTTGGAGTAAAAATGTAGAAATTTCCCTTTTTTATGGCAAAAAGGTATGCATTCTTCTTATTTTCGGGCAAAAAGGCAGAAATTCCCCGTATTTTCGAGCAAAATTGCAAAAATTCCCCTAATTTTAGGGCAAAAAGGCAGAAATTCCCTATATGTTGGGGCAAAAAGACAGAAATTCTCCTTATTTTGGGGCAAAACTCAGAAATTCCACTTATTTTGGGGCAAAATTCTAGAAATTTTTCTTATTTTAAAGCAAAATTGCAGAAATTTCACTTATTTTGGGGTAAAATTGCAGAAATTTCACTTATTTCAGGGAAAAAAGGCAGAAATTTTTCTTATTTTGGGGCAAAAAGGAAAAATTTCCTAATATTTTGTGGCAAAAATGCCGAAATTCCCCTTATTTTGAGGTAAAAAAGCTGAAATTTCCCTTATTTGGGGGCAAAAAGGCAGAAATTTCCCTTATTTTGAGGCAAAATTGCAGAAATTTCACTTATTTCAGGGTAATAAGTCAGAAATTTTCTTTATTTTGGGGCAAAAAAGACAGAAATTCCCTTTGTTTTGGGAGAAAAAGATAGAAATTCCACTTTTTTAGAGGCAAAAAAGCAGAAATTCCTTTTATTTTGGAGTAAAAAGGAAGAAATTTCCCTTTTTTGTGGCAAAAGGAATGCATTCCACTTATTTTTGGGCTAAAAAGCAGAAATTACCCGTATTTTGGAGCAATATTGCAGAAATTCCCCTAATTGTGGGGCAAAGAGGCAGAAATTCCCTATATGTTAGGGCAAAAAGACAGAAATTCTCCTTATTTTGGGGCAAAACTCAGAAATTCTACTTATTTTGGGGCAAAATTCCAGAAATTTCCCTTATTTTGGGGCAAATTTGCAGAAATTTCACTTATTTTGGGGCAAAATTGCAGAAATTTCACTTATTTTGGGGCAAAATTGCAGAAATTTCACTTATTTCAGGGTAATAAGTCAGAAATTTTCCTTATTTTGGGGCCAAAAAGACAGAAATTCCCTTTGTTTTGGGGGGGAAAAGACAGAAATTCCACTTATTTAGAGGCAAAAAAGCAGAAATTCCTCTTATTTTGGAGCAAAATTGCAGAAATTCCCCTAATTGTGGGGCAAGAAGGGAGAAATTCCCTATATGTTGGGGCAAAAAGAAACAAATTCTCCTTATTTTGGGTCAAAACTCAGAAATTCTACTGATATTGGGGCAAAATTCCAGAAATTTCCCTTATTTTGGGGCAAAATTGCAGAAATTTCACTTATTTTTGGGCAAAATTGCAGAAATTTCACTTATTTCAGAAAAAAAAGCAGAAATTTTCTTATTTTGGTGCAAAAAGGAGGAAATTTCTTTTATTTTGGTACAAAATTGCAGAAATTTTTCTTATTTTGGGGCAAAAAGGCAGAAATCTCCCATATTTTGGGGCAAAAATGCAGAAATTTCTCTTATTTTGAGGTAAAAAGGCTGAAATTCCCCTTATTTGGGCGCAAAAAGGCAGAAATTTCCCTTATTTTGGGGCAAAATTGCAGAAATTTCACTTATTTCAGGGTAATAAGTCAGAAATTTTCCTTATTTTGGGGCAAAAAAGACAGAAATTCCCTTTGTTTTGGGGGAAAAAGACAGAAATTCCACTTATTTAGAGGCAAAAAAGCAGAAATTCCCCTTATTTTGTAGCAAAACTGAAGAAATTTCTATTTTTTATGGCAAAAAGGTATGCATTCTTCTTATTTTCGGGCAAAAAGCAGAAATTCCCCGTATTTTGGAGCAAAATTGCAGAAATTCCCCTAATTGTGGGGCAAGAAGGGGGAAATTCCTTATATGTTGGGGCAAAAAGACAGAAATTCTCCTTATTTTGGGGCAAAACTCAGAAATTCCACTTATTTTGGTGCAAAATTCCAGAAATTTCCCTTATTTTAGGGCAAAATTGCAGAAATTTCACTTATTTTGGGGCAAAATTGCAGAAATTTAACTTATATCAGAAAAAAATTCAGAAATTTTTCTATTTTGGTGCAAAAAGGCAGAAATTTCTTTTATTTTGGTACAAAATTGCAGAAATTTTTCTTATTTTGGGGCAAAAAGGCAGAAATCCCCCATATTTTGAGGCAAAAATGCAGAAATTCCTCTTATTTTGAGGTAATAAGGCTGAAATTTCCTTATTTGGGGGCAAAAAGGCAGAAATTTCCCTTATTTTGAGGCAAAATTGCAGAAATTTCACTTATTTCAGGGTAATAAGTGAGAAATTTTCTTTATTTTGTGGCAAAAAAGACAGAAATTCCCTTTGTTTTGGGAGAAAAAGACAGAAATTCCACTTTTTTAGAGGCAAAAAAGCAGAAATTCCTTTTATTTTGGAGTAAAAATGAAGAAATTTCCCTTTTTTGTGGCAAAAGGTATGCATTCCACTTATTTTTGGGCTAAAAAGCAGAAATTACCCGTATTTTGGAGCAATATTGCAGAAATTCCCCTAATTGTGGGGCAAAGAGGCAGAAATTCCCTATATGTTAGGGCAAAAAGACAGAAATTCTCCTTATTTTGGGGCAAAACTCAGAAATTCTACTTATTTTGGGGCAAAATTCCAGAAATTTCCCTTATTTTGGGGCAAAATTGCAGAAATTTCACTTATTTTGGGGCAAAATTGCAGAAATTTCACTTATTTCAGGGTAATAAGTCAGAAATTTTCCTTATTTTGGGGCCAAAAAGACAGAAATTCCCTTTGTTTTGGGGGGGAAAAGACAGAAATTCCACTTATTTAGAGGCAAAAAAGCAGAAATTCCTCTTATTTTGGAGCAAAATTGCAGAAATTCCCCTAATTGTGGGGCAAAAAGGCAGAAATTCCCTATATGTTGGGGCAAAAAGAAACAAATTCTCCTTATTTTGGGTCAAAATTCAGAAATTCCACTGATATTGGGGCAAAATTCCATAAATTTCCCGTATTGTGGGGCAAAATTGCAGAAATTTCACTTATTTTGGGGCAAAATTGCAGAAATTTCACTTATTTCAGGGTAATAAGTCAGAAATTTTCCTTATTTTGGGGCAAAAAAGACAGAAATTTCCTTTGTTTTGGGGGATAAAGACAGAAATACCACTTATTTAGAGGCAAAAAAGCAGAAATTCCCCTTATTTAGGAGCAAAACTGAAGAAATTTCTATTTTTTATGGCAAAAGGGTATGCATTCTTCTTATTTTTGGGCAAAAAGGCAGAAATTCCCCGTATTTTGGAGCAAAATTGCAGAAATTCCCCTAATTGTGGGGCAAGAAGGGGGAAATTCCCTATATGTTGGGGCAAAAAGACAGAAATTCTCCTTATTTTGGGGCAAAACTCAGAAATTCCACTTATTTTGGTGCAAAATTCCAGAAATTTCCCTTATTTTAGGGCAAAATTGCAGAAATTTCACTTATTTTGGGGCAAAATTGCAGAAATTTAACTTATTTCAGAAAAAAATTCAGAAATTTTTCTATTTTGGTGCAAAAAGGCAGAAATTTCTTTTATTTTGGTACAAAATTGCAGAAATTTTTCTTATTTTGGGGCAAAAAGTCAGAAATCTCCCATATTTAGGGGAAAAATCCAGAAATTCCTCTTATTTTGAGGTAAAAATGCTGAAATTTCCCTTATTTGGGGGCAAAAAGGCAGAAATTTCCCTTATTTTGAGGCAAAATTGCAGAAATTTCACTTATTTCAGAAAAAAATTCAGAAATTTTCCTATTTTGGTGCAAAAAGGCAGAAATTTCTATTTTGGTACAAAATTGCAGAAATTTTTCTTTTTTTGGGGCAAAAAGGCACAAATCTCCCATATTTTGGGGAAAAAATGCAGAAATTCCTCTTATTTTGAGGTAAAAAGGTAGAAATTTCCCTTATTTGGGGGAAAAATGCAGAAATTTTCCTTATTTTGAGGCAAAATTGCAGAAATTTCACTTATTTCAGTGTAATAAGTCAGAAATTTTCCTTATTTTGGGGCAAAAAAGACAGAAATTCCCTTTGTTTTTGGGGAAAAAGACAGAAATTCCACTTTTTTAGCGGCAAAAAAGCAGAAATTCATTTTATTTTGGAGTAAAAATGAAGAAATTTCTTTTTTTTGTGGCAAAAGATATACATTCCCCTTATTTTCAGGCTAAAAAGCAGAAATTCCCCGTATTTTGGAGCAAAATTGCAGAAATTCCCCTAATTGTGGGGCAAAAAGGCAGAAATTTCCGATATGTTAGGGCAAAAAGACAGAAATTCTTTTTATTTTGGGGCTAAACTAAGAAATTCCACTTATTTTGGGGCAAAATTCCAGAAATTTCCCTTATTTTGGGGCAAAATTGCAGAAATTTCACTTATTTTGGTGCAAAATTGCAGAAATTTCACTTATTTCAGGGAAAAAAGGCAGAAATTTTCCTTATTTTGGGGCCAAAAAGACAGAAATTTTCTTTGTTTTGGGGTGAAAAAGATAGAAATTCCACTTATTTAGAGGCAAAAAAGCAGAAATTCCTCTTATTTTGGAGCAAAAATGAAGAAATTTCCTTTTTTTATGGCAAAAAGGTATGCATTCTTCTTATTTTCGGGCAAAAAGGCAGAAATTCCCAGTATTTTGGAGGAAAATTGCAGAAATTCCCCTAATTGTGGGGCAAAAAGGCAGAAATTCCCTATATGTTGGGGCAAAAAGAAACAAATTCTCCTTATTTTGGGTCAAAACTCAGAAATTCCACTGATATTGGGGCAAAATTCCAGAAATTTCCCTTATTTTGGGGCAAAATTGCAGAAATTTCACTTATTTTGGGGCAAAATTGCAGAAATTTCACTTATTTCAGGGTAATAAGTCAGAAATTTTCCTTATTTTGGAACAAAAAAACAGAAATTCCCTTTGTTTTGGGGGAAAAAGACAGAAATTCCACTTATTTAGAGGCAAAAAAGCTGAAATTCCCCTTATTTTGGAGCAAAAATGAAGAACTTTCCCTTTTTTAATGCAAAAAGTTATGCATTCTTCTTATTTTCGGGCAAAATGCAGAAATTCCCCGTATTTTGGAGCAAAATTGCAGAAATTCCCCTAATTGTGGGGCGAAAAGGCAGAAATTCCCTATATGTTAGGGCAAAAATACAGAAATTCTCCTTATTTTGGGGCAAAACTCAGAAATTCCACTTATTTTAAGGCAAAGTTCCAGAAATTTCCTTTATTTGGGAGCAAAATTGCAGAAATTTCTGTTATTTTGGGGCAAAATTGCAGAAATTTCACTTATTTCAGAAAAAAAAGCAGAAATTTTCTTATTTTGGTGCAAAAAGGCGGAAATTTCTTTTATTTTGGTACAAAATTGCAGAAATTTTTCTCATTTTGGGGCAAAAAGGCAGAAATCTCCCATATTTTGGGGCAAAAATGCAGAAATTCCTCTTATGTTGAGGTAAAAAGGCTGAAATTCCCCTTATTTGAGGCAAAAAGGCAGAAATTTTTCTTATTTTGGGGCAAAATTGCAGAAATTTCACTTATTTCAGAGTAGTCAGTCAGAAATTTTTCTTATTTTGGGGCAAAAAAGCAGAAATTCCTTTTATTTTGGAGTAAAAATGAAGAAATTTCTTTTTTGTGGCAAATGGTATATATTTCCCTTATTTTCAGGCTAAAAAGCAGAAATTACACGTATTTTGGAGCAAAATTGCAAAAATTCCGCTAATTGTGGGGCAAAAAGGCAGAAATTCCCTGTAAGTTAGAGCAAAAAAACAGAAAATCTCCTTATTTTGGGGCAAAACTCAGAAATTCCACTTACTTTGGGGCAAAATTCCAAAAATTTCCCTTAATTTGGGCCAAAATTGCAGAAATTTCACTTATTTTGAGGCAAAATTGCATAAATTTCACTTATTTCAGGGTAATAAGTCAGAAATTTTCCTTATTTTGGGGCAAAAAACACAGAAATTCCCTTTGTTTTGGGGGAAAAAGACAGAAATTCCACTTTTTTAGAGGCAAAAAAGCAGAAATTCTTTTTATTTTGGAGTAAAAATGAAGAAATTTCCCTTTTTTGTGGCAAAATGTATACATTCCACTTATTTTTGGGCTAAAAAGCTGAAATTACCCGTATTTTGGAGCAAAATTGCAGAAATTCCCCTAATTGTGGGGCAAAATGCAGAAATTCCCTATATGTTAGGGCAAAAAGACAGAAATTCTCCTTATTTTGGGGCAAAACTCAGAAATTCCACTTATTTTGGGGCAAAATTCCAGAAATTTCCCTTATTTTGTGGCAAAATTGCCGAAATTTCACTTATTTTGGGGCAAAATTGCAGAAATTTCACTTATTTCATGGTAAAAAGGCAGAAATTTTCCTCATTTTGGGGCAAAAATGCAGAGATTCCAAATATTTTGTGGTAAAATTGCAAAAATTCCCCTTATTTTGAGGTAAAAAGGCAGAAATTCCCCTTATTTGGGGGCAAAAAGCAGAAATTTCCCTTATTTTGGGACAAAATTGCAGAAATTTCTCTTATTTCAGGGTAATAAGTCAGAAATTTTCATTATTTGGGGCAAAAAAGACAGAAATTCCTTTTGTTTTGGGGGAAAAAGTCAGAAATTCCACTTATTTAGAAGCAAAAAAGCAGAAATTCCCCTTATTTTGGAGCAAAAATGAAGAAATTTCCTTTTTTTGTGGCAAAAGGTATGCATTCTTCTTATTTTCAGGCTAAAAAGCAGAAATTCCCCGTATTTTGGAGCAAAATTGCAGAAATTCCCCTAATTGTGGGACAAAAAGGCAGAAATTCCCTATATGTTTGGGCAAAAAGACAGAAATTCTCCTTATTTTAGAGCAAAACTCAGAAATTTCACTTATTTTGACGCAAAATTGCAGAAATTTCACTTATTTCAGAAAAAAAAGCAGAAATTTTCTTAATTTGGGGCAAAAAGGCAGAAATTTCTCATATTTTGGGGCAAAAATGCAGAAAATCCCCTTATTTTGAGGTAAAAAGTCTAAAATTCCCCTTATTTGGTTGCAAAAAGCAGAAATTTTCCTTATTTTGGGGCAAAATTGCAGATATTTCATTTATTTCAGGGTAATAAGTCAGAAATTTTCCTTATTTTGGGGCAAAAAAGACACAAATTCTCTATGTTTTGGGGGAAAAAGACAGAAATTCCACTTATTTAGAGGCAAAAAAGCAGAAATTCCCCTTATTTTTGAGCGAAAATGAAGAAATTTCCCTTTTTTATGGCAAAAAGTTATGCATTCTTCTTATTTTCGGGCAAAAAGACAGAAATTCCCCGTATTTTTGAGCAAAATTGCAGAAATTCCCCTAATTGTGGGGCAAAAAGGCAGAAATTCCCTATGTGTTGGGGCAAAAAGACAGAAATTCTACTTATTTTGGGGCAAAACTCAGAAATTCCACTTATTTTGGGGCAAAATTCCAAAAATTTCCCTTATTTTGGGGCAAAATTGCAGAAATTTCACTTATTTTGGGGCAAAATTGCAGAAATTTCACTTATTTCAGGGAAAAAAAGACAGAAATTTCTTTTATTTTGGTACAAAATTGCAAAAATTTTTTTTATTTTTGGCAAAAAGGCAGAAATTTCCCATATTTTGGGGCAAAAATGCAGAAATTCCCCTTATTTTGAGGTAAAAAAGCTGAAATTCCCCTTATTTTGTGGCAAAAAGCAGACATTTCCCTTATTTTGGGCAAAAATTGCAGAAATTTCACTTATTTTGAGTCAAAAAGGCAGAAAATCCAATTATTTTGGGGTAAAAATGAAGAAATTCCCCTTGTTTTGAGGTAAAAAGGCTGAAATTCCCCTTTTTTGGAGGCAAAAAGGCAGAAATTCCCCGTATTTTGGGGCAAAAAGCAGATATTTCCCTTATTTTTGGGGAAAAATTTTAGAAATTTAACTTATTTCAGGGCAAAAAGTCAGAAATTCCGTTTATTTTTGGGGAAAAGTCAGAAATTGCACTTATTTTGAGTCAAAAAGGCGGAAAATCCCCTTATTTTGGAGTAAAAATGAAGAAATTTCTCTTTTTTATGGCAAAAAGGTATACATTCTTTTTATTTTCGGGCAAAAAGGCAGAAATTCCCTGTATTTTGGAGCAAAATTGCAGAAATTCCTCTAAATTTGGGGCAAAAACGCAGAACTTCCCCTTATTTTGGGGTAAAACTGCAGAAATTTCACTTATTTCGCGGCAAAATGGCAGAAATTCACTACATTTTCGGCGAAAAGGGAGAAAATTCCCGTATTTTGGAGCAAAATTGCAGAAATTCACCTAATTTTGGGGTAAAACATGCAGTAATTTTCTTTATTTTAAGGCAAAATGGCAGAAATTCCCCTTATTTTGTGGCAAAAATCAGAAATTCCCCTTATTTTAGAAAAACTTGCAGAAATTTCCTTTATTATGGGGAAAAATTGCAGAAATTTCATTTATTTCAGAGAAAAAAACAAAAATTTTTTTTATTTTAGGGCAAAATGCAGAAATTTCCATTATTTTGGGGCACAAAGACAGAAATTCACCTTCTTTTGGGGTAAAATTTCAAACATTTCACATATTTCAGGGCAAAAAGGCAGAAATTCCCCTTATTTGGGGGTAAAAAGGCAGAAATTCTTCATATTTTGGGTTAAAATTGCAGAAATTTCCCTTGTTTGGGGGCAAAAAGGCAGAAAATCCCCTTAATTTCGGGCAAAAAGGCAGAAATTCCCCGTATTTTGGAGCAAAATTGCAGAAATTCCCCTAATTGTGGGGCAAAAAGGCAGAAATTCCCGATATGTTGGGGCAAAAAGACAGAAATTCTCCTTATTTTCGGGCAAAACTCAGAAATTCCATTTATTTTGGGGCAAAATTCCAGAAATTTCCCTTATTTTGGGGCAAAATTGCAGAAATTTCACTTATTTCAGGGCAAAATTCAAAAATTGCTTTTATTTTGGGGCAAAAAGACAGAAATTCCATTTACTTTTGGGTAAAAAGGCAGAAATTTCACTTATTTTGAGGTAAGAAGGCAGAAATTCCTCTTATTTGCGGGAAAAATGAAGAAATTTCCCTTTTTTGTGGCAAAAGGTATATATTCCCCTTATTTTCGGGCAAAAAATCAGAAATTCCCCGTATTTTGGAGCACAATTGCAGAAAATCCCCTAATTGTGGGGCAAAAAGGCAGAAATTCCCATTATTTTGATGGCAAAAAGGCAGGAATTCACCTTATTTTGGGCTAAAATTGCAGAAATTTCACATATTTCAGGGCAAAAAGGCAGAAATTCTCTTTATTTTGGGGCAAAACTCAGAAATTCCACTTATTTTGGGGCAAAATTCCAGAAATTTCCCTTATTTTGGGGCAAAATTGCAGAAATTTCACTTATTTTGGGGCAAAATTGCAGAAATTTCACTTATTTCAGGTAAAAATGGCAGAAATTTTTCTTATTTTGGGGCAAAAAGGCAGAATTTCCTAATATTTTGTGGCAAAAATGCAGAAATTCCCCTTATTTTGAGGTAAAAAGGCTTAAATTCCCCTTATTTTGGGGCAAAAAGGCAGAAATTTTTCTTATTTTGGGGCAAAATTGCAGACATTTCACTTATTTCAGGGTAATAAGTCAGAAATTTTCCTTATTTTGGGGCAAAAAAGACAGAAATTCCCTTTGTTTTGGGGGGAAAATACAGAAATTCCACTTCTTTGAAGGCAAAAAGGCAGAAATTCCACTTATTTTGGAGCAAAAATGAAGAAATTCCCCTAATTGTTGGGCAAAAAGGCAGAAATTCCCTATATGTTGGGGCAAAAAGACAGAAATTCTCCTTATTTTGGGGCAAAACTCAGAAATTCCACTTATTTTGGGGCAAAATTGCAGGAATTTACCTTATTTTGGGGCAAAATTGCAGAAATTTCCCTTATTTGGGGCAAAATAGCAGAAATTTCACTTATTTTCAGGTAAAAAGGCTGAAATATCCTTTATTTTGGGGCAAAAAGGAAGAAATTCCCCTTATTTTGGGGCAAAAAGGCTGAAATTCTTATTTTGAGGTAAAATGCTGAAATTCCCCATATTTTGGGGCAAAAGGCAAAACTTCTTCTTATTTTGGGGCAAAGAGGCCCAAATTTCCCTTATTTTCGGGCAAAATTGCAGAAATTTCATTTATTTCAGGGCAAAAAGTCAGAAATTCCTTTTATTTTGGGGCAAAGAGCAGAAATTTCTTTTATTATGGTACAAAATTGAAGAAATTTTTCTTATTATGAAACAAAAAGGCAGAAAATTCCCCTTATTTTGAGGCAAAAAGCAGAAATTATTCTTATTTTGAGGTAAAATGCAGAAATTCTTTTTATTTTGGGGCTAAAAGGCAGAAATTCCCCGTATTTTGAAGCAAAATTGCAGAAATTCTCATAATTTTCGGGCAAAAAGGCAGAAATTCCCCTTATTTTGGGGCAAAAATACAGAAAATCTCCTTTATCGGGAGCAAACAGTCAGAAATTCCCCTTATTTTGGGGCAAAATTGCAGAAATTTCCTTTACATTGGGGCAAAATTGCAGAAATTTCTTTTATTTTGGAGCAAAATTGCAGAAATTTCCCTTATTTTGGGGCAAAATTGCAGAAATTTTTCTTATTTTGGGGCAAAATTGCAGAAATTTCACTTATTTCAGGGAAAAAAGGCGGAAATTTTTTTTGGGGGGCAAAAAGGCAGAAATTTCTTTTATTTTGGTACAAAATTGCAGAAATTTTTCTTATTTTGGGGCAAAAAGTCAGAAATTCCCCATATTTTGGGGCAAAAAGGCAGAAATTCCCCTTATTTTTAGGTAAAAAGGCTGAAATTCCTCTTATTTTGGGGCAAAAAGACAGAAATTTCGTTTATTTTGGGGAAAAGGCAGAAATTGCACTTATTTTGAGTCAAAAAGGTGGAAAATCCCCTTATTTTGGGGCAAAAATGAAGAAATTTACTTTTTTTATGGCAAAAAGGTATACATTCCCTTTATTTTCAGGCAAAAAGGCAGAAATTACCCGTATTTTGGAGCAAAATTGCAGAAATTCCTCTAATTTTTGGGCAAAAAGGCAGAAATTCCCCTTATTTTGGGGTAAAACTGCAGAAATTTCACTTATTTTACGGCAAAATGTCAGAAATTCCCCTTATTTTCGGCAAAAAAGGCAGAAAATCCCCTTATTTTAGGGCAAAATTGCAGAAATTTCCCTTATTTGGGGGCAAAAACAGAAATTCCCCTTCTTTTGAGGCAAAATTGCAGAAATTTCCCTTATTATGGGGAAAAATTGCAGAAATTTCCCTTATTTTAGGACAAAATTGCAGAAATTTCACTTATTTCAGAGAAAAAATGCAAAAATTTTTTTTATTTTGGGGCAAAAAGGCAGAAATTCCAATTATTTTGGGGCAAAAAGGCAGAAATTCACCTTATTTTGGGTTAAAATATCAGAAATTTCACATATTTCAGGGCAAAATGGCAGAAATTCCCCTTATTTGGGGGCAAAAAGGCAGAAAATGCACTTAATTTCGGGTAAAAAGGCAGAAATTCCTCGTATTTTGAAGCAAAATTGCAGAAACTCCCCTAATTTTGGGGCAAAAAGGCAGAAATTCCCTTTATTTTGGGGCAAAAATAGAGAAATTCTCCTTATTTTGGTGCAAAAATCAGAAATTTCCCTTATTTTGGGGCAAAATTATAGAAATTTCTTTTATTTTGTTACAGACTTGCAGAAATTTTTCTTATTTTGTGGCAAAAAGGCTAAAATTCTACTTATTTTGAGGTAAAATCCTGAAATTCCACATATTTTGGGGCAAAAAGGCAGAAATTCCCCTCATTTGGGGGCAAAAAGGCACATATTTCCCTTATTTTCGGGCATAATTGCAGGAATTTCATTTATTTCAGGGCAAAAAGTCAGAAATTCCTTTTATTTTGGGGCAAAAAGCAGAAATTTCTTTTATTATGGTACAAAATTGAAGAAATTTTTCGTATTTTGAAACAAAAAGGCAGAAAATTCCCCTTATTTTGAGGCAAAAGGCAGAAATTATTCTTATTTTGAGGTAAAATGCAGAAATTCTTTTTATTTTGGGGCTAAAAGGCAGAAATTCCTCGTATTTTGAAGCAAAATTGCAGAAATTCTCATAATTTTCGGGCAAAAAGGCAGAAATTCTCCCTATTTTGGGGCAAAAAGACACAAAATCTCCTTTTTCGGGAGCAAACAGTCAGAAATTCCCCTTATTTTGGGGCAAAATTGCAGAAATTTCCTTTACATTGGGGCAATATTGCAGAAATTTCCCTTATTTTGAGGCAAAATTGCAGAAATTTCACTTATTTCAGGGAAAAAAGGCGGAAATTTTTTTTGCGGGGAAAAAAGGCAGAAATTTTTTTTTATTTTGGTACAAAATTGCAGAAATTTTTATTATTTTGGGGCAAAGAGTCAGAAATTCCCCATATTTTGGTGCAAAAAGGCTGAAATTCCCCTTATGTTGAGGTAAAATCCTGAAATTCCCCATATTTTGGGGCAAAAAGGCAGAAATTCCCCTCATTTGGGGGCAAAAAGGCACAAATTTCCCTTATTTTCAGGCATAATTGCCGGAATTTCATTTATTTCAGGGCAAAAAGTCAGAAATTCCTTTTATTTTGGGGCAAAAAGCAGAAATTTCTTTTATTTTGATACAAAATTGTAGAAATTTTCCTTATTTTGGAACAAAAAGGCAAAAATTACCCATATTTTGGGGAAAAAGGCAGAAATTCTTCTTATTTTGAGGTAAAAAGGCTGAAATTCCCATTATTTTGGGGCAAAAAGGCAGAAATTCTCTTTACTTTGTGGCAAAAAGGCAGAAATTCCCGTTAATTGGGGCAGAAAAGCAGAAATTTTCCTTATTTAAGGGCAATAGGGCAGAAATTCCCTATATTTTGTGGCAAAAATGCAGAAATTCCCCTTATTTAGAGGTAAAATGATGAAATTCCCCTTATTTTCGGCAAAAAGGCGGAAATTCCTATTATTTTGGGGCAAAATTGCAGAAATTTCAATTATTTCAGGGCAAAAAGTCAGAAATTTGCCTTATTTTGGGGCAAAAAGCAGAAATTCCCCTAATTTTGGGGCCAAAAACAGAAATTCCCCTTATTTTGGGGTAAAATTGCAGAAATTTCAAATATTTCAGGGCAAAAAGGCAGAAATTCCACTTTATTTCGGACAATAACGCAGAAATTCCCCGTATTTTAAAGCTAAATTTCAGAAATTCCCCTTATATTGGTGCAAAAATGCAGAAATTCCTTTTATTTTTGTGCAATAAGGCAGATTTCCTCGTATTTTGAAGCAAAATTGCACATATTCCCCTAATTTTGAGGGAAAATGCAGAAATTCACATTATTTTGGAACAAAAAGACAGAAATTCTCCTTATTTCAGTACAAGAAGTCAGAAATTCCCCTTATTTTGGGGCAAAATTGCAGAAATTTCACTTATTTCAGAGAAAAAGCACAGAAAGTTCTCTTATTTTGGGGAAAAAGGCAGAAATTTCTTTTATTTTGGTACAAAATTGCAGAAATTTTCTTTATTTTGGGGAAAATGCAGAAATTCCCCATATTTTTGGGCAAAAAGGCAGAGAAACCCTTATTATGAGGTAAAATGCTGAAATTCCCCTTATTTTGAGGCAAAAAGACAGAAATTCCCTTTCTTTTGTGGCAAAAAGGCAGAAATTTCCCTTATTTTGGGGCAAAATTGCAGAAATTTCACCTATTTCAGGGAAATATTCAAAAATTCCCTTTATTTTGGAACAAAAAGAGAGAAATTCCGTTTATTTTTGGGTAAAAAGGCAGAAATTTCAGTTATTTTGAGGTAAGAAGGCAGAAATGCCTCTTAATTTGCGGCAAAAATGAAGAAATTTCCCTTTTTTGTGGCAAAATGTATACATTCCCCTTATTTTTGGGCAAAAAGGCAGAAATTCCCCGTATTTTGGTGCACAATTGCAGAAAATCCCCAAATTGTGGGGCAAAAAGGCAGAAATTCCCTATATGTTGGGGCAAAAAGACAAAAATTCTCCTTATTTTGGGACAAAACTCAGAATTTCCACTTATTTTGAAGCAAACTTCCAGAAATTTCCCTTATTTTGGGGCAAAATTGCAGAAATTTCACTTATTTTGGGGCAAAATTGCAGAAATTTCCCTTATTTCAGGTAAAAATGGCAGAAATTTTTCTTATTTTGGGGCAAAAAGGCAGAAATTCCTAATATTTTGTGGCAAAAATGCAGAAATTCCCCTTATTTTGAGGTAAAAAGGCTGAAATTCCCCTTATTTGGGTGCAAAAAGGCAGAAATTTTTCTTATTTTGGGGCAAAATTGCAGACATTTCACTTATTTCAGGGTAATAAGTCAGAAATTTTCCTTATTTTGGGGCAAAAAAGACAGAAAATCCCCTAATTGTGGGGCAAAAAGGCAGAAATTCCCTATATGTTGGGGCAAAAAGACAGAAATTCTCCTTATTTTGGGGCAAAACTCAAAAATTCCACTTATTTTGGGGCAAAATTGCAGGAATTTACCTTATTTTGGGGCAAAATTGCAGAAATTTTCCTTATTTGGGGCAAAATTGCAGAAATTTCACTTATTTTCAGGTAAAAAGACTGAAATATCCTTTATTTTGGGGCAAAAAGGAAGAAATTCCCCTTATTTTGGGGCAAAATTGCAGGAATTTACCTTATTTTGGGGCAAAAAGGCTGAAATTCTTCTTATTTTGAGGTAAAATGCTGAAATTCCCCATATTTTGGGGCAAAAGGCAAAAATTCTTCTTATTTTGGGGCAAAAAGGCACAAATTTCCCTTATTTTCGGGCAAAATTGCAGAAATTTCATTTATTTCAGGGCAAAAATTCAGAAATTCCTTTTATTTTGGGGCAAAGAGCAGAAATTTCTTTTATTATGGTACAAAATTGAAGAAATTTTTCTTATTTTGAAACAAAAAGGCAGAAAATTCCCATTATTTTGAGGCAAAAGGCAGAAATTATTCTCAATTTGAGGTAAAATGCAGAAATTCCCTTTATTTTGGGGCTAGAAAGCAGAAATTCCCCGTATTTTGAAGCAAAATTGCAGAAATTCTCATAATTTTCGGGCAAAAGGCAAAAATTCTCCTTATTTTGGGGCAAAAAGACAGAAAATCTCCTTTTTTGGGAGCAAACAGTCAGAAATTTTCCTTATTTTGGGGCAAAATTGCAGAAATTTCCTTTACATTTGGGCAAAATTGCAGAAATTTCCATATTTTGGGGCAAAATTGCAGAAATTTCACTTATTTCATGGTAAAAAGGCAGAAATTATCCTTATTTTGATGCAAAAATGCAGAAATTCCAAATATTTTGTGGCAAAAATGAAGAAATTCCCTTTATTTTGAGGTAAAAAGGCAGAAATTCCCCTTATTTGGGGGCAAAAAAAAGAAATTTCACTTATTTTGGGTCAAAAACTCAGAAATTCCACAGTTTTTTGGTCAAAATTCCAGAAATTTCCCTTATTTTGGGGCAAAATTGCAGAAATTTCACTTATTTTGGTGCAAAATTGCAGAAATTTAACTTATTTCAGAAAAAAATTCAGAAATTTTCCTATTTTGGTGCAAAAAGGCAGAATTATCTTTTATTTTGGTACAAAATTGCAGAAATTTTTCTTATTTTGGGGCAAAAAGGCAGAAATTTCACTTATTTTGGGGCAAAATTGCAGTAATTTCACTTATTTTGGGGCAAAATTGCAGAAATTCCAAATATTTTGTGGCAAAAATGCAGAAATTCCCCTTATTTTAAGGTAAAAAGGCAGAAATTCCCCTTATTTGGGGGTAAAAAACAGAAATTTCCCTTATTTTGGGGCAAAATTGCAGAAATTTCACTTATTTTGGGGCAAAATTGCAGAAATTTCACTTATTTCAGAAAAAAATTCAGAAATTTTCCTATTTTGGTGCAAAAAGGCAGAAATTTCTCTTTTGGTACAAAATTGCAGAAATTTTTCTTTTTTTGGGGCAAAAACGCACAAATCTCCCATATTTTGGGGAAAAAATGCAGAAATTCCTCTTATTTTGAGGTGAAAAGGTAGAAATTTCCCTTATTTGGGGGAAAAAGGCAGAAATTTTCCTTATTTTGAGGCAAAATTGCAGAAATTTCACTTATTTCAGGGTAATAAGTCAGAAATTTTCCTTATTTTGGGGCAAAAAAGACAGAAATTCCCTTTGTTTTGGGGGAAAAAGACAGAAATTCCACTTTTTTAGCGGCAAAAAAGCAGAAATTCATTTTATTTTGGAGTGAAAATGAAGAAATTTCTTTTTTTTGTGGCAAAAGATATACATTCCTTTTATTTTCAGGCTAAAAAGCAGAAATTCCCCGTATTTTGGAGCAAAATTGCAGAAATTCCCCTAATTGTGGGGCAAAAAGGCAGAAATTTCCGATATGTTAGGGCAAAAAGACAGAAATTCTTTTTATTTTGGGGCTAAACTCAGAAATTCCACTTATTTTGGGGCAAAGTTCCAGAAATTTCCCTTATTTTGGGGCAAAATTGCAGAAATTTCACTTATTTTGGTGCAAAATTGCAGAAATTTCACTTATTTCAGGGAAAAAAGGCAGAAATTTTCCTCATTTTGGGGCCAAAAAGACAGAAATTCCCTTTGTTTTGGGGGAAAAAGACAGAAATTCCACTTATTTAGAGGCAAAAAAGCAGAAATTCCTCTTATTTTGGAGCAAAAATGAAGAAATTTCTATTTTTTATGGCAAAAAGGTATGCATTCTTCTTATTTTCGGGCAAAAAGGCAGAAATTCCCCGTATTTTGGAGCAAAATTGCAGAAATTCCCCTAATTGTGGGGCAAAAAGGCAGAAATTCCCTATATGTTGGGGCAAAAAGACAGAAATTCTCCTTATTTTGGGGCAAAACTCAGAAATTCCACTTATTTTGGTGCAAAATTCCAGAAATTTCCCTTATTTTAGGGCAAAATTGCAGAAATTTCACTTATTTTGGGGCAAAATTGCAGAAATTTAACTTATTTCAGAAAAAAATTCAGAAATTTTTCTATTTTGGTGCAAAAAGGCAGAAATTTCTTTTATTTTGGTACAAAATTGCAGAAATTTTTCTTATTTTGGGGCAAAAAGTCAGAAATCTCCCATATTTAGGGGAAAAATCCAGAAATTCCTCTTATTTTGAGGTAAAAATGCTGAAATTTCCCTTATTTGGGGGCAAAAAGGCAGAAATTTCCCTTATTTTGAGGCAAAATTGCAGAAATTTCACTAATTTCAGGGTAATAAGTCAGAAATTTTCTCTATTTTGGGGCAAAAAAGACAGAAATTCCCTTTGTTTTGGGAGAAAAATACAGATATTTCACTTTTTTAGAGGCAAAAAAGCAGAAATTCATTTTATTTTGGAGTAAAAATGAAGAAATTTCCCTTTTTTGTGGCAAAAGGTATACATTCCACTTATTTTTGGGCTAAAAAGCAGAAATTACCCGTATTTTAGAGCAAAATTGCAGAAATTCCCCTAATTGTAAGGCAAAATGGCAGAAATTCCCTATATGTTGGGGCAAAAAGACAGAAATTCTCTTTATTTTTGGGGCAAAACTCAGAAATTCCATTTATTTTGGGGCAAAATTCCAGAAATTTCTCTTATTTTGGGGCAAAATTGCAGAAATTTCACTTATTTTGGGGCAAAATTGCAGAAATTTCACTTATTTCATGGTAAAAAGGCAGAAATTATCCTAATTTTGATGCAAAAATGCAGAATTTCCAAATATTTTGTGGCAAAAATGAAGAAATTCCCTTTGTTTTGAGGTAAAAAGGCAGAAGTTCCCCTTATTTGGGGGCAAAAAAAAGAAATTTCACTTATTTTGGGGCAAAAACTCAGAAATTCCACACTTTTTTGGTGAAAATTCCAGAAATTTCCCTTATTTTGGGGCAAAATTGCAGAAATTTCACTTATTTTGGTGCAAAATTGCAGAAATTTAACTTATTTCAGAAAAAAATTCAGAAATTTTCCTATTTTGGTGCAAAAAGGCAGAATTATCTTTTATTTTGGTACAAAATTGCAGAAATTTTTCTTATTTTGGGGCAAAAAGGCAGAAATTTCACTTATTTTGGGGCAAAATTGCAGTAATTTCACTTATTTTGGGGCAAAATTGCAGAAATTCCAAATATTTTGTGGCAAAAATGCAGAAATTCCCCTTATTTTAAGGTAAAAAGGCAGAAATTCCCCTTATTTGGGGGTAAAAAACAGAAATTTCCCTTATTTTGAGGCAAAATTGCAGAAATTTCACTTATTTTGGGGCAAAATTGCAGAAATTTCACTTATTTCAGAAAAAAATTCAGAAATTTTCCTATTTTGGTGCAAAAAGGCAGAAATTTCTATTTTGGTACAAAATTGCAGAAATTTTTCTTTTTTTGGGGCAAAAAGGCACAAATCTCCCATATTTTGGGGAAAAAATGCAGAAATTCCTCTTATTTTGAGGTAAAAAGGTAGAAATTTCCCTTATTTGGGGGAAAAAGGCAGAAATTTTCCTTATTTTGAGGCAAAATTGCAGAAATTTCACTTATTTCAGTGTAATAAGTCAGAAATTTTCCTTATTTTGGGGCAAAAAAGACAGAAATTCCCTTTGTTTTGGGGGAAAAAGACAGAAATTCCACTTTTTTAGCGGCAAAAAAGCAGAAATTCATTTTATTTTGGAGTAAAAATGAAGAAATTTCTTTTTTTTGTGGCAAAAGATATACATTCCCCTTATTTTCAGGCTAAAAAGCAGAAATTCCCCGTATTTTGGAGCAAAATTGCAGAAATTCCCCTAATTGTGGGGCAAAAAGGCAGAAATTTCCGATATATTAGGGCAAAAAGACAGAAATTCTTTTTATTTTGGGGCTAAACTAAGAAATTCCACTTATTTTGGGGCAAAATTCCAGAAATTTCCCTTATTTTGGGGCAAAATTGCAGAAATTTCACTTATTTTGGTGCAAAATTGCAGAAATTTCACTTATTTCAGGGAAAAAAGTCAGAAATTTACCTTATTTTGGGGCCAAAAAGACAGAAATTTCCTTTGTTTTGGGGTGAAAAGATAGAAATTCGACTTATTTAGAGGCAAAAAAGCAGAAATTTCTCTTATTTTGGAGCAAAAATGAAGAAATTTCCTTTTTTTATGGCAAAAGGGTATGCATTCTTCTTATTTTCGGGCAAAAAGGCAGAAATTCCCAGTATTTTGGAGCAAAATTGCAGAAATTCCCCTAATTGTGGGGCAAAAAGGCAGAAATTCCCTATATGTTAGGGCAAAAAGACAGAAATTCTCCTTATTTTGGGGCAAAACTCAGAAATTCCACTTATTTTAGGGCAAAATTCCAGAAATTTCCCTTATTTTGGGGCAAAATTGCAGAAATTTCACTTATTTTGGAGCAAAATTGCAGAAATTTCACTTATTTCAGAAAAAAAGCAGAAATTTTCTTATTTTGGTGCAAAAAGGCAGAAATTTCTTTTATTTTGGTACAAAATTGCATAAATTATTCTTATTTTGGAAGAAAAAGGCAGAAATCTCCCATATTTTGGGGCAAAAATGCAGCAATTCCTCTTATTTTGAGGTAACAAGGCTTAAATTCCCCTTATTTGGGGGGAAAAAGGCAGAAATTTCCCTTATTTTCGAGCAAAATTGCAGAAATTTCACTTATTTCAGGGTAATAAGTCAGAAATTTTCCTTATTTTGGGGCAAAAAAGACAGAAATTCCCTTTGTTTTTGGGGATAAAGACAGAAATTCCACTTATTTAGAAGCAAAAAAGCAGAAATTCCCCTTATTTTGGAGCAAAACTGAAGAAATTTCCCTTTTTTATGGCAAAAAGGTATGCATTCTTCTTATTTTCGGGCAAAAAGGCAGAAATTCCCCCTATTTTAGAGCAAAATTGCAGAAATTCCCCTAATTGTGGGGCAAAAAGGCAGAAATTCCCTATATGTTGGGGCAAAATACAGAAATTCTCCTTATTTTGGGGAAAAACTCAGAAATTCCACTTATTTTGGGGCAAAATTGCAGAAATTTCCCTTATTTTGGGGCAAAATTGCAGAAATTTCACTTATTTTGGGGCAAAATTGCAGAAATTTCACTTTTTTCAGGGTAATAAGTCAGAAATTTTCCTTATTTTGGGGCAAAAAAGACAGAAATTCCCTATGTTCTGGGGGAAAAAGACAGTAATTCCACTTTTTTAGAGGCAAAAAAGCAGAAATTCCTTTTATTTTGGAGTAAAAATGAAGAAATTTCTTTTTTTTGTGGCAAAAGGTATACATTCCCTTTATTTTCGGGCAAAAAGGCAGAAATTCCCCGTATTTTGGAGCAAACTTGCAGATATTCCCCTAATTGTGGGGCAAAAAGGCAGAAATTCCCTATATGTTGGGGCAAAAAGACAGAAATTCTCCTTATTTTGGGGCAAAACTCAGAAATTCCACTTATTTTGGGGCAAAATTCCAGAAATTTCCCTTATTTTGGGGCAAAATTGCAGAAATTTCACTTATTTTCAGGCAAAATTACATAAATTTCACTTATTTCAGAAAAAAAGCAGAATTTTCTTATTTTGGTGCAAAAAGGCATAAATTTCTTTTATTTTGTTACACAATTGCAGAAATTTTTCTTATTTTGGGGCAAAAAGGCATAAATTTCTCATATTTTGGGGCAAAAATGCAGAAATTTTTTTTATTTTGAGGTAAAAAGGCTGAAATTCCCCTTATTTGGGGGCAAAAAAGAAGAATTTCTCTTATTTTGGGGCAAAATTGCAGAAATTTCACTTATTTCAGAGTAATAAGTCAGAAATTTTCGTTATTTTGGGGCAAAAAAAACAGAAATTCCCTTTGTTTGGGGGGAAAAGACAGAAATTCCACTTTTTTAGAGGCAAAAAAGCAGAAATAACTTTTATTTTGGAGTAAAAATGTAGAAATTTCCCTTTTTTATGGCAAAAAGGTATGCATTCTTCTTATTTTCGGGCAAAAAGGCAGAAATTCCCTATATGTTGGGGCAAAAAGACAGAAATTCTCCTTATTTTGGGGCAAAACTCAGAAATTCCACTTATTTTGGGGCAAAATTCTAGAAATTTTTCTTATTTTAAAGCAAAATTGCAGAAATTTCACTTATTTTGGGGTAAAATTGCAGAAATTTCACTTATTTCAGGGAAAAAAGGCAGAAATTTTTCTTATTTTGGGGCAAAAAGGAAAAATTTCCTAATATTTTGTGGCAAAAATGCCGAAAATCCCCTTATTTTGAGGTAAAAAAGCTGAAATTTCCCTTATTTGGGGGCAAAAAGGCAGAAATTTCCCTTATTTTGAGGCAAAATTGCAGAAATTTCACTTATTTCAGGGTAATAAGTCAGAAATTTTCTTTATTTTGGGGCAAAAAAGACAGAAATTCCCTTTGTTTTGGGAGAAAAAGACAGAAATTCCACTTTTTTAGAGGCAAAAAAGCAGAAATTCCTTTTATTTTGGAGTAAAAAGGAAGAAATTTCCCTTTTTTGTGGCAAAAGGAATGCATTCCACTTATTTTTGGGCTAAAAAGCAGAAATTACCCGTATTTTGGAGCAATATTGCAGAAATTCCCCTAATTGTGGGGCAAAGAGGCAGAAATTCCCTATATGTTAGGGCAAAAAGACAGAAATTCTCCTTATTTTGGGGCAAAACTCAGAAATTCTACTTATTTTGGGGCAAAATTCCAGAAATTTCCCTTATTTTGGGGCAAATTTGCAGAAATTTCACTTATTTTGGGGCAAAATTGCAGAAATTTCACTTATTTTGGGGCAAAATTGCAGAAATTTCACTTATTTCAGGGTAATAAGTCAGAAATTTTCCTTATTTTGGGGCCAAAAAGACAGAAATTCCCTTTGTTTTGGGGGGGAAAAGACAGAAATTCCACTTATTTAGAGGCAAAAAAGCAGAAATTCCTCTTATTTTGGAGCAAAATTGCAGAAATTCCCCTAATTGTGGGGCAAAAAGGCAGAAATTCCCTATATGTTGGGGCAAAAAGAAACAAATTCTCCTTATTTTGGGTCAAAATTCAGAAATTCCACTGATATTGGGGCAAAATTCCATAAATTTCCCGTATTGTGGGGCAAAATTGCAGAAATTTCACTTATTTTGGGGCAAAATTGCAGAAATTTCACTTATTTCAGGGTAATAAGTCAGAAATTTTCCTTATTTTGGGGCAAAAAAGACAGAAATTTCCTTTGTTTTGGGGGATAAAGACAGAAATACCACTTATTTAGAGGCAAAAAAGCAGAAATTCCCCTTATTTAGGAGCAAAACTGAAGAAATTTCTATTTTTTATGGCAAAAGGGTATGCATTCTTCTTATTTTCGGGCAAAAAGGCAGAAATTCCCCGTATTTTGGAGCAAAATTGCAGAAATTCCCCTAATTGTGGGGCAAGAAGGGGGAAATTCCCTATATGTTGGGGCAAAAAGACAGAAATTCTCCTTATTTTGGGGCAAAACTCAGAAATTCCACTTATTTTGGTGCAAAATTCCAGAAATTTCCCTTATTTTAGGGCAAAATTGCAGAAATTTCACTTATTTTGGGGCAAAATTGCAGAAATTTAACTTATTTCAGAAAAAAATTCAGAAATTTTTCTATTTTGGTGCAAAAAGGCGGAAATTTCTTTTATTTTGGTACAAAATTGCAGAAATTTTTCTTATTTTGGGGCAAAAAGTCAGAAATCTCCCATATTTAGGGGAAAAATCCAGAAATTCCTCTTATTTTGAGGTAAAAATGCTGAAATTTCCCTTATTTGGGGGCAAAAAGGCAGAAATTTCCCTTATTTTGAGGCAAAATTGCAGAAATTTCACTTATTTCTGAAAAAAATTCAGAAATTTTCCTATTTTGGTGCAAAAAGGCAGAAATTTCTATTTTGGTACAAAATTGCAGAAATTTTTCTTTTTTTGGGGCAAAAATGCACAAATCTCCCATATTTTGGGGAAAAAATGCAGAAATTCCTCTTATTTTGAGGTAAAAAGGTAGAAATTTCCCTTATTTGGGGGAAAAATGCAGAAATTTTCCTTATTTTGAGGCAAAATTGCAGAAATTTCACTTATTTCAGTGTAATAAGTCAGAAATTTTCCTTATTTTGGGGCAAAAAAGACAGAAATTCCCTTTGTTTTGGGGGAAAAAGACAGAAATTCCACTTTTTTAGCGGCAAAAAAGCAGAAATTCATTTTATTTTGGAGTAAAAATGAAGAAATTTCTTTTTTTTGTGGCAAAAGATATACATTCCCCTTATTTTCAGGCTAAAAAGCAGAAATTCCCCGTATTTTGGAGCAAAATTGCAGAAATTCCCCTAATTGTGGGGCAAAAAGGCAGAAATTTCCGATATGTTATGGCAAAAAGACAGAAATTCTTTTTATTTTGGGGATAAACTAAGAAATTCCACTTATTTTGGGGCAAAATTCCAGAAATTTCCCTTATTTTGGGGCAAAATTGCAGAAATTTCACTTATTTTGGTGCAAAATTGCAGAAATTTCACTTATTTCAGGGAAAAAAGGCAGAAATTTTCCTTATTTTGGGGCCAAAAAGACAGAAATTTTCTTTGTTTTGGGGTGAAAAAGATAGAAATTCCACTTATTTAGAGGCAAAAAAGCAGAAATTCCTCTTATTTTGGAGCAAAAATGAAGAAATTTCCTTTTTTTATGGCAAAAAGGTATGCATTCTTCTTATTTTCGGGCAAAAAGGCAGAAATTCCCAGTATTTTGGAGCAAAATTGCAGAAATTCCCCTAATTGTGGGGCAAAAAGGCAGAAATTCCCTATATGTTGGGGCAAAAAGAAACAAATTCTCCTTATTTTGGGTCAAAACTCAGAAATTCCACTGATATTGGGGCAAAATTCCAGAAATTTCCCTTATTTTGGGGCAAAATTGCAGAAATTTCACTTATTTTGGGGCAAAATTGCAGAAATTTCACTTACTTCAGGGTAATAAGTCAGAAATTTTCCTTATTTTGGAACAAAAAAACAGAAATTCCCTTTGTTTTGGGGGAAAAAGACAGAAATTCCACTTATTTAGAGGCAAAAAAGCTGAAATTCCCCTTATTTTGGAGCAAAAATGAAGAACTTTCCCTTTTTTAATGCAAAAAGTTATGCATTCTTCTTATTTTCGGGCAAAATGCAGAAATTCCCCGTATTTTGGAGCAAAATTGCAGAAATTCCCCTAATTGTGGGGCGAAAAGGCAGAAATTCCCTATATGTTAGGGCAAAAAGACAGAAATTCTCCTTATTTTGGGGCAAAACTCAGAAATTCCACTTATTTTAAGGCAAAATTCCAGAAATTTCCTTTATTTGGGAGCAAAATTGCCGAAATTTCTGTTATTTTGGGGCAAAATTGCAGAAATTTCACTTATTTCAGAAAAAAAAGCAGAAATTTTCTTATTTTGGTGCAAAAAGGCGGAAATTTCTTTTATTTTGGTACAAAATTGCAAAAATTTTTCTCATTTTGGGGCAAAAAGGCAGAAATCTCCCATATTTTGGGGCAAAAATGCAGAAATTCCTCTTATTTTGAGGTAAAAAGGCTGAAATTCCCCTTATTTGGAGGCAAAAAGGCAGAAATTTTTCTTATTTTGGGGCAAAATTGCAGAAATTTCACTTATTTCAGAGTAGTCAGTCAGAAATTTTTCTTATTTTGGGGCAAAAAAGCAGAAATTCCTTTTATTTTGGAGTAAAAATGAAGAAATTTCTTTTTTGTGGCAAATGGTATACATTTCCCTTATTTTCAGGCTAAAAAGCAGAAATTACCCGTATTTTGGAGCAAAATTGCAAAAATTCCGCTAATTGTGGGGCAAAAAGGCAGAAATTCCCTGTAAGTTAGAGCAAAAAAACAGAAAATCTCCTTATTTTGGGGCAAAACTCAGAAATTCCACTTACTTTGGGGCAAAATTCCAAAAATTTCCCTTATTTTGGGCCAAAATGGCAGAAATTTCACTTATTTTGAGGCAAAATTGCATAAATTTCACTTATTTCAGGGTAATAAGTCAGAAATTTTCCTTATTTTGGGGCAAAAAACACAGAAATTCCCTTTGTTTTGGGGGAAAAAGACAGAAATTCCACTTTTTTAGAGGCAAAAAAGCAGAAATTCCTTTTATTTTGGAGTAAAAATGAAGAAATTTCCCTTTTTTGTGGCAAAATGTATACATTCCACTTATTTTTGGGCTAAAAAGCTGAAATTACCCGTATTTTGGAGCAAAATTGCAGAAATTCCCCTAATTGTGGGGCAAAATGCAGAAATTCCCTATATGTTAGGGCAAAAAGACAGAAATTCTCCTTATTTTGGGGCAAAACTCAGAAATTCCACTTATTTTGGGGCAAAATTCCAGAAATTTCCCTTATTTTGTGGCAAAATTGCCGAAATTTCACTTATTTTGGGGCAAAATTGCAGAAATTTCACTTATTTCATGGTAAAAAGGCAGAAATTTTCCTCATTTTGGGGCAAAAATGCAGAGATTTTAAATATTTTGTGGTAAAATTGCAAAAATTCCCCTTATTTTGAGGTAAAAAGGCAGAAATTCCCCTTATTTGGGGGCAAAAAGCAGAAATTTCCCTTATTTTGGGACAAAATTGCAGAAATTTCACTTATTTCAGGGTAATAAGTCAGAAATTTTCCTTATTTGGGGCAAAAAAGACAGAAATTCCTTTTGTTTTGGGGGAAAAAGTCAGAAATTCCACTTATTTAGAAGCAAAAAAGCAGAAATTCCCCTTATTTTGGAGCAAAAATGAAGAAATTTCCTTTTTTTGTGGCAAAAGGTATGCATTCTTCTTATTTTCAGGCTAAAAAGCAGAAATTCCCCGTATTTTGGAGCAAAATTGCAGAAATTCCCCTAATTGTGGGACAAAAAGGCAGAAATTCCCTATATGTTTGGGCAAAAAGACAGAAATTCTCCTTATTTTAGAGCAAAACTCAGAAATTTCACTTATTTTGACGCAAAATTGCAGAAATTTCACTTATTTCAGAAAAAAAAGCAGAAATTTTCTTAATTTGGGGCAAAAAGGCAGAAATTTCTCATATTTTGGGGCAAAAATGCAGAAAATCCCCTTATTTTGAGGTAAAAAGTCTAAAATTCCCCTTATTTGGTTGCAAAAAGCAGAAATTTCCCTTATTTTGGGGCAAAATTGCAGATATTTCATTTATTTCAGGGTAATAAGTCAGAAATTTTCCTTATTTTGGGGCAAAAAAGACACAAATTCTCTATGTTTTGGGGGAAAAAGACAGAAATTCCACTTATTTAGAGGCAAAAAAGCAGAAATTCCCCTTATTTTCGAGCGAAAATGAAGAAATTTCCCTTTTTTATGGCAAAAAGTTATGCATTCTTCTTATTTTCGGGCAAAAAGACAGAAATTCCCCGTATTTTTGAGCAAAATTGCAGAAATTCCCCTAATTGTGGGGCAAAAAGGCAGAAATTCCCTATGTGTTGGGGCAAAAAGACAGAAATTCTACTTATTTTGGGGCAAAACTCAGAAATTCCACTTATTTTGGGGCAAAATTCCAGAAATTTCCCTTATTTTGGGGCAAAATTGCAGAAATTTCACTTATTTTGGGGCAAAATTGCAGAAATTTCACTTATTTCAGGGAAAAAAAGACAGAAATTTCTTTTATTTTGGTACAAAATTGCAGAAATTTTTTTTATTTTTGGCAAAAAGGCAGAAATTTCCCATATTTTGGGGCAAAAATGCAGAAATTCCCCTTATTTTGAGGTAAAAATGCTGAAATTCCCCTTATTTTGTGGCAAAAAGCAGACATTTCCCTTATTTTGGGCAAAAATTGCAGAAATTTCACTTATTTTGAGTCAAAAAGGCAGAAAATCCAATTATTTTGGGGTAAAAATGAATAATTCCCCTTGTTTTGAGGTAAAAAGGCTGAAATTCCCCTTTTTTGGAGGCAAAAAGGCAGAAATTCCCCGTATTTTGGGGCAAAAAGCAGATATTTCCCTTATTTTTGGGGAAAAATTTTAGAAATTTAACTTATTTCAGGGCAAAAAGTCAGAAATTCCGTTTATTTTTGGGGAAAAGTCAGAAATTGCACTTATTTTGAGTCAAAAAGGCGGAAAATCCCCTTATTTTGGAGTAAAAATAAAGAAATTTCCCTTTTTTATGGCAAAAAGGTATACATTCTTTTTATTTTCGGGCAAAAAGGCAGAAATTCCCTGTATTTTGGAGCAAAATTGCAGAAATTCCTCTAAATTTGGGGCAAAAACGCAGAACTTCCCCTTATTTTGGGGTAAAACTGCAGAAATTTCACTTATTTCGCGGCAAAATGGCAGAAATTCACTTCATTTTCGGCGAAAAGGGAGAAAATTCCCGTATTTTGGAGCAAAATTGCAGAAATTCACCTAATTTTGGGGTAAAACATGCAGTAATTTTCTTTATTTTAAGGCAAAAAGGCAGAAATTCCCCTTATTTTGTGGCAAAAATCAGAAATTCCCCTTATTTTAGAAAAACTTGCAGAAATTTCCTTTATTATGGGGAAAAATTGCAGAAATTTCATTTATTTCAGAGAAAAAAACAAAAATTTTTTTTATTTTAGGGCAAAATGCAGAAATTTCCATTATTTTGGGGCACAAAGACAGAAATTCACCTTCTTTTGGGGTAAAATTTCAAACATTTCACATATTTCAGGGCAAAAAGGCAGAAATTCCCCTTATTTGGGGGTAAAAAGGCAGAAATTCTTCATATTTTGGGTTAAAATTGCAGAAATTTCCCTTGTTTGGGGGCAAAAAGGCAGAAAATCCCCTTAATTTCGGGCAAAAAGGCAGAAATTTCCCGTATTTTGGAGCAAAATTGCAGAAATTCCCCTAATTGTGGGGCAAAAAGGCAGAAATTCCCGATATGTTGGGGCAAAAAGACAGAAATTCTCCTTATTTTCGGGCAAAACTCAGAAATTCCATTTATTTTGGGGCAAAATTCCAGAAATTTCCCTTATTTTGGGGCAAAATTGCAGAAATTTCACTTATTTCAGGGCAAAATTCAAAAATTGCTTTTATTTTGGGGCAAAAAGACAGAAATTCCATTTACTTTTGGGTAAAAAGGCAGAAATTTCACTTATTTTGAGGTAAGAAGGCAGAAATTCCTCTTATTTTGCGGCAAAAATGAAGAAATTTCCCTTTTTTGTGGCAAAAGGTATATATTCCCCTTATTTTCGGGCAAAAAATCAGAAATTCCCCGTATTTTGGAGCACAATTGCAGAAAATCCCCTAATTGTGGGGCAAAAAGGCAGAAATTCCCATTATTTTGATGGCAAAAAGGCAGGAATTCACCTTATTTTGGGCTAAAATTGCAGAAATTTCACATATTTCAGGGCAAAAAGGCAGAAATTCTCTTTATTTTGGGGCAAAACTCAGAAATTCCACTTATTTTGGGGCAAAATTCCAGAAATTTCCCTTATTTTGGGGCAAAATTGCAGAAATTTCACTTATTTTGGGGCAAAATTGCAGAAATTTCACTTATTTCAGGTAAAAATGGCAGAAATTTTTCTTATTTTGGGGCAAAAAGGCAGAATTTCCTAATATTTTGTGGCAAAAATGCAGAAATTCCCCTTATTTTGAGGTAAAAAGGCTTAAATTCCCCTTATTTTGGGGCAAAAAGGCAGAAATTTTTCTTATTTTGGGGCAAAATTGCAGACATTTCACTTATTTCAGGGTAATAAGTCAGAAATTTTCCTTATTTTGGGGCAAAAAAGACAGAAATTCCCTTTGTTTTGGGGGGAAAATACAGAAATTCCACTTCTTTGAAGGCAAAAAGGCAGAAATTCCACTTATTTTGGAGCAAAAATGAAGAAATTCCCCTAATTGTTGGGCAAAAAGGCAGAAATTCCCTATATGTTGGGGCAAAAAGACAGAAATTCTCCTTATTTTGGGGCAAAACTCAGAAATTCCACTTATTTTGGGGCAAAATTGCAGGAATTTACCTTATTTTGGGGCAAAATTGCAGAAATTTCCCTTATTTGGGGCAAAATAGCAGAAATTTCACTTATTTTCAGGTAAAAAGGCTGAAATATCCTTTATTTTGGGGCAAAAAGGAAGAAATTCCCCTTATTTTGGGGCAAAAAGGCTGAAATTCTTATTTTGAGGTAAAATGCTGAAATTCCCCATATTTTGGGGCAAAAGGCAAAACTTCTTCTTATTTTGGGGCAAAGAGGCCCAAATTTCCCTTATTTTCGGGCAAAATTGCAGAAATTTCATTTATTTCAGGGCAAAAAGTCAGAAATTCCTTTTATTTTGGGGCAAAGAGCAGAAATTTCTTTTATTATGGTACAAAATTGAAGAAATTTTTCTTATTATGAAACAAAAAGGCAGAAAATTCCCCTTATTTTGAGGCAAAAAGCAGAAATTATTCTTATTTTGAGGTAAAATGCAGAAATTCTTTTTATTTTGGGGCTAAAAGGCAGAAATTCCCCGTATTTTGAAGCAAAATTGCAGAAATTCTCATAATTTTCGGGCAAAAAGGCAGAAATTCCCCTTATTTTGGGGCAAAAATACAGAAAATCTCCTTTATCGGGAGCAAACAGTCAGAAATTCCCCTTATTTTGGGGCAAAATTGCAGAAATTTCCTTTACATTGGGGCAAAATTGCAGAAATTTCTTTTATTTTGGGGCAAAATTGCAGAAATTTCCCTTATTTTGGGGCAAAATTGCAGAAATTTCCCTTATTTTGGGGCAAAATTGCAGAAATTTCACTTATTTCAGGGAAAAAAGGCGGAAATTTTTTTTGGGGGGCAAAAAGGCAGAAATTTCTTTTATTTTGGTACAAAATTGCAGAAATTTTTCTTATTTTGGGGCAAAAAGTCAGAAATTCCCCATATTTTGGGGCAAAAAGGCAGAAATTCCCCTTATTTTTAGGTAAAAAGGCTGAAATTCCTCTTATTTTGGGGCAAAAAGACAGAAATTTTGTTTATTTTGGGGAAAAGGCAGAAATTGCACTTATTTTGAGTCAAAAAGGTGGAAAATCCCCTTATTTTGGGGCAAAAATGAAGAAATTTACTTTTTTTATGGCAAAAAGGTATACATTCCCTTTATTTTCAGGCAAAAAGGCAGAAATTACCCGTATTTTGGAGCAAAATTGCGGAAATTCCTCTAATTTTTGGGCAAAAAGGCAGAAATTCCCCTTATTTTGGGGTAAAACTGCAGAAATTTCACTTATTTTACGGCAAAATGTCAGAAATTCCCCTTATTTTCGGCAAAAAAGGCAGAAAATCCCCTTATTTTAGGGCAAAATTGCAGAAATTTCCCTTATTTGGGGGCAAAAACAGAAATTCCCCTTCTTTTGAGGCAAAATTGCAGAAATTTCCCTTATTATGGGGAAAAATTGCAGAAATTTCCCTTATTTTAGGACAAAATTGCAGAAATTTCACTTATTTCAGAGAAAAAATGCAAAAATTTTTTTTATTTTGGGGCAAAAAGGCAGAAATTCCAATTATTTTGGGGCAAAAAGGCAGAAATTCACCTTATTTTGGGTTAAAATATCAGAAATTTCACATATTTCAGGGCAAAATGGCAGAAATTCCCCTTATTTGGGGGCAATAAGGCAGAAATTTCCCTTCTTTTGGGATAAAATTGCAGAAATTTCCCTTATTTGGGGGCAAAAAGGCAGAAAATCCACTTAATTTCGGGTAAAAAGGCAGAAATTCCTCGTATTTTGAAGCAAAATTGCAGAAACTCCCCTAATTTTGGGGCAAAAAGGCAGAAATTCCCTTTATTTTGGGGCAAAAATAGAGAAATTCTCCTTATTTTGGTGCAAAAATCAGAAATTTCCCTTATTTTGGGGCAAAATTATAGAAATTTCTTTTATTTTGTTACAGACTTGCAGAAATTTTTCTTATTTTGTGGCAAAAAGGCTAAAATTCTACTTATTTTGAGGTAAAATCCTGAAATTCCACATATTTTGGGGCAAAAAGGCAGAAATTCCCCTCATTTGGGGGCAAAAAGGCACATATTTCCCTTATTTTCGGGCATAATTGCAGGAATTTCATTTATTTCAGGGCAAAAAGTCAGAAATTCCTTTTATTTTGGGGCAAAAAGCAGAAATTTCTTTTATTATGGTACAAAATTGAAGAAATTTTTCGTATTTTGAAACAAAAAGGCAGAAAATTCCCCTTATTTTGAGGCAAAAGGCAGAAATTATTCTTATTTTGAGGTAAAATGCAGAAATTCTTTTTATTTTGGGGCTAAAAGGCAGAAATTCCTCGTATTTTGAAGCAAAATTGCAGAAATTCTCATAATTTTCGGGCAAAAAGGCAGAAATTCTCCCTATTTTGGGGCAAAAAGACACAAAATCTCCTTTTTCGGGAGCAAACAGTCAGAAATTCCCCTTATTTTGGGGCAAAATTGCAGAAATTTCCTTTACATTGGGGCAATATTGCAGAAATTTCCCTTATTTTGAGGCAAAATTGCAGAAATTTCACTTATTTCAGGGAAAAAAGGCGGAAATTTTTTTTGCGGGGAAAAAAGGCAGAAATTTTTTTTTTTATTTTGGTACAAAATTGCAGAAATTTTTATTATTTTGGGGCAAAGAGTCAGAAATTCCCCATATTTTGGTGCAAAAAGGCTGAAATTCCCCTTATGTTGAGGTAAAATCCTGAAATTCCCCATATTTTGGGGCAAAAAGGCAGAAATTCCCCTCATTTGGGGGCAAAAAGGCACAAATTTCCCTTATTTTCAGGCATAATTGCCGGAATTTCATTTATTTCAGGGCAAAAAGTCAGAAATTCCTTTTATTTTGGGGCAAAAAGCAGAAATTTCTTTTATTTTGATACAAAATTGTAGAAATTTTCCGTATTTTGGAACAAAAAGGCAAAAATTACCCATATTTTGGGGAAAAAGGCAGAAATTCTTCTTATTTTGAGGTAAAAAGGCTGAAATTCCCATTATTTTGGGGCAAAAAGGCAGAAATTCTCTTTACTTTGTGGCAAAAAGGCAGAAATTCCCGTTAATTGGGGCAGAAAAGCAGAAATTTTCCTTATTTAAGGGCAATAGGGCAAAAATTCCCTATATTTTGTGGCAAAAATGCAGAAATTCCCCTTATTTAGAGGTAAAATGATGAAATTCCCCTTATTTTCGGCAAAAAGGCAGAAATTCCTATTATTTTGGGGCAAAATTGCAGAAATTTCAATTATTTCAGGGCAAAAACTCAGAAATTTGCCTTATTTTGGGGCAAAAAGCAGAAATTCCCCTAATTTTGGGGCCAAAAACAGAAATTCCCCTTATTTTGGGGTAAAATTGCAGAAATTTCAAATATTTCAGGGCAAAAAGGCCGAAATTCCACTTTATTTCGGACAATAACGCAGAAATTCCCCGTATTTTAAAGCTAAATTTCAGAAATTCCCCTTATATTGGTGCAAAAATGCAGAAATTCCTTTTATTTTTGTGCAATAAGGCAGATTTCCCCGTATTTTGAAGCAAAATTGCACATATTCCCCTAATTTTGAGGGAAAATGCAGAAATTCACATTATTTTGGAACAAAAAGACAGAAATTCTCCTTATTTCAGTACAAGAAGTCAGAAATTCCCCTTATTTTGGGGCAAAATTGCAGAAATTTCACTTATTTCAGAGAAAAAGCACAGAAATTTCTCTTATTTTGGGGAAAAAGGCAGAAATTTCTTTTATTTTGGTACAAAATTGCAGAAATTTTCTTTATTTTGGGGAAAATGCAGAAATTCCCCATATTTTTGGGCAAAAAGGCAGAGAAACCCTTATTATGAGGTAAAATGCTGAAATTCCCCTTATTTTGAGGCAAAAAGACAGAAATTCCCTTTCTTTTGTGGCAAAAAGGCAGAAATTTCCCTTATTTTGGGGCAAAATTGCAGAAATTTCACCTATTTCAGGGAAATATTCAAAAATTCCTTTTATTTTGGAACAAAAAGAGAGAAATTCCGTTTATTTTTGGGTAAAAAGGCAGAAATTTCAGTTATTTTGAGGTAAGAAGGCAGAAATGCCTCTTAATTTGCGGCAAAAATGAAGAAATTTCCCTTTTTTGTGGCAAAAGGTATACATTCCCCTTATTTTTGGGCAAAAAGGCAGAAATTCCCCGTATTTTGGAGCACAATTGCAGAAAATCCCCAAATTGTGGGGCAAAAAGGCAGAAATTCCCTATATGTTGGGGCAAAAAGACAAAAATTCTCCTTATTTTGGGACAAAACTCAGAATTTCCACTTATTTTGAAGCAAACTTCCAGAAATTTCCCTTATTTTGGGGCAAAATTGCAGAAATTTCACTTATTTTGGGGCAAAATTGCAGAAATTTCCCTTATTTCAGGTAAAAATGGCAGAAATTTTTCTTATTTTGGGGCAAAAAGGCAGAAATTCCTAATATTTTGTGGCAAAAATGCAGAAATTCCCCTTATTTTGAGGTAAAAAGGCTGAAATTCCCCTTATTTGGGTGCAAAAAGGCAGAAATTTTTCTTATTTTGGGGCAAAATTGCAGACATTTCACTTATTTCAGGGTAATAAGTCAGAAATTTTCCTTATTTTGGGGCAAAAAAGACAGAAAATCCCCTAATTGTGGGGCAAAAAGGCAGAAATTCCCTATATGTTGGGGCAAAAAGACAGAAATTCTCCTTATTTTGGGGCAAAACTCAAAAATTCCACTTATTTTGGGGCAAAATTGCAGGAATTTACCTTATTTTGGGGCAAAATTGCAGAAATTTTCCTTATTTGGGGCAAAATTGCAGAAATTTCACTTATTTTCAGGTAAAAAGACTGAAATATCCTTTATTTTGGGGCAAAAAGGAAGAAATTCCCCTTATTTTGGGGCAAAATTGCAGGAATTTACCTTATTTTGGGGCAAAAAGGCTGAAATTCTTCTTATTTTGAGGTAAAATGCTGAAATTCCCCATATTTTGGGGCAAAAGGCAAAAATTCTTCTTATTTTGGGGCAAAAAGGCACAAATTTCCCTTATTTTCGGGCAAAATTGCAGAAATTTCATTTATTTCAGGGCAAAAATTCAGAAATTCCTTTTATTTTGGGGCAAAGAGCAGAAATTTCTTTTATTATGGTACAAAATTGAAGAAATTTTTCTTATTTTGAAACAAAAAGGCAGAAAATTCCCATTATTTTGAGGCAAAAGGCAGAAATTATTCTCAATTTGAGGTAAAATGCAGAAATTCCCTTTATTTTGGGGCTAGAAAGCAGAAATTCCCCGTATTTTGAAGCAAAATTGCAGAAATTCTCATAATTTTCGGGCAAAAGGCAAAAATTCTCCTTATTTTGGGGCAAAAAGACAGAAAATCTCCTTTTTTGGGAGCAAACAGTCAGAAATTTTCCTTATTTTGGGGCAAAATTGCAGAAATTTCCTTTACATTTGGGCAAAATTGCAGAAATTTCCATATTTTGGGGCAAAATTGCAGAAATTTCACTTATTTCATGGTAAAAAGGCAGAAATTATCCTTATTTTGATGCAAAAATGCAGAAATTCCAAATATTTTGTGGCAAAAATGAAGAAATTCCCTTTATTTTGAGGTAAAAAGGCAGAAATTCCCCTTATTTGGGGGCAAAAAAAAGAAATTTCACTTATTTTGGGTCAAAAACTCAGAAATTCCACAGTTTTTTGGTCAAAATTCCAGAAATTTCCCTTATTTTGGGGCAAAATTGCAGAAATTTCACTTATTTTGGTGCAAAATTGCAGAAATTTAACTTATTTCAGAAAAAAATTCAGAAATTTTCCTATTTTGGTGCAAAAAGGCAGAATTATCTTTTATTTTGGTACAAAATTGCAGAAATTTTTCTTATTTTGGGGCAAAAAGGCAGAAATTTCACTTATTTTGGGGCAAAATTGCAGTAATTTCACTTATTTTGGGGCAAAATTGCAGAAATTCCAAATATTTTGTGGCAAAAATGCAGAAATTCCCCTTATTTTAAGGTAAAAAGGCAGAAATTCCCCTTATTTGGGGGTAAAAAACAGAAATTTCCCTTATTTTGGGGCAAAATTGCAGAAATTTCACTTATTTTGGGGCAAAATTGCAGAAATTTCACTTATTTCAGAAAAAAATTCAGAAATTTTCCTATTTTGGTGCAAAAAGGCAGAAATTTCTCTTTTGGTACAAAATTGCAGAAATTTTTCTTTTTTTGGGGCAAAAACGCACAAATCTCCCATATTTTGGGGAAAAATGCAGAAATTCCTCTTATTTTGAGGTGAAAAGGTAGAAATTTCCCTTATTTGGGGGAAAAAGGCAGAAATTTTCCTTATTTTGAGGCAAAATTGCAGAAATTTCACTTATTTCAGGGTAATAAGTCAGAAATTTTCCTTATTTTGGGGCAAAAAAGACAGAAATTCCCTTTGTTTTGGGGGAAAAAGACAGAAATTCCACTTTTTTAGCGGCAAAAAAGCAGAAATTCATTTTATTTTGGAGTGAAAATGAAGAAATTTCTTTTTTTTGTGGCAAAAGATATACATTCCTTTTATTTTCAGGCTAAAAAGCAGAAATTCCCCGTATTTTGGAGCAAAATTGCAGAAATTCCCCTAATTGTGGGGCAAAAAGGCAGAAATTTCCGATATGTTAGGGCAAAAAGACAGAAATTCTTTTTATTTTGGGGCTAAACTCAGAAATTCCACTTATTTTGGGGCAAAGTTCCAGAAATTTCCCTTATTTTGGGGCAAAATTGCAGAAATTTCCCTTATTTTAGGGCAAAATTGCAGAAATTTCACTTATTTTGGGGCAAAATTGCAGAAATTTAACTTATTTCAGAAAAAAATTCAGAAATTTTTCTATTTTGGTGCAAAAAGGCAGAAATTTCTTTTATTTTGGTACAAAATTGCAGAAATTTTTCTTATTTTGGGGCAAAAAGGCAGAAATCCCCCATATTTTGAGGCAAAAATGCAGAAATTCCTCTTATTTTGAGGTAATAAGGCTGAAATTTCCCTTATTTGGGGGCAAAAAGGCAGAAATTTCCCTTATTTTGAGGCAAAATTGCAGAAATTTCACTTATTTCAGGGTAATAAGTCAGAAATTTTCTTTATTTTGGGGCAAAAAAGACAGAAATTCCCTTTGTTTTGGGAGAAAAATACAGATATTTCACTTTTTTAGAGGCAAAAAAGCAGAAATTCCTTTTATTTTGGAGTAAAAATGAAGAAATTTCCCTTCTTTGTGGCAAAAGGTATGCATTCCACTTATTTTTGGGCTAAAAAGCAGAAATTACCCGTATTTTGGAGCAATATTGCAGAAATTCCCCTAATTGTGGGGCAAAGAGGCAGAAATTCCCTATATGTTAGGGCAAAAAGACAGAAATTCTCCTTATTTTTGGGCAAAACTCAGAAATTCTACTTATTTTGGGGCAAAATTCCAGAAATTTCCCTTATTTTGGGGCAAAATTGCAGAAATTTCACTTATTTTGGGGCAAAATTGCAGAAATTTCACTTATTTCAGGGTAATAAGTCAGAAATTTTCCTTATTTTGGGGCCAAAAAGACAGAAATTCCCTTTGTTTTGGGGGGGAAAAGACAGAAATTCCACTTATTTAGAGGCAAAAAAGCAGAAATTCCTCTTATTTTGGAGCAAAATTGCAGAAATTCCCCTAATTGTGGGGCAAAAAGGCAGAAATTCCCTATATGTTGGGGCAAAAAGAAACAAATTCTCCTTATTTTGGGTCAAAACTCAGAAATTCCACTGATATTGGGGCAAAATTCCAGAAATTTCCCGTATTTTGGGGCAAAATTGCAGAAATTTCACTTATTTTGGGGCAAAATTGCAGAAATTTCACTTATTTCAGAAAAAAAAAGCAGGAATTTTCCTATTTTGGTGCAAAAAGGCGGAAATTTCTTTTATTTTGGTACAAAATTGCAGAAATTTTTCTTATTTTGGGGCAAAAAGGCAGAAATCTCCCATATTTTGGGGCAAAAATGCAGAAATTTCTCTTATTTTGAGGTAAAAAGGCTGAAATTCCCCTTATTTTGGAGCAATATTGCAGAAATTCCCCTAATTGTGGGGCAAAAAGGCAGAAATTCCCTATATGTTAGGGCAAAAAGACAGAAATTCTCCTTATTTTGGGGCAAAACTCAGAAATTCTACTTATTTTGGGGCAAAATTCCAGAAATTTCCCTTATTTTGGGGCAAAATTGCAGAAATTTCACTTATTTTGGGGCAAAATTGCAGAAATTTCACATATTTCAGGGTAATAAGTCAGAAATTTTCCTTATTTTGGGGCCAAAAAGACAGAAATTCCCTTTGTTTTGGGGGGGAAAAGACAGAAATTCCACTTATTTAGAGGCAAAAAAGCAGAAATTCCTCTTATTTTGGAGCAAAATTGCAGAAATTCCCCTAATTGTGGGGCAAGAAGGGAGAAATTCCCTATATGTTGGGGCAAAAAGAAACAAATTCTCCTTATTTTGGGTCAAAACTCAGAAATTCTACTGATATTGGGGCAAAATTCCAGAAATTTCCCTTATTTTGGGGCAAAATTGCAGAAATTTCACTTATTTTTGGGCAAAATTGCAGAAATTTAACTTATTTCAGAAGAAAAAGCAGAAATTTTCTTATTTTGGTGCAAAAAGGCGGAAATTTCTTTTATTTTGGTACAAAATTGCAGAAATTTTTCTTATATTGGGGCAAAAAGGCAGAAATCTCCCATATTTTGGGGCAAAAATGCAGAAATTTCTCTTATTTTGAGGTAAAAAGGCTGAAATTCCCCTTATTTGGGGGCAAAAAGGCAGAAATTTCCCTCATTTTGGGGCAAAATTGCAGAAATTTCACTTATTTCAGGGTAATAAGTCAGAAATTTTCCTTATTTTGGGGCAAAAAAGACAGAAATTACCTTTCTTTTAGGGGAAAAAGACAGAAATTCCACTTATTTAGAGGCAAAAAAGCAGAAATTCCCCTTATTTTGTAGCAAAACTGAAGAAATTTCTATTTTTTATGGCAAAAAGGTATGCATTCTTCTTATTTTCGGGCAAAAAGGCAGAAATTCCCCGTATTTTGGAGCAAAATTGCAGAAATTCCCCTAATTGTGGGCCAAAAGGCAGAAATTCCCTATATGTTGGGGCAAAAAGACAGAAATTCTCCTTATTTTGGGGCAAAACTCAGAAATTCCACTTATTTTGGTGCAAAATTCCAGAAATTTCCCTTATTTTAGGGCAAAATTGCAGAAATTTCACTTATTTTGTGGCAAAATTGCAGAAATTTAACTTATTTCAGAAAAAAATTCAGAAATTTTTCTATTTTGGTGCAAAAAGGCAGAAATTTCTTTTATTTTGGTACAAAATTGCAGAAATTTTTCTTATTTTGGGGCAAAAAGGCAGAAATCCCCCATATATTGAGGCAACAATGCAGAAATTCCTCTTATTTTGAGGTAATAAGGCTGAAATTTCCCTTATTTGGGGGCAAAAAGGCAGAAATTTCCCTTATTTTGAGGCAAAATTGCAGAAATTTCACTTATTTCAGGGTAATAAGTCAGAAATTTTCTTTATTTTGGGGCAAAAAAGACAGAAATTCCCTTTGTTTTGGGAGAAAAAGACAGAAATTCCACTTATTTAGAGGCAAAAAAGCAGAAATTCCTTTTATTTTGGAGTAAAAATGAAGAAATTTCCCTTCTTTGTGGCAAAAGGTATGCATTCCACTTATTTTTGGGCTAAAAAGCAGAAATTACCCGTATTTTGGAGCAATATTGCAGAAATTCCCCTAATTGTGGGGCAAAGAGGCAGAAATTCCCTATATGTTAGGGCAAAAAGACAGAAATTCTCCTTATTTTTGGGCAAAACTCAGAAATTCTACTTATTTTGGGGCAAAATTCCAGAAATTTCCCGTATTTTGGGGCAAAATTGCAGAAATTTCACTTATTTTAGGGCAAAATTGCAGAAATTTCACTTATTTCAGAAAAAAAAAGCAGGAATTTTCTTATTTTGGTGCAAAAAGGCGGAAATTTCTTTTATTTTGGTACAAAATTGCAGAAATTTTTCTTATTTTGGGGCAAAAAGGCAGAAATCTCCCATATTTTGGGGCAAAAATGCAGAAATTTCTCTTATTTTGAGGTAAAAAGGCTGAAATTCCCCTTATTTGGGGGCAAAAAGGCAGAAATTTCCCTTATTTTGGTGCAAAATTGCAGAAATTTCACTTATTTCAGGGAAAAAAGGCAGAAATTTTCCTCATTTTGGGGCCAAAAAGACAGAAATTCCCTTTGTTTTGGGGGAAAAAGACAGAAATTCCACTTATTTAGAGGCAAAAAAGCAGAAATTCCTCTTATTTTGGAGCAAAAATGAAGAAATTTCCTTTTTTTATGGCAAAAAGGTATGCATTCTTCTTATTTTCGGGCAAAAAGGCAGAAATTCCCAGTATTTTGGAGCAAAATTGCAGAAATTCCCCTAATTGTGGGGCAAAAAGGCAGAAATTCCCTATATGTTGGGGCAAAAAGAAACAAATTCTTCTTATTTTGGGTCAAAACTCAGAAATTCCACTGATATTGGGGCAAAATTCCAGAAATTTCCCTTATTTTGGGGCAAAATTGCAGAAATTTCACTTATTTTGGGGCAAAATTGCAGAAATTTCACTTATTTCAGAAAAAAAAGCAGAAATTTTCTTATTTTGGTGCAAAAAGGCGGAAATTTCTTTTATTTTGGTACAAAATTGCAGAAATTTTTCTTATTTTGGGGCAAAAAGGCAGAAATCTCCCATATTTTGGGGCAAAAATGCAGAAATTTCTCTTATTTTGAGGTAAAAAGGCTGAAATTCCCATTATTTGGGGGCAAAAAGGCAGAAATTTCCCTTATTTTGAGGCAAAATTGCAGAAATTTCACTTATTTCAGTGTAATAAGTCAGAAATTTTCTTTATTTTGGGGCAAAAAAGACAGAAATTCTTTTTGTTTTGAGGGAAAAAGGCAGAAATTCCACTTTTTTAGCGGCAAAAAAGCAAAAATTCATTTTATTTTGGAGTAAAAATGAAGAAATTTCTTTTTTTTTGTGGCAAAAAGTATACATTCCCCTTATTTTCAGGCTAAAAAGCAGAAATTCCCCATATTTTGGAGCAAAATTGCAGAAATTCCCCTAATTGTGAGGCAAAAAGGCAGAAATTGCCTATATGTTGGGGCAAAAAGACAGAAATTCTCCTAATTTTGGGGCAAAACTCAGAAATTCCACTTATTTTGGGGCAAAATTCCAGAAATTTCCCTTATTTTGGGGCAAAATTGCAGAAATTTCACTTATTTTGGGGCAAAATTGCAGAAATTTCACTTATTTCAGGGTAATAAGTCAGAAATTTTCCTTATTTTGGAGCAAAAAAAACAGAAATTCCCTTTTTTTTGGGGGAAAAAGACAGAAATTCCACTTATTTAGAGGCAAAAAAGCTGAAATTCCCCTTATTTTGGAGAAAAAATGAAGAACTTTCCCTTTTTTATGGCAAAAAGTTATGCATTCTTCTTATTTTCGGGCAAAAAGACAGAAATTCCCCGTATTTTGGAGCAAAATTGCAGAAATTCCCCTAATTGTGGGGCGAAAAGGCAGAAATTCCCTATATGTTAGGGCAAAAAGACAGAAATTCTCCTTATTTTGGGGCAAAACTCAGAAATTCCACTTATTTTAAGGCAAAATTCCAGAAATTTCCTTTATTTGGGAGCAAAATTGCCGAAATTTCTGTTATTTTGGGGCAAAATTGCAGAAATTTCACTTATTTCAGAAAAAAAAGCAGAAATTTTCTTATTTTGGTGCAAAAAGGCGGAAATTTCTTTTATTTTGGTACAAAATTGCAGAAATTTTTTTTATTTTGGGGCAAAAAGGCAGAAATCTCCCATATTTTCGGGCAAAAATGCAGAAATTCCTCTTATTTTGAGGTAAAAAGGCTGAAATTCCCCTTATTTGGAGGCAAAAAGGCAGAAATTTTTCTTATTTTGGGGCAAAATTGCAGAAATTTCACTTATTTCAGATTAGTCAGTCAGAAATTTTTCTTATTTTGGGGCAAAAAAGCAGAAATTCCTTTTATTTTGGAGTAAAAATGAAGAAATTTCTTTTTTGTGGCAAATGGTATACATTCCCCTTATTTTCAGGCTAAAAAGCAGAAATTACCCGTATTTTGGAGCAAAATTGCAAAAATTCCGCTAATTGTGGGGCAAAAAGGCAGAAATTCCCTGTAAGTTAGAGCAAAAAAACAGAAAATCTCCTTATTTTGGGGCAAAACTCAGAAATTCCACTTACTTTGGGGCAAAATTCCAAAAATTTCCCTTATTTTGGGCCAAAATTGCAGAAATTTCACTTATTTTGAGGCAAAATTGCATAAATTTCACTTATTTCAGGGTAATAAGTCAGAAATTTTCCCTATTTTGGGGCAAAAAACACAGAAATTCCCTTTGTTTTGGGGGAAAAAGACAGAAATTCCACTTTTTTAGAGGCAAAAAAGCAGAAATTCCTTTTATTTTGGAGTAAAAATGAAGAAATTTCCCTTTTGTGTGGCAAAATGTATACATTCCACTTATTTTTGGGCTAAAAAGCTGAAATTACCCGTATTTTGGAGCAAAATTGCAGAAATTCCCCTAATTGTGGGGCAAAATGCAGAAATTCCCTATATGTTAGGGCAAAAAGACAGAAATTCTCCTTATTTTGGGGCAAAACTCAGAAATTCCACTTATTTTGGGGCAAAATTCCAGAAATTTCCCTTATTTTGTGGCAAAATTGCCGAAATTTCACTTATTTTGGGGCAAAATTGCAGAAATTTCACTTATTTCATGGTAAAAAGGCAGAAATTTTCCTCATTTTGGGGCAAAAATGCAGAGATTCCAAATATTTTGTGGTAAAATTGCAAAAATTCCCCTTATTTTGAGGTAAAAAGGCAGAAATTCCCCTTATTTGGGGGCAAAAAGCAGAAATTTCCCTTATTCTGGGACAAAATTGCAGAAATTTCACTTATTTCAGGGTAATGAGTCAGAAATTTTCCTTATTTGGGGCAAAAAAGACAGAAATTCCCTTTGTTTTGGGGGAAAAAGTCAGAAATTCCACTTATTTAGAAGCAAAAAAGCAGAAATTCCCCTTATTTTGGAGCAAAAATGAAGAAATTTCCTTTTTTTGTGGCAAAAGGTATGCATTCTTCTTATTTTCAGGCTAAAAAGCAGAAATTCACCGTATTTTGGAGCAAAATTGCAGAAATTCCCCTAATTGTGGGACAAAAAGTCAGAAATTCCCTATATGTTTGGGCAAAAAGACAGAAATTCTCCTTATTTTAGAGCAAAACTCAGAAATTTCACTTATTTTGACGCAAAATTGCAGAAATTTCACTTATTTCAGAAAAAAAGCAGAAATTTTCTTAATTTGGGGCAAAAAGGCAGAAATTTCTCATATTTTGGGGCAAAAATGCAGAAAATCCCCTTATTTTGAGGTAAAAAGTCTAAAATTCAACTTATTTGGTTGCAAAAAGCAGAAATTTCCCTTATTTTGGGGCAAAATTGCAGATATTTCATTTATTTCAGGGTAATAAGTCAGAAATTTTCCTTGTTTTGGGGCAAAAAAGACACAAATTCTCCTTATTTTGGGTCAAAACTCAGAAATTCTACTGATATTGGGGCAAAATTCCAGAAATTTCCCTTATTTTGGGGCAAAATTGCAGAAATTTCACTTATTTTTGGGCAAAATTGCAGAAATTTCACTTATTTCAGAAAAAAAAGCAGAAATTTTCTTATTTTGGTGCAAAAAGGCGGAAATTTCTTTTATTTTGGTACAAAATTGCAGAAATTTTTCTTATTTTGGGGCAAAAAGGCAGAAATCTCCCATATTTAGGGGCAAAAATGCAGAAATTTCTCTTATTTTGAGGTAAAAAGGCTGAAATTCCCCTTATTTGGGGGCAAAAAGGCAGAAATTTCCCTTATTTTGGGGCAAAATTGCAGAAATTTCACTTATTTCAGGGTAATAAGTCAGAAATTTTCCTTATTTTGGGGCAAAAAAGACAGAAATTCCCTTTGTTTTGGGGGAAAAAGACAGAAATTCCACTTATTTAGAGGCAAAAAAGCAGAAATTCCCCTTATTTTGTAGCAAAACTGAAGAAATTTCTATTTTTTATGGCAAAAAGGTATGCATTCTTCTTATTTTCGGGCAAAAAGGCAGAAATTCCCCGTATTTTGGAGCAAAATTGCAGAAAATCCCCTAATTGTGGGGCAAGAAGGGGGAAATTCCCTATATGTTGGGGCAAAAAGACAGAAATTCTCCTTATTTTGGGGCAAAACTCAGAAATTCCACTTATTTTGGTGCAAAATTCCAGAAATTTCCCTTATTTTAGGGCAAAATTGCAGAAATTTCACTTATTTTGGGGCAAAATTGCAGAAATTTAACTTATTTCAGAAAAAAATTCAGAAATTTTTCTATTTTGGTGCAAAAAGGCAGAAATTTCTTTTATTTTGGTACAAAATTGCAGAAATTTTTCTTATTTTGGGGCAAAAAGGCAGAAATCCCCCATATTTTGAGGCAAAAATGCAGAAATTCCTCTTATTTTGAGGTAATAAGGCTGAAATTTCCCTTATTTGGGGGCAAAAAGGCAGAAATTTCCCTTATTTTGAGGCAAAATTGCAGAAATTTCACTTATTTCAGGGTAATAAGTCAGAAATTTTCTTTATTTTGGGGCAAAAAAGACAGAAATTCCCTTTGTTTTGGGAGAAAAATACAGATATTTCACTTTTTTAGAGGCAAAAAAGCAGAAATTCCTTTTATTTTGGAGTAAAAATGAAGAAATTTCCCTTCTTTGTGGCAAAAGGTATGCATTCCACTTATTTTTGGGCTAAAAAGCAGAAATTACCCGTATTTTGGAGCAATATTGCAGAAATTCCCCTAATTGTGGGGCAAAGAGGCAGAAATTCCCTATATGTTAGGGCAAAAAGACAGAAATTCTCCTTATTTTTGGGCAAAACTCAGAAATTCTACTTATTTTGGGGCAAAATTCCAGAAATTTCCCTTATTTTGGGGCAAAATTGCAGAAATTTCACTTATTTTGGGGCAAAATTGCAGAAATTTCACTTATTTCAGGGTAATAAGTCAGAAATTTTCCTTATTTTGGGGCCAAAAAGACAGAAATTCCCTTTGTTTTGGGGGGGAAAAGACAGAAATTCCACTTATTTAGAGGGAAAAAAGCAGAAATTCCTCTTATTTTGGAGCAAAATTGCAGAAATTCCCCTAATTGTGGGGCAAAAAGGCAGAAATTCCCTATATGTTGGGGCAAAAAGAAACAAATTCTCCTTATTTTGGGTCAAAACTCAGAAATTCCACTGATATTGGGGCAAAATTCCAGAAATTTCCCGTATTTTGGGGCAAAATTGCAGAAATTTCACTTATTTTGGGGCAAAATTGCAGAAATTTCACTTATTTCAGAAAAAAAAAGCAGGAATTTTCTTATTTTGGTGCAAAAAGGCGGAAATTTCTTTTATTTTGGTACAAAATTGCAGAAATTTTTTTTATTTTGGGGCAAAAAGGCAGAAATCTCCCATATTTTCGGGCAAAAATGCAGAAATTCCTCTTATTTTGAGGTAAAAAGGCTGAAATTCCCCTTATTTGGAGGCAAAAAGGCAGAAATTTTTCTTATTTTGGGGCAAAATTGCAGAAATTTCACTTATTTCAGATTAGTCAGTCAGAAATTTTTCTTATTTTGGGGCAAAAAAGCAGAAATTCCTTTTATTTTGGAGTAAAAATGAAGAAATTTCTTTTTTGTGGCAAATGGTATACATTCCCCTTATTTTCAGGCTAAAAAGCAGAAATTACCCGTATTTTGGAGCAAAATTGCAAAAATTCCGCTAATTGTGGGGCAAAAAGGCAGAAATTCCCTGTAAGTTAGAGCAAAAAAACAGAAAATCTCCTTATTTTGGGGCAAAACTCAGAAATTCCACTTACTTTGGGGCAAAATTCCAAAAATTTCCCTTATTTTGGGCCAAAATTGCAGAAATTTCACTTATTTTGAGGCAAAATTGCATAAATTTCACTTATTTCAGGGTAATAAGTCAGAAATTTTCCCTATTTTGGGGCAAAAAACACAGAAATTCCCTTTGTTTTGGGGGAAAAAGACAGAAATTCCACTTTTTTAGAGGCAAAAAAGCAGAAATTCCTTTTATTTTGGAGTAAAAATGAAGAAATTTCCCTTTTGTGTGGCAAAATGTATACATTCCACTTATTTTTGGGCTAAAAAGCTGAAATTACCCGTATTTTGGAGCAAAATTGCAGAAATTCCCCTAATTGTGGGGCAAAATGCAGAAATTCCCTATATGTTAGGGCAAAAAGACAGAAATTCTCCTTATTTTGGGGCAAAACTCAGAAATTCCACTTATTTTGGGGCAAAATTCCAGAAATTTCCCTTATTTTGTGGCAAAATTGCCGAAATTTCACTTATTTTGGGGCAAAATTGCAGAAATTTCACTTATTTCATGGTAAAAAGGCAGAAATTTTCCTCATTTTGGGGCAAAAATGCAGAGATTCCAAATATTTTGTGGTAAAATTGCAAAAATTCCCCTTATTTTGAGGTAAAAAGGCAGAAATTCCCCTTATTTGGGGGCAAAAAGCAGAAATTTCCCTTATTCTGGGACAAAATTGCAGAAATTTCACTTATTTCAGGGTAATGAGTCAGAAATTTTCCTTATTTGGGGCAAAAAAGACAGAAATTCCCTTTGTTTTGGGGGAAAAAGTCAGAAATTCCACTTATTTAGAAGCAAAAAAGCAGAAATTCCCCTTATTTTGGAGCAAAAATGAAGAAATTTCCTTTTTTTGTGGCAAAAGGTATGCATTCTTCTTATTTTCAGGCTAAAAAGCAGAAATTCACCGTATTTTGGAGCAAAATTGCAGAAATTCCCCTAATTGTGGGACAAAAAGTCAGAAATTCCCTATATGTTTGGGCAAAAAGACAGAAATTCTCCTTATTTTAGAGCAAAACTCAGAAATTTCACTTATTTTGACGCAAAATTGCAGAAATTTCACTTATTTCAGAAAAAAAGCAGAAATTTTCTTAATTTGGGGCAAAAAGGCAGAAATTTCTCATATTTTGGGGCAAAAATGCAGAAAATCCCCTTATTTTGAGGTAAAAAGTCTAAAATTCAACTTATTTGGTTGCAAAAAGCAGAAATTTCCCTTATTTTGGGGCAAAATTGCAGATATTTCATTTATTTCAGGGTAATAAGTCAGAAATTTTCCTTGTTTTGGGGCAAAAAAGACACAAATTCTCCTTATTTTGGGTCAAAACTCAGAAATTCTACTGATATTGGGGCAAAATTCCAGAAATTTCCCTTATTTTGGGGCAAAATTGCAGAAATTTCACTTATTTTTGGGCAAAATTGCAGAAATTTCACTTATTTCAGAAAAAAAAGCAGAAATTTTCTTATTTTGGTGCAAAAAGGCGGAAATTTCTTTTATTTTGGTACAAAATTGCAGAAATTTTTCTTATTTTGGGGCAAAAAGGCAGAAATCTCCCATATTTAGGGGCAAAAATGCAGAAATTTCTCTTATTTTGAGGTAAAAAGGCTGAAATTCCCCTTATTTGGGGGCAAAAAGGCAGAAATTTCCCTTATTTTGGGGCAAAATTGCAGAAATTTCACTTATTTCAGGGTAATAAGTCAGAAATTTTCCTTATTTTGGGGCAAAAAAGACAGAAATTCCCTTTGTTTTGGGGGAAAAAGACAGAAATTCCACTTATTTAGAGGCAAAAAAGCAGAAATTCCCCTTATTTTGTAGCAAAACTGAAGAAATTTCTATTTTTTATGGCAAAAAGGTATGCATTCTTCTTATTTTCGGGCAAAAAGGCAGAAATTCCCCGTATTTTGGAGCAAAATTGCAGAAAATCCCCTAATTGTGGGGCAAGAAGGGGGAAATTCCCTATATGTTGGGGCAAAAAGACAGAAATTCTCCTTATTTTGGGGCAAAACTCAGAAATTCCACTTATTTTGGTGCAAAATTCCAGAAATTTCCCTTATTTTAGGGCAAAATTGCAGAAATTTCACTTATTTTGGGGCAAAATTGCAGAAATTTAACTTATTTCAGAAAAAAATTCAGAAATTTTTCTATTTTGGTGCAAAAAGGCAGAAATTTCTTTTATTTTGGTACAAAATTGCAGAAATTTTTCTTATTTTGGGGCAAAAAGGCAGAAATCCCCCATATTTTGAGGCAAAAATGCAGAAATTCCTCTTATTTTGAGGTAATAAGGCTGAAATTTCCCTTATTTGGGGGCAAAAAGGCAGAAATTTCCCTTATTTTGAGGCAAAATTGCAGAAATTTCACTTATTTCAGGGTAATAAGTCAGAAATTTTCTTTATTTTGGGGCAAAAAAGACAGAAATTCCCTTTGTTTTGGGAGAAAAATACAGATATTTCACTTTTTTAGAGGCAAAAAAGCAGAAATTCCTTTTATTTTGGAGTAAAAATGAAGAAATTTCCCTTCTTTGTGGCAAAAGGTATGCATTCCACTTATTTTTGGGCTAAAAAGCAGAAATTACCCGTATTTTGGAGCAATATTGCAGAAATTCCCCTAATTGTGGGGCAAAGAGGCAGAAATTCCCTATATGTTAGGGCAAAAAGACAGAAATTCTCCTTATTTTTGGGCAAAACTCAGAAATTCTACTTATTTTGGGGCAAAATTCCAGAAATTTCCCTTATTTTGGGGCAAAATTGCAGAAATTTCACTTATTTTGGGGCAAAATTGCAGAAATTTCACTTATTTCAGGGTAATAAGTCAGAAATTTTCCTTATTTTGGGGCCAAAAAGACAGAAATTCCCTTTGTTTTGGGGGGGAAAAGACAGAAATTCCACTTATTTAGAGGGAAAAAAGCAGAAATTCCTCTTATTTTGGAGCAAAATTGCAGAAATTCCCCTAATTGTGGGGCAAAAAGGCAGAAATTCCCTATATGTTGGGGCAAAAAGAAACAAATTCTCCTTATTTTGGGTCAAAACTCAGAAATTCCACTGATATTGGGGCAAAATTCCAGAAATTTCCCGTATTTTGGGGCAAAATTGCAGAAATTTCACTTATTTTGGGGCAAAATTGCAGAAATTTCACTTATTTCAGAAAAAAAAAGCAGGAATTTTCCTATTTTGGTGCAAAAAGGCGGAAATTTCTTTTATTTTGGTACAAAATTGCAGAAATTTTTCTTATTTTGGGGCAAAAAGGCAGAAATCTCCCATATTTTGGGGCAAAAATGCAGAAATTTCTCTTATTTTGAGGTAAAAAGGCTGAAATTCCCCTTATTTTGGAGCAATATTGCAGAAATTCCCCTAATTGTGGGGCAAAAAGGCAGAAATTCCCTATATGTTAGGGCAAAAAGACAGAAATTCTCCTTATTTTGGGGCAAAACTCAGAAATTCTACTTATTTTGGGGCAAAATTCCAGAAATTTCCCTTATTTTGGGGCAAAATTGCAGAAATTTCACTTATTTTGGGGCAAAATTGCAGAAATTTCACATATTTCAGGGTAATAAGTCAGAAATTTTCCTTATTTTGGGGCCAAAAAGACAGAAATTCCCTTTGTTTTGGGGGGGAAAAGACAGAAATTCCACTTATTTAGAGGCAAAAAAGCAGAAATTCCTCTTATTTTGGAGCAAAATTGCAGAAATTCCCCTAATTGTGGGGCAAGAAGGGAGAAATTCCCTATATGTTGGGGCAAAAAGAAACAAATTCTCCTTATTTTGGGTCAAAACTCAGAAATTCTACTGATATTGGGGCAAAATTCCAGAAATTTCCCTTATTTTGGGGCAAAATTGCAGAAATTTCACTTATTTTTGGGCAAAATTGCAGAAATTTAACTTATTTCAGAAGAAAAAGCAGAAATTTTCTTATTTTGGTGCAAAAAGGCGGAAATTTCTTTTATTTTGGTACAAAATTGCAGAAATTTTTCTTATTTTGGGGCAAAAAGGCAGAAATCTCCCATATTTTGGGGCAAAAATGCAGAAATTTCTCTTATTTTGAGGTAAAAAGGCTGAAATTCCCCTTATTTGGGGGCAAAAAGGCAGAAATTTCCCTCATTTTGGGGCAAAATTGCAGAAATTTCACTTATTTCAGGGTAATAAGTCAGAAATTTTCCTTATTTTGGGGCAAAAAAGACAGAAATTCCCTTTGTTTTGGGGGAAAAAGACAGAAATTCCACTTATTTAGAGGCAAAAAAGCAGAAATTCCCCTTATTTTGTAGCAAAACTGAAGAAATTTCTATTTTTTATGGCAAAAAGGTATGCATTCTTCTTATTTTCGGGCAAAAAGGCAGAAATTCCCCGTATTTTGGAGCAAAATTGCAGAAAATCCCCTAATTGTGGGGCAAGAAGGGGGAAATTCCTTTTATGTTGGGGCAAAAAGACAGAAATTCTCCTTATTTTGGGGCAAAACTCAGAAATTCCACTTATTTTGGTGCAAAATTCCAGAAATTTCCCTTATTTTAGGGCAAAATTGCAGAAATTTCACTTATTTTGGGGCAAAATTGCAGAAATTTAACTTATTTCAGAAAAAAATTCAGAAATTTTTCTATTTTGGTGCAAAAAGGCAGAAATTTCTTTTATTTTGGTACAAAATTGCAGAAATTTTTCTTATTTTGGGGCAAAAAGGCAGAAATCCCCCATATATTGAGGCAACAATGCAGAAATTCCTCTTATTTTGAGGTAATAAGGCTGAAATTTCCCTTATTTGGGGGCAAAAAGGCAGAAATTTCCCTTATTTTGAGGCAAAATTGCAGAAATTTCACTTATTTCAGGGTAATAAGTCAGAAATTTTCTTTATTTTGGGGCAAAAAAGACAGAAATTCCCTTTGTTTTGGGAGAAAAAGACAGAAATTCCACTTATTTAGAGGCAAAAAAGCAGAAATTCCTTTTATTTTGGAGTAAAAATGAAGAAATTTCCCTTCTTTGTGGCAAAAGGTATGCATTCCACTTATTTTTGGGCTAAAAAGCAGAAATTACCCGTATTTTGGAGCAATATTGCAGAAATTCCCCTAATTGTGGGGCAAAGAGGCAGAAATTCCCTATATGTTAGGGCAAAAAGACAGAAATTCTCCTTATTTTTGGGCAAAACTCAGAAATTCTACTTATTTTGGGGCAAAATTCCAGAAATTTCCCTTATTTTGGGGCAAAATTGCAGAAATTTCACTTATTTTGGGGCAAAATTGCAGAAATTTCACTTATTTCAGGGTAATAAGTCAGAAATTTTCCTTATTTTGGGGCCAAAAAGAAAGAAATTCCCTTTGTTTTGGGGGGGAAAAGACAGAAATTCCACTTATTTAGAGGCAAAAAAGCAGAAATTCCTCTTATTTTGGAGCAAAATTGCAGAAATTCCCCTAATTGTGGGGCAAAAAGGCAGAAATTCCCTATATGTTGGGGCAAAAAGAAACAAATTCTCCTTATTTTGGGTCAAAACTCAGAAATTCCACTGATATTGGGGCAAAATTCCAGAAATTTCCCGTATTTTGGGGCAAAATTGGAGAAATTTCACTTATTTTAGGGCAAAATTGCAGAAATTTCACTTATTTCAGAAAAAAAAAGCAGGAATTTTCTTATTTTGGTGCAAAAAGGCGGAAATTTCTTTTATTTTGGTACAAAATTGCAGAAATTTTTCTTATTTTGGGGCAAAAAGGCAGAAATCTCCCATATTTTGGGGCAAAAATGCAGAAATTTCTCTTATTTTGAGGTAAAAAGGCTGAAATTCCCCTTATTTGGGGGCAAAAAGGCAGAAATTTCCCTTATTTTGGGGCAAAATTGCAGAAATTTCACTTATTTCAGGCTAATAAGTCAGAAATTTTCCTTATTTTGGGGCAAAAAAGACAGAAATTTCCTTTGTTTTGGGGGATAAAGACAGTAATACCACTTATTTAGAGGCAAAAAAGCAGAAATTCCCCTTATTTTGGAGCAAAACTGAAGAAATTTCTATTTTTTTATGGCAAAAGGGTATGCATTCTTCTTATTTTCGGGCAAAAAGGCAGAAATTCCCCGTATTTTGGAGCAAAATTGCAGAAATTCCCCTAATTGTGGGGCAAAAAGGCAGAAATTCCCTATATGTTGGGGCAAAAAGACAGAAATTCTCCTTATTTTGGGGCAAAACTCAGAAATTCCACTTATTTTGGTGCAAAATTCCAGAAATTTCCCTTATTTTAAGGCAAAATTGCAGAAATTTCACTTATTTTGGGGCAAAATTGCAGAAATTTAACTTATTTCAGAAAAAAATTCAGAAATTTTTCTATTTTGGTGCAAAAAGGCAGAAATTTCTTTTATTTTGGTACAAAATTGCAGAAATTTTTCTTATTTTGGGGCAAAAAGTCAGAAATCTCCCATATTTAGGGGAAAAATGCAGAAATTCCTCTTATTTTGAGGTAAAAATGCTGAAATTTCCCTTATTTGGGGGCAAAAAGGCAGAAATTTCCCTTATTTTGAGGCAAAATTGCAGAAATTTCACTTATTTCAGGGTAATAAGTCAGAAATTTTCTCTATTTTGGGGCAAAAAGACAGAAATTCCCTTTGTTTTGGGAGAAAAATACAGATATTTCACTTTTTTAGAGGCAAAAAAGCAGAAATTCCTTTTATTTTGGAGTAAAAATGAAGAAATTTCCCTTTTTTGTGGCAAAAGGTATACATTCCACTTATTTTTGGGCTAAAAAGCAGAAATTACCCGTATTTTAGAGCAAAATTGCAGAAATTCCCCTAATTGTAAGGCAAAATGGCAGAAATTCCCTATATGTTAGGGCAAAAAGACAGAAATTCTCTTTATTTTTGGGGCAAAACTCAGAAATTCCATTTATTTTGGGGCAAAATTCCAGAAATTTCTCTTATTTTGGGGCAAAATTGCAGAAATTTCACTTATTTTGGGGCAAAATTGCAGAAATTTCACTCATTTCATGGTAAAAAGGCGGAAATTTTCCTTATTTTGATGCAAAAATGCAGAAATTCCAAATATTTTGTTGCAAAAATGAAGAAATTCCCTTTATTTTGAGGTAAAAAGGCAGAAATTCCCCTTATTTGGGGGCAAAAATAGAGAAATTCTCCTTATTTTGGTGCAAAAATCAGAAATTTCCCTTATTTTGGGGCAAAATTATAGAAATTTCTTTTATTTTGTTACAGACTTGCAGAAATTTTTCTTATTTTGTGGCAAAAAGGCTAAAATTCTACTTATTTTGAGGTAAAATCCTGAAATTCCACATATTTTGGGGCAAAAAGGCAGAAATTCCCCTCATTTGGGGGCAAAAAGGCACATATTTCCCTTATTTTCGGGCATAATTGCAGGAATTTCATTTATTTCATGGCAAAAAGTCAGAAATTCCTTTTATTTTGGGGCAAAAAGCAGAAATTTCTTTTATTATGGTACAAAATTGAAGAAATTTTTCGTATTTTGAAACAAAAAGGCAGAAAATTCCCCTTATTTTGAGGCAAAAGGCAGAAATTATTCTTATTTTGAGGTAAAATGCAGAAATTCTTTTTATTTTGGGGCTAAAAGGCAGAAATTCCTCGTATTTTGAAGCAAAATTGCAGAAATTCTCATAATTTTCGGGCAAAAAGGCAGAAATTCTCCCTATTTTGGGGCAAAAAGACACAAAATCTCCTTTTTCGGGAGCAAACAGTCAGAAATTCCCCTTATTTTGGGGCAAAATTGCAGAAATTTCCTTTACATTGGGGCAATATTGCAGAAATTTCCCTTATTTTGAGGCAAAATTGCAGAAATTTCACTTATTTCAGGGAAAAAAGGCGGAAATTTTTTTTGCGGGGAAAAAAGGCAGAAATTTTTTTTTTATTTTGGTACAAAATTGCAGAAATTTTTATTATTTTGGGGCAAAGAGTCAGAAATTCCCCATATTTTGGTGCAAAAAGGCTGAAATTCCCCTTATGTTGAGGTAAAATCCTGAAATTCCCCATATTTTGGGGCAAAAAGGCAGAAATTCCCCTCATTTGGGGGCAAAAAGGCACAAATTTCCCTTATTTTCAGGCATAATTGCCGGAATTTCATTTATTTCAGGGCAAAAAGTCAGAAATTCCTTTTATTTTGGGGCAAAAAGCAGAAATTTCTTTTATTTTGATACAAAATTGTAGAAATTTTCCTTATTTTGGAACAAAAAGGCAAAAATTACCCATATTTTGGGGAAAAAGGCAGAAATTCTTCTTATTTTGAGGTAAAAAGGCTGAAATTCCCATTATTTTGGGGCAAAAAGGCAGAAATTCTCTTTACTTTGTGGCAAAAAGGCAGAAATTCCCGTTAATTGGGGCAGAAAAGCAGAAATTTTCCTTATTTAAGGGCAATAGGGCAAAAATTCCCTATATTTTGTGGCAAAAATGCAGAAATTCCCCTTATTTAGAGGTAAAATGATGAAATTCCCCTTATTTTCGGCAAAAAGGCAGAAATTCCTATTATTTTGGGGCAAAATTGCAGAAATTTCAATTATTTCAGGGCAAAAAGTCAGAAATTTGCCTTATTTTGGGGCAAAAAGCAGAAATTCCCCTAATTTTGGGGCCAAAAACAGAAATTCCCCTTATTTTGGGGTAAAATTGCAGAAATTTCAAATATTTCAGGGCAAAAAGGCCGAAATTCCACTTTATTTCGGACAATAACGCAGAAATTCCCCGTATTTTAAAGCTAAATTTCAGAAATTCCCCTTATATTGGTGCAAAAATGCAGAAATTCCTTTTATTTTTGTGCAATAAGGCAGATTTCCCCGTATTTTGAAGCAAAATTGCACATATTCCCCTAATTTTGAGGGAAAATGCAGAAATTCACATTATTTTGGAACAAAAAGACAGAAATTCTCCTTATTTCAGTACAAGAAGTCAGAAATTCCCCTTATTTTGGGGCAAAATTGCAGAAATTTCACTTATTTCAGAGAAAAAGCACAGAAATTTCTCTTATTTTGGGGAAAAAGGCAGAAATTTCTTTTATTTTGGTACAAAATTGCAGAAATTTTCTTTATTTTGGGGAAAATGCAGAAATTCCCCATATTTTTGGGCAAAAAGGCAGAGAAACCCTTATTATGAGGTAAAATGCTGAAATTCCCCTTATTTTGAGGCAAAAAGACAGAAATTCCCTTTCTTTTGTGGCAAAAAGGCAGAAATTTCCCTTATTTTGGGGCAAAATTGCAGAAATTTCACCTATTTCAGGGAAATATTCAAAAATTCCTTTTATTTTGGAACAAAAAGAGAGAAATTCCGTTTATTTTTGGGTAAAAAGGCAGAAATTTCAGTTATTTTGAGGTAAGAAGGCAGAAATGCCTCTTAATTTGCGGCAAAAATGAAGAAATTTCCCTTTTTTGTGGCAAAAGGTATACATTCCCCTTATTTTTGGGCAAAAAGGCAGAAATTCCCCGTATTTTGGAGCACAATTGCAGAAAATCCCCAAATTGTGGGGCAAAAAGGCAGAAATTCCCTATATGTTGGGGCAAAAAGACAAAAATTCTCCTTATTTTGGGACAAAACTCAGAATTTCCACTTATTTTGAAGCAAACTTCCAGAAATTTCCCTTATTTTGGGGCAAAATTGCAGAAATTTCACTTATTTTGGGGCAAAATTGCAGAAATTTCCCTTATTTCAGGTAAAAATGGCAGAAATTTTTCTTATTTTGGGGCAAAAAGGCAGAAATTCCTAATATTTTGTGGCAAAAATGCAGAAATTCCCCTTATTTTGAGGTAAAAAGGCTGAAATTCCCCTTATTTGGGTGCAAAAAGGCAGAAATTTTTCTTATTTTGGGGCAAAATTGCAGACATTTCACTTATTTCAGGGTAATAAGTCAGAAATTTTCCTTATTTTGGGGCAAAAAAGACAGAAAATCCCCTAATTGTGGGGCAAAAAGGCAGAAATTCCCTATATGTTGGGGCAAAAAGACAGAAATTCTCCTTATTTTGGGGCAAAACTCAAAAATTCCACTTATTTTGGGGCAAAATTGCAGGAATTTACCTTATTTTGGGGCAAAATTGCAGAAATTTTCCTTATTTGGGGCAAAATTGCAGAAATTTCACTTATTTTCAGGTAAAAAGACTGAAATATCCTTTATTTTGGGGCAAAAAGGAAGAAATTCCCCTTATTTTGGGGCAAAATTGCAGGAATTTACCTTATTTTGGGGCAAAAAGGCTGAAATTCTTCTTATTTTGAGGTAAAATGCTGAAATTCCCCATATTTTGGGGCAAAAGGCAAAAATTCTTCTTATTTTGGGGCAAAAAGGCACAAATTTCCCTTATTTTCGGGCAAAATTGCAGAAATTTCATTTATTTCAGGGCAAAAATTCAGAAATTCCTTTTATTTTGGGGCAAAGAGCAGAAATTTCTTTTATTATGGTACAAAATTGAAGAAATTTTTCTTATTTTGAAACAAAAAGGCAGAAAATTCCCATTATTTTGAGGCAAAAGGCAGAAATTATTCTCAATTTGAGGTAAAATGCAGAAATTCCCTTTATTTTGGGGCTAGAAAGCAGAAATTCCCCGTATTTTGAAGCAAAATTGCAGAAATTCTCATAATTTTCGGGCAAAAGGCAAAAATTCTCCTTATTTTGGGGCAAAAAGACAGAAAATCTCCTTTTTTGGGAGCAAACAGTCAGAAATTTTCCTTATTTTGGGGCAAAATTGCAGAAATTTCCTTTACATTTGGGCAAAATTGCAGAAATTTCCATATTTTGGGGCAAAATTGCAGAAATTTCACTTATTTCATGGTAAAAAGGCAGAAATTATCCTTATTTTGATGCAAAAATGCAGAAATTCCAAATATTTTGTGGCAAAAATGAAGAAATTCCCTTTATTTTGAGGTAAAAAGGCAGAAATTCCCCTTATTTGGGGGCAAAAAAAAGAAATTTCACTTATTTTGGGTCAAAAACTCAGAAATTCCACAGTTTTTTGGTCAAAATTCCAGAAATTTCCCTTATTTTGGGGCAAAATTGCAGAAATTTCACTTATTTTGGTGCAAAATTGCAGAAATTTAACTTATTTCAGAAAAAAATTCAGAAATTTTCCTATTTTGGTGCAAAAAGGCAGAATTATCTTTTATTTTGGTACAAAATTGCAGAAATTTTTCTTATTTTGGGGCAAAAAGGCAGAAATTTCACTTATTTTGGGGCAAAATTGCAGTAATTTCACTTATTTTGGGGCAAAATTGCAGAAATTCCAAATATTTTGTGGCAAAAATGCAGAAATTCCCCTTATTTTAAGGTAAAAAGGCAGAAATTCCCCTTATTTGGGGGTAAAAAACAGAAATTTCCCTTATTTTGGGGCAAAATTGCAGAAATTTCACTTATTTTGGGGCAAAATTGCAGAAATTTCACTTATTTCAGAAAAAAATTCAGAAATTTTCCTATTTTGGTGCAAAAAGGCAGAAATTTCTCTTTTGGTACAAAATTGCAGAAATTTTTCTTTTTTTGGGGCAAAAACGCACAAATCTCCCATATTTTGGGGAAAAATGCAGAAATTCCTCTTATTTTGAGGTGAAAAGGTAGAAATTTCCCTTATTTGGGGGAAAAAGGCAGAAATTTTCCTTATTTTGAGGCAAAATTGCAGAAATTTCACTTATTTCAGGGTAATAAGTCAGAAATTTTCCTTATTTTGGGGCAAAAAAGACAGAAATTCCCTTTGTTTTGGGGGAAAAAGACAGAAATTCCACTTTTTTAGCGGCAAAAAAGCAGAAATTCATTTTATTTTGGAGTGAAAATGAAGAAATTTCTTTTTTTTGTGGCAAAAGATATACATTCCTTTTATTTTCAGGCTAAAAAGCAGAAATTCCCCATATTTTGGAGCAAAATTGCAGAAATTCCCCTAATTGTGGGGCAAAAAGGCAGAAATTTCCGATATGTTAGGGCAAAAAGACAGAAATTCTTTTTATTTTGGGGCTAAACTCAGAAATTCCACTTATTTTGGGGCAAAGTTCCAGAAATTTCCCTTATTTTGGGGCAAAATTGCAGAAATTTCACTTATTTTGGTGCAAAATTGCAGAAATTTCACTTATTTCAGGGAAAAAAGGCAGAAATTTTCCTCATTTTGGGGCCAAAAAGACAGAAATTCCCTTTGTTTTGGGGGAAAAAGACAGAAATTCCACTTATTTAGAGGCAAAAAAGCAGAAATTCCTCTTATTTTGGAGCAAAAATGAAGAAATTTCCTTTTTTTATGGCAAAAAGGTATGCATTCTTCTTATTTTCGGGCAAAAAGGCAGAAATTCCCAGTATTTTGGAGCAAAATTGCAGAAATTCCCCTAATTGTGGGGCAAAAAGGCAGAAATTCCCTATATGTTGGGGCAAAAAGAAACAAATTCTTCTTATTTTGGGTCAAAACTCAGAAATTCCACTGATATTGGGGCAAAATTCCAGAAATTTCCCTTATTTTGGGGCAAAATTGCAGAAATTTCACTTATTTTGGTGCAAAATTGCAGAAATTTAACTTATTTCAGAAAAAAATTCAGAAATTTTCCTATTTTGGTGCAAAAAGGCAGAATTATCTTTTATTTTGGTACAAAATTGCAGAAATTTTTCTTATTTTGGGGCAAAAAGGCAGAAATTTCACTTATTTTGGGGCAAAATTGCAGTAATTTCACTTATTTTGGGGCAAAATTGCAGAAATTCCAAATATTTTGTGGCAAAAATGCAGAAATTCCCCTTATTTTAAGGTAAAAAGGCAGAAATTCCCCTTATTTGGGGGTAAAAAACAGAAATTTCCCTTATTTTGGGGCAAAATTGCAGAAATTTCACTTATTTTGGGGCAAAATTGCAGAAATTTCACTTATTTCAGAAAAAAATTCAGAAATTTTCCTATTTTGGTGCAAAAAGGCAGAAATTTCTCTTTTGGTACAAAATTGCAGAAATTTTTCTTTTTTTGGGGCAAAAACGCACAAATCTCCCATATTTTGGGGAAAAATGCAGAAATTCCTCTTATTTTGAGGTGAAAAGGTAGAAATTTCCCTTATTTGGGGGAAAAAGGCAGAAATTTTCCTTATTTTGAGGCAAAATTGCAGAAATTTCACTTATTTCAGGGTAATAAGTCAGAAATTTTCCTTATTTTGGGGCAAAAAAGACAGAAATTCCCTTTGTTTTGGGGGAAAAAGACAGAAATTCCACTTTTTTAGCGGCAAAAAAGCAGAAATTCATTTTATTTTGGAGTGAAAATGAAGAAATTTCTTTTTTTTGTGGCAAAAGATATACATTCCTTTTATTTTCAGGCTAAAAAGCAGAAATTCCCCATATTTTGGAGCAAAATTGCAGAAATTCCCCTAATTGTGGGGCAAAAAGGCAGAAATTTCCGATATGTTAGGGCAAAAAGACAGAAATTCTTTTTATTTTGGGGCTAAACTCAGAAATTCCACTTATTTTGGGGCAAAGTTCCAGAAATTTCCCTTATTTTGGGGCAAAATTGCAGAAATTTCACTTATTTTGGTGCAAAATTGCAGAAATTTCACTTATTTCAGGGAAAAAAGGCAGAAATTTTCCTCATTTTGGGGCCAAAAAGACAGAAATTCCCTTTGTTTTGGGGGAAAAAGACAGAAATTCCACTTATTTAGAGGCAAAAAAGCAGAAATTCCTCTTATTTTGGAGCAAAAATGAAGAAATTTCCTTTTTTTATGGCAAAAAGGTATGCATTCTTCTTATTTTCGGGCAAAAAGGCAGAAATTCCCAGTATTTTGGAGCAAAATTGCAGAAATTCCCCTAATTGTGGGGCAAAAAGGCAGAAATTCCGTATATGTTGGGGCAAAAAGAAACAAATTCTTCTTATTTTGGGTCAAAACTCAGAAATTCCACTGATATTGGGGCAAAATTCCAGAAATTTCCCTTATTTTGGGGCAAAATTGCAGAAATTTCACTTATTTTGGGGCAAAATTGCAGAAATTTCACTTATTTCAGAAAAAAAAGCAGAAATTTTCTTATTTTGGTGCAAAAAGGCGGAAATTTCTTTTATTTTGGTACAAAATTGCAGAAATTTTTCTTATTTTGGGGCAAAAAGGCAGAAATCTCCCATATTTTGGGGCAAAAATGCAGAAATTTCTCTTATTTTGAGGTAAAAAGGCTGAAATTCCCATTATTTGGGGGCAAAAAGGCAGAAATTTCCCTTATTTTGAGGCAAAATTGCAGAAATTTCACTTATTTCAGTGTAATAAGTCAGAAATTTTCTTTATTTTGGGGCAAAAAAGACAGAAATTCTTTTTGTTTTGAGGGAAAAAGGCAGAAATTCCACTTTTTTAGCGGCAAAAAAGCAAAAATTCATTTTATTTTGGAGTAAAAATGAAGAAATTTCTTTTTTTTTGTGGCAAAAAGTATACATTCCCCTTATTTTCAGGCTAAAAAGCAGAAATTCCCCATATTTTGGAGCAAAATTGCAGAAATTCCCCTAATTGTGGGGCAAAAAGGCAGAAATTGCCTATATGTTGGGGCAAAAAGACAGAAATTCTCCTAATTTTGGGGCAAAACTCAGAAATTCCACTTATTTTGGGGCAAAATTCCAGAAATTTCCCTTATTTTGGGGCAAAATTGAAGAAATTTCACTTATTTTGGGGCAAAATTGCAGAAATTTCACTTATTTCAGGGTAATAAGTCAGAAATTTTCCTTATTTTGGAGCAAAAAAAACAGAAATTCCCTTTTTTTTGGGGGAAAAAGACAGAAATTCCACTTATTTAGAGGCAAAAAAGCTGAAATTCCCCTTATTTTGGAGAAAAAATGAAGAACTTTCCCTTTTTTATGGCAAAAAGTTATGCATTCTTCTTATTTTCGGGCAAAAAGACAGAAATTCCCCGTATTTTGGAGCAAAATTGCAGAAATTCCCCTAATTGTGGGGCGAAAAGGCAGAAATTCCCTATATGTTAGGGCAAAAAGACAGAAATTCTCCTTATTTTGGGGCAAAACTCAGAAATTCCACTTATTTTAAGGCAAAATTCCAGAAATTTCCTTTATTTGGGAGCAAAATTGCCGAAATTTCTGTTATTTTGGGGCAAAATTGCAGAAATTTCACTTATTTCAGAAAAAAAAGCAGAAATTTTCTTATTTTGGTGCAAAAAGGCGGAAATTTCTTTTATTTTGGTACAAAATTGCAGAAATTTTTTTTATTTTGGGGCAAAAAGGCAGAAATCTCCCATATTTTGGGGCAAAAATGCAGAAATTCCTCTTATTTTGAGGTAAAAAGGCTGAAATTCCCCTTATTTGGAGGCAAAAAGGCAGAAATTTTTCTTATTTTGGGGCAAAATTGCAGAAATTTCACTTATTTCAGATTAGTCAGTCAGAAATTTTTCTTATTTTGGGGCAAAAAAGCAGAAATTCCTTTTATTTTGGAGTAAAAATGAAGAAATTTCTTTTTTGTGGCAAATGGTATACATTCCCCTTATTTTCAGGCTAAAAAGCAGAAATTACCCGTATTTTGGAGCAAAATTGCAAAAATTCCGCTAATTGTGGGGCAAAAAGGCAGAAATTCCCTGTAAGTTAGAGCAAAAAAACAGAAAATCTCCTTATTTTGGGGCAAAACTCAGAAATTCCACTTACTTTGGGGCAAAATTCCAAAAATTTCCCTTATTTTGGGCCAAAATTGCAGAAATTTCACTTATTTTGAGGCAAAATTGCATAAATTTCACTTATTTCAGGGTAATAAGTCAGAAATTTTCCTTATTTTGGGGCAAAAAACACAGAAATTCCCTTTGTTTTGGGGGAAAAAGACAGAAATTCCACTTTTTTAGAGGCAAAAAAGCAGAAATTCCTTTTATTTTGGAGTAAAAATGAAGAAATTTCCCTTTTGTGTGGCAAAATGTATACATTCCACTTATTTTTGGGCTAAAAAGCTGAAATTACCCGTATTTTGGAGCAAAATTGCAGAAATTCCCCTAATTGTGGGGCAAAATGCAGAAATTCCCTATATGTTAGGGCAAAAAGACAGAAATTCTCCTTATTTTGGGGCAAAACTCAGAAATTCCACTTATTTTGGGGCAAAATTCCAGAAATTTCCCTTATTTTGTGGCAAAATTGCCGAAATTTCACTTATTTTGGGGCAAAATTGCAGAAATTTCACTTATTTCATGGTAAAAAGGCAGAAATTTTCCTCATTTTGGGGCAAAAATGCAGAGATTCCAAATATTTTGTGGTAAAATTGCAAAAATTCCCCTTATTTTGAGGTAAAAAGGCAGAAATTCCCCTTATTTGGGGGCAAAAAGCAGAAATTTCCCTTATTCTGGGACAAAATTGCAGAAATTTCACTTATTTCAGGGTAATGAGTCAGAAATTTTCCTTATTTGGGGCAAAAAAGACAGAAATTCCCTTTGTTTTGGGGGAAAAAGTCAGAAATTCCACTTATTTAGAAGCAAAAAAGCAGAAATTCCCCTTATTTTGGAGCAAAAATGAAGAAATTTCCTTTTTTTGTGGCAAAAGGTATGCATTCTTCTTATTTTCAGGCTAAAAAGCAGAAATTCCCCGTATTTTGGAGCAAAATTGCAGAAATTCCCCTAATTGTGGGACAAAAAGTCAGAAATTCCCTATATGTTTGGGCAAAAAGACAGAAATTCTCCTTATTTTAGAGCAAAACTCAGAAATTTCACTTATTTTGACGCAAAATTGCAGAAATTTCACTTATTTCAGAAAAAAAGCAGAAATTTTCTTAATTTGGGGCAAAAAGGCAGAAATTTCTCATATTTTGGGGCAAAAATGCAGAAAATCCCCTTATTTTGAGGTAAAAAGTCTAAAATTCAACTTATTTGGTTGCAAAAAGCAGAAATTTCCCTTATTTTGGGGCAAAATTGCAGATATTTCATTTATTTCAGGGTAATAAGTCAGAAATTTTCCTTGTTTTGGGGCAAAAAAGACACAAATTCTCCTTATTTTGGGTCAAAACTCAGAAATTCTACTGATATTGGGGCAAAATTCCAGAAATTTCCCTTATTTTGGGGCAAAATTGCAGAAATTTCACTTATTTTTGGGCAAAATTGCAGAAATTTCACTTATTTCAGAAAAAAAAGCAGAAATTTTCTTATTTTGGTGCAAAAAGGCGGAAATTTCTTTTATTTTGGTACAAAATTGCAGAAATTTTTCTTATTTTGGGGCAAAAAGGCAGAAATCTCCCATATTTAGGGGCAAAAATGCAGAAATTTCTCTTATTTTGAGGTAAAAAGGCTGAAATTCCCCTTATTTGGGGGCAAAAAGGCAGAAATTTCCCTTATTTTGGGGCAAAATTGCAGAAATTTCACTTATTTCAGGGTAATAAGTCAGAAATTTTCCTTATTTTGGGGCAAAAAAGACAGAAATTCCCTTTGTTTTGGGGGAAAAAGACAGAAATTCCACTTATTTAGAGGCAAAAAAGCAGAAATTCCCCTTATTTTGTAGCAAAACTGAAGAAATTTCTATTTTTTATGGCAAAAAGGTATGCATTCTTCTTATTTTCGGGCAAAAAGGCAGAAATTCCCCGTATTTTGGAGCAAAATTGCAGAAAATCCCCTAATTGTGGGGCAAGAAGGGGGAAATTCCCTATATGTTGGGGCAAAAAGACAGAAATTCTCCTTATTTTGGGGCAAAACTCAGAAATTCCACTTATTTTGGTGCAAAATTCCAGAAATTTCCCTTATTTTAGGGCAAAATTGCAGAAATTTCACTTATTTTGGGGCAAAATTGCAGAAATTTAACTTATTTCAGAAAAAAATTCAGAAATTTTTCTATTTTGGTGCAAAAAGGCAGAAATTTCTTTTATTTTGGTACAAAATTGCAGAAATTTTTCTTATTTTGGGGCAAAAAGGCAGAAATCCCCCATATTTTGAGGCAAAAATGCAGAAATTCCTCTTATTTTGAGGTAATAAGGCTGAAATTTCCCTTATTTGGGGGCAAAAAGGCAGAAATTTCCCTTATTTTGAGGCAAAATTGCAGAAATTTCACTTATTTCAGGGTAATAAGTCAGAAATTTTCTTTATTTTGGGGCAAAAAAGACAGAAATTCCCTTTGTTTTGGGAGAAAAATACAGATATTTCACTTTTTTAGAGGCAAAAAAGCAGAAATTCCTTTTATTTTGGAGTAAAAATGAAGAAATTTCCCTTCTTTGTGGCAAAAGGTATGCATTCCACTTATTTTTGGGCTAAAAAGCAGAAATTACCCGTATTTTGGAGCAATATTGCAGAAATTCCCCTAATTGTGGGGCAAAGAGGCAGAAATTCCCTATATGTTAGGGCAAAAAGACAGAAATTCTCCTTATTTTTGGGCAAAACTCAGAAATTCTACTTATTTTGGGGCAAAATTCCAGAAATTTCCCTTATTTTGGGGCAAAATTGCAGAAATTTCACTTATTTTGGGGCAAAATTGCAGAAATTTCACTTATTTCAGGGTAATAAGTCAGAAATTTTCCTTATTTTGGGGCCAAAAAGACAGAAATTCCCTTTGTTTTGGGGGGGAAAAGACAGAAATTCCACTTATTTAGAGGCAAAAAAGCAGAAATTCCTCTTATTTTGGAGCAAAATTGCAGAAATTCCCCTAATTGTGGGGCAAAAAGGCAGAAATTCCCTATATGTTGGGGCAAAAAGAAACAAATTCTCCTTATTTTGGGTCAAAACTCAGAAATTCCACTGATATTGGGGCAAAATTCCAGAAATTTCCCGTATTTTGGGGCAAAATTGCAGAAATTTCACTTATTTTGGGGCAAAATTGCAGAAATTTCACTTATTTCAGAAAAAAAAAGCAGGAATTTTCCTATTTTGGTGCAAAAAGGCGGAAATTTCTTTTATTTTGGTACAAAATTGCAGAAATTTTTCTTATTTTGGGGCAAAAAGGCAGAAATCTCCCATATTTTGGGGCAAAAATGCAGAAATTTCTCTTATTTTGAGGTAAAAAGGCTGAAATTCCCCTTATTTTGGAGCAATATTGCAGAAATTCCCCTAATTGTGGGGCAAAAAGGCAGAAATTCCCTATATGTTAGGGCAAAAAGACAGAAATTCTCCTTATTTTGGGGCAAAACTCAGAAATTCTACTTATTTTGGGGCAAAATTCCAGAAATTTCCCTTATTTTGGGGCAAAATTGCAGAAATTTCACTTATTTTGGGGCAAAATTGCAGAAATTTCACATATTTCAGGGTAATAAGTCAGAAATTTTCCTTATTTTGGGGCCAAAAAGACAGAAATTCCCTTTGTTTTGGGGGGGAAAAGACAGAAATTCCACTTATTTAGAGGCAAAAAAGCAGAAATTCCTCTTATTTTGGAGCAAAATTGCAGAAATTCCCCTAATTGTGGGGCAAGAAGGGAGAAATTCCCTATATGTTGGGGCAAAAAGAAACAAATTCTCCTTATTTTGGGTCAAAACTCAGAAATTCTACTGATATTGGGGCAAAATTCCAGAAATTTCCCTTATTTTGGGGCAAAATTGCAGAAATTTCACTTATTTTTGGGCAAAATTGCAGAAATTTAACTTATTTCAGAAGAAAAAGCAGAAATTTTCTTATTTTGGTGCAAAAAGGCGGAAATTTCTTTTATTTTGGTACAAAATTGCAGAAATTTTTCTTATTTTGGGGCAAAAAGGCAGAAATCTCCCATATTTTGGGGCAAAAATGCAGAAATTTCTCTTATTTTGAGGTAAAAAGGCTGAAATTCCCCTTATTTGGGGGCAAAAAGGCAGAAATTTCCCTCATTTTGGGGCAAAATTGCAGAAATTTCACTTATTTCAGGGTAATAAGTCAGAAATTTTCCTTATTTTGGGGCAAAAAAGACAGAAATTACCTTTCTTTTAGGGGAAAAAGACAGAAATTCCACTTATTTAGAGGCAAAAAAGCAGAAATTCCCCTTATTTTGTAGCAAAACTGAAGAAATTTCTATTTTTTATGGCAAAAAGGTATGCATTCTTCTTATTTTCGGGCAAAAAGGCAGAAATTCCCCGTATTTTGGAGCAAAATTGCAGAAATTCCCCTAATTGTGGGCCAAAAGGCAGAAATTCCCTATATGTTGGGGCAAAAAGACAGAAATTCTCCTTATTTTGGGGCAAAACTCAGAAATTCCACTTATTTTGGTGCAAAATTCCAGAAATTTCCCTTATTTTAGGGCAAAATTGCAGAAATTTCACTTATTTTGTGGCAAAATTGCAGAAATTTAACTTATTTCAGAAAAAAATTCAGAAATTTTTCTATTTTGGTGCAAAAAGGCAGAAATTTCTTTTATTTTGGTACAAAATTGCAGAAATTTTTCTTATTTTGGGGCAAAAAGGCAGAAATCCCCCATATATTGAGGCAACAATGCAGAAATTCCTCTTATTTTGAGGTAATAAGGCTGAAATTTCCCTTATTTGGGGGCAAAAAGGCAGAAATTTCCCTTATTTTGAGGCAAAATTGCAGAAATTTCACTTATTTCAGGGTAATAAGTCAGAAATTTTCTTTATTTTGGGGCAAAAAAGACAGAAATTCCCTTTGTTTTGGGAGAAAAAGACAGAAATTCCACTTATTTAGAGGCAAAAAAGCAGAAATTCCTTTTATTTTGGAGTAAAAATGAAGAAATTTCCCTTCTTTGTGGCAAAAGGTATGCATTCCACTTATTTTTGGGCTAAAAAGCAGAAATTACCCGTATTTTGGAGCAATATTGCAGAAATTCCCCTAATTGTGGGGCAAAGAGGCAGAAATTCCCTATATGTTAGGGCAAAAAGACAGAAATTCTCCTTATTTTTGGGCAAAACTCAGAAATTCTACTTATTTTGGGGCAAAATTCCAGAAATTTCCCGTATTTTGGGGCAAAATTGCAGAAATTTCACTTATTTTAGGGCAAAATTGCAGAAATTTCACTTATTTCAGAAAAAAAAGCAGGAATTTTCTTATTTTGGTGCAAAAAGGCGGAAATTTCTTTTATTTTGGTACAAAATTGCAGAAATTTTTCTTATTTTGGGGCAAAAAGGCAGAAATCTCCCATATTTTGGGGCAAAAATGCAGAAATTTCTCTTATTTTGAGGTAAAAAGGCTGAAATTCCCCTTATTTGGGGGCAAAAAGGCAGAAATTTCCCTTATTTTGGGGCAAAATTGCAGAAATTTCACTTATTTCAGGCTAATAAGTCAGAAATTTTCCTTATTTTGGGGCAAAAAAGACAGAAATTTCCTTTGTTTTGGGGGATAAAGACAGTAATACCACTTATTTAGAGGCAAAAAAGCAGAAATTCCCCTTATTTTGGAGCAAAACTGAAGAAATTTCTATTTTTTTATGGCAAAAGGGTATGCATTCTTCTTATTTTCGGGCAAAAAGGCAGAAATTCCCCGTATTTTGGAGCAAAATTGCAGAAATTCCCCTAATTGTGGGGCAAAAAGGCAGAAATTCCCTATATGTTGGGGCAAAAAGACAGAAATTCTCCTTATTTTGGGGCAAAACTCAGAAATTCCACTTATTTTGGTGCAAAATTCCTGAAATTTCCCTTATTTTAAGGCAAAATTGCAGAAATTTCACTTATTTTGGGGCAAAATTGCAGAAATTTAACTTATTTCAGAAAAAAATTCAGAAATTTTTCTATTTTGGTGCAAAAAGGCAGAAATTTCTTTTATTTTGGTACAAAATTGCAGAAATTTTTCTTATTTTGGGGCAAAAAGTCAGAAATCTCCCATATTTAGGGGAAAAATGCAGAAATTCCTCTTATTTTGAGGTAAAAATGCTGAAATTTCCCTTATTTGGGGGCAAAAAGGCAGAAATTTCCCTTATTTTGAGGCAAAATTGCAGAAATTTCACTTATTTCAGGGTAATAAGTCAGAAATTTTCTCTATTTTGGGGCAAAAAGACAGAAATTCCCTTTGTTTTGGGAGAAAAATACAGATATTTCACTTTTTTAGAGGCAAAAAAGCAGAAATTCCTTTTATTTTGGAGTTAAAATGAAGAAATTTCCCTTTTTTGTGGCAAAAGGTATACATTCCACTTATTTTTGGGCTAAAAAGCAGAAATTACCCGTATTTTAGAGCAAAATTGCAGAAATTCCCCTAATTGTAAGGCAAAATGGCAGAAATTCCCTATATGTTAGGGCAAAAAGACAGAAATTCTCTTTATTTTTGGGGCAAAACTCAGAAATTCCATTTATTTTGGGGCAAAATTCCAGAAATTTCTCTTATTTTGGGGCAAAATTGCAGAAATTTCACTTATTTTGGGGCAAAATTGCAGAAATTTCACTCATTTCATGGTAAAAAGGCGGAATTTTTCCTTATTTTGATGCAAAAATGCAGAAATTCCAAATATTTTGTTGCAAAAATGAAGAAATTCCCTTTATTTTGAGGTAAAAAGGCAGAAATTCCCCTTATTTGGGGGCAAAAAAAAGAAATTTCACTTATTTCAGGGTAATAAGTCAGAAATTTTCGTTATTTTGGGGCAAAAAAGACAGAAATTCCCTTTGTTTTTGGGGAAAAAGACAGAAATTCCACTTTTTTAGAGGCAAAAAAGCAGAAATTCCTTTTATTTTGGAGTAAAAATTAAGAAATTTCTTTTTTTGTGGCAAAAGGTATACATTCCACTTATTTTTGGGCTAAAAAGCAGAAATTACCCCTATTTTGGAGCAAAATTGCAGAAAATCCCCTAATTGTGGGGCAAAGAGGCAGAAATTCCCTATATGTTAGGGCAAAAAGACAGAAATTCTTTTTATTTTGGGGCAAAACTCAGAATTTCCACTTATTTTGGGGCAAAATTCCAGAAATTTCCCTTATTTTGGGGCAGAATTGCAGAAATTTCACTTATTTTGGGGCAAAATTGCAGAAATTTCCCTTATTTCAGGTAAAAATGGCAGAAATTTTTCTTATTTTGGGGCAAAAAGGCAGAAATTCCTAATATTTTGTGGCAAAAATGCAGAAATTCCCCTTATTTTGAGGTAAAAAGGCTGAAATTCCCCTTATTTTGGGGGCAAAAAGGCAGAAATTTTTCTTATTTTGGGGCAAAATTGCAGACATTTCACTTATTTCAGGGTAATAAGTCAGAAATTTTCCTTATTTTGGGGCAAAAAAGACAGAAATTCCCCTAATTGTGGGGCAAAAAGGCAGAAATTCCCTATATGTTTGGGCAAAAAGACAGAAATTCTCCTTATTTTGGGGCAAAACTCAAAAATTCCACTTATTTTGGGGCAAAATTGCAGGAATTTACCTTATTTTGGGGCAAAATTGCAGAAATTTTCCTTATTTGGGGCAAAATTGCAGAAATTTCACTTATTTTCAGGTAAAAAGACTGAAATATCCTTTATTTTGGTGCAAAAAGGAGGAAATTCCCCTTATTTTGGGGCAAAATTGCAGAAATTTTTCTTATTTTGGGGCAAAAAGGCTGAAATTCTTATTTTGAGGTAAAATGCTGAAATTCCCCATATTTTGGGGCAAAAGGCAAAAATTCTTCTTATTTTGGGGCAAAAAGGCACAAATTTCCCTTATTTTCGGGCAAAATTGCAGAAATTTCATTTATTTCAGGGCAAAAATTCAGAAATTCCTTTTATTTTGGGGCAAAGAGCAGAAATTTCTTTTATTATGGTACAAAATTGAAGAAATTTTTCTTATTTTGAAACAAAAAGGCAGAAAATTCCCCTTATTTTGAGGCAAAAGGCAGAAATTATTCTCAATTTGAGGTAAAATGCAGAAATTCCCTTTATTTTGGGGCTAGAAAGCAGAAATTCCCCGTATTTTGAAGCAAAATTGCAGAAATTCTCATAATTTTCGGGCAAAAAGGCAGAAATTCTCCTTATTTTGGGGCAAAAAGACAGAAAATCTCCTTTTTTGGGAGCAAACAGTCAGAAATTTTCCTTATTTTGGGGCAAAATTGCAGAAATTTCCTTTACATTGGGACAAAATTGCAGAAATTTCCATATTTTGGGGCAAAATTGCAGAAATTTCACTTATTTCAGGGAAAAAAGGCGAAAATTTTTTTTGGGGGGCAAAAAGGCAGAAATTTTTTTTATTTTGGTACAAAATTGCAGAAATTTTTCTTATTTTGGGGCAAAAAGTCAGAAATTCCTCATATTTTGGGGCAAAAATGCAGAAATTCCCCTTATTTTGAGGTAAAAAGGCTGAAATTCCCCTTATTTTGGGGCAAAAAGACAGAAATTTCGTTTATTTTGGGGAAAAGGCAGAAATTGCACTTATTTTGAGTCAAAAAGGTGGAAAATCCCCTTATTTTGGGGCAAAAATGAAGAAATTTGCTTTTTTTATGGCAAAAAGGTATACATTCCCTTTATTTTTGGGCAAAATGGCACAAATTCCCCGTATTTTGGAGCAACATTGCAGAAATTCCCCTAATTTTTGGGCAAAAAGGCAGAAATTCCCCTTATTTTGGGGTAAAACTGCAGAAATTTCACTTTTTTGCGGCAAAATGTCAGAAATTCCCCTTATTTTCAGCAAAAAAATCAGATAATCCCCTTATTTTAGGGAAAAATTGCAGAAATTTCTCTTATTTTGGGGCAAAATTGCAGAAATTTCACTTATTTCGTGGCAAAATGTCAGAAATTCCCCTTATTTTCGGCAAAAAAGGCAGAAAATTCCCGTATTTTGGAGAATAAATTGCAGAAATTCACCTAATTTTAGGGTAAAAAAATACAGTAATTTTCTTTATTTTTGGGCAAAAAGGCAGAAATTCTCCTTATTTTAGGGCAAAAAGGCAGAAATTCTTCTTATTTTAGGGCAAAATTGCAGAAATTTTCCTTATTTGGGGGCAAAAAACAGAAATTCCCCTTATTTTGGGGCAAAATTGCAGAAATTTCCCTTATTATGGGGAAAAATTGCAGAAATTTCCCTTATTTTAGGGCAAAATTGCAGAAATTTCACTTATTTCAGAGAAAAAAAGCAAAATTTTTCTTATTTTGGGGCAAAAAGGCAGAAATTCCCATTATTTTGGGGCAAAAAGGCAGAAATTCACCTTATTTTGGGGTAAAATTGCAGAAATTTCACATATTTCAGGGCAAAAAGACAGAAATTCCCCTTATTTTAAGGCAGAAAGGCAGAAATTCCCCTTATTTTGGAATAAAATTGCAGAAATTTTTTTTCTTTAGGGGCAAAAAGGCAGAAAATCCACTTAATTTCGGGTAAAAAAGCAGAAATTCCTCTTATTTTGGAGCAAAATTGCAGAAACTCCCCTAATTTGGGGGCATAAAGGCAGAAATTCCCTTTATTTTGGGGCAAAAATAGAGAAATTCTCATTATTTTGGGGCAAAAATCAGAAATTTCCCTTATTTCGGGTCAAAATTTTAGAAATTTCTTTTATATTGTTACAGACTTGCAGAAATTTTTCTTATTTTGTGGCAAAAAGGCAGAAATTTCCCATATTTTGGTGCAAAAAGCCTAAAATTTCCTTTATTATGAGGTAAAATCCTGAAATTCCCCATATTTTGGGGCAAAAAGGCAGAAATTGCCCTCATTTAGAGGCAAAAATACACAAATTTCCCTTATTTTCGGGCATAATTGCAGGAATTTCATTTATTTCAGGGCAAAAAGTCAGAAATTCCTTTTATTTTGGGGCAAAAAGCAGAAATTTCTTTTATTTTGATACAAAATTGTAGAAATTTTCCTTATTTTGGAACAAAAAGGCAAAAATTACCCATATTTTGGGGAAAAAGGCAGAAATTCTTCTTATTTTGAGGTAAAAAGGCTGAAATTCCCGTTATTTTGGGGTAAAAAGGCAGAAATTCCCTTTACTTTGTGGCAAAAAGGCAGAAATTCCCGTTAATTGGGGCAGAAAAGCAGAAATTTTCCTTATTTAAGGGCAATAGGGCAGATATTCCCCATATTTTGTGGCAAAAAGGCAGAAATTCCCCTTATTTGGAGGTAAAATGATGAAATTCCCCTTTTTTTCGGCAAAAAGGCAGAAATTCCTATTATTTTGGGGCAAAATTGCAGAAATTTCCTTTATTTTGGGGCAAAATTGCAGAAATTTCCCTTATTTTGGGGCAAAATTGCAGAAATTTCACTTATTTCAGGGAAAAAGCACAGAAATTTCTCTTATTTTGGGGCAAAAAGGCAGAAATTTCTTTTATTTTGGTACAAAATTGCAGAAATTTTCTTTATTTTGGGGCAAAAATGAAGAAATTCCCCATATTTTGGGGCAAAAAGGAAGAGATTCCCCTTATCATGAGGTAAAATGCTGAAATATCCCTTATTTTGGGGCAAAAAGACAGAAATTCCCTTTATTTTGTGGCAAAAGGCAAAAATTTCCCTTATTTTGGGGCAAAATTGCAGAAATTTCACTTATTTCAGGGCAAAATTCAAAAATTCCTTTTATTTTTGGGCAAAAAGAGAAATTTTGTTTATTTTTGGGTAAAAAGGCAGAAATTTCCCTTATTGTGAGGTAAGAAGGCAGAAATTCCTCTTATTTTGGGGCAAAAATGAAGAAATTTCCCTTTTTTGTGGCAAAAGGTATATATTCTCCTTATTTTCGGGCAAAAAAGCAGAAATATCCCGTTTTTTGGAGCACAATTGCAGAAACTCCCCTAATTGTGGGGCAAAAAGGCAGAAATTTCCTATATGTTGGGGCAAAAAGACAGAAATTCTCCTTATTTTGGGGCAAAACTCAGAAATTCCACTTATTTTGGGGCAAAATTCCAGAAATTTCCCTTATTTTTGGGCAAATTTGCAGAAATTTCACTTATTTTGGGGCAAAATTGCAGAAATTTCACTTATTTTGGGGCAAAATTGCAGAAATTTCACTTATTTCAGGGTAATAAGTCAGAAATTTTCCTTATTTTGGGGCCAAAAAAGACAGAAATTCCCTTTGTTTTGGGGGGGAAAAGACAGAAATTCCACTTATTTAGAGGCAAAAAAGCAGAAATTCCTCTTATTTTGGAGCAAAATTGCAGAAATTCCCCTAATTGTGGGGCAAAAAGGCAGAAATTCCCTATATGTTGGGGCAAAAAGAAACAAATTCTCCTTATTTTGGGTCAAAACTCAGAAATTCCACTGATATTGGGGCAAAATTGCAGAAATTTCACTTATTTTGGGGCAAAATTGCAGAAATTTCACTTATTTCAGAAAAAAAAAGCAGGAATTTTCTTATTTTGGTGCAAAAAGGCGGAAATTTCTTTTATTTTGGTACAAAATTGCAGGAATTTTTCTTATTTTGGGGCAAAAAGGCAGAAATCTCCCATATTTTGAGGCAAAAATGCAGAAATTTCTCTTATTTTGAGGTAAAAAGGCTGAAATTCCCCTTATTTGGAGCAATATTGCAGAAATTCCCCTAATTGTGGGGCAAAGAGGCAGAAATTCCCTATATGTTGGGGCAAAAAGACAGAAATTCTCCTTATTTTGGGGCAAAACTCAGAAATTCTACTTATTTTGGGGCAAAATTCCAGAAATTTCCCTTATTTTGGGGCAAAATTGCAGAAATTTCACTTATTTTGGGGCAAAATTGCAGAAATTTCACTTATTTCAGGGTAATAAGTCAGAAATTTTCCTTATTTTGGGGCCAAAAAGACAGAAATTCCCTTTGTTTTGGGGGGGAAAAGACAGAAATTCCACTTATTTAGAGGCAAAAAAGCAGAAATTCCTCTTATTTTGGAGCAAAATTGCAGAAATTCCCCTAATTGTGGGGCAAAAAGGCAGAAATTCCCTATATGTTGGGGCAAAAAGAAACAAATTCTCCTTATTTTGGGTCAAAACTCAGAAATTCCACTGATATTGGGGCAAAATTCCAGAAATTTCCCGTATTTTGGGGCAAAATTGCAGAAATTTCACTTATTTTGGGGCAAAATTGCAGAAATTTCACTTATTTCAGAAAAAAAAGCAGGAATTTTCTTATTTTGGTGCAAAAAGGCGGAAATTTCTTTTATTTTGGTACAAAATTGCAGAAATTTTTCTTATTTTGGGGCAAAAAGGCAGAAATCTCCCATATTTTGGGGCAAAAATGCAGAAATTTCTCTTATTTTGAGGTAAAAAGGCTGAAATTCCCCTTATTTGGGGGCAAAAAGGCAGAAATTTCCCTTATTTTGGGGCAAAATTGCAGAAATTTCACTTATTTCAGGCTAATAAGTCAGAAATTTTCCTTATTTTGGGGCAAAAGAGACAGAAATTTCCTTTGTTTTGGGGGATAAAGACAGTAATACCACTTATTTAGAGGCAAAAAAGCAGAAATTCCCCTTATTTTGGAGCAAAACTGAAGAAATTTCTATTTTTTATGGCAAAAGGGTATGCATTCTTCTTATTTTTGGGCAAAAAGGCAGAAATTCCCCGTATTTTGGAGCAAAATTGCAGAAATTCCCCTAATTGTGGGGCAAAAAGGCAGAAATTCCCTATATGTTGGGGCAAAAAGACAGAAATTCTCCTTATTTTGGGGCAAAACTCAGAAATTCCACTTATTTTGGTGCAAAATTCCAGAAATTTCCCTTATTTTAGGGCAAAATTGCAGAAATTTCACTTATTTTGGGGCAAAATTGCAGAAATTTAACTTATTTCAGAAAAAAATTCAGAAATTTTTCTATTTTGGTGCAAAAAGGCAGAAATTTCTTTTATTTTGGTACAAAATTGCAGAAATTTTTCTTATTTTGGGGCAAAAAGTCAGAAATCTCCCATATTTAGGGGAAAAATGCAGAAATTCCTCTTATTTTGAGGTAAAAATGCTGAAATTTCCCTTATTTGGGGGCAAAAAGGCAGAAATTTCCCTTATTTTGAGGCAAAATTGCAGAAATTTCACTTATTTCAGGGTAATAAGTCAGAAATTTTCTCTATTTTGGGGCAAAAAAGACAGAAATTCCCTTTGTTTTGGGAGAAAAATACAGATATTTCACTTTTTTAGAGGCAAAAAAGCAGAAATTCCTTTTATTTTGGAGTAAAAATGAAGAAATTTCCCTTTTTTGTGGCAAAAGGTATACATTCCACTTATTTTTGGGCTAAAAAGCAGAAATTACCCGTATTTTAGAGCAAAATTGCAGAAATTCCCTAATTGTAAGGCAAAATGGCAGAAATTCCCTATATGTTGGGGCAAAAAGACAGAAATTCTCTTTATTTTTGGGGCAAAACTCAGAAATTCCATTTATTTTGGGGCAAAATTCCAGAAATTTCTCTTATTTTGGGGCAAAATTGCAGAAATTTCACTTATTTTGGGGCAAAATTGCAGAAATTTCACTTATTTCATGGTAAAAAGGCAGAAATTATCCTTATTTTGATGCAAAAATGCAGAAATTCCAAATATTTTGTGGCAAAAATGAAGAAATTCCCTTTATTTTGAGGTAAAAAGGCAGAAATTCCCCTTATTTGGGGGCAAAAAAAAGAAATTTCACTTATTTTGGGGCAAAAACTCAGAAATTCCACACTTTTTTGGTCAAAATTCCAGAAATTTCCCTTATTTTGGGGCAAAATTGCAGAAATTTCACTTATTTTGGTGCAAAATTGCAGAAATTTAACTTATTTCAGAAAAAAATTCAGAAATTTTCCTATTTTGGTGCAAAAAGACAGAATTATCTTTTATTTTGGTACAAAATTGCAGAAATTTTTCTTATTTTGGGGCAAAAAGGCAGAAATTTCACTTATTTTGGGGCAAAATTGCAGTAATTTCACTTATTTTGGGGCAAAATTGCAGAAATTCCAAATATTTTGTGGCAAAAATGCAGAAATTCCCCTTATTTTAAGGTAAAAAGGCAGAAATTCCCCTTATTTGGGGGTAAAAAACAGAAATTTCCCTTATTTTGGGGCAAAATTGCAGAAATTTCACTTATTTTGGGGCAAAATTGCAGAAATTTCACTTATTTCAGAAAAAAATTCAGAAATTTTCCTATTTTGGTGCAAAAAGGCAGAAATTTCTATTTTGGTACAAAATTGCAGAAATTTTTCTTTTTTTTTGGGGCAAAAAGGCACAAATCTCCCATATTTTGGGGAAAAAATGCAGAAATTCCTCTTATTTTGAGGTAAAAAGGTAGAAATTTCCCTTATTTGAGGGAAAAAGGCAGAAATTTTCCTTATTTTGAGGCAAAATTGCAGAAATTTCACTTATTTCAGTGTAATAAGTCAGAAATTTTCCTTATTTTGGGGCAAAAAAGACAGAAATTCCCTTTGTTTTGGGGGAAAAAGACAGAAATTCCACTTTTTTAGCGGCAAAAAAGCAGAAATTCATTTTATTTTGGAGTAAAAATGAAGAAATTTCTTTTTTTTTGTGGCAAAAGATATACATTCCCCTTATTTTCAGGCTAAAAAGCAGAAATTCCCCGTATTTTGGAGCAAAATTGCAGAAATTCCCCTAATTGTGGGGCAAAAAGGCAGAAATTTCCGATATGTTAGGGCAAAAAGACAGAAATTCTTTTTATTTTGGGGCTAAACTAAGAAATTCCACTTATTTTGGGGCAAAATTCCAGAAATTTCCCTTATTTTGGGGCAAAATTGCAGAAATTTCACATATTTTGGTGCAAAATTGCAGAAATTTCACTTATTTCAGGGAAAAAAGTCAGAAATTTTCCTTATTTTGGGGCCAAAAAGACAGAAATTTCCTTTGTTTTGGGGTGAAAAAGATAGAAATTCCACTTATTTAGAGGCAAAAAAGCAGAAATTCCTCTTATTTTGGAGCAAAAATGAAGAAATTTTCTTTTTTTATGGCAAAAAGGTATGCATTCTTCTTATTTTCGGGCAAAAAGGCAGAAATTCCCAGTATTTTGGAGCAAAATTGCAGAAATTCCCCTAATTGTGGGGCAAAAAGGCAGAAATTCCCTATATGTTGGGGCAAAAAGAAACAAATTCTCCTTATTTTGGGTCAAAACTCAGAAATTCCACTGATATTGGGGCAAAATTCCAGAAATTTCCCGTATTTTGGGGCAAAATTGCAGAAATTTCACTTATTTTGGGGCAAAATTGCAGAAATTTCACTTATTTCAGAAAAAAAAGCAGAAATTTTCTTATTTTGGTGCAAAAAGGCGGAAATTTCTTTTATTTTGGTACAAAATTGCAGAAATTTTTCTTATTTTGGGGCAAAAAGGCAGAAATCTCCCATATTTTGGGGCAAAAATGCAGAAATTTCTTTTATTTTGAGGTAAAAAGGCTGAAATTCCCATTATTTGGGGGCAAAAAGGCAGAAATTTCCCTTATTTTGAGGCAAAATTGCAGAAATTTCACTTATTTCAGTGTAATAAGTCAGAAATTTTCTTTATTTTGGGGCAAAAAAGACAGAAATTCTTTTTGTTTTGAGGGAAAAAGGCAGAAATTCCACTTTTTTAGCGGCAAAAAAGCAAAAATTCATTTTATTTTGGAGTAAAAATGAAGAAATTTCTTTTTTTTTGTGGCAAAAATTATACATTCCCCTTATTTTCAGGCTAAAAAGCAGAAATTCCCCATATTTTGGAGCAAAATTGCAGAAATTCCCCTAATTGTGGGGCAAAAAGGCAGAAATTGCCTATATGTTGGGGCAAAAAGACAGAAATTCTCCTAATTTTGGGGCAAAACTCAGAAATTCCACTTATTTTGGGGCAAAATTCCAGAAATTTCCCTTATTTTGGGGCAAAATTGCAGAAATTTCACTTATTTTGGGGCAAAATTGCAGAAATTTCACTTATTTCAGGGTAATAAGTCAAAAATTTTCCTTATTTTGGAGCAAAAAAACAGAAATTCCATTTGTTTTGGGAAAAAAAGACAGAAATTCCACTTATTAGGAGGCAAAAAAGCTGAAATTCCCCTTATTTTGGAGCAAAAATGAAGAACTTTCCCTTTTTTATGGCAAAAAGTTATGCATTCTTCTTATTTTCGGGCAAAAAGGCAGAAATTCCCCGTATTTTGGAGCAAAATTGCAGAAATTCCCCTAATTGTGGGGCGAAAAGGCAGAAATTCCCTATATGTTAGGGCAAAAAGACAGAAATTCTCCTTATTTTGGGGCAAAACTCAGAAATTCCACTTATTTTAAGGCAAAATTCCAGAAATTTCCTTTATTTGGGAGCAAAATTGCAGAAATTTCTGTTATTTTGGGGCAAAATTGCAGAAATTTCACTTATTTCAGAAAAAAAAGCAGAAATTTTCTTATTTTGGTGCAAAAAGGCGGAAATTTCTTTTATTTTGGTACAAAATTTCAGAAATTTTTCTTATTTTGGGGCAAAAAGGCAGAAATCTCCCATATTTTGGGGCAAAAATGCAGAAATTCCTCGTATTTTGAGGTAAAAAGGCTGAAATTCCCCTTATTTGGAGGCAAAAAGGCAGAAATTTTTTTTATTTTGGGGCAAAATTGCAGAAATTTCACTTATTTCAGAGTAGTCAGTCAGAAATTTTTCTTATTTTGGGGCAAAAAAGCAGAAATTCCTTTTATTTTGGAGTAAAAATGAAGAAATTTCTTTTTTGTGGCAAATGGTATACATTCCCCTTATTTTTAGGCTAAAAAGCAGAAATTACCCGTATTTTGGAGCAAAATTGCAAAAATTCTGCTAATTGTGGGGCAAAAAGGCAGAAATTCCCTGTAAGTTAGAGCAAAAAAACAGAAAATCTCCTTATTTTGGGGCAAAACTCAGAAATTCCACTTACTTTGGGGCAAAATTCCAAAAATTTCCCTTATTTTGGGCCAAAATTGCAGAAATTTCACTTATTTCAGGGTAATAAGTCAGAAATTTTCCTTATTTTGGGGCAAAAAACACAGAAATTCCCTTTGTTTTGGGGGAAAAAGACAGAAATTCCACTTTTTTAGAGGCAAAAAAGCAGAAATTCCTTTTATTTTGGAGTAAAAATGAAGAAATTTCCCTTTTTTGTGGCAAAATGTATACATTCCACTTATTTTTGGGCTAAAAAGCTGAAATTACCCGTATTTTGGAGCAAAATTGCAGAAATTCCCCTAATTGTGGGGCAAAATGCAGAAATTCCCCATATGTTAGGGCAAAAAGACAGAAATTCTCCTTATTTTGGGGCAAAACTCAGAAATTCCACTTATTTTGGGGCAAAATTCCAGAAATTTCCCTTATTTTGTGGCAAAATTGCCGAAATTTCACTTATTTTGGGGCAAAATTGCAGAAATTTCACTTATTTCATGGTAAAAAGGCAGAAATTTTCCTCATTTTGGGGCAAAAATGCAGAGATTCCAAATATTTTGTGGTAAAATTGCAAAAATTCCCCTTATTTTGAGGTAAAAAGGCAGAAATTCCCCTTATTTGGGGGCAAAAAGCAGAAATTTCCCTTATTCTGGGACAAAATTGCAGAAATTTCACTTATTTCAGGGTAATAAGTCAGAAATTTTCCTTATTTGGGGCAAAAAAGACAGAAATTCCTTTTGTTTTGGGGGAAAAAGTCAGAAATTCCACTTATTTAGAAGCAAAAAAGCAGAAATTCACCTTATTTTGGAGCAAAAATGAAGAAATTTCCTTTTTTTGTGGCAAAAGGTATGCATTCTTCTTATTTTCAGGCTAAAAAGCAGAAATTCCCCGTATTTTGGAGCAAAATTGCAGAAATTCCCCTAATTGTGGGACAAAAAGGCAGAAATTCCCTATATGTTTGGGCAAAAAGACAGAAATTCTCCTTATTTTAAAGCAAAACTCAGAAATTTCACTTATTTTGACGCAAAATTGCAGAAATTTCACTTATTTCAGAAAAAAAAGCAGAAATTTTCTTAATTTGGGGCAAAAAGGCAGAAATTTCTCATATTTTGGGGCAAAAATGCAGAAAATCCCCTTATTTTGAGGTAAAAAGTCTAAAATTCCCCTTATTTGGTTGCAAAAAGCAGAAATTTCCCTTATTTTGGGGCAAAATTGCAGATATTTCATTTATTTCAGGGTAATAAGTCAGAAATTTTCCTTATTTTGGGGCAAAAAAGACACAAATTCTCTATGTTTTGGGGGAAAAAGACAGAAATTCCACTTATTTAGAGGCAAAAAAGCAGAATTTCCCCTTATTTTGGAGCGAAAATGAAGAAATTTCCCTTTTTTATGGCAAAAAGTTATGCATTCTTCTTATTTTCGGGCAAAAAGACAGAAATTCCCCGTATTTTGGAGCAAAATTGCAGAAATTCCCCTAATTGTGGGGCATAAAGGCAGAAATTCCCTATATGTTGGGGCAAAAAGAAACAAATTCTCCTTATTTTGGGTCAAAACTCAGAAATTCCACTGATATTGGGGCAAAATTCCAGAAATTTCCCGTATTTTGGGGCAAAATTGCAGAAATTTCACTTATTTTGGGGCAAAATTGCAGAAATTTCACTTATTTCAGAAAAAAAAGCAGAAATTTTCTTATTTTGGTGCAAAAAGGCGGAAATTTCTTTTATTTTGGTACAAAATTGCAGAAATTTTTCTTATTTTGGGGCAAAAAGGCAGAAATCTCCCATATTTTGGGGCAAAAATGCAGAAATTTCTTTTATTTTGAGGTAAAAAGGCTGAAATTCCCATTATTTGGGGGCAAAAAGGCAGAAATTTCCCTTATTTTGAGGCAAAATTGCAGAAATTTCACTTATTTCAGGGTAATAAGTCAGAAATTTTCTTTATTTTGGGGCAAAAAAGACAGAAATTCTTTTTGTTTTGAGGGAAAAAGGCAGAAATTCCACTTTTTTAGCGGCAAAAAAGCAAAAATTCATTTTATTTTGGAGTAAAAATGAAGAAATTTCTTTTTTTTTGTGGCAAAAATTATACATTCCCCTTATTTTCAGGCTAAAAAGCAGAAATTCCCCATATTTTGGAGCAAAATTGCAGAAATTCCCCTAATTGTGGGGCAAAAAGGCAGAAATTGCCTATATGTTGGGGCAAAAAGACAGAAATTCTCCTAATTTTGGGGCAAAACTCAGAAATTCCACTTATTTTGGGGCAAAATTCCAGAAATTTCCCTTATTTTGGGGCAAAATTGCAGAAATTTCACTTATTTTGGGGCAAAATTGCAGAAATTTCACTTATTTCAGGGTAATAAGTCAAAAATTTTCCTTATTTTGGAGCAAAAAAACAGAAATTCCATTTGTTTTGGGAAAAAAAGACAGAAATTCCACTTATTAGGAGGCAAAAAAGCTGAAATTCCCCTTATTTTGGAGCAAAAATGAAGAACTTTCCCTTTTTTATGGCAAAAAGTTATGCATTCTTCTTATTTTCGGGCAAAAAGGCAGAAATTCCCCGTATTTTGGAGCAAAATTGCAGAAATTCCCCTAATTGTGGGGCGAAAAGGCAGAAATTCCCTATATGTTAGGGCAAAAAGACAGAAATTCTCCTTATTTTGGGGCAAAACTCAGAAATTCCACTTATTTTAAGGCAAAATTCCAGAAATTTCCTTTATTTGGGAGCAAAATTGCAGAAATTTCTGTTATTTTGGGGCAAAATTGCAGAAATTTCACTTATTTCAGAAAAAAAAGCAGAAATTTTCTTATTTTGGTGCAAAAAGGCGGAAATTTCTTTTATTTTGGTACAAAATTTCAGAAATTTTTCTTATTTTGGGGCAAAAAGGCAGAAATCTCCCATATTTTGGGGCAAAAATGCAGAAATTCCTCTTATTTTGAGGTAAAAAGGCTGAAATTCCCCTTATTTGGAGGCAAAAAGGCAGAAATTTTTTTTATTTTGGGGCAAAATTGCAGAAATTTCACTTATTTCAGAGTAGTCAGTCAGAAATTTTTCTTATTTTGGGGCAAAAAAGCAGAAATTCCTTTTATTTTGGAGTAAAAATGAAGAAATTTCTTTTTTGTGGCAAATGGTATACATTCCCCTTATTTTCAGGCTAAAAAGCAGAAATTACCCGTATTTTGGAGCAAAATTGCAAAAATTCTGCTAATTGTGGGGCAAAAAGGCAGAAATTCCCTGTAAGTTAGAGCAAAAAAACAGAAAATCTCCTTATTTTGGGGCAAAACTCAGAAATTCCACTTACTTTGGGGCAAAATTCCAAAAATTTCCCTTATTTTGGGCCAAAATTGCAGAAATTTCACTTATTTCAGGGTAATAAGTCAGAAATTTTCCTTATTTTGGGGCAAAAAACACAGAAATTCCCTTTGTTTTGGGGGAAAAAGACAGAAATTCCACTTTTTTAGAGGCAAAAAAGCAGAAATTCCTTTTATTTTGGAGTAAAAATGAAGAAATTTCCCTTTTTTGTGGCAAAATGTATACATTCCACTTATTTTTGGGCTAAAAAGCTGAAATTACCCGTATTTTGGAGCAAAATTGCAGAAATTCCCCTAATTGTGGGGCAAAATGCAGAAATTCCCCATATGTTAGGGCAAAAAGACAGAAATTATCCTTATTTTGGGGCAAAACTCAGAAATTCCACTTATTTTGGGGCAAAATTCCAGAAATTTCCCTTATTTTGTGGCAAAATTGCCGAAATTTCACTTATTTTGGGGCAAAATTGCAGAAATTTCACTTATTTCATGGTAAAAAGGCAGAAATTTTCCTCATTTTGGGGCAAAAATGCAGAGATTCCAAATATTTTGTGGTAAAATTGCAAAAATTCCCCTTATTTTGAGGTAAAAAGGCAGAAATTCCCCTTATTTGGGGGCAAAAAGCAGAAATTTCCCTTATTCTGGGACAAAATTGCAGAAATTTCACTTATTTCAGGGTAATAAGTCAGAAATTTTCCTTATTTGGGGCAAAAAAGACAGAAATTCCTTTTGTTTTGGGGGAAAAAGTCAGAAATTCCACTTATTTAGAAGCAAAAAAGCAGAAATTCCCCTTATTTTGGAGCAAAAATGAAGAAATTTCCTTTTTTTGTGGCAAAAGGTATGCATTCTTCTTATTTTCAGGCTAAAAAGCAGAAATTCCCCGTATTTTGGAGCAAAATTGCAGAAATTCCCCTAATTGTGGGACAAAAAGGCAGAAATTCCCTATATGTTTGGGCAAAAAGACAGAAATTCTCCTTATTTTAAAGCAAAACTCAGAAATTTCACTTATTTTGACGCAAAATTGCAGAAATTTCACTTATTTCAGAAAAAAAAGCAGAAATTTTCTTAATTTGGGGCAAAAAGGCAGAAATTTCTCATATTTTGGGGCAAAAATGCAGAAAATACCCTTATTTTGAGGTAAAAAGTCTAAAATTCCCCTTATTTGGTTGCAAAAAGCAGAAATTTCCCTTATTTTGGGGCAAAATTGCAGATATTTCATTTATTTCAGGGTAATAAGTCAGAAATTTTCCTTATTTTGGGGCAAAAAAGACACAAATTCTCTATGTTTTGGGGGAAAAAGACAGAAATTCCACTTATTTAGAGGCAAAAAAGCAGAATTTCCCCTTATTTTGGAGCGAAAATGAAGAAATTTCCCTTTTTTATGGCAAAAAGTTATGCATTCTTCTTAGTTTCGGGCAAAAAGACAGAAATTCCCCGTATTTTTGAGCAAAATTGCAGAAATTCCCCTAATTGTGGGGCAAAAAGGCAGAAATTCTCTATGTGTTGGGGCAAAAAGACAGAAATTCTATTTATTTTGGGGCAAAACTCAGAAATTCCACTTATTTTGGGGCAAAATTCCAAAAATTTCTCTTATTTTGGGGCAAAATTGCAGAAATTTCACTTATTTTGGGGCAAAATTGCAGAAATTTCACTTATTTCAGGGAAAAAAAGACAGAAATTTCTTTTATTTTGTTACAAAATTGCAGAAATTTTATTTATTTTTGGCAAAAAGGCAGAAATTTCCCTTATTTTGGGGCAAAAATGCAGAAATTCCCCTTATTTTGAGGTAAAAATGCTGAAATTCCCCTTATTTTGTGGCAAAAAGCAGACATTTCCCTTATTTTGGGCAAAAATTGCAGAAATTTCACTTATTTTGAGTCAAAAAGGCAGAAAATCCAATTATTTTGGGGTAAAAATGAAGAAATTCCCCTTGTTTTGAGGTAAAAAGGCTGAAATTCCCCTTTTTTGGAGGCAAAAAGGCAGAAATTCCCCGTATTTTGGGGCAAAAAGCAGATATTTCCCTTATTTTTGGGGAAAAATTTTAGAAATTTAACTTATTTCAGGGCAAAAAGTCAGAAATTCCGTTTATTTTTGGGGAAAAGTCAGAAATTGCACTTATTTTGAGTCAAAAAGCCGGAAAATCCCCTTATTTTGGAGTAAAAATGAAGAAATTTCCCTTTTTTATGGCAAAAGGTATACATTCTTTTTATTTTCGGGCAAAAAGGCAGAAATTCCCTGTATTTTGGAGCAAAATTGCAGAAATTCCTCTAATTTTGGGGCAAAAATGCAGAACTTCCCCTTATTTTGGGGTAAAACTGCAGAAATTTCACTTATTTCGCGGCAAAATGGCAGAAATTCACTTCATTTTCGGCGAAAAGGGAGAAAATTCCCGTATTTTGGAGCAAAATTGCAGAAATTCACCTAATTTTGGGGTAAAACATGCAGTAATTTTCTTTATTTTAAGGCAAAAAGGCAGAAATTCCCCTTATTTTGTGGCAAAAATCAGAAATTCCCCTTATTTTAGAAAAACTTGCAGAAATTTCCTTTATTATGGGGAAAAATTGCAGAAATTTCTTTTATTGTAAGGCAAAATTGCAGAAATTTCATTTATTTCAGAGAAAAAAACAAAAATTTTTTTTATTTTAGGGCAAAATGCAGAAATTTCCATTATTTTGGGGCACAAAGACAGAAATTCACCTTCTTTTGGGGTAAAATTTCAAACATTTCACATATTTCAGGGCAAAAAGGCAGAAATTCCCTTATTTGGGGGTAAAAAGGCAGAAATTCTTCATATTTTGGGTTAAAATTGCAGAAATTTCCCTTGTTTGGGGGCAAAAAGGCAGAAAATCCCCTTAATTTCGGGCAAAAAGGCAGAAATTCCCCGTATTTTGGAGCAAAATTGCAGAAATTCCCCTAATTGTGGGGCAAAAAGGCAGAAATTCCCGATATGTTGGGGCAAAAAGACAGAAATTCTCCTTATTTTCGGGCAAAACTCAGAAATTCCATTTATTTTGGGGCAAAATTCCAGAAATTTCCCTTATTTTGGGGCAAAATTTCAGAAATTTCACTTATTTCAGGGCAAAATTCAAAAATTGCTTTTATTTTGGGGCAAAAAGACAGAAATTCCATTTACTTTTGGGTAAAAAAGCAGAAATTTCACTTATTTTGAGGTAAGAAGGCAGAAATTCCTCTTATTTTGCGGCAAAAATGAAGAAATTTCCCTTTTTTGTGGCAAAAGGTATATATTCCCCTTATTTTCGGGCAAAAAATCAGAAATTCCCCGTATTTTGGAGCACAATTGCAGAAAATCCCCTAATTGTGGGGCAAAAAGGCAGAAATTCCCATTATTTTGATGGCAAAAAGGCAGGAATTCACCTTATTTTGGGCTAAAATTGCAGAAATTTCACATATTTCAGGGCAAAAAGGCAGAAATTTCCCTTCATTTGGGGCAAAAATGAAGAAATTTCCCTTTTTTATGGCAAAAAGGTATGCATTCCCCTTATTTTCGGCAAAAAGGCAGAAATTCCCCGTATTTTGGAGCAAAATTGCAGAAATTTCCCTTATTTTGGGGCAAAATTGCAGAAATTTCACTTATTTTGGGGCAAAATTGCAGAAATTTCACTTATTTCAGGTAAAAATGGCAGAAATTTTTCTTATTTTGGGGCAAAAAGGCAGAATTTCCTAATATTTTGTGGCAAAAATGCAGAAATTCCCCTTATTTTGAGGTAAAAAGGCTTAAATTCCCCTTATTTGGGGGCAAAAAGGCAGAAATTTTTCTTATTTTGGGGCAAAATTGCAGACATTTCACTTATTTCAGGGTAATAAGTCAGAAATTTTCCTTATTTTGGGGGAAAAAAGACAGAAATTCCCTTTGTTTTGGGGGGAAAATACAGAAATTCCACTTTTTTGAAGGCAAAAAGGCAGAAATTCCACTTATTTTGGAGCAAAAATGAAGAAATTCCCCTAATTGTTGGGCAAAAAGGCAGAAATTCCCTATATGTTGGGGCAAAAAGACAGAAATTCTCCTTATTTTGGGGCAAAACTCAGAAATTCCACTTATTTTGGGGCAAAATTGCAGGAATTTACCTTATTTTGGGGCAAAATTGCAGAAATTTCCCTTATTTGGGGCAAAATAGCAGAAATTTCACTTATTTTCAGGTAAAAAGGCTGAAATATCCTTTATTTTGGGGCAAAAAGGAAGAAATTCCCCTTATTTTGGGGCAAAATTGCCGAAATTTTCCTTATTTTGGGGCAAAAAGGCTGAAATTCTTATTTTGAGGTAAAATGCTGAAATTCCCCATATTTTGGGGCAAAAGGCAAAACTTCTTCTTATTTTGGGGCAAAGAGGCACAAATTTCCCTTATTTTCGGGCAAAATTGCAGAAATTTCATTTATTTCAGGGCAAAAAGTCAGAAATTCCTTTTATTTTGGGGCAAAGAGCAGAATTTTTTTTTATTATGGTACAAAATTGAAGAAATTTTTCTTATTATGAAACAAAAAGGCAGAAAATTCCCCTTATTTCGAGGCAAAAAGCAGAAATTATTCTTATTTTGAGGTAAAATGCAGAAATTCTTTTTATTTTGGGGCTAAAAGGCAGAAATTCCCCGTATTTTGAAGCAAAATTGCAGAAATTCTCATAATTTTCGGGCAAAAAGGCAGAAATTCCCCTTATTTTGGGGCAAAATTGCAGAAATTTCCTTTACATTGGGGAAAATTGCAGAAATTTCCCTTATTTTGGGGCAAAATTGCAGAAATTTCCCTTATTTTGGGGCAAAATTGCAGAAATTTCCTTTATTTTGGGGCAAAATTGCAGAAATTTCACTTATTTCAGGGAAAAAATGCGGAAATTATTTTTGGGGGGCAAAAAGGCAGAAATTTCTTTTATTTTGGTACAAAATTGCAGAAATTTTTCTTATTTTGGGGCAAAAAGTCAGAAATTCCCCATATTTTGGGGCAAAAAGGCAGAAATTCCCCTTATTTTTAGGTAAAAAGGCTGAAATTCCCCTTATGTTGGGGCAAAAAGACAGAAATTTCGTTTATTTTGGGGAAAAGGCAGAAATTGCACTTATTTTGAGTCAAAAAGGTGGAAAATCCCCTTATTTTGGGGCAAAAATGAAGAAATTTGCTTTTTTTATGGCAAAAAGGTATACATTCCCTTTATTTTCGGGCAAAAAGGCAGAAATTACCCGTATTTTGGAGCAAAATTGCAGAAATTCCTCTAATTTTTGGGCAAAAAGGCAGAAATTCCCCTTATTTTGGGGTAAAACTGCAGAAATTTCACTTATTTTACGGCAAAATGTCAGAAATTCCCCTTATTTTCGGCAAAAAAGGCAGAAAATCCCCTTATTTTAGGGCAAAATTGCAGAAATTTCCCTTATTTGGGGGCAAAAACAGAAATTCCCCTTCTTTTGAGGCAAAATTGCAGAAATTTCCCTTATTATGGGGAAAAATTGCAGAAATTTCCCTTATTTTAGGACAAAATTGCAGAAATTTCACTTATTTCAGAGAAAAAATGCAAAAATTTTTTTTATTTTGGGGCAAAAAGGCAGAAATTCCAATTATTTTGGGGCAAAAAGGCAGAAATTCACCTTATTTTGGGTTAAAATATCAGAAATTTCATATATTTCAGGGCAAAATGGCAGAAATTCCCCTTATTTGGGGGCAATAAGGCAGAAATTTCCCTTCTTTTGGGATAAAATTGCAGAAATTTCCCTTATTTGGGGGCAAAAAGGCAGAAAATCCACTTAATTTCGGGTAAAAAGGCAGAAATTCCTCGTATTTTGAAGCAAAATTGCAGAAACTCCCCTAATTTTGGGGCAAAAAGGCAGAAATTCCCTTTATTTTGGGGCAAAAATAGAGAAATTCTCCTTATTTTGGTGCAAAAATCAGAAATTTCCCTTATTTTGGGGCAAAATTATAGAAATTTCTTTTATTTTGTTACAGACTTGCAGAAATTTTTCTTATTTTGTGGCAAAAAGGCTAAAATTCTACTTATTTTGAGGTAAAATCCTGAAATTCCACATATTTTGGGGCAAAAAGGCAGAAATTCCCCTCATTTGGGGGCAAAAAGGCACATATTTCCCTTATTTTCGGGCATAATTGCAGGAATTTCATTTATTTCAGGGCAAAAAGTCAGAAATTCCTTTTATTTTGGGGCAAAAAGCAGAAATTTCTTTTATTATGGTACAAAATTGAAGAAATTTTTCGTATTTTGAAACAAAAAGGCAGAAAATTCCCCTTATTTTGAGGCAAAAGGCAGAAATTATTCTTATTTTGAGGTAAAATGCAGAAATTCTTTTTATTTTGGGGCTAAAAGGCAGAAATTCCTCGTATTTTGAAGCAAAATTGCAGAAATTCTCATAATTTTCGGGCAAAAAGGCAGAAATTCTCCCTATTTTGGGGCAAAAAGACACAAAATCTCCTTTTTCGGGAGCAAACAGTCAGAAATTCCCCTTATTTTGGGGCAAAATTGCAGAAATTTCCTTTACATTGGGGCAATATTGCAGAAATTTCCCTTATTTTGAGGCAAAATTGCAGAAATTTCACTTATTTCAGGGAAAAAAGGCGGAAATTTTTTTTGCGGGGAAAAAAGGCAGAAATTTTTTTTATTTTGGTATAAAATTGCAGAAATTTTTATTATTTTGGGGCAAAGAGTCAGAAATTCCCCATATTTTGGTGCAAAAAGGCTGAAATTCCCCTTATGTTGAGGTAAAATCCTGAAATTCCCCATATTTTGGGGCAAAAAGGCAGAAATTCCCCTCATTTGGGGGCAAAAAGGCACAAATTTCCTTTATTTTCAGGCATAATTGCAGGAATTTCATTTATTTCAGGGCAAAAAGTCAGAAATTCCTTTTATTTTGGGGCAAAAAGCAGAAATTTCTTTTATTTTGATACAAAATTGTAGAAATTTTCCTTATTTTGGAACAAAAAGGCAAAAATTACCCATATTTTGGGGAAAAAGGCAGAAATTCTTCTTATTTTGAGGTAAAAAGGCTGAAATTCTCGTTATTTTGGGGCAAAAAGGCAGAAATTCTCTTTACTTTGTGGCAAAAAGGCAGAAATTCCCGTTAATTGGGGCAGAAAAGCAGAAATTTTCCTTATTTAAGGGCAATAGGGAAGAAATTCCCTATATTTTGTGGCAAAAATGCAGAAATTCCCCTTATTTAGAGGTAAAATGATGAAATTCCCCTTATTTTCGGCAAAAAGGCAGAAATTCCTATTATTTTGGGGCAAAATTGCAGAAATTTCAATTATTTCAGGGCAAAAAGTCAGAAAATTGCCTTATTTTGGGGCAAAAAGCAGAAATTCCCCTAATTTTGGGGCCAAAAACAGAAATTCCCCTTATTTTGGGGTAAAATTGCAGAAATTTCAAATATTTCAGGGCAAAAAGGCAGAAATTCCACTTTATTTCGGACAATAACGCAGAAATTCCCCGTATTTTAAAGCTAAATTTCAGAAATTCCCCTTATATTGGTGCAAAAATGCAGAAATTCCTTTTATTTTTGTGCAATAAGGCAGATTTCCCCGTATTTTGAAGCAAAATTGCACATATTCCCCTAATTTTGAGGGAAAATGCAGAAATTCACATTATTTTGGAACAAAAAGACAGAAATTCTCCTTATTTCAGTACAAGAAGTCAGAAATTCCCCTTATTTTGGGGCAAAATTGCAGAAATTTCACTTATTTCAGAGAAAAAGCACAGAAATTTCTCTTATTTTGGGGAAAAAGGCAGAAATTTCTTTTATTTTGGTACAAAATTGCCGAAATTTTCTTTATTTTGGGGAAAATGCAGAAATTCCCCATATTTTTGGGCAAAAAGGCAGAGAAACCCTTATTTTGAGGCAAAAAGACAGAAATTCCCTTTCTTTTGTGGCAAAAAGGCAGAAATTTCCCTTATTTTGGGGCAAAATTGCAGAAATTTCACCTATTTCAGGGAAATATTCAAAAATTCCTTTTATTTTGGAACAAAAAGAGAGAAATTCCGTTTATTTTTGGGTAAAAAGGCAGAAATTTCCCTTATTTTGGGGCAAAATTGCAGAAATTTCACATATTTCAGGGAAATATGCAAAAATTTCTTTTATTTTGGAACAAAAAAAGAGAAATTCCGTTTATTTTTGGGTAAAAAGGCAGAAATTTCAGTTATTTTGAGGTAAGAAGGCAGAAATGCCTCTTATTTTGCGGCAAAAATGAAGAAATTTCCCTTTTTTGTGGCAAAAGGTATACATTCCCCTTATTTTTGGGCAAAAAGGCAGGAATTCCCCGTATTTTGGAGCACAATTGCAGAAAATCCCCAAATTGTGGGGCAAAAAGGCAGAAATTCCCTATATGTTGGGGCAAAAAGACAAAAATTCTCCTTATTTTGGGACAAAACTCAGAATTTCCACTTATTTTGGGGCAAAATTCCAGAAATTTCCCTTATTTTGGGGCAAAATTGCAGAAATTTCACTTATTTTGGGGCAAAATTGCAGAAATTTCCCTTATTTCAGGTAAAAATGGCAGAAATTTTTCTTATTTTGGGGCAAAAAGGCAGAAATTCCTAATATTTTGTGGCAAAAATGCAGAAATTCCCCTTATTTTGAGGTAAAAAGGCTGAAATTCCCCTTATTTGGGTGCAAAAAGGCAGAAATTTTTCTTATTTTGGGGCAAAATTGCAGACATTTCACTTATTTCAGGGTAATAAGTCAGAAATTTTCCTTATTTTGGGGCAAAAAAGACAGAAATTCCCCTAATTGTGGGGCAAAAAGGCAGAAATTCCCTATATGTTGGGGCAAAAAGACAGAAATTCTCCTTATTTTGGGGCAAAACTCAAAAATTCCACTTATTTTGGGGCAAAATTGCAGGAATTTACCTTATTTTGGGGCAAAATTGCAGAAATTTTCCTTATTTGGGGCAAAATTGCAGAAATTTCACTTATTTTCAGGTAAAAAGACTGAAATATCCTTTATTTTGGGGCAAAAAGGAAGAAATTCCCCTTATTTTGGGGCAAAATTGCAGAAATTTTTCTTATTTTGGGGCAAAAAGGCTGAAATTCTTCTTATTTTGAGGTAAAATGCTGAAATTCCCCATATTTTGGGGCAAAAGGAAAAATTCTTCTTATTTTGGGGCAAAAAGGCACAAATTTCCCTTATTTTCGGGCAAAATTGCAGAAATTTCATTTATTTCAGGGCAAAAATTCAGAAATTCCTTTTATTTTGGGGCAAAGAGCAGAAATTTCTTTTATTATGGTACAAAATTGAAGAAATTTTTCTTATTTTGAAACAAAAAGGCAGAAATTATTCTCAATTTGAGGTAAAATGCAGAAATTCCCTTTATTTTGGGGCTAGAAAGCAGAAATTCCCGTATTTTGAAGCAAAATTGCAGAAATTCTCATAATTTTCGGGCAAAAGGCAAAAATTCTCCTTATTTTGGGGCAAAAAGACAGAAAATCTCCTTTTTTGGGAGCAAACAGTCAGAAATTTTCCTTATTTTGGGGCAAAATTGCAGAAATTTCCTTTACATTGGGGCAAAATTGCAGAAATTTCCATATTTTGGGGCAAAATTGCAGAAATTTCACTTATTTCAGGGAAAAAAGGCGAAAATTTTTTTTGGGGGGCAAAAAGGCAGAAATTTTTTTTATTTTGGTACAAAATTGCAGAAATTTTTCTTATTTAGGGGCAAAAAGTCAGAAATTCCTCATATTTTGGGGCAAAAAGGCAGAAATTCCCCTTATTTTGAGGTAAAAAGGCTGAAATTCCCCTTATTTTGGGGCAAAAAGACAGAAATTTCGTTTATTTTGGGGAAAAGGCAGAAATTGCACTTATTTTGAGTCAAAAAGGTGGAAAATCCCCTTATTTTGGGGCAAAAATGAAGAAATTTGCTTTTTTTATGGCAAAAAGGTATACATTCCCTTTATTTTTGGGCAAAATGGCACAAATTCCCCGTATTTTGGAGCAACATTGCAGAAATTCCCCTAATTTTTGGGCAAAAAGGCAGAAATTCCCCTTATTTTGGGGTAAAACTGCAGAAATTTCACTTTTTTGCGGCAAAATGTCAGAAATTCCCCTTATTTTCGGCAAAAAAAGCAGATAATCCCCTTATTTTAGGGAAAAATTGCAGAAATTTCTCTTATTTTGGGGCAAAATTGCAGAAATTTCACTTATTTCGCGGCAAAATGTCAGAAATTCCCCTTATTTTCGGCAAAAAAGGCAGAAAATTCCCGTATTTTGGAGAATAAATTGCAGAAATTCACCTAATTTTAGGGTAAAAAAATACAGTAATTTTCTTTATTTTTGGGCAAAAAGGCAGAAATTCTCCTTATTTTAGGGCAAAAAGGCAGAAATTCTTCTTATTTTAGGGCAAAATTGCAGAAATTTTCCTTATTTGGGGGCAAAAAACAGAAATTCCCCTTATTTTGGGGCAAAATTGCAGAAATTTCCCTTATTATGGGGAAAAATTGCAGAAATTTCCCTTATTTTAGGGCAAAATTGCAGAAATTTCACTTATTTCAGAGAAAAAAAGCAAAATTTTTCTTATTTTGGGGCAAAAAGGCAGAAATTCCCATTATTTTGGGGCAAAAAGGCAGAAATTCACCTTATTTTGGGGTAAAATTGCAGAAATTTCACATATTTCAGGGCAAAAAGACAGAAATTCCCCTTATTTTAAGGCAGAAAGGCAGAAATTCCCCTTATTTTGGAATAAAATTGCAGAAATTTTTTTTCTTTAGGGGCAAAAAGGCAGAAAATCCACTTAATTTCGGGTAAAAAAGCAGAAATTCCTCTTATTTTGGAGCAAAATTGCAGAAACTCCCCTAAATTTGGGGCATAAAGGCAGAAATTCCCTTTATTTTGGGGCAAAAATAGAGAAATTCTCATTATTTTGGGGCAAAAATCAGAAATTTCCCTTATTTCGGGTCAAAATTTTAGAAATTTCTTTTATATTGTTACAGACTTGCAGAAATTTTTCTTATTTTGTGGCAAAAAAGCAGAAATTTCCCATATTTTGGTGCAAAAAGCCTAAAATTTCCTTTATTATGAGGTAAAATCCTGAAATTCCCCATATTTTGGGGCAAAAAGGCAGAAATTCCCCTCATTTGGAGGCAAAAATACACAAATTTCCCTTATTTTCGGGCATAATTGCAGGAATTTCATTTATTTCAGGGCAAAAAGTCAGAAATTCCTTTTATTTTGGGGCAAAAAGCAGAAATTTCTTTTATTCTGATACAAAATTGTAGAAATTTTCCTTATTTTGGAACAAAAAGGCAAAAATTACCCATATTTTGGGGAAAAAGGCAGAAATTCCCCTTATTTTGAGGTAAAAAGGCTGAAATTCCCGTTATTTTGGGGTAAAAAGGCAGAAATTCCCTTTACTTTGTGGCAAAAAGGCAGAAATTCCCGTTAATTGGGGCAGAAAAGCAGAAATTTTCCTTATTTAAGGGCAATAGGGCAGATATTCCCCATATTTTGTGGCAAAAAGGCAGAAATTCCCCTTATTTGGAGGTAAAATGATGAAATTCCCCTTTTTTTCGGCAAAAAGGCAGAAATTCCTATTATTTTGGGGCAAAATTGCAGAAATTTCCTTTATTTTGGGGCAAAATTGCAGAAATTTCCCTTATTTTGGGGCAAAATTGCAGAAATTTCACTTATTTCAGGGAAAAAGCACAGAAATTTCTCTTATTTTGGGGCAAAAAGGCAGAAATTTCTATTATTTTGGTACAAAATTGCAGAAATTTTCTTTATTTTGGGGCAAAAATGAAGAAATTCCCCATATTTTGGGGTAAAAAGGAAGAGATTCCCCTTATCATGAGGTAAAATGCTGAAATATCCCTTATTTTGGGGCAAAAAGACAGAAATTCCCTATATTTTGTGGCAAAAAGGCAGAAATTTCCCTTATTTTGGGGCAAAATTGCAGAAATTTCACTTATTTCAGGGCAAAATTCAAAAATTCATTTTATTTTTGGGAAAAAAGAGAAATTTTGTTTATTTTTGGGTAAAAAGGCAGAAATTTCACTTATTGTGAGGTAAGAAGGCAGAAATTCCTCTTATTTTGGGGCAAAAATGAAGAAATTTCCCTTTTTTGTGGCAAAAGGTATATATTCTCCTTATTTTCGGGCAAAAAAGCAGAAATATCCCGTTTTTTGGAGCACAATTGCAGAAAATCCCCTAATTGTGGGGCAAAAAGGCAGAAATTCCCTATATGTTGGGGCAAAAAGACAGAAATTCTCCTTATTTTGGGGCAAAACTCAGAAATTCCACTTATTTTGGGGCAAAATTCCAGAAATTTCCCTTATTTTGGGGCAAATTTGCAGAAATTTCACTTATTTTGGGGCAAAATTGCAGAAATTTCACTTATTTCAGATAAAAAAAAGGCAGAAATTTTCCTTATTTTGGGGCAAAAAGGCAGAAATTCCTAATATTTTGTGGCAAAAATGCAGAAATTCCCTTTATTTTGAGGTAAATAGGCTGAAATTCCCCTTATTTGGGGGCAATAAGGCAGAAATTTCCCTTATTTTGGGGCAAAATTGCAGAAATTTCACTTATTTCAGGGCAAAATTCAAAAATTCCTTTTATTTTGGGGCTAAAAGTCAGAAATTCCGTTTATTTTTGGGTAAAAAGGCAGAAATTTCACTTATTTTGAGGTAAGAAGGCAGAAATTCCTCTTATTTTCGGGCAAAAATGAAGAAATTTCCCTCTTTTGTGGCACAAGTTATACATTCCCCTTATTTTCGGGCAAAAAAGCAGAAATTCCTCGTATTTAGGAGCAAGATTGCAGAAAATCCCCTAATTGTGGGGCAAAAAGGCAGAAATTCCCTATATGTTGGGGCAAAAAGACAGAAATTCTCCTTATTTTGGGGCAAAACTCAGAAATTCCACTTATTTTGGGGCAAAATTCCAGAAATTTCCCTTATTTTGGGGCAAAATTGCAGAAATTTTACTTATTTTGGGGCAAAATTCCAGAAATTTCCCTTATTTTGGGGCAAAATTGCAGAAATTTTACTTATTTTGGGGCAAAATTGCAAACATTTCACTTATTTCAGGGTAATAAGTCAGAAATTTTCCTTATTTTGGGGCAAAAAACACAGAAATTCCCTTTGTTTTGGAAGGAAAATACAGAAATTCCACTTCTTTAGAGGCAAAAAGGCAGAAATTCCCCTTATTTTGAAGCAAAAATGAAGAAATTCCCCTAATTGTTGGGCAAAAAGGCAGAAATTCCCTATATGTTGGGGCAAAAAGACAGAAATTCTTCTTATTTTGGGACAAAACTCAGAAATTCCACTTATTTTGGGGCAAAATTGCAGGAATTTACCTTATTTTGAGGCAAAATTGCAGAAATTTCCCTTATTTGGGGCAAAATTGCAGAAATTTCAATTATTTTCAGGTAAAAAGGCTGAAATATCCTTTATTTTGGGGCAAAAAGGAAGAAATTCCCCTTATTTTGGGGCAAAATTGCAGAAATTTTCCTTATTTTGGGGCAAAAAGGCTGAAATTCTTATTTTGAGGTAAAATGCTGAAATTCCCCATATTTTGGGGCAAAAGGCAAAACTTCTTTTTATTTTGGGGCAAAAAGGCACAAATTTCTCTTATTTTCGGGCAAAATTGCAGAAATTTCATTTATTTCAGGGCAAAAAGTCAGAAATTCCTTTTATTTTGGGGCAAAGAGCAGAAATTTCTTTTATTATGGTACAAAATTGAAGAAATTTTTCTTATTTTGAAACAAAAAGGCAGAAAATTCCCCTTATTTTGAGGCAAAAGGCAGAAATTATTCTCAATTTGAGGTAAAATGCAGAAATTCCCTTTATTTTGGGGCTAAAAAACAGAAATTCCCTGTATTTTGAAGCAAAATTGCAGAAATTCTCATAATTTTTGGACAAAAAGGCAGAAATTCTCCTTATTATGGGGCAAAAAGACAGAAAATCTCCTTTTTCGGGAGCAAACAGTCAGAAATTCCCCTTATTTTGGGGCAAAATTGCAGAAATTTCCTTTACATTGGGGCAAAATTGTAGAAATTTCCCTTATTTTGGGGCAAAATTGCATAAATTTCACGTATTTCAGGGAAAAAAGGCAGAAATTTTTTTGGGGGGGCAAAAAGGCAGAAATTTTTTTTATTTTGGTACAAAATTGCAGAAATTTTTCTTATTTTGGGGCAAAAAGTCAGAAATTCCCTATATTTTGGGGCAAAAAGGCAGAAATTCCCCTTATTTTGAGGTAAAAAGGCTGAAATTCCCCTTATTTTGGGGCAAAAAGACAGAAATTTCGTTTATTTTGGGGAAAAGGCAGAAATTGCACTTATTTTGAGTCAAAAAGGTGGAAATTCCCCTTATTTTGGGGCAAAAATGAAGAAATTTGCTTTTTTATGGCAAAAGGTATACATTCCCTTTATTTTCGGGCAAAAAGGCAGAAATTCTTTGTATTTTGGAGCAAAATTGCAGAAATTCTCATAATTTTCGGGCAAAAAGGCAGAAATTCTCCTTATTTTGGGGCAAAAAGACAGAAAATCTCCTTTTTCGGGAGCAAACAGTCAGAAATTCCCCTTATTTTGGGGCAAAATTGCAGAAATTTCCTTTACATTGGGGCAAAATTGCAGAAATTTCCCTTATTTTGGGGCAAAATTGCAGAAATTTCACTTATTTCAGGGAAAAAAGGCAGAAATTTTCCTCATTTTGGGGCAAAAATGAAGAAATTCCAAATATTTTGTGGCAAAAATGCAAAAATTCCCCTTATTTTGTGATAAAAAGGCAGAAATTTCCCTTATATGGGGGCAAAAAGCAGAAATTTCCCTTATTATGGGGCAAAATTGAAGAAATTTCACTTATTTCAGGGTAATAAGTCAGAAATTTTCCTTATTTGGGGCAAAAAAGACAGAAATTCCTTTTGTTTTGGGGGAAAAAGTCAGAAATTCCACTTATTTAGAAGCAAAAAAGCAGAAATTCCCCTTATTTTGGAGCAAAAATGAAGAAATTTTTTTTTTGTGGCAAAAGGTATGCATTCTTCTTATTTTCAGGCTAAAAAGCAGAAATTCCCCGTATTTTGGAGCAAAATTGCAGAATTTCCCCAAATTGTGGGGCAAAAAGAGAGAAATTCTTTTTATTTTGGGGCAAAACTCAGAAATTCCACTTATTTTGGGACAAAATTCCAGAAATTTCACTTATTTTGGGGCAAAATTGCAGAAATTTCACTTATTTTGGCAAAATTGCAGAAATTTCAATTATTTCAGAAAAAAAGCAGAAATTTTCTTATTTTGGTGCAAAAAGGCAGAAATTTCTTTTATTTTGGTACAAAATTGCAGAAATTTTTCTTATTTGGGGGCAAAAAGCAGAAATCCCCTATATTTTGGGGCAAAAATGCATAAATTCCTCTTATTTTGAGGTAAAAAGGCTGAAATTTCCCTTATTTGGGGGCAAAAAGACAGAAATTTCCCTTATTTTGAGGCAAAATTGCAGAAATTTCACTTATTTCAGGGTAATAAGTCAGAAATTTTTCTTACTTTGGGGCAAAAAACAGAAATTCCCTTTGTTTTGGGGGAAAAAGGCAGAAATTCCACTTATTTAGAGGCAAAAAAGCAGAAATTCTTCTTTATTGGAGCAAAAATGAAGAAATTTATCTTTTTTTGTGGCAAAAGGTATACATTTCGCTTATTTTCGGGCTAAAAAGCAGAAATTCCCCGTATTTTGTATCAAAATTGCTGAAATTCCCCTTATTTTGGAGCAAAAATAAAGAAATTTCCCTTTTTTATGGTAAAAAGGTATGCATTCTTCTTATTTTCGGGCAAAAAGGCAGAAATTCCCCGTATTTTGGAGCAAAATTGCAGAAATTCCCCTAATTGTGGGGCAAAAAGGCAGAAATTCCCTATATGTTGGGGCAAAAAGACAGAAATTCTCCTTATTTCGGGGCAAAACTCAGAAATTCCACTTATTTTGGGGCAAAATTCCAGAAATTTTTCTTATTTTAGGGCAAAATTGCAGAAATTTCACTTATTTTGGGGCAAAATTGCAGAAAATTCACTTATTTCAGAAAAAAAAGCAGAATTTATTTATTTTGGTGCAAAAAGGCAGAAATTTCTTTTATTTTCGTACAAAATTGCAGAAATTTTTCTTATTTTGGGGCGAAAAGGCAGAAATCTCCCATATTTTGTTGCAAAAATGCAGAAATTCCTCTTATTTTGAGGTAAAAAGGCTGAAATTCCCCTTATTTGGGGGCAAAAAGGCAGAAATTTCCCTTATTTTGGGGCAAAATTGCAGAAATTTCACTTATTTCAGGGTAATAAGTCAGAAATTGTTTTTACTTTGGGGCAAAAAAGACAGAAATTCTCTTTGTTTTGGGGGATAAAGACAGAAATTCCACTTATTTAGAGGCAAAAAAGCAGAAATTCCCTTTATTTTGGAGCAAAACTGAAGAAATTTCCCTTTTTTATTGCAAAAAGGTATGCATTCTTCTTATTTTCGGGCAAAAAGGCAGAAATTCCCCATATTTTGAAGCAAAATTGCAGAAATTCCCCTAATGGTGGGGCAAGAAGGGAGAAATTCCCTATATTTTGGGGCAAAAAGACAGAAATTCTCCTTATTTTGGGGCAAAACTCAGAAATTCCACTTATTTTGGTGCAAAATTCCAGAAATATCACTTATTTTGGGGCAAAATTGCAGAAATTTCACTTATTTTGAGGCAAAATTGCAGAAATTTCACTTATTTTGAGTCAAAAAGGCAGAAAATCCAATTATTTTGGGGTAAAAATGAAGAAATTCCCCTTGTTTTGAGGTAAAAAGGCTGAAATTCCCCTTTTTTGGAGGCAAAAAGGCAGAAATTCCCCGTATTTTGGGGCAAAAAGCAGATATTTCCCTTATTTTTGGGGAAAAATTTTAGAAATTTAACTTATTTCAGGGCAAAAAGTCAGAAATTCCGTTTATTTTTGGGGAAAAGTCAGAAATTGCACTTATTTTGAGTCAAAAAGGCGGAAAATCCCCTTATTTTGGAGTAAAAATGAAGAAATTTCCATTTTTTATGGCAAAAGGTATACATTCTTTTTATTTTCGGGCAAAAAGGCAGAAATTCCCTGTATTTTGGAGCAAAATTGCAGAAATTCCTCTAATTTTGGGGCAAAAACGCAGAACTTCCCCTTATTTTGGGGTAAAACTGCAGAAATTTCACTTATTTCGCGGCAAAATGGCAGAAATTCACTTCATTTTCGGCGAAAAGGGAGAAAATTCCCGTATTTTGGAGCAAAATTGCAGAAATTCACCTAATTTTGGGGTAAAACATGCAGTAATTTTCTTTATTTTAAGGCAAAAGGCAGAAATTCCCCTTATTTGTGGCAAAAATCAGAAATTCCCCTTATTTTAGAAAAACTTGCAGAAATTTCCTTTATTATGGGGAAAAATTGCAGAAATTTCTTTTATTGTAAGGCAAAATTGCAGAAATTTCATTTATTTCAGAGAAAAAAACAAAATTTTTTTTTATTTTAGGGCAAAATGCAGAAATTTCCATTATTTTGGGGCACAAAGACAGAAATTCACCTTCTTTTGGGGTAAAATTTCAAACATTTCACATATTTCAGGGCAAAAAGGCAGAAATTCCCCTTATTTGGGGGTAAAAAGGCAGAAATTCTTCATATTTTGGGTTAAAATTGCAGAAATTTCCCTTGTTTGGGGGCAAAAAAGCAGAAAATCCCCTTAATTTCGGGCAAAAAGGCAGAAATTCCCCGTATTTTGGAGCAAAATTGCAGAAATTCCCCTAATTGTGGGACAAAAAGGCAGAAATTCCCGATATGTTGGGGCAAAAAGACAGAAATTCTCCTTATTTTCGGGCAAAACTCAGAAATTCCATTTATTTTGGGGCAAAATTCCAGAAATTTCCCTTATTTTGGGACAAAATTGCAGAAATTTCACTTATTTCAGGGCAAAATTCAAAAATTGCTTTTATTTTGGGGCAAAAAGACAGAAATTCCGTTTACTTTTGGGTAAAAAGGCAGAAATTTCACTTATTTTGAGGTAAGAAGGCAGAAATTCCTCTTATTTTGCGGCAAAAATGAAGAAATTTCCCTTTTTTGTGGCAAAAGGTATACATTCCCCTTATTTTCGGGCAAAAAAGCAGAAATTCCCCGTATTTTGGAGCACAATTGCAGAAAATCCCCTAATTGTGGGGCAAAAAGGCAGAAATTCCCATTATTTTGATGGCAAAAAGGCAGGAATTCACCTTATTTTGGGCTAAAATTGCAGAAATTTCACATATTTCAGGGCAAAAAGGCAGAAATTTCCCTTCATTTGGGGCAAAAATGAAGAAATTTCCCTTTTTTATGGCAAAAAGGTATGCATTCCCCTTATTTTCGGCAAAAAGGCAGAAATTCCCCGTATTTTGGAGCAAAATTGCAGAAATTAACCTAATTGTGGGGCAAAAAGGCAGAAATTTTCTTTATTTTAGGGCAAAACTCAGAAATTCCACTTATTTTGGGGCAAAATTCCAGAAATTTCCCTTATTTTGGGGCAAAATTGCAGAAATTTCACTTATTTTGGGGCAAAATTGCAGAAATTTCCCTTATTTCAGGTAAAAATGGCAGAAATTTTTCTTATTTTGGGGCAAAAAGGCAGAAATTCCTAATATTTTGTGGCAAAAATGCAGAAATTCCCCTTATTTTGAGGTAAAAAGGCTGAAATTCCCCTTATTTGGGTGCAAAAAGGCAGAAATTTTTCTTATTTTGGGGCAAAATTGCAGACATTTCACTTATTTCAGGGTAATAAGTCAGAAATTTTCCTTATTTTGGGGCAAAAAAGACAGAAATTCCCCTAATTGTGGGGCAAAAAGGCAGAAATTCCCTATATGTTGGGGCAAAAAGACAGAAATTCTCCTTATTTTGGGGCAAAACTCAAAAATTCCACTTATTTTGGGGCAAAATTGCAGGAATTTACCTTATTTTGGGGCAAAATTGCAGAAATTTTCCTTATTTGGGGCAAAATTGCAGAAATTTCACTTATTTTCAGGTAAAAAGACTGAAATATCCTTTATTTTGGGGCAAAAAGGAAGAAATTCCCCTTATTTTGGGGCAAAATTGCAGAAATTTTTCTTATTTTGGGGCAAAAAGGCTGAAATTCTTCTTATTTTGAGGTAAAATGCTGAAATTCCCCATATTTTGGGGCAAAAGGCAAAAATTCTTCTTATTTTGGGGCAAAAAGGCACAAATTTCCCTTATTTTCGGGCAAAATTGCAGAAATTTCATTTATTTCAGGGCAAAAATTCAGAAATTCCTTTTATTTTGGGGCAAAGAGCAGAAATTTCTTTTATTATGGTACAAAATTGAAGAAATTTTTCTTATTTTGAAACAAAAAGGCAGAAAATTCCCCTTATTTTGAGGCAAAAGGCAGAAATTATTCTCAATTTGAGGTAAAATGCAGAAATTCCCTTTATTTTGGGGCTAGAAAGCAGAAATTCCCCGTATTTTGAAGCAAAATTGCAGAAATTCTCATAATTTTCGGGCAAAAGGCAAAAATTCTCCTTATTTTGGGGCAAAAAGACAGAAAATCTCCTTTTTTGGGAGCAAACAGTCAGAAATTTTCCTTATTTTGGGGCAAAATTGCAGAAATTTCCTTTACATTGGGGCAAAATTGCAGAAATTTCCATATTTTGGGGCAAAATTGCAGAAATTTCACTTATTTCAGGGAAAAAAGGCGAAAATTTTTTTTGGGGGGCAAAAAGGCAGAAATTTTTTTTATTTTGGTACAAAATTGCAGAAATTTTTCTTATTTTGGGGCAAAAAGTCAGAAATTCCTCATATTTTGGGGCAAAAAGGCAGAAATTCCCCTTATTTTGAGGTAAAAAGGCTGAAATTCCACTTATTTTGGGGCAAAAAGACAGAAATTTCGTTTATTTTGGGGAAAAGGCAGAAATTGCACTTATTTTGAGTCAAAAAGGTGGAAAATCCCCTTATTTTGGGGCAAAAATGAAGAAATTTGCTTTTTTTATGGCAAAAAGGTATACATTCCCTTTATTTTTGGGCAAAATGGCACAAATTCCCCGTATTTTGGAGCAACATTGCAGAAATTCCCCTAATTTTTGGGCAAAAAGGCAGAAATTCCCCTTATTTTGGGGTAAAACTGCAGAAATTTCAATTTTTGGGGCAAAATGTCAGAAATTCCCCTTATTTTCGGCAAAAAAAGCAGATAATCCCCTTATTTTAGGGAAAAATTGCAGAAATTTCTCTTATTTTGGGGCAAAATTGCAGAAATTTCACTTATTTCGCGGCAAAATGTCAGAAATTCCCCTTATTTTCGGCAAAAAAGGCAGAAAATTCCCGTATTTTGGAGAATAAATTGCAGAAATTCACCTAATTTTAGGGTAAAAAAATACAGTAATTTTCTTTATTTTTGGGCAAAAAGGCAGAAATTCTCCTTATTTTAGGGCAAAAAGGCAGAAATTCTTCTTATTTTAGGGCAAAATTGCAGAAATTTTCCTTATTTGGGGGCAAAAAACAGAAATTCCCCTTATTTTGGGGCAAAATTGCAGAAATTTCCCTTATTATGGGGAAAAATTGCAGAAATTTCCCTTATTTTAGGGCAAAATTGCAGAAATTTCACTTATTTCAGAGAAAAAAAGCAAAATTTTTCTTATTTTGGGGCAAAAAGGCAGAAATTCCCATTATTTTGGGGCAAAAAGGCAGAAATTCACCTTATTTTGGGGTAAAATTGCAGAAATTTCACATATTTCAGGGCAAAAAGACAGAAATTCCCCTTATTTTAAGGCAGAAAGGCAGAAATTCCCCTTATTTTGGAATAAAATTGCAGAAATTTTTTTTCTTTAGGGGCAAAAAGGCAGAAAATCCACTTAATTTCGGGTAAAAAAGCAGAAATTCCTCTTATTTTGGAGCAAAATTGCAGAAACTCCCCTAAATTTGGGGCATAAAGGCAGAAATTCCCTTTATTTTGGGGCAAAAATAGAGAAATTCTCATTATTTTGGGGCAAAAATCAGAAATTTCCCTTATTTCGGGTCAAAATTTTAGAAATTTCTTTTATATTGTTACAGACTTGCAGAAATTTTTCTTATTTTGTGGCAAAAAAGCAGAAATTTCCCATATTTTGGTGCAAAAAGCCTAAAATTTCCTTTATTATGAGGTAAAATCCTGAAATTCCCCATATTTTGGGGCAAAAAGGCAGAAATTCCCCTCATTTGGAGGCAAAAATACACAAATTTCCCTTATTTTCGGGCATAATTGCAGGAATTTCATTTATTTCAGGGCAAAAAGTCAGAAATTCCTTTTATTTTGGGGCAAAAAGCAGAAATTTCTTTTATTTTGATACAAAATTGTAGAAATTTTCCTTATTTTGGAACAAAAAGGCAAAAATTACCCATATTTTGGGGAAAAAGGCAGAAATTCCCCTTATTTTGAGGTAAAAAGGCTGAAATTCCCGTTATTTTGGGGTAAAAAGGCAGAAATTCCCTTTACTTTGTGGCAAAAAGGCAGAAATTCCCGTTAATTGGGGCAGAAAAGCAGAAATTTTCCTTATTTAAGGGCAATAGGGCAGATATTCCCCATATTTTGTGGCAAAAAGGCAGAAATTCCCCTTATTTGGAGGTAAAATGATGAAATTCCCCCTTTTTTCGGCAAAAAGGCAGAAATTCCTATTATTTTGGGGCAAAATTGCAGAAATTTCCTTTATTTTGGGGCAAAATTGCAGAAATTTCCCTTATTTTGGGGCAAAATTGCAGAAATTTCACTTATTTCAGGGAAAAAGCACAGAAATTTCTCTTATTTTGGGGCAAATAGGCAGAAATTTCTTTTATTTTGGTACAAAATTGCAGAAATTTTCTTTATTTTGGGGCAAAAATGAAGAAATTCCCCATATTTTGGGGCAAAAAGGAAAAGATTCCCCTAATCATGAGGTAAAATGCTGAAATATCCCTTATTTTGGGGCAAAAAGACAGAAATTCCCTTTATTTTGTGGCAAAAAGGCAAAAATTTCCCTTATTTTGGGGCAAAATTGCAGAAATTTCACTTATTTCAGGGCAAAATTCAAAAATTCCTTTTATTTTTGGGCAAAAAGAGAAATTTTGTTTATTTTTGGGTAAAAAGGCAGAAATTTCACTTATTGTGAGGTAAGAAGGCAGAAATTCCTCTTATTTTGGGGCAAAAATGAAGAAATTTCCCCTTTTTTGTGGCAAAAGGTATATATTCTCCTTATTTTCGGGCAAAAAAGCAGAAATATCCCGTTTTTTGGAGCACAATTGCAGAAAATCCCCTAATTGTGGGGCAAAAAGGCAGAAATTCCCTATATGTTGGGGCAAAAAGACAGAAATTCTCCTTATTTTGGGGCAAAACTCAGAAATTCCACTTAGTTTGGGGCAAAATTTCAGAAATTTCTCTTATTTTGGGGCAAATTTGCAGAAATTTCACTTATTTTGGGGCAAAATTGCAGAAATTTCACTTATTTCAGATAAAAAAAAGGCAGAAATTTTTCTTATTTTAGGGCAAAAAGGCAGAAATTCCTAATATTTTGTGGCAAAAATGCAGAAATTCCCTTTATTTTGAGGTAAAAAGGCTGAAATTCCCCTTATTTGGGGGCAAAAAGGCAGAAATTTCCCTTATTTTGGGGCAAAATTGCAGAAATTTCACTTATTTCAGGGCAAAATTCAAAAATTCCTTTTATTTTGGGGCTAAAAGTCAGAAATTCCGTTTATTTTTGGGTAAAAAGGCAGAAATTTCACTTATTTTGAGGTAAGAAGGCAGAAATTCCTCTTATTTTGGGGCAAAATGAAGAAATTTCCCTTTTTTGTGGCAAAAGTTATACATTCCCCTTATTTTCGGGCAAAAAAGCAGAAATTCCCCGTATTTAGGAGCAAGATTGCAGAAAATCCCCTAATTGTGGGGCAAAAAGGCAGAAATTCCCTATATGTTGGGGCAAAAAGACAGAAATTCTCCTTATTTTGGGGCAAAACTCAGAAATTCCACTTATTTTGGGGCAAAATTCCAGAAATTTCCCTTATTTTGGGGCAAAATTGCAGAAATTTTACTTATTTTGGGGCAAAATTGCAGAAATTTCACTTATTTCAGGTAAAAATGGCAGAAATTTTTCTTATTTTGGGGCAAAAAGGCAGAAATTCCTAATATTTTGTGGCAAAAATGCAGAAATTCCCCTTATTTTGAGGTAAAAAGGCTGAAATTCCCCTTATTTGGGGGCAAAAAGGCAGAAATTTCCCTTATTTTGGGGCAAAATTGCAAACATTTCACTTATTTCAGGGTAATAAGTCAGAAATTTTTTTTTATTTTGGGGCAAAAAACACAGAAATTCCCTTTGTTTTGGAAGGAAAATACAGAAATTCCACTTCTTTAGAGGCAAAAAGGCAGAAATTCCCCTTATTTTGAATAAAAAATGAAGAAATTCCCCTAATTGTTGGGCAAAAAGGCAGAAATTCCCTATATGTTGGGGCAAAAAGACAGAAATTCTTCTTATTTTGGGACAAAACTCAGAAATTCCACTTATTTTGGGGCAAAATTGCAGGAATTTACCTTATTTTGAGGCAAAATTGCAGAAATTTCCCTTATTTGGGGCAAAACTGCAGAAATTTCACTTATTTTCAGGTAAAAAGGCTGAAATATCCTTTATTTTGGGGCAAAAAGGAAGAAATTCCCCTTATTTTGGGGCAAAATTGCAGAAATTTTCCTTATTTTGGGGCAAAAAGGCTGAAATTCTTATTTTGAGGTAAAATGCTGAAATTCCCCATATTTTGGGGCAAAAGGCAAAACTTCTTCTTATTTTGGGGCAAAGAGGCACAAATTTCTCTTATTTTCGGGCAAAATTGCAGAAATTTCATTTATTTCAGGGCAAAAAGTCAGAAATTCCTTTTATTTTGGGGCAAAGAGCAGAAATTTCTTTTATTATGGTACAAAATTGAAGAAATTTATCTTATTTTGAAACAAAAAGGCAGAAAATTCCCCTTATTTTGAGGCAAAAGGCAGAAATTATTCTCAATTTGAGGTAAAATGCAGAAATTCCCTTTAATTTGGGGCTGAAAAACAGAAATTCCCTGTATTTTGAAGCAAAATTGCAGAAATTCTCATAATTTTTGGGCAAAAAGGCAGAAATTCTCCTTATTATGGGGCAAAAAGACAGAAAATCTCCTTTTTCGGGAGCAAACAGTCAGAAATTCCCCTTATTTTGGGGCAAAATTGCAGAAATTTCCTTTACATTGGGGCAAAATTGTAGAAATTTCCCTTATTTTGGGGCAAAATTGCATAAATTTCACGTATTTCAGGGAAAAAAGGCAGAAATTTTTTTGGGGGGGCAAAAAGGCAGAAATTTTTTTTATTTTGGTACAAAATTGCAGAAATTTTTCTTATTTTGGGGCAAAAAGTCAGAAATTCCCTATATTTTGGGGCAAAAAGGCAGAAATTCCCCTTATTTTGAGGTAAAAAGGCTGAAATTCCCCTTATTTTGGGGCAAAAAGACAGAAATTTCGTTTATTTTGGGGAAAAGGCAGAAATTGCACTTATTTTGAGTCAAAAAGGTGGAAATTCCCCTTATTTTGGGGCAAAAATGAAGAAATTTGCTTTTTTATGGCAAAAGGTATACATTCCCTTTATTTTCGGGCTAAAAGGCAGAAATTCTTTGTATTTTGGAGCAAAATTGCAGAAATTCTCATAATTTTCGGGCAAAAAGGCAGAAATTCTCCTTATTTTGGGGCAAAAAGACAGAAAATCTCATTTTTCGGGAGCAAACAGTCAGAAATTCCTCTTATTTTGGGGCAAAATTGCAGAAATTTTTTTTACATTGGAGCAAAATTGCAGAAATTTCCCTTATTTTGGGGCAAAACTGAAGAAATTTTCTTTTTTTATGGCAAAAAGGTATGCATTCTTCTTATTTTCGGGCAAAAAGGCAGAAATTCCCCTATTTTGGAGCAAAATTGCCTAAATTCCCCTAATTGTGGGCCAAAAAGGGAGAAATTCCCTATATGTTGTGGCAAAAAGACAGAAATTCTCCTTATTTTGGGGCAAAACTCAGAAATTCCACTTATTTTAGGGCAAAATTCCAGAAATTTCCCTTATTTTGGGGCAAAATTGCAGAAATTTCACTTATTTCATGGTAAAAATGCAGAAATTTTCCTCATTTTGGGGCAAAAATGAAGAAATTCCAAATATTTTGTGGCAAAAATGCAAAAATTCCCCTTATTTTGTGATAAAAAGGCAGAAATTTCCCTTATTTGGGGGCAAAAAGCAGAAATTTCCCTTATTTGGGGGCAAAATTGAAGAAATTTCACTTATTTCAGGGTAATAAGTCAGAAATTTTCCTTATTTGGGGCAAAAAAGACAGAAATTCCTTTTGTTTTGGGGGAAAAAGTCAGAAATTCCACTTATTTAGAAGCAAAAAAGCAGAAATTCCCCTTATTTTGGAGCAAAAATGAAGAAATTTTTTTTTTGTGGCAAAAGGTATGCATTCTTCTTATTTTCAGGCTAAAAAGCAGAAATTCCCCATATTTTGGAGCAAAATTGCAGAAATTCCCCTAATTGTGGGGCAAAAAGACAGAAATTCTTTTTATTTTGGGGCAAAACTCAGAAATTCCACTTATTTTGGGACAAAATTCCAGAAATTTCACTTATTTTGGGGCAAAATTGCAGAAATTTCACTTATTTTGGCAAAATTGCAGAAATTTCAATTATTTCAGAAAAAAAGCAGAAATTTTCTTATTTTGGTGCAAAAAGGCAGAAATTTCTTTTATTTTGGTACAAAATTGCAGAAATTTTTCTTATTTGGGGGCAAAAAGCAGAAATCCCCTATATTTTGGGGCAAAAATGCATAAATTCCTCTTATTTTGAGGTAAAAAGGCTGAAATTTCCCTTATTTGGGGGCAAAAAGACAGAAATTTCCCTTATTTTGAGGCAAAATTGCAGAAATTTCACTTATTTCAGGGTAATAAGTCAGAAATTTTTCTTACTTTGGGGCAAAAAACAGAAATTCCCTTTGTTTTGGGGGAAAAAGACAGAAATTCCACTTATTTAGAGGCAAAAAAGCAGAAATTCTTCTTTATTGGAGCAAAAATGAAGAAATTTATCTTTTTTTGTGGCAAAAGGTATACATTCCGCTTATTTTCGGGCTAAAAAGCAGAAATTCCCCGTATTTTGTATCAAAATTGCAGAAATTCCCCTTATTTTGGAGCAAAAATAAAGAAATTTCCCTTTATTATGGTAAAAAGGTATGCATTCTTCTTATTTTCGGGCAAAAAGGCAGAAATTCCCCGTATTTTGGACCAAAATTGCAGACATTCCCCTAATTGTGGGGCAAAAAGGCAGAAATTCCCTATATGTTGGGGCAAAAAGACAGAAATTCTCCTTATTTCGGGGCAAAACTCAGAAATTCCACTTATTTTGGGGCAAAATTCCAGAAATTTCCCTTATTTTAGGGCAAAATTGCAGAAATTTCACTTATTTTGGGGCAAAATTGCAGAAATTTCACTTATTTCAGAAAAAAAGCAGAATTTATTTATTTTGGTGCAAAAAGGCAGAAATTTCTTTTATTTTGGTACAAAATTGCAGAAATTTTTCTTATTTTGGGGCGAAAAGGCAGAAATCTCCCATATTTTGTGGCAAAAATGCAGAAATTTCTCTTATTTTGAGGTAAAAAGGCTGAAATTCCCCTTATTTGGGGGCAAAAGGCAGAAATTTCCCTTATTTTGGGGCAAAATTGCAGAAATTTCACTTATTTCAGGGTAATAAGTCAGAAATTGTTTTTATTTTGGGGCAAAAAAGACAGAAATTCTCTTTGTTTTGGGGGAAAAAGACAGAAATTCCACTTATTTAGAGGCACAAAAGCAGAAATTCCCCTTATTTTGGAGCAAAACTGAAGAAATTTCCCTTTTTTATGGCAAAAAGGTATGCATTCTTCTTATTTTCGGGCAAAAAGGCAGAAATTCCCCCTATTTTGAAGCAAAATTGCAGAAATTCCCCTAATGGTGGGGCAAGAAGGGAGAAATTCTCTATATTTTGGGGCAAAAAGACAGAAATTCTCCTTATTTTGGGGCAAAACTCAGAAATTCCACTTATTTTGGGGCAAAATTCCAGAAATTTCCCTTATTTGGGGGCAAAATTGCAGAAATTTCACTTATTTTGGGGCAAAATTGCAGAAATTTAACTTATTTAAGAAAAAAATTCAGAAATTTTCCTATTTTGGTGCAAAAAGGCAGAAATTTTTTTTATTTTGATACAAAATTGCAGAAATTTTTCTTTTTTTGGGGCAAAAAGGCAGAAATCACTATATATTGGGTCAAAAATGCAGAAATTCCTCTTATTTTGAGGAAAAAAGGCGAAATTTTCCTTATTTGGGGGCAAAAAGGCAGAAATTTCCCTTATTTTGAGGCAAAATTGCAGAAATTTCACTTATTTCAGTGTAATAAGTCAGAAATTTTCCTTATTTTGGGGCAAAAAAGCCAAAAATTCCCTTTGTTTTGGGGGAAAAAGACAGAAATTCCACTTTTTTAGAGGCAAAAAAGCAGAAATTCCTTTTATTTTGGAGTAAAAATGAAGAAATTTCCCTTTTTTGTGGCAAAAGGTATACATTCCACTTATATTTGGGCTAGAAAGCAGAAATTACCCGTATTTTGGAGCAAAATTGCAGAAATTCCCCTAATTGTGGGGCAAAAAGGCAGAAATTCCCTATATGTTAGGGCAAAAAGACAGAAATTCTCCTTATTTTGGGGCAAAACTCAGAAATTCCACTTATTTTGGGGCAAAATTCCAGAAATTTCCCTAATTTTGTAGCAAAATTGCAGAAATTTCACTTATCTTGGGGCAAAATTGCAGAAATTTCACTTATTTCATAGTAAAAAGGCAGAAATTTTCCTTATTTTTGGGCAAAAATGCAGAGATTCCAAATATTTTGTGGTAAAAATGCAAAAATTCTCCTTATTTTGAGGTAAAAAGGCAGAAATTCCCCTTATTTGGGGGCAAAAATCAGAAATTTTTCTTATTCTGGGGCAAAATTGCAGAAATTTCACTTATTTCAGGGTAATAAGTCAGAAATTTTCCTTATTTGGGGCAAAAAACACAGAAATTCCCTTTGTTTTGGGAAAAAAAGACAGAAATTCCACTTATTTAGAAGCAAAAAGGCAGAAATTTCCCTTATTTTGGTGCAAAAATGAAGAAATTTCCCTTTTTTGTGGCAAAAGGTATACATTCCCCTTATTTTCAGGCTAAAAAGCAGAAATTCCCCGTATTTTGGAGCAAAATTGCATAAATTCCCCTAATTGTGGGGCAAAAAGGCAGAAATTCCCTATATGTTGGGGCAAAAAGACAGAAATTCTCTTTATTTTGGGGCAAAACTCAGAAATTCCACTTATTTTGGGCCAAATTTCCAGAAATATCACTTATTTTGGGGCAAAATTGCAGGAATTTCACTTATTTTGGGGCAAAATTGCAGAAATTTCACTTATTTCAGAAAAAAAAGCAGAAATTTTCTTATTTTGATGCAAAAGGCAGAAATTTCTTTTATTTTGGTACAAAATTGCAGAAATTTTTCTTATTTGGGGGCAAAAAGGCATAAATCTCTTATATTTTGGGGCAAAAATGCATAAATTCCTCTTATTTTGAGGTAAAAAGGCTGAAATTCCCCTTATTTGGGGGCAAAAAGGCAGAAATTTTCCTTATTTTGAGGCAAAATTGCAGAAATTTCACTTATTTCAGGGTAATAAGTCAGAAATTTTCCTTATTTTGGGGCAAAATACAGAAATTTCCTTGGTTTTGGGGGAAAAAGACAGAAATTCCACTTATTTAGAGGCAAAAAAGCAGAAATTCTTCTTATTTTGAAGCAAAAATGAAGAAATTTATCTTTTTTGTGGCAAAAGGTATACATTCCCCTTATTTTCGGGCTAAAAAGAAGAAATTCCCCGTATTTTGGAGCAAAATTGAAGAAATTCCCCTTATTTTGGAGCAAAAATGAAGAAATTTCCCTTTTTTTATGGCAAAAAGGTATGCATTCTTTATATATTCGTGCAAAAAGGCAGAAATTCCCCGTATTTTGGAGCAAAATTGCAGAAATTCCCCTAAATGTGGGGCAAAAATGCAGAAATTCCCTATATTTTATGACAAAAAGAGAGAAATTCTCCTTATTTTGGGGCAAAACTCAGAAATTCCACTTATTTTGGGGCAAAATTCCAGAAATTTCCCTTATTTAGGGGCAAAATTGAGAAATTTCACTTATTTTGGGGCAAAATTGCAGAAATTTCACTTATTTCAGAGAAAAAAAGCAGAAATTTTCCATATTTTGGTGCAAAAGGGAAGAAATTCCTAATATTTTGTGGGAAAAAGGCAGAAATTCCCCTTATTATGATGGTAAAAAAGCTGAAATTCCCTTCATTGGGGGCAAAAAGGCAGAAATTTCCCTTATTTTGGGGCAAAATTGCAGAAATTTCACTTATTTCAGGGTAATAAGTCAGAAATTTTCCTTATTTTGGGGCCAAATGACAGAAATTTTCTTTGTTTTGGGGGGAAAAGACAGAAATTCCACTTATTTAGAGGCAAAAAAGCATAAATTCCCCTTATTTTGGAGCAAAAATGAAGAAATTTCCTTTTTTTATGGCAAAAAGGTATGCATTCTTTATATTTTCGGGCAAAAAAGCAGAAATTCCCCGTATTTTGGAGCAAAATTGCAGAAATTCCCCTAATTGTGGGGCGAAAAGGCAGAAATTCCCTGTGTGTTGAGGCAAAAAGACAGAAATTCTCCTTATTTTGGGGCAAAACTCAGAAATTCCACTTATTATGGGGCAAAATTGCAGAAATTTTACTTATTTCAGAGTAATAAGTCAGAAATTTTCCTTATTTTGGTGCAAAAAAGACAAAAATTCCATTTGTTTTGAAGGATAAAGACAGAAATTCCACTTATTTAGAGGCAAAAAAGCAGAAATTCCCCTTATTTTGGAGCAAAACTGAAGAAATTTCTCTTTTTTATCGCAAAAAGGTATGCATTCTTCTTATTTTCGGGCAAAAGGCAGAAATTCCCCGTATTTTGGATCAAAATTGCAGAAATTCCCCTAATTGTGGGGCAAAACGGCAGAAATTCCCTATATGTTGGGGCAAAAAGACAGAAATTCTCCTTATTTCGGGGGAAAACTCAGAAATTCCACTTATTTTGGGGCAAAATTCCAGAAATTTCCCTTATTTTGGGGCAAAATTGCAGAAATTTCACTTATTTTGAAGCAAAATTGCAGAAATTTCACTTATTTAAAAAAAATTCAGAAATTTTCCTATTTTGGTGCAAAAAGGCAGAAATTTCTTTGATTTTGGTACAAAATTGCAGAAATTTTTCTCATTTTGGGGCAAAAAGGCAGAAATCTCCCATATTTTGGGGCAAAAATGCAGAAATTCCCCTTATTTTGAGGTAAAAAGCCTGAAATTCCCATTATTTCGGGGCAAAAAGGCAGAAATTTCCCTTATTTTGAGGCAAAATTGCAGAAATTTCACTTATTTCATTGTAATAAGTCAGAAATTTTCCTTATTATGGGGCAAAAAAGACAGAAATTCCCTTTGTTTTGGGGGAAAAAGACAGAAATTCCACTATTTTAGAGGCAAAAAAGCAGAAATTCCTTTTATTTTGGAGTAAAAATGAAGAAATTTCCCTTTTTTGTGGCAAAAGGTATACATTCCACTTATTTTTGGGCTAAAAAGCAGAAATTCCCCGTATTTTGGAGCAAAATTGCAGAAATTCCCCTAATTGTGGGGCAAAAAGGCAGAAATTCCCTATATGTTGGGGCAAAAAGACAGAAATTCTCCTTATTTTGGGGCAAAACTCAGAAATTCCACTTATTTTGGGGCAAAATTCCAGAAATTTCCCTTATTTTGGGGCAAAATTGCAGAAATTTCACTTATTTTGGGGCAAAATTGCAGAAATTTCACTTATTTCAGGGAAAAAAGGAAGAAATTTTTCTTATTTTGGGGCAAAAAAACCAGAAATTTCTTTTATTTTGTGGCAAAAATGCAGAAATTCCCCTTCTTTTGAGGTAAAAAGGCTGAAATTTCCCTTATTTAATGGCAAAAAGTCAGAAATTTCCTTTATTTTGGGGCAAAATTGGAGAAATTTCACTTATTTCAGGGTAATAAGTCAGAAATTTTACTTATTTTGGGGCCAAAATAACAGAAATTCTCTTTGTTTTGAAGGAAAAGACAGAAATTCCACTTATTTAGAGGCAAAAAAGCAGAAATTCCCCTTATTTTGAAGCAAAAATGAAGAAATTTCCTTTTTTTTATGGCAAAAAGGTATGCATTCTTCTTATTTTCGGGCAAAAAGGCAGAAATTCCCCGTATTTTGGAGCAAAATTGCAGAAATTCCCCTAATTGTGGGGCAAAAAGACAGAAATTCAATATATGTTGGGGCAAAAAGACAGAAATTCTCCTTATTTTGGGGCAAAACTCAGAAATTCCACTTATTTTGGGGCAAAATTCCAGAAATTTTCTTTATTTTGGGGCAAAATTGCAGAAATTTCACTTATTTTGGGGCAAAATTGCAGAAATTTCACTTATTTCATGGTAAAAAGGCAGAAATTTTCCTTATTTTGGGGCGAAAATGCAGAAATTCCTAATATTTTGTGGTAAAAATGCAGAAATTCCCCTTATTTTGAGGTAAAACTGAAATTCCCCTTATTTGGGAACAAAAAAGCAGAAATTTCCCTTATTTTGGGGCAAAATTGCAGAAATTTCACTTATTTCAGGGTAAAAGTAAGAAATTTTCCTTATTTGGGGCAAAAAAGACAAAAATCCCATTTGTTTTGGGGGAAAAAGACAGAAATTCCACTTATTTAGAGGCAAAAAAGCAGAAATCCCCTTATTTTGGAGCAAAAATGAAGAAATTTCCCTTTTTTGTGGCAAAAGGTATACATTCCCCTTATTTTCAGGCTAAAAAGCAGAAATACTCCGTATTTTGGAGCAAAATTGCAAAAATTCCCCTAATTGTGGGGCAAAAATGCAGAAATTCTCTATATGTTAGGGCAAAAGGAAAGAAATTCTTTTTATTTTGGGGCAAAACTCAGAAATTCTACTTATTTTGGGGCAAAATTCCAGATATTTCCCTTATTTTGGGGCAAAATTGCAGAAATTTTACTTATTTTGGGGCAAAATTGCAGAAATATCACTTATTTCAGGGAAAAAAGGCAGAAATTTTTCATATTTTGGGGCAAAAAAGACAGAAATTCCCTTTGCTTTGGGGGAAAAAGAGAGAAATTCAACTTATTTAGAGGCAAAAAAGCAGAAATTCTTCTTATTTTGGAGCAAAAATGAAGAAATTTTCTTTTTTTATGGAAAAAAGGTATGCATTCTTCTTATTTTCAGACAAAAAGGGAGAAATTCCCCGTATTTTGGAGCAAAATTGAAGAAATTTCCTTAATTGTGTGCAAAAAGGCAAAAATTCCCTATATGTTGTGGCAAAAAGACAGAAATTCTCCTTATTTTGGGGCAAAATTCAGAAATTTCACTTATTTTTGGGCAAAATTGCAGAAATTTCACTTATTTCAGAAAAAAAAGGAGAAATTTTCTTATTTTGGGGCAAAAGGCAGAAATTCTCCTTATTTTAGGGCAAAATTGCAGAAATTTCCCTTATTTTGTGACAAAAAACAGAAATTCTCTTTATTTTGGGGCAATATTACAGAAAATACCTTTATTATGGGGAAAAATTGCAGATATTTCTTTTATTTTAAGGATAAATTGCAGAAATTTCACTTATTTCAGAGAAAAAAAGCAAAACTTTTTCTTATTTTAGGGCAAAATGCAGAAATTCCCATTATTATGGGGCACAATGGCAGAAATTCACCTTATTTTGGGGTGAAATTGCAGACATTTCACATATTTCAGGGCAAAAAGGCAGAAATTCCCCTTATTTTGAAGCAAAAATGAAAAAATTTCCATTTTTTATGGCAAAAGTATACATTCTTCTTATTTTCGGGCAAAAAGGCAGAAATTCCCTGTATTTTGGAGAAAAATTGCAGAAATTCCCCTAATTGTGGGGCAAAAAGGCAGAAATTTCCTATATGTTGGGGCAAAAAGACAGAAATTCTCCTTATTTTGGGGCAAAACTCAGAAATTGCACTTATTTTGGGGCAAAATGCCAAAAATTTCCCTTATTTTGGGGCAAAATTGCAGAAATTTCACTTATTTTGGGGCAAAATTGCAGAAATTTCTCTTATTTCGGAAAAAAAGCAGAATTTATTTATTTTGGTGCAAAAAGGCAGAAATTTCTTTTATTTTGGTACAAAATTGCAGAAATTTTTCTTATTGTGGGGCAAAAATGCAGAAATCTCCCATATATTGGGGCAAAATGCAGGAATTCCTCTTATTTTGAGGTAAAAAGGCTGAAATTCCCATTATTTGGAAGCAAAAAGGCAGAAATTTCCCTTATTTTGAGACAAAATTTCAGAAATTTCACTTATTTCGGAGAAAAAAAGCAAAAATTTTTCTTATTTTAGAGCAAAATGCAGAAATTCCCATTATTTTGGGGGCAAAAAGGCATAAATTCCCCTTATTTGGGGGCAAAAAGGCAGATATTCCCCTTATTTTGGGATAAAATTGCAGAAATGTCCCTTGTTTGGGGGCAAAATGCAGAAAATCCCCATAATTTCGGGCAAAAAAGCAGAAATTCCCCGTATTTTGGAGCAAAATTGCAGAAATTCCCCTAATATTGGGGCAAAAATGCAGAAATTCCCTTTATTTGGGGCAAATCGGCAGAAGTTCTTCTTATTTTTGGGAAAAGAGGCAGAAATTCCCTGTATTTTGAAGCAAAATTGCAGAAACTCCCCTAATTTTGGGGCAAAAAGGCAGAAATTCCCTTTATTTTGGGGCAAAAATACAGAAATTCTCCTTATATCGGGGCAAAAATCAGAAATTTCCCTAATTTTGGAGCAAAATTTTAGAAATTTCTTTTATTTTGGTACAGAATTGCAGAAATTTTTCTTATTTTGTGGCAAAAATGTAGAAATTTCCCATATTTTGGGGCAAAAATGCAGAAATTCTTCTTATTTTGAGGTAAAAAGGCTGAAATTCCCCTTATTTGGGGGCAAAAAGGCAGAAATTTCTCTTATTTTGGGGCAAAATTGCAGAAATTTCACTTATTTCAGGGAAATAAGTCAGAAATTTTCCTTATTTTGAGGCAAAAAAGACAGAAATTCCCTTTGTTTTGGGGCACAATGGCAGAAATTACACTTATTTAGAGGCAAAAAGGCAGAAATTCCCCTTATTTTGAAGCAAAAATGAAGAAATTTCTATTTCTTATGGCAAAAAGGTATGCATTCTTCTTATTTTCGGGCAAAAAGGCAGAAATTCTTTGTATTTTGGAGCAAGGTTGCAGAAATTCCCCTAATTGTGGGGCAAAAAGGCAGAAATCCCCTATATGTTGGGGCAAAAAGAAAGAAATTCTCCTTATTTTGGGGCAAAACTCAGAAATTCCACTTATTTTGGGGCAAAATTTCAGAAATTTCCCTTATTTTGGAGCAAAATTGCAGAAATTTCACTTATTTCAAAGAAAAAAAAGCACAAATTTTCTTATTTTGGGGCAAAAAGGCAGAAATTTCATTTATTTTGGTACAAAATTGCAGAAATTTTTCTTAATTTGGGCAAAAATGCAGAAATTTCCCATATTTTTCGACAAAAATGCAGAAATTCCCCTTATTTTGAGGTAAAAAGGCTGAAATTCCTCTTATTTTGGGGCAAAAAGTTAGAAATTCCCCTTATTTTAAAGGAAAAAGACAGAAATTCCGTTTATTTTTGTGGAAAAGTCAGAAATTGCACTTATTTTGTGTCAAAAAGGCGGAAAATCCCCTTATTTTGGGGTAAAAAATGAAGAAATTAACCTTTTTTATGGCAAAAAGGTATACATTCTTTTTATTTTCGAGCAAAATTGCAGAAATTCCCCTAATTATGGGGAAAAAAGGCAGAAATTCCCCGTAATTTGGAGCAAAATTGCAGAAATTCCCCTAATTTTGGGGCAAAAACGCAGAACGTCCTTTTATTTTGGGGTAAAACTGCAGAAATTTCACTTATTTCGCGGCAAAATGGCAGAAATTCCCTTTATTTTCGGAGAAAAAGGCAGAAAATCCCCGTATTTTAGAGCAAAATTGCAGAAATTTACCTAATTTTGGGGTAAAACATGCAATAATTTTCTTTATTTGGGGGCAAAAAGGCAGAAATTCCCCTTATTTTGGGGCAAAAATCAAAAATATCCCTTATTTTGGGGCAAAATTTTAGAAATTTCTTTTATTTTGGTACAGAATTGCAGAAATTTTTCTTATTTTGTGGCAAAAAGGAAGAAATTTCCCATATTTTGGAACAAAAATGCAGAAATTCCCCTTATTTTGAGGTAAAAGGGCTGAAATTCCCCTTATTTTGGGGCACAAAGAAAGAAATTTCACTTATTTTGGGGCAAAATTGCAGAAATTTCACTTATTTCAGAAAATAAAGGAGAAATTTTCTTATTTTCGGGCAAAAAGTCAGAAATTTCTTTTTTTTGGTACAAAATTGCAGAAATTTTTCTTATTTTGGGGCAAAAAGGCATAAATTTCCCATATTTTGGGGCAAAAATGCTGAAATTCCCCTTATTTCGGGGCAAAAAGGCAGAAATTTCCCTTATTTTGGGGCAAAATTGCAGAAATTTCACTTATTTCAGGGTAATAAGTCAGAAATTTTCCTTACTTTGGGGCCAAAAGGACAAAAATTCCCTTTGTTTTTGGGGAAAAAGACAGAAATTCCACTTATTTAGAGGCAAAAAAGCAGAAATTTCTCTTATTTTGGAGCAAAAATGAAGAAATTTCCCTTTTTTATGGCAAAAAGTTATGCATTCTTCTTATTTTCGGGCAAAAAGGCAGAAATTCCCCGTATTTTGGAGCAAAATTGCAGAAATTCCCCTAATTGTGGGGCAAAAAGGCAGAAATTCCCTATATGTTGGGGCAAAAATACAGAAATTCTCATTATTTTGGGGCAAAACTCAGAAATTCCACTTAATTTGGCCCAAAATTCCAGAAATTTCCCTTATTTTGAGGCAAAATTGCAGAAATTTCACTTATTTTGGGTCAAAATTGCAAAAATTTCACTTATGTCAGAAAAAAAAGCAGAAATTTTCTTATTTTGTTGCAAAAAGGCAGAAATTTCTAATATTTTGGTACAAAATTGCAGAAATTTTTCTTATTTTAGGGCAAAAAGGCAGAAATCTCCCATATTCTGGGGCAAAAATGCAGAAATTCCTCTTATTTTTAGGTAAAAAGGCTGAAATTCCCCTTATTTGGGGGCAAAAATTTCCCTTATTTTGAGGCAAAATTGCAGAAATTTCACTTATTTCAGAGAACAAAAGCAGAAATTTTCTTATTTTGGGGCAAAAAGGCAGAAATTTCTTTTATTTTGGTACAAAATTGCAGAAATGTTTCTTATTTTGGGGCAAAAAGGCAGAAATCTCCCATATTTTGGGGCAAAAAAGCAGAAATTTCCCTTATTTTGAGGTAAAAACGCTGAAATTCCCCTTATTTGGGGGCAAAAAGGCAGAAATTTCCCTTATTTTGAGGCAAAATTGCAGAAATTTCACTTATTTCAGAATAATAAGTCAGAAATTTTCCTTATTTTGGGGCAAAAAACAGAAATTCTCTTTGTTTTAAAGGAAAAAGACTGATATTCCACTTATTTAGAGGCTAAAAAGCAGAAATTCTTATTATTTTGGAGCAAAAATGAAGAAATTTTCCTTTTTTTGTGGAAAAAGGTAAACATTCCTCTAATTTTCGGGCTAAAAAGCAGAAATTCCCCGTATTTTGGAGCAAAATTGCAGAAATTTCCCTAATTGTGGGGCAAAAAGGCAGAAATTCCCTATATGTTGGGGCAAAAAGACAGAAATTCTCCTTATTTTGGGGCAAAACTCAGAAATTCCACTTATTTTGGGGCAAAATTCCAGAAATTTCCCTTATTTTGGGGCAAAATTGCAGAAATTTCACTTATTTTGGGGCGAAATTGCAGAAATTTCACTTTTTTCATGGAAAAAAAGGCAGAAATTTTCCTTATTTTGGGGCAAAAAGGCAGAAATTCCTCTTATTTTGATGTAAAAAGGCTGAAATTCCCCTTATTTGGGGGCAAAAAGGCATAAATTTCCCTTATTTTGGGGCAAAATTGCAGAAATTTCACTTATTTCAGGGTAATAAGTCAGAAATTTTCCTTATTTTGGGGCAAAAAAGACAGAAATTCCCTTTGTTTTGGGATAAAAAGACAGAAATTCCACTTATTTAGAGGCAAAAAAGCAGAAATTCCACTTATTTTGGAGTAAAAATTAAGAGATTTCCCTTTTTTATGGCAAAAAGGTATGCATTCTTTTTATTTTCGGACAAAAAGGCAGAAATTCCCCGTATTTTGGAGCAAAATTGCAGAAATTTCACTTATTTCAGAATAAAAATGAGAAATTTTCTTATTTTGGGGCAAAAGGCAGAAATTCCCCTTATTTTATGGCAAAATTGCAGAAATTGCCTTTATTTGGGGACAAAAAACAGAAATTCCCTTTATTTTGGGGCAAAATTGCAGAAAATTTTTTTATTATGGGAAAAAATTGAAGATATTTCTTTTATTTTAAGGCAACATTGCAGAAATTTCACTTATTTCAGAGAAAAAAACAAAAATCTTTCTTATTTTTGGCAAAATGCAGAAATTCCCATTATTTTGGGGCAAAAAGGCAGAAATTCACCTTATTTTGGGGTAAAATTGAAGACATGTCACATATTTCAGGGCATAAAGGCAGAAATTGCCCTTATTTGGGGGCAAAAAGGCAGAAATTCCCCTTATTTTGGGATAAAATTGCAGAAATTACCCTTGTTTGGGGGCAAAAAGGCAGATAATCCCCTTAATTTCGGGCAAAAAGCCAGAAATTCCCTGTATTTTGGAGCAAAATTGCAGAAATTCTCCTAATATTGGGGCAAAAATGCAGAAATTCCCTTTGTTTGGGGCAAATTGGCAGAAGTTCCCCTTATTTTCAGAAAAAGAGGCAGAAATTCCCATTATTTTGAAGCAAAATTGCAGAAACTCCCCTAATTTTGGGGCAAAAAGGCAGAAATCCCCTTTATTTTGGGGCAAAAATACAGAAATTCTCCTTATATCTGGGCAAAAATCAGAAATTTCCCTTATTTTGGAGCAAAATTTTAGAAATTTCTTTTATTTTGGTACAGAATTGGAGAAATTTTTCTTATTCTGTGGCAAAAAGGCAGAAATTTCTTTTATTTTGGTGCAAAATTGCAGAAATTTTTCTTATTTTGGGGCAAAAAGGCATAAATTTCCCATATTTTGGGGCAAAAATGTAGAAATTTTCTTTATTTTGAGGTAAAAAGGCTGAAATTTCCCTTATTTGGGGGCAAAAAGGCAGAAATTTCTCTTATTTTGGGGCAAAATTGCAGAAATTTCACTTATTTCAGAAAAAAAGGAAAAATTTTCTTATTTGGGGGCAAAAAGGCAGAAATTTCTTTTATTTTGGTGCAAAATTACAGAAATTTTCTTTATTTTGGGGCAAAAAAGACAGAAATTCCCTTTGTTTTGGGGGAAAAAGACAGAAATTCCACTTATTTAGAGGCAAAAAAGCAGAAATTCCCCTTATTTTGGAGCAAAAATGAAGAAATTTCCCTTTTTCATGGCAAAAAGGTATGCATTCTTCTTATTTTCGGGCAAAAAGGCAGAAATTCCCTATATGTTGGAGCAAAAAGTCAGAAATTCTCCTTATTTTGGGGCAAAACTAAGATATTCCACATATTTTGGGGCAAAATTCCATAAATTTCCCTTATTTTGGGGCAAAATTGCAGAAATATCACTTATTTTAAGGCAAAATTGGAGAAATTTCACTTATTTCAGAAGAAAAAAGCAGAAATTTTCTTGTTTTGGGGCAAAAAGGGAGAAATTTCTTTTATTTTTGTACAAAATTGCAGAAATTTTTCTTATTTTGGGGCAAGAAGGCAGAAATTTCCTATATTTTGGGGCAAAAATTCAGAAATTCCCCTTATTTTTAGGTAAAAAGGCTGAAATTCTCTTTATTTGGGAGCAAAAAGGCAGAAATTGCCCTGATTTTGTGGCAAAATTCCAGAAATTTCACTTATTTTAGGGTAATAAGTCAGAAATTTTTTATTTTGGGGCAAAAAGGCAGAAATTTCTTTTATTTTGGTACAAAATTACAGAAATTTTTCTTATTTTGGGGCAAAAAAGAAGAAATTTCCCTTATTTTGGGGCAAAATTGCAGAAATTTCACTTATTTTGATGTAAAAAGGCTGAAATTCCCCTTATTTTGGGGCAAAATGGCAGAAGTTTTCCTTATTTTGGGGCAAAATTGCAGAAATTTCACTTATTTCAAGGTAATAAGTCAGAAATTTTCCTTATTTTGGGGCAAAAAAACAGAAATTCCTTGTTTTGGGGGAAAAAGACAGAAATTCCACTTATTTAGAGGCAAAAAAGCAGAAATTCCCCATATTTTGGAGCAAAATTGCAGAAATTCCCCTAATTGTGGGGCAAAAAGGCAGAAATTCCCTATATGTTAGGGCAAAACGACAGAAATTCTCCTCACTTGGGGGCAAAATTCAGAAATTCCATTTATTTTGGGGCAAAATTCCCAAAATTCCCCTTATTTTGGGGCAAAATTGCAGAAATTTCAATTATTTTGGGGCAAAATTGCAGAAATTTCACTTTTTTCAGGGAAAAAAGGCCGAAATTTTCCGTTTTTAGGGGCAAAAAGGCAGAAATTCCTAATATTTTGAGGCAAAAATGCAGAAATTCCATTTATTTAGAGGCAAAAAAGCAGAAATTCCCCTTACTTTGGAGCAAAATTGCAGAAATTTCCCTTTTTATAGCCAAAAGGTATGCATTCTTCTTATTTTCAGGCAAAAAGGCAGAAATTCCCCGTATTTTGGAGTAATTGCAGAAATTCCCTATATGTTGGGGCAAAAAGACAGAAATTCTCCTTATTTTGGGGCAAAACTCAGAAATTCCACTTATTTTGTAACAAAATTTCATAAATTTCCCTTATTTTTGGCCAAAATTGCAGAAATTTCACTTATTTTGGGGCAAAATTGCAGAAATTTCACTTATTTCAGAGAAAAAAAGCAGAAATTTTCTTATATTGGGGCAAAAAGGCAGAAATTTCCCATATTTTGAGGCAAAAATGCAGAAATTCCCCTTATTTTGAGGTAAAAAGGCTGAAATTCCCCTTATTTGGGGGCAAAAAGGCAGAAATTTCCCATATTTTGGGGCAAAATTGCAGAAATTTCACTTATTTCAGGGTACTAAGTCAGAAATTTTTCTTACTTTGGGGCAAAAAAGACAGAAATTCCCTTTGTTTTCAGGGAAAAAGACAGAAATTCCACTTATTTAGAGGCAAAAATGCAGAAATTCCCCTTATTTTGAAGCAAAAATGAAGAAATTTCTATTTCTTATGGCAAAAAGGTATGCATTCTTCTTATTTTCGAGCAAAAAGGCAGAAATTCTTTGTATTTCGGAGCAAGATTGCAGAAATTCCCCTAATTGTGGGGCAAAAAGGCAGAAATCCCCTATATGTTGGGGCAAAAAGAAAGAAATTCTCCTTATTTTGGGGCAAAACTCAGAAATTCCACTTATTTTGGTGCAAAATTCCAGAAATTTCCCTTATTTTGGAGCAAAATTGCAGAAATTTCACTTATTTCAAAGAAAAAAAGCACAAATTTTCTTATTTTGGGGCAAAAAGGCAGAAATTTCATTTATTTTGGTACAAAATTGCGGAAATTTTTCTTAATTTGGGCAAAAATGCAGAAATTCCCCATATTTTTCGACAAAAATGCAGAAATTCCCCTTATTTTGAGGTAAAAAGGCTGAAATTCCCCTTATTTTGGGGCAAAAAGTTAGAAATTCCCCTTATTTTAAAGGAAAAAGACAGAAATTCCGTTTATTTTTGTGGAAAAGTCAGAAATTGCACTTATTTTGAGTCAAAAAGGCGGAAAATCCCCTTATTTTGGGGTAAAAAATGAAGAAATTAACCTTTTTTATGGCAAAAAGGTATACATTCTTTTTATTTTCGAGCAAAATTGCAGAAATTCCCCTAATTATGGGGAAAAAAGGCAGAAATTCCCCGTAATTTGGAACAAAATTGCAGAAATTCCCCTAATTTTGGGGCAAAAACGCAGAACGTCCCTTTATTTTGGGGTAAAACTGCAGAAATTTCACTTATTTCGCGGCAAAATGGCAGAAATTCCCTTTATTTTCGGAGAAAAAGGCAGAAAATCCCCGTATTTTAGAGCAAAATTGCAGAAATTTACCTAATTTTGGCGTAAAACATGCAGTAATTTTCTTTATTTTGGGGCAAAAAGGCAGAAATTCCCCTTATTTTGGGGCAAAAATCAAAAATATCCCTTATTTTGGGGCAAAATTTTAGAAATTTCTTTTATTTTGGTACAGAATTGCAGAAATTTTTCTTATTTTGTGGCAAAAAGGAAGAAATTTCCCATACTTTGGAACAAAAATGCAGAAATTCCCCTTATTTTGAGGTAAAAAGGCTGAAATTCCCCTTATTTCGGGGCAAAAAGGCAGAAATTTCCCTTATTTTGGGGCAAATTTGCAGAAATTTCACTTATTTCAGGGTAATAAGTCAGAAATTTTCCTTACTTTGGGGCCAAAAGGACAAAAATTCCCTTTGTTTTGGGGGAAAAAGACAGAAATTCCACTTATTTAGAGGCAAAAAAGCAGAAATTTCTCTTATTTTGGAGCAAAAATGAAGAAATTTCCCTTTTTTCTGGCAAAAAGTTATGCATTCTTCTTATTTTCGGGCAAAAAGGCAGAAATTCCCCGTATTTTGGAGCAAAATTGCAGAAATTCCCCTAATTGTGGGGCAAAAAGGCAGAAATTCCCTATATGTTGGGGCAAAAAGACAGAAATTCTCATTATTTTTGGGCAAAACTCAGAAATTCCACTTATTTTGGCATAAAATTCCAGAAATTTCCCTTATTTTGAAGCAAAATTGCAGAAATTTCACTTATTTTGGGGCAAAATTGCAAAAATTTCACTTATGTCAGAAAAAAAGCAGAAATTTTCTTATTTTGGTGCAAAAAGGCAGAAATTTCTAATATTTTGGTACAAAATTGCAGAAATTTTTCTTATTTTAGGGCAAAAAGGCAGAAATCTCCCATATTTTGGGGCAAAAATGCAGAAATTCCTCTTATTTTTAGGTAAAAAGGCTGAAATTCCCCTTATTTGGGGGCAAAAAGGCAGAAATTTCCCTTATTTTGAGGCAAAATTGCAGAAATTTCACTTATTTCAGAGAACAAAAGCAGAAATTTTCTTATTTTGGGGCAAAAAGGCAGACATTTCTTTTATTTTGGTACAAAATTGCAGAAATGTTTCTTATTTTGGGGCAAAAAGGCAGAAATCTCCCATATTTTGGGGCAAAAAAGCAGAAATTTCCCTTATTTTGAGGTAAAAACGCTGAAATTCCCCTTATTTGGGGGCAAAAAGGCAGAAATTTCCCTTATTTTGAGGCAAAATTGCAGAAATTTCACTTATTTCAGAATAATAAGTCAGAAATTTTCCTTATTTTGGGGCAAAAAACAGAAATTCTCTTTGTTTTAAAGGAAAAAGACTGATATTCCACTTATTTAGAGGCTAAAAAGCAGAAATTCTTATTATTTTGGAGCAAAAATGAAGAAATTTTCCTTTTTTTGTGGAAAAAGTTATACATTCCTCTAATTTTCGGGCTAAAAAGCAGAAATTCCCCGTATTTTGGAGCAAAATTGCAGAAATTCCCCTAATTTGTGGAAAAAAGGCAGAAATTCCCTATATGTTAGGGCAAAAAGACAGAAATTCTCCTTATTTTGGGGCAAAACTCAGAAATTCCACTTATTTTGGGGCAAAATTCCAGAAATTTCCCTTATTTTGGGGCAAAATTGCAGAAATTTCACTTATTTTGGGGCGAAATTGCAGAAATTTCACTTATGTCAGAAAAAAAAAGCAGAAATTTTCTTATTTTGGTGCAAAAAGGCAGAAATTTCTAATATTTTGGTACAAAATTGCAGAAATTTTTCTTATTTTAGGGCAAAAAGGCAGAAATCTTCCATATTTTGGGGCAAAAATGCAGAAATTCCTCTTATTTTTAGGTAAAAAGGCTGAAATTCCCCTTATTTGGGGGCAAAAAGGCAGAAATTTCCCTTATTTTGAGGCAAAATTGCAGAAATTTCACTTATTTCAGAGAACAAAAGCAGAAATTTTCTTATTTTGGGGCAAAAAGGCAGAAATTTCTTTTATTTTGGTACAAAATTGCAGAAATGTTTCTTATTTTGGGGCAAAAAGGCAGAAATCTCCCATATTTTGGGGCAAAAAAGCAGAAATTTCTCTTATTTTGAGGTAAAAACGCTGAAATTCCCCTTATTTGGGGGCAAATAGGCAGAAATTTCCCTTATTTTGAGGCAAAATTGCAGAAATTTCACTTATTTCAGAATAATAAGTCAGAAATTTTCCTTATTTTGGGGCAAAAAACAGAAATTCTCTTTGTTTTAAAGGAAAAAGACTGATATTCCACTTATTTAGAGGCTAAAAAGCAGAAATTCTTATTATTTTGGAGCAAAAATGAAGAAATTTTCCTTTTTTTGTGGAAAAAGGTATACATTCCTCTAATTTTCGGGCTAAAAAGCAGAAATTCCCCGTATTTTGGAGCAAAATTGCAGAAATTCCCCTAATTGTGGGGCAAAAAGGCAGAAATTCCCTATATGTTGGGGCAAAAAGACAGAAATTCTCCTTATTTTGGTGCAAAACTCAGAAATTCCACTTATTTTGGGGCAAAATTCCAGAAATTTCCCTTATTTTGGGGCAAAATTGCAGAAATTTCACTTATTTTGGGGCGAAATTGCAGAAATTTCACTTTTTTCATGGAAAAAAAGGCAGAAATTTTCCTTATTTTGGGGCAAAAAGGCAGAAATTCCTCTTATTTTGAGGTAAAAAGGCTGAAATTCCCCTTATTTGGGGGCAAAAAGGCATAAATTTCCCTTATTTTGGGGCAAAATTGCAGAAATTTCACTTATTTCAGGGTAATAAGTCAGAAATTTTCCTTATTTTGGGGCAAAAAAGACAGAAATTCCCTTTGTTTTGGGATAAAAAGACAGAAATTCCACTTATTTAGAGGCAAAAAAGCAGAAATTCCACTTATTTTGGAGTAAAAATTAAGAGATTTCCCTTTTTTATGGCAAAAAGGTATGCATTCTTTTTATTTTCGGACAAAAAGGCAGAAATTCCCCGTATTTTGGAGCAAAATTGCAGAAATTTCACTTATTTCAGAATAAAAATGAGAAATTTTCTTATTTTGGGGCAAAAGGCAGAAATTCCCCTTATTTTATGGCAAAATTGCAGAAATTGCCTTTATTTGGGGACAAAAAACAGAAATTCCCTTTATTTTGGGGCAAAATTGCAGAAAATTTATTTATTATGGGAAAAAATTGAAGATATTTCTTTTATTTTAAGGCAACATTGCAGAAATTTCACTTATTTCAGAGAAAAAAACAAAAATCTTTCTTATTTTTGGCAAAATGCAGAAATTCCCATTATTTTGGGGCAAAAAGGCAGAAATTCACCTTATTTTGGGGTAAAATTGAAGACATGTCACATATTTCAGGGCATAAAGGCAGAAATTGCCCTTATTTGGGGGCAAAAAGGCAGAAATTCCCCTTATTTTGGGATAAAATTGCAGAAATTACCCTTGTTTGGGGGCAAAAAGGCAGAAAATCCCCTTAATTTCGGGCAAAAAGCCAGAAATTCCCTGTATTTTGGAGCAAAATTGCAGAAATTCTCCTAATATTGGGGCAAAAATGCAGAAATTCCCTTTATTTGGGGCAAATTGGCAGAAGTTCCCCTTATTTTCAGGAAAAGAGGCAGAAATTCCCATTATTTTGAAGCAAAATTGCAGAAACTCCCCTAATTTTGGGGCAAAAAGGCAGAAATCCCCTTTATTTTGGGGCAAAAATACAGAAATTCTCCTTATATCTGGGCAAAAATCAGAAATTTCCCTTATTTTGGAGCAAAATTTTAGAAATTTCTTATATTTTGGTACAGAATTGGAGAAATTTTTCTTATTCTGTGGCAAAAAGGCAGAAATTTCTTTTATTTTGGTGCAAAATTGCAGAAATTTTTCTTATTTTGGGGCAAAAAGGCATAAATTTCCCATATTTTGGGGCAAAAATGTAGAAATTTTCTTTATTTTGAGGTAAAAAGGCTGAAATTTCCCTTATTTGGGGGCAAAAAGGCAGAAATTTCTCTTATTTTGGGGCAAAATTGCAGAAATTTCACTTATTTCAGAAAAAAAGGAAAAATTTTCTTATTTGGGAGCAAAAAGGCAGAAATTTCTTTTATTTTGGTGCAAAATTACAGAAATTTTCTTTATTTTGCGGCAAAAAAGACAGAAATTCCCTTTGTTTTGGGGGAAAAAGACAGAAATTCCACTTATTTAGAGGCAAAAAAGCAGAAATTCCCCTTATTTTGGAGCAAAAATGAAGAAATTTCCCTTTTTCATGGCAAAAAGGTATGCATTCTTCTTATTTTCGGGCAAAAAGGCAGAAATTCCCTATATGTTGGAGCAAAAAGTCAGAAATTCTCCTTATTTTGGGGCAAAACTCAGATATTCCACATATTTTGGGGCAAAATTCCATAAATTTCCCTTATTTTGGGGCAAAATTGCAGAAATATCACTTATTTTAAGGCAAAATTGGAGAAATTTCACTTATTTCAGAAGAAAAAAGCAGAAATTTTCTTGTTTTGGGGCAAAAAGGGAGAAATTTCTTTTATTTTTGTACAAAATTGCAGAAATTTTTCTTATTTTGGGGCAAGAAGGCAGAAATTTCCTATATTTTGGGGCAAAAATTCAGAAATTCCCCTTATTTTTAGGTAAAAAGGCTGAAATTCTCTTTATTTGGGAGCAAAAAGGCAGAAATTGCCCTGATTTTGTGGCAAAATTCCAGAAATTTCACTTATTTTAGGGTAATAAGTCAGAAATTTTTTATTTTGGGGCAAAAAGGCAGAAATTTCTTTTATTTTGGTACAAAATTACAGAAATTTTTCTTATTTTGGGGCAAAAAAGAAGAAATTTCCCTTATTTTGGGGCAAAATTGCAGAAATTTCACTTATTTTGATGTAAAAAGGCTGAAATTCCCCTTATTTTGGGGCAAAATGGCAGAAGTTTTCCTTATTTTGGGGCAAAATTGCAGAAATTTCACTTATTTCAAGGTAATAAGTCAGAAATTTTCCTTATTTTGGGGCAAAAAAACAGAAATTCCTTGTTTTGGGGGAAAAAGACAGAAATTCCACTTATTTAGAGGCAAAAAAGCAGAAATTCCCCATATTTTGGAGCAAAATTGCAGAAATTCCCCTAATTGTGGGGCAAAAAGGCAGAAATTCCCTATATGTTAGGGCAAAACGACAGAAATTCTCCTCATTTGGGGGCAAAATTCAGAAATTCCATTTATTTTGGGGCAAAATTCCCAAAATTCCCCTTATTTTGGGGCAAAATTGCAGAAATTTCAATTATTTTGGGGCAAAATTGCAGAAATTTCACTTTTTTCAGGGAAAAAAGGCCGAAATTTTCCGTTTTTAGGGGCAAAAAGGCAGAAATTCCTAATATTTTGAGGCAAAAATGCAGAAATTCCATTTATTTAGAGGCAAAAAAGCAGAAATTCCCCTTACTTTGGAGCAAAATTGCAGAAATTTCCCTTTTTATAGCCAAAAGGTATGCATTCTTCTTATTTTCAGGCAAAAAGGCAGAAATTCCCCGTGTTTTGGAGTAAAATTGCAAAAATTCCCTATATGTTGGGGCAAAAAGACAGAAATTCTCCTTATTTTGGGGCAAAACTCAGAAATTCCACTTATTTTGGAACAAAATTTCAGAAATTTCCCTTATTTTTGGCCAAAATTGCAGAAATTTCACTTATTTTGGGGCAAAATTGCAGAAATTTCACTTATTTCAGAGAAAAAAAGCAGAAATTTTCTTATATTGGGGCAAAAAGGCAGAAATTTCCCATATTTTGAGGCAAAAATGCAGAAATTCCCCTTATTTTGAGGTAAAAAGGCTGAAATTCCCCTTATTTGGGGGCAAAAAGGCAGAAATTTCCCATATTTTGGGGCAAAATTGCAGAAATTTCACTTATTTCAGGGTACTAAGTCAGAAATTTTTCTTACTTTGGGGCAAAAAAGACAGAAATTCCCTTTGTTTTCAGGGAAAAAGACAGAAATTCCACTTATTTAGAGGCAAAAATGCAGAAATTCCCCTTATTTTGAAGCAAAAATGAATAAATTTCTATTTCTTATGGCAAAAGGGTATGCATTCTTCTTATTTTCGGGCAAAAATGCAGAAATTCTTTGTATTTCGGAGCAAGATTGCAGAAATTCCCCTAATTGTGGGGCAAAAAGGCAGAAATCCCCTATATGTTGGGGCAAAAAGAAAGAAATTCTCCTTATTTTGGGGCAAAACTCAGAAATTCCACTTATTTTGGGGCAAAATTTCAGAAATTTCCCTCATTTTGGAGCAAAATTGCAGAAATTTCACTTATTTCAAAGAAAAAAAGCACAAATTTTCTTATTTTGGGGCAAAAAGGCAGAAATTTCATTTATTTTGGTACAAAATTGCGGAAATTTTTCTTAATTTGGGCAAAAATGCAGAAATTTCCCATATTTTTCGACAAAAATGCAGAAATTCCCCTTATTTTGAGGTAAAAAGGCTGAAATTCCCCTTATTTTGGGGCAAAAAGTTAGAAATTCCCCTTATTTTAAAGGAAAAAGACAGAAATTCCGTTTATTTTTGTGGAAAAGTCAGAAATTGCACTTATTTTGAGTCAAAAAGGCGGAAAATCCCCTTATTTTGGGGTAAAAAATGAAGAAATTAACCTTTTTTATGGCAAAAAGGTATACATTCTTTTTATTTTCGAGCAAAATTGCAGAAATTCCCCTAATTATGGGGAAAAAAGGCAGAAATTCCCCGTAATTTGGAACAAAATTGCAGAAATTCCCCTAATTTTGGGGCAAAAACGCAGAACGTCCCTTTATTTTGGGGTAAAACTGCAGAAATTTCACTTATTTCGCGGCAAAATGGCAGAAATTCCCTTTATTTTCGGAGAAAAAGGCAGAAAATCCCCGTATTTTAGAGCAAAATTGCAGAAATTTACCTAATTTTGGCGTAAAACATGCAGTAATTTTCTTTATTTTGGGGCAAAAAGGCAGAAATTCCCCTTATTTTGGGGCAAAAATCAAAAATATCCCTTATTTTGGGGCAAAATTTTAGAAATTTCTTTTATTTTGGTACAGAATTGCAGAAATTTTTCTTATTTTGTGGCAAAAAGGAAGAAATTTCCCATATTTTGGAACAAAAATGCAGAAATTCCCCTTATTTTGAGGTAAAAAGGCTGAAATTCCCCTTATTTCGGGGCAAAAAGGCAGAAATTTCCCTTATTTTGGGGCAAAATTGCAGAAATTTCACTTATTTCAGGGTAATAAGTCAGAAATTTTCCTTACTTTGGGGCCAAAAGGACAAAAATTCCCTTTGTTTTGGGGGAAAAAGACAGAAATTCCACTTATTTAGAGGCAAAAAAGCAGAAATTTCTCTTATTTTGGAGCAAAAATGAAGAAATTTCCCTTTTTTTCTGGCAAAAAGTTATGCATTCTTATTATTTTCGGGCAAAAAGGCAGAAATTCCCCGTATTTTGGAGCAAAATTGCAGAAAATCCCCTAATTGTGGGGCAAAAAGGCAGAAATTCCCTATATGTTGGGGCAAAAAGAGAGAAATTCTCATTATTTTGGGGCAAAACTCAGAAATTCCACTTATTTTGGCATAAAATTCCAGAAATTTCCCTTATTTTGAGGCAAAATTGCAGAAATTTCACTTATTTTGGGGCAAAATTGCAAAAATTTCACTTATGTCAGAAAAAAAGCAGAAATTTTCTTATTTTGGTGCAAAAAGGCAGAAATTTCTAATATTTTGGTACAAAATTGCAGAAATTTTTCTTATTTTAGGGCAAAAAGGCAGAAATCTCCCATATTTTGGGGCAAAAATGCAGAAATTCCTCTTATTTTTAGGTAAAAAGGCTGAAATTCCCCTTATTTGGGGGCAAAAAGGCAGAAATTTCCCTTATTTTGAGGCAAAATTGCAGAAATTTCACTTATTTCAGAGAACAAAAGCAGAAATTTTCTTATTTTGGGGCAAAAAGGCAGACATTTCTTTTATTTTGGTACAAAATTGCAGAAATGTTTCTTATTTTGGGGCAAAAAGGCAGAAATCTCCCATATTTTGGGGCAAAAAAGCAGAAATTTCCCTTATTTTGAGGTAAAAACGCTGAAATTCCCCTTATTTGGGGGCAAAAAGGCAGAAATTTCCCTTATTTTGAGGCAAAATTGCAGAAATTTCACTTATTTCAGAATAATAAGTCAGAAATTTTCCTTATTTTGGGGCAAAAAACAGAAATTCTCTTTGTTTTAAAGGAAAAAGACTGATATTCCACTTATTTAGAGGCTAAAAAGCAGAAATTCTTATTATTTTGGAGCAAAAATGAAGAAATTTTCCTTTTTTTGTGGAAAAAGGTATACATTCCTCTAATTTTCGGGCTAAAAAGCAGAAATTCCCCGTATTTTGGAGCAAAATTGCAGAAATTCCCCTAATTGTGTGGAAAAAAGGCAGAAATTCCCTATATGTTAGGGCAAAAAGACAGAAATTCTCCTTATTTTGGGGCAAAACTCAGAAATTCCACTTATTTTGGGGCAAAATTCCAGAAATTTCCCTTATTTTGGGGCAAAATTGCAGAAATTTCACTTATTTTGGGGCAAAATTGCAGAAATTTCACTTATGTCAGAAAAAAAAGCAGAAATTTTCTTATTTTGGTGCAAAAAGGCAGAAATTTCTAATATTTTGGTACAAAATTGCAGAAATTTTTCTTATTTTAGGGCAAAAAAGCAGAAATCTTCCATATTTTGGGGCAAAAATGCAGAAATTCCTCTTATTTTTAGGTAAAAAGGCTGAGATTCCCTTTATTTGGGGGCAAAAAGGCAGAAATTTCCCTTATTTTGAGGCAAAATTGCAGAAATTTCACTTATTTCAGAGAACAAAAGCAGAAATTTTCTTATTTTGGGGCAAAAAGGCAGATATTTCTTTTATTTTGGTACAAAATTGCAGAAATGTTTCTTATTTTGGGGCAAAAAGGCAGAAATCTCCCATATTTTGGGGCAAAAAAGCAGAAATTTCCCTTATTTTGAGGTAAAAACGCTGAAATTCCCCTTATTTGGGGGCAAAAAGGCAGAAATTTCCCTTATTTTGAGGCAAAATTGCAGAAATTTCACTTATTTCAGAATAATAAGTCAGAAATTTTCCTTATTTTGGGGCAAAAAACAGAAATTCTCTTTGTTTTAAAGGAAAAAGACTGATATTCCACTTATTTAGAGGCTAAAAAGCAGAAATTCTTATTATTTTGGAGCAAAAATGAAGAAATTTTCCTTTTTTTGTGGAAAAAGGTATACATTCCTCTAATTTTCGGGCTAAAAAGCAGAAATTCCCCGTATTTTGGAGCAAAATTGCAGAAATTCCCCTAATTGTGGGGCAAAAAGGCAGAAATTCTCTATATGTTGGGGCAAAAAGACAGAAATTCTCCTTATTTTGGGGCAAAACTCAGAAATTCCACTTATTTTGGGGCAAAATTCCAGAAATTTCCCTTATTTTGGGGCAAAATTGCAGAAATTTCACTTATTTTGGGGCGAAATTGCAGAAATTTCACTTTTTTCATGGAAAAAAAGGCAGAAATTTTCCTTATTTTGGGGCAAAAAGGCAGAAATTCCTCTTATTTTGAGGTAAAAAGGCTGAAATTCCCCTTATTTGGGGTCAAAAAGGCATAAATTTCCCTTATTTTGGGGCAAAATTGCAGAAATTTCACTTATTTCAGGGTAATAAGTCAAATTTTCCTTATTTTGGGGCAAAAAAGACAGAAATTCCCTTTGTTTTGGGATAAAAAGACAGAAATTCCACTTATTTAGAGGCAAAAAAGCAGAAATTCCACTTATTTTGGAGTAAAAATTAAGAGATTTCCCTTTTTTATTGCAAAAAGGTATGCATTCTTTTTATTTTCAGACAAAAAGGCAGAAATTCCCCGTATTTTGGAGCAAAATTGCAGAAATTTCACTTATTTCAGAATAAAAATGAGAAATTTTCTTATTTTGGGGCAAAAGGCAGAAATTCCCCTTATTTTATGGCAAAATTGCAGAAATTGCCTTTATTTGGGGACAAAAAACAGAAATTCCCTTTATTTTGGGGCAAAATTGCAGAAAATTTTTTTATTATGGGAAAAAATTGAAGATATTTCTTTTATTTTAAGGCAAAATTGCAGAAATTTCACTTATTTCAGAGAAAAAAACAAAAATCTTTCTTATTTTTGGCAAAATGCAGAAATTCCCATTATTTTGGGGCAAAAAGGCAGAAATTCACCTTATTTTGGGGTAAAATTGAAGACATGTCACATATTTCAGGGCATAAAGGCAGAAATTACCCTTATTTGGGGGCAAAAAGGCAGAAATTCCCCTTATTTTGGGATAAAATTGCAGAAATTACCCTTGTTTGGGGGCAAAAAGGCAGAAAATCCCCTTAATTTCGGGCAAAAAGGCAGAAATTCCCTGTATTTTGGATCAAAATTGCAGAAATTCTCCTAATATTGGGGCAAAAATGCAGAAATTCCCTTTATTTGGGGCAAATTGGCAGAAGTTCCCCTTATTTTCAGGAAAAGAGGCAGAAATTCCCATTATTTTGAAGCAAAATTGCAGAAACTCCCCTAATTTTGGGGCAAAAAGGCAGAAATTCCCTTTATTTTGGGGCAAAAATACAGAAATTCTCCTTATATCTGGGCAAAAATCAGAAATTTCCCTTATTTTGGAGCAAAATTTTAGAAATTTCTTTTATTTTGGTACAGAATTGGAGAAATTTTTCTTATTCTGTGGCAAAAAGGCAGAAATTTCTTTTATTTTGGTGCAAAATTGCAGAAATTTTTCTTATTTTGGGGCAAAAAGGCATAAATTTCCCATATTTTGGGGCAAAAATGTAGAAATTTTCTTTATTTTGAGGTAAAAAGGCTGAAATTTCCCTTATTTGGGGGCAAAAAGGCAGAAATTTCTCTTATTTTGGGGCAAAATTGCAAAATTTCACTTATTTCAGAAAAAAAGGAAAAATTTTCTTATTTGGGGGCAAAAAGGCAGAAATTTCTTTTATTTTGGTGCAAAATTACAGAAATTTTCTTTATTTTGGGGCAAAAAAGACAGAAATTCCCTTTGTTTTGGGGGAAAAAGACAGAAATTCCACTTATTTAGAGGCAAAAAAGCAGAAATTCCCCTTATTTTGGAGCAAAAATGAAGAAATTTCCCTTGTTCATGGCAAAAAGGTATGCATTCTTCTTATTTTCGGGCAAAAAGGCAGAAATTCCCTATATGTTGGAGCAAAAAGACAGAAATTCTCCTTATTTTGGGGCAAAACTCAGATATTCCACATATTTTGGGGCAAAATTCCATAAATTTCCCTTATTTTGGGGCAAAATTGCAGAAATATCACTTATTTTAAGGCAAAATTGGAGAAATTTCACTTATTTCAGAAGAAAAAAGCAGAAATTTTCTTGTTTTGGGGCAAAAAGGGAGAAATTTCTTTTATTTTTGTACAAAATTGCAGAAATTTTTCTTATTTTGGGGCAAGAAGGCAGAAATTTCCTATATTTTGGGGCAAAAATTCAGAAATTCCCCTTATTTTTAGGTAAAAAGGCTGAAATTTTCTTTATTTGGGAGCAAAAAGGCAGAAATTGCCCTGATTTTGTGGCAAAATTCCAGAAATTTCACTTATTTTAGGGTAATAAGTCAGAAATTTTTTATTTTGGGGCAAAAAGGCAGAAATTTCTTTTATTTTGGTACAAAATTACAGAAATTTTTCTTATTTTGGGGCAAAAAAGAAGAAATTTCCCTTATTTTGGGGCAAAATTGCAGAAATTTCACTTATTTTGATGTAAAAAGGCTGAAATTCCCCTTATTTTGGGGCAAAATGGCAGAAGTTTTCCTTATTTTGGGGCAAATTTGCAGAAATTTCACTTATTTCAAGGTAATAAGTCAGAAATTTTCCTTATTTTGGGGCAAAAAAACAGAAATTCCTTGTTTTGGGGGAAAAAGACAGAAATTCCACTTATTTAGAGGCAAAAAAGCAGAAATTCCCAATATTTTGGAGCAAAATTGCAGAAATTCCCCTAATTGTGGGGCAAAAAGGCAGAAATTCCCTATATGTTAGGGCAAAACGACAGAAATTCTCCTCATTTGGGGGCAAAATTCAGAAATTCCATTTATTTTGGGGCAAAATTCCGAAAATTTCCCTTATTTTTGGGCAAAATTGCAGAAATTTCAATTATTTTGGGGCAAAATTGCAGAAATTTCACTTTTTTCAGGGAAAAAAGGCCGAAATTTTCCGTTTTTAGGGGCAAAAAGGCAGAAATTCCTAATATTTTGAGGCAAAAATGCAGAAATTCCATTTATTTAGAGGCAAAAAAGCAGAAATTCCCCTTATTTTGGAGCAAAATTGCAGAAATTTCCCTTTTTATAGCCAAAAGGTATGCATTCTTCTTATTTTCAGGCAAAAGGGCAGAAATTCCCCGTATTTTGGAGTAAAATTGCAGAAATTCCCTATATGTTGGGGCAAAAAGACAGAAATTCTCCTTATTTTGGGGCAAAACTCAGAAATTCCACTTATTTTGGAACAAAATTTCAGAAATTTCCCTTATTTTTGGCCAAAATTGCAGAAATTTCACTTATTTTGGGGCAAAATTGCAGAAATTTCACTTATTTCAGAGAAAAAAAAGCAGAAATTTTCTTATTTTGGGGCAAAAAGGCAGAAATTTCTCATATTTTGAGGCAAAAATGCAGAAATTCCCCTTATTTTGAGGTAAAAAGGCTGAAATTCCCCTTATTTGGGGGCAAAAAGGCAGAAATTTCCCATATTTTGGGGCAAAATTGCAGAAATTTCACTTATTTCAGGGTACTAAGTCAGAAATTTTTCTTACTTTGGGGCAAAAAAGACAGAAATTCCCTTTGTTTTCAGGGAAAAAGACAGAAATTCCACTTATTTAGAGGCAAAAATGCAGAAATTCCCCTTATTTTGAAGCAAAAATGAATAAATTTCTATTTCTTATGGCAAAAAGGTATGCATTCTTCTTATTTTCGGGCAAAAAGGCAGAAATTCTTTGTATTTTGGAGCAAAATTGCAGAAATTCCCCTAATTGTGGGGCAAAAAGGCAGAAATCCCCTATATGTTGGGGCAAAAAGAAAGAAATTCTCCTTATTTTGGGGCAAAACTCAGAAATTCCACTTATTTTGGGGCAAAATTTCAGAAATTTCCCTCATTTTGGAGCAAAATTGCAGAAATTTCACTTATTTCAAAGAAAAAAAGCACAAATTTTCTTATTTTGGGGCAAAAAGGCAGAAATTTCATTTATTTTGGTACAAAATTGCGGAAATTTTTCTTAATTTGGGCAAAAATGCAGAAATTTCCCATATTTTTCGACAAAAATGCAGAAATTCCCCTTATTTTGAGGTAAAAAGGCTGAAATTCCCCTTATTTTGGGGCAAAAAGTTAGAAATTCCCCTTATTTTAAAGGAAAAGACAGAAATTCCGTTTATTTTTGTGGAAAAGTCAGAAATTGCACTTATTTTGAGTCAAAAAGGCGGAAAATCCCCTTATTTTGGGGTAAAAAATGAAGAAATTAACCTTTTTTATGGCAAAAAGGTATACATTCTTTTTATTTTCGAGCAAAATTGCAGAAATTCCCCTAATTATGGGGAAAAAAGGCAGAAATTCCCCGTAATTTGGAGCAAAATTGCAGAAATTCCCCTAATTTTGGGGCAAAAACGAAGAACGTCCCTTTATTTTGGGGTAAAACTGCAGAAATTTCACTTATTTCGCGGCAAAATGGCAGAAATTCCCTTTATTTTCGGAGAAAAAGGCAGAAAATCCCCGTATTTTAGAGCAAAATTGCAGAAATTTACCTAATTTTGGCGTAAAACATGCAGTAATTTTCTTTATTTTGGGGCAAAAAGGCAGAAATTCCCCTTATTTTGGGGCAAAAATCAAAAATATCCCTTATTTTGGGGCAAAATTTTAGAAATTTCTTTTATTTTGGTACAGAATTGCAGAAATTTTTCTTATTTTGTGGCAAAAAGGAAGAAATTTCCCATATTTTGGAACAAAAATGCAGAAATACCCCTTATTTTGAGGTAAAAAGGCTGAAATTCCCCTTATTTCGGGGCAAAAAGGCAGAAATTTCCCTTATTTTGGGGCAAAATTGCAGAAATTTCACTTATTTCAGGGTAACAAGTCAGAAATTTTCCTTACATTGGGGCCAAAAGGACAAAAATTCCCTTTGTTTTGGGGGAAAAAGACAGAAATTCCACTTATTTAGAGGCAAAAAAGCAGAAATTTCTCTTATTTTGGAGCAAAAATGAAGAAATTTCCCTTTTTTCTGGCAAAAAGTTATGCATTCTTCTTATTTTCGGGCAAAAAGGCAGAAATTCCCCGTATTTTGGAGCAAAATTGCAGAAATTCCCCTAATTGTGGGGCAAAAAGGCAGAAATTCCCTATATGTTGGGGCAAAAAGACAGAAATTCTCATTATTTTGGGGCAAAACTCAGAAATTCCACTTATTTTGGCATAAAATTCCAGAAATTTCCCTTATTTTGAGGCAAAATTGCAGAAATTTCACTTATTTTGGGGCAAAATTGCAAAAATTTCACTTATGTCAGAAAAAAAGCAGAAATTTTCTTATTTTGGTGCAAAAAGGCAGAAATTTCTAATATTTTGGTACAAAATTGCAGAAATTTTTCTTATTTTAGGGCAAAAAGGCAGAAATCTCTCATATTTTGGGGCAAAAATGCAGAAATTCCTCTTATTTTTAGGTAAAAAGGCTGAAATTCCCCTTATTTGGGGGCAAAAAGGCAGAAATTTCCCTTATTTTGAGGCAAAATTGCAGAAATTTCACTTATTTCAGAGAACAAAAGCAGAAATTTTCTTATTTTGGGGCAAAAAGGCAGACATTTCTTTTATTTTGGTACAAAATTGCAGAAATGTTTCTTATTTTGGGGCAAAAAGGCAGAAATCTCCCATATTTTGGGGCAAAAAAGCAGAAATTTCCCTTATTTTGAGGTAAAAACGCTGAAATTCCCCTTATTTGGGGGCAAAAAGGCAGAAATTTCCCTTATTTTGAGGCAAAATTGCAGAAATTTCACTTATTTCAGAATAATAAGTCAGAAATTTTCCTTATTTTGGGGCAAAAAACAGAAATTCTCTTTGTTTTAAAGGAAAAAGACTGATATTCCACTTATTTAGAGGCTAAAAAGCAGAAATTCTTATTATTTTGGAGCAAAAATGAAGAAATTTTCCTTTTTTTTGTGGAAAAAGGTATACATTCCTCTAATTTTCGGGCTAAAAAGCAGAAATTCCCCGTATTTTGGAGCAAAATTGCAGAAATTCCCCTAATTGTGTGGAAAAAAGGCAGAAATTCCCTATATGTTAGGGCAAAAAGACAGAAATTCTCCTTATTTTGGGGCAAAACTCAGAAATTCCACTTATTTTGGGGCAAAATTCCAGAAATTTCCCTTATTTTGGGGCAAAATTGCAGAAATTTCACTTATTTTGGGGCAAAATTGCAGAAATTTCACTTATGTCAGAAAAAAAAGCAGAAATTTTCTTATTTTGGTGCAAAAAGGCAGAAATTTCTAATATTTTGGTACAAAATTGCAGAAATTTTTCTTATTTTAGGGCAAAAAAGCAGAAATCTTCCATATTTTGGGGCAAAAATGCAGAAATTCCTCTTATTTTTAGGTAAAAAGTCTGAGATTCCCTTTATTTGGGGGCAAAAAGGCAGAAATTTCCCTTATTTTGAGGCAAAATTGCAGAAATTTCACTTATTTCAGAGAACAAAAGCAGAAATTTTCTTATTTTGGGGCAAAAAGGCAGACATTTCTTTTATTTTGGTACAAAATTGCAGAAATGTTTCTTATTTTGGGGCAAAAAGGCAGAAATCTCCCATATTTTGGGGCAAAAAAGCAGAAATTTCCCTTATTTTGAGGTAAAAACGCTGAAATTCCCCTTATTTGGGGGCAAAAAGGCAGAAATTTCCCTTATTTTGAGGCAAAATTGCAGAAATTTCACTTATTTCAGAATAATAAGTCAGAAATTTTCCTTATTTTGGGGCAAAAAACAGAAATTCTCTTTGTTTTAAAGGAAAAAGACTGATATTCCACTTATTTAGAGGCTAAAAAGCAGAAATTCTTATTATTTTGGAGCAAAAATGAAGAAATTTTCCTTTTTTTGTGGAAAAAGGTATACATTCCTCTAATTTTCGGGCTAAAAAGCAGAAATTCCCCGTATTTTGGAGCAAAATTGCAGAAATTCCCCTAATTGTGGGGCATAAAGGCAGAAATTCTCTATATGTTGGGGCAAAAAGACAGAAATTCTCCTTATTTTGGGGCAAAACTCAGAAATTCCACTTATTTTGGGGCAAAATTCCAGAAATTTCCCTTATTTTGGGGCAAAATTGCAGAAATTTCACTTATTTTGGGGCGAAATTGCAGAAATTTCACTTTTTTCATGGAAAAAAAGGCAGAAATTTTCCTTATTTTGGGGCAAAAAGGCAGAAATTCCTCTTATTTTGAGGTAAAAAGGCTGAAATTCCCCTTATTTGGGGGCAAAAAGGCATAAATTTCCCTTATTTTGGGGCAAAATTGCAGAAATTTCACTTATTTCAGGGTAATAAGTCAAATTTTCCTTATTTTGGGGCAAAAAAGACAGAAATTCCCTTTGTTTTGGGATAAAAAGACAGAAATTCCACTTATTTAGAGGCAAAAAAGCAGAAATTCCACTTATTTTGGAGTAAAAATTAAGAGATTTCCCTTTTTTATTGCAAAAAGGTATGCATTCTTTTTATTTTCAGACAAAAAGGCAGAAATTCCCCGTATTTTGGAGCAAAATTGCAGAAATTCCCCTAATTGTGGGGCATAAAGGCAGAAATTCTCTATATGTTGGGGCAAAAAGACAGAAATTCTCCTTATTTTGGGGCAAAACTCAGAAATTCCACTTATTTTGGGGCAAAATTCCAGAAATTTCCCTTATTTTGGGGCAAAATTGCAGAAATTTCACTTATTTTGGGGCGAAATTGCAGAAATTTCACTTTTTTCATGGAAAAAAAGGCAGAAATTTTCCTTATTTTGGGGCAAAAAGGCAGAAATTCCTCTTATTTTGAGGTAAAAAGGCTGAAATTCCCCTTATTTGGGGGCAAAAAGGCATAAATTTCCCTTATTTTGGGGCAAAATTGCAGAAATTTCACTTATTTTAGGGTAATAAGTCAAATTTTCCTTATTTTGGGGCAAAAAAGACAGAAATTCCCTTTGTTTTGGGATAAAAAGACAGAAATTCCACTTATTTAGAGGCAAAAAAGCAGAAATTCCACTTATTTTGGAGTAAAAATTAAGAGATTTCCCTTTTTTATTGCAAAAAGGTATGCATTCTTTTTATTTTCGGACAAAAAGGCAGAAATTCCCCGTATTTTGGAGCAAAATTGCAGAAATTTCACTTATTTCAGAATAAAAATGAGAAATTTTCTTATTTTGGGGCAAAAGGCAGAAATTCCCCTTATTTTATGGCAAAATTGCAGAAATTGCCTTTATTTGGGGACAAAAAACAGAAATTCCCTTTATTTTGGGGCAAAATTGCAGAAAATTTTTTTATTATGGGAAAAAATTGAAGATATTTCTTTTATTTTAAGGCAAAATTGCAGAAATTTCACTTATTTCAGAGAAAAAAACAAAAATCTTTCTTATTTTTGGCAAAATGCAGAAATTCCCATTATTTTGGGGCAAAAAGGCAGAAATTCACCTTATTTTGGGGTAAAATTGAAGACATGTCACATATTTCAGGGCATAAAGGCAGAAATTACCCTTATTTGGGGGCAAAAAGGCAGAAATTCCCCTTATTTTGGGATAAAATTGCAGAAATTACCCTTGTTTGGGGGCAAAAAGGCAGAAAATCCCCTTAATTTCGGGCAAAAAGGCAGAAATTCCCTGTATTTTGGATCAAAATTGCAGAAATTCTCCTAATATTGGGGCAAAAATGCAGAAATTCCCTTTATTTGGGGCAAATTGGCAGAAGTTCCCCTTATTTTCAGGAAAAGAGGCAGAAATTCCCATTATTTTGAAGCAAAATTGCAGAAACTCCCCTAATTTTGGGGCAAAAAGGCAGAAATTCCCTTTATTTTGGGGCAAAAATACAGAAATTCTCCTTATATCTGGGCAAAAATCAGAAATTTCCCTTATTTTGGAGCAAAATTTTAGAAATTTCTTTTATTTTGGTACAGAATTGGAGAAATTTTTCTTATTCTGTGGCAAAAAGGCAGAAATTTCTTTTATTTTGGTGCAAAATTGCAGAAATTTTTCTTATTTTGGGGCAAAAAGGCATAAATTTCCCATATTTTGGGGCAAAAATGTAGAAATTTTCTTTATTTTGAGGTAAAAAGGCTGAAATTTCCCTTATTTGGGGGCAAAAAGGCAGAAATTTCTCTTATTTTGGGGCAAAATTGCAAAATTTCACTTATTTCAGAAAAAAAGGAAAAATTTTCTTATTTGGGGGCAAAAAGGCAGAAATTTCTTTTATTTTGGTGCAAAATTACAGAAATTTTCTTTATTTTGGGGCAAAAAAGACAGAAATTCCCTTTGTTTTGGGGGAAAAAGACAGAAATTCCACTTATTTAGAGGCAAAAAAGCAGAAATTCCCCTTATTTTGGAGCAAAAATGAAGAAATTTCCCTTGTTCATGGCAAAAAGGTATGCATTCTTCTTATTTTCGGGCAAAAAGGCAGAAATTCCCTATATGTTGGAGCAAAAAGACAGAAATTCTCCTTATTTTGGGGCAAAACTCAGATATTCCACATATTTTGGGGCAAAATTCCATAAATTTCCCTTATTTTGGGGCAAAATTGCAGAAATATCACTTATTTTAAGGCAAAATTGGAGAAATTTCACTTATTTCAGAAGAAAAAAGCAGAAATTTTCTTGTTTTGGGGCAAAAAGGGAGAAATTTCTTTTATTTTTGTACAAAATTGCAGAAATTTTTCTTATTTTGGGGCAAGAAGGCAGAAATTTCCTATATTTTGGGGCAAAAATTCAGAAATTCCCCTTATTTTTAGGTAAAAAGGCTGAAATTTTCTTTATTTGGGAGCAAAAAGGCAGAAATTGCCCTGATTTTGTGGCAAAATTCCAGAAATTTCACTTATTTTAGGGTAATAAGTCAGAAATTTTTTATTTTGGGGCAAAAAGGCAGAAATTTCTTTTATTTTGGTACAAAATTACAGAAATTTTTCTTATTTTGGGGCAAAAAAGAAGAAATTTCCCTTATTTTGGGGCAAAATTGCAGAAATTTCACTTATTTTGATGTAAAAAGGCTGAAATTCCCCTTATTTTGGGGCAAAATGGCAGAAGTTTTCCTTATTTTGGGGCAAATTTGCAGAAATTTCACTTATTTCAAGGTAATAAGTCAGAAATTTTCCTTATTTTGGGGCAAAAAAAACAGAAATTCCTTGTTTTGGGGGAAAAAGACAGAAATTCCACTTATTTAGAGGCAAAAAAGCAGAAATTCCCAATATTTTGGAGCAAAATTGCAGAAATTCCCCTAATTGTGGGGCAAAAAGGCAGAAATTCCCTATATGTTAGGGCAAAACGACAGAAATTCTCCTCATTTGGGGGCAAAATTCAGAAATTCCATTTATTTTGGGGCAAAATTCCGAAAATTTCCCTTATTTTTGGGCAAAATTGCAGAAATTTCAATTATTTTGGGGCAAAATTGCAGAAATTTCACTTTTTTCAGGGAAAAAAGGCCGAAATTTTCCGTTTTTAGGGGCAAAAAGGCAGAAATTCCTAATATTTTGAGGCAAAAATGCAGAAATTCCATTTATTTAGAGGCAAAAAAGCAGAAATTCCCCTTATTTTGGAGCAAAATTGCAGAAATTTCCCTTTTTATAGCCAAAAGGTATGCATTCTTCTTATTTTCAGGCAAAAGGGCAGAAATTCCCCGTATTTTGGAGTAAAATTGCAGAAATTCCCTATATGTTGGGGCAAAAAGACAGAAATTCTCCTTATTTTGGGGCAAAACTCAGAAATTCCACTTATTTTGGAACAAAATTTCAGAAATTTCCCTTATTTTTGGCCAAAATTGCAGAAATTTCACTTATTTTGGGGCAAAATTGCAGAAATTTCACTTATTTCAGAGAAAAAAAAGCAGAAATTTTCTTATTTTGGGGCAAAAAGGCAGAAATTTCCCATATTTTGAGGCAAAAATGCAGAAATTCCCCTTATTTTGAGGTAAAAAGGCTGAAATTCCCCTTATTTGGGGGCAAAAAGGCAGAAATTTCCCATATTTTGGGGCAAAATTGCAAAAATTTCACTTATTTCAGGGTACTAAGTCAGAAATTTTTCTTACTTTGGGGCAAAAAAGACAGAAATTCCCTTTGTTTTCAGGGAAAAAGACAGAAATTCCACTTATTTAGAGGCAAAAATGCAGAAATTCCCCTTATTTTGAAGCAAAAATGAATAAATTTCTATTTCTTATGGCAAAAAGGTATGCATTCTTCTTATTTTCGGGCAAAAAGGCAGAAATTCTTTGTATTTTGGAGCAAAATTGCAGAAATTCCCCTAATTGTGGGGCAAAAAGGCAGAAATCCCCTATATGTTGGGGCAAAAAAAAGAAATTCTCCTTATTTTGGGGCAAAACTCAGAAATTCCACTTATTTTGGGGCAAAATTTCAGAAATTTCCCTCATTTTGGAGCAAAATTGCAGAAATTTCACTTATTTCAAAGAAAAAAAGCACAAATTTTCTTATTTTGGGGCAAAAAGGCAGAAATTTCATTTATTTTGGTACAAAATTGCGGAAATTTTTCTTAATTTGGGCAAAAATGCAGAAATTTCCCATATTTTTCGACAAAAATGCAGAAATTCCCCTTATTTTGAGGTAAAAAGGCTGAAATTCCCCTTATTTTGGGGCAAAAAGTTAGAAATTCCCCTTATTTTAAAGGAAAAGACAGAAATTCCGTTTATTTTTGTGGAAAAGTCAGAAATTGCACTTATTTTGAGTCAAAAAGGCGGAAAATCCCCTTATTTTGGGGTAAAAAATGAAGAAATTAACCTTTTTTATGGCAAAAAGGTATACATTCTTTTTATTTTCGAGCAAAATTGCAGAAATTCCCCTAATTATGGGGAAAAAAGGCAGAAATTCCCCGTAATTTGGAGCAAAATTGCAGAAATTCCCCTAATTTTGGGGCAAAAACGAAGAACGTCCCTTTATTTTGGGGTAAAACTGCAGAAATTTCACTTATTTCGCGGCAAAATGGCAGAAATTCCCTTTATTTTCGGAGAAAAAGGCAGAAAATCCCCGTATTTTAGAGCAAAATTGCAGAAATTTACCTAATTTTGGCGTAAAACATGCAGTAATTTTCTTTATTTTGGGGCAAAAAGGCAGAAATTCCCCTTATTTTGGGGCAAAAATCAAAAATATCCCTTATTTTGGGGCAAAATTTTAGAAATTTCTTTTATTTTGGTACAGAATTGCAGAAATTTTTCTTATTTTGTGGCAAAAAGGAAGAAATTTCCCATATTTTGGAACAAAAATGCAGAAATTCCCCTTATTTTGAGGTAAAAAGGCTGAAATTCCCATTATTTCGGGACAAAAAGGCAGAAATTTCCCTTATTTTGGGGCAAAATTGCAGAAATTTCACTTATTTCAGGGTAATAAGTCAGAAATTTTCCTTACTTTGGGGCCAAAAGGACAAAAATTCCCTTTGTTTTGGGGGAAAAAGACAGAAATTCCACTTATTTAGAGGCAAAAAAGCAGAAATTTCTCTTATTTTGGAGCAAAAATGAAGAAATTTCCCTTTTTTCTGGCAAAAAGTTATGCATTCTTCTTATTTTCGGGCAAAAAGGCAGAAATTCCCCGTATTTTGGAGCAAAATTGCAGAAATTCCCCTAATTGTGGGGCAAAAAGGCAGAAATTCCCTATATGTTGGGGCAAAAAGACAGAAATTCTCATTATTTTGGGGCAAAACTCAGAAATTCCACTTATTTTGGCATAAAATTCCAGAAATTTCCCTTATTTTGAGGCAAAATTGCAGAAATTTCACTTATTTTGGGGCAAAATTGCAAAAATTTCACTTATGTCAGAAAAAAAGCAGAAATTTTCTTATTTTGGTGCAAAAAGGCAGAAATTTCTAATATTTTGGTACAAAATTGCAGAAATTTTTCTTATTTTAGGGCAAAAAGGCAGAAATCTCCCATATTTTGGGGCAAAAATGCAGAAATTCCTCTTATTTTTAGGTAAAAAGGCTGAAATTCCCCTTATTTGGGGGCAAAAAGGCAGAAATTTCCCTTATTTTGAGGCAAAATTGCAGAAATTTCACTTATTTCAGAGAACAAAAGCAGAAATTTTCTTATTTTGGGGCAAAAAGGCAGACATTTCTTTTATTTTGGTACAAAATTGCAGAAATGTTTCTTATTTTGGGGCAAAAAGGCAGAAATCTCCCATATTTTGGGGCAAAAAAGCAGAAATTTCCCTTATTTTGAGGTAAAAACGCTGAAATTCCCCTTATTTGGGGGCAAAAAGGCAGAAATTTCCCTTATTTTGAGGCAAAATTGCAGAAATTTCACTTATTTCAGAATAATAAGTCAGAAATTTTCCTTATTTTGGGGCAAAAAACAGAAATTCTCTTTGTTTTAAAGGAAAAAGACTGATATTCCACTTATTTAGAGGCTAAAAAGCAGAAATTCTTATTATTTTGGAGCAAAAATGAAGAAATTTTCCTTTTTTTGTGGAAAAAGGTATACATTCCTCTAATTTTCGGGCTAAAAAGCAGAAATTCCCCGTATTTTGGAGCAAAATTGCAGAAATTCCCCTAATTGTGTGGAAAAAAGGCAGAAATTCCCTATATGTTAGGGCAAAAAGACAGAAATTCTCCTTATTTTGGGGCAAAACTCAGAAATTCCACTTATTTTGGGGCAAAATTCCAGAAATTTCCCTTATTTTGGGGCAAAATTGCAGAAATTTCACTTATTTTGGGGCAAAATTGCAGAAATTTCACTTATGTCAGAAAAAAAAGCAGAAATTTTCTTATTTTGGTGCAAAAAGGCAGAAATTTCTAATATTTTGGTACAAAATTGCAGAAATTTTTCTTATTTTAGGGCAAAAAAGCAGAAATCTTCCATATTTTGGGGCAAAAATGCAGAAATTCCTCTTATTTTTAGGTAAAAAGGCTGAGATTCCCTTTATTTGGGGGCAAAAAGGCAGAAATTTCCCTTATTTTGAGGCAAAATTGCAGAAATTTCACTTATTTCAGAGAACAAAAGCAGAAATTTTCTTATTTTGGGGCAAAAAGGCAGATATTTCTTTTATTTTGGTACAAAATTGCAGAAATGTTTCTTATTTTGGGGCAAAAAGGCAGAAATCTCCCATATTTTGGGGCAAAAAAGCAGAAATTTCCCTTATTTTGAGGTAAAAACGCTGAAATTCCCCTTATTTGGGGGCAAAAAGGCAGAAATTTCCCTTATTTTGAGGCAAAATTGCAGAAATTTCACTTATTTCAGAATAATAAGTCAGAAATTTTCCTTATTTTGGGGCAAAAAACAGAAATTCTCTTTGTTTTAAAGGAAAAAGACTGATATTCCACTTATTTAGAGGCTAAAAAGCAGAAATTCTTATTATTTTGGAGCAAAAATGAAGAAATTTTCCTTTTTTTGTGGAAAAAGGTATACATTCCTCTAATTTTCGGGCTAAAAAGCAGAAATTCCCCGTATTTTGGAGCAAAATTGCAGAAATTCCCCTAATTGTGGGGCATAAAGGCAGAAATTCTCTATATGTTGGGGCAAAAAGACAGAAATTCTCCTTATTTTGGGGCAAAACTCAGAAATTCCACTTATTTTGGGGCAAAATTCCAGAAATTTCCCTTATTTTGGGGCAAAATTGCAGAAATTTCACTTATTTTGGGGCGAAATTGCAGAAATTTCACTTTTTTCATGGAAAAAAAGGCAGAAATTTTCCTTATTTTGGGGCAAAAAGGCAGAAATTCCTCTTATTTTGAGGTAAAAAGGCTGAAATTCCCCTTATTTGGGGGCAAAAAGGCATAAATTTCCCTTATTTTGGGGCAAAATTGCAGAAATTTCACTTATTTCAGGGTAATAAGTCAAATTTTCCTTATTTTGGGGCAAAAAAGAAAGAAATTCCCTTTGTTTTGGGATAAAAAGACAGAAATTCCACTTATTTAGAGGCAAAAAAGCAGAAATTCCACTTATTTTGGAGTAAAAATTAAGAGATTTCCCTTTTTTATTGCAAAAAGGTATGCATTCTTTTTATTTTCAGACAAAAAGGCAGAAATTCCCCGTATTTTGGAGCAAAATTGCAGAAATTTCACTTATTTCAGAATAAAAATGAGAAATTTTCTTATTTTGGGGCAAAAGGCAGAAATTCCCCTTATTTTATGGCAAAATTGCAGAAATTGCCTTTATTTGGGGACAAAAAACAGAAATTCCCTTTATTTTGGGGCAAAATTGCAGAAAATTTTTTTATTATGGGAAAAAATTGAAGATATTTCTTTTATTTTAAGGCAAAATTGCAGAAATTTCACTTATTTCAGAGAAAAAAACAAAAATCTTTCTTATTTTTGGCAAAATGCAGAAATTCCCATTATTTTGGGGCAAAAAGGCAGAAATTCACCTTATTTTGGGGTAAAATTGAAGACATGTCACATATTTCAGGGCATAAAGGCAGAAATTACCCTTATTTGGGGGCAAAAAGGCAGAAATTCCCCTTATTTTGGGATAAAATTGCAGAAATTACCCTTGTTTGGGGGCAAAAAGGCAGAAAATCCCCTTAATTTCGGGCAAAAAGGCAGAAATTCCCTGTATTTTGGATCAAAATTGCAGAAATTCTCCTAATATTGGGGCAAAAATGCAGAAATTCCCTTTATTTGGGGCAAATTGGCAGAAGTTCCCCTTATTTTCAGGAAAAGAGGCAGAAATTCCCATTATTTTGAAGCAAAATTGCAGAAACTCCCCTAATTTTGGGGCAAAAAGGCAGAAATTCCCTTTATTTTGGGGCAAAAATACAGAAATTCTCCTTATATCTGGGCAAAAATCAGAAATTTCCCTTATTTTGGAGCAAAATTTTAGAAATTTCTTTTATTTTGGTACAGAATTGGAGAAATTTTTCTTATTCTGTGGCAAAAAGGCAGAAATTTCTTTTATTTTGGTGCAAAATTGCAGAAATTTTTCTTATTTTGGGGCAAAAAGGCATAAATTTCCCATATTTTGGGGCAAAAATGTAGAAATTTTCTTTATTTTGAGGTAAAAAGGCTGAAATTTCCCTTATTTGGGGGCAAAAAGGCAGAAATTTCTCTTATTTTGGGGCAAAATTGCAAAATTTCACTTATTTCAGAAAAAAAGGAAAAATTTTCTTATTTGGGGGCAAAAAGGCAGAAATTTCTTTTATTTTGGTGCAAAATTACAGAAATTTTCTTTATTTTGGGGCAAAAAAGACAGAAATTCCCTTTGTTTTGGGGGAAAAAGACAGAAATTCCACTTATTTAGAGGCAAAAAGCAGAAATTCCCCTTATTTTGGAGCAAAAATGAAGAAATTTCCCTTGTTCATGGCAAAAAGGTATGCATTCTTCTTATTTTCGGGCAAAAAGGCAGAAATTCCCTATATGTTGGAGCAAAAAGACAGAAATTCTCCTTATTTTGGGGCAAAACTCAGATATTCCACATATTTTGGGGCAAAATTCCATAAATTTCCCTTATTTTGGGGCAAAATTGCAGAAATATCACTTATTTTAAGGCAAAATTGGAGAAATTTCACTTATTTCAGAAGAAAAAAGCAGAAATTTTCTTGTTTTGGGGCAAAAAGGGAGAAATTTCTTTTATTTTTGTACAAAATTGCAGAAATTTTTCTTATTTTGGGGCAAGAAGGCAGAAATTTCCTATATTTTGGGGCAAAAATTCAGAAATTCCCCTTATTTTTAGGTAAAAAGGCTGAAATTTTCTTTATTTGGGAGCAAAAAGGCAGAAATTGCCCTGATTTTGTGGCAAAATTCCAGAAATTTCACTTATTTTAGGGTAATAAGTCAGAAATTTTTTATTTTGGGGCAAAAAGGCAGAAATTTCTTTTATTTTGGTACAAAATTACAGAAATTTTTCTTATTTTGGGGCAAAAAAGAAGAAATTTCCCTTATTTTGGGGCAAAATTGCAGAAATTTCACTTATTTTGATGTAAAAAGGCTGAAATTCCCCTTATTTTGGGGCAAAATGGCAGAAGTTTTCCTTATTTTGGGGCAAATTTGCAGAAATTTCACTTATTTCAAGGTAATAAGTCAGAAATTTTCCTTATTTTGGGGCAAAAAAAACAGAAATTCCTTGTTTTGGGGGAAAAAGACAGAAATTCCACTTATTTAGAGGCAAAAAAGCAGAAATTCCCAATATTTTGGAGCAAAATTGCAGAAATTCCCCTAATTGTGGGGCAAAAAGGCAGAAATTCCCTATATGTTAGGGCAAAACGACAGAAATTCTCCTCATTTGGGGGCAAAATTCAGAAATTCCATTTATTTTGGGGCAAAATTCCGAAAATTTCCCTTATTTTTGGGCAAAATTGCAGAAATTTCAATTATTTTGGGGCAAAATTGCAGAAATTTCACTTATTTTGATGTAAAAAGGCTGAAATTCCCCTTATTTTGGGGCAAAATGGCAGAAGTTTTCCTTATTTTGGGGCAAATTTGCAGAAATTTCACTTATTTCAAGGTAATAAGTCAGAAATTTTCCTTATTTTGGGGCAAAAAAACAGAAATTCCTTGTTTTGGGGGAAAAAGACAGAAATTCCACTTATTTAGAGGCAAAAAAGCAGAAATTCCCAATATTTTGGAGCAAAATTGCAGAAATTCCCCTAATTGTGGGGCAAAAAGGCAGAAATTCCCTATATGTTAGGGCAAAACGACAGAAATTCTCCTCATTTGGGGGCAAAATTCAGAAATTCCATTTATTTTGGGGCAAAATTCCGAAAATTTCCCTTATTTTTGGGCAAAATTGCAGAAATTTCAATTATTTTGGGGCAAAATTGCAGAAATTTCACTTTTTTCAGGGAAAAAAGGCCGAAATTTTCCGTTTTTAGGGGCAAAAAGGCAGAAATTCCTAATATTTTGAGGCAAAAATGCAGAAATTCCATTTATTTAGAGGCAAAAAAGCAGAAATTCCCCTTATTTTGGAGCAAAATTGCAGAAATTTCCCTTTTTATAGCCAAAAGGTATGCATTCTTCTTATTTTCAGGCAAAAGGGCAGAAATTCCCCGTATTTTGGAGTAAAATTGCAGAAATTCCCTATATGTTGGGGCAAAAAGACAGAAATTCTCCTTATTTTGGGGCAAAACTCAGAAATTCCACTTATTTTGGAACAAAATTTCAGAAATTTCCCTTATTTTTGGCCAAAATTGCAGAAATTTCACTTATTTTGGGGCAAAATTGCAGAAATTTCACTTATTTCAGAGAAAAAAAAGCAGAAATTTTCTTATTTTGGGGCAAAAAGGCAGAAATTTCCCATATTTTGAGGCAAAAATGCAGAAATTCCCCTTATTTTGAGGTAAAAAGGCTGAAATTCCCCTTATTTGGGGGCAAAAAGGCAGAAATTTCCCATATTTTGGGGCAAAATTGCAGAAATTTCACTTATTTCAGGGTACTAAGTCAGAAATTTTTCTTACTTTGGGGCAAAAAAGACAGAAATTCCCTTTGTTTTCAGGGAAAAAGACAGAAATTCCACTTATTTAGAGGCAAAAATGCAGAAATTCCCCTTATTTTGAAGCAAAAATGAATAAATTTCTATTTCTTATGGCAAAAAGGTATGCATTCTTCTTATTTTCGGGCAAAAAGGCAGAAATTCTTTGTATTTTGGAGCAAAATTGCAGAAATTCCCCTAATTGTGGGGCAAAAAGGCAGAAATCCCCTATATGTTGGGGCAAAAAGAAAGAAATTCTCCTTATTTTGGGGCAAAACTCAGAAATTCCACTTATTTTGGGGCAAAATTTCAGAAATTTCCCTCATTTTGGAGCAAAATTGCAGAAATTTCACTTATTTCAAAGAAAAAAAGCACAAATTTTCTTATTTTGGGGCAAAAAGGCAGAAATTTCATTTATTTTGGTACAAAATTGCGGAAATTTTTCTTAATTTGGGCAAAAATGCAGAAATTTCCCATATTTTTCGACAAAAATGCAGAAATTCCCCTTATTTTGAGGTAAAAAGGCTGAAATTCCCCTTATTTTGGGGCAAAAAGTTAGAAATTCCCCTTATTTTAAAGGAAAAGACAGAAATTCCGTTTATTTTTGTGGAAAAGTCAGAAATTGCACTTATTTTGAGTCAAAAAGGCGGAAAATCCCCTTATTTTGGGGTAAAAAATGAAGAAATTAACCTTTTTTATGGCAAAAAGGTATACATTCTTTTTATTTTCGAGCAAAATTGCAGAAATTCCCCTAATTATGGGGAAAAAAGGCAGAAATTCCCCGTAATTTGGAGCAAAATTGCAGAAATTCCCCTAATTTTGGGGCAAAAACGAAGAACGTCCCTTTATTTTGGGGTAAAACTGCAGAAATTTCACTTATTTCGAGGCAAAATGGCAGAAATTCCCTTTATTTTCGGAGAAAAAGGCAGAAAATCCCCGTATTTTAGAGCAAAATTGCAGAAATTTACCTAATTTTGGGGTAAAACATGCAGTAATTTTCTTTATTTTGGGGCAAAAAGGCACAAATTCCCCTTATTTTGGGGCAAAAATCAAAAATATCCCTTATTTTGGGGCCAAATTTTAGAAATTTCTTTTATTTTTGTACAGAATTGCAGAAATTTTTCTTATTTTGTGGCAAAAAGGAAGAAATTTCCCATATTTTGGAACAAAAATGCAGAAATTCCCCTTATTTTGAGGTAAAAAGGCTGAAATTCCCCTTATTTCGGGGCAAAAAGCAGAAATTTCCCTTATTTTGGGGCAAAATTGCAGAAATTTCACTTATTTCAGGGTAATAAGTCAGAAATTTTCCTTACTTTGGGGCCAAAAGGACAAAAATTCCCTTTGTTTTGGGGGAAAAAGACAGAAATTCCACTTATTTAGAGGCAAAAAAGCAGAAATTTCTCTTATTTTGGAGCAAAAATGAAGAAATTTCCCTTTTTTCTGGCAAAAAGTTATGCATTCTTCTTATTTTCGGGCAAAAAGGCAGAAATTCCCTGTATTTTGGAGCAAAATTGCAGAAATTCCCCTAATTGTGGGGCAAAAAGGCAGAAATTCCCTATATGTTGGGGCAAAAAGACAGAAATTCTCATTATTTTGGGGCAAAACTCAGAAATTCCACTTATTTTGGCATAAAATTCCAGAAATTTCCCTTATTTTGAGGCAAAATTGCAGAAATTTCACTTATTTTGGGGCAAAATTGCAAAAATTTCACTTATGTCAGAAAAAAAGCAGAAATTTTCTTATTTTGGTGCAAAAAGGCAGAAATTTCTAATATTTTGGTACAAAATTGCAGAAATTTTTCTTATTTTAGGGCAAAAAGGCAGAAATCTCCCATATTTTGGGGCAAAAATGCAGAAATTCCTCTTATTTTTAGGTAAAAAGGCTGAAATTCCCCTTATTTGGGGGCAAAAAGGCAGAAATTTCCCTTATTTTGAGGCAAAATTGCAGAAATTTCACTTATTTCAGAGAACAAAAGCAGAAATTTTCTTATTTTGGGGCAAAAAGGCAGACATTTCTTTTATTTTGGTACAAAATTGCAGAAATGTTTCTTATTTTGGGGCAAAAAGGCAGAAATCTCCCATATTTTGGGGCAAAAAAGCAGAAATTTCCCTTATTTTGATGTAAAACCGCTGAAATTCCCCTTATTTGGGGGCAAAAAGGCAGGAATTTCCCTTATTTTGAGGCAAAATTGCAGAAATTTCACTTATTTCAGAATAATAAGTCAGAAATTTTCCTTATTTTGGGGCAAAAAACAGAAATTCTCTTTGTTTTAAAGGAAAAAGACTGATATTCCACTTATTTAGAGGCTAAAAAGCAGAAATTCCTATTATTTTGGAGCAAAAATGAAGAAATTTTCCTTTTTTTGTGGAAAAAGGTATACATTCCTCTAATTTTCGGGCTAAAAAGCAGAAATTCCCCGTATTTTGGAGCAAAATTGCAGAAATTCCCCTAATTGTGGGGCAAAAAGGCAGAAATTCCCTATATGTTGGGGCAAAAAGACAGAAATTCTCCTTATTTTGGGGCAAAACTCAGAAATTCCACTTATTTTGAGGCAAAATTCCAGAAATTTCCCTTATTTTGGGGCAAAATTGCAGAAATTTCACTTATTTTGGGGCGAAATTGCAGAAATTTCACTTTTTTCATGGAAAAAAAGGCAGAAATTTTCCTTATTTTGGGGCAAAAAGGCAGAAATTCCTAATATTTTCTGGCAAAAATTCAGAAATTCCTCTTATTTTGAGGTAAAAAGGCTGAAATTCCCCTTATTTGGGGGCAAAAAGGCATAAATTTCCCTTATTTTGGGGCAAAATTGCAGAAATTTCACTTATTTCAGGGTAATAAGTCAGAAATTTTCCTTATTTTGGGGCAAAAAAGACAGAAATTCTCTTTGTTTTGGGATAAAAAGACAGAAATTCCACTTATTTAGAGGCAAAAAAGCAGAAATTCCACTTATTTTGGAGTAAAAATTAAGAGATTTCCCTTTTTTATTGCAAAAAGGTATGCATTCTTTTTATTTTCAGACAAAAAGGCAGAAATTCCCCGTATTTTGGAGCAAAATTGCAGAAATTTCACTTATTTCAGAATAAAAATGAGAAATTTTCTTATTTTGGGGCAAAAGGCAGAAATTCCCCTTATTTTATGGCAAAATTGCAGAAATTGCCTTTATTTGGGGACAAAAAACAGAAATTCCCTTTATTTTGGGGCAAAATTGCAGAAAATTTTTTTATTATGGGAAAAAATTGAAGATATTTCTTTTATTTTAAGGCAAAATTGCAGAAATTTCACTTATTTCAGAGAAAAAAACAAAAATCTTTCTTATTTTTGGCAAAATGCAGAAATTCCCATTATTTTGGGGCAAAAAGGCAGAAATTCACCTTATTTTGGGGTAAAATTGAAGACATGTCACATATTTCAGGGCATAAAGGCAGAAATTGCCCTTATTTGGGGGCAAAAAGGCAGAAATTCCCCTTATTTTGGGATAAAATTGCAGAAATTACCCTAGTTTGGGGGCAAAAAGGCAGAAAATCCCCTTAATTTCGGGCAAAAAGCCAGAAATTCCCTGTATTTTGGAGCAAAATTGCAGAAATTCTCCTAATATTGGGGCAAAAATGCAGAAATTCCCTTTATTTGGGGCAAATTGGCAGAAGTTCCCCTTATTTTCAGGAAAAGAGGCAGAAATTCCCATTATTTTGAAGCAAAATTGCAGAAACTCCCCTAATTTTGGGGCAAAAAGGCAGAAATCCCCTTTATTTTGGGGCAAAAATACAGAAATTCTCCTTATATCTGGGCAAAAATCAGAAATTTCCCTTATTTTGGAGCAAAATTTTAGAAATTTCTTTTATTTTGGTACAGAATTGGAGAAATTTTTCTTATTCTGTGGCAAAAAGGCAGAAATTTCTTTTATTTTGGTGCAAAATTGCAGAAATTTTTCTTATTTTGGGGCAAAAAGGCATAAATTTCCCATATTTTGGGGCAAAAATGTAGAAATTTTCTTTATTTTGAGGTAAAAAGGCTGAAATTTCCCTTATTTGGGGGCAAAAAGGCAGAAATTTCTCTTATTTTGGGGCAAAATTGCAGAAATTTCACATATTTCAGAAAAAAAGGAAAAATTTTCTTATTTGGGGGCAAAAAGGCAGAAATTTCTTTTATTTTGGTGCAAAATTACAGAAATTTTCTTTATTTTGGGGCAAAAAAGACAGAAATTCCCTTTGTTTTGGGGGAAAAAGACAGAAATTCCACTTATTTAGAGGCAAAAAAGCAGAAATTCCCCTTATTTTGGAGCAAAAATGAAGAAATTTCCCTTTTTCATGGCAAAAAGGTATGCATTCTTCTTATTTTCGGGCAAAAAGGCAGAAATTCCCTATATGTTGGAGCAAAAAGTCAGAAATTCTCCTTATTTTGGGGCAAAACTCAGATATTCCACATATTTTGGGGCAAAATTCCATAAATTTCCCTTATTTTGGGGCAAAATTGCAGAAATATCACTTATTTTAAGGCAAAATTGGAGAAATTTCACTTATTTCAGAAGAAAAAAGCAGAAATTTTCTTGTTTTGGGGCAAAAAGGGAGAAATTTCTTTTATTTTTGTACAAAATTGCAGAAATTTTTCTTATTTTGGGGCAAGAAGGCAGAAATTTCCTATATTTTGGGGCAAAAATTCAGAAATTCCCCTTATTTTTAGGTAAAAAGGCTGAAATTCTCTTTATTTGGGAGCAAAAAGGCAGAAATTGCCCTGATTTTGTGGCAAAATTTTAGAAATTTCACTTATTTTAGGGTAATAAGTCAGAAATTTTTCATTTTGGGGCAAAAAGGCAGAAATTTCTTTTATTTTGGTACAAAATTACAGAAATTTTTCTTATTTTGGGGCAAAAAAGAAGAAATTTCCCTTATTTTGGGGCAAAATTGCAGAAATTTCACTTATTTTGATGTAAAAAGGCTGAAATTCCCCTTATTTTGGGGCAAAATGGCAGAAGTTTTCCTTATTTTGGGGCAAAATTGCAGAAATTTCACTTATTTCAAGGTAATAAGTCAGAAATTTTCCTTATTTTGGGGCAAAAAAAACAGAAATTCCTTGTTTTGGGGGAAAAAGACAGAAATTCCACTTATTTAGAGGCAAAAAAGCAGAAATTCCTCATATTTTGGAGCAAAATTGCAGAAATTCCCCTAATTGTGGGGCAAAAAGGCAGAAATTCCCTATATGTTAGGGCAAAACGACAGAAATTCTTCTAATTTGGGGGCAAAATTCAGAAATTCCATTTATTTTGGGGCAAAATTCCCAAAATTCCCCTTATTTTGGGGCAAAATTGCAGAAATTTCAATTATTTTGGGGCAAAATTGCAGAAATTTCACTTTTTTCAGGGAAAAAAGGCCGAAATTTTCCATTTTTGGGGGCAAAAAGGCAGAAATTCCTAATATTTTGAGGCAAAAATGCAGAAATTCCTCTTATTTTGAGGTAAAAAGGCTGAAATTCCCCTTATTTGGGGGCAAAAATGCAGAAATTTCTCTAATACTGGGGCAAAATTGCAGAAATTTCACTTATTTCAGGGTAATAATTCAGAAATTTTCCTTATTTTGGGGCAAAAAATACAGAAATTCCATTTGTATGGGGGGAAAAAGACAGAAATTCCATTTATTTAGAGGCAAAAAAGCAGAAATTCCCCTTATTTTGGAGCAAAATTGCAGAAATTTCCCTTTTTATAGCCAAAAGGTATGCATTCTTCTTATTTTCAGGCAAAAAGGCAGAAATTTCCCCGTATTTTGGAGTAAAATTGCAGAAATTCTCTTAATTGTGGGGCAAAAAGACAGAAATTCTCCTTATTTTGGGGCAAAATTCAGAAATTCCACTTATTTTGGAACAAAATTTCAGAAATTTCCCTTATTTTTGGCCAAAATTGCAGAAATTTTACTTATTTTGGGGCAAAATTGCAGAAATTTCACTTATTTCAGGGAAAAAAAGCAGAAATTTTCTTATTTTGGGGCAAAAAGGCAGAAATTTCCCATATTTTGAGGCAAAAATGCAGAAATTCCCCTTATTTTGAAATAAAAAGGCTGAAATTCCCCTTATTTGGGGGCAAAAAGGCAGAAATTTCCCATATTTTGGGGCAAAATTGCAGAAATTTCACTTATTTTAGGGTACTAAGTCAGAAATATTTCTTATTTTGGGGCAAAAGAGACAGAAATTCCCTTTGTTTTCAGGGAAAAAGACAGAAATTCCACTTATTTAGAGGCAAAAATGCAGAAATTCCCCTTATTTTGGAGCAAAAATGAAGAAATTTCCCTTTTTTATGGCAAAAAGGTATGCATTCTTCTTATTTTCGGGCAAAAAGTCAGAAATTCCCCCTATTTTAGAGCAAAATTGCAGAAATTCCCCTAATTGTGGGGAAAAAAACAGAAATTCCCTATATGTTGGGGCAAAAAGACAGAAATTCTCCATATTTTGGGGCAAAACTCAGAAATTCCACTTATTTTGGGGCAAAATTCCAAAAATTTCCCTTATTCTGGGGCAAAATTGCAGAAATTTCAATTATTTAGGGGCAAAATTGCAGAAATTTCACTTATTTCAGGGGAAAAAAACAGAAATTTCTTTTATTTTGGTACAAAATTGCAGAAATTTTTCTTATTTTGGGCAAAAAGGCAGAAATTTCCCATATTTTGAGGCAAAAATGCAGAAATTTCACTTATTTCAGGGTAATAAGTCAGAAATTTTCATTACTTTGGCGCAAAAAAGACAGAAATTCCCTTTGTTTTGGTGGAAAAAGACAGAAATTCCAATTCTTTAGAGGCAAAAATGCAGAAATTCCCCTTATTTTGGCGCAAAAATGAAGAAATTTCCCTTTTTTATGGCAAAAAGGTATGCATTCTTCTTATTTTCGGGCAAAAAGGCAGAAATTCCCCCTATTTTAGAGCAAAATTGCAGAAATTCCCCTAATTGTGGGGCAAAAAGGCAGAAATTCCCTATATGTTGGGGCAAAAAGACAGAAATTCTCCTTATTTTAAAGCAAAACTCAGAAATTTCACTTATTTTGGGGCAAAATTACAGAAATTTCACTTATTTCAGAAAAAAAAAGCAGAAATTTTCTTATTTTGGGGCAAAAAGGCAGAAATTTCTTTTATTTTGGTACAAAATTGCAGAAATTATTCTTATTTTGGGGCAAAAAAGCAGAAATTTCTCATATTTTGGGGCAAAATTGCAGAAAATTTCCTTATTTTGAGGTAAAAAGGCTAAAATTCCCCTTATTTGGTTGCAAAAAGGCAGAAATTTTCCTTATTTGGGGAAAAAATTGCAGCAATTTCACTTATTTCAGGGTTATAAGTCAGAAATTTTCTTTATTTTGGGGCAAAAAAAGACAGAAATTCTCTTTCTTTTTGGGGGTAAAAGACAGAAATTCCACTTATTTAGAGGCAAAAAAGCAGAAATTCCCATTATTTTGGAGCAAAAATGAAGAAATTTCTATTTTATGGCAAAAAGGTATGCATTCTTCTTATTTTCGGGCAAAAAGTCAGAAATTCCCCCTATTTTAGAGCAAAATTGCAGAAATTCCCCTAATTGTGGGGCAAAAAAACAGAAATTCCCTATATGTTGGGGCAAAAAGATAGAAATTCTCCATATTTTGGGGCAAAACTCAGAAATTCCACATATTTTGGGGCAAAATTCCAAAAATTTCCCTTATTTTGGGGCAAAATTGCAGAAATTTCACTTATTTAGGGGCAAAATTGCAGAAATTTCACTTATTTCAGGGGAAAAAGACAGAAATTTCTTTTATTTTGGTACAAAATTGCAGAAATTTTTCTTATTTTGGGCAAAAAGGCAGAAATTTCCCATATTTTGAGGCAAAAATGCAGAAATTTCACTTATTTCAGGGTAATAAGTCAGAAATTTTCCTTACTTTGGGGCAAAAAAGACAGAAATTCCCTTTGTTTTGGTGGAAAAAGACAGAAATTCCACTTATTTAGAGGCAAAAATGCAGAAATTCCCCTTATTTTGGAGCAAAAATGAAGAAATTTCCCTTTTTTATGGCAAAAAGGTATGCATTCTTCTTATTTTCGGGCAAAAAGGCAGAAATTCCCCATATTTTAGAGCAAAATTGCAGAAATTCCCCTTATTGTGGGGCAAAAAGGCAGAAATTCCCTATATGTTAGGGGAAAAGACAAAAATTCTCCTTATTTTAGAGCAAAACTCAGAAATTTCATTTATTTTGGGGCAAAATTGCAGAAATTTCACTTATTTCAGGGAAAAAAAGCAGAAATTTTCTTATTTTGGGGCAAAAAGGCAGAAATTTCCCATATTTTGAGGCAAAAATGCAGAAATTCCCCTTATTTTGAGGTAAAAAGGCTGAAATTCCCCTTATTTGGGGGCAAAAAGGCAGAAATTTCCCATATTTTGGGGCAAAATTGCAGAAATTTCACTTATTTTGGGGCAAAATTGCAAAAATTTCACTTATGTCAGAAAAAAAGCAGAAATTTTCTTATTTTGGTGCAAAAAGGCAGAAATTTCTAATATTTTGGTACAAAATTGCAGAAATTTTTCTTATTTTAGGGCAAAAAGGCAGAAATCTCCCATATTTTGGGGCAAAAATGCAGAAATTCCTCTTATTTTTAGGTAAAAAGGCTGAAATTCCCCTTATTTGGGGGCAAAAAGGCAGAAATTTCCCTTATTTTGAGGCAAAATTGCAGAAATTTCACTTATTTCAGAGAACAAAAGCAGAAATTTTCTTATTTTGGGGCAAAAAGGCAGACATTTCTTTTATTTTGGTACAAAATTGCAGAAATGTTTCTTATTTTGGGGCAAAAAGGCAGAAATCTCCCATATTTTGGGGCAAAAAAGCAGAAATTTCCCTTATTTTGATGTAAAACCGCTGAAATTCCCCTTATTTGGGGGCAAAAAGGCAGGAATTTCCCTTATTTTGAGGCAAAATTGCAGAAATTTCACTTATTTCAGAATAATAAGTCAGAAATTTTCCTTATTTTGGGGCAAAAAACAGAAATTCTCTTTGTTTTAAAGGAAAAAGACTGATATTCCACTTATTTAGAGGCTAAAAAGCAGAAATTCCTATTATTTTGGAGCAAAAATGAAGAAATTTTCCTTTTTTTGTGGAAAAAGGTATACATTCCTCTAATTTTCGGGCTAAAAAGCAGAAATTCCCCGTATTTTGGAGCAAAATTGCAGAAATTCCCCTAATTGTGGGGCAAAAAGGCAGAAATTCCCTATATGTTGGGGCAAAAAGACAGAAATTCTCCTTATTTTGGGGCAAAACTCAGAAATTCCACTTATTTTGAGGCAAAATTCCAGAAATTTCCCTTATTTTGGGGCAAAATTGCAGAAATTTCACTTATTTTGGGGCGAAATTGCAGAAATTTCACTTTTTTCATGGAAAAAAAGGCAGAAATTTTCCTTATTTTGGGGCAAAAAGGCAGAAATTCCTAATATTTTCTGGCAAAAATTCAGAAATTCCTCTTATTTTGAGGTAAAAAGGCTGAAATTCCCCTTATTTGGGGGCAAAAAGGCATAAATTTCCCTTATTTTGGGGCAAAATTGCAGAAATTTCACTTATTTCAGGGTAATAAGTCAGAAATTTTCCTTATTTTGGGGCAAAAAAGACAGAAATTCTCTTTGTTTTGGGATAAAAAGACAGAAATTCCACTTATTTAGAGGCAAAAAAGCAGAAATTCCACTTATTTTGGAGTAAAAATTAAGAGATTTCCCTTTTTTATTGCAAAAAGGTATGCATTCTTTTTATTTTCAGACAAAAAGGCAGAAATTCCCCGTATTTTGGAGCAAAATTGCAGAAATTTCACTTATTTCAGAATAAAAATGAGAAATTTTCTTATTTTGGGGCAAAAGGCAGAAATTCCCCTTATTTTATGGCAAAATTGCAGAAATTGCCTTTATTTGGGGACAAAAAACAGAAATTCCCTTTATTTTGGGGCAAAATTGCAGAAAATTTTTTTATTATGGGAAAAAATTGAAGATATTTCTTTTATTTTAAGGCAAAATTGCAGAAATTTCACTTATTTCAGAGAAAAAAACAAAAATCTTTCTTATTTTTGGCAAAATGCAGAAATTCCCATTATTTTGGGGCAAAAAGGCAGAAATTCACCTTATTTTGGGGTAAAATTGAAGACATGTCACATATTTCAGGGCATAAAGGCAGAAATTGCCCTTATTTGGGGGCAAAAAGGCAGAAATTCCCCTTATTTTGGGATAAAATTGCAGAAATTACCCTAGTTTGGGGGCAAAAAGGCAGAAAATCCCCTTAATTTCGGGCAAAAAGCCAGAAATTCCCTGTATTTTGGAGCAAAATTGCAGAAATTCTCCTAATATTGGGGCAAAAATGCAGAAATTCCCTTTATTTGGGGCAAATTGGCAGAAGTTCCCCTTATTTTCAGGAAAAGAGGCAGAAATTCCCATTATTTTGAAGCAAAATTGCAGAAACTCCCCTAATTTTGGGGCAAAAAGGCAGAAATCCCCTTTATTTTGGGGCAAAAATACAGAAATTCTCCTTATATCTGGGCAAAAATCAGAAATTTCCCTTATTTTGGAGCAAAATTTTAGAAATTTCTTTTATTTTGGTACAGAATTGGAGAAATTTTTCTTATTCTGTGGCAAAAAGGCAGAAATTTCTTTTATTTTGGTGCAAAATTGCAGAAATTTTTCTTATTTTGGGGCAAAAAGGCATAAATTTCCCATATTTTGGGGCAAAAATGTAGAAATTTTCTTTATTTTGAGGTAAAAAGGCTGAAATTTCCCTTATTTGGGGGCAAAAAGGCAGAAATTTCTCTTATTTTGGGGCAAAATTGCAGAAATTTCACATATTTCAGAAAAAAAGGAAAAATTTTCTTATTTGGGGGCAAAAAGGCAGAAATTTCTTTTATTTTGGTGCAAAATTACAGAAATTTTCTTTATTTTGGGGCAAAAAAGACAGAAATTCCCTTTGTTTTGGGGGAAAAAGACAGAAATTCCACTTATTTAGAGGCAAAAAAGCAGAAATTCCCCTTATTTTGGAGCAAAAATGAAGAAATTTCCCTTTTTCATGGCAAAAAGGTATGCATTCTTCTTATTTTCGGGCAAAAAGGCAGAAATTCCCTATATGTTGGAGCAAAAAGTCAGAAATTCTCCTTATTTTGGGGCAAAACTCAGATATTCCACATATTTTGGGGCAAAATTCCATAAATTTCCCTTATTTTGGGGCAAAATTGCAGAAATATCACTTATTTTAAGGCAAAATTGGAGAAATTTCACTTATTTCAGAAGAAAAAAGCAGAAATTTTCTTGTTTTGGGGCAAAAAGGGAGAAATTTCTTTTATTTTTGTACAAAATTGCAGAAATTTTTCTTATTTTGGGGCAAGAAGGCAGAAATTTCCTATATTTTGGGGCAAAAATTCAGAAATTCCCCTTATTTTTAGGTAAAAAGGCTGAAATTCTCTTTATTTGGGAGCAAAAAGGCAGAAATTGCCCTGATTTTGTGGCAAAATTTTAGAAATTTCACTTATTTTAGGGTAATAAGTCAGAAATTTTTCATTTTGGGGCAAAAAGGCAGAAATTTCTTTTATTTTGGTACAAAATTACAGAAATTTTTCTTATTTTGGGGCAAAAAAGAAGAAATTTCCCTTATTTTGGGGCAAAATTGCAGAAATTTCACTTATTTTGATGTAAAAAGGCTGAAATTCCCCTTATTTTGGGGCAAAATGGCAGAAGTTTTCCTTATTTTGGGGCAAAATTGCAGAAATTTCACTTATTTCAAGGTAATAAGTCAGAAATTTTCCTTATTTTGGGGCAAAAAAAACAGAAATTCCTTGTTTTGGGGGAAAAAGACAGAAATTCCACTTATTTAGAGGCAAAAAAGCAGAAATTCCTCATATTTTGGAGCAAAATTGCAGAAATTCCCCTAATTGTGGGGCAAAAAGGCAGAAATTCCCTATATGTTAGGGCAAAACGACAGAAATTCTTCTAATTTGGGGGCAAAATTCAGAAATTCCATTTATTTTGGGGCAAAATTCCCAAAATTCCCCTTATTTTGGGGCAAAATTGCAGAAATTTCAATTATTTTGGGGCAAAATTGCAGAAATTTCACTTTTTTCAGGGAAAAAAGGCCGAAATTTTCCATTTTTGGGGGCAAAAAGGCAGAAATTCCTAATATTTTGAGGCAAAAATGCAGAAATTCCTCTTATTTTGAGGTAAAAAGGCTGAAATTCCCCTTATTTGGGGGCAAAAATGCAGAAATTTCTCTAATACTGGGGCAAAATTGCAGAAATTTCACTTATTTCAGGGTAATAATTCAGAAATTTTCCTTATTTTGGGGCAAAAAATACAGAAATTCCATTTGTATGGGGGGAAAAAGACAGAAATTCCATTTATTTAGAGGCAAAAAAGCAGAAATTCCCCTTATTTTGGAGCAAAATTGCAGAAATTTCCCTTTTTATAGCCAAAAGGTATGCATTCTTCTTATTTTCAGGCAAAAAGGCAGAAATTTCCCCGTATTTTGGAGTAAAATTGCAGAAATTCTCTTAATTGTGGGGCAAAAAGACAGAAATTCTCCTTATTTTGGGGCAAAATTCAGAAATTCCACTTATTTTGGAACAAAATTTCAGAAATTTCCCTTATTTTTGGCCAAAATTGCAGAAATTTTACTTATTTTGGGGCAAAATTGCAGAAATTTCACTTATTTCAGGGAAAAAAAGCAGAAATTTTCTTATTTTGGGGCAAAAAGGCAGAAATTTCCCATATTTTGAGGCAAAAATGCAGAAATTCCCCTTATTTTGAAATAAAAAGGCTGAAATTCCCCTTATTTGGGGGCAAAAAGGCAGAAATTTCCCATATTTTGGGGCAAAATTGCAGAAATTTCACTTATTTTAGGGTACTAAGTCAGAAATATTTCTTATTTTGGGGCAAAAGAGACAGAAATTCCCTTTGTTTTCAGGGAAAAAGACAGAAATTCCACTTATTTAGAGGCAAAAATGCAGAAATTCCCCTTATTTTGGAGCAAAAATGAAGAAATTTCCCTTTTTTATGGCAAAAAGGTATGCATTCTTCTTATTTTCGGGCAAAAAGTCAGAAATTCCCCCTATTTTAGAGCAAAATTGCAGAAATTCCCCTAATTGTGGGGAAAAAAACAGAAATTCCCTATATGTTGGGGCAAAAAGACAGAAATTCTCCATATTTTGGGGCAAAACTCAGAAATTCCACTTATTTTGGGGCAAAATTCCAAAAATTTCCCTTATTCTGGGGCAAAATTGCAGAAATTTCAATTATTTAGGGGCAAAATTGCAGAAATTTCACTTATTTCAGGGGAAAAAAACAGAAATTTCTTTTATTTTGGTACAAAATTGCAGAAATTTTTCTTATTTTGGGCAAAAAGGCAGAAATTTCCCATATTTTGAGGCAAAAATGCAGAAATTTCACTTATTTCAGGGTAATAAGTCAGAAATTTTCATTACTTTGGCGCAAAAAAGACAGAAATTCCCTTTGTTTTGGTGGAAAAAGACAGAAATTCCAATTCTTTAGAGGCAAAAATGCAGAAATTCCCCTTATTTTGGCGCAAAAATGAAGAAATTTCCCTTTTTTATGGCAAAAAGGTATGCATTCTTCTTATTTTCGGGCAAAAAGGCAGAAATTCCCCCTATTTTAGAGCAAAATTGCAGAAATTCCCCTAATTGTGGGGCAAAAAGGCAGAAATTCCCTATATGTTGGGGCAAAAAGACAGAAATTCTCCTTATTTTAAAGCAAAACTCAGAAATTTCACTTATTTTGGGGCAAAATTACAGAAATTTCACTTATTTCAGAAAAAAAAAGCAGAAATTTTCTTATTTTGGGGCAAAAAGGCAGAAATTTCTTTTATTTTGGTACAAAATTGCAGAAATTATTCTTATTTTGGGGCAAAAAAGCAGAAATTTCTCATATTTTGGGGCAAAATTGCAGAAAATTTCCTTATTTTGAGGTAAAAAGGCTAAAATTCCCCTTATTTGGTTGCAAAAAGGCAGAAATTTTCCTTATTTGGGGAAAAAATTGCAGCAATTTCACTTATTTCAGGGTTATAAGTCAGAAATTTTCTTTATTTTGGGGCAAAAAAAGACAGAAATTCTCTTTCTTTTTGGGGGTAAAAGACAGAAATTCCACTTATTTAGAGGCAAAAAAGCAGAAATTCCCATTATTTTGGAGCAAAAATGAAGAAATTTCTATTTTATGGCAAAAAGGTATGCATTCTTCTTATTTTCGGGCAAAAAGTCAGAAATTCCCCCTATTTTAGAGCAAAATTGCAGAAATTCCCCTAATTGTGGGGCAAAAAAACAGAAATTCCCTATATGTTGGGGCAAAAAGATAGAAATTCTCCATATTTTGGGGCAAAACTCAGAAATTCCACATATTTTGGGGCAAAATTCCAAAAATTTCCCTTATTTTGGGGCAAAATTGCAGAAATTTCACTTATTTAGGGGCAAAATTGCAGAAATTTCACTTATTTCAGGGGAAAAAGACAGAAATTTCTTTTATTTTGGTACAAAATTGCAGAAATTTTTCTTATTTTGGGCAAAAAGGCAGAAATTTCCCATATTTTGAGGCAAAAATGCAGAAATTTCACTTATTTCAGGGTAATAAGTCAGAAATTTTCCTTACTTTGGGGCAAAAAAGACAGAAATTCCCTTTGTTTTGGTGGAAAAAGACAGAAATTCCACTTATTTAGAGGCAAAAATGCAGAAATTCCCCTTATTTTGGAGCAAAAATGAAGAAATTTCCCTTTTTTATGGCAAAAAGGTATGCATTCTTCTTATTTTCGGGCAAAAAGGCAGAAATTCCCCATATTTTAGAGCAAAATTGCAGAAATTCCCCTTATTGTGGGGCAAAAAGGCAGAAATTCCCTATATGTTAGGGGAAAAGACAAAAATTCTCCTTATTTTAGAGCAAAACTCAGAAATTTCATTTATTTTGGGGCAAAATTGCAGAAATTTCACTTATTTCAGGGAAAAAAAGCAGAAATTTTCTTATTTTGGGGCAAAAAGGCAGAAATTTCCCATATTTTGAGGCAAAAATGCAGAAATTCCCCTTATTTTGAGGTAAAAAGGCTGAAATTCCCCTTATTTGGGGGCAAAAAGGCAGAAATTTCCCATATTTTGGGGCAAAATTGCAGAAATTTCACTTATTTCAGGGTACTAAGTCAGAAATTTTTCTTACTTTGGGGCAAAAAAGACAGAAATTCCCTTTGTTTTCAGGGAAAAAAACAGAAATTCCACTTATTTAGAGGCAAAAATGCAGAAATTCCCCTTATTTTGGCGCAAAAATGAAGAAATTTCCCTTTTTTATGGCAAAAAGGTATGCATTCTTCTTATTTTCGGGCAAAAAGGCAGAAATTCCCCCTATTTTAGAGCAAAATTGCAGAAATTCCCCTAATTGTGGGGCAAAAAGGCAGAAATTCCCTATATGTTGGGGCAAAAAGACAGAAATTCTCTTTATTTTAAAGCAAAACTCAGAAATTTCACTTATTTTGGGGCAAAATTACAGAAATTTCACTTATTTCAGAAAAAAAAGCAGAAATTTTCTTATTTTGGGGCAAAAAGGCAGAAATTTCTTTCATTTTGGTACAAAATTGCAGAAATTATTCTTATTTTGGGGCAAAAAAGCAGAAATTTCTCATATTTTGGGGCAAAATTGCAGAAAATTTCCTTATTTTGAGGTAAAAAGGCTAAAATTCCCTTTATTTGGTTGCAAAAAGGCAGAAATTTTCCTTATTTGGGGGAAAAATTGCAGAAATTTCACTTATTTCAGGGTAATAAGTCAGAAATTTTCTTTAATTTGGGGCAAAAAAAGACAGAAATTCTCTTTGTTTTGGGGGTAAAAGACAGAAATTCCACTGATTTAGAGGCAAAAAAGCAGAAATTCCCATTATTTTGGAGCAAAAATGAAGAAATTTCTCTTTTTTATGGCAAAAAGGTATGCATTCTTCTTATTTTCGGGCAAAAAGGCAGAAATTCCCCCTATTTTAGAGCAAAATTGCAGAAATTCCCCTAATTGTGGGGCAAAAAAACAGAAATTCCCTATATGTTGGGGCAAAAAGATAGAAATTCTCCATATTTTGGGGCAAAACTCAGAAATTCCACTTATTTTGGGGCAAAATTCCAAAAATTTCCCTTATTTTGGGGCAAAATTGCAGAAATTTCACTTATTTAGGGGCAAAATTGCAGAAATTTCACTTATTTCAGGGGAAAAAGACAGAAATTTCTTTTATTTTGGTACAAAATTGCAGAAATTTTTCTTATTTTGGGCAAAAAGGCAGAAATTTCCCATATTTTGAAGCAAAAATGCAGAAATTTCACTTATTTCAGGGTAATAAGTCAGAAATTTTTCTTACTTTGGGGCAAAAAAGACAGAAATTCCCTTTGTTTTGGGGGAAAAAGACAGAAATTACACTTATTAAGAGGCAAAAAAGCAGAAATTCCCCTTATTTTGGAGCAAAAATGAAGAAATTTCCCTTTTTTATGGCAAAAAGGTATGCATTCTTCTTTTTTTCGGGCAAAAAGGCAGAAATTCCTTGTTTTTTGGAGCAAAATTGCAGAAATTCCTCTAATTTTGGGGCAAAAAGGCAGAAATTCCCTCTATGTTAGGGCAAAACGACAGAAATTCTCCTTATTTTGGGGCAAAATTCAGAAATTCCATTTCTTTTGGTGCAAAATTCCCAAAATTTCCCTTATTTTGGGGCAAAATTGCAGAAAGTTCATTTATTTAGGGGCAAAATTGCAGAAATTTCACTTTTTTCAGGGAAAAAAGGCCGAAATTTTCCATTTTTGGGGGCAAAAAGGCAGAAATTCTTAATATTTTGTGGCAAAAATGCAGAAATTTCCCTTATTTTGAGGTAAAAAGGCTGAAATTTCCCTTATTTGGGGGCAAAAATGCAGAAATTTCTCTAATACTGGGGCAAAATTGCAGAAATTTCACTTATTTCAGGGTAATAATTCAGAAATTTTCCTTATTTTGGGGCAAAAAATACAGAAATTCCATTTGTATGGGGGGAAAAAGACAGAAATTCCATTTATTTAGAGGCAAAAAAGCAGAAATTCCCCTTATTTTGGAGCAAAATTGCAGAAATTTCCCTTTTTATAGCAAAAAGGTATGCATTCTTCTGATTTTCAGGCAAAAAGGCAGAAATTCCCTGTATTTTGGAGTAAAATTGCAGAAATTCCCTTAATTGTAGGGCAAAAAGACAGAAATTCTCCTTATTTTGGGGCAAAACTCAGAAATTCCACTTATTTTAGAACAAAATTTCAGAAATTTCCCTTATTTTTGGCCAAAATTGCAGAAATTTCACTTATTTTGGGGCAAAATTGCAGAAATTTCACTTATTTCAGGGAAAAAAAGCAGAAATTTTCTTATTTTGGGGCAAAAAGGCAGAAATTTCCCATATTTTGAGGCAAAAATGCAGAAATTCCCCTTATTTTGAGGTAAAAAGGCTGAAATTCCCCTTATTTGGGGGCAAAAATGCAGAAATTTCCCATATTTTGGGGCAAAATTGCAGAAATTTCACTTATTTCAGGGTACTAAGTCAGAAATTTTTCTTACTTTGGGGCAAAAAAGACAGAAATTCCCTTTGTTTTCAGGGAAAAAAACAGAAATTCCACTTATTTAGAGGCAAAAATGCAGAAATTCCCCTTATTTTGGCGCAAAAATGAAGAAATTTCCCTTTTTTATGGCAAAAAGGTATGCATTCTTCTTATTTTCGGGCAAAAAGGCAGAAATTCCCCCTATTTTAGAGCAAAATTGCAGAAATTCCCCTAATTGTGGGGCAAAAAGGCAGAAATTCCCTATATGTTGGGGCAAAAAGACAGAAATTCTCCTTATTTTAAAGCAAAACTCAGAAATTTCACTTATTTTGGGGCAAAATTACAGAAATTTCACTTATTTCAGAAAAAAAAGCAGAAATTTTCTTATTTTGGGGCAAAAAGGCAGAAATTTCTTTTATTTTGGTACAAAATTGCAGAAATTATTCTTATTTTGGGGCAAAAAAGCAGAAATTTCTCATATTTTGGGGCAAAATTGCAGAAAATTTCCTTATTTTGAGGTAAAAAGGCTAAAATTCCCCTTATTTGGTTGCAAAAAGGCAGAAATTTTCCTTATTTGGGGAAAAAATTGCAGAAATTTCACTTATTTCAGGGTAATAAGTCAGAAATTTTCTTTATTTTGGGGCAAAAAAGACAGAAATTCTCTTTGTTTTGGGGGTAAAAGACAGAAATTCCACTTATTTAGAGGCAAAAAAGCAGAAATTCCCATTATTTTGGAGCAAAAATGAAGAAATTTCTCTTTTTTATGGCAAAAAGGTATGCATTCTTCTTATTTTCGGGCAAAAAGTCAGAAATTCCCCCTATTTTAGAGCAAAATTGCAGAAATTCCCCTAATTGTGGGGCAAAAAAACAGAAATTCCCTATATGTTGGGGCAAAAAGATAGAAATTCTCCATATTTTGGAGCAAAACTCAGAAATTCCACTTATTTTGGGGCAAAATTCCAAAAATTTCCCTTATTTTGGGGCAAAATTGCAGAAATTTCACTTATTTAGGGGCAAAATTGCAGAAATTTCACTTATTTCAGGGGAAAAAGACAGAAATTTCTTTTATTTTGGTACAAAATTGCAGAAATTTTTCTTATTTTGAGCAAAAAGGCAGAAATTTCCCATATTTTGAGGCAAAAATGCAGAAATTTCACTTATTTCAGGGTAATAAGTCAGAAATTTTCCTTACTTTGGGGCAAAAAAGACAGAAATTCCCTTTGTTTTGGTGGAAAAAGACAGAAATTCCACTTATTTAGAGGCAAAAATGCAGAAATTCCCCTTATTTTGGAGCAAAAATGAAGAAATTTCCCTTTTTTATGGCAAAAAGGTATGCATTCTTCTTATTTTCGGGCAAAAAGGCAGAAATTCCCCATATTTTAGAGCAAAATTGCAGAAATTCCCCTTATTGTGGGGCAAAAAGGCAGAAATTCCCTATATGTTAGGGGAAAAGACAGAAATTCTCCTAATTTTAGAGCAAAACTCAGAAATTTCATTTATTTTGGGGCAAAATTGCAGAAATTTCACTTATTTCAGGGAAAAAAAGCAGAAATTTTCTTATTTTGGGGCAAAAAGGCAGAAATTTCCCATATTTTGAGGCAAAAATGCAGAAATTCCCCTTATTTTGAGGTAAAAAGGCTGAAATTCCCCTTATTTGGGGGCAAAAAGGCAGAAATTTCCCATATTTTGGGGCAAAATTGCAGAAATTTCACTTATTTCAGGGTACTAAGTCAGAAATTTTTCTTACTTTGGGGCAAAAAAGACAGAAATTCCCTTTGTTTTCAGGGAAAAAAACAGAAATTCCACTTATTTAGAGGCAAAAATGCAGAAATTCCCCTTATTTTGGCGCAAAAATGAAGAAATTTCCCTTTTTTATGGCAAAAAGGTATGCATTCTTCTTATTTTCGGGCAAAAAGGCAGAAATTCCCCCTATTTTAGAGCAAAATTGCAGAAATTCCCCTAATTGTGGGGCAAAAAGGCAGAAATTCCCTATATGTTGGGGCAAAAAGACAGAAATTCTCTTTATTTTAAAGCAAAACTCAGAAATTTCACTTATTTTGGGGCAAAATTACAGAAATTTCACTTATTTCAGAAAAAAAAAGCAGAAATTTTCTTATTTTGGGGCAAAAAGGCAGAAATTTCTTTTATTTTGGTACAAAATTGCAGAAATTATTCTTATTTTGGGGCAAAAAAGAAGAAATTTCTCATATTTTGGGGCAAAATTGCAGAAAATTTCCTTATTTTGAGGTAAAAAGGCTAAAATTCCCTTTATTTGGTTGCAAAAAGGCAGAAATTTTCCTTATTTGGGGGAAAAATTGCAGAAATTTCACTTATTTCAGGGTAATAAGTCAGAAATTTTCTTTAATTTGGGGCAAAAAAAGACAGAAATTCTCTTTGTTTTGGGGGTAAAAGACAGAAATTCCACTGATTTAGAGGCAAAAAAGCAGAAATTCCCATTATTTTGGAGCAAAAATGAAGAAATTTCTCTTTTTTATGGCAAAAAGGTATGCATTCTTCTTATTTTCGGGCAAAAAGTCAGAAATTCCCCCTATTTTAGAGCAAAATTGCAGAAATTCCCCTAATTGTGGGGCAAAAAAACAGAAATTCCCTATATGTTGGGGCAAAAAGATAGAAATTCTCCATATTTTGGAGCAAAACTCAGAAATTCCACTTATTTTGGGGCAAAATTCCAAAAATTTCCCTTATTTTGGGGCAAAATTGCAGAAATTTCACTTATTTAGGGGCAAAATTGCAGAAATTTCACTTATTTCAGGGGAAAAAGACAGAAATTTCTTTTATTTTGGTACAAAATTGCAGAAATTTTTCTTATTTTGGGCAAAAAGGCAGAAATTTCCCATATTTTGAGGCAAAAATGCAGAAATTTCACTTATTTCAGGGTAATAAGTCAGAAATTTTCCTTACTTTGGGGCAAAAAAGACAGAAATTCCCTTTGTTTTGGTGGAAAAAGACAGAAATTCCACTTATTTAGAGGCAAAAATGCAGAAATTCCCCTTATTTTAGAGCAAAAATGAAGAAATTTCCTTTTTTTATGGCAAAAAGGTATGCATTCTTCTTATTTTCGGGCAAAAAGGCAGAAATTCCCCATATTTTAGAGCAAAATTGCAGAAATTCCCCTTATTGTGGGGCAAAAAGGCAGAAATTCCCTATATGTTGGGGGAAAAGACAGAAATTCTCCTTAATTTAGAGCAAAACTCAGAAATTTCATTTATTTTGGGGCAAAATTGCAGAAATTTCACTTATTTCAGGGTACTAAGTCAGAAATTTTTCTTACTTTGGGGCAAAAAAGACAGAAATTCCCTTTGTTTTCAGGGAAAAAAACAGAAATTCCACTTATTTAGAGGCAAAAATGCAGAAATTCCCCTTATTTTGGCGCAAAAATGAAGAAATTTCCCTTTTTTATGGCAAAAAGGTATGCATTCTTCTTATTTTCGGGCAAAAAGGCAGAAATTCCCCCTATTTTAGAGCAAAATTGCAGAAATTCCCCTAATTGTGGGGCAAAAAGGCAGAAATTCCCTATATGTTGGGGCAAAAAGACAGAAATTCTCTTTATTTTAAAGCAAAACTCAGAAATTTCACTTATTTTGGGGCAAAATTACAGAAATTTCACTTATTTCAGAAAAAAAAAGCAGAAATTTTCTTATTTTGGGGCAAAAAGGCAGAAATTTCGTTTATTTTGGTACAAAATTGCAGAAATTATTCTTATTTTGGGGCAAAAAAGCAGAAATTTCTCATATTTTGGGGCAAAATTGCAGAAAATTTCCTTATTTTGAGGTAAAAAGGCTAAAATTCCCTTTATTTGGTTGCAAAAAGGCAGAAATTTTCCTTATTTGGGGGAAAAATTGCAGAAATTTCACTTATTTCAGGGTAATAAGTCAGAAATTTTCTTTATTTTGGGGCAAAAAAAGACAGAAATTCTCTTTGTTTTGGGGGTAAAAGACAGAAATTCCACTTATTTAGAGGCAAAAAAGCAGAAATTCCCATTATTTTGGAGCAAAAATGAAGAAATTTCTCTTTTTTATGGCAAAAAGGTATGCATTCTTCTTATTTTCGGGCAAAAAGGCAGAAATTCCCCCTATTTTAGAGCAAAATTGCAGAAATTCCCCTAATTGTGGGGCAAAAAAACAGAAATTCCCTATATGTTGGGGCAAAAAGATAGAAATTCTCCATATTTTGGGGCAAAACTCAGAAATTCCACTTATTTTGGGGCAAAATTCCAAAAATTTCCCTTATTTTGGGGCAAAATTGCAGAAATTTCACTTATTTAGGGGCAAAATTGCAGAAATTTCACTTATTTCAGGGGAAAAAGACAGAAATTTCTTTTATTTTGGTACAAAATTGCAGAAATTTTTTCTTATTTTGGGCAAAAAGGCAGAAATTTCCCATATTTTGAGGCAAAAATGCAGAAATTTCACTTATTTCAGGGTAATAAGTCAGAAATTTTCCTTACTTTGGGGCAAAAAAGACAGAAATTCCCTTTGTTTTGGTGGAAAAAGACAGAAATTCCACTTATTTAGAGGCAAAAATGCAGAAATTCCCCTTATTTTGGAGCAAAAATGAAGAAATTTCCCTTTTTTATGGCAAAAAGGTATGCATTCTTCTTATTTTCGGGCAAAAAGGCAGAAATTCCCCATATTTTAGAGCAAAATTGCAGAAATTCCCCTTATTGTGGGGCAAAAAGGCAGAAATTCCCTATATGTTGGGGGAAAAGACAGAAATTCTCCTTATTTTAGAGCAAAACTCAGAAATTTCATTTATTTTGGGGCAAAATTGCAGAAATTTCACTTATTTCAGGGAAAAAAAGCAGAAATTTTCTTATTTTGGGGCAAAAAGGCAGAAATTTCCCATATTTTGAGGCAAAAATGCAGAAATTCCCCTTATTTTGAGGTAAAAAGGCTGAAATTCCCCTTATTTGGGGGCAAAAAGGCAGAAATTTCCCATATTTTGGGGCAAAATTGCAGAAATTTCACTTATTTCAGGGTACTAAGTCAGAAATTTTTCTTACTTTGGGGCAAAAAAGACAGAAATTCCCTTTGTTTTCAGGGAAAAAAACAGAAATTCCACTTATTTAGAGGCAAAAATGCAGAAATTCCCCTTATTTTGGCGCAAAAATGAAGAAATTTCCCTTTTTTATGGCAAAAAGGTATGCATTCTTCTTATTTTCGGGCAAAAAGGCAGAAATTCCCCCTATTTTAGAGCAAAATTGCAGAAATTCCCCTAATTGTGGGGCAAAAAGGCAGAAATTCCCTATATGTTGGGGCAAAAAGACAGAAATTCTCTTTATTTTAAAGCAAAACTCAGAAATTTCACTTATTTTGGGGCAAAATTACAGAAATTTCACTTATTTCAGAAAAAAAAAGCAGAAATTTTCTTATTTTGGGGCAAAAAGGCAGAAATTTCTTTTATTTTGGTACAAAATTGCAGAAATTATTCTTATTTTGGGGCAAAAAAGCAGAAATTTCTCATATTTTGGGGCAAAATTGCAGAAAATTTCCTTATTTTGAGGTAAAAAGGCTAAAATTCCCTTTATTTGGTTGCAAAAAGGCAGAAATTTTCCTTATTTGGGGAAAAAATTGCAGAAATTTCACTTATTTCAGGGTAATAAGTCAGAAATTTTCTTTATTTTGGGGCAAAAAAAGACAGAAATTCTCTTTGTTTTGGGGGTAAAAGACAGAAATTCCACTTATTTAGAGGCAAAAAAGCAGAAATTCCCATTATTTTGGAGCAAAAATGAAGAAATTTCTCTTTTTTATGGCAAAAAGGTATGCATTCTTCTTATTTTCGGGCAAAAAGGCAGAAATTCCCCCTATTTTAGAGCAAAATTGCAGAAATTCCCCTAATTGTGGGGCAAAAAAACAGAAATTCCCTATATGTTGGGGCAAAAAGATAGAAATTCTCCATATTTTGGGGCAAAACTCAGAAATTCCACTTATTTTGGGGCAAAATTCCAAAAATTTCCCTTATTTTGGGGCAAAATTGCAGAAATTTCACTTATTTAGGGGCAAAATTGCAGAAATTTCACTTATTTCAGGGGAAAAAGACAGAAATTTCTTTTATTTTGGTACAAAATTGCAGAAATTTTTCTTATTTTGGGCAAAAAGGCAGAAATTTCCCATATTTTGAGGCAAAAATGCAGAAATTTCACTTATTTCAGGGTAATAAGTCAGAAATTTTCCTTACTTTGGGGCAAAAAAGACAGAAATTCCCTTTGTTGTGGTGGAAAAAGACAGAAATTCCACTTTTTAGAGGCAAAAATGCAGAAATTCCCCTTATTTTGGAGCAAAAATGAAGAAATTTCCTTTTTTTATGGCAAAAAGGTATGCATTCTTCTTATTTTCGGGCAAAAAGGCAGAAATTCCCCATATTTTAGAGCAAAATTGCAGAAATTCCCCTTATTGTGGGGCAAAAAGGCAGAAATTCCCTATATGTTGGGGGAAAAGACAGAAATTCTCCTTATTTTAGAGCAAAACTCAGAAATTTCATTTATTTTGGGGCAAAATTGCAGAAATTTCACTTATTTCAGGAAAAAAAAGCAGAAATTTTCTTATTTTGGGGCAAAAAGGCAGAAATTTCTTTTATTTTGGTACAAAATTGCAGAAAATTTTCTTATTTTGGGGCAAAAAGGCAGAAATTTCTCATATTTTGGGGCAAAAATGCAGAAAATCCCCTTATTTTGAGGTAAAAAGGCTAAAATTCCCCTTATTTGGTTGCAAAAAGGCAGAAATTTCCCTTATTTTGGGGCAAAATTGCAGAAATTTCACTTATTTCAGGGTAATAAGTCAGAAATTTTCCTTATTTTGGGGCAAAAAAGACAGAAATTCCCTTTGTTTTGGGGGAAAAAGACAGAAATTCCACTTATTAAGAGGCAAAAAAGCAGAAATTCCTTTTATTTTGGAGCAAAAATAAAGAAATTTCCCTTTTTTATGGCAAATAGGTATGCATTCTTCTTGTTTCCGGGCAAAAAGGCAGAAATTCCCCGTTTTTTGGAGCAAAATTGCAGAAATTCCCCTAATTTTGGGGCAAAAAGGCAGAAATTCCCTATATGTTAGGGCAAAACGACAGAAATTCTCCTTATTTTGGGGCAAAATTCAGAAATTCCATTTCTTTTGGTGCAAAATTCCCAAAATTTCCCTTATTTTGGGGCAAAATTGCAGAAATTTCAATTATTTTGGGGCAAAATTGCAGAAATTTCACTTTTTTCCGGGATAAAAGACCGAAATTTTCCGTTTTTGGGGGCAAAAAGGCAGAAATTCCTAATATTTTGTGGCAAAAATGCAGAAATTTCCCTTATTTTGAGGTAAAAAGGCTGAAATTCCCCTTATTTGGGGGCAAAAATGCAGAAATTTCTCTTATACTGGGGCAAAATTGCAGAAATTTCACTTATTTTGGGGCAAAATTGCAGAAATTTCACTTATTTCAGGGACAAAAAGCAGAAATTTTCTTATTTTGGGGCAAAAAGGCAGAAATTTACCATATTTTGAGGCAAAAATGCAGAAATTCCCCTTATTTTGAGTTAAAAAGGCTGAAATTCTCCTTATTTGGGGGCAAAAAGGCAGAAATTTCCCATATTTTGGGGCAAAATTGCAGAAATTTCACTTATTTCAGGGTACTAAGTCAGAAATTTTTCTTACTTTGGGGCAAAAAAGACAGAAATTCCCTTTGTTTTCAGGGAAAAAGACAGAAATTCCACTTATTTAGAGGCAAAAAAGCAGAAATTCCCCTTATTTTGGAGCAAAAATGAAGAAATTTCCCTTTTTTATGGCAAAAAGGTATGCATTCTTCTTATTTTCGGGCAAAAAGGCAGAAATTCCCCCTATTTTAGAGCAAAATTGCAGAAATTCCCCTAATTGTGGGGCAAAAAGTCAGAAAGTCCCTATATGTTGGGGCAAAAAGACAGAAATTCTCCTTATTTTAAAGCAAAACTCAGAAATTTCACTTATGTTGGGGCAAAATTACAGAAATTTCACTTATTTCAAAAAAAAGCAGAAATTTTCTTATTTTGGGGCAAAAAGGCAGAAATTTCTTTTATTTTGGTACAAAATTGCAGAAAATTTTCTTATTTTGGGGCAAAAAGGCAGAAATTTCTCATATTTTGGGGCAAAAATGCAGAAAATCCCCTTATTTTGAGGTAAAAAGGCTAAAATTCCCCTTATTTGGTTGCAAAAAGGCAGAAATTTCCCTTATTTTGGGGCAAAATTACAGAAATTTCACTTATTTCAGGGTAATAAGTCAGAAATTTTCCTTATTTTGGGGCAAAAAAGACAGAAATTCCCTTTGTTTTGGGGGAAAAAGACAGAAATTCCACTTATTAAGAGGCAAAAAAGCAGAAATTCCTTTTATTTTGGAGCAAAAATGAAGAAATTTCCCTTTTTTATGGCAAATAGGTATGCATTCTTCTTGTTTCCGGGCAAAAAGGCAGAAATTCCCCGTTTTTTGGAGCAAAATTGCAGAAATTCCCCTAATTTTGGGGCAAAAAGGCAGAAATTCCCTATATGTTAGGGCAAAACGACAGAAATTCTCCTTATTTTGGGGCAAAATTCAGAAATTCCATTTCTTTTGGTGCAAAATTCCCAAAATTTCCCTTATTTTGGGGCAAAATTGCAGAAATTTCAATTATTTTGGGGCAAAATTGCAGAAATTTCACTTTTTTCCGGGATAAAAGACCGAAATTTTCCGTTTTTGGGGGCAAAAAGGCAGAAATTCCTAATATTTTGTGGCAAAAATGCAGAAATTTCCCTTATTTTGAGGTAAAAAGGCTGAAATTCCCCTTATTTGGGGGCAAAAATGCAGAAATTTCTCTTATACTGGGGCAAAATTGCAGAAATTTCACTTATTTTGGGGCAAAATTGCAGAAATTTCACTTATTTCAGGGACAAAAAGCAGAAATTTTCTTATTTTGGGGCAAAAAGGCAGAAATTTACCATATTTTGAGGCAAAAATGCAGAAATTCCCCTTATTTTGAGTTAAAAAGGCTGAAATTCTCCTTATTTGGGGGCAAAAAGGCAGAAATTTCCCATATTTTGGGGCAAAATTGCAGAAATTTCACTTATTTCAGGGTACTAAGTCAGAAATTTTTCTTACTTTGGGGCAAAAAAGACAGAAATTCCCTTTGTTTTCAGGGAAAAAGACAGAAATTCCACTTATTTAGAGGCAAAAAAGCAGAAATTTTCCTTATTTTGGAGCAAAAATGAAGAAATTTCCCTTTTTTATGGCAAAAAGGTATGCATTCTTCTTATTTTCGGGCAAAAAGGCAGAAATTCCCCCTATTTTAGAGCAAAATTGCAGAAATTCCCCTAATTGTGGGGCAAAAAGTCAGAAAGTCCCTATATGTTGGGGCAAAAAGACAGAAATTCTCCTTATTTTAAAGCAAAACTCAGAAATTTCACTTATTTTGGGGCAAAATTACAGAAATTTCACTTATTTCAAAAAAAAGCAGAAATTTTCTTATTTTGGGGCAAAAAGGCAAAAATTTCTTTTATTTTGGTACAAAATTGCAGAAATTATTCTTATTTTGAAGCAAAAAAGCAGAAATTTCTCATATTTTGGGGCAAAATTGCAGAAAATTTCCTTATTTTGAGGTAAAAAGGCTAAAATTCCCCTTATTTGGTTGCAAAAAGGCAGAAATTTTCCTTATTTTGGGGAAAATTGCAGAAATTTCACTTATTTCAGGGAAATAAGTCAGAAGTTTTTCTTACTTTGGGGCAAAAAAGACAGAAATTCCCTTTGTTTTCAGGGAAAAAGACAGAAATTCCACTTATTTAGAGGCAAAAATGCAGAAATTCCCCTTATTTTGGAGCAAAAATGAAGAAATTTCCCTTTTTTATGGCAAAAAGGTATGCATTCTTCTTATTTTCGGGCAAAAAGGCAGAAATTCCCTTTGTTTTGGGGGAAAAAGACAGAAATTCCACTTATTTAGAGGCAAAAAAGCAGAAATTCCCCATATTTTGGAGCAAAATTGCAGAAATTCCCCTAATTGTGGGGCAAAAAGGCAGAAATTCCCTATATGTTAGGGCAAAACGACAGAAATTCTCCTCATTTGGGGGCAAAATTCAGAAATTCCATTTATTTTGGGGCAAAATTCCCAAAATTCCCCTTATTTTGGGGCAAAATTGCAGAAATTTCAATTATTTTGGGGCAAAATTGCAGAAATTTCACTTTTTTCAGGGAAAAAAGGCCGAAATTTTCCGTTTTTAGGGGCAAAAAGGCAGAAATTCCTAATATTTTGAGGCAAAAATGCAGAAATTCCTCTTATTTTGAAGTAAAAAGGCTGAAATTCCCCTTATTTGGGGGCAAAAATGCAGAAATTTCTCTTATACTGGGGCAAAATTGCAGAAATTTCACTTATTTAAGGGTAATAATTCAAAAATTTTCCTTATTTTGGGGCAAAAAATACAGAAATTCCATTTGTATGGGTGGAAAAAGACAGAAATTCCATTTATTTAGAGGCAAAAAAGCAGAAATTCCCCTTATTTTGAGGTAAAAAGGCTGAAATTCCCCTTATTTTGAGGTAAAAAGGCTGAAATTCCCCTTATTTGGGGGCAAAAAGGCAGAAATTTCCCATATTTTGGGGCAAAATTGCAGAAATTTCACTTATTTCAGGGTACTAAGTCAGAAATTTTTCTTACTTCTGGGCAAAAAAGACAGAAATTCCCTTTGTTTTCAGGGAAAAAGACAGAAATTCCACTTATTTAGAGGCAAAAATGCAGAAATTCCCCTTATTTTGGAGCAAAAATGAAGGAATTTCCCTTTTTTATGGCAAAAAGGTATGCATTCTTCTTATTTTCAGGCAAAAAGGCAGAAATTCCCCCTATTTTAGAGCAAAATATCAGAAATTCCCTATATGTTGGGGCAAAAAGACAGAAATTCTCCTTATTTTGGGGCAAAACTCAGAAATTCCACTTATGTTGGAACAAAATTTCAGAAATTTCCCTTATTTTTGGCCAAAATTGCAGAAATTTCACTTATTTTGGGGCAAAATTGCAGAAATTTCACTTATTTCAGGGAAAAAAAGCAGAAATTTTCTTATTTTGGGGCAAAAAGGCAGAAACTTTTCATATTTTGAGGCAAAAATGCAGAAATTCCCCTTATTTTGAGGTAAAAAGGCTGAAATTCCCCTTATTTGGGGGCAAAAAGGCAGAAATTTCCCATATTTTGGGGAAAAATTGCAGAAATTTCACTTATTTCAGGGTACTAAGTCAGAAATTTTTCTTACTTTGGGGCAAAAAAGACAGAAATTCCCTTTGTTTTCAGGGAAAAAGACAGAAATTCCACTTATTTAGAGGCAAAAATGCAGAAATTCCCCTTATTTTGGAGCAAAAATGAAGAAATTTCCCTTTTTTATGGCAAAAAGTTATGCATTCTTCTTATTTTCGGGCAAAAAGGCAGAAATTCCCCCTATTTTAGAGCAAAATTGCAGAAATTCCCCTAATTGTGGGGCAAAAAGGCAGAAATTCCCTATATGTTGGGGCAAAATACAGAAATTCTCCTTATTTTGGTGAAAAACTCAGAAATTCCACTTATTTTGGGGCAAAATTGCAGAAATTTCCCTTATTTTGGGGCAAAATTGCAGAAATTTCACTTATTTTGGGGCAAAATTGCAGAAAATTCACTTTTTTCAGGGTAATAAGTCAGAAATTTTCCTTATTTTGGGGCAAAAAAGACAGAAATTCCCTATGTTCTGGGGGAAAAAGACAGAAATTCCACTTATTTAGAGGCAAAAAAGCAGAAATTCCCCATATTTTGGAGCAAAATTGCAGAAATTCCCCTAATTGTGGGGCAAAAAGGCAGAAATTCCCTATATGTTAGGGCAAAACGACAGAAATTCTCCTCATTTGGGGGCAAAATTCAGAAATTCCATTTATTTTGGGGCAAAATTCCCAAAATTCCCCTTATTTTGGGGCAAAATTGCAGAAATTTCAATTATTTTGGGGCAAAATTGCAGAAATTTCACTTTTTTCAGAGAAAAAAGGCCGAAATTTTCCGTTTTTAGGGGCAAAAAGGCAGAAATTCCTAATATTTTGAGGCAAAAATGCAGAAATTCCTCTTATTTTGAAGTAAAAAGGCTGAAATTCCCCTTATTTGGGGGCAAAAATGCAGAAATTTCTCTTATACTGGGGCAAAATTGCAGAAATTTCACTTATTTAAGGGTAATAATTCAAAAATTTTCCTTATTTTGGGGCAAAAAATACAGAAATTCCATTTGTATGGGTGGAAAAAGACAGAAATTCCATTTATTTAGAGGCAAAAAAGCAGAAATTCCCCTTATTTTGAGGTAAAAAGGCTGAAATTCCCCTTATTTTGAGGTAAAAAGGCTGAAATTCCCCTTATTTGGGGGCAAAAAGGCAGAAATTTCCCATATTTTGGGGCAAAATTGCAGAAATTTCACTTATTTCAGGGTACTAAGTCAGAAATTTTTCTTACTTCTGGGCAAAAAAGACAGAAATTCCATTTGTTTTCAGGGAAAAAGACAGAAATTCCACTTATTTAGAGGCAAAAATGCAGAAATTCCCCTTATTTTGGAGCAAAAATGAAGGAATTTCCCTTTTTTATGGCAAAAAGGTATGCATTCTTCTTATTTTCAGGCAAAAAGGCAGAAATTCCCCCTATTTTAGAGCAAAATATCAGAAATTCCCTATATGTTGGGGCAAAAAGACAGAAATTCTCCTTATTTTGGGGCAAAACTCAGAAATTCCACTTATGTTGGAACAAAATTTCAGAAATTTCCCTTATTTTTGGCCAAAATTGCAGAAATTTCACTTATTTTGGGGCAAAATTGCAGAAATTTCACTTATTTCAGGGAAAAAAAGCAGAAATTTTCTTATTTTGGGGCAAAAAGGCAGAAACTTTTCATATTTTGAGGCAAAAATGCAGAAATTCCCCTTATTTTGAGGTAAAAAGGCTGAAATTCCCCTTATTTGGGGGCAAAAAGGCAGAAATTTCCCATATTTTGGGGAAAAATTGCAGAAATTTCACTTATTTCAGGGTACTAAGTCAGAAATTTTTCTTACTTTGGGGCAAAAAAGACAGAAATTCCCTTTGTTTTCAGGGAAAAAGACAGAAATTCCACTTATTTAGAGGCAAAAATGCAGAAATTCCCCTTATTTTGGAGCAAAAATGAAGAAATTTCCCTTTTTTATGGCAAAAAGTTATGCATTCTTCTTATTTTCGGGCAAAAAGGCAGAAATTCCCCCTATTTTAGAGCAAAATTGCAGAAATTCCCCTAATTGTGGGGCAAAAAGGCAGAAATTCCCTATATGTTGGGGCAAAATACAGAAATTCTCCTTATTTTGGTGAAAAACTCAGAAATTCCACTTATTTTGGGGCAAAATTGCAGAAATTTCCCTTATTTTGGGGCAAAATTGCAGAAATTTCACTTATTTTGGGGCAAAATTGCAGAAAATTCACTTTTTTCAGGGTAATAAGTCAGAAATTTTCCTTATTTTGGGGCAAAAAAGACAGAAATTCCCTATGTTCTGGGGGAAAAAGACAGTAATTCCACTTTTTTAGAGGCAAAAAAGCAGAAATTCCTTTTATTTTAGAGTAAAAATGAAGAAATTTCTTTTTTTTGTGGCAAAAGTTATACATTCCCTTTATTTTCGGGCAAAAAGGCAGAAATTCCCCGTATTTTGGAGCAAACTTGCAGATATTCCCCTAATTGTGGGGCAAAAAGGCAGAAATTCCCTATATGTTGGGGCAAAAAGACAGAAATTCTCCCTATTTTGGGACAAAACTCAGAAATTCCACTTATTTTGGGGCAAAATTCCAGAAATTTCCCTTATTTTGGGGCAAAATTTAGAAATTTCACTTATTTTCAGGCAAAATTACATAAATTTCACTTATTTCAGAAAAAAAGCAGAATTTTCTTATTTTGGTGCAAAAAGGCAGAAATTTCTTTTATTTTGTTACAAAATTGCAGAAATTTTTCTTATTTTGGGGAAAAAGGCAGAAATCTCCCATATTTTGGGGCAAAAATGCAGAAATTCCTCTTATTTTGAGGTAAAAAGGCTGAAATTCCCCTTATTTGGGGGCAAAAAAGCAGAAATTTCCCTTATTTTGAGGCAAAATTGCAGAAATTTCACTTATTTCAGAGAAAAAAAGCAAAAACTTTTCTTATTTTAGGGCAAAATGCAGAAATTCCCATTATTTTGGGGCAAAAGGCAGAAATTCACCTTATTTTGTGGTAAAATTGCAGACATTTCACATATTTCAGGGCAAAAAGGTAGAAATTCCCCTTATTTGGGGGCAAAAAGGCAGAAATTCCCCTTATTTTGGGATAAAATTGCAGAAATGTCCCTTGTTTGGGGGCAAAAAGGCAGAAAATCCCCTTAATTTTTGGCAAAAAAGCAGAAATTTCCCGTATTTTGGAGCAAAATTGCAGAAATTCCCCTAATATTGGGGCAAAAATGCAGAAATTCCTATTATTTGGGGCAAATCGGCAGAAGTTCCCCTTATTTTCGGAAAAAGAGGCAGAAATTCCCTGTATTTTGAAGCAAAATTGCAGAAACTCCCCTAATTTTGGGGCAAAAAGGCATAAATTTCTCATATTTTGGGGCAAAAATGCAGAAACTTTTCTTATTTTGAGGTAAAAAGGCTGAAATTCCCCTTATTTGGGGGCAAAAAAGAAGAATTTCTCTTATTTTGGGGCAAAATTGCAGAAATTTCACTTATTTCAGAGTAATAAGTCAGAAATTTTCGTTATTTTGGGGCAAAAAAAAACAGAAATTACCTTTGTTTTGGGGGGAAAAGACAGAAATTCCACTTTTTTAGAGGCAAAAAAGCAGAAATAACTTTTGTTTTGGAGTAAAAATGTAGAAATTTCCCTTTTTTATGGCAAAAAGGTATGCATTCTTCTTATTTTCGGGCAAAAAGGCAGAAATTCCCCGTATTTTCGAGCAAAATTGCAAAAATTCCCCTAATTTTAGGGCAAAAAGGCAGAAATTCCCTATATGTTGGGGCAAAAAGACAGAACTTCTCCTTATTTTGGGGCAAAACTCAGAAATTCCACTTATTTTGGGGCAAAATTCTAGAAATTTTTCTTATTTTAAAGCAAAATTGCAGAAATTTCACTTATTTTGGGGTAAAATTGCAGAAATTTCACTTATTTCAGGGATAAAAGGCAGAAATTTTTCTTATTTTGGGGCAAAAAGGAAAAATTTCCTAATATTTTGTGGCAAAAATGCCGAAATTCCCCTTATTTTGAGGTAAAAAAGCTGAAATTTCCCTTATTTGGGGGCAAAAAGGCAGAAATTTCCCTTATTTTGGGGCAAAATTGCAGAAATTTCACTTATTTCAGGGTAATAAGTCAGAAATTTTCCTTATTTTGGGGCCAAAAGGACAGAAATTCCCTTTGTTTTGGGGGAAAAAGACAGAAATTCCACTTATTTAGAGGCAAAAATGCAGAAATTCCCCTTATTTTGGAACAAGAATGAAGAAATTTCCCTTTTTTATGGCAAAAAGGTATGCATTCTTCTTATTTTCGGGCAAAAAGGCAGAAATTCCCCGTATTTTGAAGCAAAATTGCAGAAATTCCCCTAATTGTGGGGCAAAAAAACAGAAATTCCCAATATGTTGGGGGCAAAAAGACAGAAATTCTCCTTATTTTGGGGTAAAACTCAGAAATTCCACTTATTTTGGGGGCAAAATTCCAGAAATTTCCCTTATTTTGGGGCAAAATTGCAGAAATTTCACTTATTTTTGGGCAAAATTGCAGAAATTTCACTTATTTCAGAAAAAAAAGCAGAAATTTTCTTATTTTGGTGCAAAAAGGCGGAAATTTCTTTTAAATTGGTACAAAATTGCAGAAATTTTTTTTATTTTGGGGCAAAAAGGCAGAAATCTCCCATATTTTGGGGCAAAAATGCAGAAATTTCTCTTATTTTGAGGTAAAAAGGCTGAAATTCCCCTTATTTGGGGGCAAAAAGGCAGAAATTTCCCTTATTTTGGGGCAAAATTGCAGAAATTTCACTTATTTCAGGCTAATAAGTCAGAAATTTTCCTTATTTTGGGGCAAAAAAGACAGAAATTTCCTTTGTTTTGGGGATAAAGACAGAAATACCACTTATTTAGAGGCAAAAAAGCAGAAATTCCCCTTATTTTGTAGCAAAACCAAAGAAATTTCTATTTTTTATTGCAAAAAGGTATGCATTCTTCTTATTTTCGGGCAAAAAGGCAGAAATTCCCCGTATTTTGGAGCAAAATTGCAGAAAATTTTCTAATTGTGGGGCAAGAAGGGGGAAATTCCCTATATGTTGGGGCAAAAAGACAGAAATTCTCGGTATTTTGGGGCAAAACTCAGAAATTCCACTTATTTTGGTGCAAAATTCCAGAAATTTCCTTTATTTTAGGGCAAAATTGCAGAAATTTCACTTATTTTGGGGCAAAATTGCAGAAATTTAACTTATTTCAGAAAAAAATTCAGAAATTTTTCTATTTTGGTTCAAAAAGGCAGAAATTTCTTTTATTTTGGTACAAAATTGGAGAAATTTTTCTTATTTTGGGGCAAAAAGGCAGAAATCCCCCATATTTTGAGGCAAAATTGCAGAAATTCCTCTTATTTTGAGGAAATAAGGCTGAAATTTCCCTTATTTGGGGGCAAAAAGGCAGAAATTTCCCTTATTTTGAGGCAAAATTGCAGAAATTTCACTTATTTCAGGGTAATAAGTCAGAAATTTTCTTTATTTTGGGGCAAAAAAGACAGAAATTCCCTTTGTTTTGGGAGAAAAAGACAGAAATTCCACTTTTTTAGAGGCAAAAAAGCAGAAATTCCTTTTATTTTGGAGTAAAAATGAAGAAATTTCCCTTTTTTATGGCAAAAAGGTATGCATTCCACTTATTTTCGGGCAAAAAGGCAGAAATTACCCGTATTTTGGAGCAATATTGCAGAAATTCCCCTAATTGTAGGGCAAAGAGGCAGAAATTCCCTATATGTTAGGGCAAAAAGAAAGAAATTCTCCTTATTTTGGGGCAAAACTCAGAAATTCTACTTATTTTGGGGCAAAATTCCAGAAATTTCCCTTATTTTGGGGCAAAATTGCACAAATTTCACTTATTTTGGGGCAAAATTGCAGAAATTTCACTTATTTCAGGGAAAAAAAGCAGAAATTTTCTTATTTTGGGGCAAAAAGGCAGAAACTTTTCATATTTTGAGGCAAAAATGCAGAAATTCCCCTTATTTTGAGGTAAAAAGGCTGAAATTCCCCTTATTTGGGGGCAAAAAGGCAGAAATTTCCCATATTTTGGGGAAAAATTGCAGAAATTTCACTTATTTCAGGGTACTAAGTCAGAAATTTTTCTTACTTTGGGGCAAAAAAGACAGAAATTCCCTTTGTTTTCAGGGAAAAAGACAGAAATTCCACTTATTTAGAGGCAAAAATGCAGAAATTCCCCTTATTTTGGAGCAAAAATGAAGAAATTTCCCTTTTTTATGGCAAAAAGTTATGCATTCTTCTTATTTTCGGGCAAAAAGGCAGAAATTCCCCCTATTTTAGAGCAAAATTGCAGAAATTCCCCTAATTGTGGGGCAAAAAGGCAGAAATTCCCTATATGTTGGGGCAAAATACAGAAATTCTCCTTATTTTGGTGAAAAACTCAGAAATTCCACTTATTTTGGGGCAAAATTGCAGAAATTTCCCTTATTTTGGGGCAAAATTGCAGAAATTTCACTTATTTTGGGGCAAAATTGCAGAAAATTCACTTTTTTCAGGGTAATAAGTCAGAAATTTTCCTTATTTTGGGGCAAAAAAGACAGAAATTCCCTATGTTCTGGGGGAAAAAGACAGTAATTCCACTTTTTTAGAGGCAAAAAAGCAGAAATTCCTTTTATTTTAGAGTAAAAATGAAGAAATTTCTTTTTTTTGTGGCAAAAGTTATACATTCCCTTTATTTTCGGGCAAAAAGGCAGAAATTCCCCGTATTTTGGAGCAAACTTGCAGATATTCCCCTAATTGTGGGGCAAAAAGGCAGAAATTCCCTATATGTTGGGGCAAAAAGACAGAAATTCTCCTTATTTTGGGACAAAACTCAGAAATTCCACTTATTTTGGGGCAAAATTCCAGAAATTTCCCTTATTTTGGGGCAAAATTTAGAAATTTCACTTATTTTCAGGCAAAATTACATAAATTTCACTTATTTCAGAAAAAAAGCAGAATTTTCTTATTTTGGTGCAAAAAGGCAGAAATTTCTTTTATTTTGTTACAAAATTGCAGAAATTTTTCTTATTTTGGGGAAAAAGGCAGAAATCTCCCATATTTTGGGGCAAAAATGCAGAAATTCCTCTTATTTTGAGGTAAAAAGGCTGAAATTCCCCTTATTTGGGGGCAAAAAAGCAGAAATTTCCCTTATTTTGAGGCAAAATTGCAGAAATTCCACTTATTTCAGAGAAAAAAAGCAAAAACTTTTCTTATTTTAGGGCAAAATGCAGAAATTCCCATTATTTTGGGGCAAAAGGCAGAAATTCACCTTATTTTGTGGTAAAATTGCAGACATTTCACATATTTCAGGGCAAAAAGGTAGAAATTCCCCTTATTTGGGGGCAAAAAGGCAGAAATTCCCCTTATTTTGGGATAAAATTGCAGAAATGTCCCTTGTTTGGGGGCAAAAAGGCAGAAAATCCCCTTAATTTTTGGCAAAAAAGCAGAAATTTCCCGTATTTTGGAGCAAAATTGCAGAAATTCCCCTAATATTGGGGCAAAAATGCAGAAATTCCTATTATTTGGGGCAAATCGGCAGAAGTTCCCCTTATTTTCGGAAAAAGAGGCAGAAATTCCCTGTATTTTGAAGCAAAATTGCAGAAACTCCCCTAATTTTGGGGCAAAAAGGCATAAATTTCTCATATTTTGGGGCAAAAATGCAGAAACTTTTCTTATTTTGAGGTAAAAAGGCTGAAATTCCCCTTATTTGGGGGCAAAAAAGAAGAATTTCTCTTATTTTGGGGCAAAATTGCAGAAATTTCACTTATTTCAGAGTAATAAGTCAGAAATTTTCGTTATTTTGGGGCAAAAAAAAACAGAAATTACCTTTGTTTTGGGGGGAAAAGACAGAAATTCCACTTTTTTAGAGGCAAAAAAGCAGAAATAACTTTTGTTTTGGAGTAAAAATGTAGAAATTTCCCTTTTTTATGGCAAAAAGGTATGCATTCTTCTTATTTTCGGGCAAAAAGGCAGAAATTCCCCGTATTTTCGAGCAAAATTGCAAAAATTCCCCTAATTTTAGGGCAAAAAGGCAGAAATTCCCTATATGTTGGGGCAAAAAGACAGAACTTCTCCTTATTTTGGGGCAAAACTCAGAAATTCCACTTATTTTGGGGCAAAATTCTAGAAATTTTTCTTATTTTAAAGCAAAATTGCAGAAATTTCACTTATTTTGGGGTAAAATTGCAGAAATTTCACTTATTTCAGGGATAAAAGGCAGAAATTTTTCTTATTTTGGGGCAAAAAGGAAAAATTTCCTAATATTTTGTGGCAAAAATGCCGAAATTCCCCTTATTTTGAGGTAAAAAAGCTGAAATTTCCCTTATTTGGGGGCAAAAAGGCAGAAATTTCCCTTATTTTGGGGCAAAATTGCAGAAATTTCACTTATTTCAGGGTAATAAGTCAGAAATTTTCCTTATTTTGGGGCCAAAAGGACAGAAATTCCCTTTGTTTTGGGGGAAAAAGACAGAAATTCCACTTATTTAGAGGCAAAAATGCAGAAATTCCCCTTATTTTGGAGCAAAAATGAAGAAATTTCCCTTTTTTATGGCAAAAAGGTATGCATTCTTCTTATTTTCGGGCAAAAAGGCAGAAATTCCCCGTATTTTGAAGCAAAATTGCAGAAATTCCCCTAATTGTGGGGCAAAAAAACAGAAATTCCCAATATGTTGGGGGCAAAAAGACAGAAATTCTCCTTATTTTGGGGTAAAACTCAGAAATTCCACTTATTTTGGGGGCAAAATTCCAGAAATTTCCCTTATTTTGGGGCAAAATTGCAGAAATTTTACTTATTTTGGGGCAAAATTGCAGAAATTTCACTTATTTCAGAAAAATAAGCAGAATTTATTTATTTTGGTGCAAAAAGGCAGAAATTTCTTTTATTTTGGTACAAATTGCAGAAATTTTTCTTATTTTGGGGCAAAAAGGCAGAAATCTTCATATTTTGGGGCAAAAATGCAGAAATTCCTCTTATTTTGAGGTAAAAAGTCTGAAATTTCCCTTATTTGGGGGCAAAAAGGAAGAAATTTCCCTTATTTTGAGGCAAAATTGCAGAAATTTCACTTATTTCAGGATAATAAGTCAGAAATTTTCGTTATTTTGGGGCAAAAGAGACAGAAATTTCCTTTGTTTTGGGGGAAAAAAACAGAAATTCCACTTTTTTAGAGGCAAAAAAAGCAGAAATTCCTTTTATTTTGGAGTAAAAATGAAGAAATTTCCCTTTTTTGTGGCAAAAGGTATACATTCCACTTATTTTTGGGCTAAAAAGCAGAAATTACCCGTATTTTGGAGCAAAATTGCAGAAATTCCCCTAATTGTAGGGCAAGAAGGGAGAAATTCCCTATATGTTGGGGCAAAAAGAAACAAATTCTCCTTATTTTGGGTCAAAACTCAGAAATTCTACTGATATTGGGGAAAAATTCCAGAAATTTCCCTTATTTTGGGGCAAAATTGCAGAAATTTCACTTATTTTTGGGCAAAATTGCAGAAATTTCACTTATTTCAGAAAAAAAAGCAGAAATTTTCTTATTTTGGTGCAAAAAGGCGGAAATTTCTTTTAAATTGGTACAAAATTGCAGAAATTTTTTTTATTTTGGGGCAAAAAGGCAGAAATCTCCCATATTTTGGGGCAAAAATGCAGAAATTTCTCTTATTTTGAGGTAAAAAGGCTGAAATTCCCCTTATTTGGGGGCAAAAAGGCAGAAATTTCCCTTATTTTGGGGCAAAATTGCAGAAATTTCACTTATTTCAGGCTAATAAGTCAGAAATTTTCCTTATTTTGGGGCAAAAAAGACAGAAATTTCCTTTGTTTTGGGGATAAAGACAGAAATACCACTTATTTAGAGGCAAAAAAGCAGAAATTCCCCTTATTTTGTAGCAAAACCAAAGAAATTTCTATTTTTTATTGCAAAAAGGTATGCATTCTTCTTATTTTCGGGCAAAAAGGCAGAAATTCCCCGTATTTTGGAGCAAAATTGCAGAAATTTTTCTAATTGTGGGGCAAGAAGGGGGAAATTCCCTATATGTTGGGGCAAAAAGACAGAAATTCTCGGTATTTTGGGGCAAAACTCAGAAATTCCACTTATTTTGGTGCAAAATTCCAGAAATTTCCCTTATTTTAGGGCAAAATTGCAGAAATTTCACTTATTTTGGGGCAAAATTGCAGAAATTTAACTTATTTCAGAAAAAAATTCAGAAATTTTTCTATTTTGGTTCAAAAAGGCAGAAATTTCTTTTATTTTGGTACAAAATTGGAGAAATTTTTCTTATTTTGGGGCAAAAAGGCAGAAATCCCCCATATTTTGAGGCAAAATTGCAGAAATTCCTCTTATTTTGAGGAAATAAGGCTGAAATTTCCCTTATTTGGGGGCAAAAAGGCAGAAATTTCCCTTATTTTGAGGCAAAATTGCAGAAATTTCACTTATTTCAGGGTAATAAGTCAGAAATTTTCTTTATTTTGGGGCAAAAAAGACAGAAATTCCCTTTGTTTTGGGAGAAAAAGACAGAAATTCCACTTTTTTAGAGGCAAAAAAGCAGAAATTCCTTTTATTTTGGAGTAAAAATGAAGAAATTTCCCTTTTTTATGGCAAAAAGGTATGCATTCCACTTATTTTCGGGCAAAAAGGCAGAAATTACCCGTATTTTGGAGCAATATTGCAGAAATTCCCCTAATTGTAGGGCAAAGAGGCAGAAATTCCCTATATGTTAGGGCAAAAAGAAAGAAATTCTCCTTATTTTAGGGCAAAACTCAGAAATTCTACTTATTTTGGGGCAAAATTCCAGAAATTTCCCTTATTTTGGGGCAAAATTGCACAAATTTCACTTATTTTGGGGCAAAATTGCAGAAATTTCACTTATTTCAGGGTAATAAGTCAGAAATTTTCCTTATTTTGGGGCCAAAAAGACAGAAATTCCCTTTGTTTTTGGGGAAAAAGACAGAAATTCCACTTATTTAGAGGCAAAAATGCAGAAATTCCTCTTATTTTGGAGCAAAATTGCAGAAATTCCCCTAATTGTGGGGCAAAAAGGCAGAAATTCCCTATATGTTGGGGCAAAAAGAAACAAATTCTCCTTATTTTGGGTCAAAACTCAGAAATTCCACTGATATTGGGGCAAAATTCCAGAAATTTCCCGTATTTTGGGGCAAAATTGCAGAAATTTCACTTATTTTGGAGCAAAATTGCAGAAATTTCACTTATTTCAGAAAAAAAAGCAGGAATTTTCTTATTTTGGTGCAAAAAGGCAGAAATTTCTTTTATTTTGGTACAAAATTGCAGAAATTTTTCTTATTTTGGGGCAAAAAGGCAGAAATCTCCCATATTTTGGGGCAAAAATGCAGAAATTTCTCTTATTTTGAGGTAAAAAGGCTGAAATTCCCCTTATTTGGGGTCAAAAAGGCAGAAATTTCCCTTATTTTGGGGCAAAATTGCAGAAATTTCACTTATTTCAGGCTAATAAGTCAGAAATTTTCCTTATTTTGGGGCAAAAAAGACAGAAATTTCCTTTGTTTTGGGGGATAAAAACAGAAATACCACTTATTTAGAGGCAAAAAAGCAGAAATTCCCCTTATTTTGGAGCAAAACTGAAGAAATTTCTATTTTTTATGGCAAAAGGTTATGCATTCTTCTTATTTTCGGGCAAAAAGGCAGAAATTCCCCGTATTTTGGAGCAAAATTGCAGAAATTCCCCTAATTGTGGGGCAAAAAGGCAGAAATTCCCTATATGTTGGGGCAAAAAGACAGAAATTCTTTTTATTTTGGGGCAAATCTCAGAAATTCCACTTATTTTGGTGCAAAATTCCAGAAATTTCCCTTATTTTAGGGCAAAATTGCAGAAATTTCACTTATTTTGGGGCAAAATTGCAGAAATTTAACTTATTTCAGAAAAAAATTCAGAAATTTTTCTATTTTGGTGCAAAAAGGCAGAAATTTCTTTTATTTTGGTACAAAATTGCAGAAATTTTTCTTATTTTGGGGCAAAAAGTCAGAAATCTCCCATATTTAGGGGAAAAATGCAGAAATTCCTCTTATTTTGAGGTAAAAGGCTGAAATTCCTTTTATTTGGGTTCAAAAAGGCAGAAATTTCCCTTATTTTGAGGCAAAATTGCAGAAATTTCACTTATTTCAGGGTAATAAGTCAGAAATTTTCTCTATTTTGGGGCAAAAAAGACAGAAATTCCCTTTGTTTTGGGAGAAAAATACAGATATTTCACTTTTTTAGAGGCAAAAAAGCAGAAATTCCTTTTATTTTGGAGTAAAAATTAAGAAATTTCCCTTTTTTGTGGCAAAAGGTATGCATTCCACTTATTTTTGGGCTAAAAAGCAGAAATTACCCGTATTTTAGAGCAAAATTGCAGAAATTCCCCTAATTGTAAGGCAAAATGGCAGAAATTCCCTATATGTTAGGGCAAAAAGACAGAAATTCTCTTTATTTTTGGGGCAAAACTCAGAAATTCTATTTATTTGGGGCAAAATTCCAGAAATTTCTCTTATTTTGGGGCAAAATTGCAGAAATTTCACTTATTTTGGGGCATAATTGCAGAAATTTCACTTATTTCATGGTAAAAAGGCAGAAATTATCCTTATTTTGATGCAAAAATGCAGAAATTCCAAATATTTTGTGGCAAAAATGAAGAAATTCCCTTTATTTTGAGGTAAAAAGGCAGAAATTCCCCTTATTTGGGGGAAAAAAAAAGAAATTTCACTTATTTTGGGGCAAAAACTCAGAAATTCCACACTTTTTTGGTCAAAATTCCAGAAATTTCCCTTATTTTGGGGCAAAATTGCAGAAATTTCACTTATTTTGGTGCAAAATTGCAGAAATTTAACTTATTTCACAAAAAAATTCAGAAATTTTCGTATTTTGGTGCAAAAAGGCAGAATTATCTTTTATTTTAATACAAAATTGCAGAAATTTTTCTTATTTTGGGGCAAAAAGGCAGAAATCTCCCATATTTTGGGGCAAAAATGAAGATATTCCTCTTATTTTGAGGTAAAAAGGCTGAAATTTCCTTTATTTGGTGGCAAAAAGGCAGAAATTTCCCTTATTTTGAGGAAAATTGCAGAAATTTCACTTATTTCAGGGTAATAAGTCAGAAATTTTCGTTATTTTGGGGCAAAAAACACAGAAATTCCCTTTGTTTTGGGGGAAAAAGACAGAAATTCCACTTTTTTAGAGGCAAAAAAGCAGAAATTCCTTTTATTTTGGAGTAAAAATGAAGAGATTTCTTTTTTTGTGGCAAAAGGTATACATTCCACTTATTTTTGGGCTAAAAAGCAGAAATTACCCGTATTTTGGAGCAAAATTGCAGAAAATCCCCTAATTGTGGGGCAAAGAGGCAGAAATTCCCTATATGTTAGGGCAAAAAGACAGAAATTCTCCTTATTTTGGGGCAAAATTCAGAAATTCCACTTATTTTGCGACAAAATTCTAGAAATTTCCCTTATTTTGGGGCAAAATTGCAGAAATTTCACTTATTTTGGGGCAAAATTGCAGTAATTTCACTTATTTTGGGGCAAAATTGCATTAATTCCAAATATTTTGTGGCAAAAATGCAGAAATTCCCCTTATTTTAAGGTAAAAAGGCAGAAATTCCCCTTATTTGGGGGTAAAAAACAGAAATTTCCCTTATTTTGGGGCAAAATTGCAGAAATTTCACTTATTTTGGGGCAAAATTGCAGAAATTTCACTTATTTCAGAAAAAAAATTCAGAAATTTTCCTATTTTGGTGCAAAAAGGCAGAAATTTCTATTTTGGTACAAAATTGCAGAAATTTTTCTTTTTTTTGGGCAAAAAGGCACAAATCTCCCATATTTTGGGGAAAAAATGCAGAAATTCCTCTTATTTTGAGGTAAAAAGGTAGAAATTTCCCTTATTTGGGGGAAAAAGGCAGAAATTTCTTTTATTTTGAGGCAAAATTGCAGAAATTTCACTTATTTCAGTGTAATAAGTCAGAAATTTTCCTTATTTTGGGGCAAAAAAGACAGAAATTCCCTTTGTTTTGGGGGAAAAAGACAGAAATTCCACTTTTTTAGCGGCAAAAAAGCAGAAATTCATTTTATTTTGGAGTAAAAATGAAGAAATTTCTTTTTTTTTGTGGCAAAAGATATACATTCCCCTTATTTTCAGGCTAAAAAGCAGAAATTCCCCGTATTTTGGAGTAAAATTGCAGAAATTCCCCTAATTGTGGGGCAAAAAGGCAGAAATTTCCGATATGTTAGGGCAAAAAGACAGAAATTCTTTTTATTTTGGGGCTAAACTCAGAAATTCCACTTATTTTGTGGCAAAATTCCAGAAATTTCCCTTATTTTGGGGCAAAATTGCAGAAATTTCACTTATTTTGGGGCAAAATTGCAGAAATTTCACTTATTTCAGGGTAATAAGTCAGAAATTTTCCTTATTTTGTGGCCAAAAAGACAGAAATTTCCTTTGTTTTGGGGTGAAAAAGATAGAAATTCCACTTATTTAGAGGCAAAAAAGCAGAAATTCCTCTTATTTTGGAGCAAAAATGAAGAAATTTCCTTTTTTTATGGCAAAAAGGTATGCATTCTTCTTATTTTCGGGCAAAAAGGCAGAAATTCCCAGTATTTTGGAGCAAAATTGCAGAAATTCCCCTAATTGTGGGGCAAAAAAGCAGAAATTCCCTATATGTTGGGGCAAAAAGAAACAAATTCTCCTTATTTTGGGGCAAAACTCAGAAATTCCACTGATATTGGGGCAAAATTGCAGAAATTTCCCTTATTTTGGGGCAAAATTGCAGAAATTTCACTTATTTTGGGGCAAAATTGCAGAAATTTCACTTATTTCAGAAAAAAAAGAAGAAATTTTCTTATTTTGGTGCAAAAAGGCGGAAATTTCTTTTATTTTGGTACAAAATTGCAGAAATTTTTCTTATTTGGGAGCAAAAAGGCAGAAATCTCCCATATTTTGGGGCAAAAATGAAGAAATTTCTCTTATTTTGAGGTAAAAAGGCTGAAATTCCCATTATTTGGGGGCAAAAAGGCAGAAATTTCCCTTATTTTGAGGCAAAATTGCAGAAATTTCACTTATTTCAGTGTAATAAGTCAGAAATTTTCTTTATTTTGGGGCAAAAAAGACAGAAATTCTTTTTGTTTTGAGGGAAAAAGGCAGAAATTCCACTTTTTTAGCGGCAAAAAAGCAAAAATTCATTTTATTTTGGAGGAAAAATGAAGAAATTTCTTTTTTTTTGTGGCAAAAAGTATACATTCCCCATATTTTCAGGCTAAAAAGCAGAAATTCCCCGTATTTTGGAGCAAAATTGCAGAAATTCCCCTAATTGTGGGGCAAAAAGGCAGAAATTGCCTATATGTTGGGGCAAAAATACAGAAATTCTCCTAATTTTGGGGCAAAACTCAGAAATTCCACTTATTTTGGGGCAAAATTCCAGAAATTTCCCTTATTTTGGGGCAAAAATTCAGAAATTTCACTTATTTTGGGGCAAAATTGCAGAAATTTCACTTATTTCAGGGTAATAAGTCAGAAATTTTCCTTATTTTGGAGCAAAAAAACAGAAATTCCCTTTGTTTTGGGGGAAAAAGAAAGAAATTCCACTTATTTAGAGGCAAAAAAGCTGAAATTCCCCTTATTTTGGAGCAAAAATGAAGAAATTTCCCTTTTTATGGCAAAACGGTATGCATTCTTCTTATTTTCGGGCAAAAAGGCAGAAATTCCCCGTATTTTGGAGCAAAATTGCAGAAATTCCCCTAATTGTGGGGCGAAAAGGCAGAAATTACCTATATGTTGTGGCAAAAAGACAGAAATTCTCCTTATTTTGGGGCAAAACTCAGAAATTCCACTTATTTTAAGGCAAAATTCCAGAAATTTCCTTTATTTGGGAGCAAAATTGCTGAAATTTCTGTTATTTTGGGGCAAAATTGCAGAAATTTCACTTATTTCAGAAAAAAAAGCAGAAATTTTCTTATTTTGGTGCAAAAAGGCGGAAATTTCTTTTATTTTGGTACAAAATTGCAGAAATTTTTCTTATTTTGGGGCAAAAAGGCAGAAATCTCCCATATTTTGGGGCAAAAATGCAGAAATTCCTCTTATTTTGAGGTAAAAAGGCTGAAATTTCCCTTATTTGGAGGCAAAAAGGCAGAAATTTTTCTTATTTTGGGGCAAAATTGCAGAAATTTCACTTATTTCAGAGTAGTCAGTCAGAAATTTTTCTTATTTTGGGGCAAAAAAGCAGAAATTCCTTTTATTTTGGAGTAAAATTGAAGAAATTTTTTTTTGTGGCAAATGGTATACATTCCCCTTATTTTCAGGCTAAAAAGCAGAAATTACCCGTATTTTGGAGCAAAATTGCAAAAATTCCGCTAATTGTGGGGCAAAAAGGCAGAAATTCCCTGTAAGTTAGAGCAAAAAAACAGAAAATCTCCTTATTTTGGGGCAAAACTCAGAAATTCCACTTACTTTGGGGCAAAATTCCAAAAATTTCCCTTATTTTGGGCCAAAATTGCAGAAATTTCACTTATTTTGAGGCAAAATTGCATAAATTTCACTTATTTCAGGGTAATAAGTCAGAAATTTTCCTTATTTTGGGGCAAAAAACACAGAAATTCCCTTTGTTTTGGGGGAAAAAGACAGAAATTCCACATTTTTAGAGGCAAGAAAAGCAGAAATTCCTTTTATTTTGAGTAAAAATGAAGAAATTTCCCTTTTTTGTGGCAAAATGTATACATTCCACTTATTTTTGGGCTAAAAAGCTGAAATTACCCGTATTTTGGAGCAAAATTGCAGAAATTCCCCTAATTGTGGGGCAAAATGCAGAAATTCCCTATATGTTAGGGCAAACAGACAGAAATTCTCCTTATTTTGGGGCAAAACTCAGAAATTCCACTTATTTTGGGGCAAAATTCCAGAAATTTCCCTTATTTTGTGGCAAAATTGCCAAAATTTCACTTATTTTGGGGCAAAATTGCAGAAATTTCACTTATTTCATGGTAAAAAGGCAGAAATATTCCTCATTTTGGGGCAAAAATGCAGAGATTCCAAATATTTTGTGGTAAAATTGCAAAAATTCCCCTTATTTTGAGGTAAAAAGGCAGAAATTCCCCTTATTTGGAGGCAAAAAGCAGAAATTTCCCTTATTCTGGGACAAAATTGCAGAAATTTCACTTATTTCAGGGTAATAAGTCAGAAATTTTCCTTATTTGGGGCAAAAAAGACAGAAATTCCTTTTTTTTGGGGGGAAAAAGTCAGAAATTCCACTTATTTAGAAGCAAAAAAGCAGAAATTCCCCTTATTTTGGAGCAAAAATGAAGAAATTTCCTTTTTTTGTGGCAAAAGGTATGCATTCTTCTTATTTTCAGGCTAAAAAGCAGAAATTCCCCGTATTTTGGTGCAAAATTGCAGAAATTCCCCTAATTGTGGGACAAAAAGGCAGAAATTTGCTATATGTTGGGGCAAAAAGACAGAAATTCTTTTTATTTTGGGGCAAAACTCAGAAATTCCACTTATTTTGAGACAAAATTCCAGAAATTTCACTTATTTTGGGGCAAAATTGCAGAAATTTCACTTATTTTGGCAAAATTGCAGAAATTTCATTTATTTCAGAAAAAAAGCAGAAATTTTCTTATTTTGGTGCAAAAAGGCAGAAATTTCTTTTATTTTGGTACAAAATTGCAGAAATTTTTTTTATTTGGGGGCAAAAAGCAGAAATCCCCTATATTTTGGGGCAAAAATGCATAAATTCCTCTTATTTTGAGGTAAAAAGGCTGAAATTTCCCTTATTTGGGGGAAAAAAGACAGAAATTTCCCTTATTTTGAGGCAAAATTGCAGAAATTTCACTTATTTCAGGGTAATAAGTCAGAAATTTTTCTTACTTTGGGGCAAAAAACAGAAATTCCCTTTGTTTTGGGGGAAAAAGACAGAAATTCCACTTATTTAGAGGCAAAAAAGCAGAAATTCTTCATTATTGGAGCAAAAATGAAGAAATTTATCTTTTTTTGTGGCAAAAGGTATACATTCCGCTTATTTTCGGGCTAAAAAGCAGAAATTCCTTGTATTTTGTATCAAAATTGCAGAAATTCCCCTTATTTTGGAGCAAAAATAAAGAAATTTCCCTTTTTTATGGCAAAAAGGTATGCATTCTTCTTATTTTCGGGCAAATAGGCAGAAATTCCCCGTATTTTGTAGCAAAATTGCAGAAATTCCCCTAATTGTGGGGCAAAAAGGCAGAAATTGCCTATATGTTGGGGCAAAAAGACAGAAATTCTCCTTATTTTGGGGCAAAACTCAGAAATTCCACTTATTTTGGGGCAAAATTCCAGAAATTTCCCTTATTTTGGGGCAAAATTGCAGAAATTTCACTTATTTTGGGGCAAAATTGCAGAAATTTCACTTATTTCAGAAAAAAAAGCAGAATTTATTTATTTTGGTGCAAAAAGGCAGAAATTTCTTTTATTTTGGTACAAAATTGCAGAAATTTTTTTTATTTTGGGGCAAAAAGGCAGAAATCTCCCATATTTTGTGGCAAAAATGCAGAAATTTCTCTAATTTTGAGGTAAAAAGGCTGAAATACCCCTTATTTGGTGGCAAAAAGGCAGAAATTTCCCTTATTTTGGTGCAAAATTGCATAAATTTCACTTATTTCAGGGTAATAAGTCAGAAATTTTCGTTATTTTGGGGCAAAAAACACAGAAATTCCCTTTGTTTTGGGGGAAAAAGACAGAAATTCCACTTTTTTAGAGGCAAAAAAGCAGAAATTCCTTTTATTTTGGAGTAAAAATGAAGAAATTTCCCTTTTTTTGTGGCAAAATGTATACATTCCACTTATTTTTGGGCTAAAAAGCAGAAATTACCCGTATTTTGGAGCAAAATTGCAGAAATTCCCCTAATTGTGGGGCAAAAGGCAGAAATTCCCTATATGTTGGGGAAAAAGACAGAAATTCTCCTTATTTTGGGGCAAAACTCAGAAATTCCACTTATTTTGCGGCAAAATTCCAGAAATTTCCCTTATTTTGGGGCAAAATTGCAGAAATTTCACTTATTTTGGGGCAAAATTGCAGAAATTTCACTTATTTCATTGTAATAAGTCAGAAATTTTCGTTATTTTGGGGCAAAAAAGACAGAAATTCCCTTTGTTTTGGGGGGAAAAGACAGAAATTCCACTTTTTTAGAGGCAAAAAAGCAGAAATTCCTATTATTTTGGAGTAAAAATGAAGAAATTTCCCTTTTTTGTGGCCAAAGGTATACATTCCACTTATTTTTGGGCTAAAAAGCAGAAATTACCCGTATTTTGGAGCAAGATTGCAGAAATTTTCCTAATTGTGGGGCAAAAAGGCAGAAATTCTCTATATGTTAAGGCAAAAAGACAGAAATTCTCCTTATTTTGGGGCAAAACTCAGAAATTCCACTTATTTTGGGGCAAAATTCCAGAAATTTCCCTTATTTTGGGGCAAAATTGCAGAAATTTCACTTATTTAGGGGCAAAATTGCAGAAATTTCACTTATTTCAGGGGAAAAAGGCAGAAATTTCTTTTATTTTGGTACAAAATTGCAGAAATTTTTCTTATTTTGGGCAAAAAGGCAGAAATTTCCCATATTTTGAGGCAAAAATGCAGAAATTTCACTTATTTCAGGGTAATAAGTCAGAAATTTTCCTTACTTTGGGGCAAAAAAGACAGAAATTCCCTTTGTTTTGGTGGAAAATGACAGAAATTCCACTTATTTAGAGGCAAAAATGCAGAAATTCCCCTTATTTTGGAGCAAAAATGAAGAAATTTCCTTTTTTTATGGCAAAAAGGTATGCATTCTTCTTATTTTCGGGCAAAAAGGCAGAAATTCCCCATATTTTAGAGCAAAATTGCAGAAATTCCCCTTATTGTGGGGCAAAAAGGCAGAAATTCCCTATATGTTGGGGGAAAAGACAGAAATTCTCCTTATTTTAGAGCAAAACTCAGAAATTTCATTTATTTTGGGGCAAAATTGCAGAAATTTCACTTATTTCAGGAAAAAAAAGCAGAAATTTTCTTATTTTGGGGCAAAAAGGCAGAAATTTCTTTTATTTTGGTACAAAATTGCAGAAATTATTCTTATTTTGAAGCAAAAAAGCAGAAATTTCTCATATTTTGGGGCAAAATTGCAGAAAATTTCCTTATTTTGAGGTAAAAAGGCTAAAATTCCCCTTATTTGGTTGCAAAAAGGCAGAAATTTTCCTTATTTTGGGGAAAAATTGCAGAAATTTCACTTATTTCAGGGAAATAAGTCAGAAGTTTTTCTTACTTTGGGGCAAAAAAGACAGAAATTCTCTTTGTTTTCAGGGAAAAAGACAGAAATTCCACTTATTTAGAGGCAAAAATGCAGAAATTCCCCTTATTTTGGAGCAAAAATGAAGAAATTTCCCTTTTTTATGGCAAAAAGGTATGCATTCTTCTTATTTTCGGGCAAAAAGGCAGAAATTCCCTTTGTTTTGGGGGAAAAAGACAGAAATTCCACTTATTTAGAGGCAAAAAAGCAGAAATTCCCCATATTTTGGAGCAAAATTGCAGAAATTCCCCTAATTGTGGGGCAAAAAGGCAGAAATTCCCTATATGTTAGGGCAAAACGACAGAAATTCTCCTCATTTGGGGGCAAAATTCAGAAATTCCATTTATTTTGGGGCAAAATTCCCAAAATTCCCCTTATTTTGGGGCAAAATTGCAGAAATTTCAATTATTTTGGGGCAAAATTCCAGAAATTTCACTTTTTTCAGGGAAAAAAGGCCGAAATTTTCCGTTTTTAGGGGCAAAAAGTCAGAAATTCCTAATATTTTGAGGCAAAAATGCAGAAATTCCTCTTATTTTGAAGTAAAAAGGCTGAAATTCCCCTTATTTGGGGGCAAAAATGCAGAAATTTCTCTTATACTGGGGCAAAATTGCAGAAATTTCACTTATTTCAGGGTAATAATTCAGAAATTTTCCTTATTTTGGGGCAAAAAATACAGAAATTCCATTTGTATGGGTGGAAAAAGACAGAAATTCCATTTATTTAGAGGCAAAAAAGCAGAAATTCCCCTTATTTTGAGGTAAAAAGGCTGAAATTCCCCTTATTTTGAGGTAAAAAGGCTGAAATTCCCCTTATTTGGGGGCAAAAAGGCAGAAATTTCCCATATTTTGGGGAAAATTGCAGAAATTTCACTTATTTCAGGGTACTAAGTCAGAAATTTTTCTTACTTTGGGGCAAAAAAGACAGAAATTCCCTTTGTTTTCAGGGAAAAAGACAGAAATTCCACTTATTTAGAGGCAAAAATGCAGAAATTCCCCTTATTTTGGAGCAAAAATGAAGAAATTTCCCTTTTTTATGGCAAAAAGGTATGCATTCTTCTTATTTTCAGGCAAAAAGGCAGAAATTCCCCCTATTTTAGAGCAAAATTGCAGAAATTCCCTATATGTTGGGGCAAAAAGACAGAAATTCTCCTTATTTTGGGGCAAAACTCAGAAATTCCACTTATTTTGGACAAAATTTCAGAAATTTCCCTTATTTTTGGCCAAAATTGCAGAAATTTCACTTATTTTGGGGCAAAATTGCAGAAATTTCACTTATTTCAGGGAAAAAAAGCAGAAATTTTTTTATTTTGGGGCAAAAAGGCAGAAACTTTTCATATTTTGAGGCAAAAATGCAGAAATTCCCCTTATTTTGAGGTAAAAAGGCTGAAATTTCCCTTATTTGGGGGCAAAAAGGCAGAAATTTCCCATATTTTGGGGAAAAATTGCAGAAATTTCACTTATTTCAGGGTACTAAGTCAGAAATTTTTCTTACTTTGGGGCAAAAAAGACAGAAATTCCCTTGGTTTTCAGGGAAAAAGACAGAAATTCCACTTATTTAGAGGCAAAAATGCAGAAATTCCCCTTATTTTGGAGCAAAAATGAAGAAATTTCCCTTTTTTATGGCAAAAAGGTATGCATTCTTCTTATTTTCGGGCAAAAAGGCAGAAATTCCCCCTATTTTAGAGCAAAATTGCAGAAATTCCCCTAATTGTGGGGCAAAAAGGCAGAAATTCCCTATATGTTGGGGCAAAATACAGAAATTCTCCTTATTTTGGTGAAAAACTCAGAAATTCCACTTATTTTGGGGCAAAATTGCAGAAATTTCCCTTATTTTGGGGCAAAATTGCAGAAATTTCACTTATTTTGGGGCAAAATTGCAGAAATTTCACTTTTTTCAGGGTAATAAGTCAGAAATTTTCCTTATTTTGGGGCAAAAAAGACAGAAATTCCCTATGTTCTGGGGGAAAAAGACAGTAATTCCACTTTTTTAGAGGCAAAAAAGCAGAAATTCCTTTTATTTTAGAGTAAAAATGAAGAAATTTCTTTTTTTTGTGGCAAAAGTTATACATTCCCTTTATTTTCGGGCAAAAAGGCAGAAATTCCCCGTATTTTGGAGCAAACTTGAAGATATTCCCCTAATTGTGGGGCAAAAAGGCAGAAATTCCCTATATGTTGGGGCAAAAAGACAGAAATTCTCCTTATTTTGGGGCAAAACTCAGAAATTCCACTTATTTTGGGGCAAAATTCCAGAAATTTCCCTTATTTTGGGGCAAAATTGCAGAAATTTCACTTATTTTCAGGCAAAATTACATAAATTTCACTTATTTCAGAAAAAAAGCAGAATTTTCTTATTTTGGTGCAAAAAGGCAGAAATTTCTTTTATTTTGTTACAAAATTGCAGAAATTTTTCTTATTTTGGGGCAAAAAGGCAGAAATCTCCCATATTTTGGGGCAAAAATGCAGAAATTCCTCTGATTTTGAGGTAAAAAGGCTGAAATTCCCCTTATTTGGGGGCAAAAGGGCAGAAATTTCCCTTATTTTGAGGCAAAATTGCAGAAATTTCACTTATTTCAGAGAAAAAAAGCAAAAACTTTTCTTATTTTAGGGCAAAATGCAGAAATTCCCATTATTTTGGGGCAAAAGGCAGAAATTCACCTTATTTTGTGGTAAAATTGCAGACATTTCACATATTTCAGGGCAAAAAGGTAGAAATTCCCCTTATTTGGGGGCAAAAAGGCAGAAATTCCCCTTATTTTGGGATAAAATTGCAGAAATGTCCCTTGTTTGGGGGCAAAAAGGCAGAAAATCCCCTTAATTTTTGGCAAAAAAGCAGAAATTTCCCGTATTTTGGAGCAAAATTGCAGAAATTCCCCTAATATTGGGGCAAAAATGCAGAAATTCCTATTATTTGGGGCAAATCGGCAGAAGTTCCCCTTATTTTCGGAAAAAGAGGCAGAAATTCCCTGTATTTTGAAGCAAAATTGCAGAAACTCCCCTAATTTTGGGGCAAAAAGGCATAAATTTCTCATATTTTGGGGCAAAAATGCAGAAATTTTTCTTATTTTGAGGTAAAAAGGCTGAAATTCCCCTTATTTGGGGGCAAAAAAGAAGAATTTCTCTTATTTTGGGGCAAAATTGCAGAAATTTCACTTATTTCAGAGTAATAAGTCAGAAATTTTCATTATTTTGGGGCAAAAAAAACCAGAAATTCCCTTTGTTTAGGGGGGAAAAGACAGAAATTCCACTTTTTTAGAGGCAAAAAAGAAGAAATAACTTTTATTTTGGAGTAAAAATGTAGAAATTTCCCTTTTTTATGGCAAAAAGGTATGCATTCTTCTTATTTTCGGGCAAAAAGGAAGAAATTCCCCGTATTTTCGAGCAAAATTGCAAAAATTCCCCTAATTTTAGGGCAAAAAGGCAGAAATTCCCTATATGTTGGGGCAAAAAGACAGAAATTCTCCTTATTTTGGGGCAAAACTCAGAAATTCCACTTATTTTGGGGCAAAATTCTAGAAATTTTTCTTATTTTAAAGCAAAATTGCAAAAATTTCACTTATTTTGGGGTAAAATTGCAGAAATTTCACTTATTTCAGGGATAAAAGGCAGAAATTTTTCTTATTTTGGGGCAAAAAGGAAAAATTTCCTAATATTTTGTGGCAAAAATGCCGAAATTCCCCTTATTTTGAGGTAAAAAAGCTGAAATTTCCCTTATTTGGGGGCAAAAAGGCAGAAATTTCCCTTTTTTCGGGGCAAAATTGCAGAAATTTCACTTATTTCAGGGTAATAAGTCAGAAATTTTCCTTATTTTGGGGCCAAAAGGACAGAAATTCCCTTTGTTTTGGGGGAAAAAGACAGAAATTCCACTTATTTAGAGGCAAAAATGCAGAAATTCCCCTTATTTTGGAGCAAAAATGAAGAAATTTCCCTTTTTTATGGCAAAAAGGTATGCATTCTTCTTATTTTTGGGCAAAAAGGCAGAAATTCCCCGTATTTTGAAGCAAAATTGCAGAAATTCCCCTAATTGTGGGGCAAAAAAACAGAAATTCCCTATATGTTGGGGCAAAAAGACAGAAATTCTCCTTATTTTGGGGTAAAACTCAGAAATTCCACTTATTTTGGGGGCAAAATTCCAGAAATTTCCCTTATTTTGGGGCAAAATTGCAGAAATTTTACTTATTTTGGGGCAAAATTGCAGAAATTTCACTTATTTCAGAAAAATAAGCAGAATTTATTTATTTTGGTGCAAAAAGGCAGAAATTTCTTTTATTTTGGTACAAATTGCAGAAATTTTTCTTATTTTGGGGCAAAAAGGCAGATATCTTCATATTTTGGGGCAAAAATGCAGAAATTCCTCTTATTTTGAGGTAAAAAGTCTGAAATTTCCCTTATTTGGGGGCAAAAAGGAAGAAATTTCCCTTATTTTGAGGCAAAATTGCAGAAATTTCACTTATTTCAGGATAATAAGTCAGAAATTTTCGTAATTTTGGGGCAAAAGAGACAGAAATTTCCTTTGTTTTGGGGGAAAAAAACAGAAATTCCACTTTTTTAGAGGCAAAAAAAGCAGAAATTCCTTTTATTTTGGAGTAAAAATGAAGAAATTTCCCTTTTTTGTGGCAAAAGGTATACATTCCACTTATTTTTGGGCTAAAAAGAAGAAATTACCCGTATTTTGGAGCAAAATTGCCGAAATTCCCCTAATTGTAGGGCAAGAAGGGAGAAATTCCCTATATGTTGGGGCAAAAAGAAACAAATTCTCCTTATTTTGGGTCAAAACTCAGAAATTCTACTGATATTGGGGCAAAATTCCAGAAATTTCCCTTATTTTGGGGCCAAATTTCAGAAATTTCACTTATTTTTGGGCAAAATTGCAGAAATTTCACTTATTTCAGAAATAAAAGCAGAAATTTTCTTATTTTGGTGCAAAAAGGTGGAAATTTCTTTTAAATTGGTACAAAATTGCAGAAATTTTTCTTATTTTGGGGCAAAAAGGCAGAAATCTCCCATATTTTGGGGCAAAAATGCAGAAATTTCTCTTATTTTGAGGTAAAAAGGCTGAAATTCCCCTTATTTGGGGGCAAAAAGGCAGAAATTTCCCTTATTTTGGGGCAAAATTGCAGAAATTTCACTTATTTCAGGGTAATAAGTCAGAAATTTTCCTTATTTTGGGGCAAAAAAGACAGAAATTCCCTTTGTTTTGGGGGAAAAAGACAGAAATTCCACTTATTTAGAGGCAAAAAAGCAGAAATTCCTTTTATTTTGTAGCAAAACTGAAGAAATTTCTATTTTTATGGCAAAAAGGTATGCATTCTTCTTATTTTCGGGCAAAAAGGCAGAAATTCCCCGTATTTTGGAGCAAAATTGCAGAAATTTTTCTAATTGTGGGGCAAGAAGGGGGAAATTCCCTATATGTTGGGGCAAAAAGACAGAAATTCTCCTTATTTTGGGGCAAAACTCAGAAATTCCACTTATTTTGGTGCAAAATTCCAGAAATTTCCCTTATTTTAGGGCAAAATTGCAGAAATTTTACTTATTTTGGGGCAAAATTGCAGAAATTTAACTTATTTCAGAAAAAAATTCAGAAATTTTTCTATTTTGGTGCAAAAAGGCAGAAATTTCTTTTATTTTGGTACAAAATTGCAGAAATTTTTCTTATTTTGGGGCAAAAATGCAGAAATCCCCCATATTTTGAGGCAAAATTGCAGAAATTCCTTTTATTTTGAGGTAATAAGGCTGAAATTTCCCTTATTTGGGGGCAAAAAGGCAGAAATTTCCCTTATTTTGAGGCAAAATTGCAGAAATTTCACTTATTTCAGGGTAATAAGTCAGAAATTTTCTTTATTTTGGGGCAAAAAAGACAGAAATTCCCTTTGTTTTGGGAGAAAAAGACAGAAATTCCACTTTTTTAGAGGCAAAAAAGCAGAAATTCCTTTTATTTTGGAGTAAAAATGAAGAAATTTCCCTTTTTTATGGCAAAAAGGTATGCATTCCACTTATTTTCGGGCAAAAAGGCAGAAATTACCCGTATTTTGGAGCAATATTGCAGAAATTCCCCTAATTGTAGGGCAAAGAGGCAGAAGTTCCCTATATGTTAGGGCAAAAAGACAGAAATTCTCCTTATTTTGGGGCAAAACTCAGAAATTCTACTTATTTTGGGGCAAAATTCCAGAAATTTCCCTTATTTTGGGGCAAAATTGCAGAAATTTCACTTATTTTGGGGCAAAATTGCAGAAATTTCACTTATTTCAGGGTAATAAGTCAGAAATTTTCCTTATTTTGGGGCCAAAAAGACAGAAATTCCCTTTGTTTTGGGGGAAAAAGATAGAAATTCCACTTATTTAGAGGCAAAAAAGCAGAAATTCCTCTTATTTTGGAGCAAAATTGCAGAAATTCCCCTAATTGTGGGGCAAAAAGGCAGAAATTCCCTATATGTTGGGGCAAAAAGAAACAAATTCTCCTTATTTTGGGTCAAAACTCAGAAATTCCACTGATATTGTGGCAAAATTCCAGAAATTTCCCGTATTTTGGGGCAAAATTGCAGAAATTTCACTTATTTTGGGGCAAAATTGCAGAAATTTCACTTATTTCAGAAAAAAAAGCAGGAATTTTCTTATTTTGGTGCAAAAAGGCGGAAATTTCTTTTATTTTGGTACAAAATTGCAGAAATTTTTCTTATTATGGGGCAAAAAGGCAGAAATCTCCCATATTTTGGGGCAAAAATGCAGAAATTTCTCTTATTTTGAGGTAAAAAGGCTGAAATTCCCCTTATTTGGGGGCAAAAAGGCAGAAATTTCCCTTATTTTGGGGCAAAATTGCAGAAATTTCACTTATTTCAGGCTAATAAGTCAGAAATTTTCCTAATTTTGGGGCAAAAAAGACAGAAATTTCCTTTGTTTTGGGGGATAAAAACAGAAATACCACTTACTTAGAGGCAAAAAAGCAGAAATTCCCCTTAATTTGGAGCAAAACTGAAGAAATTTCTATTTTTTATGGCAAAAGGGTATGCATTCTTCTTATTTTCGGGCAAAAAGGCAGAAATTCCCCGTATTTTGGAGCAAAATTGCAGAAATTCCCCTAATTGTGGGGCAAAAAGGCAGAAATTCCCTATATGTTGGGGCAAAAAGACAGAAATTCTCCTTATTTTGGGGCAAAACTCAGAAATTCCACTTATTTTGGTGCAAAATTCCAGAAATTTCCCTTATTTTAGGGCAAAATTGCAGAAATTTCACTTATTTTGGGGCAAAATTGCAGAAATTTAACTTATTTAAGAAAAAAATTCAGAAATTTTTCTATTTTGGTACAAAAAGGCAGAAATTTCTTTTATTTTGGTACAAAATTGCAGAAATTTTTCTTATTTTGGGGCAAAAAGTCAGAAATCTCCCATATTTAGGGGAAAAATGCAGAAATTCCTCTTATTTTGAGGTAAAAGGCTGAAATTCCTTTTATTTGGGGGCAAAAAGGCAGAAATTTCCCTTATTTTGAGGCAAAATTGCAGAAATTTCACTTATTTCAGGGTAATAAGTCAGAAATTTTCTCTATTTTGGGGCAAAAAAGACAGAAATTCCCTTTGTTTTGGGAGAAAAATACAGATATTTCACTTTTTTAGAGGCAAAAAAGCAGAAATTCCTTTTATTTTGGAGTAAAAATGAAGAAATTTCCCTTTTTTGTGGCAAAAGGTATGCATTCCACTTATTTTTGGGCTAAAAAGCAGAAATTACCCGTATTTTAGAGCAAAATTGCAGAAATTCCCCTAATTGTAAGGCAAAATGGCAGAAATTCCCTATATGTTAGGGCAAAAAGACAGAAATTCTCTTTATTTTTGGGGCAAAACTCAGAAATTCTATTTATTTGGGGCAAAATTCCAGAAATTTCTCTTATTTTGGATCAAAATTGCAGAAATTTCACTTATTTTGGGGCAAAATTGCAGAAATTTCACTTATTTCATGGTAAAAAGGCAGAAATTATCCTTATTTTGATGCAAAAATGCAGAAATTCCAAATATTTTGTGGCAAAAATGAAGCAATTCCTTTTATTTTGAGGTAAAAAGGCAGAAATTCCCCTTATTTGGGGGCAAAAAAAAGAAATTTCACTTATTTTGGGGCAAAAACTCAGAAATTCCACACTTTTTTGGTCAAAATTCCAGAAATTTCCCTTATTTTGGGGCAAAATTGCAGAAATTTCACTTATTTTGGTGCAAAATTGCAGAAATTTAACTTATTTCACAAAAAAATTCAGAAATTTTCGTATTTTGGTGCAAAAAGGCAGAATTATCTTTTATTTTAATACAAAATTGCAGAAATTTTTCTTATTTTGGGGCAAAAAGGCAAATCTCCCATATTTTGGGGCAAAAATGAAGATATTCTTCTTATTTTGAGGTAAAAAGGCTGAAATTTCCTTTATTTGGGGGCAAAAAGGCAGAAATTTCCCTTATTTTGAGGAAAATTGCAGAAATTTCACTTATTTCAGGGTAATAAGTCAGAAATTTTCATTATTTTGGGGCAAAAAACACAGAAATTCCCTTTGTTTTGGGGGAAAAAGACAGAAATTCCACTTTTTTAGAGGCAAAAAAGCAGAAATTCCTTTTATTTTGGAGTAAAAATGAAGAAATTTCTTTTTTTGTGGCAAAAGGTATACATTCCACTTATTTTTGGGCTAAAAAGCAGAAATTACCTGTATTTTGGAGCAAAATTGCAGAAAATCCCCTAATTGTGGGGCAAAGAGGCAGAAATTCCCTATATGTTAGGGCAAAAAGACAGAAATTCTCCTTATTTTGGGGCAAAATTCAGAAATTCCACTTATTTTGCGGCAAAATTCTAGAAATTTCCCTTATTTTGGGGCAAAATTGCAGAAATTTCACTTATTTTGGGGCAAAATTGCAGTAATTTCACTTATTTTGGGGCAAAATTGCAGAAATTCCAAATATTTTGTGGCAAAAATGCAGAAATTCCCCTTATTTTAAGGTAAAAAGGCAGAAATTCCCCTTATTTGGGGGTAAAAAACAGAAATTTCCCTTATTTTGAGGCAAAATTGCAGAAATTTCACTTATTTCAGAAAAAAATTCAGAAATTTTCCTATTTTGGTGCAAAAAGGCAGAAATTTCTATTTTGGTACAAAATTACAGAAATTTTTCTTTTTTTGGGGCAAAAAGGCACAAATCTCCCATATTTTGGGGAAAAAATGCAGAAATTCCTCTTATTTTGAGGTAAAAAGGTAGAAATTTCCCTTATTTGGGGGAAAAAGGCAGAAATTTCTTTTATTTTGAGGCAAAATTGCAGAAATTTCACTTATTTCAGTGTAATAAGTCAGAAATTTTCCTTATTTTGGGGCAAAAAAGACAGAAATTCTCTTTGTTTTGGGGGAAAAAGACAGAAATTCCACTTTTTTAGCGGCAAAAAAGCAGAAATTCATTTTATTTTGGAGTAAAAATGAAGAAATTTTTTTTTTTTTTGTGGCAAAAGATATACATTCCCCTTATTTTCAGGCTAAAAAGCAGAAATTCCCCGTATTTTGGAGTAAAATTGCAGAAATTCCCCTAATTGTGGGGCAAAAAGGCAGAAATTTCCGATATGTTAGGGCAAAAAGACAGAAATTCTTTTTATTTTGGGGCTAAACTCAGAAATTCCACTTATTTTGGGGCAAAATTCCAGAAATTTCCCTTATTTTGGGGCAAAATTGCAGAAATTTCACTTATTTTGGGGCAAAATTGCAGAAATTTCACTTATTTCAGGGTAATAAGTCAGAAATTTTCCTTATTTTGTGGCCAAAAAGACAGAAATTTCCTTTGTTTTGGGGTGAAAAAGATAGAAATTCCACTTATTTAGAGGCAAAAAAGCAGAAATTCCTCTTATTTTGGAGCAAAAATGAAGAAATTTCCTTTTTTTATGGCAAAAAGGTATGCATTCTTCTTATTTTCGGGCAAAAAGGCAGAAATTCCCAGTATTTTGGAGCAAAATTGCAGAAATTCCCCTAATTGTGGGGCAAAAAAGCAGAAATTCCCTATATGTTGGGGCAAAAAGAAACAAATTCTCCTTATTTTGGGGCAAAACTCAGAAATTCCACTGATATTGGGGCAAAATTGCAGAAATTTCCCTTATTTTGGGGCAAAATTGCAGAAATTTCACTTATTTTGGGGCAAAATTGCAGAAATTTCACTTATTTCAGAAAAAAAAGAAGAAATTTTCTTATTTTGGTGCAAAAAGGCGGAAATTTCTTTTATTTTGGTACAAAATTGCAGAAATTTTTCTTATTTGGGAGCAAAAAGGCAGAAATCTCCCATATTTTGGGGCAAAAATGAAGAAATTTTTCTTATTTTGAGGTAAAAAGGCTGAAATTCCCATTATTTGGGGGCAAAAAGGCAGAAATTTCCCTTATTTTGAGGCAAAATTGCAGAAATTTCACTTATTTCAGTGTAATAAGTCAGAAATTTTCTTTATTTTGGGGCAAAAAAGACAGAAATTCTTTTTGTTTTGAGGGAAAAAGGCAGAAATTCCACTTTTTTAGCGGCAAAAATGCAAAAATTCATTTTATTTTGGAGAAAAAATAAAGAAATTTCTTTTTTTTTTGTGGCAAAAAGTATACATTCCCCTTATTTTCAGGCTAAAAAGCAGAAATTCCCCGTATTTTGGAGCAAAATTGCAGAAATTCCCCTAATTGTGGGGCAAAAAGGCAGAAATTGCCTATATGTTGGGGCAAAAAAACAGAAATTCTCCTAATTTTGGGGCAAAACTCAGAAATTCCACTTATTTTGGGGCAAAATTCCAGAAATTTCCCTTATTTTGGGGCAAAATTGCAGAAATTTCACTTATTTTGGGGCAAAATTGCAGAAATTTCACTTATTTCAGGGTAATAAGTCAGAAATTTTCCTTATTTTGGAGCAAAAAAACAGAAATTCCCTTTGTTTTGGGGGAAAAAGACAGAAATTCCACTTATTTAGAGGCAAAAAGATGAAATTCCCCTTATTTTGGAGCAAAAATGAAGAACTTTCCCTTTTTTATGGCAAAAAGGTATGCATTCTTCTTATTTTCGGGCAAAAAGGCAGAAATTCCCCGTATTTTGGAGGAAAATTGCAGAAATTCCCCTAATTGTGGGGTGAAAAGGCAGAAATTCCCTATATGTTGGGGCAAAAAGACAGAAATTCTCCTTATTTTGGGGCAAAACTCAGAAATTCCACTTATTTTAAGGCAAAATTCCAGAAATTTCCTTTATTTGGGAGCAAAATTGCAGAAATTTCTGTTATTTTGGGGCAAAATTGCAGAAATTTCACTTATTTCAGAAAAAAAAGCAGAAATTTTCTTATTTTGGTGCAAAAAGGCGGAAATTTCTTTTATTTTGGTACAAAATTGCAGAAATTTTTCTTATTTTGGGGCAAAAAGGCAGAAATCTCCCATATTTTGGGGCAAAAATGCAGAAATTCCTCTTATTTTGAGGTAAAAAGGCTGAAATTCCCCTTATTTGGAGGCAAAAAGGCAGAAATTTTTCTTATTTTGGGGCAAAATTGCAGAAATTTCACTTATTTCAGAGTAGTCAGTCAGAAATTTTTCTTATTTTGGGGCAAAAAAGCCGAAATTCCTTTTATTTTGGAGTAAAAATGAAGAAATTTCTTTTTTGTGGCAAATGGTATACATTCCCCTTATTTTCAGGCTAAAAAGCAGAAATTACCCGTATTTTGGAGCAAAATTGCAAAAATTCCGCTAATTGTGGGGCAAAAAGGCAGAAATTCCCTGTAAGTTAGAGCAAAAAAACAGAAAATCTCTTTATTTTGGGGCAAAACTCAGAAATTCCACTTACTTTGGGGCAAAATTCCAAAAATTTCCCTTATTTTGGGCCAAAATTGCAGAAATTTCACTTATTTTGAGGCAAAATTGCATAAATTTCACTTATTTCAGGGTAATAAGTCAGAAATTTTCCTTATTTTGGGGCAAAAAACACAGAAATTCCCTTTGTTTTGGGGGAAAAAGACAGAAATTCCACTTTTTTAGAGGCAAGAAAAGCAGAAATTCCTTTTATTTTGGAGTAAAAATGAAGAAATTTCCCTTTTTTGTGGCAAAATGTATACATTCCACTTATTTTTGGGCTAAAAAGCTGAAATTACCCGTATTTTGGAGCAAAATTGCAGAAATTCCCCTAAGTGTGGGGCAAAATGCAGAAATTCCCTATATGTTAGGGCAAACAGACAGAAATTCTCCTTATTTTGGGGCAAAACTCATATATTCCACTTATTTTGGGGCAAAATTCCAGAAATTTCCCTTATTTTGTGGCAAAATTGCCGAAATTTCACTTATTTTGGGGCAAAATTGCAGAAATTTCACTTATTTCATGGTAAAAAGGCAGAAATTTTCCTCATTTTGGGGCAAAAATGCAGAGATTCCAAATATTTTGTGGTAAAATTGCAAAAATTCCCCTTATTTTGAGGTAAAAAGGCAGAAATTCCCCTTATTTGGGGGCAAAAAGCAGAAATTTCCCTTATTCTGGGACAAAATTGCAGAAATTTCACTTATTTCAGGGTAATAAGTCAGAAATTTTCCTTATTTGGGGCAAAAAAGACAGAAATTCCTTTTGTTTTGGGGGAAAAAGTCAGAAATTCCATTTATTTAGAAGCAAAAAAGCAGAAATTCCCCTTATTTTGGAGCAAAAATGAAGAAATTTCCTTTTTTTGTAGCAAAAGGTATGCATTCTTCTTATTTTCAGGCTAAAAAGCAGAAATTCCCCGTATTTTGGAGCAAAATTGCAGAAATTCCCCTAATTGTGGGACAAAAAGGCAGAAATTTGCTATATGTTGGGGCAAAAAGACAGAAATTCTTTTTATTTTGGGGCAAAACTCAGAAATTCCACTTATTTTGGGACAAAATTCCAGAAATTTCACTTATTTTGGGGCAAAATTGCAGAAATTTCACTTATTTTGGCAAAATTGCAGAAATTTCAATTATTTCAGAAAAAAAGCAGAAATTTTCTTATTTTGGTGCAAAAAGGCAGAAATTTCTTTTATTTTGGTACAAAATTGCAGAAATTTTTCTTATTTGGGGGCAAAAAGCAGAAATCCCCTATATTTTGGGGCAAAAATGCATAAATTCCTCTTATTTTGAGGTAAAAAGGCTGAAATTTCCCTTATTTGGGGGAAAAAAGACAGAAATTTCCCTTATTTTGAGGCAAAATTGCAGAAATTTCACTTATTTCAGGGTAATAAGTCAGAAATTTTTCTTACTTTGGGGCAAAAAACAGAAATTCCCTTTGTTTTGGGGGAAAAAGACAGAAATTCCACTTATTTAGAGGCAAAAAAGCAGAAATTCTTCATTATTGGAGCAAAAATGAAGAAATTTATCTTTTTTTGTGGCAAAAGGTATACATTCCGCTTATTTTCGGGCTAAAAAGCAGAAATTCCCCGTATTTTGTATCAAAATTGCAGAAATTCCCCTTATTTTGGAGCAAAAATAAAGAAATTTCCCTTTTTTATGGCAAAAAGGTATGCATTCTTCTTATTTTCGGGCAAAAAGGCAGAAATTCCCCGTATTTTGGAGGAAAATTGCAGAAATTCCCCTAATTGTGGGGCAAAAAGGCAGAAATTCCCTATATGTTGGGGCAAAAAGACAGAAATTCTCCTTATTTTGGGGCAAAACTCAGAAATTCCACTTATTTTGGGGCAAAATTCCAGAAATTTCCCTTATTTTGGGGCAAAATTGCAGAAATTTCACTTATTTTGGTGCAAAATTGCAGAAATTTCACTTATTTCAGAAAAAAAAGCAGAATTTATTTATTTTGGTGGAAAAAGGCAGAAATTTCTTTTATTTTGGTACAAAATTGCAGAAATTTTTTTTATTTTGGGGCAAAAAGGCAGAAATCTCCCATATTTTGTGGCAAAAATGCAGAAATTTCTCTTATTTTGAGGTAAAAAGGCTGAAATTCCCCTTATTTGGGGGCAAAAAGGCAGAAATTTCCTTTATTTTGGTGCAAAATTGCATAAATTTCACTTATTTCAGGGTAATAAGTCAGAAATTTTCCTGATTTTGGGGCAAAAAACACAGAAATTCCCTTTGTTTTGGGGGAAAAAGACAGAAATTCCACATTTTTAGAGGCAAAAAAGCAGAAATTCCTTTTATTTTGGAGTAAAAATGAAGAAATTTCCCTTTTTTGTGGCAAAATGTATACATTCCACTTATTTTTGGGCTAAAAAGCAGAAATTACCCGTATTTTGAGGCAAAATTGCAGAAATTCCCCTAATTGTGGGGCAAAAGGCAGAAATTCCCTATATATTGGGGAAAAAGACAGAAATTCTCCTTATTTTGGGGCAAAACTCAGAAATTCCACTTATTTTGCGGCAAAATTCCAGAAATTTCCCTTATTTTGGGACAAAATTGCAGAAATTTCACTTATTTTGGGGCAAAATTGCAGAAATTTCACTTATTTCATTGTAATAAGTCAGAAATTTTCGATATTTTGGGGCAAAAAAGACAGAAATTCCCTTTGTTTTGGGGGAAAAAGACAGAAATTCCACTTTTTTAGAGGCAAAAAAGCAGAAATTCCTATTATTTTGGAGTAAAATTGAAGAAATTTCCCTTTTTTGTGGCCAAAGGTATACATTCCACTTATTTTTGGGCTAAAAAGCAGAAATTACCCGTATTTTGGAGCAAGATTGCAGAAATTCCCCTAATTGTGGGGCAAAAAGGCAGAAATTCTCTATATGTTAAGGCAAAAAGACAGAAATTCTCCTTATTTTGGGGCAAAACTCAGAAATTCCACTTATTTTGGGGCAAAATTCCAGAAATTTCCCTTATTTTGGGGCAAAATTGCAGAAATTTCACTTATTTGGGGCAAAATTGCAGAAATTTCACTTATTTCATAGTAAAAAGGCAGAAATTATCCTTATTTTGGGGCAAAAATGCAGAAATTCCAAATATTTTGTAGCAAAAAAGCAGAAATTCCCCTTATATTGAGGTAAAAATGCAGAAATTCCCCTTATTTGGGGGCAAAAAACAGAAATTTCCCTTATTTTGGGGCAAAATTGCAGAAAGTTCACTTATTTTGGGGCAAAATTGCAGATATTTCACTTATTTCAGAGTAATAAGTCAGAAATTTTCCTTATTTTGGGGCCAAAAAGACAGAAATTTCCTTTGTTTTGGGGTGAAAAAGATAGAAATTCCACTTATTTAGAGGCAAAAAAGCAGAAATTCCTCTTATTTTGGAGCAAAAATGAAGAAATTTCCTTTTTTTATGGCAAAAAGGTATGCATTCTTCTTATTTTCAGACAAAAAGGCAGAAATTCCCAGTATTTTGGAGCAAAATTGCAGAAATTCCCCTAATTGTGGGGCAAAAAGGCAGAAATTCCCTATATGTTAGGGCAAAAAGAAACAAATTCTCCTTATTTTGGGTCAAAACTCAGAAATTCCACTGATATTAGGGCAAAATTCCAGAAATTTCCCTTATTTTGGGGCAAAATTGCAGAAATTTCACTTATTTTGGGGCAAAATTGCAGAAATTTCACTTATTTCAGAAAAAAAAGAAGAAATTTTCTTATTTTGGTGCAAAAAGGCGGAAATTTCTTTTATTTTGGTACAAAATTGCAGAAATTTTTCTTTTTTGGGGGCAAAAAGGCAGAAATCTCCCATATTTTTGGGCAAAAATGAAGAAATTTTTCTTATTTTGAGGTAAAAAGGCTGAAATTCCCATTATTTAGGGGCAAAAAGGCAGAAATTTCCCTTATTTTGAGGCAAAATTGCAGAAATTTCACTTATTTCAGTGTAATAAGTCAGAAATTTTCTTTATTTTGGGGCAAAAAAGACAGAAATTCTTTTTGTTTTGAGGGAAAAAGGCAGAAATTCCACTTTTTTAGCGGCAAAAAAGCAAAAATTCATTTTATTTTGGAGTAAAAATGAAGAAATTTCTTTTTTTTTTTGTGGCAAAAAGTATACATTCCCCTTATTTTCAGGCTAAAAAGCAGAAATTCCCCATATTTTGGAGCAAAATTGCAGAAATTCCCCTAATTGTGGGGCAAAAAGGCAGAAATTGCCTATATGTTGGGGCAAAAAGACAGAAATTCTCCTAATTTTGGGGCAAAACTCAGAAATTCCACTTATTTTGGGGCAAAATTCCAGAAATTTCCCTTATTTTGTGGCAAAATTGCAGAAATTTCACTTATTTTGGGGCAAAATTTCAGAAATTTCACTTATTTCAGGGTAATAAGTCAGAAATTTTCCTTATTTTGGAGCAAAAAAACAGAAATTCTCTTTGTTTTGGAGGAAAAAGACAGAAATTCCTCTTATTTAGAGGCAAAAAAGCTGAAATTCCCCTTATTTTGGAGCAAAAATGAAGAACTTTCCCTTTTTTATGGCAAAAAGGTATGCATTCTTCTTATTTTCGGGCAAAAAGGCAGAAATTCCCAGTATTTTGGAGCAAAATTGCAGAAATTCCCCTAATTGTGGGGTGAAAAGGCAGAAATTCCCTATATGTTGGGGCAAAAAGACAGAAATTCTCCTTATTTTGGGGCAAAACTCAGAAATTCCACTTATTTTAAGGCAAAATTCCAGAAATTTCCTTTATTTGGGAGCAAAATTGCAGAAATTTCTGTTATTTTGGGGCAAAATTGCAGAAATTTCACTTATTTCAAAAAAAAAAGCAGAAATTTTCTTATTTTGGTGCAAAAAGGCGGAAGTTTCTTTTATTTTGGTACAAAATTGCAGAATTTTTTCTTATTTTGGGGCAAAAAGGCAGAAATCTCCCATATTTTGGGGCAAAAATGCAGAAATTCCTCTTATTTTGAGGTAAAAAGGCTGAAATTCCACTTATTTGGAGGCAAAAAGGCAGAAATTTTTCTTATTTTTGGGCAAAATTGCAGAAATTTCACTTATTTCAGAGTAGTCAGTCAGAAATTTTTCTTATTTTGGGGCAAAAAAGCAGAAATTCCTTTTATTTTGGAGTAAAAATGAAGAAATTTCTTTTTTGTGGCAAATGGTATACATTCCCATTATTTTCAGGCTAAAAAGCAGAAATTACCCGTATTTTGGAGCAAAATTGCAAAAATTCCGCTAATTGTGGGGCAAAAAGGCAGAAATTCCCTGTAAGTTAGAGCAAAAATACAGAAAATCTCCTTATTTTGGGGCAAAACTCAGAAATTCCACTTACTTTGGGGCAAAATTCCAAAAATTTCCCTTATTTTGGGCCAAAATTGCAGAAATTTCACTTATTTTGAGGCAAAATTGCATAAATTTCACTTATTTCAGGGTAATAAGTCAGAAATTTTCCTTATTTTGGGGCAAAAAACACAGAAATTCCCTTTGTTTTGGGGGAAAAAGACAGAAATTCCACTTTTTTAGAGGCAAGAAAAGCAGAAATTCCTTTTATTTTGGAGTAAAAATGAAGAAATTTCCCTTTTTTGTGGCAAAATGTATACATTCCACTTATTTTTGGGCTAAAAAGCTGAAATTACCCGTATTTTGGAGCAAAATTGCAGAAATTCCCCTAAGTGTGGGGCAAAATGCAGAAATTCCCTATATGTTAGGGCAAACAGACAGAAATTCTCCTTATTTTGGGGCAAAACTCAGAAATTCCACTTATTTTGGGGCAAAATTCCAGAAATTTCCCTTATTTTGTGGCAAAATTGCCGAAATTTCACTTATTTTGGGGCAAAATTGCAGAAATTTCACTTATTTCATGGTAAAAAGGCAGAAATTTTCCTCATTTTGGGGCAAAAATGCAGAGATTCCAAATATTTTGTGGTAAAATTGCAAAAATTCCCCTTATTTTGAGGTAAAAAGGCAGAAATTCCCCTTATTTGGGGGCAAAAAGCAGAAATTTCCCTTATTCTGGGACAAAATTGCAGAAATTTCACTTATTTCACGGTAATAAGTCAGAAATTTTCCTTATTTGGGGCAAAAAAGACAGAAATTCCTTTTGTTTTGGGGGGAAAAGTCAGAAATTCCACTTATTTAGAAGCAAAAAAGCAGAAATTCCCCTTATTTTGGAGCAAAAATGAAGAAATTTCCTTTTTTTGTGGCAAAAGTTATGCATTCTTCTTATTTTCAGGCTAAAAAGCAGAAATTCCCCGTATTTTGGAGCAAAATTGCAGAAATTCCCCTAATTTTGGGAACAAAAAGGCAGAAATTTGCTATTTGTTGGGGCAAAAAGAAAGAAATTCTTTTTATTTATGGGCAAAACTCAGAAATTCCACTTATTTTGGGACAAAATTCCAGAAATTTCACTTATTTTGGGGCAAAATTGCAGAAATTTCACTTATTTTGGCAAAATTGCAGAAATTTCAATTATTTCAGAAAAAAAGCAGAAATTTTCTTATTTTGGTGCAAAAAGGCAGAAATTTCTTTTATTTTGGTACAAAATTGCAGAAATTTTTCTTATTTGGGGGCAAAAAGCAGAAATCCCCTATATTTTGGGGCAAAAATGCATAAATTCCTCTTATTTTGAGGTAAAAAGGCTGAAATTTCCCTTATTTGGGGGCAAAAAGACAGAAATTTCCCTTATTTTGAGGCAAAATTGCAGAAATTTCACTTATTTCAGGGTAATAAGCAGAAATTTTTCTTACTTCGGGGCAAAAAACAGAAATTCCCTTTGTTTTGGGGGAAAAAGACAGAAATTCCACTTATTTAGAGGCAAAAAAGCAGAAATTCTTCTTTATTGGAGCAAAAATGAAGAAATTTATCTTTTTTTGTGGCAAAGGGTATACATTCCGCTTATTTTCGGGCTAAAAAGCAGAAATTTCCCGTATTTTGGATCAAAATTGCAGAAATTCCCCTTATTTTGGAGCAAAAATAAAGTAATTTCCCTTTTTTATGGTAAAAAGGTATGCATTCTTCTTATTTTCGGGCAAAAGGCAGAAATTCCCCGTATTTTGGAGCAAAATTGCAGAAATTCCCCTAATTGTGGGGCAAAAAGGCAGAAATTCCCTATATGTTGGGGCAAAAAGACAGAAATTCTCCTTATTTTGGGGCAAAACTCAGAAATTCCACTTATTTTGGTGCAAAATTCCATAAATTTCCCTTATTTTATGGCAAAATTGCAGAAATTTCACTTATTTTGGGGCAAAATTGCAGAAATTTCACTTATTTCCGAAAAAAAAGCAGAATTTATTTATTTTGGTGCAAAAAGGCAGAAATTTCTTTTATTTTGGTACAAAATTCCAGAAATTTCCCTTATTTGGGGGCAAAAAGGAAGAAATTTTCCTTATTTTGAGGCAAAATTGCAGAAATTTCACTTATTTCAGGGTAATAAGTCAGAAATTTTCCTTATTTTGGGGCAAAAAACACAGAAATTCCCTTTGTTTTGGGGGAAAAAGACAGAAATTCCACTTTTTTAGAGGCAAAAAAGCAGAAATTCCTTTTATTTTGGAGTAAAAATGAAGAAATTTCCCTTTTTTGTGGCAAAATGTATACATTCCACTTATTTTTGGGCTATAAAGCAGAAATTACCCGTATTTTGGAGCAAGATTGCAGAAATTCCCCTAATTGTGGGGCAAAAGGCAGAAATTCCCTATATGTTGGGGAAAAAGACAGAAATTTTCCTTATTTTGGGGCAAAACTCAGAAATTCCACTTATTTTGGGGCAAAATTCCAGAAATTTCCCTTATTTTGGGGCAAAATTGCAGAAATTTCACTTATTTGGGGCAAAATTGCAGAAATTTCACTAATTTCATAGGAAAAAGGCAGAAATTATCCTTATTTTGGGGCAAAAATGCAGAAATTCCAAATATTTTGTAGCAAAAATGCAGAATTTCCCCTTATATTGAGGTAAAAAGGCAGAAATTCCCCTTATTTGGGGGCAAAAAACAGAAATTTCCCTTATTTTGGGGCAAAATTGCAGAAAGTTCACTTATTTTGGGGCAAAATTGCAGAAATTTCTCTTATTTCAGACAAAAATTCAGAAATTTTCCTATTTTGGTTAAAAAAGGCAGAAATTTCTATTTTGGTACAAAATTGCAGAAATTTTTTTTATTTTGGGGCAAAAGGGCAGAAATCTCCCATATTTTTTGGCAAAAATGCAAAAATTCTGCTTATTTTGAGGTAAAAAGGTAGAAATTTCCCTTATTTGGGGCAAAATGCAGAAATTTCCATTATTTTGATGCAAAATTGCAGGAATTTCACTTATTTCAGTGTAATAAGTCAGAAATTTTCGTTATTTTGGGGCAAAAAAGACAGAAATTCCCTTTGTTTTGGGGGAAAAAACCAGAAATTCCACTTTTTTAGCGGTAAAAAAGCAGAAATTCATTTTATTTTGGAGTAAAAATGAAGAAATTTCTTTTTTTTTGTGGCAAAAGGTATACATTCCCCTTATTTTCAGGCTAAAAAGAAGAAATTCCCCGTATTTTGGAGCAAAATTGCAGAAAATCCCCTAATTGTGGGGCAAAAAGGCAGAAATTTCCTTTATGTTAGGGCAAAAAGACAGAAATTCTCCTTATTTTGGGGCAAAACTCAGAAATTCCACTTATTTTGGGGCAAAATTCCAGAAATTTCCGTTATTTTGGGGCAAAATTGCAGAAATTTCACTTATTTTGGGGCAAAATTGCAGAAATTTCACTTATTTCAAGGTAATAAGTCAGAAATTTTCCTTATTTTGGCGCCAAAAGGACAGAAATTCCCTTTGTTTTGGGGGAAAAAGACAGAAATTTCACTTATTTAGAGGCAAAAAAGCAGAAATTCCCCTTATTTTGGAGCAAAAATGAAGAAATTTCCTTTTTTTATGGCAAAAAGGTATGCATTCTTCTTATTTTCGGGCAAAAAGGCAGAAATTCCCCGTATTTTGGAGAAAATTGCAGAAATTCCCTTAATTGTGGAACAAAAAGGCAGAAATTCCCTATATGTTGGGGCAAAAAGACAGAAATTCTTTTTATTTTTGGGCAAAACTCAGAAATTCCACTTATTTTCGGGCAAAATTCCATAAATTTCCCTTATTTTCGGGCAAAAGGGCAGAAATTTCCCTTATTTTGAGGCAAAATTGCAGAAATTTCACTTATTTCAGTGTAATAAGTCAGAAATTTTCGTTATTTTGGGGCAAAAAAGAGAGAAATTCCCTTTGTTTTGGGGGAAAAAGACAGAAATTCCACTTTTTTAGAGGCAAAAAAGCAGAAATTCCTTTTACTTTGGAGTAAAAATGAACAAATTTCCCTTTTTTGTGGCAAAAGGTATATATTCCACTTATTTTTGCGCTAAAAAGCAGAAATTACCCGTATTTTGGAGCAAAATTGCAGAAATTTCCCTAATTGTGGGGCAAAAAGGCAGAAATTCCCTATATGTTGGGGCAAAAAGACAGAAATTCTCCTTATTTTGGGGCAAAACTCAGAAATTCCACTTATTTTGGGGGCAAAATTCCAGAAATTTCCCTTATTTTGGGGCAAAATTGCAGAAATTTCACTTATTTTGTGGCAAAATTGCAGAAATTTCACTTATTTCAAGGTAAAAAGGCAGAAATTATCCTTATTTTGGGGGCAAAAATGCAGAAATTCCAAATATTTTGTGGCAAAAATGCAGAAATTCCCTTTATTTTGAGGTAAAAAGGCTGAAATTCCCCTTATTTGGGGGCAAAAAAGAAGAATTTCTTATTTTGGGGCAAAATTGCAGAAATTTTACTTATTTCAGAGTAATAAGTCAGAAATTTTCCTTATTTTGCGGCAAAAAAAAACAGAAATTCCACTTATTTAGAGGCAAAAAAGCAGAAATTCCGCTTATTTTGGAGCAAAAATTAAGAAATTTTCCTTTTTTATGGCAAAAAGGTATGCATTCTTCTTGTTTTCGGTCAAAAAGGCAGAAATTCCCCGTTTTTTGGAGCAAAATTGCAGAAATTCCCCTAATTTGGGGGCAAAAAGGCAGAAATTCCCTATATGTTGGGGCAATAAGACAGAAATTCTCCTTATTTTGGGGCAAAATTCAGAAATTCCATTTCTTTTGGTGCAAAATTCCCAAAATTTCCCTTATTTTGGGGCAAAATTGCAGAAATTTTACTTATTTAGGGGCAAAATTGCAGAAATTTCACTTTTTTCAGGGAAAAAAGGCCGAAATTTTCCATTTTTGGGAGCAAAAAGGCAGAAATTCCTAATATTTTGTGGCAAAAATGCAGAAATTTCCCTTATTTTGAGGTAAAAAGGTTGAAATTCCCCTTATTTGGTGGCAAAAATGCAGAAATTTCTCTTATACTGGGGCAAAATTGCAGAAATTTCACTTATTTCAGGGTAATAAATCAGAAATTTTCCTTATTTTGGGGCAAAAAATACAGAAATTCCATTTGTATGGGGGGAAAAAGACAGAAATTCCATTTATTTAGAGTCAAAAAAGCAGAAATTCCCCTTATTTTGGGGCAAAATTGCAGAAATTTCCTTTACATTGAGGCAAAATTGCAGAAATTCCCCTTATTTTGGGGCAAAATTGCAGAAATTTCACTTATTTCAGAGAAAAAGCACAGAAATTTCTCTTATTTTGGGGAAAAAGGCAGAAATTTCTTTTATTTTGGTACAAAATTGCAGAAATTTTCTTTATTTTGGGGAAAATGCTGAAATTCCCCTTATTTTGAGGCAAAAAGGCAGAAATTCCCTTTCTTTTGTGGCAAAAAGGCAGAAATTCCTCTTATTTTGCGGCAAAAATGAAGAAATTTCCCTTTTTTGTGGCAAAAGGTATACATTCCCCTTATTTTCGGGCAAAAAGGCAGAAATTCCCCGTATTTTGGAGCACAATTGCAGAAAATCCCCAAATTGTGGGGCAAATAGGCAGAAATTCCCTATATGTTGGGGCAAAAAGACAAAAATTCTCCTTATTTTGGGACAAAACTCAGAATTTCCACTTATTTTGGGGCAAAATTCCAGAAATTTCCCTTATTTTGGGGAAAAATTGCAGAAATTTCACTTATTTTGGGGCAAAATTGCAGAAATTTCACTTATTTCAGGTAAAAATGGCAGAAATTTTTCTTATTTTGGGGCAAAATGGCAGAAATTCCTAATATTTTTTGGCAAAAATGTAGAAATTCCCCTTATTTTGAGGTAAAAAGGCTGAAATTCCCCTTATTTGGGTGCAAAAAGGCAGAAATTTATCTTATTTTGGGGCAAAATTGCAGACATTTCACTTATTTCAGGGTAATAAGTCAGAAATTTTCCTTATTTTGGGGCAAAAAAGACAGAAATTCCCCTAATTGTGGGGCAAAAAGGCAGAAATTCCCTATATGTTGGGGCAAAAAGACAGAAATTCTCCTTATTTTGGGGCAAAACTCAAAAATTCCACTTATTTTGGGGCAAAATTGCAGGAATTTACAATATTTTGAGGCAAAATTGCAGAAATTTTCCTTATTTGGGACAAAATTGCAGAAATTTCACTTATTTTCAGGTAAAAAGACTGAAATATCCTTTATTTTGGGGCAAAAAGGAAGAAATTCCCCTTATTTTTGGGCAAAATTGCAGAAATTTTTCTTATTTTGGGGCAAAAAGGCTGAAATTCTTCTTATTTTGAGGTAAAATGCTGAAATTCCCCATATTTTGGGGCAAAAGGCAAAAATTCTTCTTATTTTGGGGCAAAAAGGCACAAATTTCCCTTATTTTCGGGCAAAATTGCAGAAATTTCATTTATTTCAGGGCAAAAATTCAGAAATTCCTTTTATTTTGGGGCAAAGAGCAGAAATTTCTTTTATTATGGTACAAAATTGAAGAAATTTTTCTTATTTTGAAACAAAAAGGCAGAAAATTCCCCTTATTTTGAGGCAAAAGGCAGAAACTATTCTTATTTTGTGGTAAAATGCAGAAATTCCCTTTATTTTGGGGCTAGAAAGCAGAAATTCCCCATATTTTGAAGCAAAATTGCAGAAATTCTCATAATTTTCGGGCAAAAGGCAAAAATTCTCCTTATTTTGGGGCAAAAAAACAGATAATCTCCTTTTTTGGGAGCAAACAGTCAGAAATTTTCCTTATTTTGGGGCAAAATTGCAGAAATTTCCTTTACATTGGGGCAAAATTGCAGAAATTTACATATTTTGGGGCAAAATTGCAGAAATTTCACTTATTTCAGGGAAAAAAGGCGAAAATTTTTTTGGGGGGGCAAAAAGGCAGGAATTTTTTTTATTTTGGTACAAAATTGCAGAAATTTTTCTTATTTTGGGGCAAAAAGTCAGAAATTCCTCATATTTTGGGGCAAAAAGGCAGAAATTCCCCTTATTTTGAGGTAAAAAGGCTGAAATTCCCCTTATTTTGGGGCAAAAAGACAGAAATTTCGTTTATTTTGGGGAAAAGGCAGAAATTGCACTTATTTTGAGTCAAAAAGGTGGAAAATCCCCTTATTTTGGGGCAAAAATGAAGAAATTTGCTTTTTTTATGGCAAAAAGGTATACATTCCCTTTATTTTTGGGCAAAATGGCACAAATTCCCCGTATTTTGGAGCAACATTGCAGAAATTCCCCTAATTTTTGGGCAAAAAGGCAGAAATTCCCTATATGTTGGGGCAAAAAGACAGAAATTCTCATTATTTTGGGGCAAAACTCAGAAATTCCACTTATTTTGGCGCAAAATTCCAGAAATTTCCCTTATTTTGAGGCAAAATTGCAGAAATTTCACTTATTTTGGGGCAAAATTGCAAAAATTTCACTTATGTCAGAAAAAAAAGCAGAAATTTTCTTATTTTGGTGCAAAAAGGCAGAAATTTCTAATATTTTGGTACAAAATTGCAGAAATTTTTCTTATTTTAGGGCAAAAAGGCAGAAATTCCTAATATTTTGGGGCAAAAATGCAGAAATTCCTCTTATTTTTAGGTAAAAACGCTGAAATTCCCCTTATTTGGGGGCAAAAAGGCAGAAATTTCCCTTATTTTGAGGCAAAATTGCAGAAATTTCACTTATTTCAGAGAACAAAAGCAGAAATTTTCTTATTTTGGGGCAAAAAGGCAGAAATTTCTTTTATTTTGGTACAAAATTGCAGAAATGTTTCTTATTTTGGGGCAAAAAGGCAGAAATCTCCCATATTTTGGGGCAAAAAAGCAGAAATTTCCCTTATTTTGAGGTAAAAACGCTGAAATTCCCCTTATTTGGGGGCAAAAAGTCAGAAATTTCCCTTATTTTGAGGCAAAATTGCAGAAATTTCACTTATTTCAGAATAATAAGTCAGAAATTTTCCTTATTTTGGGGCAAAAAACAGAAATTCTCTTTGTTTTAAAGGAAAAAGACTGATATTCCACTTATTTAGAGGCTAAAAAGCAGAAATTCTTATTATTTTGGAGCAAAAATGAAGAAATTTTCCTTTTTTTGTGGAAAAAGGTATGCATTCCTCTAATTTTCGGGCTAAAAAGCAGAAATTCCCGGTATTTTGGAGCAAAATTGCAGAAATTCCCCTAATTGTGGGGCAAAAAGGCAGAAATTCCCTATATGTTGGAGCAAAAAGACAGAAATTCTCCTTATTTTGTGGCAAACCTCAGAAATTCCACTTATTTTGGGGCAAAATTCCAGAAATTTCCCTTATTTTGGGGCAAAATTGCAGAAATTTCACTTATTTTGGGGCGAAATTGCAGAAATTTCACTTTTTTCATGGAAAAAAAGGCAGAAATTTTCCTTATTTTGGGGCAAAAAGGCAGAAATTTTTAATATTTTGTGGCAAAAATTCAGAAATTCCTCTTATTTTGAGGTAAAAAGGCTGAAATTCCCCTTATTTGGGGGCAAAAAGGCATAAATTTCCCTTATTTTGGGTCAAAATTGCAGAAATTTCACTTATTTCAGAGAAAAAAACAAAAATCTTTTTTATTTTTGGCAAAATGCAGAAATTCCCATTATTTTGGGGCAAAAAGGCAGAAATTCACCTTATTTTGGGGTAAAATTGAAGACATGTCACATATTTCAGGGCATAAAGGCAGAAATTGCCCTTATTTGGGGGCAAAAAGGCAGAAATTCCCCTTATTTTGGGATAAAATTGCAGAAATTACCCTTGTTTGGGGGCAAAAAGGCAGAAAATCCCCTTAATTTCGGGCAAAAAGGCAGAAATTCCCTGTATTTTGGAGCAAAATTGCAGAAATTCTCCTAATATTGGGGCAAAAATGCAGAAATTCCCTTTATTTGGGGCAAATTGGCAGAAGTTCCCCTTATTTTCAGGAAAAGAGGCAGAAATTCCCATTATTTTGAAGCAAAATTGCAGAAACTCACCTTATTTTGGGGCAAAAAGGCAGAAATTCCCTTTATTTTGGGGCAAAAATACAGAAATTCTCCTTATATCTGGGCAAAAATCAGAAATTTCCCTTATTTTGGAGCAAAATTTTAGAAATTTCTTTTATTTTGGTACAGAATTGGAGAAATTTTTCTTATTCTGTGGCAAAAAGGCAGAAATTTCTTTTATTTTGGTGCAAAATTGCAGAAATTTTTCTTATTTTGGGGCAAAAAGGCATAAATTTCCCATATTTTGGGGCAAAAATGTAGAAATTTTCTTTATTTTGAGGTAAAAAGGCTGAAATTTCCCTTATTTGGGGGCAAAAAGGCAGAAATTTCTCTTATTTTGGGGCAAAATTGCAGAAATTTCACTTATTTCAGAAAAAAAGGAAAAATTTTCTTATTTGGGGGCAAAAAGGCAGAAATTTCTTTTATTTTGGTGCAAAATTACAGAAATTTTCTTTATTTTGGGGCAAAAAAGACAGAAATTCCCTTTGTTTTGGGGGAAAAAGACAGAAATTCCACTTATTTAGAGGCAAAAAAGCAGAAATTCCTCTTATTTTGGAGCAAAATTGCAGAAATTCCCCTAATTTTGGGGCAAAAAGGCAGATATTCCCTATATGTTGGGGCAAAAAGACAGAAATTCTCTTTATTTTTGGGGCAAAACTCAGAAATTCCATTTATTTTGGGGCAAAATTCCAGAAATTTCTCTTATTTTGGGGCAAAATTGCAGAAATTTCTTTTATTTTGGGGCAAAATTGCAGAAATTCCCCTTATTTGGGGGCAAAAAAAAAGAAATTTCACTTATTTTGGGGCAAAAACTCAGAAATTCCACACTTTTTTGGTCAAAATTCCAGAAATTTCCCTTATTTTGGGGCAAAATTCCAGAAATTTCTCTTATTTTGGGGCAAAATTGCAGAAATTTCACTTATTTTGGGGCAAAATTGCAGAAATTTCACTTATTTCATGGTAAAAAGGCAGAAATTATCCTTATTTTGATGCAAAAATGCAGAAATTCCAAATATTTTGTGGCAAAAATGAAGAAATTCCCTTTATTTTGAGGTAAAAAGGCAGAAATTCCCCTTATTTGGGGGCAAAAAAAAGAAATTTCACTTATTTTGGGGCAAAAACTCAGAAATTCCACACTTTTTTGGTCAAAATTCCAGAAATTTCCCTTATTTTGGGGCAAAATTGCAGAAATTTCACTTATTTTGGTGCAAAATTGCAGAAATTTAACTTATTTCAGAAAAAAATTCAGAAATTTTCCTATTTTGGTGCAAAAAGGCAGAATTATCTTTTATTTTGGTACAAAATTGCAGAAATTTTTCTTATTTTGGGGCAAAAAGGCAGAAATTTCACTTATTTTGGGGCAAAATTGCAGTAATTTCACTTATTTTGGGGCAAAATTGCAGAAATTCCAAATATTTTGTGGCAAAAATGCAGAAATTCCCCTTATTTTAAGGTAAAAAGGCAGAAATTCCCCTTATTTGGGGGTAAAAAACAGAAATTTCCCTTATTTTGGGGCAAAATTGCAGAAATTTCACTTATTTTGGGGCAAAATTGCAGAAATTTCACTTATTTCAGAAAAAAATTCAGAAATTTTTCTATTTTGGTGCAAAAAGGCAGAAATTTCTATTTTGGTACAAAATTGCAGAAATTTTTCCTTTTTAGGGGCAAAAAGGCACAAATCTCCCATATTTTGGGGAAAAAAATGCAGAAATTCCTCTTATTTTGAGGTAAAAAGGTAGAAATTTCCCTTATTTGGGGGAAAAAGGCAGAAATTTTCTTTATTTTGAGGCAAAATTGCAGAAATTTCACTTATTTCAGGGTAATAAGTCAGAAATTTTACTTATTTTGGGGCAAAAAAGAAAGAAATTCCCTTTGTTTTGGGGGAAAAAGACAGAAATTCTACTTTTTTAGCGGCAAAAAAGCAGAAATTCATTTTATTTTGGAGTAAAAATGAAGAAATTTCTTTTTTTTGTGGCAAAAGATATACATTCCCCTTATTTTCAGGCTAAAAAGCAGAAATTCCCCGTATTTTGGAGCAAAATTGCAGAAATTCCCCTAATTGTGGGGCAAAAAGGCAGAAATTTCCGATATGTTAGGGCAAAAAGACAGAAATTCTTTTTATTTTGGGGCTAAACTCAGAAATTCCACTTATTTTGGGGCAAAATTCCAGAAATTTCTCTTATTTTGGAGCAAAATTGCAGAAATTTCACTTATTTTGGTGCAAAATTGCAGAAATTTCACTTATTTCAGGGAAAAAAGGCAGAAATTTTCCTTATTTTGGGGCCAAAAAGACAGAAATTTCCTTTGTTTTGGGGTGAAAAAGATAGAAATTCCACTTATTTAGAGGCAAAAAAGCAGAAATAACTTTTATTTTGGAGTAAAAATGTAGAAATTTCCCTTTTTTATGGCAAAAAGATATGCATTCTTCTTATTTTCGGGCAAAAAGGCAGAAATTCCCAGTATTTTGGAGCAAAATTGCAGAAATTCCCCTAATTGTGGGGCAAAAAGGCAGAAATTCCCTATATGTTGGGGCAAAAAGAAACAAATTCTCTTTATTTTGGGTCAAAACTCAGAAATTCCACTGATATTGGGGCAAAATTCCAGAAATTTCCCTTATTTTGGGGCAAAATTGCAGAAATTTCACTTATTTTGGGGCAAAATTGCAGAAATTTCACTTATTTCAGAAAAAAAAAGCAGAAATTTTCTTATTTTGGTACAAAAAGGCGGACATTTCTTTTATTTTGGTACAAAATTGCAGAAATTTTTCTTATTTTGGGGCAAAAAGGCAGAAATCTCCCATATTTTGGGGCAAAAATGAAGAAATTTCTCTTATTTTGAGGTAAAAAGGCTGAAATTCCCATTATGTGGGGGCAAAAAGGCAGAAATTTCCCTTATTTTGAGGCAAAATTGCAGAAATTTCACTTATTTCAGTGTAATAAGTCAGAAATTTTCTTTATTTTGGGGCAAAAAAGACAGAAATTCTTTTTGTTTTGAGGGAAAAAGGCAGAAATTCCACTTTTTTAGCGGCAAAAAAGCAAAAATTCATTTTATTTTGGAGTAAAAATGAAGAAATTTCTTTTTTTTGTGGCAAAAAGTATACATTCCCCTTATTTTCAGGCTAAAAAGCAGAAATTCCCCATATTTTGGAGCAAAATTGCAGAAATTCCCCTAATTGTGGGGCAAAAAGGCAGAAATTGCCTATATGTTGGGGCAAAAAGACAGAAATTCTCCTAATTTTGGGGCAAAACTCAGAAATTCCACTTATTTTGGGGCAAAATTCCAGAAATTTCCCTTATTTTGGGGCAAAATTGCAGAAATTTCACTTATTTTGGGGCAAAATTGCAGAAATTTCACTTATTTCAGGGTAATAAGTCAGAAATTTTCCTAATTTTGGAGCAAAAAAAACAGAAATTCCCTTTGTTTTGGGGGAAAAAGACAGAAATTCCACTTATTTAGAGGCAAAAAAGCTGAAATTCCCCTTATTTTGGAGCAAAAATGAAGAACTTTCCCTTTTTTATGGCAAAAAGTTATGCATTCTTCTTATTTTCGGGCAAAAAGACAGAAATTCCCCGTATTTTGGAGCAAAATTGCAGAAATTCCCCTAATTGTGTGGCGAAAAGGCAGAAATTCCCTATATGTTAGGGCAAAAAGACAGAAATTCTCCTTATTTTGGGGCAAAACTCAGAAATTCCACTTATTTTAAGGCAAAATTCCAGAAATTTCCTTTATTTGGGAGCAAAATTGCAGAAATTTCTGTTATTTTGGGGCAAAATTGCAGAAATTTCACTTATTTCAAAAAAAAAAGCAGAAATTTTCTTATTTTGGTGCAAAAAGGCGGAAGTTTCTTTTATTTTGGTACAAAATTGCAGAATTTTTTCTTATTTTGGGGCAAAAAGGCAGAAATCTCCCATATTTTGGGGCAAAAATGCAGAAATTCCTCTTATTTTGAGGTAAAAAGGCTGAAATTCCCCTTATTTGGAGGCAAAAAGGCAGAAATTTTTCTTATTTTGGGGCAAAATTGCAGAAATTTCACTTATTTCAGAGTAGTCTGTCAGAAATTTTTCTTATTTTGGGGCAAAAAAGCAGAAATTCCTTTTATTTTGGAGTAAAAATGAAGAAATTTCTTTTTTGTGGCAAATGGTATACATTCCCCTTATTTTCAGGCTAAAAAGCAGAAATTACCCGTATTTTGAAGCAAAATTGCAAAAATTCCGCTAATTGTGGGGCAAAAAGGCAGAAATTCCCTGTAAGTTAGAGCAAAAAAACAGAAAAATCTCCTTATTTTGGGGCAAAACTCAGAAATTCCACTTACTTTGGGGCAAAATTCCAAAAATTTCCCTTATTTTGGGCCAAAATTGCAGAAATTTCACTTATTTTGAGGCAAAATTGCATAAATTTCACTTATTTCAGGGTAATAAATAAGAAATTTTTTTTATTTTGGGGCAAAAAACACAGAAATTCCCTTTGTTTTGGGGGAAAAGACAGAAATTCCACTTTTTTAGAGGCACAAAAGCAGAAATTCCTTTTATTTTGGAGTAAAAATGAAGAAATTTCCCTTTTTTGTAGCAAAATGTATACATTCCACTTATTTTTGGGCTAAAAAGCTGAAATTACCCGTATTTTGAAGCAAAATTGCAGAAATTCCCCTAATTGTGGGGCAAAATGCAGAAATTCCCTATATGTTAGGGCAAAAAGACAGAAATTCTCCTTATTTTGGGGCAAAACTCAGAAATTCCACTTATTTTGGGGCAAAATTCCAGAAATTTCCCTTATTTTGTGGCAAAATTGCAGAAATTTCACTTATTTTGGGGCAAAATTGCAGAAATTTCACTTATTTCATGGTAAAAAGGCAGAAATTTTCCTCATTTTGGGGCAAAAATGCAGAGATTCCAAATATTTTGTGGTAAAATTGCAAAAGTTCCCCTTATTTTGAGGTAAAAAGGCAGAAATTCCCCTTATTTGGGGGCAAAAAGCAGAAATTTCCCTTATTCTTGGACAAAATTGCAGAAATTTCACTTATTTCAGGGTAATAAGTCAGAAATTTTCCTTATTTGGGGCAAAAAAGACAGAAATTCCTTTTGTTTTGGGGGAAAAAGTCAGAAATTCCACTTATTTAGAAGCAAAAAAGCAGAAATTCCCCTTATTTTGGAGCAAAAATGAAGAAATTTCCTTTTTTTGTGGCAAAAGGTATGCATTCTTCTTATTTTCAGGCTAAAAAGCAGAAATTCCCCGTATTTTGGAGCAAAATTGCAGAAATTTCCCTAATTGTGGGACAAAAAGGCAGAAATTCCCTATATGTTTGGGCAAAAAGACAGAAATTCTCCTTATTTTAGAGCAAAACTCAGAAATTTCACTTATTTTGACGCAAAATTGCAGAAATTTCACTTATTTCAGAAAAAAAAGCAGAAATTTTCTTAATTTGGGGCAAAAAGGCAGAAATTTCTCATATTTTGGGGCAAAAATGCAGAAAATCCCCTTATTTTGAGGTAAAAAGTCTAAAATTCCCCTTATTTGGTTGCAAAAAGCAGAAATTTCCCTTATTTTGGGGCAAAATTGCAGATATTTCATTTATTTCAGGGTAAGTTGTCAGAAATTTTCCTTATTTTGGGGCAAAAAAGACACAAATTCTCTTTGTTTTGGGGGAAAAAGACAGAAATTCCACTTATTTAGAGGCAAGAAAGCAGAAATTCCCCTTATTTTGGAGCGAAAATAAAGAAATTTCCTTTTTTTATGGCAAAAAGGTATGCATTCTTCTTATTTTCGGGCAAAAAGACAGAAATTCCCCGTATTTTTGAGCAAAATTGCAGAAATTCCCCTAATTGTGGGGCAAAAATACAGAAATTCCCTATGTGTTGGGGCAAAAAGACAGAAATTCTACTTATTTTGGGGCAAAACTCAGAAATTCCACTTATTTTGGGGCAAAATTCCAAAAATTTCCCTTATTTTGCGGCAAAATTGCAGAAATTTCACTTATTTTGTGGCAAAATTGCAGAAATTTCACTAATTTCAGGGAAAAAAAGACACAAATTTCTTTTATTTTGGTACAAAATTGCAGAAATTTTTTTTATTTTTGGCAAAAAGGCAGAAATTTCCCATATTTTGGGGCAAAAATGCAGAAATTCCCCTTATTTTGAGGTAAAAATGCTGAAATTCCCCTTATTTTGGGGCAAAAAGCAGACATTTCCCTTATTTTGGGCAAAAATTGCAGAAATTTCACTTATTTTGAGTCCAAAAGGCAGAAAATCCAATTATTTTGGGGTAAAAATGAAGAAATTCCCCTTTTTTTGAGGTAAAAAGGCTGAAATTCCCCTTTTTTGGAGGCAAAAAGGCAGAAATTTCCCGTATTTTGGGGCAAAATTGCAGAAATTTCACTTATTTCAGAATAATAATTCAGAAATTTTTTTTATTTGGGGGGAAAAAAAGACAGAAATTCCCTTTGTTTGGGGGAAAAAACAAAAATTCCACTTATTTAGAGGCAAAAAAGCAGAAATTCCCCTTATTTTGGAGCAAAAATTAAGAAATTTCATTTTTTTATGGCAAAAAGGTATGCACTCTTATTATTTTCGGGCAAAAAGGCAGAAATTCCCCGTATTTTAGAGCAAAATTGCAGAAATTCCCCTAATTGTGGGGCAAAAAGGCATAAATTCCCTATATGTTGGAGCAAAAAGACAGAAATTCATCTTATTTTGGGGCAAAACTCAGAAATTCCACTTATTTTGGGGCACAATTAAGAAATTTCCCTTCTTTTGGGGCAAAATTGCAGAAATTTCACTTATTTTGAGGCAAAATTGCAGAAATTTTACTTATTTCAGAAAAAAAAGCAGAAATTTTCTTATTTTGGGGCAAAAAGGCAGAAATTTTTTTTATTTTGGTACTAAATTGCAGAAATTTTTCTTATTTTGGGGCAAAAAGTCAGAAATTCCCCTTATTTTGGGGCAAAAAGCAGATATTTCCCTTATTTTTGGGGATAAATTTTAGAAATTTAACTTATTTCAGGGCAAAAAGTCAGAAATTCCGTTTATTTTTGGAGAAAATTCAGAAATTGCACTTATTTTGAGTCAAAAAGGCGGAAAATCCCCTTATTTTGGAGTAAAAATGAAGAAATTTCCCTTTTTTATGGCAAAAGGTATACATTCTTTTTATTTTCGGGCAAAAAGGCAGAAATTCCCTGTATTTTGGAGCAAAATTGCAGAAATTCCTCTAATTTTGGGGCAAAAACGCAGAACTTCCCCTTATTTTGGGGTAAAACTGCAGAAATTTCACTTATTTCGCGGCATAATGGCAGAAATTCACTTCATTTTCGGCGAAAAGGGAGAAAATTCCCGTATTTTGGAGCAAAATTGCAGAAATTCACCTAATTTTGGGGTAAAACATGCAGTAATTTTCTTTATTTTAAGGCAAAAAGGCAGAAATTCCCCTTATTTTGTGGCAAAAATCAGAAATTCCCCTTATTTTAGAAAAAATTGCAGAAATTTCCTTTATTATGGGGAAAAATTGCAGAAATTTCTTTTATTGTAAGGCAAAATTGCAGAAATTTCATTTATTTCAGAGAAAAAAACAAAAATTTTTTTTATTTTAGGGCAAAATGCAGAAATTTCCATTATTTTGGGGCACAAAGACAGAAATTCACCTTCTTTTGGGGGAAAATCTCAAACATTTCACATATTTCAGGGCAAAAAGGCAGAAATTCCCCTTATTTGGGGGTAAAAAGGCAGAAATTCTTCATATTTTGGGTTAAAATTGCAGAAATTTCCCTTGTTTGGGGGCAAAAAGGCAGAAAATCCCCTTAATTTCGGGCAAAAAGGCAGAAATTCCCCGTATTTTGGAGCAAAATTGCAGAAATTCCCCTAATTGTGGGGCAAAAAGGCAGAAATTCCTGATATGTTGGGGCAAAAAGACAGAAATTCTCCTTATTTTCGGGCAAAACTCAGAAATTCCATTTATTTTGGGGCAAAATTCCAGAAATTTCCCTTATTTTGGGGCAAAATTGCAGAAATTTCACTTATTTCAGGGCAAAATTCAAAAATTGCTTTTATTTTGGGGCAAAAAGACAGAAATTCCGTTTACTTTTGGGTAAAAAGGCAGAAATTTCACTTATTTTGAGGTAAGAAGGCAGAAATTCCTCTTATTTTGCGGCAAAAATGAAGAAATTTCCCTTTTTTGTGGCAAAAGGTATATATTCCCCTTATTTTCGGGCAAAAAAGCAGAAATTCCCCGTATTTTGGAGCACAATTGCAGAAAATCCCCTAATTGTGGGGCAAAAAGGCAGAAATTCCCATTATTTTGATGTCAAAAAGGCAGGAATTCACCTTATTTTGGGCTAAAATTGCAGAAATTTCACATATTTCAGGGCAAAAAGGCAGAAATTTCCCTTCATTTGGGGCAAAAATGAAGAAATTTCCCTTTTTTATGGCAAAAAGGTATGCATTCCCCTTATTTTCGGCAAAAAGGCAGAAATTCCCTGTATTTTGGAGCAAAATTGCAGAAATTCCCCTAATTGTGGGGCAAAAAGGCAGAAATTCTCTTTATTTTGGGGCAAAACTCAGAAATTCCACTTATTTTGGGGCAAAATTCCAGAAATTTCCCTTATTTTGGGGCAAAATTGCAGAAATTTCCCTTATTTCAGGTAAAAATGGCAGAAATTTTTCTTATTTTGGGGCAAAAAGGCAGAATTTCCTAATATTTTGTGGCAAAAATGCAGAAATTCCCCTTATTTTGAGGTAAAAAGGCTTAAATTCCCCTTATTTGGGGGCAAAAAGGCAGAAATTTTTCTTATTTTGGGGCAAAATTGCAGACATTTCACTTATTTCAGGGTAATAAGTCAGAAATTTTCCTTATTTTGGGGCAAAAAAGACAGAAATTCCCTTTGTTTTGGGGGGAAAATACAGAAATTCCACTTCTTTGAAGGCAAAAAGGCAGAAATTCCACTTATTTTGGAGCAAAAATGAAGAAATTCCCCTAATTGTTGGGCAAAAAGGCAGAAATTCCCTATATGTTGGGGCAAAAAGACAGAAATTCTCCTTATTTTGGGGCAAAACTCAGAAATTCCACTTATTTTGGGGCAAAATTGCAGGAATTTACCTTATTTTGGGGCAAAATTGCAGAAATTTCCCTTATTTGGGGCAAAATAGCAGAAATTTCACTTATTTTCAGGTAAAAAGGCTGAAATATCCTTTATTTTGGGGCAAAAAGGAAGAAATTCCCCTTATTTTGGGGCAAAATTGCCGAAATTTTCCTTATTTTGGGGCAAAAAGGCTGAAATTCTTATTTTGAGGTAAAATGCTGAAATTCCCCATATTTTGGGGCAAAAGGCAAAACTTCTTCTTATTTTGGGGCAAAGAGGCACAAATTTCCCTTATTTTCGGGCAAAATTGCAGAAATTTCATTTATTTCAGGGCAAAAAGTCAGAAATTCCTTTTATTTTGGGGCAAAGAGCAGAAATTTCTTTTATTATGGTACAAAATTGAAGAAATTTTTCTTATTATGAAACAAAAAGGCAGAAAATTCCCCTTATTTTGAGGCAAAAAGCAGAAATTATTCTTATTTTGAGGTAAAATGCAGAAATTCTTTTTATTTTGGGCCTAAAAAGCAGAAATTCCCCGTATTTTGAAGCAAAATTGCAGAAATTCTCATAATTTTCGGGCAAAAATGCAGAAATTCCCCTTATTTTGGGGCAAAAATACAGAAAATCTCCTTTATCGGGAGCAAACAGTCAGAAATTCCCCTTATTTTGGGGCAAAATTGCAGAAATTTCCTTTACATTGGGGCAAAATTGCAGAAATTTCCCTTATTTTGGGGCAAATTTGCAGAAATTTCCCTTATTTTGGGGCAAAATTGCAGAAATTTCCCTTATTTTGGGGCAAAATTGCAGAAATTTCACTTATTTCAGGAAAAAAAGGCGGAATTTTTTTTGGGGGGGCAAAAAGGCAGAAATTTCTTTTATTTTGGTACAAAATTGCAGAAATTTTTCTTATTTTGGGGCAAAAAGTCAGAAATTCCCCATATTTTGTGGCAAAAAGGCAGAAATTCCCCTTATTTTTAGGTAAAAAGGCTGAAATTCCCCTTATTTTGGGGCAAAAAGACAGAAATTTCATTTATTTTGGGGAAAAGGCAGAAATTGCACTTATTTTGAGTCAAAAAGGTGGAAAATCCCCTTATTATGGGGTAAAAATGAAGAAATTTGCTTTTTTTATGGCAAAAAGGTATACATTCCCTTTATTTTCGGGCAAAAATGCAGAAATTACCCGTATTTTGGAGCAAAATTGCAGAAATTCCTCTAATTTTTGGGCAAAAAGGCAGAAATTTCCCTTATTTTGGGGTAAAACTGCAGAAATTTCACTTATTTTACGGCAAAATTTCAGAAATTCCCCTTATTTTCGGCAAAAAAGGCAGAAAATCCCCTTATTTTAGGGCAAAATTGCAGAAATTTCCCTTATTTGGGGGCAAAAACAGAAATTCCCCTTCTTTTGAGGCAAAATTGCAGAAATTTCCCTTATTATGGGGAAAAATTGAAGAAATTTCCCTTATTTTAGGACAAAATTGCAGAAATTTCACTTATTTCAGAGAAAAAATGCAAAAATTTTTCTTATTTTGGGGCAAAAAGGCAGAAATTCCAATTATTTTTGGGCAAAAAGGCAGAAATTCACCTTATTTTGGGTTAAAATATCAGAAATTTCACATATTTCAGGGCAAAATGGCAGAAATTCCCCTTATTTGGGGGCAAAAAGGCAGAAATTCCCTTTATTTTGGGGCAAAAATAGAGAAATTCTCCTTATTTTGGTGCAAAAATCAGAAATTTCCCTTATTTTGGGGCAAAATTATAGAAATTTCTTTTATTTTGTTACAGACTTGCAGAAATTTTTCTTATTTTGTGGCAAAAAGGCTAAAATTCTACATATTTTGAGGTAAAATCCTGAAATTCCACATATTTTGGGGCAAAAAGGCAGAAATTCCCCTCATTTGGGGGCAAAAAGGCACATATTTCCCTTATTTTCGGGCATAATTGCAGGAATTTCATTTATTTCAGGGCAAAAAGTAAGAAATTCCTTTTATTTTAGGGCAAAAAGCAGAAATTTCTTTTATTATGGTACAAAATTGAAGAAATTTTTCGTATTTTGAAACAAAAAGGCAGAAAATTCCCCTTATTTTGAGGCAAAAGGCAGAAATTATTCTTATTTTGAGGTAAAATGCAGAAATTCTTTTTATTTTGGGGCTAAAAGGCAGAAATTCCTCGTATTTTGAAGCAAAATTGCAGAAATTCTCATAATTTTCGGGCAAAAAGGCAGAAATTCTCCCTATTTTGGGGCAAAAAGACACAAAATCTCCTTTTTCGGGAGCAAACAGTCAGAATTTCCCCTTATTTTGGGGCCAAATTGCAGAAATTTCCTTTACATTGGGGCAATATTGCAGAAATTTCCCTTATTTTGAGGCAAAATTGCAGAAATTTCACTTATTTCAGGGAAAAAAGGCGGAAATTTTTTTTGCGGGGAAAAAAGGCAGAAATTTTTTTTATTTTGGTACAAAATTGCAGAAATTTTTATTATTTTGGGGCAAAGAGTCAGAAATTCCCCATATTTTGGTGCAAAATTCTTTTTATTTTGGGGAAAAAATCAGAAATTTCCCTTATTTCGGGTCAAAATTTTAGAAATTTCTTTTATATTGTTACAGACTTGCAGAAATTTTTCTTATTTTGTGGCAAAAAGGCAGAAATTTCCCATATTTTGGTGCAAAAAGCCTAAAATTTCCTTTATTATGAGGTAAAATCCTGAAATTCCCCATATTTTGGGGCAAAAAGGCAGAAATTCCCCTCATTTAGGGGCAAAAAGGCACAAATTTCCCTTATTTTCAGGCATAATTGCAGGAATTTCATTTATTTCAGGGCAAAAAGTCAGAAATTCCTTTTATTTTGGGGCAAAAAGCAGAAATTTCTTTTATTTTGATACAAAATTGTAGAAATTTTCCTTATTTTGGAACAAAAAGGCAAAAATTACCCATATTTTGGGGGAAAAGGCAGAAATTCTTCTTATTTTGAGGTAAAAAGGCTGAAATTCCCGTTATTTTGGGGCAAAAAGGCAGAAATTCTCTTTACTTTGTGGCAAAAAGGCAGAAATTCCCGTTAATTGGGGCAGAAAAGCAGAAATTTTCCTTATTTAAGGGCAATAGGGCAGAAATTCCCTATATTTTGTGGCAAAAATGCAGAAATTCCCCTTATTTAGAGGTAAAATGATGAAATTCCCCTTATTTTCGGCAAAAAGGCAGAAATTCCTATTATTTTGGGGCAAAATTGCAGAAATTTCAATTATTTCAGGGCAAAAAGTCAGAAATTTGCCTTATTTTGGGGCAAAAAGCAGAAATTCCCCTAATTTTGGGGCCAAAAACAGAAATTCCCCTTATTTTGGGGTAAAATTGCAGAAATTTCAAATATTTCAGGGCAAAAAGGCAGAAATTCCACTTTATTTCGGACAATAAAGCAGAAATTCCCCGTATTTTAAAGCTAAATTTCAGAAATTCCCCTTATATTGGTGCAAAAATGCAGAAATTCCTTTTATTTTTGTGCAATAAGGCAGATTTCTCCGTATTTTGAAGCAAAATTGCACATATTCCCCTAATTTTGAGGGAAAATGCAGAAATTCACATTATTTTGGAACAAAAAGACAGAAATTCTTCTTATTTCAGTACAAGAAGTCAGAAATTCCCCTTATTTTGGGGCAAAATTGCAGAAATTTCACTTATTTCAGAGAAAAAGCACAGAAATTTCTCTTATTTTGGGGAAAAGGCAGAAATTTCATTTATTTTGGTACAAAATTGCAGAAATTTTCTTTATTTTGCGGAAAATGCAGAAATTCCCCATATTTTTGGGCAAAAAGGCAGAGAAACCCTTATTTTGAGGCAAAAAGACAGAAATTCCCTTTCTTTTGTGACAAAAAGGCAGAAATTTCCCTTATTTTGGGGCAAAATTGCAGAAATTTCACCTATTTCAGGGAAATATTCAAAAATTCCTTTTATTTTGGAACAAAAAGAGAGAAATTCCGTTTATTTTTGGGTAAAAAGGCAGAAATTTCAGTTATTTTGAGGTAAGAAGGCAGAAATGCCTCTTAATTTGCGGCAAAAATGAAGAAATTTCCCTTTTTTGTGGCAAAAGGTATACATTCCCCTTATTTTTGGGCAAAAAGGCAGAAATTCCCCGTATTTTGGAGCACAATTGCAGAAAATCCCCAAATTGTGGGGCAAAAAGGCAGAAATTCCCTATATGTTGGGGCAAAAAACAAAAATTCTTTTTATTTTGGGACAAAACTCAGAATTTCCACTTATTTTGGGGCAAAATTCCAGAAATTTCCCTTATTTTGGGGCAAAATTGCAGAAATTTCACTTATTTTGGGGCAAAATTGCAGAAATTTCACTTATTTCAGGTAAAAATGGCAGAAATTTTTCTTATTTTGGGGCAAAAAGGCAGAAATTCCTAATATTTTGTGGCAAAAATGCAGAAATTCCCCTTATTTTGAGGTAAAAAGGCTGAAATTCCCCTTATTTGGGTGCAAAAAGGCAGAAATTTTTCTTATTTTGGGGCAAAATTGCAGACATTTCACTTATTTAAGGGTATTAAGTCAGAAATTTTCCTTATTTTTTGGCAAAAAAGACAGAAATTCCCCTAATTGTGGGGCAAAAAGGCAGAAATTCCCTATATGTTGGGGCAAAAAGTCAGAAATTCTCCTTATTTTGGGGCAAAACTCAAAAATTCCACTTATTTTGGGGCAAAATTGCAGGAATTTACCTTATTTTGGGGCAAAATTGCAGAAATTTTCCTTATTTGGGGCAAAATTGCAGAAATTTCACTTATTTTCAGGTAAAAAGACTGAAATATCCTTTATTTTGGGGCAAAAAGGAAGAAATTCCCCTTATTTTGGGGCAAAATTGCAGAAATTTTTCTTATTTTGGGGCAAAAAGGCTGAAATTCTTCTTATTTTGAGGTAAAATGCTGAAATTCCCCATATTTTGGGGCAAAAGGCAAAAATTCTTCTTATTTTGGGGCAAAAAGGCACAAATTTCCCTTATTTTCAGGCAAAATTGCAGAAATTTCATTTATTTCAGGGCAAAAATTCAGAATTTCCTTTTATTTTGGGGCAAAGAGCAAAAATTTCTTTTATTATGGTACAAAATTGAAGAAATTTTTCTTATTTTGAAACAAAAAGGCAGAAAATTCCCCTTATTTTGAGGCAAAAGGCAGAGACTATTCTTATTTTGTGGTAAAATGCAGATATTCCCTTTATTTTGGGGCTAGAAAGCAGAAATTCCCCGTATTTTGAAGCAAAATTGCAGAAATTCTCATAATTTTCGGGCAAAAGGCAAAAATTCTCCTTATTTTGGGGCAAAAAGACAGAAAATCTCCTTTTTTGGGAGCAAACAGTCAGAAATTTTCCTTATTTTGGGGCAAAATTGCAGAAATTTCCTTTACATTGGGGCAAAATTGCAGAAATTTCCATATTTTGGGGCAAAATTGCAGAAATTTCACTTATTTCAGGGAAAAAAGGCGAAAATTTTTTTGGGGGGGCAAAAAGGCAGAAATTTTTTTTATTTTGGTACAAAATTGCAGAAATTTTTCTTATTTTGGGGCAAAAAGGCAGAAATTCCTCATATTTTGGGGCAAAAATGCAGAAATTCCCCTTATTTTGAGGTAAAAAGGCTGTAATTCCCCTTATTTTGGGGCAAAAAGACAGAAATTTTGTTTATTTTGGGGAAAAGGCAGAAATTGCACTTATTTTGAGTCAAAAGGGTGGAAAATCCCCTTATTTTGGGGCAAAAATGAAGAAATTTGCTTTTTTTATGGCAAAAAGGTATGCATTCTTCTTATTTTTTGGGCAAAATGGCACAAATTCCCCGTATTTTGGAGCAACATTGCAGAAATTCCCCTAATTTTTGGGCAAAAAGGCAGAAATTCCCCTTATTTTGGGGTAAAACTGCAGAAATTTCACTTTTTTGCGGCAAAATGTCAGAAATTCCTCTTATTTTCGGCAAAAAAAGCAGATAATCCCCTTATTTTAGGGAAAAATTGCAGAAATTTCTCTTATTTTGGGGCAAAATTGCAGAAATTTCACTTATTTCGCGGCAAAATGTCAGAAATTCCCCTTATTTTCGGCAAAAAAGGCAGAAAATTCCCGTATTTTGGAGAATAAATTGCAGAAATTCACCTAACTTTAGGGTAAAAAAATACAGTAATTTTCTTTATTTTTGGGCAAAAAGGCAGAAATTCTCTTTTTTTAGGGCAAAAAGGCAGAAAATCTTATTTTAGGGCAAAATTGCAGAAATTTTCCTTATTTGGGGGCAAAAAACAGAAATTCCCCTTATTTTGGGGCAAAATTGCAGAAATTTCCCTTATTATGGGGAAAAATTGCAGAAATTTCCCTTATTTTAGGGCAAAATTGCAGAAATTTCACTTATTTCAGAGAAAAAAAGCAAAATTTTTCTTATTTTGGGGCAAAAAGGCAGAAATTCCCCTTATTTTGGGGCAAAAAGGCAGAAATTCACCTTATTTTGGGGTAAAATTGCAGAAATTTCACATATTTCAGGGCAAAAAGACAGAAATTTCCCTTATATTAAGGCAGAAAGGCAGAAATTCCCCTTATTTTGGAATAAAGTTGCAGAAATTTTTTTTCTTTAGGGGCAAAAAGGCAGAAAATCCACTTAATTTCGGGTAAAAAAGCAGAAATTCCTCTTATTTTGGAGCAAAATTGCAGAAACTCCCCTAATTTTGGGGCATAAAGGCAGAAATTCCCTTTATTTTGGGGCAAAAATAGAGAAATTCTCATTATTTTGGGGCAAAAATCAGAAATTTCCCTTATTTCGGGTCAAAATTTTAGAAATTTCTTTTATATTGTTACAGACTTGCAGAAATTTTTCTTATTTTGTGGCAAAAAGGCAGAAATTTCCCATATTTTGGTGCAAAAAGCCTAAAATTTCCTTTATTATGAGGTAAAATCCTGAAATTCCCCATATTTTGGGGCAAAAAGGCAGAAATTCCCCTCATTTGGAGGCAAAAATACACAAATTTCCCTTATTTTCGGGCATAATTGCAGGAATTTCATTTATTTCAGGGCAAAAAGTCAGAAATTCCTTTTATTTTGGGGCAAAAAGCAGAAATTTCTTTTATTTTGATACAAAATTATAGAAATTTTCCTTATTTTGGAACAAAAAGGCAAAAATTACCCATATTTTGGGGGAAAAGGCAGAAATTCCCCTTATTTTGAGGTAAAAAGGCTGAAATTCCCGTTATTTTGGGGTAAAAAGGCAGAAATTCCCTTTACTTTGTGGCAAAAAGGCAGAAATTCCCGTTAATTGGGGCAGAAAAGCAGAAATTTTCCTTATTTAAGGGCAATAGGGCAGATATTCCCCATATTTTGTGGCAAAAAGGCAGAAATTCCCCTTATTTGGAGGTAAAATGATGAAATTCCCCTTTTTTTTCGGCAAAAAGGCAGAAATTCCTATTATTTTGGGGCAAAATTGCAGAAATTTCCTTTATTTTGGGGCAAAATTGCAGAAATTTCCCTTATTTTGGGGCAAAATTGCAGAAATTTCACTTATTTCAGGGAAAAAGCACAGAAATTTCTCTTATTTTGGGGCAAAAAGGCAGAAATTTCTTTTATTTTGGTACAAAATTGCAGAAATTTTCTTTATTTTGGGGCAAAAATGAAGAAATTCCCCATATTTTGGGGCAAAAAGGAAGAGATTCCCCTTATCATGAGGTAAAATGCTGAAATATCCCTTATTTTGGGGCAAAAAGACAGAAATTCCCTTTATTTTGTGGCAAAAAGGCAAAAATTTCCCTTATTTTGGGGCAAAATTGCAGAAATTTCACTTATTTCAGGGCAAAATTCAAAAATTCCTTTTATTTTTGGGCAAAAAGAGAAATTTTGTTTATTTTTGGGTAAAAAGGCAGAAATTTCACTTATTGTGAGGTAAGAAGGCAGAATTTCCTCTTATTTTGGGGCAAAAATGAAGAAATTTCCCTTTTTTGTGGCAAAAGGTATATATTCCCCTTATTTTCGGGCAAAAAAGCAGAAATTCCCGTTTTTTGGAGCACAATTGCAGAAAATCCCCTAATTGTGGGGCAAAAAGGCAGAAATTCCCTATATGTTGGGGCAAAAAGACAGAAATTCTCCTTATTTTGGGGCAAAACTCAGAAATTCCACTTATTTTGGGGCAAAATTCCAGAAATTTCCCTTATTTTGGGGCCAAATTGCAGAAATTTTACTTATTTTGGGGCAAAATTGCAGAAATTTCACTTATTTCAGGTAAAAATCGCAGAAATTTTTCTTATTTTGGGGCAAAAAGGCAGAAATTCCTAATATTTTGTGGCAAAAATGCAGATATTCCCCTTATTTTGAGGTAAAAAGGCTGAAATTCCCCTTATTTGGGGGCAAAAAGGCAGAAATTTCCCTTATTTTGGGGCAAAATTGCAAACATTTCACTTATTTCAGGGTAATAAGTCAGAAATTTTCCTTATTTTGGGGCAAAAAACACAGAAATTCCCTTTGTTTTGGAAGGAAAATACAGAAATTCCACTTCTTTAGACGCAAAAAGGCAGAAATTCCGCTTATTTTGAAGCAAAAATGAAGAAATTCCCCTAATTGTTGGGCAAAAAGTCAGAAATTCCCTATATGTTGGGGCAAAAAGACAGAAATTCTTCTTATTTTGGGACAAAACTCAGAAATTCCACTTATTTTGGGGCAAAATTGCAGGAATTTACCTTATTTTGAGGCAAAATTGCAGAAATTTCCCTTATTTGGGGCAAAATAGCAGAAATTTCACTTATTTTCAGGTAAAAAGGCTGAAATATCCTTTATTTTGGGGCAAAAAGGAAGAAATTCCCCTTATTTTGGGGCAAAATTGCCGAAATTTTCCTTATTTTGGGGCAAAAAGGCTGAAATTCTTATTTTGAGGTAAAATGCTGAAATTCCCCATATTTTGGGGCAAAAGGCAAAACTTCTTCTTATTTTGGGGCAAAGAGGCACAAATTTCTCTTATTTTCGGGCAAAATTGCAGAAATTTCATTTATTTCAGGGCAAAAAGTCAGAAATTCCTTTTATTTTGGGGCAAAGAGCAGAAATTTCTTTTATTATGGTACAAAATTGAAGAAATTTATCTTATTTTGAAACAAAAAGGCAGAAAATTCCCCTTTATTTTGAGGCAAAAGGCAGAAATTATTCTCAATTTGAGGTAAAATGCAGAAATTCCCTTTATTTTGGGGCTAAAAAACAGAAATTCCCTGTATTTTGAAGCAAAATTGCAGAAATTCTCATAATTTTTGGGCAAAAAGGCAGAAATTCTCCTTATTATGGGGCAAAAAGACAGAAAATCTCCTTTTTCGGGAGCAAACAGTCAGAAATTCCCCTTATTTTGGGGCAAAATTGCAGAAATTTCCTTTACATTGGGGCAAAATGGCAGAAATTTCCCTTATTTTGGGGCAAAACTGAAGAAATTTTCTTTTTTTATGGCAAAAAGGTATGCATTCTTCTTATTTTCGGGCAAAAAGGCAGAAATTCCCCTATTTTGGAGCAAAATTGCAGAAATTCCCCTAATTGTGGGGCAAAAAGGGAGAAATTCCCTATATGTTGTGGCAAAAAGACAGAAATTCTCCATATTTTGGGGCAAAACTCAGAAATTCCACTTATTTTAGGGCAAAATTCCAGAAATTTCCCTTATTTTGGGGCAAAATTGCAGAAATTTCACTTATTTTGGAGCAAAATTGCAGAAATTTCACTTATTTCAGAAAAAAAGCAGAAATTTTCTTATTTTGTTGCAAAAAGGCAGAAATTTCTTTTATTTTGGTACAAAATTGCATAAATTATTCTTATTTTGGAAGAAAAAGGCAGAAATCTCCCATATTTTGGGGCAAAAATGCAGCAATTCCTCTTATTTTGAGGTAACAAGGCTTAAATTCCCCTTATTTGGGGTAAAAAAGGCAGAAATTTCCCTTATTTTCGAGCAAAATTGCAGAAATTTCACTTATTTCAGGGTAATAAGTCAGAAATTTTCCTTATTTTGGGGCAAAAAAAGACAGAAATTCCCTTTGTTTTTGGGGATAAAGACAGAAATTCCACTTATTTAGAGGCAAAAAAGCAGAAATTCCCCTTATTTTAGAGCAAAACTGAAGAAATTTCCCTTTTTTATGGCAAAAAGGTATGCATTATTCTTATTTTCGTGCAAAAAGGCAGAAATTCCCCTATTTTGGAGCAAAATTGCAGAAATTCCCCTAATTGTGGGGCAAAAAGGGAGAAATTCCCTATATGTTGGGGCAAAAAGACAGAAATTCTCCTTATTTTGGGGCAAAACGCAGAAATTCCACTTATTTTGGTGCAAAATTCCAGAAATTTCCCTTATTTTGGGGAAAAATTGCAGAAATTTCACTTATTTTGGGGCAAAATTGCAGAAATTTAACTTATTTCAGAAAAAAATTCAGAAATTTTCCTATTTTGGTGAAAAAGGCAGAAATTTCTTTTATTTTGGTACAAAATTGCAGAAATTTTTCTTATTTTGGGGCAAAAAGGCAGAAATCCCCATATTTTGGGGCAAAAAAGCACAAATTCCTCTTATTTTGAGGTAAAAAGGCTGAAATTTCCCTTATTTGGGGGCAAAAAGGCAGAAATTTCCTTTATTTTGAGGCAAAATTGCAGAAATTTCACTTATTTCAGAGTAATAAGTCAGAAATTTTCCTTTTTTTGGGGCAAAAAACACAGAAATTCCCTTTGTTTTGGGAGAAAAAGACAGAAATTCCACTTTTTTAGAGGCAAAAAAGCAGATATTCCTTTTATTTTGGAGTAAAAATGAAGAAATTTCCCTTTTTTGTGGCAAAATGTATACATTCCACTTATTTTTGGGCTAAAAAGCTGAAATTCCCCGTATTTTGGAGCAAAATTGCAGAAATTCCCCTAATTGTGGGGCAAAAGGCAGAAATTCCCTATATGTTAGGGCAAAAAGACAGAAATTCTCCTTATTTTGGGGCAAAACTCAGAAATTCCCCTTATTTTGGGGCAAAATTCCAGAAATTTCCCTTATTTTGTGGCAAAATTGCCGAAATTTCACTTATTTTGGGGCAAAATTGCAGAAATTTCACTTATTTCATGGTAAAAAGGCAGAAATTTTCCTCATTTTGGGGCAAAAATGAAGAAATTCCAAATATTTTGTGGCAAAAATGCAAAAATTCCCCTTATTTTGTGATAAAAAGGCAGAAATTTCCCTTATTTGGGGGCAAAAAGCAGAAATTTCCCTTATTTGGGGGCAAAATTGAACAAATTTCACTTATTTCAGGGTAATAAGTCAGAAATTTTCCTTATTTGGGGCAAAATAGACAGAAATTCCTTTTGTTTTGGGGGAAAAAGTCAGAAATTCCACTTATTTAGAAGCAAAAAAGAAGAAATTACCCTTATTTTGGAGCAAAAATGAAGAAATTTTTTTTTGTGGCAAAAGGTATGCATTCTTCTTATTTTCAGGCTAAAAAGCAGAAATTCCCCGTATTTTGGAGCAAAATTGCAGAAATTCCCCTAATTGTGGGACAAAAAGGCAGAAATTCTTTTTATTTTGTGGCAAAACTCAGAAATTCCACTTATTTTGGGACAAAATTCCAGAAATTTCACTTATTTTGGGGCAAAATTGCAGAAATTTCACTTATTTTGGCAAAATTGCAGAAATTTCAATTATTTCAGAAAAAAAGAAGAAATTTTCTTATTTTGGTGCAAAAAGGCAGAAATTTCTTTTATTTTGGTACAAAATTGCAGAAATTTTTCTTATTTGGGGGCAAAAAGCAGAAATCCCCTATATTTTGGGGCAAAAATGCATAAATTCCTCTTATTTTGAGGTAAAAAGGCTGAAATTTCCCTTATTTGGGGGCAAAAAGACAGAAATTTCCCTTATTTTGAGGCAAAATTGCAGAAATTTCACTTATTTCAGGGTAATAAGTCAGAAATTCATTTACATTGGGGCAAAAAACAGAAATTCCCTTTGTTATGTGGGAAAAAGACAGAAATTCCACTTATTTAGAGGCAAAAAAGCAGAAATTCTTCTTTATTGGAGCAAAAATGAAGAAATTTATCTTTTTTTGTGGCAAAAGGTATACATTCCGCTTATTTTCGGGCTAAAAAGCAGAAATTAACTGTATTTTGGATCAAAATTGCAGAAATTCCCCTTATTTTGGAGCAAAAATAAAGAAATTTCCCTTTTTTATGGCAAAAAGCTATGCATTCTTCTTATTTTCGGGTAAAAATGCAGAAATTCCCCGTATTTTGGAGCAAAATTGCAGAAATTCTCCTAATTGTGGGGCAAAAAGGCAGAAATTCCCTATATGTTGGGGCAAAAAGACAGAAATTCTCCTTATTTCAGGGCAAAACTCAGAAATTCCACTTATTTTGGGGCAAAATTCCAGAAATTTCCCTTATTTTAGGGCAAAATTGCAGAAATTTCACTTATTTTGGGGCAAAATTGCAGAAATTTCACTTATTTCAGAAAAAAAAGCAGAATTTATTTATTTTGGTGTAAAAAGGCAGAAATTTCTTTTATTTTGGTACAAAATTGCAGAAATTTTTCTTATTTGGGGGCAAAAAGGCATAAATCTCTTATATTTTGGGGCAAAAATGCATAAATTCCTCTTATTTTGAGGTAAAAAGGCTGAAATTCCCCTTATTTGGGGGCAAAAAGGCAGAAATTTCCCTTATTTTGAGGCAAAATTGCAGAAATTTCACTTATTTCAGGGTAATAAGTCAGAAATTCCCATTATTTTGGGGCACAATGGCAGAAATTCACCTTATTTTGGGGTGAAATTGCAGACATTTCACATATTTCAGGGCAAAAAGGCAGAAATTTCCCTTATTTTCGAGCAAAATTGCAGAAATTTCAGTTATTTCAGGGTAATAACTCAGAAATTTTCCTTATTTTGGGGCAAAAAGGTCAGAAATTCTCTTTGTTTTTGGGGATAAAGACAGAAATTCCACTTATTTAGAGGCAAAAAAGCAGAATTTCCCCTTATTTTGGAGCAAAACTGAAGAAATTTCCCTTTTTTATGGCAAAAAAGTATGCATTCTTCTTATTTTCGGGCAAAAAGGCAGAAATTCCCCGTATTTTGGAGCAAAATTGCAGAAATTCCCCTAATTGTGGGGCAAAAAGGCACAAATTCCCTATATGTTGGGGCAAAAAGACAGAAACTCTCATTATTTTGGGGCAAAACTAAGAAATTCCACTTATTTTGGGGCAAAATTCCAGAAATTTCCCTTATTTTGGGGCAAAATTACAGAAATTTCACTTATTTTGGGGCAAAATTGCAGAAATTTCACTTATTTCAGAAAAAAATTCAGAAATTTTTATATTTTGGTGCAAAAAAGGCAGAAATTTCTTTTATTTTGGTACAAAATTGCAAAAATTTTTCTTATTTTGGGGCAAAAGGCAGAAATCTCCCATATTAAGGGGAAAAATGCAGAAATTCCTCTTATTTTGACGTAAAAAGGCTGAAATTTCTCTTATTTGGGGGAAAAAAGCAAAAATTTTTCTTATTTTGAGGCAAAATTGCAGAAATTTCACTTATTTCATTGTAATAAGTCAGAAATTTTCCTTATTTTGGGGCAAAAAAGACAGAAATTCCCTTTGTTTTGGGGGAAAAACACAGAAATTCCACTTTTTTAGAGGCAAAAAAGCAGAAATTCCTTTTATTTTGGAGTAAAAATGAAGAAATTTCCCTTTTTTGTGGCAAAAGGTATACATTCCAATTATTTTTGGGCTAAAAAGCAGAAATTCCTTATATTATGGAGCAAAATTGCAGAAATTCTCCTAATTGTGGGGCAAAAAAGCAGAAATTCCCTATATGTTAGGGCAAAAAGACAGAAATTCTCCTTATTTTGGGGCAAAATTCAGAAATTCCACTTATTTTGGGGCAAAATTGCAGAAATTTCTTTTATTTTGTGGCAAAATTGCAGAAATTTCACTTATTTTGGGGCAAAATTGCAGAAATTTCACTTATGTCAGGGAAAAAAGGCAGAAATTTTCCTTATTTTGGGGCAAAAAAACAGAAATTTCTTTTATTTTGTGGCAAAAATGCAGAAATTCCCCTTATTTTGAGGTAAAAAGGCTGAAATTTCCCTTATTTGGGGGCAAAAAAACAGAAATTTTCCTTATTTTGGGGCAAAATTGGAGAAATTTCACTTATTTCAGGGTAATAAGTCAGAAATTTACCTTATTTTGGGGCAAAAAAGACAGAAATTCCCTTTGTTTTGGGGGAAAAGGACAGAAATTCCACTTATTTAGAGGCAAAAAAGCAGAAATTCCCATTATTTTGAAGCAAAAATGAAGAAATTTCGCTATTTTATGGCAAAAAGTTATGCATTCTTCTTATTTTCCGGCAAAAAGGCAGAAATTCCCTGTATTTTGGAGCAAAATTGCAGAAATTCCCCTTATTGTGGGGCAAAAAGGCAGAAATTCCCTATATGTTGGGGCAAAAAGGCAAAAATTCCCAATATGTTGGGGCAAAAAGACAGAAATACTCCTTATTTTGGGGCAAAACCCAGAAATTCCACTTATTTTGGGGCAAAATTCCAGAAATTTCCCTTACTTTGGGGCAAAATTGCAGAAATTCCACTTATTTTGGGGCAAAATTGCAGAAATTACCCGTATTTTGGAGCAAAATTGCAGAAATTCCCCTAATTGTGGGGCAAAAATGCAGAAATTCCCTATATGTTGGGGCAAAAAGGCAAAAATTCCCAATATGTTGGGGCAAAAAGACAGAAATTCTCCTTATTTTAGGGCAAAATTCAGAAATTTCACTTATTTTTGGGCAAAATTGCAGAAATTTCACTTATTTCAGAAAAAAAGGAGAAATTTTCTTATTTTGGGGCAAAAGGCAGAAATTCCCCTTATTTTAGGGCAAAATTGCAGAAATTTCCCTTATTTTGAAACAAAAAACAGAAATTCCCTTTATTTTGTGGCAAAATTGCAGAAAATACCTTTATTATGGGGGAAAATTGCAGATATTTCTTTTATTTTAAGGCAAAATTGCAGAAATTTCACTTATTTCAGAGAAAAAAAGCAAAAATTTATCTTATTTTAGGGCAAAATGCAGAAATTCCCATTATTTTGGGGCACAATAGCAGAAATTCACCTTATTTTGGGGTAAAATTGCAGACATTTCACATATTTCAGGGCAAAAAGGCAGAAATTCCCCTTTTTTTGGGCAAAAAGGCTGAAATTCCCCTTATTTTCTATAAAATTGCAGAAATTCCCCTTGTTTGGGGGCAAAAAGGCAGAAAATCTTCTTAATTTTGGGCAAAAAGGCAGAAATTCCCCGTATTTTGGAGAAAAATTGCAGAAATTCCCCTAATATTGGGGCAAAAAGGCAGAAATTCCCTTTATTTTGGGGCAAAAATACAGAAATTCTCCTTATTTCGGGACAAAAATCAACAATTTCCTTTATTTTGGGGCAAAATTTTAGAAATTTCTTTTATTTTGGTACAGAATTGCAGAAATTTTTCTTATTTGGTGACAAAAAGGCAGAAAATTCCCATATTTTGGAACAGAAATGCAGAAATTGCCCTTATTTTGAGGTAAAAAGGCTGAAATTCCCCTTATTTTGGGGAAAAAAGGAAGAAATTTCATTTATTTTGGGGCAAAATTGCAGAAATTTCACTTATTTCAAAAAATAAAGGAGAAATTTTCTTATTTTGGGGCAAAATGCAGAAATTTCTTTTATTTTGGTACAAAATTGCAGAAATTTTTCTTATTTTGGGGCAAAAATTCATAAATTTTCCATATTTTGGGGCAAAAATGCAAAAATTCCCCTTATTTTGAGGTAAAAAGGCTGAAATTCCCCTTATTTGGGGGCAAAAAGGCAGAAATTTTCCTTATTTTGGGGCTAAATTGCAGAAATTTTACTTATTTCAGGGTAATAAGTCAGAAATTTTCCTTATTTTGGGGCAAAAAAGACAGAAATTCCCTTTGTTTTGGGGGAAAAATACAGAAATTCCACTTATATAGAGGCAAAAAAAGCAGAAATTCCCATTATTTTGAAGCAAAAATTAAGAAATTTCCCTTTTTTATGGCAAAAAGGTATGCATTCTTTTTATTTTCGGGCAAAAAGGCAGAAATTCCCCGTATTTTGGAGCAAAATTGCAGAAATTTTACTTATTTCAGAAAAAAAAAGGAGAAATTTTCTTATTTTGGGGCAAAAGGCAGAAATTCCCCTTATTTTAGGGCAAAATTGCAGAAATTTTCCATATTTGGGGACAAAAAACAGAAATTCCCTTTATTTTGGGGCAAAATTGCAGAAAATTCCTTTATTATGGGGAAAAATTGCAGATATTTCTTTTATTTTAATGCAAAATTGCAGAAATTTCACTTATTTCAGAGAAAAAAAACAAAAATTTTTCTTATTTTAGGGCAAAATGCAGAAATTCCCATTATTTTGGGACAAAAAGGCAGAAATTCACCTTATTTTTGGGTAAAATTGAAGACATGTCACATATTTCAGGGCAAATAGGCAGAAATTCCCCTTATTTGGGGGCAAAAAGGCAGAAATTCCCCTTATTTTGGGATAAAATTGCAGAAATTTCCCTTGTTTGGGGGCAAAAAGGCAAAAAATCCCCTTAATTTCGAGCAAAAAGGCAGAAATTCCCCGTATTTTGGAGCAAAATTGCAGAAATTCCCCTAATATTGGGGCAAAAATGCAGAAATTCCCTTTATTTGGGGCAAATCGGCAGAAGTTCTTTTTATTTTTGGGAAAAGAGGCAGAAATTCCCTGTATTTTGAAGCAAAATTGCAGAAACTCCCCTAATTTTGGGGCAAAAAGGCAGAAATTCCCTTTATTTTGGGGCAAAAATACAGAAATTCTCCTTATATCGGGGCAAAAATCAGAAATTTCCCTAATTTTGGAGCAAAATTTTAGAAATTTCTTTTATTTTGGTACCGAATTGCAGAAATTTTTCTTATTTTGTGGCAAAAATACAGAAATTTCCCATATTTTGGGGCAAAAATGCAGAAATTCTTCTTATTTTGAGGTAAAAAGGCTGAAATTCCCCTTTTTTGGGGGCAAAAAGGCAGAAATTTCTCTTATTTTGGGGCAAAATTGCATAAATTTCACTTATTTCAGGGAAATAAGTCAGAAATTTTCCTTATTTTGAGGCAAAAAAGACAGAAATTCCCTTTGTTTTGGGGCACAATGGCAGAAATTCCACTTATTTAGAGGCAAAAAAGCAGATATTCCCCTTATTTTGAAGCAAAAATGAAGAAATTTCTATTTCTTATGGCAAAAAGGTATGCATTCTTCTTATTTTCGGGCAAAAAGGCAGAAATTCTTTGTATTTTGGAGCAAGATTGCAGAAATTCCCCTAATTGTGGGGCAAAAAGGCAGAAATCCCCTATATGTTGGGGCAAAAAGAAAGAAATTCTCCTTATTTTGGGGCAAAACTCAGAAATTCCACTTATTTTGGGGCAAAATTTCAGAAATTTCCCTTATTTTGGAGCAAAATTGCAGAAATTTCACTTATTTCAAAAAAAAAGCACAAAATTTCTTATTTTGGGGCAAAAAGGCAGAAATTTCATTTATTTTGGTACAAAATTGCAGAAATTTTTCTTAATTTGGGCAAAAATGCAGAAATTTCCCATATTTTTCGACAAAAATGCAGAAATTCCCCTTATTTTGAGGTAAAAAGGCTGAAATTCCCCTTATTTTGGGGCAAAAAGTTAGAAATTCCCCTTATTTTAAAGGAAAAAGACAGAAATTCCGTTTATTTTTGTGGAAAAGTCAGAAATTGCACTTATTTTGAGTCAAAAAGGCGGAAAATCCCCTTATTTTGGGGTAAAAAATGAAGAAATTAACCTTTTTTATGGCAAAAAGGTATACATTCTTTTTATTTTCGAGCAAAATTGCAGAAATTCCCCTAATTATGGGGAAAAAAGGCAGAAATTCCCCGTAATTTGGAGCAAAATTGCAGAAATTCCCCTAATTTTGGGGCAAAAACGCAGAACGTCCCTTTATTTTGGGGTAAAACTGCAGAAATTTCACTTCTTTCGCGGCAAAATGGCAGAAATTCCCTTTATTTTCGGAGAAAAAGGCAGAAAATCCCCGTATTTTAGAGCAAAATTGCAGAAATTTACCTAATTTTGGGGTAAAACATGCAGTAATTTTCTTTATTTTGGGGCAAAAAGGCAGAAATTCCCCTTATTTTGGGGCAAAAATCAAAAATATCCCTTATTTTGGGGCAAAATTTTAGAAATTTCTTTTATTTTGGTACAGAATTGCAGAAATTTTTCTTATTTTGTGGCAAAAAGGAAGAAATTTCCCATATTTTGGAACAAAAATGCAGAAATTCCCCTTATTTTGAGGTAAAAAGGCTGAAATTCCCCTTATTTCGGGGCAAAAAGGCAGAAATTTCCCTTATTTTGGGGCAAAATTGCAGAAATTTCACTTATTTCAGGGTAATAAGTCAGAAATTTTCCTTACTTTGGGGCCAAAAGGACAAAAATTCCCTTTGTTTTGGGGGAAAAAGACAGAAATTCCACTTATTTAGAGGCAAAAAAGCAGAAATTTCTCTTATTTTGGAGCAAAAATGAAGAAATTTCCCTTTTTTATGGCAAAAAGTTATGCATTCTTCTTATTTTCGGGCAAAAAGGCAGAAATTCCCCGTATTTTGGAGCAAAATAGCAGAAATTCCCCTAATTGTGGGGCAAAAAGGCAGAAATTCCCTATATGTTGGGGCAAAAAGACAGAAATTCTCATTATTTTGGGGCAAAACTCAGAAATTCCACTTATTTTGGCGCAAAATTCCAGAAATTTCCCTTATTTTGAGGCAAAATTGCAGAAATTTCACTTATTTTGGGGCAAAATTGCAAAAATTTCACTTATGTCAGAAAAAAAGCAGAAATTTTCTTATTTTGGTGCAAAAAGGCAGAAATTTCTAATATTTTGGTACAAAATTGCAGAAATTTTTCTTATTTTAGGGCAAAAAGGCAGAAATCTCCCATATTTTGGGGCAAAAATGCAGAAATTCCTCTTATTTTTAGGTAAAAAGGCTGAAATTCCCCTTATTTGGGGGCAAAAAGGCAGAAATTTCCCTTATTTTGAGGCAAAATTGCAGAAATTTCACTTATTTCAGAGAACAAAAGCAGAAATTTTCCTATTTTGGGGCAAAAAGGCAGAAATTTCTTTTATTTTGGTACAAAATTGCAGAAATGTTTCTTATTTTGGGGCAAAAAGGCAGAAATATTTTGGGGCAAAAAAGCAGAAATTTCCCTTATTTTGAGGTAAAAACGCTGAAATTCCCCTTATTTGGGGGCAAAAAGGCAGAAATTTCCCTTATTTTGAGGCAAAATTGCAGAAATTTCACTTATTTCAGAATAATAAGTCAGAAATTTTCCTTATTTTGGGGCAAAAAACAGTTATTCTCTTTGTTTTAAAGGAAAAAGACTGATATTCCACTTATTTAGAGGCTAAAAAGCAGAAATTCTTATTATTTTGGAGCAAAAATGAAGAAATTTTCCTTTTTTTGTGGAAAAAGGTATACATTCCTCTAATTTTCGGGCTAAAAAGCAGAAATTCCCCGTATTTTGGAGCAAAATTGCAGAAATTCCCCTAATTGTGGGGCAAAAAGGCAGAAATTCCCTATATGTTGGGGCAAAAAGACAGAAATTCTTCTTATTTTGGGGCAAAACTCAGAAATTCCACTTATTTTGAGGCAAAATTCCAGAAATTTCCCTTATTTTGGGGCAAAATTGCAGAAATTTTACTTATTTTGGGGCAAAATTGCAGAAATTTCACTTTTTTCATGGAAATAAAGGCAGAAATTTTCCTTATTTTGGGGCAAAAAGGCAGAAATTCCTCTTATTTTGAGGTAAAAAGGCTGAAATTCCCCTTATTTGGGGGCAAAAGCATAAATTTCCCTTATTTTGGTGCAAAATTGCAGAAATTTCACTTATTTCAGGGTAATATGTCAGAAATTTTCCTTATTTTGGGGCAAAAAAGACAGAAATTCCCTTTGTTTTGGGATAAAAAGGCAGAAATTCCACTTATTTAGAGGCAAAAAAGCAGAAATTCCACTTATTTTGGAGTAAAAATTAAGAGATTTCCCTTTTTTATGGCAAAAAGGTATGCATTCTTTTTATTTTCGGACAAAAAGGCAGAAATTCCCCGTATTTTGGAGCAAAATTGCAGAAATTTCACTTATTTCAGAATAAAAATGAGAAATTTTCTTATTTTGGGGCAAAAGGCAGAAATTCCCCTTATTTTATGGCAAAATTGCAGAAATTGCCTTTATTTGGGGACAAAAAACAGAAATTCCCTTTATTTTGGGGCAAAATTGCAGAAAATTTTTTTATTATGGGAAAAAATTGAAGATATTTCTTTTATTTTAAGGCAAAATTGCAGAAATTTCACTTATTTCAGAGAAAAAAACAAAAATCTTTCTTATTTTTGGCAAAATGCAGAAATTCCCATTATTTTGGGGCAAAAAGGCAGAAATTCACCTTATTTTGGGGTAAAATTGAAGACATGTCACATATTTCAGGGCATAAAGGCAGAAATTGCCCTTATTTGGGGGCAAAAAGGCAGAAATTCCCCTTATTTTGGGATAAAATTGCAGAAATTACCCTTGTTTGGGGGCAAAAAGGCAGAAAATCCCCTTAATTTCGGGCAAAAAGCCAGAAATTCCCTGTATTTTGGAGCAAAATTGCAGAAATTCTCCTAATATTGGGGCAAAAATGCAGAAATTCCCTTTATTTGGGGCAAATTGGCAGAAGTTCTTCTTATTTTCAGAAAAAGAGGCAGAAATTCCCATTATTTTGAAGCAAAATTGCAGAAACTCCCCTAATTTTGGGGCAAAAAGGCAGAAATTCCCTTTATTTTGGGGCAAAAATACAGAAATTCTCCTTATATCTGGGCAAAAATCAGAAATTTCCCTTATTTTGGAGCAAAATTTTAGAAATTTCTTTTATTTTGGTACAGAATTGGAGAAATTTTTCTTATTCTGTGGCAAAAAGGCAGAAATTTCTTTTATTTTGGTGCAAAATTGCAGAAATTTTTCTTATTTTGGGGCAAAAAGGCATAAATTTCCCATATTTTGGGGCAAAAATGTAGAAATTTCCTTTATTTTGAGGTAAAAAGGCTGAAATTTCCCTTATTTGGGGGCAAAAAGGCAGAAATTTCTCTTATTTTGGGGCAAAATTGCAGAAATTTCACTTATTTCAGAAAAAAAGGAAAAATTTTCTTATTTGGGGGCAAAAAGGCAGAAATTTCTTTTATTTTGGTGCAAAATTACAGAAATTTTCTTTATTTTGGGGCAAAAAAGACAGAAATTCCCTTTGTTTTGGGGGAAAAAGACAGAAATTCCACTTATTTAGAGGCAAAAAAGCAGAAATTGCTCTTATTTTGGAGCAAAATTGCAGAAATTCCCCTAATTGTGGGGCAAAAAGGCAGATATTCCCTATATGTTGGGGCAAAAAGACAGAAATTCTCTTTATTTTTGGGGCAAAACTCAGAAATTCCATTTATTTTGGGGCAAAATTCCAGAAATTTCTCTTATTTTGGGGCAAAATTCCAGAAATTTCTCTTATTTTGGGGCAAAATTCCAGAAATTTCTCTTATTTTGGGGCAAAATTGCAGAAATTCCCCTTATTTGGGGGCAAAAAGGCAGAAATTTCTCTTATTTTGGGGCAAAATTGCAGAAATTTCACTTATTTCAGAAAAAAAGGAAAAATTTTCTTATTTGGGGGCAAAAAGGCAGAAATTTCTTTTATTTTGGTGCAAAATTACAGAAATTTTCTTTATTTTGGGGCAAAAAAGACAGAAATTCCCTTTGTTTTGGGGGAAAAAGACAGAAATTCCACTTATTTAGAGGCAAAAAAGCAGAAATTCCCCTTATTTTGGAGCAAAAATGAAGAAATTTCCCTTTTTCATGGCAAAAAGGTATGCATTCTTCTTATTTTCGGGCAAAAAGGCAGAAATTCCCTATATGTTGGGGCAAAAAGACAGAAATTCTCCTTATTTTGGGGCAAAACTCAGATATTCCACATATTTTGGGGCAAAATTCCATAAATTTCCCTTACTTTGGGGCAAAATTGCAGAAATATCACTTATTTTAAGGCAAAATTGGAGAAATTTCACTTATTTCAGAAGAAAAAAGCAGAAATTTTCTTGTTTTGGGGCAAAAAGGGAGAAATTTCTTTTATTTTTGTACAAAATTGCAGAAATTTTTCTTATTTTGGGGCAAGAAGGCAGAAATTTCCTATATTTTGGGGCAAAAATTCAGAAATTCCCCTTATTTTTAGGTAAAAAGGCTGAAATTCTCTTTATTTGGGAGCAAAAAGGCAGAAATTGCCCTGATTTTGTGGCAAAATTCCAGAAATTTCACTTATTTTAGGGTAATAAGTCAGAAATTTTTTATTTTGGGGCAAAAAGGCAGAAATTTCTTTTATTTTGGTACAAAATTACAGAAATTTTTCTTATTTTGGGGCAAAAAAGAAGAAATTTCCCTTATTTTGGGGCAAAATTGCAGAAATTTAACTTATTTTGATGTAAAAAGGCTGAAATTCCCTTATTTTGGGGCAAAATGGCAGAAGTTTTCCTTATTTTGGGGCAAAATTGCAGAAATTTCACTTATTTCAAGGTAATAAGTCAGAAATTTTCCTTATTTTGGGGCAAAAAAACAGAAATTCCTTGTTTTGGGGGAAAAAGACAGAAATTCCACTTATTTAGAGGCAAAAAAGCAGAAATTCCCCATATTTTGGAGCAAAATTGCAGAAATTCCCCTAATTGTGGGGCAAAAAGGCAGAAATTCCCTATATGTTAGGGCAAAACGACAGAAATTCTCCTCATTTGGGGGCAAAATTCAGAAATTCCATTTATTTTGGGGCAAAATTCCCAAAATTCCCCTTATTTTGGGGCAAAATTGCAGAAATTTCAATTATTTTGGGGCAAAATTGCAGAAATTTCACTTTTTTCAGGGAAAAAAGGCTGAAATTTTCCGTTTTTAGGGGCAAAAAGGCAGAAATTCCTAATATTTTGAGGCAAAAATGTAGAAATTCCATTTATTTAGAGGCAAAAAAGCAGAAATTCCCCTTATTTTGGAGCAAAATTGCAGAAATTTCCCTTTTTATAGCCAAAAGGTATGCATTCTTCTTATTTTCAGGCAAAAAGGCAGAAATTCCCCGTATTTTGGAGTAAAATTGCAGAAATTCCCTATATGTTGGGGCAAAAAGACAGAAATTCTCTTTATTTTGGGGCAAAACTCAGAAATTCCACTTATTTTGGAACAAAATTTCAGAAATTTCCCTTATTTTTGGCCAAAATTGCAGAAATTTCACTTATTTTGGGGCAAAATTGCAGAAATTTCACTTATTTCAGGGAAAAAAAGCAGAAATTTTCTTATTTTGGGGCAAAAAGGCAGAAATTTCCCATATTTTGAGGCAAAAATGCAGAAATTCCCCTTATTTTGAGGTAAAAAGGCTGAAATTCCCCTTATTTGGGGGCAAAAAGGCAGAAATTTCCCATATTTTGGGGCAAAATTGCAGAAATTTCACTTATTTCAGGGTACTAAGTCAGAAATTTTTCTTACTTTGGGGCAAAAAAGACAGAAATTCCCTTTGTTTTCAGGGAAAAAGACAGAAATTCCACTTATTTAGAGGCAAAAATGCAGAAATTCCCCTTATTTTGAAGCAAAAATGAAGAAATTTCTATTTCTTATGGCAAAAAGGTATGCATTCTTCTTATTTTCGGGCAAAAAGGCAGAAATTCTTTGTATTTTGGAGCAAGATTGCAGAAATTCCCCTAATTGTGGGGCAAAAAGGCAGAAATCCCCTATATGTTGGGGCAAAAAGAAAGAAATTCTCCTTATTTTGGGGCAAAACTCAGAAATTCCACTTATTTTGGGGCAAAATTTCAGAAATTTCCCTTATTTTGGAGCAAAATTGCAGAAATTTCACTTATTTCAAAGAAAAAAAAGCACATATTTTCTTATTTTGGGGCAAAAAGGCAGAAATTTCATTTATTTTGGTACAAAATTGCAGAAATTTTTCTTAATTTGGGCAAAAATGCAGAAATTTCCCATATTTTTCGACAAAAATGCAGAAATTCCCCTTATTTTGAGGTAAAAAGGCTGAAATTCCCCTTATTTTGGGGCAAAAAGTTAGAAATTCCCCTTATTTTAAAGGAAAAAGACAGAAATTCCGTTTATTTTTGTGGAAAAGTCAGAAATTGCACTTATTTTGAGTCAAAAAGGCGGAAAATCCCCTTATTTTGGGGTAAAAAATGAAGAAATTAACCTTTTTTATGGCAAAAAGGTATACATTCTTTTTATTTTCGAGCAAAATTGCAGAAATTCCCCTAATTATGGGGGAAAAAGGCAGAAATTCCCCGTAATTTGGAGCAAAATTGCAGAAATTCCCCTAATTTTGGGGCAAAAACGCAGAACGTCCCTTTATTTTGGGGTAAAACTGCAGAAATTTCACTTCTTTCGCGGCAAAATGGCAGAAATTCCCTTTATTTTCGGAGAAAAAGGCAGAAAATCCCCGTATTTTAGAGCAAAATTGCAGAAATTTACCTAATTTTGGGGTAAAACATGCAGTAATTTTCTTTATTTTGGGGCAAAAAGGCAGAAATTCCCCTTATTTTGGGGCAAAAATCAAAAATATCCCTTATTTTGGGGCAAAATTTTAGAAATTTCTTTTATTTTGGTACAGAATTGCAGAAATTTTTCTTATTTTGTGGCAAAAAGGAAGAAATTTCCCATATTTTGGAACAAAAATGCAGAAATTCCCCTTATTTTGAGGTAAAAAGGCTGAAATTCCCCTTATTTCGGGGCAAAAAGGCAGAAATTTCCCTTATTTTGGGGCAAAATTGCAGAAATTTCACTTATTTCAGGGTAATAAGTCAGAAATTTTCCTTACTTTGGGGCCAAAAGGACAAAAATTCCCTTTGTTTTGGGGGAAAAAGACAGAAATTCCACTTATTTAGAGGCAAAAAAGCAGAAATTTCTCTTATTTTGGAGCAAAAATGAAGAAATTTCCCTTTTTTATGGCAAAAAGTTATGCATTCTTCTTATTTTCGGGCAAAAAGGCAGAAATTCCCCGTATTTTGGAGCAAAATAGCAGAAATTCCCCTAATTGTGGGGCAAAAAGGCAGAAATTCCCTATATGTTGGGGCAAAAAGACAGAAATTCTCATTATTTTGGGGCAAAACTCAGAAATTCCACTTATTTTGGCGCAAAATTCCAGAAATTTCCCTTATTTTGAGGCAAAATTGCAGAAATTTCACTTATTTTGGGGCAAAATTGCAAAAATTTCACTTATGTCAGAAAAAAAGCAGAAATTTTCTTATTTTGGTGCAAAAAGGCAGAAATTTCTAATATTTTGGTACAAAATTGCAGAAATTTTTCTTATTTTAGGGCAAAAAGGCAGAAATCTTCCATATTTTGGGGCAAAAATGCAGAAATTCCTCTTATTTTTAGGTAAAAAGGCTGAAATTCCCCTTATTAGGGGGCAAAAAGGCAGAAATTTCCCTTATTTTGAGGCAAAATTGCAGAAATTTCACATATTTCAGAATAATAAGTCAGAAATTTTCCTTATTTTGGGGCAAAAAACAGTTATTCTCTTTGTTTTAAAGGAAAAAGACTGATATTCCACTTATTTAGAGGCTAAAAAGCAGAAAATCTTATTATTTTGGAGCAAAAATGAAGAAATTTTCCTTTTTTTGTGGAAAAAGGTATACATTCCTCTAATTTTCGGGCTAAAAAGCAGAAATTCCCCGTATTTTGGAGCAAAATTGCAGAAATTCCCCTAATTGTGGGGCAAAAAGGCAGAAATTCCCTATATGTTGGGGCAAAAAGACAGAAATTCTTCTTATTTTGGGGCAAAACTCAGAAATTCCACTTATTTTGAGGCAAAATTCCAGAAATTTCCCTTATTTTGGGGCAAAATTGCAGAAATTTTACTTATTTTGGGGCAAAATTGCAGAAATTTCACTTTTTTCATGGAAATAAAGGCAGAAATTTTCCTTATTTTGGGGCAAGAAGGCGGAAATTCCTCTTATTTTGAGGTAAAAAGGCTGAAATTCCCCTTATTTGGGGGCAAAAGCATAAATTTCCCTTATTTTGGTGCAAAATTGCAGAAATTTCACTTATTTCAGGGTAATAAGTCAGAAATTTTTCTTACTTTGGGGCAAAAAAGACAGAAATTCCCTTTGTTTTGGGATAAAAAGGCAGAAATTCCACTTATTTAGAGGCAAAAAAGCAGAAATTCCACTTATTTTGGAGTAAAAATTAAGAGATTTCCCTTTTTTATGGCAAAAAGGTATGCATTCTTTTTATTTTCGGACAAAAAGGCAGAAATTCCCCGTATTTTGGAGCAAAATTGCAGAAATTTCACTTATTTCAGAATAAAAATGAGAAATTTTCTTATTTTGGGGCAAAAGGCAGAAATTCCCCTTATTTTAGGGCAAAATTGCAGAAATTGCCTTTATTTGGGGACAAAAAACAGAAATTCCCTTTATTTTGGGGCAAAATTGCAGAAAATTTTTTTATTATGGGAAAAAATTGAAGATATTTCTTTTATTTTAAGGCAAAATTGCAGAAATTTCACTTATTTCAGAGAAAAAAACAAAAATCTTTCTTATTTTTGGCAAAATGCAGAAATTCCCATTATTTTGGGGCAAAAAGGCAGAAATTCACCTTATTTTGGGGTAAAATTGAAGACATGTCACATATTTCAGGGCATAAAGGCAGAAATTGCCCTTATTTGGGGGCAAAAAGGCAGAAATTCCCCTTATTTTGGGATAAAATTGCAGAAATTACCCTTGTTTGGGGGCAAAAAGGCAGAAAATCCCCTTATTTTCGGGCAAAAAGCCAGAAATTCCCTGTATTTTGGAGCAAAATTGCAGAAATTCTCCTAATATTGGGGCAAAAATGCAGAAATTCCCTTTATTTGGGGCAAATTGGCAGAAGTTCTTCTTATTTTCAGAAAAAGAGGCAGAAATTCCCATTATTTTGAAGCAAAATTGCAGAAACTCCCCTAATTTTGGGGCAAAAAGGCAGAAATTCCCTTTATTTTGGGGCAAAAATACAGAAATTCTCCTTATATCTGGGCAAAAATCAGAAATTTCCCTTATTTTGGAGCAAAATTTTAGAAATTTCTTTTATTTTGGTACAGAATTGGAGAAATTTTTCTTATTCTGTGGCAAAAAGGCAGAAATTTCTTTTATTTTGGTGCAAAATTGCAGAAATTTTTCTTATTTTGGGGCAAAAAGGCATAAATTTCCCATATTTTGGGGCAAAAATGTAGAAATTTCCTTTATTTTGAGGTAAAAAGGCTGAAATTTCCCTTATTTGGGGGCAAAAAGGCAGAAATTTCTCTTATTTTGGGGCAAAATTGCAGAAATTTCACTTATTTCAGAAAAAAAGGAAAAATTTTCTTATTTGGGGGCAAAAAGGCAGAAATTTCTTTTATTTTGGTGCAAAATTACAGAAATTTTCTTTATTTTGGGGCAAAAAAGACAGAAATTCCCTTTGTTTTGGGGGAAAAAGACAGAAATTCCACTTATTTAGAGGCAAAAAAGCAGAAATTGCTCTTATTTTGGAGCAAAATTGCAGAAATTCCCCTAATTGTGGGGCAAAAAGGCAGATATTCCCTATATGTTGGGGCAAAAAGACAGAAATTCTCTTTATTTTTGGGGCAAAACTCAGAAATTCCATTTATTTTGGGGCAAAATTCCAGAAATTTCTCTTATTTTGGGGCAAAATTCCAGAAATTTCTCTTATTTTGGGGCAAAATTCCAGAAATTTCTCTTATTTTGGGGCAAAATTGCAGAAATTCCCCTTATTTGGGGGCAAAAAGGCAGAAATTTCTCTTATTTTGGGGCAAAATTGCAGAAATTTCACTTATTTCAGAAAAAAAGGAAAAATTTTCTTATTTGGGGGCAAAAAGGCAGAAATTTCTTTTATTTTGGTGCAAAATTACAGAAATTTTCTTTATTTTGGGGCAAAAAAGACAGAAATTCCCTTTGTTTTGGGGGAAAAAGACAGAAATTCCACTTATTTAGAGGCAAAAAAGCAGAAATTCCCCTTATTTTGGAGCAAAAATGAAGAAATTTCCCTTTTTCATGGCAAAAAGGTATGCATTCTTCTTATTTTCGGGCAAAAAGGCAGAAATTCCCTATATGTTGGGGCAAAAAGACAGAAATTCTCCCTATTTTGGGGCAAAACTCAGATATTCCACATATTTTGGGGCAAAATTCCATAAATTTCCCTTACTTTGGGGCAAAATTGCAGAAATATCACTTATTTTAAGGCAAAATTGGAGAAATTTCACTTATTTCAGAAGAAAAAACAGAAATTTTCTTGTTTTGGGGCAAAAAGGGAGAAATTTCTTTTATTTTTGTACAAAATTGCAGAAATTTTTCTTATTTTGGGGCAAGAAGGCAGAAATTTCCTATATTTTGGGGCAAAAATTCAGAAATTCCCCTTATTTTTAGGTAAAAAGGCTGAAATTCTCTTTATTTGGGAGCAAAAAGGCAGAAATTGCCCTGATTTTGTGGCAAAATTCCAGAAATTTCACTTATTTTAGGGTAATAAGTCAGAAATTTTTTATTTTGGGGCAAAAAGGCAGAAATTTCTTTTATTTTGGTACAAAATTGCAGAAATTTTTCTTATTTTGGGGCAAAAAAGAAGAAATTTCCCTTATTTTGGGGCAAAATTGCAGAAATTTAACTTATTTTGATGTAAAAAGGCTGAAATTCCCTTATTTTGGGGCAAAATGGCAGAAGTTTTCCTTATTTTGGGGCAAAATTGCAGAAATTTCACTTATTTCAAGGTAATAAGTCAGAAATTTTCCTTATTTTGGGGCAAAAAAACAGAAATTCCTTGTTTTGGGGGAAAAAGACAGAAATTCCACTTATTTAGAGGCAAAAAAGCAGAAATTCCCCATATTTTGGAGCAAAATTGCAGAAATTCCCCTAATTGTGGGGCAAAAAGGCAGAAATTCCCTATATGTTAGGGCAAAACGACAGAAATTCTCCTCATTTGGGGGCAAAATTCAGAAATTCCATTTATTTTGGGGCAAAATTCCCAAAATTCCCCTTATTTTGGGGCAAAATTGCAGAAATTTCAATTATTTTGGGGCAAAATTGCAGAAATTTCACTTTTTTCAGGGAAAAAAGGCTGAAATTTTCCGTTTTTAGGGGCAAAAAGGCAGAAATTCCTAATATTTTGAGGCAAAAATGCAGAAATTCCATTTATTTAAAGGCAAAAAAGCAGAAATTCCCCTTATTTTGGAGCAAAATTGCAGAAATTTCCCTTTTTATAGCCAAAAGGTATGCATTCTTCTTATTTTCAGGCAAAAAGGCAGAAATTCCCCGTATTTTGGAGTAAAATTGCAGAAATTCCCTATATGTTGGGGCAAAAAGACAGAAATTCTCTTTATTTTGGGGCAAAACTCAGAAATTCCACTTATTTTGGAACAAAATTTCAGAAATTTCCCTTATTTTTGGCCAAAATTGCAGAAATTTCACTTATTTTGGGGCAAAATTGCAGAAATTTCACTTATTTCAGGGAAAAAAGCAGAAATTTTCTTATTTTGGGGCAAAAAGGCAGAAATTTCCCATATTTTGAGGCAAAAATGCAGAAATTCCCCTTATTTTGAGGTAAAAAGGCTGAAATTCCCCTTATTTGGGGGCAAAAAGGCAGAAATTTCCCATATTTTGGGGCAAAATTGCAGAAATTTCACTTATTTCAGGGTACTAAGTCAGAAATTTTTCTTACTTTGGGGCAAAAAAGACAGAAATTCCCTTTGTTTTCAGGGAAAAAGACAGAAATTCCACTTATTTAGAGGCAAAAATGCAGAAATTCCCCTTATTTTGAAGCAAAAATGAAGAAATTTCTATTTCTTATGGGAAAAAGGTATGCATTCTTCTTATTTTCGGGCAAAAAGGCAGAAATTCTTTGTATTTTGGAGCAAGATTGCAGAAATTCCCCTAATTGTGGGGCAAAAAGGCAGAAATCCCCTATATGTTGGGGCAAAAAGAAAGAAATTCTCCTTATTTTGGGGCAAAACTCAGAAATTCCACTTATTTTGGGGCAAAATTTCAGAAATTTCCCTTATTTTGGAGCAAAATTGCAGAAATTTCACTTATTTCAAAGAAAAAAAAGCACATATTTTCTTATTTTGGGGCAAAAAGGCAGAAATTTCATTTATTTTGGTACAAAATTGCAGAAATTTTTCTTAATTTGGGCAAAAATGCAGAAATTTCCCATATTTTTCGACAAAAATGCAGAAATTCCCCTTATTTTGAGGTAAAAAGGCTGAAATTCCCCTTATTTTGGGGCAAAAAGTTAGAAATTCCCCTTATTTTAAAGGAAAAAGACAGAAATTCCGTTTATTTTTGTGGAAAAGTCAGAAATTGCACTTATTTTGAGTCAAAAAGGCGGAAAATCCCCTTATTTTGGGGTAAAAAATGAAGAAATTAACCTTTTTTATGGCAAAAAGGTATACATTCTTTTTATTTTCGAGCAAAATTGCAGAAATTCCCCTAATTATGGGGAAAAAAGGCAGAAATTCCCCGTAATTTGGAGCAAAATTGCAGAAATTCCCCTAATTTTGGGGCAAAAACGCAGAACGTCCCTTTATTTTGGGGTAAAACTGCAGAAATTTCTCTTATTTCGCGGCAAAATGGCAGAAATTCCCTTTATTTTCGGAGAAAAAGGCAGAAAATCCCCGTATTTTAGAGCAAAATTGCAGAAATTTACCTAATTTTGGGGTAAAACATGCAGTAATTTTCTTTATTTTGGGGCAAAAAGGCAGAAATTCCCCTTATTTTGGGGCAAAAATCAAAAATATCCCTTATTTTGGGGCAAAATTTTAGAAATTTCTTTTATTTTGGTACAGAATTGCAGAAATTTTTCTTATTTTGTGGCAAAAAGGAAGAAATTTCCCATATTTTGGAACAAAAATGCAGAAATTCCCCTTATTTTGAGGTAAAAAGGCTGAAATTCCCCTTATTTCGGGGCAAAAAGGCAGAAATTTCCCTTATTTTGGGGCAAAATTGCAGAAATTTCACTTATTTCAGGGTAATAAGTCAGAAATTTTCCTTACTTTGGGGCCAAAAGGACAAAAATTCCCTTTGTTTTGGGGGAAAAAGACAGAAATTCCACTTATTTAGAGGCAAAAAAGCAGAAATTTCTCTTATTTTGGAGCAAAAATGAAGAAATTTCCCTTTTTTATGGCAAAAAGTTATGCATTCTTCTTATTTTCGGGCAAAAAGGCAGAAATTCCCCGTATTTTGGAGCAAAATTGCAGAAATTCCCCTAATTGTGGGGCAAAAAGGCAGAAATTCCCTATATGTTGGGGCAAAAAGACAGAAATTCTCATTATTTTGGGGCAAAACTCAGAAATTCCACTTATTTTGGCGCAAAATTCCAGAAATTTCCCTTATTTTGAGGCAAAATTGCAGAAATTTCACTTATTTTGGGGCAAAATTGCAAAAATTTCACTTATGTCAGAAAAAAAGCAGAAATTTTCTTATTTTGGTGCAAAAAGGCAGAAATTTCTAATATTTTGGTACAAAATTGCAGAAATTTTTCTTATTTTAGGGCAAAAAGGCAGAAATCTCCCATATTTTGGGGCAAAAATGCAGAAATTCCTCTTATTTTTAGGTAAAAAGGCTGAAATTCCCCTTATTTGGGGGCAAAAAGGCAGAAATTTCCCTTATTTTGAGGCAAAATTGCAGAAATTTCACTTATTTCAGAGAACAAAAGCAGAAATTTTCTTATTTTGGGGCAAAAAGGCAGAAATTTCTTTTATTTTGGTACAAAATTGCAGAAATGTTTCTTATTTTGGGGCAAAAAGGCAGAAATCTCCCATATTTTGGGGCAAAAAAGCAGAAATTTCCCTTATTTTGAGGTAAAAACGCTGAAATTCCCCTTATTTGGGGGCAAAAAGGCAGAAATTTCCCTTATTTTGAGGCAAAATTGCAGAAATTTCACTTATTTCAGAATAATAAGTCAGAAATTTTCCTTATTTTGGGGCAAAAAACAGTTATTCTCTTTGTTTTAAAGGAAAAAGACTGATATTCCACTTATTTAGAGGCTAAAAAGCAGAAATTCTTATTATTTTGGAGCAAAAATGAAGAAATTTTCCTTTTTTTGTGGAAAAAGGTATACATTCCTCTAATTTTCGGGCTAAAAAGCAGAAATTCCCCGTATTTTGGAGCAAAATTGCAGAAATTCCCCTAATTGTGGGGCAAAAAGGCAGAAATTCCCTATATGTTGGGGCAAAAAGACAGAAATTCTTCTTATTTTGGGGCAAAACTCAGAAATTCCACTTATTTTGAGGCAAAATTCCAGAAATTTCCCTTATTTTGGGGCAAAATTGCAGAAATTTTACTTATTTTGGGGCGAAATTGCAGAAATTTCACTTTTTTCATGGAAATAAAGGCAGAAATTTTCCTTATTTTGGGGCAAAAAGGCAGAAATTCCTCTTATTTTGAGGTAAAAAGGCTGAAATTCCCCTTATTTGGGGGCAAAAGCATAAATTTCCCTTATTTTGGTGCAAAATTGCAGAAATTTCACTTATTTCAGGGTAATAAGTCAGAAATTTTCCTTATTTTGGGGCAAAAAAGACAGAAATTCCCTTTGTTTTGGGATAAAAAGACAGAAATTCCACTTATTTAGAGGCAAAAAAGCAGAAATTCCACTTATTTTGGAGTAAAAATTAAGAGATTTCCCTTTTTTATGGCAAAAAGGTATGCATTCTTTTTATTTTCGGACAAAAAGGCAGAAATTCCCCGTATTTTGGAGCAAAATTGCAGAAATTTCACTTATTTCAGAATAAAAATGAGAAATTTTCTTATTTTGGGGCAAAAGGCAGAAATTCCCCTTATTTTATGGCAAAATTGCAGAAATTGCCTTTATTTGGGGACAAAAAACAGAAATTCCCTTTATTTTGGGGCAAAATTGCAGAAAATTTTTTTATTATGGGAAAAAATTGAAGATATTTCTTTTATTTTAAGGCAAAATTGCAGAAATTTCACTTATTTCAGAGAAAAAAACAAAAATCTTTCTTATTTTTGGCAAAATGCAGAAATTCCCATTATTTTGGGGCAAAAAGGCAGAAATTCACCTTATTTTGGGGTAAAATTGAAGACATGTCACATATTTCAGGGCATAAAGGCAGAAATTGCCCTTATTTGGGGGCAAAAAGGCAGAAATTCCCCTTATTTTGGGATAAAATTGCAGAAATTACCCTTGTTTGGGGGCAAAAAGGCAGAAAATCCCCTTAATTTCGGGCAAAAAGCCAGAAATTCCCTGTATTTTGGAGCAAAATTGCAGAAATTCTCCTAATATTGGGGCAAAAATGCAGAAATTCCCTTTATTTGGGGCAAATTGGCAGAAGTTCCCCTTATTTTCAGGAAAAGAGGCAGAAATTCCCATTATTTTGAAGCAAAATTGCAGAAACTCCCCTAATTTTGGGGCAAAACGGCAGAAATTCCCTTTATTTTGGGGCAAAAATACAGAAATTCTCCTTATATCTGGGCAAAAATCAGAAATTTCCCTTATTTTGGAGCAAAATTTTAGAAATTTCTTTTATTTTGGTACAGAATTGGAGAAATTTTTCTTATTCTGTGGCAAAAAGGCAGAAATTTCTTTTATTTTGGTGCAAAATTGCAGAAATTTTTCTTATTTTGGGGCAAAAAGGCATAAATTTCCCATATTTTGGGGCAAAAATGTAGAAATTTCCTTTATTTTGAGGTAAAAAGGCTGAAATTTCCCTTATTAGGGGGCAAAAAGGCAGAAATTTCTCTTATTTTGGGGCAAAATTGCAGAAATTTCACTTATTTCAGAAAAAAAGGAAAAATTTTCTTATTTGGGGGCAAAAAGGCAGAAATTTCTTTTATTTTGGTGCAAAATTACAGAAATTTTCTTTATTTTGGGGCAAAAAAGACAGAAATTCCCTTTGTTTTGGGGGAAAAAGACAGAAATTCCACTTATTTAGAGGCAAAAAGCAGAAATTGCTCTTATTTTGGAGCAAAATTGCAGAAATTCCCCTAATTGTGGGGCAAAAAGGCAGATATTCCCTATATGTTGGGGCAAAAAGACAGAAATTCTCTTTATTTTTGGGGCAAAACTCAGAAATTCCATTTATTTTGGGGCAAAATTCCAGAAATTTCTCTTATTTTGGGGCAAAATTCCAGAAATTTCTCTTATTTTGGGGCAAAATTCCAGAAATTTCTCTTATTTTGGGGCAAAATTGCAGAAATTCCCCTTATTTGGGGGCAAAAAGGCAGAAATTTCTTTTATTTTGGTGCAAAATTACAGAAATTTTCTTTATTTTGGGGCAAAAAAGACAGAAATTCCCTTTGTTTTGGGGGAAAAAGACAGAAATTCCACTTATTTAGAGGCAAAAAGCAGAAATTCCCCTTATTTTGGAGCAAAAATGAAGAAATTTCCCTTTTTCATGGCAAAAAGGTATGCATTCTTCTTATTTTCGGGCAAAAAGGCAGAAATTCCCTATATGTTGGGGCAAAAAGACAGAAATTCTCCTTATTTTGGGGCAAAACTCAGATATTCCACATATTTTGGGGCAAAATTCCATAAATTTCCCTTACTTTGGGGCAAAATTGCAGAAATATCACTTATTTTAAGGCAAAATTGGAGAAATTTCACTTATTTCAGAAGAAAAAACAGAAATTTTCTTGTTTTGGGGCAAAAAGGGAGAAATTTCTTTTATTTTTGTACAAAATTGCAGAAATTTTTCTTATTTTGGGGCAAGAAGGCAGAAATTTCCTATATTTTGGGGCAAAAATTCAGAAATTCCCCTTATTTTTAGGTAAAAAGGCTGAAATTCTCTTTATTTGGGAGCAAAAAGGCAGAAATTGCCCTGATTTTGTGGCAAAATTCCAGAAATTTCACTTATTTTAGGGTAATAAGTCAGAAATTTTTTATTTTGGGGCAAAAAGGCAGAAATTTCTTTTATTTTGGTACAAAATTGCAGAAATTTTTCTTATTTTGGGGCAAAAAAGAAGAAATTTCCCTTATTTTGGGGCAAAATTGCAGAAATTTAACTTATTTTGATGTAAAAAGGCTGAAATTCCCTTATTTTGGGGCAAAATGGCAGAAGTTTTCCTTATTTTGGGGCAAAATTGCAGAAATTTCACTTATTTCAAGGTAATAAGTCAGAAATTTTCCTTATTTTGGGGCAAAAAAAACAGAAATTCCTTGTTTTGGGGGAAAAAGACAGAAATTCCACTTATTTAGAGGCAAAAAAGCAGAAATTCCCCATATTTTGGAGCAAAATTGCAGAAATTCCCCTAATTGTGGGGCAAAAAGGCAGAAATGCCCTATATGTTAGGGCAAAACGACAGAAATTCTCCTCATTTGGGGGCAAAATTCAGAAATTCCATTTATTTTGGGGCAAAATTCCCAAAATTCCCCTTATTTTGGGGCAAAATTGCAGAAATTTCAATTATTTTGGGGCAAAATTGCAGAAATTTCACTTTTTTCAGGGAAAAAAGGCCGAAATTTTCCGTTTTTAGGGGCAAAAAGGCAGAAATTCCTAATATTTTGAGGCAAAAATGCAGAAATTCCATTTATTTAGAGGCAAAAAAGCAGAAATTCCCCTTATTTTGGAGCAAAATTGCAGAAATTTCCCTTTTTATAGCCAAAAGGTATGCATTCTTCTTATTTTCAGGCAAAAAGGCAGAAATTCCCCGTATTTTGGAGTAAAATTGCAGAAATTCCCTATATGTTGGGGCAAAAAGACAGAAATTCTCCTTATTTTGGGGCAAAACTCAGAAATTCCACTTATTTTGGAACAAAATTTCAGAAATTTCCCTTATTTTTGGCCAAAATTGCAGAAATTTCACTTATTTTGGGGCAAAATTGCAGAAATTTCACTTATTTCAGGGAAAAAAAGCAGAAATTTTCTTATTTTGGGGCAAAAAGGCAGAAATTTCCCATATTTTGAGGCAAAAATGCAGAAATTCCCCTTATTTTGAGGTAAAACGGCTGAAATTCCCCTTATTTGGGGGCAAAAAGGCAGAAATTTCCCATATTTTGGGGCAAAATTGCAGAAATTTCACTTATTTCAGGGTACTAAGTCAGAAATTTTTCTTACTTTGGGGCAAAAAAGACAGAAATTCCCTTTGTTTTCAGGGAAAAAGACAGAAATTCCACTTATTTAGAGGCAAAAATGCAGAAATTCCCCTTATTTTGAAGCAAAAATGAAGAAATTTCTATTTCTTATGGGAAAAAGGTATGCATTCTTCTTATTTTCGGGCAAAAAGGCAGAAATTCTTTGTATTTTGGAGCAAGATTGCAGAAATTCCCCTAATTGTGGGGCAAAAAGGCAGAAATCCCCTATATGTTGGGGCAAAAAGAAAGAAATTCTCCTTATTTTGGGGCAAAACTCAGAAATTCCACTTATTTTGGGGCAAAATTTCAGAAATTTCCCTTATTTTGGAGCAAAATTGCAGAAATTTCACTTATTTCAAAGAAAAAAAAACACATATTTTCTTATTTTGGGGCAAAAAGGCAGAAATTTCATTTATTTTGGTACAAAATTGCAGAAATTTTTCTTAATTTGGGCAAAAATGCAGAAATTTCCCATATTTTTCGACAAAAATGCAGAAATTCCCCTTATTTTGAGGTAAAAAGGCTGAAATTCCCCTTATTTTGGGGCAAAAAGTTAGAAGTTCCCCTTATTTTAAAGGAAAAAGACAGAAATTCCGTTTATTTTTGTGGAAAAGTCAGAAATTGCACTTATTTTGAGTCAAAAAGGCGGAAAATCCCCTTATTTTGGGGTAAAAAATGAAGAAATTAACCTTTTTTATGGCAAAAAGGTATACATTCTTTTTATTTTCGAGCAAAATTGCAGAAATTCCCCTAATTATGGGGAAAAAAGGCAGAAATTCCCCGTAATTTGGAGCAAAATTGCAGAAATTCCCCTAATTTTGGGGCAAAAACGAAGAACGTCCCTTTATTTTGGGGTAAAACTGCAGAAATTTCACTTCTTTCGCGGCAAAATGGCAGAAATTCCCTTTATTTTCGGAGAAAAAGGCAGAAAATCCCCGTATTTTAGAGCAAAATTGCAGAAATTTACCTAATTTTGGGGTAAAACATGCAGTAATTTTCTTTATTTTGGGGCAAAAAGGCAGAAATTCCCCTTATTTTGGGGCAAAAATCAAAAATATCCCTTATTTTGGGGCAAAATTTTAGAAATTTCTTTTATTTTGGTACAGAATTGCAGAAATTTTTCTTATTTTGTGGCAAAAAGGAAGAAATTTCCCATATTTTGGAACAAAAATGCAGAAATTCCCCTTATTTTGAGGTAAAAAGGCTGAAATTCCACTTATTTCGGGGCAAAAAGGCAGAAATTTCCCTTATTTTGGGGCAAAATTGCAGAAATTTCACTTATTTCAGGGTAATAAGTCTGAAATTTTCCTTACTTTGGGGCCAAAAGGACAAAAATTCCCTTTGTTTTGGGGGAAAAAGACAGAAATTCCACTTATTTAGAGGCAAAAAAGCAGAAATTTCTCTTATTTTGGAGCAAAAATGAAGAAATTTCCCTTTTTTATGGCAAAAAGTTATGCATTCTTCTTATTTTCGGGCAAAAAGGCAGAAATTCCCCGTATTTTGGAGCAAAATTGCAGAAATTCCCCTAATTGTGGGGCAAAAAGGCAGAAATTCCCTATATGTTGGGGCAAAAAGACAGAAATTCTCATTATTTTGGGGCAAAACTCAGAAATTCCACTTATTTTGGCGCAAAATTCCAGAAATTTCCCTTATTTTGAGGCAAAATTGCAGAAATTTCACTTATTTTGGGGCAAAATTGCAAAAATTTCACTTATGTCAGAAAAAAAGCAGAAATTTTCTTATTTTGGTGCAAAAAGGCAGAAATTTCTAATATTTTGGTACAAAATTGCAGAAATTTTTCTTATTTTAGGGCAAAAAGGCAGAAATCTCCCATATTTTGGGGCAAAAATGCAGAAATTCCTCTTATTTTTAGGTAAAAAGGCTGAAATTCCCCTTATTTGGGGGCAAAAAGGCAGAAATTTCCCTTATTTTGAGGCAAAATTGCAGAAATTTCACTTATTTCAGAGAACAAAAGCAGAAATTTTCTTATTTTGGGGCAAAAAGTCAGAAATTTCTTTTATTTTGGTACAATATTGCAGAAATGTTTCTTATTTTGGGGCAAAAAGGCAGAAATCTCCCATATTTTGGGGCAAAAAAGCAGAAATTTCCCTTATTTTGAGGTAAAAACGCTGAAATTCCCCTTATTTGGGGGCAAAAAGGCAGAAATTTCCCTTATTTTGAGGCAAAATTGCAGAAATTTCACTTATTTCAGAATAATAAGTCAGAAATTTTCCTTATTTTGGGGCAAAAAACAGTTATTCTCTTTGTTTTAAAGGAAAAAGACTGATATTCCACTTATTTAGAGGCTAAAAAGCAGAAATTCTTATTATTTTGGAGCAAAAATGAAGAAATTTTCCTTTTTTTGTGGAAAAAGGTATACATTCCTCTAATTTTCGGGCTAAAAAGCAGAAATTCCCCGTATTTTGGAGCAAAATTGCAGAAATTCCCCTAATTGTGGGGCAAAAAGGCAGAAATTCCCTATATGTTGGGGCAAAAAGACAGAAATTCTTCTTATTTTGGGGCAAAACTCAGAAATTCCACTTATTTTGAGGCAAAATTCCAGAAATTTCCCTTATTTTGGGGCAAAATTGCAGAAATTTTACTTATTTTGGGGCGAAATTGCAGAAATTTCACTTTTTTCATGGAAATAAAGGCAGAAATTTTCCTTATTTTGGGGCAAAAAGGCAGAAATTCCTCTTATTTTGAGGTAAAAAGGCTGAAATTCCCCTTATTTGGGGGCAAAAGCATAAATTTCCCTTATTTTGGGGCAAAATTGCAGAAATTTCACTTATTTCAGGGTAATAAGTCAGAAATTTTCCTTATTTTGGGGCAAAAAAGACAGAAATTCCCTTTGTTTTGGGATAAAAAGACAGAAATTCCACTTATTTAGAGGCAAAAAAGCAGAAATTCCACTTATTTTGGAGTAAAAATTAAGAGATTTCCCTTTTTTATGGCAAAAAGGTATGCATTCTTTTTATTTTCGGACAAAAAGGCAGAAATTCCCCGTATTTTGGAGCAAAATTGCAGAAATTTCACTTATTTCAGAATAAAAATGAGAAATTTTCTTATTTTGGGGCAAAAGGCAGAAATTCCCCTTATTTTATGGCAAAATTGCAGAAATTGCCTTTATTTGGGGACAAAAAACAGAAATTCCCTTTATTTTGGGGCAAAATTGCAGAAAATTTTTTTATTATGGGAAAAAATTGAAGATATTTCTTTTATTTTAAGGCAAAATTGCAGAAATTTCACTTATTTCAGAGAAAAAAACAAAAATCTTTCTTATTTTTGGCAAAATGCAGAAATTCCCATTATTTTGGGGTAAAAAGGCAGAAATTCACCTTATTTTGGGGTAAAATTGAAGACATGTCACATATTTCAGGGCATAAAGGCAGAAATTGCCCTTATTTGGGGGCAAAAAGGCAGAAATTCCCCTTATTTTGGGATAAAATTGCAGAAATTACCCTTGTTTGGGGGCAAAAAGGCAGAAAATCCCCTTAATTTCGGGCAAAAAGCCAGAAATTCCCTGTATTTTGGAGCAAAATTGCAGAAATTCTCCTAATATTGGGGCAAAAATGCAGAAATTCCCTTTATTTGGGGCAAATTGGCAGAAGTTCTTCTTATTTTCAGAAAAAGAGGCAGAAATTCCCATTATTTTGAAGCAAAATTGCAGAAACTCCCCTAATTTTGGGGCAAAAAGGCAGAAATTCCCTTTATTTTGGGGCAAAAATACAAAAATTCTCCTTATATCTGGGCAGAAATCAGAAATTTCCCTTATTTTGGAGCAAAATTTTAGAAATTTCTTTTATTTTGGTACAGAATTGGAGAAATTTTTCTTATTCTGTGGCAAAAAGGCAGAAATTTCTTTTATTTTGGTGCAAAATTGCAGAAATTTTTCTTATTTTGGGGCAAAAAGGCATAAATTTCCCATATTTTGGGGCAAAAATGTAGAAATTTCCTTTATTTTGAGGTAAAAAGGCTGAAATTTCCCTTATTTGGGGGCAAAAAGGCAGAAATTTCTCTTATTTTGGGGCAAAATTGCAGAAATTTCACTTATTTCAGAAAAAAAGGAAAAATTTTCTTATTTGGGGGCAAAAAGGCAGAAATTTCTTTTATTTTGGTGCAAAATTACAGAAATTTTCTTTATTTTGGGGCAAAAAAGACAGAAATTCCCTTTGTTTTGGGGGAAAAAGACAGAAATTCCACTTATTTAGAGGCAAAAAGCAGAAATTGCTCTTATTTTGGAGCAAAATTGCAGAAATTCCCCTAATTGTGGGGCAAAAAGGCAGATATTCCCTATATGTTGGGGCAAAAAGACAGAAATTCTCTTTATTTTTGGGGCAAAACTCAGAAATTCCATTTATTTTGGGGCAAAATTCCAGAAATTTCTCTTATTTTGGGGCAAAATTCCAGAAATTTCTCTTATTTTGGGGCAAAATTCCAGAAATTTCTCTTATTTTGGGGCAAAATTGCAGAAATTCCCCTTATTTGGGGGCAAAAAGGCAGAAATTTCTCTTATTTTGGGGCAAAATTGCAGAAATTTCACTTATTTCAGAAAAAAAGGAAAAATTTTCTTATTTGGGGGCAAAAAGGCAGAAATTTCTTTTATTTTGGTGCAAAATTACAGAAATTTTCTTTATTTTGGGGCAAAAAAGACAGAAATTCCCTTTGTTTTGGGGGAAAAAGACAGAAATTCCACTTATTTAGAGGCAAAAAAGCAGAAATTCCCCTTATTTTGGAGCAAAAATGAAGAAATTTCCCTTTTTCATGGCAAAAAGGTATGCATTCTTCTTATTTTCGGGCAAAAAGGCAGAAATTCCCTATATGTTGGGGCAAAAAGACAGAAATTCTCCTTATTTTGGGGCAAAACTCAGATATTCCACATATTTTGGGGCAAAATTCCATAAATTTCCCTTACTTTGGGGCAAAATTGCAGAAATATCACTTATTTTAAGGCAAAATTGGAGAAATTTCACTTATTTCAGAAGAAAAAACAGAAATTTTCTTGTTTTGGGGCAAAAAGGGAGAAATTTCTTTTATTTTTGTACAAAATTGCAGAAATTTTTCTTATTTTGGGGCAAGAAGGCAGAAATTTCCTATATTTTGGGGCAAAAATTCAGAAATTCCCCTTATTTTTAGGTAAAAAGGCTGAAATTCTCTTTATTTGGAAGCAAAAAGGCAGAAATTGCCCTGATTTTGTGGCAAAATTCCAGAAATTTCACTTATTTTAGGGTAATAAGTCAGAAATTTTTTATTTTGGGGCAAAAAGGCAGAAATTTCTTTTATTTTGGTACAAAATTGCAGAAATTTTTCTTATTTTGGGGCAAAAAAGAAGAAATTTCCCTTATTTTGGGGCAAAATTGCAGAAATTTAACTTATTTTGATGTAAAAAGGCTGAAATTCCCTTATTTTGGGGCAAAATGGCAGAAGTTTTCCTTATTTTGGGGCAAAATTGCAGAAATTTCACTTATTTCAAGGTAATAAGTCAGAAATTTTCCTTATTTTGGGGCAAAAAAACAGAAATTCCTTGTTTTGGGGGAAAAAGACAGAAATTCCACTTATTTAGAGGCAAAAAAGCAGAAATTCCCCATATTTTGGAGCAAAATTGCAGAAATTCCCCTAATTGTGGGGCAAAAAGGCAGAAATTCCCTATATGTTAGGGCAAAACGACAGAAATTCTCTTCATTTGGGGGCAAAATTCAGAAATTCCATTTATTTTGGGGCAAAATTCCCAAAATTCCCCTTATTTTGGGGCAAAATTGCAGAAATTTCAATTATTTTGGGGCAAAATTGCAGAAATTTCACTTTTTTCAGGGAAAAAAGGCCGAAATTTTCCGTTTTTAGGGGCAAAAAGTCAGAAATTCCTAATATTTTGAGGCAAAAATGCAGAAATTCCTCTTATTTTGAGGTAAAATGGCTGAAATTTCCCTTTTTTGGGGGCAAAAATGCAGAAATTTCTCTTATACTGGGGCAAAATTGCAGAAATTTCACTTATTTCAGGGTAATAATTCAGAAATTTTCCTTATTTTGGGGCAAAAAATACAGAAATTCCATTTGTATGGGTGGAAAAAGACAGAAATTCCATTTATTTGGAGGCAAAAAAGCAGAAATTCCCCTTATTTTGGAGCAAAATTGCAGAAATTTCCCTTTTTATAGCCAAAAGGTATGCATTCTTCTTATTTTCAGGCAAAAAAGGCAGAAATTCCCCGTATTTTGGAGTAAAATTGCAGAAATTCCCTATATGTTGGGGCAAAAAGACAGAAATTCTCCTTATTTTGGGGTAAAACTCAGAAATTCCACTTATTTTGGAACAAAATTTCAGAAATTTCCCTTATTTTTGGCCAAAATTGCAGAAATTTCACTTATTTTGGGGCAAAATTGCAGAAATTTCACTTATTTCAGGGAAAAAAAGCAGAAATTTTCTTATTTTGGAGCGAAAAGGCAGAAATTTCCCATATTTTGAGGCAAAAATGCAGAAATTCCCCTTATTTTGAGGTAAAAAGGCTGAAATTCCCCTTATGTGGGGGCAAAAAGGCAGAAATTTCCCATATTTTGGGGCAAAATTGCAGAAATTTCACTTATTTCAGGGTACTAAGTCAGAAATTTTTCTTACTTTGGGGCAAAAAAGACAGAAATTCCCTTTGTTTTCAGGGAAAAAGACAGAAATTCCACTTATTTAGAGGCAAAAATGCAGAAATTCCCCTTATTTTGGAGCAAAAATGAAGAAATTTCCCTTTTTTATGGCAAAAAGGTATGCATTCTTCTTATTTTCGGGCAAAAAGGCAGAAATTCCCCCTATTTTAGAGCAAAATTGCAGAAATTCCCCTAATTGTGGGGCAAAAAGGCAGAAATTCCCTATATGTTGGGGCAAAATACAGAAATTTTCCTTATTTTGGTGAAAAACTCAGAAATTCCACTTATTTTGGGGCAAAATTGCAGAAATTTCCCTTATTTTGGGGCAAAATTGCAGAAATTTCACTTATTTTGGGGCAAAATTGCAGAAATTTCACTTTTTTCAGGGTAATAAGTCAGAAATTTTCCTTATTTTGGGGCAAAAAAGACAGAAATTCCCTATGTTCTGGGGGAAAAAGACAGTAATTCCACTTTTTTAGAGGCAAAAAAGCAGAAATTCCTTTCATTTTGGAGTAAAAATGAAGAAATTTCTTTTTTTGTGGCAAAAGGTATACATTCCCTTTATTTTCGGGCAAAAAGGCAGAAATTCCCCGTATTTTGGAGCAAACTTGCAGATATTCCCCTAATTGTGGGGCAAAAAGGCAGAAATTCCCTATATTTTGGGGCAAAAAGACAGAAATTCTCCTTATTTTGGGGCAAAACTCAGAAATTCCACTTATTTTGGGGCAAAATTCCAGAAATTTCCCTTATTTTGGGGCAAAATTGCAGAAATTTCACTTATTTTCAGGCAAAATTACATAAATTTCACTTATTTCAGAAAAAAAGCAGAATTTTCTTATTTTGGTGCAAAAAGGCAGAAATTTCTTTTATTTTGTTACAAAATTGCAGAAATTTTTCTTATTTTGGGGCAAAAAGGCAGAAATCTCCCATATTTTGGGGCAAAAATGCAGAAATTCCTTTTATTTTGAGGTAAAAAGGCTGAAATTCCCCTTATTTGGGGGCAAAAGGGCAGAAATTTCCCTTATTTTGAGGCAAAATTGCAGAAATTTCACTTATTTCAGAGAAAAAAAGCAAAAACTTTTCTTATTTTAGGGCAAAATGCAGAAATTCCCATTATTTTGGGGCAAAAGGCAGAAATTCACCTTATTTTGTGGTAAAATTGCAGACATTTCACATATTTCAGGGCAAAAAGGTAGAAATTCCCCTTATATGTGGGCAAAAAGGCAGAAATTCCCCTTATTTGGGGATAAAATTGCAGAAATGTCCCTTGTTTGGGGGCAAAAAGGCAGAAAATCCCCTTAATTTTTGGCAAAAAAGCAGAAATTTCCCGTATTTTGGAGCAAAATTGCAGAAATTCCCCTAATATTGGGGCAAAAATGCAGAAATTCGTATTATTTGGGGCAAATCGGCAGAAGTTCCCCTTATTTTCGGAAAAAGAGGCAGAAATTCCCTGTATTTTGAAGCAAAATTGCAGAAACTCCCCTAATTTTGGGGCAAAAAGGCATAAATTTCTCATATTTTGGGGCAAAAATGCAGAAATTTTTCTTATTTTGAGGTAAAAAGGCTAAAATTCCCCTTATTTGGGGGCAAAAAAGAAGAATTTCTCTTATTTTGGGGCAAAATTGCAGAAATTTCACTTATTTCAGAGTAATAAGTCAGAAATTTTCGTTATTTTGGGGCAAAAAAAACAGAAATTCCCTTTGTTTTGGGGGGAAAAGACAGAAATTCCACTTTTTTAGAGGCAAAAAAGCAGAAATAACTTTTATTTTGGAGTAAAAATGTAGAAATTTCCCTTTTTTATGGCAAAAAGGTATGCATTCTTCTTATTTTCGGGCAAAAAGGCAGAAATTCCCCGTATTTTCGAGCAAAATTGCAAAAATTCCCCTAATTTTAGGGCAAAAAGGCAGAAATTCCCTATATGTTGGGGCAAAAAGACAGAAATTCTCCTTATTTTGGGGCAAAACTCAGAAATTCCACTTATTTTGGGGCAAAATTCTAGAAATTTTTCTTATTTTAAAGCAAAATTGCAGAAATTTCACTTATTTTGGGGTAAAATTGCAGAAATTTCACTTATTTCAGGGAAAAAAGGCAGAAATTTTTCTTATTTTGGGGCAAAAAGGAAAAATTTCCTAATATTTTGTGGCAATAATGCCGAAATTCCCCTTATTTTGAGGTAAAAAAGCTGAAATTTCCCTTATTTGGGGGCAAAAAGGCAGAAATTTCCCTTATTTTGGGGCAAAATTGCAGAAATTTCACTTATTTCAGGGTAATAAGTCAGAAATTTTCCTTATTTTGGGGCCAAAAGGACAGAAATTCCCTTTGTTTTGGGGGAAAAAGACAGAAATTCCACTTATTTAGAGGCAAAAAAGCAGAAATTCCCCTTATTTTGGAGCAAAATTGCAGAAATTCCCCTAATTGTGGGGCAAAAAAACAGAAATTCCCTATATGTTGGGGCAAAAAGACAGAAATTCTCCTTATTTTGGGGTAAAACTCAGAAATTCCACTTATTTTGGGGGCAAAATTCCAGAAATTTCCCTTATTTTGGGGCAAAATTGCAGAAATTTTACTTATTTTGGGGCAAAATTGCAGAAATTTCACTTATTTCAGAAAAAAAAGCAGAAATTTTCCTATTTTGGTGCAAAAAGGCAGAATTATCTTTTATTTTGGTACAAATTGCAGAAATTTTTCTTATTTTGGGGCAAAAAGGCAGAAATCTTCATATTTTGGGGCAAAAATGCAGAAATACCTCTTATTTTGAGGTAAAAAGGCTGAAATTTCCCTTATTTGGGGGCAAAAAGGAAGAAATTTCCCTTATTTTGAGGCAAAATTGCAGAAATTTCACTTATTTCAGGATAATAAGTCAGAAATTTTCGTTATTTTGGGGCAAAAGAGACAGAAATTTCCTTTGTTTTGGGGGAAAAAAATAGAAATTCCACTTTTTTAGAGGCAAAAAAAGCAGAAATTCCTTTTATTTTGGAGTAAAAATGAAGAAATTTCCCTTTTTTGTGGCAAAAGGTACACATTCCACTTATTTTTGGGCTAAAAAGCAGAAATTACCCGTATTTTGGAGCAAAATTGCAGACATTCCCCTAATTGTGGGGCAAGAAGAGAGAAATTCCCTATATGTTGGGGCAAAAAGAAACAAATTCTCCTTATTTTGGGTCAAAACTCAGAAATTCTACTGATATTGGGGCAAAATTCCAGAAATTTCCCTTATTTTGGGGCAAAATTGCAGAAATTTCACTTATTTTTGGGCAAAATTGCAGAAATTTCACTTATTTCAGAAAAAAAAGCAGAAATTTTCTTATTTTGGTGCAAAAAGGCGGAAATTTCTTTTAAATTGGTACAAAATTGCAGAAATTTTTCTTATTTTGGGGCAAAAAGGCAGAAATCTCCCATATTTTGGGGCAAAAATGCAGAAATTTCTCTTATTTTGAGGTAAAAAGGCTGAAATTCCCCTTATTTGGGGGCAAAAAGGCAGAAATTTCCCTTATTTTGGGGCAAAATTGCAGAAATTTCACTTATTTCAGGCTAATAAGTCAGAAATTTTCCTTATTTTGGGGCAAAAAAGACAGAAATTTCCTTTGTTTTCGGGATAAAGACAGAAATACCACTTATTTAGAGGCAAAAAAGCAGAAATTCCCCTTATTTTGGAGCAAAACTGAAGAAATTTCTATTTTTTATGGCAAAAGGGTATGCATTCTTCTTATTTTCAGGCAAAAAGGCAGAAATTCCCCGTATTTTGGAGCAACATTGCAGAAATTCCCCTAATTGTGGGGCAAAAAGGCAGAAATTCCCTATATGTTGGGGCAAAAAGACAGAAATTCTCCTTATTTTGGGGCAAAACTCAAAAATTCCACTTATTTTGGTGCAAAATTCCAGAAATTTCCCTTATTTTAGGGCAAAATTGCAGAAATTTCACTTATTTTGGGGCAAAATTGCAGAAATTTAACTTATTTCAGAAAAAAATTCAGAAATTTTTCTATTTTGGTGCAAAAAGGCAGAAATTTCTTTTATTTTGGTACAAAATTGCAGAAATTTTTCTTATTTTGGGGCAAAAATGCAGAAATCCCCCATATTTTGAGGCAAAAATGCAGAAATTCCTCTTATTTTGAGGTAATAAGGCTGAAATTTTCCTTATTTGGGGGCAAAAAGGCAGAAATTTCCCTTATTTTGAGGCAAAATTGCAGAAATTTCACTTATTTCAGGGTAATAAGTCAGAAATTTTCTTTATTTTGGGGCAAAAAAGACAGAAATTCCATTTGTTTTGGGAGAAAAAGACAGAAATTCCACTTTTTTAGAGGCAAAAAAGCAGAAATTCCTTTTATTTTGGAGTAAAAATGAAGAAATTTCTTTTTTTGTGGCAAAAGGTATACATTCCACTTATTTTTGGGCTAAAAAGCAGAAATTACCCGTATTTTGGAGCAAAATTGCAGAAAATCCCCTAATTGTGGGGCAAAAAGGCAGAAATTCCCTATATGTTAGGGCAAAAAGACAGAAATTCTTTTTATTTTGGGGCAAAACTCAGAAATTCCACTTATTTTGCGGCAAAATTCTAGAAATTTCCCTTATTTTGGGGCAAAATTGCAGAAATTTCACTTATTTTGGGGCAAAATTGCAGTAATTTCACTTATTTTCGGGCAAAATTGCAGAAATACCAAATATTTTGTGGCAAAATGCAGAAATTCCCCTTATTTTAAGGTAAAAAGGCAGAAATTCCCCTTATTTGGGGGTAAAAAACAGAAATTTCCCTTATTTTGGGGCAAAATTGCAGAAATTTCACTTATTTTGGGGCAAAATTGCAGAAATTTCACTTATTTCAGAAAAAAATTCAGAAATTTTCCTATTTTGGTGCAAAAAGGCAGAAATTTCTATTATGGTACAAAATTGAAGAAATTTTTCTTTTTTTGGGGCAAAAAGGCACAAATCTCCCATATTTTGGGGGAAAAATGCAGAAATTCCTCTTATTTTGAGGTAAAAAGGTAGAAATTTCCCTTATTTGGGGGAAAAAGGCAGAAATTTCCCTTATTTTGAGGCAAAATTGCAGAAATTTCACTTATTTCAGTGTAATAAGTCAGAAATTTTCCTTATTTTGGGGCAAAAAAGACAGAAATTCCCTTTGTTTTCGGGGAAAAAGACAGAAATTCCACTTTTTTAGCGGCAAAAAAGCAGAAATTCATTTTATTTTTGAGTAAAAATGAAGAAATTTCTTTTTTTTTTGTGGCAAAAGATATACATTCCCCTTATTTTCAGGCTAAAAAGCAGAAATTCCCCGTATTTTGGAGCAAAATTGCAGAAATTCCCCTAATTGTGGGGCAAAAAGGCAGAAATTTCCGATATGTTAGGGCAAAAAGACAGAAATTCTTTTAATTTTGGGGCTAAACTCAGAAATTCCACTTATTTTGGGGCAAAATTCCAGAAATTTCCCTTATTTTGGGGCAAAATTGCAGAAATTTCACTTATTTTGGGGCAAAATTGCAGAAATTTCACTTATTTCAGGGTAATAAGTCAGAAATTTTCCTTATTTTGGGGCCAAAAAGACAGAAATTTCCTTTGTTTTGGGGTGAAAAAGATAGAAATTCCACTTATTTAGAGGCAAAAAAGCAGAAATTCCTCTTATTTTGGAGCAAAAATGAAGAAATTTCCCTTTTTTATGGCAAAAAGGTATGCATTCTTCTTATTTTCGGGCAAAAAGGCAGAAATTCCCAGTATTTTGGAGCAAAATTGCAGAAATTCCCCTAATTGTGGGGCAAAAAGGCAGAAATTCCCTATATGTTGGGGCAAAAAGAAACAAATTCTCCTTATTTTGGGTCAAAACTCAGAAATTCCACTGATATTGGGGCAAAATTCGAGAAATTTCCCGTATTTTGGGGCAAAATTGCAGAAATTTCACTTATTTTGGGGCAAAATATCAGAAATTTCACTTATTTCAGAAAAAAAAGCAGAAATTTTCTTATTTTGGTGCAAAAAGGAGGAAATTTCTTTTATTTTGGTACAAAATTGCAGAAATTTTTCTTATTTTGGGGCAAAAAGGCAGAAATCTCCCATATTTTGGGGCAAAAATGAAGAAATTTCTCTTATTTTGAGGTAAAAAGGCTGAAATTCCCATTATTTGGGGGCAAAAAGGCAGAAATTTCCCTTATTTTGAGGCAAAATTGCAGAAATTTCACTTATTTCAGTGTAATAAGTCAGAAATTTTCTTTATTTTGGGGCAAAAAAGACAGAAATTCTTTTTGTTTTGAGGGAAAAAGGCAGAAATTCCACTTTTTTAGCGGCAAAAAAGCAAAAATTCATTTTATTTTGGAGTAAAAATGAAGAAATTTTTTTTTTGTGGCAAAAAGTATACATTCCCCTTATTTTCAGGCTAAAAAGCAGAAATTCCCCGTATTTTGGAGCAAAATTGCAGAAATTCCCCTAATTGTGTGGCAAAAAGGCAGAAATTGCCTATATGTTGGGGCAAAAAGTCAGAAATTCTCCTAATTTTGGGGCAAAACTCAGAAATTCCACTTATTTTGGGTAAAATTCCAGAAATTTCCCTTATTTTGGGGCAAAATTGCAGAAATTTCACTTATTTTGGGGCAAAATTGCAGAAATTTCACTTATTTCAGGGTAATAAGTCAGAAATTTTCCTTAATTTGGAGCAAAAAAACAGAAATTCCCTTTCTTTTGGGGGAAAAAGACAGAAATTCCACTTATTTAGAGGCAAAAAAGCTGAAATTCCCCTTATTTTGGAGCAAAATTGCAGAAATTCCCCTAATTGTGGGGCGAAAAGGCAGAAATTCCCTATATGTTAGGGCAAAAAGACAGAAATTCTCCTTATTTTGGGGCAAAACTCAGAAATTCCACTTATTTTAAGGCAAAATTCGAGAAATTTCCTTTATTTGGGAGCAAAATTGCAGAAATTTCTGTTATTTTGGGGCAAAATTGCAGAAATTTCACTTATTTCAGAAAAAAAAGCAGAAATTTTCTTATTTTGGTGCAAAAAGGCAGAAATTTCTTTTATTTTGGTACAAAATTGCAGAAATTTTTCATATTTTGGGGCAAAAAGGCAGAAATCTCCCATATTTTGGGACAAAAATGCAGAAATTCCTCTTATTTTGAGGTAAAAAGGCTGAAATTCCCCTTATTTGGAGGCAAAAAGGCAGAAATTTTTCTAATTTTGGGGCAAAATTGCAGAAATTTCACTTATTTCAGAGTAGTCAGTCAGAAATTTTTCTTATTTTGGGGCAAAAAAGCAGAAATTCCTTTTATTTTGGAGTAAAAATGAAGAAATTTCTTTTTTGTGGCAAATGGTATACATTCCCCTTATTTTCAGGCTAAAAAGCAGAAATTACCCGTATTTTGGAGCAAAATTGCAAAAATTCCGCTAATTGTGGGGCAAAAGGCAGAAATTCCCTGTAAGTTAGAGCAAAAAAACAGAAAATCTCCTTATTTTGGGGCAAAACTCAGAAATTCCACTTACTTTGGGGCAAAATTCCAAAAATTTCCCTTATTTTGGGCCAAAATTGCAGAAATTTCACTTATTTTGAGGCAAAATTGCATAAATTTCACTTATTTCATCAGGGTAATAAGTCAGAAATTTTCCTTATTTTGGGGCAAAAAACACAGAAATTCCCTTTGTTTTGGGGGAAAAAGACAGAAATTCCACTTTTTAGAGGCAAAAAAGCAGAAATTCCTTTTATTTTGGAGTAAAAATGAAGAAATTTCCTTTTTTTGTGGCAAAATGTATACGTTCCACTTATTTTTGGGCTAAAAAGCTGAAATTACCCGTATTTTGGAGCAAAATTGCAGAAATTCCCCTAATTGTGGGGCAAAATGCAGAAATTCCCTATATGTTAGGGCAAACAGACAGAAATTCTCCTTATTTTGGGGCAAAACTCAGAAATTCCACTTATTTTGGGGCAAAATTCCAGAAATTTCCCTTATTTTGTGGTAAAATTGCAGAAATTTCCTTTACATTGGGGCAAAATTGCAGAAATTTCCCTTATTTTGGGGTAAAATTGCAGAAATTTCACTTATTTCATGGTAAAAAGGCAGAAATTTTCCTCATTTTGGGGCAAAAATGCAGAGATTCCAAATATTTTGTGGTAAAATTGCAAAAATTCCCCTTATTTTGAGGTAAAAAGGCAGAAATTCCCCTTATTTGGGGGCAAAAAGCAGAAATTTCCCTTATTCTGGGACAAAATTGCAGAAATTTCACTTATTTCAGGGTAATAAGTCAGAAATTTTCCTTATTTGGGGCAAAAAAGACAGAAATTCCTTTTGTTTTGGGGGGAAAAGACAGAAATTCCACTTATTTAGAAGCAAAAAAGCAGAAATTCCCCTTATTTTGGAGCAAAAATGAAGAAATTTCCTTTTTTTGTGGCAAAAGGTATGCATTCTTCTTATTTTCAGGCTAAAAAGCAGAAATTCCCCGTATTTTGGAACAAAATTGCAGAAATTCCCCTAATTGTGGGACAAAAAGGCAGAAATTTGCTATATGTTGGGGCAAAAAGACAGAAATTCTTTTTATTTTGGGGCAAAACTCAGAAATTCCACTTATTTTGGAACAAAATTGCAGAAATTTCACTTATTTTGGGGCAAAATTGCAGAAATTTCACTTATTTTGGCAAAATTGCAGAAATTTCAATTATTTCAGAAAAAAAGCAGAAATTTTCTTATTTTGGTGCAAAAAGGCAGAAATTTCTTTTATTTTGGTACAAAATTGCAGAAATTTTTCTTATTTGGGGGCAAAAAGCAGAAATCCCCTATATTTTGGGGCAAAAATGCATAAATTCCTCTTATTTTGAGGTAAAAAGGCTGAAATTTCCCTTATTTGGGGGCAAAAAGACAGAAATTTCATTTATTTTGAGGCAAAATTGCAGAAATTTCACTTATTTCAGGGTAATAAATCAGAAATTTTTCTTACTTTGGGGCAAAAAACAGAAATTCCCTTTGTTTTGGGGGAAAAAGACAGAAATTCAACTTATTTAGAGGCAAAAAAGCAGAAATTCTTCTTTATTGGAGCAAAAATGAAGAAATTTATCTTTTTTTGTGGCAAAAGGTATACATTCCGCTTATTTTCGGGCTAAAAAGCAGAAATTCCCCGTATTTTGTATCAAAATTGCAGAAATTCCCCTTATTTTGGAGCAAAAATAAAGAAATTTCCCTTTTTTATGGTAAAAAGGTATGCATTCTTCTTATTTTCGGGCAAAAAGGCAGAAATTCCCCGTATTTTGGAGCAAAATTGCAGAAATTCCCCTAATTGTGGGGCAAAAAGGCAGAAATTCCCTATATGTTGGGGCAAAAAGACAGAAATTCTCCTTATTTTGGGGCAAAACTCAGAAATTCCACTTATTTTGGTGCAAAATTCCAGAAATTTCCCTTATTTTAGGGCAAAATTGCAGAAATTTCACTTATTTTTGGGCAAAATTGCAGAAATTTCACTTATTTCAGAAAAAAGCAGAATTTATTTATTTTGGTGCAAAAAGGCAGAAATTTCTTTTATTTTGGTACAAAATTGCAGAAATTTTTCTTATTTTGGGGCAAAAAGGCAGAAATCTCCCATATTTTGTGGCAAAAATGCAGAAATTTCTCTTATTTTGAGGTAAAAAGGCTGAAATTCCCCTTATTTGGGGGCAAAAAGGCAGAAATTTCACTTATTTTGAGGCAAAATTGCATAAATTTCACTTATTTCAGGGTAATAAGTCAGAAATTTTCCTTATTTTAGGGCAAAAAACACAGAAATTCCCTTTGTTTTGGGGGAAAAAGACAGAAATTCCACTTTTTTAGAGGCAAAAAAGCAGAAATTCCTTTTATTTTGGAGTAAAAATGAAGAAATTTTTCTTTTTTGTGGCAAAATGTATACATTCCACTTATTTTTGGGCTAAAAAGCAGAAATTACCCGTATTTTGGAGCAAAATTGCAGAAATTCCCCTAATTGTGGGGCAAAAGGCACAAATTCCCTATATGTTGGGGAAAAAGACAGAAATTCTTCTTATTTTGTGGCAAAACTCAGAAATTCCACTTATTTTGGGGCAAAATACAGAAATTTCCCTTATTTTGTGGCAAAATTGCCGAAATTTCACTTATTTTGGGGCAAAATTGCAGAAATTTCACTTATTTCATGGTAAAAAGGCAGAAATTTTCCTCATTTTGGGGCAAAAAGGCAGAGATTCCAAATATTTTGTGGTAAAATTGCAAAAATTCCCCTTATTTTGAGGTAAAAAGGCAGAAATTCCCCTTATTTGGGGGCAAAAAGCAGAAATTTCCCTTATTCTGGGACAAAATTGCAGAAATTTCACTTATTTCAGGGTAATAAGTCAGAAATTTTCCTTATTTGGGGAAAAAAAGACAGAAATTCCTTTTGTTTTGGGGGAAAAAGTCAGAAATTCCACTTATTTAGAAGCAAAAAAGCAGAAATTCCCCTTATTTTGGAGCAAAAATGAAGAAATTTCCTTTTTTTGGCAAAAGGTATGCATTCTTCTTATTTTCAGGCTAAAAAGCAGAAATTCCCCGTATTTTGGAGCAAAATTGCAGAAATTCCCCTAATTGTGGGACAAAAAGGCAGAAATTCCCTATATGTTTGGGCAAAAAGACAGAAATTCTCCTTATTTTAGAGCAAAACTCAGAAATTTCACTTATTTTGACGCAAAATTGCAGAAATTTCACTTATTTCAGAAAAAAAAGCAGAAATTTTCTTAATTTGGGGCAAAAAGGCAGAAATTTCTCATATTTTGGGGCAAAAATGCAGAAAATCCCCTTATTTCGAGGTAAAAAGTCTAAAATTCCCCTTATTTGGTTGCAAAAAGCAGAAATTTCCCTTATTTTGGGGCAAAATTGCAGATATTTCATTTATTTCAGGGTAATAAGTCAGAAATTTTCCTTATTTTGGGGCAAAAAAGACACAAATTCTCTATGTTTTGGGGGAAAAAGACAGAAATTCCACTTATTTAGAGGCAAAAAAGCAGAAATTCCCCTTATTTTGGAGCGAAAATGAAGAAATTTCCCTTTTTTATGGCAAAAAGTTATGCATTTTTCTTATTTTCGGGCAAAAAGACAGAAATTCCCCGTATTTTTGAGCAAAATTGCAGAAATTCCCCTAATTGTGGGGCAAAAAGGCAGAAATTCCCTATGTGTTGGGGCAAAAAGACAGAAATTCTACTTATTTTAGGCAAAACTCAGAAATTCCACTTATTTTGGGGCAAAATTCCAAAAATTTCCCTTATTTTGGGGCAAAATTGCAGAAATTTCACTTATTTTGGGGCAAAATTGCAGAAATTTCACTTATTTCAGGGAAAAAAAGACAGAAATTTCTTTTATTTTGGTACAAAATTGCAGAAATTTTTTTATTTTTGGCAAAAAGGCAGAAATTTCCCATATTTTGGGGCAAAAATGCAGAAATTCCCCTTATTTTGAGGTAAAAATGCTGAAATTCCCCTTATTTTGGGGCAAAAAGCAGACATTTCCCTTATTTTGGGCAAAAATTGCAGAAATTTCACTTATTTTGAGTCAAAAAGGCAGAAAATCCAATTATTTTGGGGTAAAAATGAAGAAATTCCCCTTGTTTTGAGGTAAAAAGGCTGAAATTCCCCTTTTTTGGAGGCAAAAAGGCAGAAATTTCCCGTATTTTGGGGCAAAATTGCAGAAATTTCACTTATTTCAGGGTAATAAGTCAGAAATTTTTTTTATTTTGGAGCAAAAAAGACAGAAATTCCCTTTGTTTGGGGGAAAAAACAAAAATTCCACTTATTTAGAGGCAAAAAAGCAGAAATTCCCCTTATTTTGGAGCAAAAATTAAGAAATTTCATTTTTTTATGGCAAAAAGGTATGCACTCTTATTATTTTCGGGCAAAAAGGCAGAAATTCCCCGTATTTTAGAGCAAAATTGCAGAAATTCCCCTAATTGTGGGGCAAAAAGGCATAAATTTTCTATATGTTGGAGCAAAAAGACAGAAATTCATCTTATTTTGGGGCAAAACTCAGAAATTCCACTTATTTTGGGGCACAATTCCAGAAATTTCCCTTCTTTTGGGGCAAAATTGCAGAAATTTCACTTATTTTGAGGCAAAATTGCAGAAATTTTACTTATTTCAGAAAAAAAGCAGAAATTTTCTTATTTTGGGGCAGAAAGGCAGAAATTTTTTTTATTTTGGTATAAATTGCAGAAATTTTTCTTATTTTGGGGCAAAAAGTCAGAAATTTCCCATTATTTGGGGCAAGTATGCAGAAATTCCCCTTATTTTGGGGCAAAAAGTCAGAAATTCCCCTTATTTTGGGGCAAAAAGCAGATATTTCCCTTATTTTTGGGGAAAAATTTTAGAAATTTAACTTATTTCAGGGCAAAAAGTCAGAAATTCCGTTTATTTTTGGGGAAAAGTCAGAAATTGCACTTATTTTGAGTCAAAAAGGCGGAAAATCCCCTTATTTTGGAGTAAAAATGAAGAAATTTCCCTTTTTTTATGGCAAAAGGTATACATTCTTTTTATTTTCGGGCAAAAAGGCAGAAATTCCCTGTATTTTGGAGCAAAATTGCAGAAATTCCTCTAATTTTGGGGCAAAAACGCAGAACTTCCCCTTATTTTGGGGTAAAACTGCAGAAATTTCACTTATTTCGTGGCAAAATGGCAGAAATTCACTTCATTTTCGGCGAAAAGGGAGAAAATTCCCGTATTTTGGAGCAAAATTGCAGAAATTCACCTAATTTTGGGGTAAAATATGCAGTAATTTTCTTTATTTTAAGGCAAAAAGGCAGAAATTCCCCTTATTTTGTGGCAAAAATCAGAAATTCCCCTTATTTTAGAAAAAATTGCAGAAATTTCCTTTATTATGGGGAAAAATTGCAGAAATTTCTTTTATTGTAAGGCAAAATTGCAGAAATTTCATTTATTTCAGAGAAAAAAACAAAATTTTTTTTTATTTTAGGGCAAAATGCAGAAATTTCCATTATTTTGGGGCACAAAGACAGAAATTCACCTTCTTTTGGGGTAAAATTTCAAACATTTCACATATTTCAGGGCAAAAAGGCAGAAATTCCCCTTATTTGGGGGTAAAAAGGCAGAAATTCTTCATATTTTGGGTTAAAATTGCAGAAATTTCCCTTGTTTGGGGGCAAAAAGGCAGAAAATCCCCTTAATTTCGGGCAAAAAGGCAGAAATTCCCCGTATTTTGGAGCAAAATTGCAGAAATTCCCCTAATTGTGGGGCAAAAAGGCAGAAATTCCCGATATGTTGGGGCAAAAAGACAGAAATTCTCCTTATTTTCGGGCAAAACTCAGAAATTCCATTTATTTTGGGGCAAAATTCCAGAAATTTCCCTTATTTTGGGGCAAAATTGCAGAAATTTCACTTATTTCAGGGCAAAATTCAAAAATTGCTTTTATTTTGGGGCAAAAAGACAGAAATTCCGTTTACTTTTGGGTAAAAAGGCAGAAATTTCACTTATTTTGAGGTAAGAAGGCAGAAATTCCTCTTATTTTGCAGCAAAAATGAAGAAATTTCCCTTTTTTGTGGCAAAAGGTATACATTCCCCTTATTTTCGGGCAAAAAAGCAGAAATTCCCCGTATTTTGGAGCACAATTGCAGAAAATCCCCTAATTGTGGGGCAAAAAGGCAGAAATTCCCATTATTTTGATGGCAAAAAGGCAGGAATTCACCTTATTTTGGGCTAAAATTGCAGAAATTTCACATATTTCAGGGCAAAAAGGCAGAAATTTCCCTTCATTTGGGGCAAAAATGAAGAAATTTCCCTTTTTTATGGCAAAAAAGTATGCATTCCCCTTATTTTCGGCAAAAAGGCAGAAATTCCCCGTATTTTGGAGCAAAATTGCAGAAATTCCCCTAATTGTGGGGCAAAAAGGCAGAAATTCTCTTTATTTTGGGGCAAAACTCAGAAATTCCACTTATTTTGGGCAAAATTCCAGAAATTTCCCTTATTTTGGGGCAAAATTGCAGAAATTTCACTTAATTTGGGGCAAAATTGCAGAAATTTCACTTATTTCAGGTAAAAATGGCAGAAATTTTTTTTATTTTGGGGCAAAAAGGCAGAATTTCCTAATATTTTGTGGCAAAAATGCAGAAATTCCCCTTATTTTGAGGTAAAAAGGCTTAAATTCCCCTTATTTGGGGGCAAAAAGGCAGAAATTTTTCTTATTTTGGGGCAAAATTGCAGACATTTCACTTATTTCAGGGTAATAAGTCAGAAATTTTCCTTATTTTGGGGCAAAAAAGACAGAAATTCCCTTTGTTTTGGGGGGAAAATACAGAAATTCCACTTCTTTGAAGGCAAAAAGGCAGAAATTCCCCTTATTTTGGAGCAAAAATGAAGAAATTCCCCTAATTGTTGGGCAAAAAGGCAGAAATTCCCTATATGTTGGGGCAAAAAGACAGAAATTCTCCTTATTTTGGGGCAAAACTCAGAAATTCCACTTATTTTGGGGAAAAATTGCAGGAATTTACCTTATTTTGGGGCAAAATTGCAGAAATTTCCCTTATTTGGGGCAAAATAGCAGAAATTTCACTTATTTTCAGGTAAAAAGGCTGAAATATCCTTTATTTTGGGGCAAAAAGGAAGAAATTCCCCTTATTTTGGGGCAAAATTGCCGAAATTTTCCTTATTTTGAAGCAAAAAGGCTGAAATTCTTATTTTGAGGTAAAATGCTGAAATTCCCCATATTTTGGGGAAAAAGGCAAAACTTCTTCTTATTTTGGGACAAAGAGGCACAAATTTCCCTTATTTTCGGGCAAAATTGCAGAAATTTCATTTATTTCAGGGCAAAAAGTCAGAAATTCCTTTTATTTTGGGGCAAAGAGCAGAAATTTCTTTTATTATGGTACAAAATTGAAGAAATTTTTCTTATTATGAAACAAAAAGGCAGAAAATTCCCCTTATTTTGAGGCAAAAAGCAGAAATTATTCTTATTTTGAGGTAAAATGCAGAAATTCTTTTTATTTTGGGGCTAAAATGCAGAAATTCCCCGTATTTTGAAGCAAAATTGCAGAAATTCTCATAATTTTCGGGCAAAAAGGCAGAAATTCCCCTTATTTTGGGGCAAAAATACAGAAAATCTCCTTTATCGGGAGCAAACAGTCAGAAATTCCCCTTCTTTTGGGGCAAAATTGCAGAAATTTCCTTTACATTGGGGCAAAATTGCAGAAATTTCCCTTATTTTGGGGCAAAATTGCAGAAATTTCACTTATTTCAGGGAAAAAAGGCGGAAATTTTTTTTGGGGGGCAAAAAGGCAGAAATTTCTTTTATTTTGATACAAAATTGCAGAAATTTTTCTTATTTTGGGGCAAAAAGTCAGAAATTCCCCATATTTTGGGGCAAAAAGGCAGAAATTCCCCTTATTTTTAGGTAAAAAGGCTGAAATTCCCCTTATTTTGGGGCAAAAAGACAGAAATTTCGTTTATTTTGGGGAAAAGGCAGAAATTGCACTTATTTTGAGTCAAAAAGGTAGAAAATCCCCTTATTTTGGGGCAAAAATGAAGAAATTTGCTTTTTTATGGCAAAAAGGTATACATTCCCTTTATTTTCGGGCAAAAAGGCAGAAATTACCCGTATTTTGGAGCAAAATTGCAGAAATTCCTCTAATTTTTGGGCAAAAAGGCAGAAATTCCCCTTATTTTGGGGTAAAACTGCAGAAATTTCACTTATTTTACGGCAAAATGTCAGAAATTCCCCTTATTTTCGGCAAAAAAGGCAGAAAATCCCCTTATTTTAGGGCAAAATTGCAGAAATTTCCCTTATTATGGGGAAAAATTGCAGAAATTTCCCTTATTTTAGGACAAAATTGCAGAAATTTCACTTATTTCAGAGAAAAAATGCAAAAATTTTTCTTATTTTGGGGCAAAAAGGCAGAAATTCCAATTATTTTGGGGCAAAAAGGCAGAAATTCACCTTATTTTGGGTTAAAATATCAGAAATTTCACATATTTCAGGGCAAAATGGCAGAAATTCCCCTTATTTGGGGGCAATAAGGCAGAAATTTCCCTTCTTTTGGGATAAAATTGCAGAAATTTCCCTTATTTGGGGGCAAAAAGGCAGAAAATCCACTTAATTTCGGGTAAAAAGGCAGAAATTCCTCGTATTTTGAAGCAAAATTGCAGAAACTCCCCTAATTTTGGGGCAAAAAGGCAGAAATTCCCTTTATTTTGGGGCAAAAATAGAGAAATTCTCCTTATTTTGGTGCAAAAATCAGAAATTTCCCTTATTTTGGGGCAAAATTATAGAAATTTCTTTTATTTTGTTACAGACTTGCAGAAATTTTTCTTATTTTGTGGCAAAAAGGCTAAAATTCTACTTATTTTGAGGTAAAATCCTGAAATTCCACATATTTTGGGGCAAAAAGGCAGAAATTTCCCTCATTTGGGGGCAAAAAGGCACATATTTCCCTTATTTTCGGGCATAATTGCAGGAATTTCATTTATTTCAGGGCAAAAAGTCAGAAATTCCTTTTATTTTGGGGCAAAAAGCAGAAATTTCTTTTATTATGGTACAAAATTGAAGAAATTTTTCGTATTTTGAAACAAAAAGGCAGAAAGTTCCCCTTATTTTGAGGCAAAAGGCAGAAATTATTCTTATTTTGAGGTAAAATGCAGAAATTCTTTTTATTTTGGGGCTAAAAGGCAGAAATTCCTCGTATTTTGAAGCAAAATTGCAGAAATTCTCATAATTTTCGGGCAAAGAGGCAGAAATTCTCCCTATTTTGGGGCAAAAAGACACAAAATCACCTTTTTCGGGAGCAAACAGTCAGAAATTCCCCTTATTTTGGGGCAAAATTGCAGAAATTTCCTTTACATTGGGGCAATATTGCAGAAATTTCCCTTATTTTGAGGCAAAATTGCAGAAATTTCACTTATTTCAGGGAAAAAAGGCGGAAATTTTTTTTGCGGGGAAAAAAGGCAGAAATTTTTTTTATTTTGGTACAAAATTGCAGAAATTTTTATTATTTTGGGGCAAAGAGTCAGAAATTCCCCATATTTTGGTGCAAAAAGGCTGAAATTCCCCTTATGTTGAGGTAAAATCCTGAAATTCCCCATATTTTGGGGCAAAAAGGCAGAAATTCCCCTCATTTGGGGGCAAAAAGGCACAAATTTCCCTTATTTTCAGACATAATTGCAGGAATTTCATTTATTTCAGGGCAAAAAGTCAGAAATTACTTTTATTTTGGGGCAAAAAGCAGAAATTTCTTTTATTTTGATACAAAATTGTAGAAATTTTCCTTATTTTGGAACAAAAAGGCAAAAATTACCCATATTTTGGGGAAAAAGGCAGAAATTCTTCTTATTTTGAGGTAAAAAGGCTGAAATTCCCGTTATTTTGGGGCAAAAAGGCAGAAATTCTCTTTACTTTGTGGCAAAAAGGCAGAAATTCCCGTTAATTGGGGCAGAAAAGCAGAAATTTTCCTTATTTAAGGGCAATAGGGCAGAAATTCCCTATATTTTGTGGCAAAAATGCAGAAATTCCCCTTATTTAGAGGTAAAATGATGAAATTCCCCTTATTTTCGGCAAAAAGGCAGAAATTCCTATTATTTTGGGGCAAAATTGCAGAAATTTCAATTATTTCAGGGCAAAAAGTCAGAAATTTGCCTTATTTTGGGGCAAAAAGCAGAAATTCCCCTAATTTTGGGGCCAAAAACAGAAATTCCCCTTATTTTGGGGTAAAATTGCAGAAATTTCAAATATTTCAGGGCAAAAAGGCAGAAATTCCACTTTATTTCGGACAATAACGCAGAAATTCCCCGTATTTTAAAGCTAAATTTCAGAAATTCCCCTTATATTGGTGCAAAAATGCAGAAATTCCTTTTATTTTTGTGCAATAAGGCAGATTTCTCCGTATTTTGAAGCAAAATTGCACATATTCCCCTAATTTTGAGGGAAAATGCAGAAATTCACATTATTTTGGAACAAAAAGACAGAAATTCTTCTTATTTCAGTACAAGAAGTCAGAAATTCCCCTTATTTTGGGGCAAAATTGCAGAAATTTCACTTATTTCAGAGAAAAAGCACAGAAATTTCTCTTATTTTGGGGAAAAGGCAGAAATTTCTTTTATTTTGGTACAAAATTGCAGAAATTTTCTTTATTTTGGGGAAAATGCAGAAATTCCCCATATTTTTGGGCAAAAAGGCAGAGAAACCCTTATTTTGAGGCAAAAAGACAGAAATTCCCTTTCTTTTGTGGCAAAAAGGCAGAAATTTCCCTTATTTTGGGGCAAAATTGCAGAAATTTCACCTATTTCAGGGAAATATTCAAAAATTCCTTTTATTTTGGAACAAAAAGAGAGAAATTCCGTTTATTTTTGGGTAAAAAGGCAGAAATTTCAGTTATTTTGAGGTAAGAAGGCAGAAATGCCTCTTATTTTGCGGCAAAAATGAAGAAATTTCCCTTTTTTGTGGCAAAAGGTATACATTCCCCTTATTTTTGGGCAAAAAGGCAGAAATTCCCCGTATTTTGGAGCACAATTGCAGAAAATCCCCAAATTGTGGGGCAAAAAGGCAGAAATTCCCTATATGTTGGGGCAAAAAGACAAAAATTCTCCTTATTTTGGGACAAAACTCAGAATTTCCACTTATTTTGGGGCAAAATTCCAGAAATTTCCCTTATTTTGGGGCAAAATTGCAGAAATTTCACTTATTTTGGGGCAAAATTGCAGAAATTTCCTTTATTTCAGGTAAAAATGGCAGAAATTTTTCTTATTTTGGGGCAAAAAGGCAGAAATTCCTAATATTTTGTGGCAAAAATGCAGAAATTCCCCTTATTTTGAGGTAAAAAGGCTGAAATTCCCCTTATTTGGGTGCAAAAAGGCAGAAATTTTTCTTATTTTGGGGCAAAATTGCAGACATTTCACTTATTTCAGGGTAATAAGTCAGAAATTTTCCTTATTTTGGGGCAAAAAAGACAGAAATTCCCCTAATTGTGGGGCAAAAAGGCAAAAATTCCTTAAATGTTGGGGCAAAAAGACAGAAATTCTCCTTATTTTGGGGCAAAACTCAAAAAATCCACTTATTTTGGGGCAAAATTGCAGGAATTTACCTTATTTTGGGGCAAAATTGCAGAAATTTTCCTTATTTGGGGCAAAATTGCAGAAATTTCACTTATTTTCAGGTAAAAAGACTGAAATATCCTTTATTTTGGGGCAAAAAGGAAGAAATTCCCCTTATTTTGGGGCAAAATTGCAGAAATTTTTCTTATTTTGGGGCAAAAAGGCTGAAATTCTTCTTATTTTGAGGTAAAATGCTGAAATTCCCCATATTTTGGGGCAAAAGGAAAAAATTCTTCTTATTTTGGGGCAAAAAGGCACAAATTTCCCTTATTTTCGGGCAAAATTGCAGAAATTTCATTTATTTCAGGGCAAAAATTCAGAAATTCCTTTTATTTTGGGGCAAAGAGCAGAAATTTCTTTTATTATGGTACAAAATTGAAGAAATTTTTCTTATTTTGAAACAAAAAGGCAGAAAATTCCCCTTATTTTGAGGCAAAAGGCAGAAACTATTCTTATTTTGTGGTAAAATGCAGAAATTCCCTTTATTTTGGGGCTAGAAAGCAGAAATTTCCCGTATTTTGAAGCAAAATTGCAGAAATTCTCATAATTTTCGGGCAAAAGGCAAAAATTCTCCTTATTTTGGGGCAAAAAGACAGAAAATCTCCTTTTTTGGGAGCAAACAGTCAGAAATTTTCCTTATTTTGGGGCAAAATTGCAGAAATTTCCTTTACATTGGGGCAAAATTGCAGAAATTTCCATATTTTGGGGCAAAATTGCAGAAATTTCACTTATTTCAGGGAAAAAAGGCGAAATTTTTTTTGGGGGGCAAAAAGGCAGAAATTTTTATTATTTTGGTACAAAATTGCAGAAATTTTTCTTATTTTGGGGCAAAAAGTCAGAAATTCCTCATATTTTGGGGCAAAAAGGCAGAAATTCCCCTTATTTTGAGGTAAAAAGGCTGTAATTCCCCTTATTTTGGGGCAAAAAGACAGAAATTTTGTTTATTTTGGGGAAAAGGCAGAAATTGCACTTATTTTGAGTCAAAAAGTTGGAAAATCCCCTTATTTTGGGGCAAAAATGAAGAAATTTGCTTTTTTTATGGCAAAAAGGTATACATTCCCTTTATTTTTGGGCAAAATGGCACAAATTCCCCGTATTTTGGAGCAACATTGCAGAAATTCCCCTAATTTTTGGGCAAAAAGGCAGAAATTCCCCTTATTTTGGGGTAAAACTGCAGAAATTTAACTTTTTTGCGGCAAAATGTCAGAAATTCCCCTTATTTTCGGCAAAAAAAGCAGATAATCCTCTTATTTTAGGGAAAAATTGCAGAAATTTCTCTTATTTTGGGGCAAAATTGCAGAAATTTCACTTATTTCGCGGCAAAATGTCAGAAATTCCCCTTATTTTCGGCAAAAAAGGCAGAAAATTCCCGTATTTTGGAGAATAAATTGCAGAAATTCACCTAATTTTAGGGTAAAAAATACAGTAATTTTCTTTATTTTTGGGCAAAAAGGCAGAAATTCTCTTTTTTTAGGGCAAAAAGGCAGAAAATCTTATTTTAGGGCAAAATTGCAGAAATTTTCCTTATTTGGGGGCAAAAAACAGAAATTCCCCTTATTTTGGGGCAAAATTGCAGAAATTTCCCTTATTATGGGGAAAAATTGCAGAAATTTCCCTCATTTTAGGGCAAAATTGCAGAAATTTCACTTATTTCAGAGAAAAAAAGCAAAATTTTTCTTATTTTGGGGCAAAAAGGCAGAAATTCCCATTATTTTGGGGCAAAAAGGCAGAAATTCACCTTATTTTGGGGTAAAATTGCAGAAATTTCACATATTTCAGGGCAAAAAGACAGAAATTCCCCTTATTTTAAGGCAGAAAGGCAGAAATTCCCCTTATTTTGGAATAAAGTTGCAGAAATTTTTTTTCTTTAGGGGCAAAAAGGCAGAAAATCCACTTAATTTCGGGTAAAAAAGCAGAAATTCCTCTTATTTTGGAGCAAAATTGCAGAAACTCCCCTAATTTTGGGGCATAAAGGCAGAAATTCCCTTTATTTTGGGGCAAAAATAGAGAAATTCTCATTATTTTGGGGCAAAAATCAGAAATTTCCCTTATTTCGGGTCAAAATTTTAGAAATTTCTTTTATATTGTTACAGACTTGCAGAAATTTTTCTTATTTTGTGGCAAAAAGGCAGAAATTTCCCATATTTTGGTGCAAAAAGCCTAAAATTTCCTTTATTATGAGGTAAAATCCTGAAATTCCCCATATTTTGGGGCAAAAAGGCAGAAATTCCCCTCATTTGGAGGCAAAAATACACAAATTTCCCTTATTTTCGGGCATAATTGCAGGAATTTCATTTATTTCAGGGCAAAAAGTCAGAAATTCCTTTTATTTTGGGGCAAAAAGCAGAAATTTCTTTTATTTTGATACAAAATTGTAGAAATTTTCCTTATTTTGGAACAAAAAGGCAAAAATTACCCATATTTTGGGGAAAAAGGCAGAAATTCCCCTTATTTTGAGGTAAAAAGGCTGAAATTCCCGTTATTTTGGGGTAAAAAGGCAGAAATTCCCTTTACTTTGTGGCAAAAAGGCAGAAATTCCCGTTAATTGGGGCAGAAAAGCAGAAATTTTCCTTATTTAAGGGCAATAGGGCAGATATTCCCCATATTTTGTGGCAAAAAGGCAGAAATTCCCCTTATTTGGAGGTAAAATGATGAAATTCCCCTTTTTTTTCGGCAAAAAGGCAGAAATTCCTATTATTTTGGGGTAAAATTGCAGAAATTTCCTTTATTTTGGGGCAAAATTGCAGAAATTTCCCTTATTTTGGGGCAAAATTGCAGAAATTTCACTTATTTCAGGGAAAAAGCACAGAAATTTCTCTTATTTTGGGGCAAAAAGGCAGAAATTTCTTTTATTTTGGTACAAAATTGCAGAAATTTTCATTATTTTGGGGCAAAAATGAAGAAATTCCCCATATTTTGGGGCAAAAAGGAAGAGATTCCCCTTATCATGAGGTAAAATGCTGAAATATCCCTTATTTTGGGGCAAAATTGCAGAAATTTCACTTATTTCAGGGCAAAATTCAAAAATTCCTTTTATTTTTGGGCAAAAAGAGAAATTTTGTTTATTTTTGGGTAAAAAGGCAGAAATTTCACTTATTGTGAGGTAAGAAGGCAGAAATTCCTCTTATTTTGGGGCAAAAATGAAGAAATTTCCCTTTTTTTGTGGCAAAAGGTATATATTCTCCTTATTTTCGGGCAAAAAAGCAGAAATATCCCGTTTTTTGGAGCACAATTGCAGAAAATCCCCTAATTGTGGGGCAAAAAGGCAGAAATTCCCTATATGTTGGGGCAAAAAGACAGAAATTCTCCTTATTTTGGGGCAAAACTCAGAAATTCCACTTATTTTGGGGCAAAATTCCAGAAATTTCCCTTATTTTGGGGAAATTTGCAGAAATTTCACTTATTTTGGGGCAAAATTGCAGAAATTTCACTTATTTCAGATAAAAAAAAGGCAGAAATTTTTCTTATTTTGGGGCAAAAAGGCAGAAATTCCTAATATTTTGTGGCAAAAATGCAGAAATTCCCTTTATTTTGAGGTAAAAAGGCTGAAATTCCCCTTATTTGGGGGCAAAAAGGCAGAAATTTCTCTTATTTAGGGGCAAAATTGCAGAAATTTCACTTATTTCAGGGCAAAATTCAAAAATTCCTTTTATTTTGGGGCTAAAAGTCAGAAATTCCGTTTATTTTTGGGTAAAAAGGCAGAAATTTCACTTATTTTGAGGTAAGAAGGCAGAAATTCCTCTTATTTTGGGGCAAAAATGAAGAAATTTCCCTTTTTTGTGGCAAAAGGTATATATTCCCCTTATTTTCGGGCAAAAAAGCAGAAATATCCCGTTTTTTGGAGCACAATTGCAGAAAATCCCCTAATTGTGGGGCAAAAAGGCAGAAATTCCCTATATGTTGGGGCAAAAAGACAGAAATTCTCCTTATTTTGGGGCAAAACTCAGAAATTCCACTTATTTTGGGGCAAAATTCCAGAAATTTCCCTTATTTTGGGGCAAAATTGCAGAAATTTTACTTATTTTGGGGCAAAATTGCAGAAATTTCACTTATTTCAGGTAAAAATGGCAGAAACTTTTCTTATTTTGGGGCAAAAAGGCAGAAATTCCTAATATTTTGTGGCAAAAATGCAGAAATTCCCCTTATTTTGAGGTAAAAAGGCTAAAATTCCCCTTATTTGGGGGCAAAAAGGCAGAAATTTCCCTTATTTTGGGGCAAAATTGCAAACATTTCACTTATTTCAGGGTAATAAGTCAGAAATTTTCCTTATTTTGGGACAAAAAACACAGAAATTCCCTTTGTTTTGGAAGGAAAATACAGAAATTCCACTTCTTTAGACGCAAAAAGGCAGAAATTCCCCTTATTTTGAAGCAAAAATGAAGAAATTCCCCTAATTGTTGGGCAAAAAGGCAGAAATTCCCTATATGTTGGGGCAAAAAGACAGAAATTCTTCTTATTTTGGGACAAAACTCAGAAATTCCACTTATTTTGGGGCAAAATTGCAGGAATTTACCTTATTTTGAGGCAAAATTGCAGAAATTTCCCTTATTTGGGGCAAAATTGCAGAAATTTCACTTATTTTCAGGTAAAAAGGCTGAAATATCCTTTATTTTGGGGCAAAAAGGAAGAAATTCCCCTTATTTTGGGGCAAAATTGCAGAAATTTTCCTTATTTTGGGGCAAAAAGGCTGAAATTCTTATTTTGAGGTAAAATGCTGAAATTCCCCATATTTTGGGGCAAAAGGCAAAACTTCTTCTTATTTTGGGGCAAAGAGGCACAAATTTCTCTTATTTTTGGGCAAAATTGCAGAAATTTCATTTATTTCAGGGCAAAAAGTCAGAAATTCCTTTTATTTTGGGGCAAAGAGCAGAAATTTCTTTTATTATGGTACAAAATTGAAGAAATTTATCTTATTTTGAAACAAAAAGGCAGAAAATTCCCCTTATTTTGAGGCAAAAGGCAGAAATTATTCTCAATTTGAGGTAAAATGCAGAAATTCCCTTTATTTTGGGGCTAAAAAACAGAAATTCCCTGTATTTTGAAGCAAAATTGCAGAAATTCTCATAATTTTTGGGCAAAAATGCAGAAATTCTCCTTATTATGGGGCAAAAAGACAGAAAATCTCCTTTTTCGGGAGCAAACAGTTAGAAATTCCCCTTATTTTGGGGCAAAATTGCAGAAATTTCCTTTACATTGGGGCAAAATTGCAGAAATTTCCCTTATTTTGGGGCAAAACTGAAGAAATTTTCTTTTTTTATGGCAAAAAGTTATGCATTCTTCTTATTTTCGGGCAAAAAGGCAGAAATTCCCCTATTTTGGAGCAAAATTGCAGAAATTCCCCTAATTGTGGGGCAAAAAGGGAGAAATTCCCTATATGTTGTGGCAAAAAGACAGAAATTCTCCTTATTTTGGGGCAAAACTCAGAAATTCCACTTATTTTAGGGCAAAATTCCAGAAATTTCCCTTATTTTGGGGCAAAATTGCAGAAATTTCACTTATTTTGGAGCAAAATTGCAGAAATTTCACTTATTTCAGAAAAAAAGCAGAAATTTTCTTATTTTGGTGCAAAAAGGCAGAAATTTCTTTTATTTTGGTACAAAATTGCATAAATTATTCTTATTTTGGAAGAAAAAGGCAGAAATCTCCCATATTTTGGGGCAAAAATGCAGCAATTCCTCTTATTTTGAGGTAACAAGGCTTAAATTCCCCTTATTTGGGGGGAAAAAGGCAGAAATTTCCCTTATTTTCGAGCAAAATTGCAGAAATTTCACTTATTTCAGGGTAATAAGTCAGAAATTTTCCTTATTTTGGGGCAAAAAAGACAGAAATTCCCTTTGTTTTTGGGGATAAAGACAGAAATTCCACTTATTTAGAGGCAAAAAAGCAGAAATTCCCCTTATTTTGGAGCAAAACTGAAGAAATTTCTATTTTTTATGGCAAAAAGGTATGCATTATTCTTATTTTCGGGCAAAAAGGCAGAAATTCCCCTATTTTGGAGCAAAATTGCAGAAATTCCCCTAATTGTAGGGCAAAAAGGGAGAAATTCCCTATATGTTGGGGCAAAAAGTCAGAAATTCTCCTTATTTTGGGGCAAAACTCAGAAATTCCACTTATTTTGGTGCAAAATTCCAGAAATTTCCCTTATTTTGGGGAAAAATTGCAGAAATTTCACTTATTTTGGGGCAAAATTGCAGAAATTTAACTTATTTCAGAAAAAAATTCAGAAATTTTCCTATTTTGGTGCAAAAAGGCAGAAATTTCTTTTATTTTGGTACAAAATTGCAGAAATTTTTCTTATTTTGGGGCAAAAAGGCAGAAATCCCCATATTTTGGGGCAAAAAAGCAGAAATTCCTCTTATTTTGAGGTAAAAATGCTGAAATTTCCCTTATTTGGGGGCAAAAAGGCAGAAATTTCCTTTATTTTGAGGCAAAATTGCAGAAATTTCACTTATTTCAGAGTAATAAGTCAGAAATTTTCCTTTTTTTGGGGCAAAAAACAGAGAAATTCCCTTTGTGTTGGGGGAAAAAGACAGAAATTCCACTTTTTTAGAGGCAAAAAAGCAGAAATTCCTTTTATTTTGGAGTAAAAATGAAGAAATTTCCCTTTTTTGTGGCAAAATGTATACATTCCACTTATTTTTGGGCTAAAAAGCAGAAATTACCCGTATTTTGGAGCAAAATTGCAGAAATTCCCCTAATTGTGGGGCAAAATGCAGAAATTCCCTATATGTTAGGGCAAAAAGACAGAAATTCTCCTTATTTTGGGGCAAAACTCAGAAATTCCCCTTATTTTGGGGCAAAATTCCAGAAATTTCCCTTATTTTGTGGCAAAATTGCCGAAATTTCTCTTATTTTGGGGCAAAATTGCAGAAATTTCACTTATTTCATGGTAAAAAGGCAGAAATTTTCCTCATTTTGGGGCAAAAATGAAGAAATTCCAAATATTTTGTGGCAAAAATGCAAAAATTCCCCTTATTTTGTGATAAAAAGGCAGAAATTTTTCATATTTGGGGGCAAAAAGCAGAAATTTCCCTTATTTGGGGGCAAAAAGACAGAAATTTCCCTTATTTTGAGGCAAAATTGCAGAAATTTCACTTATTTCAGGGTAATAAGTCAGAAATTCATCTTACTTTGGGGCAAAAAACAGAAATTCCCTTTGTTTTGGGGGAAAAAGACAGAAATTCCACTTATATAGAGGCAAAAAAGCAGAAATTCTTCTTTATTGGAGCAAAAATGAAGAAATTTATCTTTTTTTGTGGCAAAAGGTATACATTCCGCTTATTTTCGGGCTAAAAAGCAGAAATTCCCCGTATTTTGGATCAAAATTGCAGAAATTCCCCTTATTTTGGAGCAAAAATAAAGAAATTTCCCTTTTTTATGGCAAAAAGCTATGCATTCTTCTTATTTTCGAGCAAAAAGGCAGAGATTCCCCGTATTTTGGAGCCAAATTGCAGAAATTCCCCTAATTGTGGGGCAAAAAGGCAGAAATTCCCTATATGTTGGGGCAAAAAGACAGAAATTCTCCTTATTTCGGGGCAAAACTCAGAAATTCCACTTATTTTGGGGCAAAATTTCAGAAATTTCCCTTATTTTAGGGCAAAATTGCAGAAATTTCACTTATTTTGGGGCAAAATTGCAGAAATTTAACTTATTTCAGAAAAAAAAGCAGAATTTATTTATTTTGGTGCAAAAAGGCAGAAATTTCTTTTATTTTGGTACAAAATTGCAGAAATTTTTCTTATTTTGGGGCGAAAAGGCAGAAATCTCCCATATTTTGTGGCAAAAATGCAGAAATTTCTCTTATTTTGAGGTAAAAAGGCTGAAATTCCCCTTATTTGGGGGCAAAAAGGCAGAAATTTCCCTTATTTTGGGGCAAAATTGCAGAAATTTCACTTATTTCAGGGTAATAAGTCAGAAATTGTTTTTACTTTGGGGCAAAAAAGACAGAAATTTTCTTTGTTTTGGGGGAAAAAGACAGAAATTCCACTTATTTAGAGGCACAAAAGCTGAAATTCCCCTTATTTTGGAGCAAAACTGAAGAAATTTCCCTTTTTTATGGCAAAAAGGTATGCATTCTTCTTATTTTCAGGCAAAAATGCAGAAATTCCCCGTATTTTGAAGCAAAATTGCAGAAATTCCCCTAATGGTGGGGCAAGAAGGGAGAAATTCCCTATATTTTGGGGCAAAAAGACAGAAATTCTCCTTATTTTGGGGCAAAACTCAGAAATTCCACTTATTTTGGTGCAAAATTCTAGAAATTTCCCTTATTTGGGGGCAAAATTGCAGAAATTTCACTTATTTTGGGGCAAAATTGCAGAAATTTCACTTATTTAAGAAAAAAATTCAGAAATTTTCCTATTTTGGTGCAAAAAGGCAGAAATTTTTTTTATTTTAATACAAAATTGCAGAAAATTTTCTTTTTTGGGGGCAAAAAGGCAGAAATCACTATATATTGGGGCAAAAATGCAGAAATTCCTCTTATTTTGAGGAAAAAAGGCGAAATTTCCCTTATTTGGGGGCAAAAAGAGAGAAATTTCCCTTATTTTGAGGCAAAATTGCAGAAATTTCACTTATTTCAGTGTAATAAGTCAGAAATTTTCCTTATTTTGGGGCAAAAAAGACAAAAATTCCCTTTGTTTTGGGGGAAAAAGACAGAAATTCCCTTTTTTAGAGGCAAAAAAGCAGAAATTCCTTTTATTTTGGAGTAAAAATGAAGAAATTTCCCTTTTTTGTGGCAAAAGGTATACATTCCACTTATATTTGGGCTAGAAAGCAGAAATTACCCGTATTTTGGAGCAAAATTGCAGAAATTCCTCTAATTGTGGGGCAAAAAGGCAGAAATTCCCTATATGTTAGGGCAAAAAGACAGAAATTCTCCTTATTTTGGTGCAAAACTCAGAAATTCCACTTATTTTGGGGCAAAATTCCAGAAATTTCCCTAATTTGGGGGCAAAATTGCAGAAATTTCACTTATCTTGGGGCAAAATTGCAGAAATTTCACTTATTTCATAGTAAAAAGGCAGAAATTTTCCTTATTTTTGGGCAAAAATGCAGAGATTCCAAATATTTTGTGGTAAAAATGCAAAAATTCCCCTTATTTTGAGGTAAAAAGGCAGAAATTCCCCTTATTTGGGGGCGAAAAGCAGAAATTTTCCTTATTCTGGGGCAAAATTGCAGAAATTTCACTTATTTCATGGTAATAAGTCAGAAATTTTCCTTATTTCGGGCAAAAAAGACAGAAATTCCCTTTGTTTTGGGAAAAAAAGACAGAAATTCCACTTATTTAGAAGCAAAAAAGCAGAAATTTCCCTTATTTTGGTGCAAAAATGAAGAAATTTCCCTTTTTTGTGGCAAAAGGTATACATTCCCCTTATTTTCAGGCTAAAAAGCAGAAATTCCCCGTATTTTGGAGCAAAATTGCATAAATTCCCCTAATTGTGGGGCAAAAAGGCAGAAATTCCCTATATGTTGGGGCAAAATACAGAAATTCTCTTTATTTTGGGGCAAAACTCAAAAATTCCACTTATTTTGGGGCAAAATTCCAGAAATATCACTTATTTTGGGGCAAAATTGCAGAAATTTCACTTATATTGGGGCAAAATTGCAGAAATTTCACTTATTTCAGAAAAAAAGCAGAAATTTTCTTATTTTGATGCAAAAGGCAGAAATTTCTTTTATTTTGGTACAAAATTGCAGAAATTTTTCTTATTTGGGGGCAAAAAGGCATAAATCTCTTATATTTTGGGGCAAAAATGCATAAATTCCTCTTATTTTGAGGTAAAAAGGCTGAAATTCCCCTTATTTGGGGGCAAAAAGGCAGAAATTTCCCTTATTTTGAGGCAAAATTGCAGAAATTTCACTTATTTCAGGGTAATAAGTCAGAAATTGTTTTTACTTTGGGGCAAAAAAGACAGAAATTCTCTTTGTTTTGGGGGAAAAAGACAGAAATTCCACTTATTTAGAGGCACAAAAGCTGAAATTCCCCTTATTTTGGAGCAAAACTGAAGAAATTTCCCTTTTTTATGGCAAAAAGGTATGCATTCTTCTTATTTTCGGGCAAAAAGGCAGAAATTCCCCGTATTTTGAAGCAAAATTGCAGAAATTCCCCTAATGGTGGGGCAAGAAGGGAGAAATTCCCTATATTTTGGGGCAAAAAGACAGAAATTCTCCTTATTTTGGGGCAAAACTCAGAAATTCCACTTATTTTGGTGCAAAATTCCAGAAATTTCCCTTATTTGGGGGCAAAATTGCAGAAATTTCACTTATTTTGGGGCAAAATTGCAGAAATTTAACTTATTTAAGAAAAAAATTCAGAAATTTTCCTATTTTGGTGCAAAAAGGCAGAAATTTTTTTTATTTTAATACAAAATTGCAGAAAATTTTCTTTTTTGGGGGCAAAAAGGCAGAAATCACTATATATTGGGGCAAAAATGCAGAAATTCCTCTTATTTTGAGGAAAAAAGGCGAAATTTCCCTTATTTGGGGGCAAAAAGAGAGAAATTTCTCTTATTTTGAGGCAAAATTGCAGAAATTTCACTTATTTCAGTGTAATAAGTCAGAAATTTTCCTTATTTTGGGGCAAAAAAGACAAAAATTCCCTTTGTTTTGGGGGAAAAAGACAGAAATTCCACTTTTTTAGAGGCAAAAAAGCAGAAATACCTTTTATTTTGGAGTAAAAATGAAGAAATTTCCCTTTTTTGTGGCAAAAGGTATACATTCCACTTATATTTGGGCTAGAAAGCAGAAATTACCCGTATTTTGGAGCAAAATTGCAGAAATTCCCCTAATTGTGGGGCAAAAAGGCAGAAATTCCCTATATGTTGGGGCAAAAAGACAGAAATTCTCCTTATTTTGGGGCAAAACTCAGAAATTCCACTTATTTTGGGGCAAAATTCCAGAAATTTCCCTTATTTTGGGGCAAAATTGCAGAAATTTCACTTATTTTGGGGCGAAATTGCAGAAATTTCACTTTTTTCATGGAAATAAAGGCAGAAAATTTCCTTATTTTGGGGCAAAAAGGCAGAAATTCCTCTTATTTTGAGGTAAAAAGGCTGAAATTCCCCTTATTTGGGGGCAAAAAGGCATAAATTTCCCTTATTTTGGGGCAAAATTGCAGAAATTTCACTTATTTCAGGGTAATAAGTCAGAAATTTTCCTTATTTTGGGGCAAAAAAGACAGAAATTCCCTTTGTTTTGGGATAAAAAGACAGAAATTCCACTTATTTAGAGGCAAAAAAGCAGAAATTCCACTTATTTTGGAGTAAAAATTAAGAGATTTCCCTTTTTTATGGCAAAAAGGTATGCATTCTTTTTATTTTCGGACAAAAAGGCAGAAATTCCCCGTATTTTGGAGCAAAATTGCAGAAATTTCACTTATTTCAGAATAAAAATGAGAAATTTTCTTATTTTGGGGCAAAAGGCAGAAATTCCCCTTATTTTATGGCAAAATTGCAGAAATTGCCTTTATTTGGGGACAAAAAACAGAAATTCCCTTTATTTTGGGGCAAAATTGCAGAAAATTTTTTTATTATGGGAAAAAATTGAAGATATTTCTTTTATTTTAAGGCAAAATTGCAGAAATTTCACTTATTTCAGAGAAAAAAACAAAAATCTTTCTTATTTTTGGCAAAATGCAGAAATTCCCATTATTTTGGGGCAAAAAGGCAGAAATTCACCTTATTTGGGGGTAAAATTGAAGACATGTCACATATTTCAGGGCATAAAGGCAGAAATTGCCCTTATTTGGGGGCAAAAAGGCAGAAATTCCCCTTATTTTGGGATAAAATTGCAGAAATTACCCTTGTTTGGGGGCAAAAAGGCAGAAAATCCCCTTAATTTCGGGCAAAAAGGCAGAAATTCCCTGTATTTTGGAGCAAAATTGCAGAAATTCTCCTAATATTGGGGCAAAAATGCAGAAATTCCCTTTATTTGGGGCAAATTGGCAGAAGTTCCCCTTATTTTCAGGAAAAGAGGCAGAAATTCCCATTATTTTGAAGCAAAATTGCAGAAACTCCCCTAATTTTGGGGCAAAAAGGCAGAAATTCCCTTTATTTTGGGGCAAAAATACAGAAATTCTCCTTATATCTGGGCAAAAATCAGAAATTTCCCTTATTTTGGAGCAAAATTTTAGAAATTTCTTTTATTTTGGTACAGAATTGGAGAAATTTTTCTTATTCTGTGGCAAAAAGGCAGAAATTGCTTTTATTTTGGTGCAAAATTGCAGAAATTTTTCTTATTTTGGGGCAAAAAGGCATAAATTTCCCATATTTTGGGGCAAAAATGTAGAAATTTTCTTTATTTTGAGGTAAAAAGGCTGAAATTTCCCTTATTTGGGGGCAAAAAGGCAGAAATTTCTCTTATTTTGGGGCAAAATTGCAGAAATTTCACTTATTTCAGAAAAAAAGGAAAAATTTTCTTATTTGGGGGCAAAAAGGCAGAAATTTCTTTTATTTTGGTGCAAAATTACAGAAATTTTCTTTATTTTGGGGCAAAAAAGACAGAAATTCCCTTTGTTTTGGGGGAAAAAGACAGAAATTCCACTTATTTAGAGGCAAAAAAGCAGAAATTCCCCTTATTTTGGAGCAAAAATGATGAAATTTCCCTTTTTCATGGCAAAAAGGTATGCATTCTTCTCATTTTCGGGCAAAAAGGCAGAAATTCCCTATATGTTGGGGCAAAAAGACAGAAATTCTCCTTATTTTGGGGCAAAACTCAGATATTCCACATATTTTGGGGCAAAATTCCATAAATTTCCCTTATTTTGGGGCAAAATTGCAGAAATATCACTTATTTTAAGGCAAAATTGGAGAAATTTCACTTATTTCAGAAGAAAAAAGCAGAAATTTTCTTGTTTTGGGGCAAAAAGGGAGAAATTTTTTTTATTTTTGTACAAAATTGCAGAAATTTTTCTTATTTTGGGGCAAGAAGGCAGAAATTTCCTATATTTTGGGGCAAAAATTCAGAAATTCCCCTTATTTTTAGGTAAAAAGGCTGAAATTCTCTTTATTTGGGAGCAAAAAGGCAGAAATTGCCCTGATTTTGTGGCAAAATTCCAGAAATTTCACTTATTTTAGGGTAATAAGTCAGAAATTTTTTATTTTGGGGCAAAAAGGCAGAAATTTCTTTTATTTTGGTACAAAATTACAGAAATTTTTCTTATTTTGGGGCAAAAAAGAAGAAATTTCCCTTGTTTTGGGGCAAAATTGCAGAAATTTCACTTATTTTGATGTAAAAAGGCTGAAATTCCCCTTATTTTGGGGCAAAATGGCAGAAGTTTTCCTTATTTTGGGGCAAAATTGCAGAAATTTCACTTATTTCAAGGTAATAAGTCAGAAATTTTCCTTATTTTGGGGCAAAAAAACAGAAATTCCTTGTTTTGGGGGAAAAAGACAGAAATTCCACTTATTTAGAGGCAAAAAAGCAGAAATTCCCCATATTTTGGAGCAAAATTGCAGAAATTCCCCTAATTGTGGGGCAAAAAGGCAGAAATTCCCTATATGTTAGGGCAAAACGACAGAAATTCTCCTCATTTGGGGGCAAAATTCAGAAATTCCATTTATTTTGGGGCAAAATTCCCAAAATTCCCCTTATTTTGGGGCAAAATTGCAGAAATTTCAATTATTTTGGGACAAAATTGCAGAAATTTCACTTTTTTCAGGGAAAAAAGGCCGAAATTTTCCGTTTTTAGGGGCAAAAAGGCAGAAATTCCTAATATTTTGAGGCAAAAATGCAGAAATTCCATTTATTTAGAGGCAAAAAAGCAGAAATTCCCCTTATTTTGGAGCAAAATTGCAGAAATTTCCCTTTTTATAGCCAAAAGGTATGCATTCTTCTTATTTTCAGGCAAAAAGGCAGAAATTCCCCGTATTTTGGAGTAAAATTGCAGAAATTCCCTATATGTTGGGGCAAAAAGACAGAAATTCTCCTTATTTTGGGGCAAAACTCAGAAATTCCACTTATTTTGGAACAAAATTTCAGAAATTTCCCTTATTTTTGGCCAAAATTGCAGAAATTTCACTTATTTTGGGGCAAAATTGCAGAAATTTCACTTATTTCAGGGAAAAAAAGCAGAAATTTTCTTATTTTGGGGCAAAAAGGCAGAAATGTCCCATATTTTGAGGCAAAAATGCAGAAATTCCCCTTATTTTGAGGTAAAAAGGCTGAAATTCCCCTTATTTGGGGGCAAAAAGGCAGAAATTTCCCATATTTTGGGGCAAAATTGCAGAAATTTAACTTATTTCAGGGTACTAAGTCAGAAATTTTTCTTACTTTGGGGCAAAAAAGACAAAAATTCCCTTTGTTTTCAGGGAAAAAGACAGAAATTCCACTTATTTAGAGGCAAAAATGCAGAAATTCCCCTTATTTTGAAGCAAAAATGAAGAAATTTCTATTTCTTATGGCAAAAAGGTATGCATTCTTCTTATTTTCGGGCAAAAAGGCAGAAATTCTTTGTATTTTGGAGCAAGATTGCAGAAATTCCCCTAATTGTGGGGCAAAAAGGCAGAAATCCCCTATATGTTGGGGCAAAAAGAAAGAAATTCTCCATATTTTGGGGCAAAATTTCAGAAATTTCCCTTATTTTGGAGCAAAATTGCAGAAATTTCACTTATTTCAAAGAAAAAAAAGCACAAATTTTCTTATTTTGGGGCAAAAAGGCAGAAATTTCATTTATTTTGGTACAAAATTGCAGAAATTTTTCTTAATTTGGGCAAAAATGCAGAAATTTCCCATATTTTTCGACAAAAATGCAGAAATTCCCCTTATTTTGAGGTAAAAAGGCTGAAATTCCCCTTATTTTGGGGCAAAAAGTTAGAAATTCCCCTTATTTTAAAGGAAAAAGACAGAAATTCCGTTTATTTTTGTGGAAAAGTCAGAAATTGCACTTATTTTGAGTCAAAAAGGCGGAAAATCCCCTTATTTTGGGGTAAACAATGAAGAAATTAACCTTTTTTATGGCAAAAAGGTATACATTCTTTTTATTTTCGAGCAAAATTGCAGAAATTTCCCTAATTATGGGGAAAAAAGGCAGAAATTCCCCGTAATTTGGAGCAAAATTGCAGAAATTCCCCTAATTTTGGGGCAAAAACGCAGAACGTCCCTTTATTTTGGGGTAAAACTGCAGAAATTTCACTTATTTCGCGGCAAAATGGCAGAAATTCCCTTTATTTTCGGAGAAAAAGGCAGAAAATCCCCGTATTTTAGAGCAAAATTGCAGAAATTTACCTAATTTTGGGGTAAAACATGCAGTAATTTTCTTTATTTTGGGGCAAAAAGGCAGAAATTTTCCTTATTTTGGGGCAAAAATCAAAAATATCCCTTATTTTGGGGCAAAATTTTAGAAATTTCTTTTATTTTGGTACAGAATTGCAGAAATTTTTCTTATTTTGTGGCAAAAAGGAAGAAATTTCCCATATTTTGGAACAAAAATGCAGAAATTCCCCTTATTTTGAGGTAAAAAGGCTGAAATTCCCCTTATTTCGGGGAAAAAGGCAGAAATTTCCCTTATTTTGGGGCAAAATTGCAGAAATTTCACTTATTTCAGGGTAATAAGTCAGAAATTTTCCTTACTTTGGGGCCAAAAGGACAAAAATTCCCTTTGTTTTGGGGGAAAAAGACAGAAATTCCACTTTTTTAGAGGCAAAAAAGCAGAAATTTCTCTTATTTTGGAGCAAAAATGAAGAAATTTCCCTTTTTTATGGCAAAAAGTTATGCATTCTTCTTATTTTCGGGCAAAAAGGCAGAAATTCCCCGTATTTTGGAGCAAAATTGCAGAAATTCCCCTAATTGTAGGGCAAAAAGGCAGAAATTCCCTATATGTTGGGGCAAAAAGACAGAAATTCTCATTATTTTGGGGCAAAACTCAGAAATTCCACTTATTTTGGCGCAAAATTCCAGAAATTTCCCTTATTTTGAGGCAAAATTGCAGAAATTTCACTTATTTTGGGGCAAAATTGCAAAAATTTCACTTATGTCAGAAAAAAAGCAGAAATTTTCTTATTTTGGTGCAAAAAGGCAGAAATTTCTAATATTTTGGTACAAAATTGCAGAAATTTTTCTTATTTTAGGGCAAAAAGGCAGAAATCTCCCATATTTTGGGGCAAAAATGCAGAAATTCCTCTTATTTTTAGGTAAAAAGGCTGAAATTCCCCTTATTTGGGGGCAAAAAGGCAGAAATTTCCCTTATTTTGAGGCAAAATTGCAGAAATTTCACTTATTTCAGAGAACAAAAGCAGAAATTTTCTTATTTTGGGGCAAAAAGGCAGAAATTTCTTTTATTTTGGTACAAAATTGCAGAAATGTTTCTTATTTTGGGGCAAAAAGGCAGAAATCTCCCATATTTTGGGGCAAAAAAGCAGAAATTTCCCTTATTTTGAGGTAAAAACGCTGAAATTCCCCTTATTTGGGGGCAAAAAGGCAGAAATTTCCCTTATTTTGAGGCAAAATTGCAGAAATTTCACTTATTTCAGAATAATAAGTCAGAAATTTTCCTTATTTTGGGGCAAAAAACAGAAATTCTCTTTGTTTTAAAGGAAAAAGACTGATATTCCACTTATTTAGAGGCTAAAAAGCAGAAATTCTTATTATTTTGGAGCAAAAATGAAGAAATTTTCCTTTTTTTTGTGGAAAAAGGTATACATTCCTCTAATTTTCGGGCTAAAAAGCAGAAATTCCCCGTATTTTGGAGCAAAATTGCAGAAATTCCCCTAATTGTGTGGAAAAAAGGCAGAAATTCCCTATATGTTAGGGCAAAAAGACAGAAATTCTTTTTATTTTGGGGCAAAACTCAGAAATTCCACTTACTTTGGGGCAAAATTCCAGAAATTTCCCTTATTTTGGGGCAAAATTGCAGAAATTTCACTTATTTTGGGGCGAAATTGCAGAAATTTCACTTTTTTCATGGAAAAAAAGGCAGAAATTTTTCTTATTTTGGGGCAAAAAGGCAGAAATTCCTAATATTTTGTGGCAAAAATTCAGAAATTCCTCTTATTTTGAGGTAAAAAGGCTGAAATTCCCCTTATTTGGGGGCAAAAAGGCATAAATTTCCCTTATTTTGGGGCAAAATTGCAGAAATTTCACTTATTTCAGGGTAATAAGTCAGAAATTTTCCTTATTGTGGGGCAAAAATGACAGAAATTCCCTTTGTTTTGGGATAAAAAGACAGAAATTCCACTTATTTAGAGGCAAAAAAGCAGAAATTCCACTTATTTTGGAGTAAAAATTAAGAGATTTCCCTTTTTTATGGCAAAAAGGTATGCATTCTTTTTATTTTCGGACAAAAAGGCAGAAATTCCCCGTATTTTGGAGCAAAATTGCAGAAATTTCACTTATTTCAGAATAAAAATGAGAAATTTTCTTATTTTGGGGCAAAAGGCAGAAATTCCCCTTATTTTATGGCAAAATTGCAGAAATTGCCTTTATTTGGGGACAAAAAACAGAAATTCCCTTTATTTTGGGGCAAAATTGCAGAAAATTTTTTTATTATGGGAAAAAATTGAAGATATTTCTTTTATTTTAAGGCAAAATTGCAGAAATTTCACTTATTTCAGAGAAAAAAACAAAAATCTTTCTTATTTTTGGCAAAATGCAGAAATTCCCATTATTTTGGGGCAAAAAGGCAGAAATTCACCTTATTTGGGGGTAAAATTGAAGACATGTCACATATTTCAGGGCATAAAGGCAGAAATTGCCCTTATTTGGGGGCAAAAAGGCAGAAATTCCCCTTATTTTGGGATAAAATTGCAGAAATTACCCTTGTTTGGGGGCAAAAAGGCAGAAAATCCCCTTAATTTCGGGCAAAAAGGCAGAAATTCCCTGTATTTTGGAGCAAAATTGCAGAAATTCTCCTAATATTGGGGCAAAAATGCAGAAATTCCCTTTATTTGGGGCAAATTGGCAGAAGTTCCCCTTATTTTCAGGAAAAGAGGCAGAAATTCCCATTATTTTGAAGCAAAATTGCAGAAACTCCCCTAATTTTGGGGCAAAAAGGCAGAAATTCCCTTTATTTTGGGGCAAAAATACAGAAATTCTCCTTATATCTGGGCAAAAATCAGAAATTTCCCTTATTTTGGAGCAAAATTTTAGAAATTTCTTTTATTTTGGTACAGAATTGGAGAAATTTTTCTTATTCTGTGGCAAAAAGGCAGAAATTGCTTTTATTTTGGTGCAAAATTGCAGAAATTTTTCTTATTTTGGGGCAAAAAGGCATAAATTTCCCATATTTTGGGGCAAAAATGTAGAAATTTTCTTTATTTTGAGGTAAAAAGGCTGAAATTTCCCTTATTTGGGGGCAAAAAGGCAGAAATTTCTCTTATTTTGGGGCAAAATTGCAGAAATTTCACTTATTTCAGAAAAAAAGGAAAAATTTTCTTATTTGGGGGCAAAAAGGCAGAAATTTCTTTTATTTTGGTGCAAAATTACAGAAATTTTCTTTATTTTGGGGCAAAAAAGACAGAAATTCCCTTTGTTTTGGGGGAAAAAGACAGAAATTCCACTTATTTAGAGGCAAAAAAGCAGAAATTCCCCTTATTTTGGAGCAAAAATGATGAAATTTCCCTTTTTCATGGCAAAAAGGTATGCATTCTTCTCATTTTCGGGCAAAAAGGCAGAAATTCCCTATATGTTGGGGCAAAAAGACAGAAATTCTCCTTATTTTGGGGCAAAACTCAGATATTCCACATATTTTGGGGCAAAATTCCATAAATTTCCCTTATTTTGGGGCAAAATTGCAGAAATATCACTTATTTTAAGGCAAAATTGGAGAAATTTCACTTATTTCAGAAGAAAAAAGCAGAAATTTTCTTGTTTTGGGGCAAAAAGGGAGAAATTTTTTTTATTTTTGTACAAAATTGCAGAAATTTTTCTTATTTTGGGGCAAGAAGGCAGAAATTTCCTATATTTTGGGGCAAAAATTCAGAAATTCCCCTTATTTTTAGGTAAAAAGGCTGAAATTCTCTTTATTTGGGAGCAAAAAGGCAGAAATTGCCCTGATTATGTGGCAAAATTCCAGAAATTTCACTTATTTTAGGGTAATAAGTCAGAAATTTTTTATTTTGGGGCAAAAAGTCAGAAATTTCTTTTATTTTGGTACAAAATTACAGAAATTTTTCTTATTTTGGGGCAAAAAAGAAGAAATTTCCCTTATTTTGGGGCAAAATTGCAGAAATTTCACTTATTTTGATGTAAAAAGGCTGAAATTCCCCTTATTTTGGGGCAAAATGGCAGAAGTTTTCCTTATTTTGGGGCAAAATTGCAGAAATTTCACTTATTTCAAGGTAATAAGTCAGAAATTTTCCTTATTTTGGGGCAAAAAAACAGAAATTCCTTGTTTTGGGGGAAAAAGACAGAAATTCCACTTATTTAGAGGCAAAAAAGCAGAAATTCCCCATATTTTGGAGCAAAATTGCAGAAATTCCCCTAATTGTGGGGCAAAAAGGCAGAAATGCCCTATATGTTAGGGCAAAACGACAGAAATTCTCCTCATTTGGGGGCAAAATTCAGAAATTCCATTTATTTTGGGGCAAAATTCCCAAAATTCCCCTTATTTTGGGGCAAAATTGCAGAAATTTCAATTATTTTGGGGCAAAATTGCAGAAATTTCACTTTTTTCAGGGAAAAAAGGCCGAAATTTTCCGTTTTTAGGGGCAAAAAGGCAGAAATTCCTAATATTTTGAGGCAAAAATGCAGAAATTCCATTTATTTAGAGGCAAAAAAGCAGAAATTCCCCTTATTTTGGAGCAAAATTGCAGAAATTTCCCTTTTTATAGCCAAAAGGTATGCATTCTTCTTATTTTCAGGCAAAAAGGCAGAAATTCCCCGTATTTTGGAGTAAAATTGCAGAAATTCCCTATATGTTGGGGCAAAAAGACAGAAATTCTCCTTATTTTGGGGCAAAACTCAGAAATTCCACTTATTTTGGAACAAAATTTCAGAAATTTCCCTTATTTTTGGCCAAAATTGCAGAAATTTCACTTATTTTGGGGCAAAATTGCAGAAATTTCACTTATTTCAGGGAAAAAAAGCAGAAATTTTCTTATTTTGGGGCAAAAAGGCAGAAATGTCCCATATTTTGAGGCAAAAATGCAGAAATTCCCCTTATTTTGAGGTAAAAAGGCTGAAATTCCCCTTATTTGGGGGCAAAAAGGCAGAAATTTCCCATATTTTGGGGCAAAATTGCAGAAATTTCACTTATTTCAGGGTACTAAGTCAGAAATTTTTCTTACTTTGGGGCAAAAAAGACAAAAATTCCCTTTGTTTTCAGGGAAAAAGACAGAAATTCCACTTATTTAGAGGCAAAAATGCAGAAATTCCCCTTATTTTGAAGCAAAAATGAAGAAATTTCTATTTCTTATGGCAAAAAGGTATGCATTCTTCTTATTTTCGGGCAAAAAGGCAGAAATTCTTTGTATTTTGGAGCAAGATTGCAGAAATTCCCCTAATTGTGGGGCAAAAAGGCAGAAATCCCCTATATGTTGGGGCAAAAAGAAAGAAATTCTCCATATTTTGGGGCAAAATTTCAGAAATTTCCCTTATTTTGGAGCAAAATTGCAGAAATTTCACTTATTTCAAAGAAAAAAAAAGCACAAATTTTCTTATTTTGGGGCAAAAAGGCAGAAATTTCATTTATTTTGGTACAAAATTGCAGAAATTTTTCTTAATTTGGGCAAAAATGCAGAAATTTCCCATATTTTTCGACAAAAATGCAGAAATTCCCCTTATTTTGAGGTAAAAAGGCTGAAATTCCCCTTATTTTGGGGCAAAAAGTTAGAAATTCCCCTTATTTTAAAGGAAAAAGACAGAAATTCCGTTTATTTTTGTGGAAAAGTCAGAAATTGCACTTATTTTGAGTCAAAAAGGCGGAAAATCCCCTTATTTTGGGGTAAACAATGAAGAAATTAACCTTTTTTATGGCAAAAAGGTATACATTCTTTTTATTTTCGAGAAAAATTGCAGAAATTTCCCTAATTATGGGGAAAAAAGGCAGAAATTCCCCGTAATTTGGAGCAAAATTGCAGAAATTCCCCTAATTTTGGGGCAAAAACGCAGAACGTCCCTTTATTTTGGGGTAAAACTGCAGAAATTTCACTTATTTCGCGGCAAAATGGCAGAAATTCCCTTTATTTTCGGAGAAAAAGGCAGAAAATCCCCGTATTTTAGAGCAAAATTGCAGAAATTTACCTAATTTTGGGGTAAAACATGCAGTAATTTTCTTTATTTTGGGGCAAAAAGGCAGAAATTTTCCTTATTTTGGGGCAAAAATCAAAAATATCCCTTATTTTGGGGCAAAATTTTAGAAATTTCTTTTATTTTGGTACAGAATTGCAGAAATTTTTCTTATTTTGTGGCAAAAAGGAAGAAATTTCCCATATTTTGGAACAAAAATGCAGAAATTCCCCTTATTTTGAGGTAAAAAGGCTGAAATTCCCCTTATTTCGGGGAAAAAGGCAGAAATTTCCCATATTTTGGGGCAAAATTGCAGAAATTTCACTTATTTCAGGGTAATAAGTCAGAAATTTTCCTTACTTTGGGGCCAAAAGGACAAAAATTCCCTTTGTTTTGGGGGAAAAAGACAGAAATTCCACTTTTTTAGAGGCAAAAAAGCAGAAATTTCTCTTATTTTGGAGCAAAAATGAAGAAATTTCCCTTTTTTATGGCAAAAAGTTATGCATTCTTCTTATTTTCGGGCAAAAAGGCAGAAATTCCCCGTATTTTGGAGCAAAATTGCAGAAATTCCCCTAATTGTAGGGCAAAAAGGCAGAAATTCCCTATATGTTGGGGCAAAAAGACAGAAATTCTCATTATTTTGGGGCAAAACTCAGAAATTCCACTTATTTTGGCGCAAAATTCCAGAAATTTCCCTTATTTTGAGGCAAAATTGCAGAAATTTCACTTATTTTGGGGCAAAATTGCAAAAATTTCACTTATGTCAGAAAAAAAGCAGAAATTTTCTTATTTTGGTGCAAAAAGGCAGAAATTTCTAATATTTTGGTACAAAATTGCAGAAATTTTTCTTATTTTAGGGCAAAAAGGCAGAAATCTCCCATATTTTGGGGCAAAAATGCAGAAATTCCTCTTATTTTTAGGTAAAAAGGCTGAAATTCCCCTTATTTGGGGGCAAAAAGGCAGAAATTTCCCTTATTTTGAGGCAAAATTGCAGAAATTTCACTTATTTCAGAGAACAAAAGCAGAAATTTTCTTATTTTGGGGCAAAAAGGCAGAAATTTCTTTTATTTTGGTACAAAATTGCAGAAATGTTTCTTATTTTGGGGCAAAAAGGCAGAAATCTCCCATATTTTGGGGCAAAAAAGCAGAAATTTCCCTTATTTTGAGGTAAAAACGCTGAAATTCCCCTTATTTGGGGGCAAAAAGGCAGAAATTTCCCTTATTTTGAGGCAAAATTGCAGAAATTTCACTTATTTCAGAATAATAAGTCAGAAATTTTCCTTATTTTGGGGCAAAAAACAGAAATTCTCTTTGTTTTAAAGGAAAAAGACTGATATTCCACTTATTTAGAGGCTAAAAAGCAGAAATTCTTATTATTTTGGAGCAAAAATGAAGAAATTTTCCTTTTTTTTGTGGACAAAGGTATACATTCCTCTAATTTTCGGGCTAAAAAGCAGAAATTCCCCGTATTTTGGAGCAAAATTGCAGAAATTCCCCTAATTGTGTGGAAAAAAGGCAGAAATTCCCTATATGTTAGGGCAAAAAGACAGAAATTCTTTTTATTTTGGGGCAAAACTCAGAAATTCCACTTACTTTGGGGCAAAATTCCAGAAATTTCCCTTATTTTGGGGCAAAATTGCAGAAATTTCACTTATTTTGGGGCGAAATTGCAGAAATTTCACTTTTTTCATGGAAAAAAAGGCAGAAATTTTTCTTATTTTGGGGCAAAAAGGCAGAAATTCCTAATATTTTGTGGCAAAAATTCAGAAATTCCTCTTATTTTGAGGTAAAAAGGCTGAAATTCCCCTTATTTGGGGGCAAAAAGGCATAAATTTCCCTTATTTTGGGGCAAAATTGCAGAAATTTCACTTATTTCAGGGTAATAAGTCAGAAATTTTCCTTATTGTGGGGCAAAAATGACAGAAATTCCCTTTGTTTTGGGATAAAAAGACAGAAATTCCACTTATTTAGAGGCAAAAAAGCAGAAATTCCACTTATTTTGGAGTAAAAATTAAGAGATTTCCCTTTTTTATGGCAAAAAGGTATGCATTCTTTTTATTTTCGGACAAAAAGGCAGAAATTCCCCGTATTTTGGAGCAAAATTGCAGAAATTTCACTTATTTCAGAATAAAAATGAGAAATTTTCTTATTTTGGGGCAAAAGGCAGAAATTCCCCTTATTTTATGGCAAAATTGCAGAAATTGCCTTTATTTGGGGACAAAAAACAGAAATTCCCTTTATTTTGGGGCAAAATTGCAGAAAATTTTTTTATTATGGGAAAAAATTGAAGATATTTCTTTTATTTTAAGGCAAAATTGCAGAAATTTCACTTATTTCAGAGAAAAAAACAAAAATCTTTCTTATTTTTGGCAAAATGCAGAAATTCCCATTATTTTGGGGCAAAAAGGCAGAAATTCACCTTATTTGGGGGGAAAATTGAAGACATGTCACATATTTCAGGGCATAAAGGCAGAAATTGCCCTTATTTGGGGGCAAAAAGGCAGAAATTCCCCTTATTTTGGGATAAAATTGCAGAAATTACCCTTGTTTGGGGGCAAAAAGGCAGAAAATCCCCTTAATTTCGGGCAAAAAGGCAGAAATTCCCTGTATTTTGGAGCAAAATTGCAGAAATTCTCCTAATATTGGGGCAAAAATGCAGAAATTCCCTTTATTTGGGGCAAATTGGCAGAAGTTCCCCTTATTTTCAGGAAAAGAGGCAGAAATTCCCATTATTTTGAAGCAAAATTGCAGAAACTCCCCTAATTTTGGGGCAAAAAGGCAGAAATTCCCTTTATTTTGGGGCAAAAATACAGAAATTCTCCTTATATCTGGGCAAAAATCAGAAATTTCCCTTATTTTGGAGCAAAATTTTAGAAATTTCTTTTATTTTGGTACAGAATTGGAGAAATTTTTCTTATTCTGTGGCAAAAAGGCAGAAATTGCTTTTATTTTGGTGCAAAATTGCAGAAATTTTTCTTATTTTGGGGCAAAAAGGCATAAATTTCCCATATTTTGGGGCAAAAATGTAGAAATTTTCTTTATTTTGAGGTAAAAAGGCTGAAATTTCCCTTATTTGGGGGCAAAAAGGCAGAAATTTCTCTTATTTTGGGGCAAAATTGCAGAAATTTCACTTATTTCAGAAAAAAAGGAAAAATTTTCTTATTTGGGGGCAAAAAGGCAGAAATTTCTTTTATTTTGGTGCAAAATTACAGAAATTTTCTTTATTTTGGGGCAAAAAAGACAGAAATTCCCTTTGTTTTGGGGGAAAAAGACAGAAATTCCACTTATTTAGAGGCAAAAAAGCAGAAATTCCCCTTATTTTGGAGCAAAAATGATGAAATTTCCCTTTTTCATGGCAAAAAGGTATGCATTCTTCTCATTTTCGGGCAAAAAGGCAGAAATTCCCTATATGTTGGGGCAAAAAGACAGAAATTCTCCTTATTTTGGGGCAAAACTCAGATATTCCACATATTTTGGGGCAAAATTCCATAAATTTCCCTTATTTTGGGGCAAAATTGCAGAAATATCACTTATTTTAAGGCAAAATTGGAGAAATTTCACTTATTTCAGAAGAAAAAAGCAGAAATTTTCTTGTTTTGGGGCAAAAAGGGAGAAATTTTTTTTATTTTTGTACAAAATTGCAGAAATTTTTCTTATTTTGGGGCAAGAAGGCAGAAATTTCCTATATTTTGGGGCAAAAATTCAGAAATTCCCCTTATTTTTAGGTAAAAAGGCTGAAATTCTCTTTATTTGGGAGCAAAAAGGCAGAAATTGCCCTGATTTTGTGGCAAAATTCCAGAAATTTCACTTATTTTAGGGTAATAAGTCAGAAATTTTTTATTTTGGGGCAAAAAGGCAGAAATTTCTTTTATTTTGGTACAAAATTACAGAAATTTTTCTTATTTTGGGGCAAAAAAGAAGAAATTTCCCTTGTTTTGGGGCAAAATTGCAGAAATTTCACTTATTTTGATGTAAAAAGGCTGAAATTCCCCTTATTTTGGGGCAAAATGGCAGAAGTTTTCCTTATTTTGGGGCAAAATTGCAGAAATTTCACTTATTTCAAGGTAATAAGTCAGAAATTTTCCTTATTTTGGGGCAAAAAAACAGAAATTCCTTGTTTTGGGGGAAAAAGACAGAAATTCCACTTATTTAGAGGCAAAAAAGCAGAAATTCCCCATATTTTGGAGCAAAATTGCAGAAATTCCCCTAATTGTGGGGCAAAAAGGCAGAAATTCCCTATATGTTAGGGCAAAACGACAGAAATTCTCCTCATTTGGGGGCAAAATTCAGAAATTCCATTTATTTTGGGGCAAAATTCCCAAAATTCCCCTTATTTTGGGGCAAAATTGCAGAAATTTCAATTATTTTGGGGCAAAATTGCAGAAATTTCACTTTTTTCAGGGAAAAAAGGCCGAAATTTTCCGTTTTTAGGGGCAAAAAGGCAGAAATTCCTAATATTTTGAGGCAAAAATGCAGAAATTCCATTTATTTAGAGGCAAAAAAGCAGAAATTCCCCTTATTTTGGAGCAAAATTGCAGAAATTTCCCTTTTTATAGCCAAAAGGTATGCATTCTTCTTATTTTCAGGCAAAAAGGCAGAAATTCCCCGTATTTTGGAGTAAAATTGCAGAAATTCCCTATATGTTGGGGCAAAAAGACAGAAATTCTCCTTATTTTGGGGCAAAACTCAGAAATTCCACTTATTTTGGAACAAAATTTCAGAAATTTCCCTTATTTTTGGCCAAAATTGCAGAAATTTCACTTATTTTGGGGCAAAATTGCAGAAATTTCACTTATTTCAGGGAAAAAAAGCAGAAATTTTCTTATTTTGGGGCAAAAAGGCAGAAATGTCCCATATTTTGAGGCAAAAATGCAGAAATTCCCCTTATTTTGAGGTAAAAAGGCTGAAATTCCCCTTATTTGGGGGCAAAAAGGCAGAAATTTCCCATATTTTGGGGCAAAATTGCAGAAATTTAACTTATTTCAGGGTACTAAGTCAGAAATTTTTCTTACTTTGGGGCAAAAAAGACAAAAATTCCCTTTGTTTTCAGGGAAAAAGACAGAAATTCCACTTATTTAGAGGCAAAAATGCAGAAATTCCCCTTATTTTGAAGCAAAAATGAAGAAATTTCTATTTCTTATGGCAAAAAGGTATGCATTCTTCTTATTTTCGGGCAAAAAGGCAGAAATTCTTTGTATTTTGGAGCAAGATTGCAGAAATTCCCCTAATTGTGGGGCAAAAAGGCAGAAATCCCCTATATGTTGGGGCAAAAAGAAAGAAATTCTCCATATTTTGGGGCAAAATTTCAGAAATTTCCCTTATTTTGGAGCAAAATTGCAGAAATTTCACTTATTTCAAAGAAAAAAAAGCACAAATTTTCTTATTTTGGGGCAAAAAGGCAGAAATTTCATTTATTTTGGTACAAAATTGCAGAAATTTTTCTTATTTTGGAGAAAAAGACAGAAATTCCGTTTATTTTTGTGGAAAAGTCAGAAATTGCACTTATTTTGAGTCAAAAAGGCGGAAAATCCCCTTATTTTGGGGTAAAAAATGAAGAAATTAACCTTTTTTATGGCAAAAAGGTATACATTCTTTTTATTTTCGAGCAAAATTGCAGAAATTTCCCTAATTATGGGGAAAAAAGGCAGAAATTCCCCGTAATTTGGAGCAAAATTGCAGAAATTCCCCTAATTTTGGGGCAAAAACGCAGAACGTCCCTTTATTTTGGGGTAAAACTGCAGAAATTTCACTTATTTCGCGGCAAAATGGCAGAAATTCCCTTTATTTTCGGAGAAAAAGGCAGAAAATCCCCGTATTTTAGAGCAAAATTGCAGAAATTTACCTAATTTTGGGGTAAAACATGCAGTAATTTTCTTTATTTTGGGGCAAAAAGGCAGAAATTTTCCTTATTTTGGGGCAAAAATCAAAAATATCCCTTATTTTGGGGCAAAATTTTAGAAATTTCTTTTATTTTGGTACAGAATTGCAGAAATTTTTCTTATTTTGTGGCAAAAAGGAAGAAATTTCCCATATTTTGGAACAAAAATGCAGAAATTCCCCTTATTTTGAGGTAAAAAGGCTGAAATTCCCCTTATTTCGGGGAAAAAGGCAGAAATTTCCCTTATTTTGGGGCAAAATTGCAGAAATTTCACTTATTTCAGGGTAATAAGTCAGAAATTTTCCTTACTTTGGGGCCAAAAGGACAAAAATTCCCTTTGTTTTGGGGGAAAAAGACAGAAATTCCACTTTTTTAGAGGCAAAAAAGCAGAAATTTCTCTTATTTTGGAGCAAAAATGAAGAAATTTCCCTTTTTTATGGCAAAAAGTTATGCATTCTTCTTATTTTCGGGCAAAAAGGCAGAAATTCCCCGTATTTTGGAGCAAAATTGCAGAAATTCCCCTAATTGTAGGGCAAAAAGGCAGAAATTCCCTATATGTTGGGGCAAAAAGACAGAAATTCTCATTATTTTGGGGCAAAACTCAGAATTCCAATTATTTTGGCGCAAAATTCCAGAAATTTCCCTTATTTTGAGGCAAAATTGCAGAAATTTCACTTATTTTGGGGCAAAATTGCAAAAATTTCACTTATGTCAGAAAAAAAGCAGAAATTTTCTTATTTTGGTGCAAAAAGGCAGAAATTTCTAATATTTTGGTACAAAATTGCAGAAATTTTTCTTATTTTAGGGCAAAAAGGCAGAAATCTCCCATATTTTGGGGCAAAAATGCAGAAATTCCTCTTATTTTTAGGTAAAAAGGCTGAAATTCCCCTTATTTGGGGGCAAAAAGGCAGAAATTTCCCTTATTTTGAGGCAAAATTGCAGAAATTTCACTTATTTCAGAGAACAAAAGCAGAAATTTTCTTATTTTGGGGCAAAAAGGCAGAAATTTCTTTTATTTTGGTACAAAATTGCAGAAATGTTTCTTATTTTGGGGCAAAAAGGCAGAAATCTCCCATATTTTGGGGCAAAAAAGCAGAAATTTCCCTTATTTTGAGGTAAAAACGCTGAAATTCCCCTTATTTGGGGGCAAAAAGGCAGAAATTTCCCTTATTTTGAGGCAAAATTGCAGAAATTTCACTTATTTCAGAATAATAAGTCAGAAATTTTCCTTATTTTGGGGCAAAAAACAGAAATTCTCTTTGTTTTAAAGGAAAAAGACTGATATTCCACTTATTTAGAGGCTAAAAAGCAGAAATTCTTATTATTTTGGAGCAAAAATGAAGAAATTTTCCTTTTTTTTGTGGAAAAAGGTATACATTCCTCTAATTTTCGGGCTAAAAAGCAGAAATTCCCCGTATTTTGGAGCAAAATTGCAGAAATTCCCCTAATTGTGTGGAAAAAAGGCAGAAATTCCCTATATGTTAGGGCAAAAAGACAGAAATTCTTTTTATTTTGGGGCAAAACTCAGAAATTCCACTTACTTTGGGGCAAAATTCCAGAAATTTCCCTTATTTTGGGGCAAAATTGCAGAAATTTCACTTATTTTGGGGCGAAATTGCAGAAATTTCACTTTTTTCATGGAAAAAAAGGCAGAAATTTTTCTTATTTTGGGGCAAAAAGGCAGAAATTCCTAATATTTTGTGGCAAAAATTCAGAAATTCCTCTTATTTTGAGGTAAAAAGGCTGAAATTCCCCTTATTTGGGGGCAAAAAGGCATAAATTTCCCTTATTTTGGGGCAAAATTGCAGAAATTTCACTTATTTCAGGGTAATAAGTCAGAAATTTTCCTTATTGTGGGGCAAAAATGACAGAAATTCCCTTTGTTTTGGGATAAAAAGACAGAAATTCCACTTATTTAGAGGCAAAAAAGCAGAAATTCCACTTATTTTGGAGTAAAAATTAAGAGATTTCCCTTTTTTATGGCAAAAAGGTATGCATTCTTTTTATTTTCGGACAAAAAGGCAGAAATTCCCCGTATTTTGGAGCAAAATTGCAGAAATTTCACTTATTTCAGAATAAAAATGAGAAATTTTCTTATTTTGGGGCAAAAGGCAGAAATTCCCCTTATTTTATGGCAAAATTGCAGAAATTGCCTTTATTTGGGGACAAAAAACAGAAATTCCCTTTATTTTGGGGCAAAATTGCAGAAAATTTTTTTATTATGGGAAAAAATTGAAGATATTTCTTTTATTTTAAGGCAAAATTGCAGAAATTTCACTTATTTCAGAGAAAAAAACAAAAATCTTTCTTATTTTTGGCAAAATGCAGAAATTCCCATTATTTTGGGGCAAAAAGGCAGAAATTCACCTTATTTGGGGGGAAAATTGAAGACATGTCACATATTTCAGGGCATAAAGGCAGAAATTGCCCTTATTTGGGGGCAAAAAGGCAGAAATTCCCCTTATTTTGGGATAAAATTGCAGAAATTACCCTTGTTTGGGGGCAAAAAGGCAGAAAATCCCCTTAATTTCGGGCAAAAAGGCAGAAATTCCCTGTATTTTGGAGCAAAATTGCAGAAATTCTCCTAATATTGGGGCAAAAATGCAGAAATTCCCTTTATTTGGGGCAAATTGGCAGAAGTTCCCCTTATTTTCAGGAAAAGAGGCAGAAATTCCCATTATTTTGAAGCAAAATTGCAGAAACTCCCCTAATTTTGGGGCAAAAAGGCAGAAATTCCCTTTATTTTGGGGCAAAAATACAGAAATTCTCCTTATATCTGGGCAAAAATCAGAAATTTCCCTTATTTTGGAGCAAAATTTTAGAAATTTCTTTTATTTTGGTACAGAATTGGAGAAATTTTTCTTATTCTGTGGCAAAAAGGCAGAAATTGCTTTTATTTTGGTGCAAAATTGCAGAAATTTTTCTTATTTTGGGGCAAAAAGGCATAAATTTCCCATATTTTGGGGCAAAAATGTAGAAATTTTCTTTATTTTGAGGTAAAAAGGCTGAAATTTCCCTTATTTGGGGGCAAAAAGGCAGAAATTTCTCTTATTTTGGGGCAAAATTGCAGAAATTTCACTTATTTCAGAAAAAAAGGAAAAATTTTCTTATTTGGGGGCAAAAAGGCAGAAATTTCTTTTATTTTGGTGCAAAATTACAGAAATTTTCTTTATTTTGGGGCAAAAAAGACAGAAATTCCCTTTGTTTTGGGGGAAAAAGACAGAAATTCCACTTATTTAGAGGCAAAAAAGCAGAAATTCCCCTTATTTTGGAGCAAAAATGATGAAATTTCCCTTTTTCATGGCAAAAAGGTATGCATTCTTCTCATTTTCGGGCAAAAAGGCAGAAATTCCCTATATGTTGGGGCAAAAAGACAGAAATTCTCCTTATTTTGGGGCAAAACTCAGATATTCCACATATTTTGGGGCAAAATTCCATAAATTTCCCTTATTTTGGGGCAAAATTGCAGAAATATCACTTATTTTAAGGCAAAATTGGAGAAATTTCACTTATTTCAGAAGAAAAAAGCAGAAATTTTCTTGTTTTGGGGCAAAAAGGGAGAAATTTTTTTTATTTTTGTACAAAATTGCAGAAATTTTTCTTATTTTGGGGCAAGAAGGCAGAAATTTCCTATATTTTGGGGCAAAAATTCAGAAATTCCCCTTATTTTTAGGTAAAAAGGCTGAAATTCTCTTTATTTGGGAGCAAAAAGGCAGAAATTGCCCTGATTTTGTGGCAAAATTCCAGAAATTTCACTTATTTTAGGGTAATAAGTCAGAAATTTTTTATTTTGGGGCAAAAAGGCAGAAATTTCTTTTATTTTGGTACAAAATTACAGAAATTTTTCTTATTTTGGGGCAAAAAAGAAGAAATTTCCCTTGTTTTGGGGCAAAATTGCAGAAATTTCACTTATTTTGATGTAAAAAGGCTGAAATTCCCCTTATTTTGGGGCAAAATGGCAGAAGTTTTCCTTATTTTGGGGCAAAATTGCAGAAATTTCACTTATTTCAAGGTAATAAGTCAGAAATTTTCCTTATTTTGGGGCAAAAAAACAGAAATTCCTTGTTTTGGGGGAAAAAGACAGAAATTCCACTTATTTAGAGGCAAAAAAGCAGAAATTCCCCATATTTTGGAGCAAAATTGCAGAAATTCCCCTAATTGTGGGGCAAAAAGGCAGAAATTCCCTATATGTTAGGGCAAAACGACAGAAATTCTCCTCATTTGGGGGCAAAATTCAGAAATTCCATTTATTTTGGGGCAAAATTCCCAAAATTCCCCTTATTTTGGGGCAAAATTGCAGAAATTTCAATTATTTTGGGGCAAAATTGCAGAAATTTCACTTTTTTCAGGGAAAAAAGGCCGAAATTTTCCGTTTTTAGGGGCAAAAAGGCAGAAATTCCTAATATTTTGAGGCAAAAATGCAGAAATTCCATTTATTTAGAGGCAAAAAAGCAGAAATTCCCCTTATTTTGGAGCAAAATTGCAGAAATTTCCCTTTTTATAGCCAAAAGGTATGCATTCTTCTTATTTTCAGGCAAAAAGGCAGAAATTCCCCGTATTTTGGAGTAAAATTGCAGAAATTCCCTATATGTTGGGGCAAAAAGACAGAAATTCTCCTTATTTTGGGGCAAAACTCAGAAATTCCACTTATTTTGGAACAAAATTTCAGAAATTTCCCTTATTTTTGGCCAAAATTGCAGAAATTTCACTTATTTTGGGGCAAAATTGCAGAAATTTCACTTATTTCAGGGAAAAAAAGCAGAAATTTTCTTATTTTGGGGCAAAAAGGCAGAAATGTCCCATATTTTGAGGCAAAAATGCAGAAATTCCCCTTATTTTGAGGTAAAAAGGCTGAAATTCCCCTTATTTGGGGGCAAAAAGGCAGAAATTTCCCATATTTTGGGGCAAAATTGCAGAAATTTAACTTATTTCAGGGTACTAAGTCAGAAATTTTTCTTACTTTGGGGCAAAAAAGACAAAAATTCCCTTTGTTTTCAGGGAAAAAGACAGAAATTCCACTTATTTAGAGGCAAAAATGCAGAAATTCCCCTTATTTTGAAGCAAAAATGAAGAAATTTCTATTTCTTATGGCAAAAAGGTATGCATTCTTCTTATTTTCGGGCAAAAAGGCAGAAATTCTTTGTATTTTGGAGCAAGATTGCAGAAATTCCCCTAATTGTGGGGCAAAAAGGCAGAAATCCCCTATATGTTGGGGCAAAAAGAAAGAAATTCTCCATATTTTGGGGCAAAATTTCAGAAATTTCCCTTATTTTGGAGCAAAATTGCAGAAATTTCACTTATTTCAAAGAAAAAAAAGCACAAATTTTCTTATTTTGGGGCAAAAAGGCAGAAATTTCATTTATTTTGGTACAAAATTGCAGAAATTTTTCTTATTTTGGAGAAAAAGACAGAAATTCCGTTTATTTTTGTGGAAAAGTCAGAAATTGCACTTATTTTGAGTCAAAAAGGCGGAAAATCCCCTTATTTTGGGGTAAAAAATGAAGAAATTAACCTTTTTTATGGCAAAAAGGTATACATTCTTTTTATTTTCGAGCAAAATTGCAGAAATTTCCCTAATTATGGGGAAAAAAGGCAGAAATTCCCCGTAATTTGGAGCAAAATTGCAGAAATTCCCCTAATTTTGGGGCAAAAACGCAGAACGTCCCTTTATTTTGGGGTAAAACTGCAGAAATTTCACTTATTTCGCGGCAAAATGGCAGAAATTCCCTTTATTTTCGGAGAAAAAGGCAGAAAATCCCCGTATTTTAGAGCAAAATTGCAGAAATTTACCTAATTTTGGGGTAAAACATGCAGTAATTTTCTTTATTTTGGGGCAAAAAGGCAGAAATTTTCCTTATTTTGGGGCAAAAATCAAAAATATCCCTTATTTTGGGGCAAAATTTTAGAAATTTCTTTTATTTTGGTACAGAATTGCAGAAATTTTTCTTATTTTGTGGCAAAAAGGAAGAAATTTCCCATATTTTGGAACAAAAATGCAGAAATTCCCCTTATTTTGAGGTAAAAAGGCTGAAATTCCCCTTATTTCGGGGAAAAAGGCAGAAATTTCCCTTATTTTGGGGCAAAATTGCAGAAATTTCACTTATTTCAGGGTAATAAGTCAGAAATTTTCCTTACTTTGGGGCCAAAAGGACAAAAATTCCCTTTGTTTTGGGGGAAAAAGACAGAAATTCCACTTTTTTAGAGGCAAAAAAGCAGAAATTTCTCTTATTTTGGAGCAAAAATGAAGAAATTTCCCTTTTTTATGGCAAAAAGTTATGCATTCTTCTTATTTTCGGGCAAAAAGGCAGAAATTCCCCGTATTTTGGAGCAAAATTGCAGAAATTCCCCTAATTGTAGGGCAAAAAGGCAGAAATTCCCTATATGTTGGGGCAAAAAGACAGAAATTCTCATTATTTTGGGGCAAAACTCAGAATTCCAATTATTTTGGCGCAAAATTCCAGAAATTTCCCTTATTTTGAGGCAAAATTGCAGAAATTTCACTTATTTTGGGGCAAAATTGCAAAAATTTCACTTATGTCAGAAAAAAAGCAGAAATTTTCTTATTTTGGTGCAAAAAGGCAGAAATTTCTAATATTTTGGTACAAAATTGCAGAAATTTTTCTTATTTTAGGGCAAAAAGGCAGAAATCTCCCATATTTTGGGGCAAAAATGCAGAAATTCCTCTTATTTTTAGGTAAAAAGGCTGAAATTCCCCTTATTTGGGGGCAAAAAGGCAGAAATTTCCCTTATTTTGAGGCAAAATTGCAGAAATTTCACTTATTTCAGAGAACAAAAGCAGAAATTTTCTTATTTTGGGGCAAAAAGGCAGAAATTTCTTTTATTTTGGTACAAAATTGCAGAAATGTTTCTTATTTTGGGGCAAAAAGGCAGAAATCTCCCATATTTTGGGGCAAAAAAGCAGAAATTTCCCTTATTTTGAGGTAAAAACGCTGAAATTCCCCTTATTTGGGGGCAAAAAGGCAGAAATTTCCCTTATTTTGAGGCAAAATTGCAGAAATTTCACTTATTTCAGAATAATAAGTCAGAAATTTTCCTTATTTTGGGGCAAAAAACAGAAATTCTCTTTGTTTTAAAGGAAAAAGACTGATATTCCACTTATTTAGAGGCTAAAAAGCAGAAATTCTTATTATTTTGGAGCAAAAATGAAGAAATTTTCCTTTTTTTTGTGGAAAAAGGTATACATTCCTCTAATTTTCGGGCTAAAAAGCAGAAATTCCCCGTATTTTGGAGCAAAATTGCAGAAATTCCCCTAATTGTGTGGAAAAAAGGCAGAAATTCCCTATATGTTAGGGCAAAAAGACAGAAATTCTTTTTATTTTGGGGCAAAACTCAGAAATTCCACTTACTTTGGGGCAAAATTCCAGAAATTTCCCTTATTTTGGGGCAAAATTGCAGAAATTTCACTTATTTTGGGGCGAAATTGCAGAAATTTCACTTTTTTCATGGAAAAAAAGGCAGAAATTTTTCTTATTTTGGGGCAAAAAGGCAGAAATTCCTAATATTTTGTGGCAAAAATTCAGAAATTCCTCTTATTTTGAGGTAAAAAGGCTGAAATTCCCCTTATTTGGGGGCAAAAAGGCATAAATTTCCCTTATTTTGGGGCAAAATTGCAGAAATTTCACTTATTTCAGGGTAATAAGTCAGAAATTTTCCTTATTGTGGGGCAAAAATGACAGAAATTCCCTTTGTTTTGGGATAAAAAGACAGAAATTCCACTTATTTAGAGGCAAAAAAGCAGAAATTCCACTTATTTTGGAGTAAAAATTAAGAGATTTCCCTTTTTTATGGCAAAAAGGTATGCATTCTTTTTATTTTCGGACAAAAAGGCAGAAATTCCCCGTATTTTGGAGCAAAATTGCAGAAATTTCACTTATTTCAGAATAAAAATGAGAAATTTTCTTATTTTGGGGCAAAAGGCAGAAATTCCCCTTATTTTATGGCAAAATTGCAGAAATTGCCTTTATTTGGGGACAAAAAACAGAAATTCCCTTTATTTTGGGGCAAAATTGCAGAAAATTTTTTTATTATGGGAAAAAATTGAAGATATTTCTTTTATTTTAAGGCAAAATTGCAGAAATTTCACTTATTTCAGAGAAAAAAACAAAAATCTTTCTTATTTTTGGCAAAATGCAGAAATTCCCATTATTTTGGGGCAAAAAGGCAGAAATTCACCTTATTTTGGGGTAAAATTGAAGACATGTCACATATTTCAGGGCATAAAGGCAGAAATTGCCCTTATTTGGGGGCAAAAAGGCAGAAATTCCCCTTATTTTGGGATAAAATTGCAGAAATTACCCTTGTTTGGGGGCAAAAAGGCAGAAAATCCCCTTAATTTCGGGCAAAAAGGCAGAAATTCCCTGTATTTTGGAGCAAAATTGCAGAAATTCTCCTAATATTGGGGCAAAAATGCAGAAATTCCCTTTATTTGGGGCAAATTGGCAGAAGTTCCCCTTATTTTCAGGAAAAGAGGCAGAAATTCCCATTATTTTGAAGCAAAATTGCAGAAACTCCCCTAATTTTGGGGCAAAAAGGCAGAAATTCCCTTTATTTTGGGGCAAAAATACAGAAATTCTCCTTATATCTGGGCAAAAATCAGAAATTTCCCTTATTTTGGACCAAAATTTTAGAAATTTCTTTTATTTTGGTACAGAATTGGAGAAATTTTTCTTACTCTGTGGCAAAAAGGCAGAAATTTCTTTTATTTTGGTGCAAAATTGCAGAAATTTTTCTTATTTTGGGGCAAAAAGGCATAAATTTCCCATATTTTGGGGCAAAAATGTAGAAATTTTCTTTATTTTGAGGTAAAAAGGCTGAAATTTCCCTTATTTGGGGGCAAAAAGGCAGAAATTTCTCTTATTTTGGGGCAAAATTGCAGAAATTTCACTTATTTCAGGGTACTGAGTCAGAAATTTTTCTTACTTTGGGGCAAAAAAGACAGAAATTCCCTTTGTTTTCAGGGAAAAAGTCAGAAATTCCACTTATTTAGAGGCAAAAATGCAGAAATTCCCCTTATTTTGGAGCAAAAATGAAGAAATTTCCCTTTTTTATGGCAAAAAGGTATGCATTCTTCTTATTTTCGGGCAAAAAGTCAGAAATTCCCCCTATTTTAGAGCAAAATTGCAGAAATTCCCCTTATTGTGGGGCAAAAAGGCAGAAATTCCCTATATGTTGGGGGGAAAAGACAGAAATTTTCCTTATTTTAGAGCAAAACTCAGAAATTTCATTTATTTTGGGGCAAAATTGCAGAAATTTCACTTATTTCAGAAAAAAAAGCAGAAATTTTCTTATTTTGGGGCAAAAAGGCAGAAATTTCTTTTATTTTGGTACAAAATTTCAGAAAATTTTCTTATTTTGCGGCAAAAAGGCAGAAATTTCTCATATTTTGGGGCAAAAATGCAGAAAATCCCCTTATTTTGAGGTAAAAAGGCTAAAATTCCCCTTATTTGGTTGCAAAAAGGCAGAAATTTCCCTTATTTTGGGGCAAAATTGCAGAAATTTCACTTATATCAGGGTAATAAGTCAGAAATTTTCCTTATTTTGGGGCAAAAAAGACACAAATTCCCTTTGTTTTGGGGGAAAAAGACAGAAATTCCACTTATTAAGAGGCAAAAAAGCAGAAATTCCCCTTATTTTGGAGCAAAAATGAAGAAATTTCCCTTTTTTATGGCAAAAAGGTATGCATTCTTCTTGTTTTCGGGCAAAAAGGCAGAAATTCCCCGTTTTTTGGAGCAAAATTGCAGAAATTCCCCTAATTTTGGGGCAAAAAGGCAGAAATTCCCTATATGTTAGGGCAAAACGACAGAAATTCTCCTTATTTTGGGGCAAAATTCAGAAATTCCATTTCTTTTGGTGCAAAATTCCCCAAATTTCCCTTATTTTGGGGCAAAATTGCAGAAAGTTCATTTATTTAGGGGCAAAATTGCAGAAATTTCACTTTTTTCAGGGAAAAAAGGCCGAAATTTTCCATTTTTGGGGGCAAAAAGGCAGAAATTCTTAATATTTGTGGCAAAAATGCAGAAATTTCCCTTATTTTGAGGTAAAAAGGCTGAAATTCCTCTTCTTTGGGGGCAAAAATGCAGAAATTTCTCTTATACTGGGGCAAAATTGCAGAAATTTCACTTATTTCAGGGTAATAATTCAGAAATTTTCCTTATTTTGGGGCAAAAAATACAGAAATTCCATTTGTATGGGGAGAAAAAGACAGAAATTCCATTTATTTAGAGGCAAAAAAGCAGAAATTCCCCTTATTTTGGAGCAAAATTGCAGAAATTTCCTTTTTATAGCAAAAAGGTATGCATTCTTCTTATTTTCAGGCAAAAAGGCAGAAATTCCCTGTATTTTGGAGTAAAAATTCAGAAATTCCCTTAATTGTAGGGCAAAAAGACAGAAATTCTCCTTATTTTGGGGCAAAACTCAGAAATTCCACTTATTTTAGAACAAAATTTCAGAAATTTCCCTTATTTTTGGCCAAAATTGCAGAAATTTCAATCATTTTGGGGCAAAATTGCAGAAATTTCACTTATTTCAGGGAAAAAAAGCAGAAATTTTCTTATTTTGGGGCAAAAAGGCAGAAATTTCCCATATTTTGAGGCAAAAATGCAGAAATTCCCCTTATTTTGAGGTAAAAAGGCTGAAATTCCCCTTATTTGGGGGCAAAAAGTCAGAAATTTCCCATATTTTGGGGCAAAATTGCAGAAATTTCACTTATTTCAGGGTACTAAGTCAGAACTTTTTCTTACTTTGGGGCAAAAAAGACAGAAATTCCCTTTGTTTTCAGGGAAAAAAACAGAAATTCCACTTATTTAGAGGCAAAATGCAGAAATTCCCCTTATTTTGGCGCAAAAATGAAGAAATTTCCCTTTTTTATGGCAAAAAGGTATGCATTCTTCTTATTTTCGGGCAAAAAGGCAGAAATTCCCCCTATTTTAGAGCAAAGTTGCAGAAATTCCCCTAATTATGGGGCAAAAAGGCAGAAATTCCCTATACGTTGGGGCAAAAAGACAGAAATTCTCCTTATTTTAAAGCAAAACTCAGAAATTTCACTTATTTTGCGGCAAAATTACAGAAATTTCACTTATTTCAGAAAAAAAAAGCAGAAATTTTCTTATTTTGGGGCAAAAAGGCAGAAATTTCTTTTATTTTGGTACAAAATTGCAGAAATTATTCTTATTTTGGGGCAAAAAAGCAGAAATTTCTCATATTTTGGGGCAAAATTGCAGAAAATTTCCTTATTTTGAGGTAAAAAGGCTAAAATTCCCCTTATTTGGTTGCAAAAAGGCAGAAATTTTCCTTATTTGGGGGAAAAATTGCAGAAATTTCACTTATTTCAGGGTAATAAGTCAGAAATTTTCTTTATTTTGGGGCAAAAAAAGACAGAAATTCTCTTTGTTTTGGGGGTAAAAGACAGAAATTCCACTTATTTAGAGGCAAAAAAGCAGAAATTCCCATTATTTTGGAGCAAAAATGAAGAAATTTCCCTTTTTATGGCAAAAAGGTATGCATTCTTCTTATTTTCGGGCAAAAAGGCAGAAATTCCCCCTATTTTAGAGCAAAATTGCAGAAATTCCCCTAATTGTGGGGCAAAAAAACAGAAATTCCCTATATGTTGGGGCAAAAAGATAGAAATTCTCCATATTTTGGGGCAAAACTCAGAAATTCCACTTATTTTGGGGCAAAATTCCAAAAATTTCCCTTATTTTGGGGCAAAATTGCAGAAATTTCACTTATTTAGGGGCAAAATTGCAGAAATTTCACTTATTTCAGGGGAAAAAGACAGAAATTTCTTTTATTTTGGTACAAAATTGCAAAAATTTTTCTTATTTTGGGCAAAAAGGCAGAAATTTCCCATATTTTGAGGCAAAAATGCAGAAATTTCACTTATTTCAGGGTAATAAGTCAGAAATTTTCCTTACTTTGGGGCAAAAAAGACAGAAATTCCCTTTGTTTTGGTGGAAAAAGACAGAAATTCCACTTATTTAGAGGCAAAAATGCAGAAATTCCCCTTATTTTGGAGCAAAAATGAAGAAATTTCCTTTTTTTATGGCAAAAAGGTATGCATTCTTCTTATTTTCGGGCAAAAAGGCAGAAATTCCCTTTGTTTTGGGGGAAAAAGACAGAAATTCCACTTATTTAGAGGCAAAAAAGCAGAAATTCCCCATATTTTGGAGCAAAATTGCAGAAATTCCCCTAATTGTGGGGCAAAAAGGCAGAAATTCCCTATATGTTAGGGCAAAACGACAGAAATTCTCCTCATTTGGGGGCAAAATTCAGAAATTCCATTTATTTTGGGGCAAAATTCCCCAAATTCCCCTTATTTTGGGGCAAAATTGCAGAAATTTCAATTATTTTGGGGCAAAATTGCAGAAATTTCACTTTTTTCAGGGAAAAAAGGCCGAAATTTTCCGTTTTTAGGGGCAAAAAGTCAGAAATTCCTAATATTTTGATGCAAAAATGCAGAAATTCCTCTTATTTTGAGGTAAAAAGGCTGAAATTCCCCTTATTTGGGGGCAAAAATGCAGAAATTTCTCTTATACTGGGGCAAAATTGCAGAAATTTCACTTATTTCAGGGTAATAATTCAGAAATTTTCCTTATTTTGGGGAAAAAAATACAGAAATTCCATTTGTATGGGTGGAAAAAGACAGAAATTCCATTTATTTAGAGGCAAAAAAGCAGAAATTCCCCATATTTTGGAGCAAAATTGCAGAAATTTCCCTTTTTATAGCCAAAAGATATGCATTCTTCTTATTTTCAGGCAAAAAGGCAGAAATTCCCCGTATTTTGGAGTAAAATTGCAGAAATTCCCTATATGTTGGGGCAAAAAGACAGAAATTCTCCTTATTTTGGGGCAAAACTCAGAAATTCCACTTATTTTGGAACAAAATTTCAGAAATTTCCCTTATTTTTGGCCAAAATTGCAGAAATTTCACTTATTTTGGGGCAAAATTGCAGAAATTTCACTTATTTCAGGGAAAAAAAGCAGAAATTTTCATATTTTGGAGCAAAAAGGCAGAAATTTCCCATATTTTGAGGCAAAAATGCAGAAATTCCCCTTATTTTGAGGTAAAAAGGCTGAAATTCCCCTTATTTGGGGGCAAAAAGGCAGAAATTTCCCATATTTTGGGGCAAAATTGCAGAAATTTCACTTATTTCAGGGTACTAAGTCAGAAATTTTTCTTACTTTGGGGCAAAAAAGACAGAAATTCCCTTTGTTTTCAGGGAAAAAGACAGAAATTCCACTTATTTAGAGGCAAAAATGCAGATATTCCCCTTATTTTGGAGCAAAAATGAAGAAATTTCCCTTTTTTATGGCAAAAAGGTATGCATTCTTCTTATTTTCGGGCAAAAAGGCAGAAATTCCCCCTATTTTAGAGCAAAATTGCAGAAATTCCCCTAATTGTGGGGCAAAAAGGCAGAAATTCCCTATATGTTGGGGCAAAATACAGAAATTCTCCTTATTTTGGTGAAAAACTCAGAAATTCCACTTATTTTGGGGCAAAATTGCAGAAATTTCCGTTATTTTGTGGCAGAATTGCAGAAATTTCACTTATTTTGGGGCAAAATTGCAGAAATTTCACTTTTTTCAGGGTAATAAGTCAGAAATTTTCCTTATTTTGGGGCAAAAAAGACAGAAATTCCCTATGTTCTGGGGGAAAAAGACAGTAATTCCACTTTTTTAGAGGCAAAAAAGCAGAAATTCCTTTTATTTTGGAGTAAAAATGAGGAAATTTCTTTTTTTTGTGGCAAAAGGTATACATTCCCTTTATTTTCGGGCAAAAAGGAAGAAATTCCCCGTATTTTGGAGCAAACTTGCAGATATTCCCCTAATTGTGGGGCAAAAAGGCAGAAATTCCCTATATGTTGGGGCAAAAAGACAGAAATTCTCCTTATTTTGGGGCAAAACTCAGAAATTCCACTTATTTTGGGGCAAAATTCCAGAAATTTCCCTTATTTTGGGGCAAAATTGCAGAAATTTCACTTATTTTCAGGCAAAATTACATAAATTTCACTTATTTCAGAAAAAAAGCAGAATTTTCTTATTTTGGTGCAAAAAGGCAGAAATTTCTTTTATTTTGTTACAAAATTGCAGAAATTTTTCTTATTTTGGGGCAAAAAGGCAGAAATCTCCCATATTTTAGGGCAAAAATGCAGAAATTCCTCTTATTTTGAGGTAAAAAGGCTGAAATTCCCCTTATTTGGGGGCAAAAGGGCAGAAATTTCCCTTATTTTGAGGCAAAATTGCAGAAATTTCACTTATTTCAGAGAAAAAAAGCAAAAACTTTTCTTATTTTAGGGCAAAATGCAGAAATTCCCATTATTTTGGGGCAAAAGGCAGAAATTCACCTTATTTTGTGGTAAAATTGCAGACATTTCACATATTTCAGGGCAAAAAGGTAGAAATTCCCCTTATTTGTGGGCAAAAACGCAGAAATTCCCCTTATTTTGGGATAAAATTGCAGAAATGTCCCTTGTTTGGGGGCAAAAAGGCAGAAAATCCCCTTAATTTTTGGCAAAAAAGCAGAAATTTCCCGTATTTTGGAGCAAAATTGCAGAAATTCCCCTAATATTGGGGCAAAAATGCAGAAATTCCTATTATTTGGGGCAAATCGGCAGAAGTTCCCCTTATTTTCGGAAAAAGAGGCAGAAATTCCCTGTATTTTGAAGCAAAATTGCAGAAACTCCCCTAATTTTGGGGCAAAAAGGCATAAATTTCTCATATTTTGGGGCAAAAATGCAGAAATTTTTCTTATTTTGAGGTAAAAAGGCTGAAATTCCCCTTATTTGGGGGCAAAAAAGAAGAATTTCTCTTATTTTGGGGCAAAATTGCAGAAATTTCACTTATTTCAGAGTAATAAGTCAGAAATTTTCGTTATTTTGGGGCAAAAAAAACAGAAATTCCCTTTGTTTTGGGGGGAAAAGACAGAAATTCCACTTTTTTAGAGGCAAAAAAGCAGAAATAACTTTTATTTTGGAGTAAAAATGTAGAAATTTCCCTTTTTTATGGCAAAAAGGTATGCATTCTTCTTATTTTCGGGCAAAAAGGCAGAAATTCCCCGTATTTTCGAGCAAAATTGCAAAAATTCCTCTAATTTTAGGGCAAAAAGGCAGAAATTCCCTATATGTTGGGGCAAAAAGACAGAAATTCTCCTTATTTTGGGGCAAAACTCAGAAATTCCACTTATTTTGGGGCAAAATTCTAGAAATTTTTCTTATTTTAAAGCAAAATTGCAGAAATTTCACTTATTTTTGGGTAAAATTGCAGAAATTTCACTTATTTCAGGGAAAAAAGGCAGAAATTTTTCTTATTTTGGGGCAAAAAGGAAAAATTTCCTAATATTTTGTGGCAAAAATGCCGAAATTCCCCTTATTTTGAGGTAAAAAAGCTGAAATTTCCCTTATTTGGGGGCAAAAAGGCAGAAATTTCCCTTATTTTGGGGCAAAATTGCAGAAATTTCACTTATTTCAGGGTAATAAGTCAGAAATTTTCCTTATTTTGGGGCCAAAAGGACAGAAATTCCCTTTGTTTTGGGGGAAAAAGACAGAAATTCCACTTATTTAGAGGCAAAAAAGCAGAAATTCCCCTTATTTTGGAGCAAAAATGAAGAAATTTCCCTTTTTTATGGCAAAAAGGTATGCATTCTTCTTATTTTCGGGCAAAAAGACAGAAATTCCCCGTATTTTGAAGCAAAATTGCAGAAATTCCCCTAATTGTGGGGCAAAAAAACAGAAATTCTCTATATGTTGGGGCAAAAAGACAGAAATTCTCCTTATTTTGGGGTAAAACTCAGAAATTCCACTTATTTTGGGGGCAAAATTCCAGAAATTTCTCTTATTTTGGGGCAAAATTGCAGAAATTTTACTTATTTTGGGGCAAAATTGCAGAAATTTCACTTATTTCAGAAAAATAAGCAGAATTTATTTATTTTGGTGCAAAAAGGCAGAAATTTTTTTTATTTTGGTACAAATTGCAGAAATTTTTCTTATTTTGGGGCAAAAAGGCAGAAATCTTCATATTTTGGGGCAAAAATGCAGAAATTCCTCTTATTTTGAGGTAAAAAGGCTGAAATTTCCCATATTTGGGGGCAAAAAGGAAGAAATTTCCCATATTTTGAGGCAAAATTGCAGAAATTTCACTTATTTCAGGATAATAAGTCAGAAATTTTCGTTATTTTGGGGCAAAAGAGACAGAAATTTCCTTTGTTTTGGGGGAAAAAAACAGAAATTCCACTTTTTTAGAGGCAAAAAAAGCAGAAATTCCTTTTATTTTGGAGTAAAAATGAAGAAATTTCCCTTTTTTGTGGCAAAATGTATACATTCCACTTATTTTTGGGCTAAAAAGCAGAAATTACCCGTATTTTGGAGCAAAATTGCAGAAATTCCCCTAATTGTGGGGCAAAAGGCAGAAATTCCCTATATGTTGGGGAAAAAGACAGAAATTCTCCTTATTTTGGGGCAAAACTCAGAAATTCCACTGATATTGGGGCAAAATTGCAGAAATTTCCCTTATTTTGGGGCAAAATTGCAGAAATTTCACTTATTTTGGGGCAAAATTGCAGAAATTTCACTTATTTCAGAAAAAAAAGCAGAAATTTTCTTATTTTGGTGCAAAAGGGCGGAAATTTCTTTTATTTTGGTACAAAATTGCAGAAATTTTTCTTATTTTGGGGCAAAAAGGCAGAAATCTCCCATATTTTGGGGCAAAAAAGCAGAAATTTCTCTTATTTTGAGGTAAAAAGGCTGAAATTCCCCTTATTTGAAGGCAAAAAGGCAGAAATTTCCCTTATTTTGGGGCAAAATTGCAGAAATTTCACGTATTTCAGGCTAATAAGTCAGAAATTTTCCTTATTTTGGGGCAAAAAAGACAGAAATTTTCTTTGTTTTGGGGGATAAAGACAGAAATACCACTTATTTAGAGGCAAAAAAACAGAAATTCCCCTTATTTTGGAGCAAAACTGAAGAAATTTCTATTTTTTATGGCAAAAGGGTATGCATTCTTCTTATTTTCGGGCAAAAAGGCAGAAATTCCCCGTATTTTGGAGCAAAATTGCAGAAATTCCCCTAATTGTGGGGCAAGAAGGGGGAAATTCCCTATATGTTGGGGCAAAAAGACAGAAATTCTCCTTATTTTGGGGCAAAACTCAGAAATTCCACTTATTTTGGGGCAAAATTCCAGAAATTTCCCTTATTTTGTGGCAAAATTGCAGAAATTTCCTTTACATTGGGGCAAAATTGTAGAAATTTCCCTTATTTTGGGGCAAAATTGCAGAAATTTCACTTATTTCATGGTAAAAAGGCAGAAATTTTCCTCATTTTGGGGCAAAAATGCAGAGATTCCAAATATTTTGTGGTAAAATTGCAAAAATTCCCCTTATTTTGAGGTAAAAAGGCAGAAATTCCCCTTATTTGAGGGCAAAAAGCAGAAATTTCCCTTATTCTGGGACAAAATTGCAGAAATTTCACTTATTTCAGGGTAATAAGTCAGAAATTTTCCTTATTTGGGGCAAAAAAGACAGAAATTCCTTTTGTTTTGGGGGAAAAAGTCAGAAATTCCACTTATTTAGAAACAAAAAAGCAGAAATTCCCCTTATTTTGGAGCAAAAATGAAGAAATTTCCTTTTTTTGTGGCAAAAGGTATGCATTCTTCTTATTTTCAGGCTAAAAAGCAGAAATTCCCCGTATTTTGGAGCAAAATTGCAGAAATTCCCCTAATTGTGGGACAAAAAGGCAGAAATTTGCTATATGTTGGGGCAAAAAGACAGAAATTCTTTTTATTTTGGGGCAAAACACAGAAATTCCACTTATTTTGGGACAAAATTCCAGAAATTTCACTTATTTTGGGGCAAAATTGCAGAAATTTCACTTATTTTGACAAAATTGCAGAAATTTCAATTATTTCAGAAAAAAAGCAGAAATTTTCTTACTTTGGTGCAAAAAGGCAGAAATTTCTTTTATTTTGGTACAAAATTGCAGAAATTTTTCTTATTTGGGGGCAAAAAGCAGAAATCCCCTATATTTTGGGGCAAAAATGCATAAATTCCTCTTATTTTGAGGTAAAAAGGCTGAAATTTCCCTTATTTGGGGGCAAAAAGACAGAAATTTCCCTTATTTTGAGGCAAAATTGCAGAAATTTCACTTATTTCAGGGTAATAAGTCAGAAATTTTCCTTATTTTGGGGCAAAAAACAGAAATTCCCTTTGTTTTGGGGGAAAAAGACAGAAATTCCACTTATTTAGAGGCAAAAAAGCAGAATTTCTTCTTTATTGGAGCAAAAATGAAGAAATTTATCTTTTTTTGTGGCAAAAGGTATACATTCCTCTTATTTTCAAGCTAAAAAGCAGAAATTCCCCGTATTTTGTATCAAAATTGCAGAAATTCCCCTTATTTTGGAGCAAAAATAAAGAAATTTCCCTTTTTTATGGTAAAAAGGTATGCATTCTTCTTATTTTCGGGCAAAAAGGCAGAAATTCCCCGTATTTTGGAGCAAAATTGCAGAAATTCCCCTAATTGTGGGGCAAAAAGGCAGAAATTCCCTATATGTTGGGGCAAAAAGACAGAAATTCTCCTTATTTTGGGGCAAAACTCAGAAATTCCACTTATTTTGGTGCAAAATTCCAGAAATTTCCCTTATTTTAGGGCAAAATTGCAGAAATTTCACTTATTTTGGGGCAAAATTGCAGAAATTTCACTTATTTCAGAAAAAAAGCAGAATTTATTTATTTTGGTGCAAAAAGGCAGAAATTTCTTTTATTTTGGTACAAAATTGCAGAAATTTTTCTTATTTTGGGGCAAAAAGGCAGAAATCTCCCATATTTTGTGGCAAAAATGCAGAAATTTCTCTTATTTTGTGGTAAAAAGGCTGAAATTCCCCTTATTTGGGGGCAAAAAGGCAGAAATTTCCCTTATTTTGAGGCAAAATTGCAGAAATTTCACTTATTTCAGGGTAATAAGTCAGAAATTTTCCTTATTTTGGGGCAAAAAACACAGAAATTCCCTTTGTTTTGTGGGAAAAAGACAGAAATTCCACTTTTTTAGAGGCAAAAAAGCAGAAATTCCTTTTATTTTGGAGTAAAAATGAAGAAATTTCCCTTTTTTGTGGCAAAATGTATACATTCCACTTATTTTTGGGCTAAAAAGCAGAAATTACCCGTATTTTGGAGCAAAATTGCAGAAATTCCCCTAATTGTGGGGCAAAAGGCAGAAATTCCCTATATGTTGGGGAAAAAGACAGAAATTCTCCTTATTTTGGGGCAAAACTCAGAAATTCCACTGATATTGGGGCAAAATTGCAGAAATTTCCCTTATTTTGGGGCAAAATTGCAGAAATTTCACTTATTTTGGGGCAAAATTGCAGAAATTTCACTTATTTCAGAAAAAAAAGCAGAAATTTTCTTATTTTGGTGCAAAAGGGCGGAAATTTCTTTTATTTTGGTACAAAATTGCAGAAATTTTTCTTATTTTGGGGCAAAAAGGCAGAAATCTCCCATATTTTGGGGCAAAAAAGCAGAAATTTCTCTTATTTTGAGGTAAAAAGGCTGAAATTCCCCTTATTTGAAGGCAAAAAGGCAGAAATTTCCCTTATTTTGGGGCAAAATTGCAGAAATTTCACGTATTTCAGGCTAATAAGTCAGAAATTTTCCTTATTTTGGGGCAAAAAAGACAGAAATTTTCTTTGTTTTGGGGGATAAAGACAGAAATACCACTTATTTAGAGGCAAAAAAACAGAAATTCCCCTTATTTTGGAGCAAAACTGAAGAAATTTCTATTTTTTATGGCAAAAGGGTATGCATTCTTCTTATTTTCGGGCAAAAAGGCAGAAATTCCCCGTATTTTGGAGCAAAATTGCAGAAATTCCCCTAATTGTGGGGCAAGAAGGGGGAAATTCCCTATATGTTGGGGCAAAAAGACAGAAATTCTCCTTATTTTGGGGCAAAACTCAGAAATTCCACTTATTTTGGGGCAAAATTCCAGAAATTTCCCTTATTTTGTGGCAAAATTGCAGAAATTTCCTTTACATTGGGGCAAAATTGTAGAAATTTCCCTTATTTTGGGGCAAAATTGCAGAAATTTCACTTATTTCATGGTAAAAAGGCAGAAATTTTCCTCATTTTGGGGCAAAAATGCAGAGATTCCAAATATTTTGTGGTAAAATTGCAAAAATTCCCCTTATTTTGAGGTAAAAAGGCAGAAATTCCCCTTATTTGAGGGCAAAAAGCAGAAATTTCCCTTATTCTGGGACAAAATTGCAGAAATTTCACTTATTTCAGGGTAATAAGTCAGAAATTTTCCTTATTTGGGGCAAAAAAGACAGAAATTCCTTTTGTTTTGGGGGAAAAAGTCAGAAATTCCACTTATTTAGAAACAAAAAAGCAGAAATTCCCCTTATTTTGGAGCAAAAATGAAGAAATTTCCTTTTTTTGTGGCAAAAGGTATGCATTCTTCTTATTTTCAGGCTAAAAAGCAGAAATTCCCCGTATTTTGGAGCAAAATTGCAGAAATTCCCCTAATTGTGGGACAAAAAGGCAGAAATTTGCTATATGTTGGGGCAAAAAGACAGAAATTCTTTTTATTTTGGGGCAAAACACAGAAATTCCACTTATTTTGGGACAAAATTCCAGAAATTTCACTTATTTTGGGGCAAAATTGCAGAAATTTCACTTATTTTGACAAAATTGCAGAAATTTCAATTATTTCAGAAAAAAAGCAGAAATTTTCTTACTTTGGTGCAAAAAGGCAGAAATTTCTTTTATTTTGGTACAAAATTGCAGAAATTTTTCTTATTTGGGGGCAAAAAGCAGAAATCCCCTATATTTTGGGGCAAAAATGCATAAATTCCTCTTATTTTGAGGTAAAAAGGCTGAAATTTCCCTTATTTGGGGGCAAAAAGACAGAAATTTCCCTTATTTTGAGGCAAAATTGCAGAAATTTCACTTATTTCAGGGTAATAAGTCAGAAATTTTCCTTATTTTGGGGCAAAAAACAGAAATTCCCTTTGTTTTGGGGGAAAAAGACAGAAATTCCACTTATTTAGAGGCAAAAAAGCAGAATTTCTTCTTTATTGGAGCAAAAATGAAGAAATTTATCTTTTTTTGTGGCAAAAGGTATACATTCCGCTTATTTTCAAGCTAAAAAGCAGAAATTCCCCGTATTTTGTATCAAAATTGCAGAAATTCCCCTTATTTTGGAGCAAAAATAAAGAAATTTCCCTTTTTTATGGTAAAAAGGTATGCATTCTTCTTATTTTCGGGCAAAAAGGCAGAAATTCCCCGTATTTTGGAGCAAAATTGCAGAAATTCCCCTAATTGTGGGGCAAAAAGGCAGAAATTCCCTATATGTTGGGGCAAAAAGACAGAAATTCTCCTTATTTTGGGGCAAAACTCAGAAATTCCACTTATTTTGGTGCAAAATTCCAAAAATTTCACTTATTTTGGGGCAAAATTGCAGAAATTTCACTTATTTCAGAAAAAAAGCAGAATTTATTTATTTTGGTGCAAAAAGGCAGAAATTACTTTTATTTTGGTACAAAATTGCAGAAATTTTTCTTATTTTGGGGCAAAAAGGCAGAAATCTCCCATATTTTGTGGCAAAAATGCAGAAATTTCTCTTATTTTGTGGTAAAAAGGCTGAAATTCCCCTTATTTGGGGGCAAAAAGGCAGAAATTTCCCTTATTTTGAGGCAAAATTGCAGAAATTTCACTTATTTCAGGGTAATAAGTCAGAAATTTTCCTTATTTTGGGGCAAAAAACACAGAAATTCCCTTTGTTTTGGGGGAAAAAGACAGAAATTCCACTTTTTTAGAGGCAAAAAAGCAGAAATTCCTTTTATTTTGGAGTAAAAATGAAGAAATTTCCCTTTTTTGTGGCAAAATGTATACATTCCACTTATTTTTGGGCTAAAAAGCAGAAATTACCCGTATTTTGGAGCAAAATTGCAGAAATTCCCCTAATTGTGGGGCAAAAGGCAGAAATTCCCTATATGTTGGGGAAAAAGACAGAAATTCTCCTTATTTTGGGGCAAAACTCAGAAATTCCACTTATTTTGGGGCAAAATTCCAGAAATTTCCCTTATTTTGTGGCAAAATTGCCGAAATTTCACTTATTTTGGGGCAAAATTGCAGAAATTTCACTTATTTCATGGTAAAAAGGCAGAAATTTTCCTCATTTTGAGGCAAAAAGGCAGAGATTCCAAATATTTTGTGGTAAAATTGCAAAAATTCCCCTTATTTTGAGGTAAAAAGGCAGAAATTCCCCTTATTTGGGGGCAAAAAGCAGAAATTTCCCTTATTCTGGGACAAAATTGCAGAAATTTCACTTATTTCAGGGTAATAAGTCAGAAATTTTCCTTATTTGGGGCAAAAAAGACAGAAATTCCTTTTGTTTTGGGGGAAAAAGTCAGAAATTCCACTTATTTAGAAGCAAAAAAGCAGAAATTCCCCTTATTTTGGAGCAAAAATGAAGAAATTTCCTTTTTTTGTGGCAAAAGGTATGCATTCTTCTTATTTTCAGGCTAAAAAGCAGAAATTCCCCGTATTTTGGAGCAAAATTGCAGAAATTCCCCTAATTGTGGGACAAAAAGGCAGAAATTCCATATATGTTTGGGCAAAAAGACAGAAATTCTCCTTATTTTAGAGCAAAACTCAGAAATTTCACTTATTTTGACGCAAAATTGCAGAAATTTCACTTATTTCAGAAAAAAAAGCAGAAATTTTCTTAATTTGGGGCAAAAAGGCAGAAATTTCTCATATTTTGGGGCAAAAATGCAGAAAATCCCCTTATTTTGAGGTAAAAAGTCTAAAATTCCCCTTATTTGGTTGCAAAAAGCAGAAATTTCCCTTATTTTGGGGCAAAATTGCAGATATTTCATTTATTTCAGGGTAATAAGTCAGAAATTTTCCTTATTTTGGGGCAAAAAAGACACAAATTCTCTATGTTTTGGGGGAAAAAGACAGAAATTCCACTTATTTAGAGGCAAAAAAGCAGAAATTCCCCTTATTTTGGAGCGAAAATGAAGAAATTTCCCTTTTTTATGGCAAAAAGTTATGCATTCTTCTTATTTTCGGTCAAAAAGACAGAAATTCCCCGTATTTTTTAGCAAAATTGCAGAAATTCCCCTAATTGTGGGGCAAAAAGGCAGAAATTCCCTATGTGTTGGGGCAAAAAGACAGAAATTCTACTTATTTTGGGGCAAAACTCAGAAATTCCACTTATTTTGGGGCAAAATTCCAAAAATTTCCCTTATTTTGGGGCAAAATTGCAGAAATTTCACTTATTTTGGGGCAAAATTGCAGAAATTTCACTTATTTCAGGGAAAAAAAGACAGAAATTTCTTTTATTTTGGTACAAAATTGCAGAAATTTTTTTTATTTTTTGCAAATGCAGAAATTTCCCATATTTTGGGGCAAAAATGCAGAAATTCCCCTTATTTTGAGGTAAAAATGCTGAAATTCCCCTTATTTTGGGGCAAAAAGCAGACATTTCCCTTATTTTGGGCAAAAATTACAGAAATTTCACTTATTTTGAGTCAAAAAGGCAGAAAATCCAATTATTTTGGGGTAAAAATGAAGAAATTCCCCTTGTTTTGAGGTAAAAAGGCTGAAATTCCCCTTTTTTGAGGCAAAAAGGCAGAAATTTCCCGTATTTTGGGGCAAAATTGCAGAAATTCCTCTAATTTTGGGGCAAAAACGCAGAACTTCCCCTTATTTTGGGGTAAAACTGCAGAAATTTCACTTATTTCGCGGCAAAATGGCAGAAATTCACTTCATTTTCGGCGAAAAGGGAGAAAATTCCCGTATTTTGGAGCAAAATTGCAGAAATTCACCTAATTTTGGGGTAAAAGATGCAGTAATTTTCTTTATTTTAAGGCAAAAAGGCAGAAATTCCCCTTATTTTGTGGCAAAAATCAGAAATTCCCCTTATTTTAGAAAAAATTGCAGAAATTTCCTTTATTATGGGGAAAAATTGCAGAAATTTCTTTTATTGTAAGGCAAAATTGCAGAAATTTCATTTATTTCAGAGAAAAAAACAAAAATTTTTTTTATTTTAGGGCAAAATGCAGAAATTTCCATTATTTTGGGGATCAAAGACAGAAATTCACCTTCTTTTGGGGTAAAATTTCAAACATTTCACATATTTCAGGGCAAAAAGGCAGAAATTCCCCTTATTTGGGGGTAAAAAGGCAGAAATTCTTCATATTTTGGGTTAAAATTGCAGAAATTTCCCTTGTTTGGGGGCAAAAAGGCAGAAAATCCCCTTAATTTTGGGCAAAAAGGCAGAAATTCCCCGTATTTTGGAGCAAAATTGCAGAAATTCCCCTAATTGTCGGGCAAAAAGGCAGAAATTCCCGATATGTTGGGGCAAAGAGACAGAAATTCTCCTTATTTTCGGGCAAAACTCAGAAATTCCATTTATTTTGGGGCAAAATTCCAGAAATTTCCCTTATTTTGGGGCAAAATTGCAGAAATTTCACTTATTTCAGGGCAAAATTCAAAAATTGCTTTTATTTTGGGGCAAAAAGACAGAAATTCCGTTTACTTTTGGGTAAAAAGGCAGAAATTTCACTTATTTTGAGGTAAGAAGGCAGAAATTCCTCTTATTTTGCAGCAAAAATGAAGAAATTTCCCTTTTTTGTGGCAAAAGGTATACAGTCCCCTTATTTTCGGGCAAAAAAGCAGAAATTCCCCGTATTTTGGAGCACAATTGCAAAAAATCCCCTAATTGTGGGGCAAAAAGGCAGAAATTCCCATTATTTTGATGGCAAAAAGGCAGGAATTCACCTTGTTTTGGGCTAAAATTGCAGAAATTTCACATATTTCAGGGCAAAAAGGCAGAAATTTCCCTTCATTTGGGGCAAAAATGAAGAAATTTCCCTTTTTTATGGCAAAAAGGTATGCATTCCCCTTATTTTCGGCAAAAAGGCAGAAATTCCCCGTATTTTGGAGCAAAATTTCAGAAATTCCCCTAATTGTGGGGCAAAAAGGCAGAAATTCTCTTTATTTTGGGGCAAAACTCAGAAATTCCACTTATTTTGGGGCAAAATTCCAGAAATTTCCCTTATTTTTGGCCAAAATTGCAGAAATTTCACTTATTTTGGGGCAAAATTGCAGAAATTTCACTTATTTCAGGTAAAAATGGCAGAAATTTTTCTTATTTTGGGGCAAAAAGGCAGAATTTCCTAATATTTTGTGGCAAAAATGCAGAAATTCCCCTTATTTTGAGGTAAAAAGGCTTAAATTCCCCTTATTTGGGGGCAAAAAGGCAGAAATTTTTCTTATTTTGGGGCAAAATTGCAGACATTTCACTTATTTCAGGGTAATAAGTCAGAAATTTTCCTTATTTTGGGGCAAAAAAGACAGAAATTCCCTTTGTTTTGGGGGGAAAATACAGAAATTCCACTTCTTTGAAGGCAAAAAGGCAGAAATTCCCCTTATTTTGGAGCAAAAATGAAGAAATTCCCCTAATTGTTGGGCAAAAAGGCAGAAATTCCCTATATGTTGGGGCAAAAAGACAGAAATTCTCCTTATTTTGGGGCAAAACTCAGAAATTCCACTTATTTTGGGGCAAAATTGCAGGAATTTACCTTATTTTGGGGCAAAATTGCAGAAATTTCCCTTATTTGGGGCAAAATAGCAGAAATTTCACTTATTTTCAGGTAAAAAGGCTGAAATATCCTTTATTTTGGGGCAAAAAGGAAGAAATTCCCCTTATTTTGGGGCAAAATTGCCGAAATTTTCCTTATTTTGAAGCAAAAAGGCTGAAATTTTTATTTTGAGGTAAAATGCTGAAATTCCCCATATTTTGGGGAAAAAGGCAAAACTTCTTCTTATTTTGGGACAAAGAGGCACAAATTTCCCTTATTTTCGGGCAAAATTGCAGAAATTTCATTTATTTCAGGGCAAAAAGTCAGAAATTCCTTTTATTTTGGGGCAAAGAGCAGAAATTTCTTTTATTATGGTACAAAATTGAAGAAATTTTTTTTATTATGAAACAAAAAGGCAGAAAATTCCCCTTATTTTGAGGCAAAAAGCAGAAATTATTCTTATTTTGAGGTAAAATGCAGAAATTCTTTTTATTTTGGGGCTAAAAGGCAGAAATTCCCCGTATTTTGAAGCAAAATTGCAGAAATTCTCATAATTTTTGGGCAAAAAGGCAGAAATTCCCCTTATTTTGGGGCAAAAATACAGAAAATCTCCTTTATCGGGAGCAAACAGTCAGAAATTCCCTTTATTTTGGGGCAAAATTGCAGAAATTTCCCTTATTTTGGGGCAAATTTGCAGAAATTTCCCTTATTTTGGGGCAAATTTGCAGAAATTTCCCTTATTTTGGGGCAAAATTGCAGAAATTTCCCTTATTTTGGGGCAAAATTGCAGAAATTTCACTTATTTCAAGGAAAAAAGGCGGAAATTTTTTTTGGGGGGCAAAAAGGCAGAAATTTCTTTTATTTTGGTACAAAATTGCAGAAATTTTTCTTATTTTGGGGCAAAAAGTCAGAAATTCCCCATATTTTGGGGCAAAAAGGCAGAAATTCCCTTTATTTTTAGGTAAAAAGGCTGAAATTCCCCTTATTTTGGGGCAAAAAGACAGAAATTTCGTTTATTTTGGGGAAAAGGCAGAAATTGCACTTATTTTGAGTCAAAAAGGTGGAAAATCCCCTTATTTTGGGGCAAAAATGAAGAAATTTGCTTTTTTTATGGCAAAAAGGTATACATTCCCTTTATTTTCGGGCAAAAAGGCAGAAATTACCCGTATTTTGGAGCAAAATTGCAGAAATTCCTCTAATTTTTGGGCAAAAAGGCAGAAATTCCCCTTATTTTGGGGTAAAACTGCAGAAATTTCACTTATTTTACGGCAAAAAGTCAGAAATTCCCCTTATTTTCGGCAAAAAAGGCAGAAAATCCCCTTATTTTAGGGCAAAATTGTAGAAATTTCCCTTATTTGGGGGCAAAAACAGAAATTCCCCTTCTTTTGAGGCAAAATTGCAGAAATTTCCCTTATTATGGGGAAAAATTGCAGAAATTTCCCTTATTTTAGGACAAAATTGCAGAAATTTCACTTATTTCAGAGAAAAAATGCAAAAATTTTTCTTATTTTGGGGCAAAAAGGCAGAAATTCCAATTATTTTGGGGCAAAAAGGCAGAAATTCACCTTATTTTGGGTTAAAATATCAGAAATTTCACATATTTCAGAGCAAAATGGCAGAAATTCCCCTTATTTGGGGGCAATAAGGCAGAAATTTCCCTTCTTTTGGGATAAAATTGCAGAAATTTCCCTTATTTGGGGGCAAAAAGGCAGAAAATCCACTTAATTTCGGGTAAAAAGGCAGAAATTCCTCGTATTTTGAAGCAAAATTGCAGAAACTCCCCTAATTTTGGGGCAAAAAGGCAGAAATTCCCTTTATTTTGGGGCAAAAATAGAGAAATTCTCCTTATTTTGGTGCAAAAATCAGAAATTTCCCTTATTTTTGGGCAAAATTATAGAAATTTCTTTTATTTTGTTCCAGACTTGCAGAAATTTTTCTTATTTTGTGGCAAAAAGGCTAAAATTCTACTTATTTTGAGGTAAAATCCTGAAATTCCACATATTTTGGGGCAAAAAGGCAGAAATTCCACTCATTTGGGGGCAAAAAGGCACATATTTCCCTTATTTTCGGGCATAATTGCAGGAATTTCATTTATTTCAGGGCAAAAAGTCAGAAATTCCTTTTATTTTGGGGCAAAAAGCAGAAATTTCTTTTATTATGGTACAAAATTGAAGAAATTTTTCGTATTTTGAAACAAAAAGGCAGAAAGTTCCCCTTATTTTGAGGCAAAAGGCAGAAATTATTCTTATTTTGAGGTAAAATGCAGAAATTCTTTTTATTTTGGGGCTAAAAGGCAGAAATTCCTCGTATTTTGAAGCAAAATTGCAGAAATTCTCATAATTTTCGGGCAAAAAAGCAGAAATTCTCCCTATTTTGGGGCAAAAAGACACAAAATCTCCTTTTTCGGGAGCAAACAGTCAGAAATTCCCCTTATTTTGGGGCAAAATTGCAGAAATTTCCTTTACATTGGGGCAATATTGCAGAAATTTCCCTTATTTTGAGGCAAAATTGCAGAAATTTCACTTATTTCAGGGAAAAAAGGCGGAAATTTTTTTTGCGGGGAAAAAAGGCAGAAATTTTTTTTATTTTGGTACAAAATTGCAGAAATTTTTATTATTTTGGGGCAAAGAGTCAGAAATTCCCCATATTTTGGTGCAAAAAGGCTGAAATTCCCCTTATGTTGAGGTAAAATCCTGAAATTTCCCATATTTTGGGGCAAAAAGGCAGAAATTCCCCTCATTTGGGGGCAAAAAGGCACAAATTTCCCTTATTTTCAGGCATAATTGCAGGAATTTCATTTATTTCAGGGCAAAAAGTCAGAAATTCCTTTTATTTTGGGGCAAAAAGCAGAAATTTCTTTTATTTTGATACAAAATTGTAGAAATTTTCCTTATTTTGGAACAAAAAGGCAAAAATTACCCATATTTTGGGGAAAAAGGCAGAAATTCTTCTTATTTTGAGGTAAAAAGGCTGAAATTCCCGTTATTTTGGGGCAAAAAGGCAGAAATTCTCTTTACTTTGTGGCAAAAAGGCAGAAATTCCCATTAATTGGGGCAGAAAAGCAGAAATTTTCCTTATTTAAGGGCAATAGGGCAGAAATTCCCTATATTTTGTGGCAAAAATGCAGAAATTCCCCTTATTTAGAGGTAAAATGATGAAATTCCCCTTATTTTCGGCAAAAAGGCAGAAATTCCTATTATTTTGGGGCAAAATTGCAGAAATTTCAATTATTTCAGGGCAAAAAGTCAGAAATTTGCCTTATTTTGGGGCAAAAAGCAGAAATTCCCCTAATTTTGGGGCCAAAAACAGAAATTCCTTTTATTTTGGGATAAAATTGCAGAAATTTCAAATATTTCAGGGCAAAAAGGCAGAAATTCCACTTTATTTCGGACAATAACGCAGAAATTCCCCGTATTTTAAAGCTAAATTTCCGAAATTCCCCTTATATTGGTGCAGAAATGCAGAAATTCCTTTTATTTTTGTGCAATAAGGCAGATTTCCCCGTATTTTGAAGCAAAATTGCACATATTCCCCTAATTTTGAGGGAAAATGCAGAAATTCACATTATTTTGGAACAAAAAGACAGAACTTCTCCTTATTTCAGTACAAGAAGTCAGAAATTCCCCTTATTTAGGGGCAAAATTGCAGAAATTTCACTTATTTCAGAGAAAAAGCACAGAAATTTCTCTTATTTTGGGGAAAAAGGCAGAAATTTCTTTTATTTTGGTACAAAATTGCAGAAATTTTCTTTATTTTGGGGAAAATGAAGAAATTCCCCATATTTTTGGGCAAAAAGGCAGAGAAACCCTTATTTTGAGGCAAAAAGACAGAAATTCCCTTTCTTTTGTGGCAAAAAGGCAGAAATTTCCCTTATTTTGGGGCAAAATTGCAGAAATTTCACCTATTTCAGGGAAATATTCAAAAATTCCTTTTATTTTGGAACAAAAAGAGAGAAATTCCGTTTATTTTTGGGTAAAAAGGCAGAAATTTCAGTTATTTTGAGGTAAGAAGGCAGAAATGCCTCTTATTTTGCGGCAAAAATGAAGAAATTTCCCTTTTTTGTGGCAAAAGGTATACATTCCCCTTATTTTTGGGCAAAAAGGCAGAAATTCCCCGTATTTTGGAGCACAATTGCAGAAAATCCCCAAATTGTGGGGCAAAAAGGCAGAAATTCCCTATATGTTGGGGCAAAAAGACAAAAATTCTCCTTATTTTGGGACAAAACTCAGAATTTCCACTTATTTTGGGGCAAAATTCCAGAAATTTCCCTTATTTTGGGGCAAAATTGCAGAAATTTCACTTATTTTGGGGCAAAATTGCAGAAATTTCCCTTATTTCAGGTAAAAATGGCAGAAATTTTTCTTATTTTGGGGCAAAAAGGCAGAAATTCCTAATATTTTGTGGCAAAAATGCAGAAATTCCCCTTATTTTGAGGTAAAAAGGCTGAAATTCCCCTTATTTGGGTGCAAAAAGGCAGAAATTTTTCTTATTTTGGGGCAAAATTGCAGACATTTCACTTATTTCAGGGTAATAAGTCAGAAATTTTCCTTATTTTGGGGCAAAAATGACAGAAATTCCCCTAATTGTGGGGCAAAAAGGCAGAAATTCCCTATATGTTGGGGCAAAAAGACAGAAATTCTCCTTATTTTGGGGCAAAACTCAAAAATTCCACTTATTTTGGGGCAAAATTGCAGGAATTTACCTTATTTTGGGGCAAAATTGCAGAAATTTTCCTTATTTGGGGCAAAATTGCAGAAATTTCACTTATTTTCAGGTAAAAAGACTGAAATATCCTTTATTTTGGGGCAAAAAGGAAGAAATTCCCCTTATTTTGGGTCAAAATTGCAGAAATTTTTCTTATTTTGGGGCAAAAAGGCTGAAATTCTTCTTATTTTGAGGTAAAATGCTGAAATTCCCCATATTTTGGGGCAAAAGGCAAAAATTCTTCTTATTTTGGGGCAAAAAGGCACAAATTTCCCTTATTTTCGGGCAAAATTGCAGAAATTTCATTTATTTCAGGGCAAAAATTCAGAAATTCTTTTTATTTTGGGGCAAAGAGCAGAAATTTCTTTTATTATGGTACAAAATTGAAGAAATTTTTCTTATTTTGAAACAAAAAGGCAGAAAATTCCCCTTATTTTGAGGCAAAAGGCAGAAACTATTCTTATTTTGTGGTAAAATGCAGAAATTCCCTTTATTTTGGGGCTAGAAAGCAGAAATTCCCCGTATTTTGAAGCAAAATTGCAGAAATTCTCATAATTTTCGGGCAAAAGGCAAAAATTCTCCTTATTTTGGGGCAAAAAGACAGAAAATCTCCTTTTTTGGGAGCAAACAATCAGAAATTTTCCTTATTTTGGGGCAAAATTGCAGAAATTTCCTTTACATTGGGGCAAAATTGCAGAAATTTCCATATTTTGGGGCAAAATTGCAGAAATTTCACTTATTTCAGGGAAAAAAGGCGAAAATTTTTTTGGGGGGCAAAAAGGCAGAAATTTTTTTTATTTTGGTACAAAATTGCAGAAATTTTTCTTATTTTGGGGCAAAAAGTCAGAAATTCCTCATATTTTGGGGCAAAAAGGCAGAAATTCCCCTTATTTTGAGGTAAAAAGGCTGTAATTCCCCTTATTTTGGGGCAAAAAGACAGAAATTTCGTTTATTTTGGGGAAAAGGCAGAAATTGCACTTATTTTGAGTCAAAAAGGTGGAAAATCCCCTTATTTTGGGGCAAAAATGAAGAAATTTGCTTTTTTTATGGCAAAAAGGTATACATTCCCTTTATTTTTGGGCAAAATGGCACAAATTCCCCGTATTTTGGAGCAACATTGCAGAAATTCCCCTAATTTTTGGGCAAAAAGGCAGAAATTCCCCTTATTTTGGGGTAAAACTGAAGAAATTTCACTTTTTTGCGGGAAAATGTCAGAAATTCCCCTTATTTTCGGCAAAAAAAGCAGATAATCCCCTTATTTTAGGGAAAAATTGCAGAAATTTCTCTTATTTTGGGGCAAAATTGCAGAAATTTCACTTATTTCGCGGCAAAATGTCAGAAATTCCCCTTATTTTCGACAAAAAAGGCAGAAAATTCCCGTATTTTGGAGAATAAATTGCAGAAATTCACCTAATTTTAGGGTAAAAAAATACAGTAATTTTCTTTATTTTTGGGCAAAAAGGCAGAAATTCTCCTTATTTTAGGGCAAAAAGGCAGAAATTCTTCTTATTTTAGGGCAAAATTGCAGAAATTTTCCTTATTTGGGGGCAAAAAACAGAAATTCCCCTTATTTTGGGGCAAAATTGCAGAAATTTCCCTTATTATGGGGAAAAATTGCAGAAATTTCCCTTATTTTAGGGCAAAATTGCAGAAATTTCACTTATTTCAGAGAAAAAAAGCAAAATTTTTCTTATTTTGGGGCAAAAAGGCAGAAATTCCCATTATTTTGGGGCAAAAAGGCAGAAATTCACCTTATTTTGGGGTAAAATTGCAGAAATTTCACATATTTCAGGGCAAAAAGACAGAAATTCCCCTTATTTTAAGGCAGAAAGGCAGAAATTCCCCTTATTTTGGAATAAAGTTGCAGAAATTTTTTTTCTTTAGGGGCAAAAAGGAAGAAAATCCACTTAATTTCGGGTAAAAAAGCAGAAATTCCTCTTATTTTGGAGCAAAATTGCAGAAACTCCCCTAATTTTGGGGCATAAAGGCAGAAATTCCCTTTATTTTGGGGCAAAAATAGAGAAATTCTCATTATTTTGGGGCAAAAATCAGAAATTTCCCTTATTTCGGGTCAAAATTTTAGAAATTTCTTTTATATTGTTACAGACTTGCAGAAATTTTTCTTATTTTGTGGCAAAAAAGCTGAAATTTCCCATATTTTGGTGCAAAAAGCCTAAAATTTCCTTTATTATGAGGTAAAATCCTGAAATTCCCCATATTTTGGGGCAAAAAGACAGAAATTCCCCTCATTTGGAGGCAAAAATACACAAATTTCCCTTATTTTCGGGCATAATTGCAGGAATTTCATTTATTTCAGGGCAAAAAGTCAGAAATTCCTTTTATTTTGGGGCAAAAAGCAGAAATTTCTTTTATTTTGATACAAAATTGTAGAAATTTTCCTTATTTTGGAACAAAAAGGCAAAAATTACCCATATTTTGGGGAAAAAGGCAGAAATTCCCCTTATTTTGAGGTAAAAAGGCTTAAATTCCCGTTATTTTGGGGTAAAAAGGCAGAAATTCCCTTTACTTTGTGGCAAAAAGGCAGAAATTCCCGTTAATTGGGGCAGAAAAGCAGAAATTTTCCTTATTTAAGGGCAATAGGGCAGATATTCCCCATATTTTGTGGCAAAAAGGCAGAAATTCCCCTTATTTGGAGGTAAAATGATGAAATTCCCCTTTTTTTTCGGCAAAAAGGCAGAAATTCCTATTATTTTGGGGCAAAATTGCAGAAATTTCCTTTATTTTGGGGCAAAATTGCAGAAATTTCCCTTATTTTGGGGCAAAATTGCAGAAATTTCACTTATTTCAGGGAAAAAGCAAAGAAATTTCTCTTATTTTGGGGCAAAAAGGCAGAAATTTCTTTTATTTTGGTACAAAATTGAAGAAATTTTCTTTATTTTGGGGCAAAAATGAAGAAATTCCCCATATTTTGGGGCAAAAAGGAAGAGATTCACCTTATCATGAGGTAAAATGCTGAAATATCCCTTATTTTGGGGCAAAAAGACAGAAATTCCCTTTATTTTGTGGCAAAAAGGCAAAAATTTCCCTTATTTTGGGGCAAAATTGCAGAAATTTCACTTATTTCAGGGCAAAATTCAAAAATTCCTTTTATTTTTGGGCAAAAAGAGAAATTTTGTTTATTTTTGGGTAAAAAGGCAGAAATTTCACTTATTGTGAGGTAAGAAGGCAGAAATTCCTCTTATTTTGGGGCAAAAATGAAGAAATTTCCCTTTTTTTTTGTGGCAAAAGGTATATATTCTCCTTATTTTCGGGCAAAAAAGCAGAAATATCCCGATTTTGGAGCACAATTGCAGAAAATCCCCTAATTGTGGGGCAAAAAGGCAGAAATTCCCTATATGTTGGGGCAAAAAGACAGAAATTCTCCTTATTTTGGGGCAAAACTCAGAAATTCCACTTATTTTGGGGCAAAATTCCAGAAATTTCCCTTATTTTGGGGCAAATTTGCAGAAATTTCACTTATTTTGAGGCAAAATTGCAGAAATTTCACTTATTTCAGATAAAAAAAAGGCAGAAATTTTTCTTATTTTAGGGCAAAAAGGCAGAAATTCCTAATATTTTGTGGCAAAAATGCAGAAATTCCCTTTATTTTGAGGTAAAAAGGCTGAAATTCCCCTTATTTGGGGGCAAAAAGGCAGAAATTTCCCTTATTTTGGGGCAAAATTGAAGAAATTTCACTTATTTCAGGGCAAAATTCAAAAATTCCTTTTATTTTGGGGCTAAAAGTCAGAAATTCCGTTTATTTTTGGGTAAAAAGGCAGAAATTTCACTTATTTTGAGGTAAGAAGGCAGAAATTCCTCTTATTTTGGGGCAAAAATGAAGAAATTTCCCTTTTTTGTGGCAAAAGGTATATATTCCTTTTATTTTCGGGCAAAAAAGCAGAAATATCCCGTTTTTTGGAGCACAATTGCAGAAAATCCCCTAATTGTGGGGCAAAAAGGGAGAAATTCCCTATATGTTGGGGCAAAAAGACAGAAATTCTCCTTATTTTGGGGAAAAACTCAGAAATTCCACTTATTTTGGGGCAAAATTCCAGAAATTTCCCTTATTTTGGGGCAAAATTGCAGAAATTTTACTTATTTTGGGGCAAAATTGCAGAAATTTCACTTATTTCAGGTAAAAATGGCAGAAATTTTTATTATTTTGGGGCAAAAAGGCAGAAATTCCTAATATTTTGTGGCAAAAATGCAGAAATTCCCTTTATTTTGAGGTAAAAAGGCTGAAATTCCCCTTATTTGGGGGCAAAAAGGCAGAAATTTCCCTTATTTTGGGGCAAAATTGCAGAAATTTCACTTATTTCAGGGCAAAATTCAAAAATTCCTTTTATTTTGGGGCTAAAAGTCAGAAATTCCGTTTATTTTTGGGTAAAAAGGCAGAAATTTCACTTATTTTGAGGTAAGAAGGCAGAAATTCCTCTTATTTTGGGGCAAAAATGAAGAAATTTCCCTTTTTTGTGGCAAAAGGTATATATTCCCCTTATTTTCGGGCAAAAAAGCAGAAATATCCCGTTTTTTGGAGCACAATTGCAGAAAATCCCCTAATTGTGGGGCAAAAAGGCAGAAATTCCCTATATGTTGGGGCAAAAAGACAGAAATTCTCCTTATTTTGGGGCAAAACTCAGAAATTCCACTTATTTTGGGGCAAAATTCCAGAAATTTCCCTTATTTTGGGGCAAAATTGCAGAAATTTCACTTATTTCAGGTAAAAATGGCAGAAATTTTTCTTATTTTGGGGCAAAAAGGCAGAAATTCCTAATATTTTGTGGCAAAAATGCAGAAATTCCCCTTATTTTGAGGTAAAAAGGCTGAAATTCCCCTTATTTTGGGGCAAAAAGGAAGAAATTTCCCTTATTTTGGGGCAAAATTGCAAACATTTCACTTATTTCAGGGTAATAAGTCAGAAATTTTCCTTATTTTGGGGCAAAAAACACAGAAATTCCCTTTGTTTTGGAAGGAAAATACAGAAATTCCACTTCTTTAGAGGCAAAAAGGCAGAAATTCCCCTTATTTTGAAGCAAAAATGAAGAAATTCCCCTAATTGTTGGGCAAAAAGGCAGAAATTGCCTATATGTTGGGGCAAAAAGACAGAAATTCTTATTTTGTGACAAAACTCAGAAATTCCACTTATTTTGGGGCAAAATTGCAGGAATTTACCTTATTTTGAGGCAAAATTGCAGAAATTTCCCTTATTTGGGGCAAAATTGCAGAAATTTCACTTATTTTCAGGTAAAAAGGCTGAAATATCCTTTATTTTGGGGCAAAAAGGAAGAAATTCCCCTTATTTTGGGGCAAAATTGCAGAAATTTTCCTTATTTTGGGGCAAAAAGGCTGAAATTCTTATTTTGAGGTAAAATGCTGAAATTCCCCATATTTTGGGGCAAAAGGCAAAACTTCTTCTTATTTTGGGGCAAAGAGGCACAAATTTCTCTTATTTTCGGGCAAAATTGCAGAAATTTCATTTATTTCAGGGCAAAAAGTCAGAAATTCCTTTTATTTTGGGGCAAAGAGCAGAAATTTCTTTTATTATGGTACAAAATTGAAGAAATTTATCTTATTTTGAAACAAAAAGGCAGAAAATTCCCCTTATTTTGAGGCAAAAGGCAGAAATTATTCTCAATTTGAGGTAAAATGCAGAAATTCCCTTTATTTTGGGGCTAAAAAACAGAAATTCCCTGTATTTTGAAGCAAAATTGCAGAAATTCTCATAATTTTTGGGCAAAAAGGCAGAAATTCTCCTTATTATGGGGCAAAAAGACAGAAAATCTCCTTTTTCGGGAGCAAACAGTCAGAAATTCCCCTTATTTTGGGGCAAAATTGCAGAAATTTCCTTTACATTGGGGCAAAATTGCAGAAATTTCCCTTATTTTGGGGCAAAACTGAAGAAATTTTCTTTTTTTATGGCAAAAAGGTATGCATTCTTCTTATTTTCGGGCAAAAAGGCAGAAATTCCCCTATTTTGGAGCAAAATTGCAGAAATTCCCCTAATTGTGGGGCAAAAAGGGAGAAATTCCCTATATGTTGTGGCAAAAAGACAGAAATTCTCCTTATTTTGGGGCAAAACTCAGAAATTCCACTTATTTTAGGGCAAAATTCCAGAAATTTCCCTTATTTTGGGGCAAAATTGCAGAAATTTCACTTATTTTGGAGCAAAATTGCAGAAATTTCACGTATTTCAGAAAAAAAGCAGAAATTTTCTTATTTTGGTGCAAAAAGGCAGAAATTTCTTTTATTTTGGTACAAAATTGCATAAATTATTCTTATTTTGGAAGAAAAAGGCAGAAATCTCCCATATTTTGGGGCAAAAATGCAGCAATTCCTCTTATTTTGAGGTAACAAGGCTTAAATTCCCCTTATTTGGGGGGAAAAAGGCAGAAATTTCCCTTATTTTCGAGCAAAATTGCAGAAATTTCACTTATTTCAGGGTAATAAGTCAGAAATTTTCCTTATTTTGGGGCAAAAAAGACAGAAATTCCCTTTGTTTTTGGGGATAAAGACAGAAATTCCACTTATTTAGAGACAAAAAAGCAGAAATTCCCCTTATTTTGGAGCAAAACTGAAGAAATTTTCTTTTTTTATGGCAAAAAGGTATGCATTATTCTTATTTTCGGGCAAAAAGGCAGAAATTCCCCTATTTTGGAGCAACATTGCAGAAATTCCCCTAATTGTGGGGCAAAAAGGGAGAAATTCCCTATATGTTGGGGCAAAAAGACAGAAATTCTCCTTATTTTGGGGCAAAACTCAGAAATTCCACTTATTTTGGTGCAAAATTCCAGAAATTTCCCTTATTTTGGGGCAAAATTGCAGAAATTTCACTTATTTTGGGGCAAAATTGCAGAAATTTAACTTATTTCAGAAAAAAATTCAGAAATTTTCCTATTTTGGTGCAAAAAGGCAGAAATTTCTTTTATTTTGGTACAAAATTGCAGAAATTTTTCTTATTTTGGGGCAAAAAGGCAGAAATCCCCATAATTTGGTTCAAAAAAGCAGAAATTCCTCTTATTTTGAGGTAAAAAGGCTGAAATTTCCCTTATTTGGGGGCAAAAAGGCAGAAATTTTCTTTATTTTGAGGCAAAATTGCAGAAATTTCACTTATTTCAGAGTAATAAGTCAGAAATTTTCCTTTTTTGGGGGCAAAAAACACAGAAATTCCCTTTGTTTTGGGGGAAAAAGACAGAAATTCCACTTTTTTAGAGGCAAAAAAGCAGAAATTCCTTTTATTTTGGAGTAAAAATGAAGAAATTTCCCTTTTTTGTGGCAAAATGTATACATTCCACTTATTTTTGGGCTAAAAAGCTGAAATTCCCCGTATTTTGGAGCAAAATTGCAGAAATTCCCCTAATTGTGGGGCAAAATGCAGAAATTCCCTATATGTTAGGGCAAAAAGACAGAAATTCTCCTTATTTTGGGGCAAAACTCAGAAATTCCCCTTATTTTGGGGCAAAATTCCAGAAATTTCCCTTATTTTGTGGCAAAATTGCCGAAATTTCACTTATTTTGGGGCAAAATTGCAGAAATTTCACTTATTTCATGGTAAAAAGGCAAAAATTTTCCTCATTTTGGGGCAAAAATGAAGAAATTCCAAATATTTTGTGGCAAAAATGCAAAAATTCCCCTTATTTTGTGATAAAAAGGCAGAAATTTCCCTTATTTGGGGGCAAAAAGCAGAAATTTCCCTTATTTGGGGGGAAAATTGAAGAAATTTCACTTATTTCAGGGTAATAAGTCAGAAATTTTCCTTATTTGGGGCAAAAAAGACAGAAATTCCTTTTGTTTTGGGGGAAAAGTCAGAAATTCCACTTATTTAGAAGCAAAAAAGCAGAAATTCCCCTTATTTTGGAGCAAAAATGAAGAATTTTTTTTTTCTTTGTGGCAAAAGGTATGCATTCTTCTTATTTTCAGGCTAAAAAGCAGAAATTCCCCGTATTTTGGAGCAAAATTGCAGAAATTCCCCTAATTGTGGGGCAAAAAGACAGAAATTCTTTTTATTTTGGGGCAAAACTCAGAAATTCCACTTATTTTGGGACAAAATTCCAGAAATTTCACTTATTTTGGGGCAAAATTGCAGAAATTTCACTTATTTTGGCAAAATTGCAGAAATTTCAATTATTTCAGAAAAAAAGCAGAAATTTTCTTATTTTGGTGCAAAAAGGCAGAAATTTCTTGTATTTTGGTACAAAATTGCAGAAATTTTTCTTATTTGGGGGCAAAAAGCAGAAATCCCCTATATTTTGGGGCAAAAATGCATAAATTCCTCTTATTTTGAGGTAAAAAGGCTGAAATTTACCTTATTTGGGGGCAAAAAACAGAAATTTCCCTTATTTTGAGGCAAAATTGCAGAAATTTCACTTATTTCAGGGTAATAAGTCAGAAATTCATCTTACTTTGGGGCAAAAAACAGAAATTCCCTTTGTTTTGGGGGAAAAAGACAGAAATTCCACTTATTTAGAGGCAAAAAAGCAGAAATTCTTCTTTATTGGAGCAAAAATGAAGAAATTTATCTTTTTTTGTGGCAAAAGGTATACATTCCGCTTATTTTCGGGCTAAAAAGCAGAAATTCCCCGTATTTTGGATCAAAATTGCAGAAATTCCCCTTATTTTGGAGCAAAAATAAAGAAATTTCCCTTTTTTATGGCAAAAAGCTATGCATTCTTCTTATTTTCGGGCAAAAAGGCAGAAATTCCCCGTATTTTGGAGCAAAATTGCAGAAATTCCCCTAATTGTGGGGCAAAAAGGCAGAAATTCCCTATATGTTGGGGCAAAAAGACAGAAATTCTCCTTATTTCGGGGCAAAACTCAGAAATTCCACTTATTTTGGGGCAAAATTCCAGAAATTTCCCTTATTTTAGGGCAAAATTGCAGAAATTTCACTTATTTTGGGGCAAAATTGCAGAAATTTCACTTATTTCAGAAAAAAAAGCAGAATTTATTTATTTTGGTGCAAAAAGGCAGAAATTTCTTTTATTTTGGTACAAAATTGCAGAAATTTTTCTTATTTTGGGGCGAAAAGGCAGAAATCTCCCAAAATTTGGGGCAAAAATGCAGAAATTTCTCTTATTTTGAGGTAAAAAGGCTGAAATTCCCCTTATTTGGGGGCAAAAAGGCAGAAATTTCCCTTATTTTGGGGCAAAATTGCAGAAATTTCACTTATTTCAGGGAAAAATTCTAAAATTCCTTTTATTTTGGGGCTAAAAGTCAGAAATTCCGTTTATTTTTGGGTAAAAAGGCAGAAATTTCACTTATTTTGAGGTAAGAAGGCAGAAATTCCTCTTATTTTGGGGCAAAAATGAAGAAATTTCCCTTTTTTGTGGCAAAAGGTATATATTCCTTTTATTTTCGGGCAAAAAAGCAGAAATATCCCGTTTTTTGGAGCACAATTGCAGAAAATCCCCTAATTGTGGGACAAAAAGGGAGAAATTCCCTATATGTTGGGGCAAAAAGACAGAAATTCTCCTTATTTTGGGGCAAAACTCAGAAATTTCACTTATTTTGGGGCAAAATTCCAGAAATTTCCCTTATTTTGGGGCAAAATTGCAGAAATTTTACTTATTTTGGGGCAAAATTGCAGAAATTTCACTTATTTCAGGTAAAAATGGCAGAAATTTTTATTATTTTGGGGCAAAAAGGCAGAAATTCCTAATATTTTGTGGCAAAAATGCAGAAATTCCCTTTATTTTGAGGTAAAAAGGCTGAAATTCCCCTTATTTGGGGGCAAAAAGGCAGAAATTTCCCTTATTTTGGGGCAAAATTGCAGAAATTTCACTTATTTCAGGGCAAAATTCAAAAATTCCTTTTATTTTGGGGCTAAAAGTCAGAAATTCCGTTTATTTTTGGGTAAAAAGGCAGAAATTTCACTTATTTTGAGGTAAGAAGGCAGAAATTCCTCTTATTTTGGGGCAAAAATGAAGAAATTTCCCTTTTTTGTGGCAAAAGGTATATATTCCCCTTATTTTCGGGCAAAAAAGCAGAAATATCCCGTTTTTTGGAGCACAATTGCAGAAAATCCCATAATTGTGGGGCAAAAAGGCAGAAATTCCCTATATGTTGGGGCAAAAAGACAGAAATTCTCCTTATTTTGGGGCAAAACTCAGAAATTCCACTTATTTTGGGGCAAAATTCCAGAAATTTCCCTTATTTTGGGGCAAAATTGCAGAAATTTTACTTATTTTGGGGCAAAATTGCAGAAATTTCACTTATTTCAGGTAAAAATGGCAGAAATTTTTCTTATTTTGGGGCAAAAAGGCAGAAATTCCTAATATTTTGTGGCAAAAATGCAGAAATTCCCCTTATTTTGAGGTAAAAAGGCTGAAATTCCCCTTATTTGGGGGCAAAAAGGCAGAAATTTCCCTTATTTTGGGGCAAAATTGCAAACATTTCACTTATTTCAGGGTAATAAGTCAGAAATTTTCCTTATTTTGGGGCAAAAAACACAGAAATTCCCTTTGTTTTGGAAGGAAAATACAGAAATTCCACTTCTTTAGAGGCAAAAAGGCAGAAATTCCCCTTATTTTGAAGCAAAAATGAAGAAATTCCCCTAATTGTTGGGCAAAAAGGCAGAAATTGCCTATATGTTGGGGCAAAAAGACAGAAATTCTTATTTTGTGACAAAACTCAGAAATTCCACTTATTTTGGGGCAAAATTGCAGGAATTTACCTTATTTTGAGGCAAAATTGCAGAAATTTCCCTTATTTGGGGCAAAATTGCAGAAATTTCACTTATTTTCAGGTAAAAAGGCTGAAATATCCTTTATTTTGGGGCAAAAAGGAAGAAATTCCCCTTATTTTGGGGCAAAATTGCAGAAATTTTCCTTATTTTGGGGCAAAAAGGCTGAAATTCTTATTTTGAGGTAAAATGCTGAAATTCCCCATATTTTGGGGCAAAAGGCAAAACTTCTTTTTATTTTGGGGCAAAGAGGCACAAATTTCTCTTATTTTCGGGCAAAATTGCAGAAATTTCATTTATTTCAGGGCAAAAAGTCAGAAATTCCTTTTATTTTGGGGCAAAGAGCAGAAATTTCTTTTATTATGGTACAAAATTGAAGAAATTTATCTTATTTTGAAACAAAAAGGCAGAAAATTCCCCTTATTTTGAGGCAAAAGGCAGAAATTATTCTCAATTTGAGGTAAAATGCAGAAATTCCCTTTATTTTGGGGCTAAAAAACAGAAATTCCCTGTATTTTGAAGCAAAATTGCAGAAATTCTCATAATTTTTGGGCAAAAAGGCAGAAATTCTCCTTATTATGGGGCAAAAAGACAGAAAATCTCCTTTTTCGGGAGCAAACAGTCAGAAATTCCCCTTATTTTGGGGCAAAATTGCAGAAATTTCCTTTACATTGGGGCAAAATTGCAGAAATTTCCCTTATTTTGGGGCAAAACTGAAGAAATTTTCTTTTTTTATGGCAAAAAGGTATGCATTCTTCTTATTTTCGGGCAAAAAGGCAGAAATTCCCCTATTTTGGAGCAAAATTGCAGAAATTCCCCTAATTGTGGGGCAAAAAGGGAGAAATTCCCTATATGTTGTGGCAAAAAGACAGAAATTCTCCTTATTTTGGGGCAAAACTCAGAAATTCCACTTATTTTAGGGCAAAATTCCAGAAATTTCCCTTATTTTGGGGCAAAATTGCAGAAATTTCACTTATTTTGGAGCAAAATTGCAGAAATTTCACGTATTTCAGAAAAAAAGCAGAAATTTTCTTATTTTGGTGCAAAAAGGCAGAAATTTCTTTTATTTTGGTACAAAATTGCATAAATTATTCTTATTTTGGAAGAAAAAGGCAGAAATCTCCCATATTTTGGGGCAAAAATGCAGCAATTCCTCTTATTTTGAGGTAACAAGGCTTAAATTCCCCTTATTTGGGGGGAAAAAGGCAGAAATTTCCCTTATTTTCGAGCAAAATTGCAGAAATTTCACTTATTTCAGGGTAATAAGTCAGAAATTTTCCTTATTTTGGGGCAAAAAAGACAGAAATTCCCTTTGTTTTTGGGGATAAAGACAGAAATTCCACTTATTTAGAGACAAAAAAGCAGAAATTCCCCTTATTTTGGAGCAAAACTGAAGAAATTTTCTTTTTTTATGGCAAAAAGGTATGCATTATTCTTTTTTTCGGGCAAAAAGGCAGAAATTCCCCTATTTTGGAGCAACATTGCAGAAATTCCCCTAATTGTGGGGCAAAAAGGGAGAAATTCCCTATATGTTGGGGCAAAAAGACAGAAATTCACCTTATTTTGGGGCAAAACTCAGAAATTCCACTTATTTTGGTGCAAAATTCCAGAAATTTCCCTTATTTTGGGGCAAAATTGCAGAAATTTCACTTATTTTGGGGCAAAATTGCAGAAATTTAACTTATTTCAGAAAAAAATTCAGAAATTTTCCTATTTTGGTGCAAAAAGGCAGAAATTTCTTTTATTTTGGTACAAAATTGCAGAAATTTTTCTTATTTTGGGGCAAAAAGGCAGAAATCCCCATAATTTGGTTCAAAAAAGCAGAAATTCCTCTTATTTTGAGGTAAAAAGGCTGAAATTACCCTTATTTGGGGGCAAAAAGGCAGAAATTTTCTTTATTTTGAGGCAAAATTGCAGAAATTTCACTTATTTCAGAGTAATAAGTCAGAAATTTTCCTTTTTTGGGGGCAAAAAACACAGAAATTCCCTTTGTTTTGGGGGAAAAAGACAGAAATTCCACTTTTTTAGAGGCAAAAAAGCAGAAATTCCTTTTATTTTGGAGTAAAAATGAAGAAATTTCCCTTTTTTGTGGCAAAATGTATACATTCCACTTATTTTTGGGCTAAAAAGCTGAAATTCCCCGTATTTTGGAGCAAAATTGCAGAAATTCCCCTAATTGTGGGGCAAAATGCAGAAATTCCCTATATGTTAGGGCAAAAAGACAGAAATTCTCCTTATTTTGGGGCAAAACTCAGAAATTCCCCTTATTTTGGGGCAAAATTCCAGAAATTTCCCTTATTTTGTGGCAAAATTGCCGAAATTTCACTTATTTTGGGGCAAAATTGCAGATATTTCACTTATTTCATGGTAAAAAGGCAAAAATTTTCCTCATTTTGGGGCAAAAATGAAGAAATTCCAAATATTTTGTGGCAAAAATGCAAAAATTCCCCTTATTTTGTGATAAAAAGGCAGAAATTTCCCTTATTTGGGGGCAAAAAGCAGAAATTTCCCTTATTTGGGGGGAAAATTGAAGAAATTTCACTTATTTCAGGGTAATAAGTCAGAAATTTTCCTTATTTGGGGCAAAAAAGACAGAAATTCCTTTTGTTTTGGGGGAAAAAGTCAGAAATTCCACTTATTTAGAAGCAAAAAAGCAGAAATTCCCCTTATTTTGGAGCAAAAATGAAGAATTTTTTTTTCTTTGTGGCAAAAGGTATGCATTCTTCTTATTTTCAGGCTAAAAAGCAGAAATTCCCAGTATTTTGGAGCAAAATTGCAGAAATTCCCCTAATTGTGGGGCAAAAAGACAGAAATTCTTTTTATTTTGGGGCAAAACTCAGAAATTCCACTTATTTTGGGACAAAATTCCAGAAATTTCACTTATTTTGGGGCAAAATTGTAGAAATTTCACTTATTTTGGCAAAATTGCAGAAATTTCAATTATTTCAGAAAAAAAGCAGAAATTTTCTTATTTTGGTGCAAAAAGGCAGAAATTTCTTGTATTTTGGTACAAAATTGCAGAAATTTTTCTTATTTGGGGGCAAAAAGCAGAAATCCCCTATATTTTGGGGCAAAAATGCATAAATTCCTCTTATTTTGAGGTAAAAAGGCTGAAATTTCCCTTATTTGGGGGCAAAAAGACAGAAATTTCCCTTATTTTGAGGCAAAATTGCAGAAATTTCACTTATTTCAGGGTAATAAGTCAGAAATTCATCTTACTTTGGGGCAAAAAACAGAAATTCCCTTTGTTTTGGGGGAAAAAGACAGAAATTCCACTTATTTAGAGGCAAAAAAGCAGAAATTCTTCTTTATTGGAGCAAAAATGAAGAAATTTATCTTTTTTTGTGGCAAAAGGTATACATTCCGCTTATTTTCGGGCTAAAAAGCAGAAATTCCCCGTATTTTGGATCAAAATTGCAGAAATTCCCCTTATTTTGGAGCAAAAATAAAGAAATTTCCCTTTTTTATGGCAAAAAGCTGTGCATTCTTCTTATTTTCGGGCAAAAAGGCAGAAATTCCCCGTATTTTGGAGCAAAATTGCAGAAATTCCCCTAATTGTGGGGCAAAAAGGCAGAAATTCCCTATATGTTGGGGCAAAAAGACAGAAATTCTCCTTATTTCGGGGCAAAACTCAGAAATTCCACTTATTTTGGGGCAAAATTCCAGAAATTTCCCTTATTTTAGGGCAAAATTGCAGAAATTTCACTTATTTTGGGGCAAAATTGCAGAAATTTCACTTATTTCAGAAAAAAAAGCAGAATTTATTTATTTTGGTGCAAAAAGGCAGAAATTTCTTTTATTTTGGTACAAAATTGCAGAAATTTTTCTTATTTTGGGGCGAAAAGGCAGAAATCTCCCATATTTTGGGGCAAAAATGCAGAAATTTCTCTTATTTTGAGGTAAAAAGGCTGAAATTCCCCTTATTTGGGGGCAAAAAGGCAGAAATTTCCCTTATTTTGGGGCAAAATTGCAGAAATTTCACTTATTTCAGGGTAATAAGTCAGAAATTGTTTTTACTTTGGGGCAAAAAAGACAGAAATTCTCTTTGTTTTGGGGGAAAAAGACAGAAATTCCACTTATTTAGAGGCACAAAAGCAGAAATTCCCCTTATTTTGGAGCAAAACTGAAGAAATTTCCCTTTTTTATGGCAAAAAGGTATGCATTCTTCTTACTTTCGGGCAAAAAGGCAGAAATTCCCCGTATTTTGAAGCAAAATTGCAGAAATTCCCCTAATGGTAGGCCAAGAAGGGAGAAATTCCCTATATTTTGGGGCAAAAAGACAGAAATTCTCCTTATTTTGGGGCAAAACTCAGAAATTCCACTTATTTTGGTGCAAAATTCCAGAAATTTCTCTTATTTGGGGGCAAAATTGCAGAAATTTCACTTATTTTGGGGCAAAATTGCAGAAATTTCACTTATTTCAGTGTAATAAGTCAGAAATTTTCCTTATTTTGGGGCAAAAAAGACAAAAATTCCCTTTGTTTTGGGGGAAAAAGACAGAAATTCCACTTTTTTAGAGGCAAAAAAGCAGAAATTCCTTTTATTTTGGAGTAAAAATGAAGATATTTCCCTTTTTTGTGGCAAAAGGTATACATTCCACTTATATTTGGGCTAGAAAGCAGAAATTACCCGTATTTTGGAGCAAAATTGCAGAAATTCCCCTAATTGTGGGGCAAAAAGGCAGAAATTCCTTATATGTTAGGGCAAAAAGACAGAAATTCTCCTTATTTTGGGGCAAAACTCAGAAATTCCACTTATTTTGGGGCAAAATTCCAGAAATTTCCCTAATTTTGTAGCAAAATTGCAGAAATTTCACTTATCTTGGGGCAAAATTGCAGAAATTTCACTTATTTCATAGTAAAAAGGCAGAAATTTTCCTTATTTTTGGGCAAAAATGCAGAGATTCCAAATATTTTGTGGTAAAAATGCAAAAATTCCCCTTATTTTGAGGTAAAAAGGCAGAAATTCCCCTTATTTGGGGGCGAAAAGCAGAAATTTTCCTTATTCTGGGGCAAAATTGCAGAAATTTCACTTATTTCAGGGTAATAAGTCAGAAATTTTCCTTATTTCGGGCAAAAAAGACAGAAATTCCCGTTGTTTTGGGAAAAAAAGTCAGAAATTCCACTTATTTAGAAGCAAAAAAGCAGAAATTTCCCTTATTTTGGTGCAAAAATGAAGAAATTTCCCTTTTTGTGGCAAAAGGTATACATTCCCCTTATTTTCAGGCTAAAAAGCAGAAATTCCCCGTATTTTGGAGCAAAATTGCATAAATTCCCCTAATTGTGGGGCAAAAAGGCAGAAATTCCCTATATGTTGGGGCAAAAAGACAGAAATTCTCTTTATTTTGGGGCAAAACTCAGAAATTCCACTTATTTTGGGGCAAAATTCCAGAAATATCACTTATTTTGGGGCAAAATTGCAGAAATTTCACTTATTTTGGGGCAAAATTGCAGAAATTTCACTTATTTCAGAAAAAAAAGCAGAAATTTTCTTATTTTGATGCAAAAGGCAGAAATTTCTTTTATTTTGGTACAAAATTGCAGAAATTTTTCTTATTTGGGGGCAATAAGGCATAAATCTCTTATATTTTGGGGCAAAAATGCATAAATTCCTCTTATTTTGAGGTAAAAAGGCTGAAATACCCCTTATTTGGGGGCAAAAAGGCAGAAATTTCCCTTATTTTGAGGCAAAATTGCAGAAATTTCACTTATTTCAGGGTAATAAGTCAGAAATTTTCCTTATTTTGGGGCAAAAAACAGAAATTTCTTTGGTTTGGGGGAAAAAGACAGAAATTCCACTTATTTAGAGGAAAAAAAGCAGAAATTCTTCTTATTTTGAAGCAAAAATGAAGAAATTTATCTTTTTTGTGGCAAAAGGTATACATTCCCCTTATTTTCGGGCTAAAAAGAAGAAATTCCCCGTATTTTGGAGCAAAATTGAAGAAATTCCCCTTATTTTGGAGCAAAAATGAAGAAATTTCCCTTTTTTATGGCAAAAAGGTATGCATTCTTTATATATTCGTGCAAAAAGGCAAAAATTCCCCGTATTTTGGAGCATAATTGCAGAAATTCCCCTAAATGTGGGGCAAAAATGCAGAAATTCCCTATATTTTTAGGACAAAAAGAGAGAAATTCTCCTTATTTTGGGGCAAAACTCAGAAATTCCACTTATTTTGGGGCAAAATTGCAGAAATTTCCCTTATTTAGGGGCAAAATTGCAGAAATTTCACTTATTTTGGGGCAAAATTGCAGAAATTACACTTATTTCAGAGAATAAAAGCAGAAATTTTCCTTATTTTGGTGCAAAAAGGCAGAAATTCCTAATATTTTGTGGGAAAAAGGCAGAAATTCCCCTTATTTTGAGGTAAAAAAGCTGAAATTCCCCTTCATTGGGGGCAAAAAGGCAGAAATTTCCCTTATTTTGGGGCAAAATTGCAGAAATTTCACTTATTTCAGGGTAATAAGTCAGAAATTTTCCTTATTTTGGGGCCAAATGACAGAAATTTTCTTTGTTTTGGGGGGAAAAGACAGAAATTCCACTTATTTAGAGGCAAAAAAGCATAAATTCCCCTTATTTTGGAGCAAAAATGAAGAAATTTCCCTTTTTTATGGCAAAAAGGTATGCATTCTTTATATTTTAGGGCAAAAAAGCAGATTCCCCGTATTTTAGAGCAAAATTGCAGAAATTCCCCTAATTGTGGGGCGAAAAGGCAGAAATTCCCTGTATGTTGAGGCAAAAAGACAGAAATTCTCCTTATTTTGGGGCAAAACTCAGAAATTCCACTTAATATGGGGCAAAATTGCAGAAATTTCACTTATTTCAGGGTAATAAGTCAGAAATTTTCCTTATTTTGGGGCAAAAAAGACAGAAATTCCCTTTGTTTTGGGGGAAAAAGACAGAAATTCCACTATTTTAGAGGCAAAAAAGCAGAAATTCCTTTTATTTTGGAGTAAAAATGAAGAAATTTCCGTTTTTTTGTGGCAAAAGGTATACATTCCACTTATTTTTGGGCTAAAAAGCAGAAATTCCCCGTATTTTGGAGCAAAATTGCAGAAATTCCCCTAATTGTGGGGCAAAAAGGCAGAAATTCCCTATATGTTGGGGCAAAAAGACAGAAATTCTCGTTATTTTGGGGCAAAACTCAGAAATTCCACTTATTTTGGGGCAAAATTCCAGAAATTTCCCTTATTTTGGGGCAAAATTGCAGAAATTTCACTTATTTTGAAGCAAAATTGCAGAAATTTCACTTATATAAAAAAAATTCAAAAATTTTCCTATTTTGGTGCAAAAAGGCAGAAATTTCTTTGATTTTGGTACAAAATTCCAGAAATTTTTCTCATTTTGGGGCAAAAAGGCAGAAATCTCCCATATTTTGGGGCAAAAATGCAGAAATTCCCCTTATTTTGAGGTAAAAAGGCTGAAATTCCCATTATTTGGGGGCAAAAAGGCAGAAATTTCCCTTATTTTGAGGCAAAATTGCAGAAATTTCACTTATTTCATTGTAATAAGTCAGAAATTTTCCTTATTTGGGGCAAAAAAGACAGAAATTCCCTTTGTTTTGGGGGAAAAAGACAGAAATTCCACTATTTTAGAGGCAAAAAAGCAGAAATTCCTTTTATTTTGGAGTAAAAATGAAGAAATTTCCGTTTTTTGTGGCAAAAGGTATACATTCCACTTATTTTTGGGCTAAAAAGCAGAAATTCCCCGTATTTTGGAGCAAAATTGCAGAAATTCCCCTAATTGTGGGGCAAAAAGGCAGAAATTCCCTATATGTTGGGGCAAAAAGACAGAAATTCTCCTTATTTTGGGGAAAACTCAGAAATTCCACTTATTTTGGGGCAAAATTCCAGAAATTTCCCTTATTTTGGGGCAAAATTGCAGAAATTTCACTTATTTTGGGGCAAAATTGCAGAAATTTCACTTATTTCAGGGAAAAAAGGCAGAAATTTTTCTTATTTTGGGGCAAAAAAACAGAAATTTCTTTTATTTCGTGGCAAAAATGCAGAAATTCCCCTTCTTTTGAGGTAAAAAGGCTGAAATTTCCCTTATTTAATGGCAAAAAGGCAGAAATTTCCTTTATTTTGGGGCAAAATTGGAGAAATTTCACTTATTTCAGCGTAATAAGTCAGAAATTTTACTCATTTTGGGGCCAAAATCACAGAAATTCTCTTTGTTTTGAAGGAAAAGACAGAAATTCCACTTATTTAGAGGCAAAAAAGCAGAAATTCCCCTTATTTTGAAGCAAAAATGAAGAAATTTCCTTTTTTTATGGCAAAAAGGTATGCATTCTTCTTATTTTCGGGCAAAAAGGCAGAAATTCCCCGTATTTTGGAGCAAAATTGCAGAAATTCTTCTAATTGTGGGGCAAAAAGACAGAAATTCCCTATATGTTGGGGCAAAAAGACAGAAATTCTCCTTATTTTGGGGCAAAACTCAGAAATTCCACTTATTTTGGGGCAAAATTCCAGAAATTTTCTTTATTTTGGGGCAAAATTGCAGAAATTTCACTTATTTTGGGGCAAAATTGCAGAAATTTCACTTATTTCATGGTAAAAAGGCAGAAATTTTCCTTATTTTGGGGCAAAAATGCAGAAATTCCTAATATTTTGTGGTAAAAATGCAGAAATTCTCCTTATTTTGAGGTAAAAAGGCTGAAATTCCCCTTATTTGGGAACAAAAAAGCAGAAATTTCCCCTATTTTGGGGCAAAATTGCAGAAATTTCACTTATTTCAGGGTAATAAGTAAGAAATTTTCCTTATTTGGGGCAAAAAAGACAGAAATCCCATTTGTTTTGGGGGAAAAAGACAGAAATTCCACTTATTTAGAGGCAAAAAAGCAGAAATTCCCCTTATTTTGGAGCAAAAATGAAGAAATTTCCCTTTTTTGTGGCAAAAGGTATACATTCCCCTTATTTTCAGGCTAAAAAGCAGAAATTCCCCGTATTTTGGAGCAAAATTGCAAAAATTCCCCTAATTGTGGGGCAAAAATGCAGAAATTCTCTATATGTTAGGGCAAAAGGAAAGAAATTCTTTTTATTTTGGGGCAAAACTCAGAAATTCTACTTATTTTGGGGCAAAATTCCAGATATTTCCCTTATTTTGGGGCAAAATTGCAGAAATTTTACTTATTTTGGGGCAAAATTGCAGAAATATCACTTATTTCAGGGAAAAAAGGCAGAAATTTTTCTTATTTTGGGGCAAAAAAGACAGAAATTCCCTTTGCTTTGGGGGAAAAAGAGAGAAATTCAACTTATTTAGAGGCAAAAAAGCAGAAATTCTTCTTATTTTGGAGCAAAAATGAAGAAATTTTCCTTTTTTATGGAAAAAAGGTATGCATTCTTCTTATTTTCAGACAAAAAGGCAGAAATTCACCGTATTTTGGAGCAAAATTGCAGAAATTTCCCTAATTGTGTGCAAAAAGGCAAAAATTCCCTATATGTTGTGGCAAAAAGACAGAAATTCTCCTTATTTTGGGGCAAAATTCAGAAATTTCACTTATTTTTGGGCAAAATTGCAGAAATTTCACTTATTTCAGAAAAAAACGAGAAATTTTCTTATTTTGGGGCAAAAGGCAGAAATTCTCCTTATTTTAGGGCAAAATTGCAGAAATTTCCCTTATTTTGTGACAAAAAACAGAAATTCTCTTTATTTTGGGGCAATATTACAGAAAATACCTTTATTATGGGGAAAAATTGCAGATATTTCTTTTATTTTAAGGATAAATTGCAGAAATTTCACTTATTTCAGAGAAAAAAAGCAAAACTTTTTCTTATTTTAGGGCAAAAAGCAGAAATTCCCATTATTTTGGGGCACAATGGCAGAAATTCACCTTATTTTGGGGTGAAATTGCAGACATTTCACATATTTCAGGGCAAAAAGGCAGAAATTCCCCTTATTTTGGAGCAAAAAAGAAAAAATTTCCCTTTTTTATGGCAAAAAGGTATACATTCTTCTTATTTTCGGGCAAAAAGGCAGAAATTCCCTGTATTTTGGAGAAAAATTGCAGAAATTCCCCTAATTGTGGGGCAAAAAGGCAGAAATTTCCTATATGTTGGGGCAAAAAGACAGAAATTCTCCTTATTTTGGGGCAAAACTCAGAAATTGCACTTATTTTGGGGCAAAATGCCAGAAATTTCCCTTATTTTGGGGCAAAATTGCAGAAATTTCTCTTATTTCGGAAAAAAAGCAGAATTTATTTATTTTGGTGCAAAAAGGCAGAAATTTCTTTTATTTTTGTACAAAATTGCAGAAATTTTTCTTATTGTGGGGCAAAAATGCAGAAATCTCCCATATATTGGGGCAAAATGCAGAAATTCCTCTTATTTTGAGGTAAAAAGGCTGAAATTCCCATTATTTGGAAGCAAAAAGGCAGAAATTTCCCTGATTTTGAGACAAAATTGCAGAAATTTCACTTATTTCGGAGAAAAAAAGCAAAAATTTTTCTTATTTTAGGGCAAAATGCAGAAATTCCCATTATTTTGGGGGCAAAAAGGCATAAATTCCCCTTATTTGGGGGCAAAAAGGCAGATATTCCCCTTATTTTGGGATAAAATTGCAGAAATGTCCCTTGTTTGGGGGCAAAATGCAGAAAATCCCCATAATTTCGGGCAAAAAAGCAGAAATTCCCCGTATTTTGGAGCAAAATTGCAGAAATTCCCCTAATATTGGGGCAAAAATGCAGAAATTCCCTTTATTTGGGGCAAATCGGCAGAAGTTCCCCTTATTTTCGGGAAAAGAGGCAGAAATTCCCTGTATTTTGAACAAAATTGCAGAAACTCCCCTAATTTTGGAGCAAAAATACAGAAATTCTCATTTTTTCGAGGCAAAAATGAGAAATTTCTTTTATTTTGGGGCAAAATTTTAGAAATTTCTTTTATTTTGGTACAGAATTGCAGAAATTTTTCTTATTTTGTGGCAAAAAGGCACAAATTTCTCATATTTTGGAACAAAAATGCAGAAATTCTTCTTATTTTGAGGTAAAAAGGCTGAAATTCCCCTTATTTTGGGGCAAAAAGGCAGAAATTTCACTTATTTTGGGGCAAAATTGCAGAAATTTTACTTACTTCAGAAAAAAAGCAGAAATTTTCTTATTTTGGTGCAAAAAGGCAGAAATTTCTTTTATTTTGGTACAAAATTGCATAAATTTTTCTTATTCTGGAACAAAAAAGCAGAAATCTCCCATATTTTGGGGCAAAAATGCAGAAATATCTCTTATTTTGAGGTAAAAAGGCTGAAATTCCCCTTATTTGGGGGCAAAAAGCAGAAATTTCCCTTATTTTGGAGCAAAATTGCAGAAATTTCACTTATTTCAGAGTAATAAGTCAGAAATTTTCCTTATTTTGGGGCAAAAAAGACAGAAATTCCCTTTGTTTTGGGGGATAAAGACAGAAATTCCACTTATTTAGAGGCAAAAAAGCAGAAATTCCCCTTATTTTGGAGCAAAACTGAAGAAATTTCCCTTATTTTGGGGCAAAATTGCAGAAATTTCACTTATTTGGAGCAAAATTGCAGAAATTTCACTTATTTCAGAAAAAAAAGCAGAAATTTTCTTATTTTGGTGCAAAAAGGCAGAAGTTTCTTTTATTTTGGTACAAAATTGCATAAATTGTTCTTATTTTGGAACAAAAAGGCAGAAATCTCCCATATTTTGGGGCAAAAATGCAGAAATTCCTCTTATTTTGAGGTAACAAGGCTTAAATTCCCCTTATTTGGCGGGAAAAAGGCAGAAATTTCCCTTATTTTGGAGCAAAATTGCAGAAATTTCAGTTATTTCAGGGTAATAAGTCAGAAATTTTCCTTATTTTGGGGCAAAAAAGACAGAAATTCCCTTTTTTTGGGGGGATAAAGACAGAAATTCCACTTATTTAGAGGCAAAAAAGCAGAAATTCCCCTTATTTTGGAGCAAAACTGAAGAAATTTCCCTTTTTTATGGCAAAAAAGTATGCATTCTTCTTATTTTCGGGCAAAAAGGCAGAAATTCCGCGTATTTTGGAGCAAAATTGCAGAAATTCCCCTAATTGTGGGGCAAAAAGGCAGAAATTCCCTATATGTTGGGGCAAAAAGACAGAAATTCTCCTTATTTTGGGGCAAAACTCAGAAATTCCACTTATTTTGGGGCAAAATTCCAGAAATTTCCCTTATTTTGGGGCAAAATTGCAGAAATTTCACTTATTTCAGAAAAAAATTCAGAAATTTTCCTATTTTGGTGCAAAAAGGCAGAAATTTCTTTTATTTTGGTACAAAATTGCAGAAATTTTTCTTATTTTGGGGCAAAAGGCAGAAATCTCCCATATTTAGGGGAAAAATGCTGAAATTCCTCTTATTTTGAGGTAAAAAGGCTGAAATTTCTCTTATTTGGGGGAAAAAAGCAAAAATTTCCCTTATTTTGAGGCAAAATTGCAGAAATTTCACTTATTTCATTGTAATAAGTCAGAAATTTTCCTTATTTTGGGGCAAAAAAGACAGAAATTCCCTTTGTTTTGGGGGAAAAACACAGAAATTCCACTTTTAGAGGCAAAAAAGCAGAAATTCCTTTTATTTTGGAGTAAAAATGAAGAAATTTCCCTTTTTTGTGGCAAAAGGTATACATTCCACTTATTTTTGGGCTAAAAAGCAGAAATTCCTTGTATTATGGAGCAAAATTGCAGAAATTCTCCTAATTGTGGGGCAAAAAAGCAGAAATTCCCTATATGTTAGGGCAAAAAGACAGAAATTCTCCTTATTTTGGGGCAAAACTCAGAAATTCCACTTATTTTGGGGCAAACTTCCAGAAATTTCCCTTATTTTGTGTTAAAATTGCAGAAATTTCACTTATTTTGGGGCAAAATTGCAGAAATTTCACTTATGTCAGGGAAAAAAGGCAGAAATTTTCCTTATTTTGGGGCAAAAAAACAGAAATTTCTTTTATTTTGTGGCAAAAATGCAGAAATTCCTCTTATTTTGAGGTAAAAAGGCTGAAATTTCCCTTATTTGGGGGCAAAAGGCAGAAATTTTCCTTATTTTGGGGCAAAATTGGAGAAATTTCACTTATTTCAGGGTAATAAGTCAGAAATTTACCTTATTTTGGGGCAAAAAAGACAGAAATTCCCTTTGTTTTGGGGGAAAAGGACAGAAATTCCACTTATTTAGAGGCAAAAAAGCAGAAATTCCCATTATTTTGAAGCAAAAATGAAGAAATTTCGCTATTTTATGGCAAAAAGTTATGCATTCTTGTTATTTTCGGGCAAAAAGGCAGAAATTCCCCGTATTTTGGAGCAAAATTGCAGAAATTCCCCTTATTGTGGGGCAAAAAGGCAGAAATTCCCTATATGTTGGGGCAAAAAGGCAAAAATTCCCAATATGTTGGGGCAAAAAGACAGAAATACTCCTTATTTTGGGGCAAAACTCAGAAATTCCACTTATTTTGGGGCAAAATTTCAGAAATTTCCCTTACTTTGGGGCAAAATTGCAGAAATTCCACTTATTTTGGGGCAAAATTGCAAAAATTACCCGTATTTTGGAGCAAAATTGCAGAAATTCCCCTAATTGTGGGGCAAAAATGCAGAAATTCCCTATATGTTGGGGCAAAAAGGCAAAAATTCGCAATATGTTGGGGCAAAAAGACAGAAATTCTCCTTATTTTAGGGCAAAATTCAGAAATTATACTTATTTTTGGGCAAAATTGCAGAAATTTCACTTATTTCAGAAAAAAACGAGAAATTTTCTTATTTTGGGGCAAAAGGCAGAAATTCCCCTTATTTTAGGGCAAAATTGCAGAAATTTCCCTTATTTTGAAACAAAAAACAGAAATTCCCTTTATTTTGTGGCAAAATTGCAGAAAATACCTTTATTATGGGGGAAAATTGCAGATATTTCTTTTATTTTAAGGCAAAATTGCAGAAATTTCACTTATTTCAGAGATAAAAAGCAAAAATTTATCTTATTTTAGGGCAAAATGCAGAAATTCCCATTATTTTGGGGCACAATAGCAGAAATTCACCTTATTTTGGGGTAAAATTGCAGACATTTCACATATTTCAGGGCAAAAAGGCAGAAATTCCCCTTTTTTGGGGCAAAAAGGCTGAAATTCCCCTTATTTTCTATAAAATTGCAGAAATTCCCCTTGTTTGGGGGCAAAAAGGCAGAAAATCTTCTTAATTTTGGGCAAAAAGGCAGAAATTCCCCGTATTTTGGAGAAAAATTGCAGAAATTCCCCTAATATTGGGGCAAAAAGGCAGAAATTCCCTTTATTTTGGGGCAAAAATACAGAAATTCTCCTTATTTCGGGACAAAAATAAAAAATTTCCTTTATTTTGGGGCAAAATTTTAGAAATTTCTTTTATTTTGGTACAGAATTGCAGAAATTTTTCTTATTTGGTGACAAAAAGGCAGAAAATTCCCATATTTTGGAACAGAAATGCAGAAATTGCCCTTATTTTGAGGTAAAAAGGCTGAAATTCCCCTTATTTTGGGGAAAAAAGGAAGAAATTTCATTTATTTTGGGGCAAAATTGCAGAAATTTCACTTACTTCAGAAAATAAAGGAGAAATTTTCTTATTTTGGGGCAAAATGCAGAAATTTCTTTTATTTTGGTACAAAATTGCAGAAATTTTTCTTATTTTGGGGCAAAAATTCATAAATTTTCCATATTTTGGGGCAAAAATGCAAAAATTCCTCTTATTTTGAGGTAAAAAGGCTGAAATTCCCCTTATTTGGGGGCAAAAAGGCAGAAATTTTCCTTATTTTGGGGCTAAATTGCAGAAATTTTACTTATTTCAGGGTAATAAGTCAGAAATTTTCCTTATTTTGGGGCAAAAAATACAGAAATTCCCTTTGTTTTAGGGAAAAAGACAGAAATTCCACTTATAAAGAGGCAAAAAAGCAGAAATTCCCATTATTTTGAAGCAAAAATTAAGAAATTTCCCTTTTTTATGGCAAAAAGGTATGCATTCTTTTTATTTTCGGGAAAAAAGGCAGAAATTCCCCGTATTTTGGAGCAAAATTGCAGAAATTTTACTTATTTCAGAAAAAAAAGGAGAAATTTTCTTATTTTGGGGCAAAAGGCAGAAATTCCCCTTATTTTAGGGCAAAATTGCAAAAATTTTCCATATTTGGGGACAAAAAACAGAAATTCCCTTTATTTTGGGGCAAAATTGCAGAAAATTCCTTTATTATGGGGAAAATTGCAGATATTTTTTTTATTTTAATGCAAAATTGCAGAAATTTCACTTATTTCAGAGAAAAATAGCAAAAATTTTTCTTATTTTAGGGCAAAATGCAGAAATTCCCATTATTTTGGGACAAAAAGGCAGAAATTCACATTATTTTTGGGTAAAATTGAAGACATGTCACATATTTCAGGGCAAATAGGCAGAAATTCCCCTTATTTGGGGGCAAAAAGGCAGAAATTCCCCTTATTTTGGGATAAAATTGCAGAAATTTCCCTTGTTTGGGGGCAAAAAGGCAAAAAATCCCCTAATTTCGAGCAAAAAGGCAGAAATTCCCCGTATTTTGGAGCAAAATTGCAGAAATTCCCCTAATATTGGGGCAAAAATGCAGAAATTTCCTTTATTTGGGGCAAATCGGCAGAAGTTCTTCTTATTTTTGGGAAAAGAGGCAGAAATTCCCTGTATTTTGAAGCAAAATTGCAGAAACTCCCCTAATTTTGGGGCAAAAAGGCAGAAATTCCCTTTATTTTGGGGCAAAAATACAGAAATTCTCCTTATATCGGGGCAAAAATCAGAAATTTCCCTAATTTTGGAGCAAAATTTTAGAAATTTCTTTTATTTTGGTACAGAATTGCAGAAATTTTTCTTATTTTGTGGCAAAAATGCAGAAATTTCCCATATTTTGGGGCAAAAATGCAGAAATTCTTCTTATTTTGAGGTAAAAAGGCTGAAATTCCCCTTATTTGGGGGCAAAAAGGCAGAAATTTCTCTTATTTTGGGGCAAAATTGCAGAAATTTCACTTATTTCAGGGTAATAAGTCAGAAATTTTCCTTATTTTGAGGCAAAAAAGACAGAAATTCCCTTTGTTTTGGGGCACAATGGCAGAAATTCCACTTATTTAGAGGCAAAAAAGCAGATATTCCCCTTATTTTGAAGCAAAAATGAAGAAATTTCTATTTCTTATGGCAAAAAGGTATGCATTCTTCTTATTTTCGGGCAAAAAGGCAGAAGTTCTTTGTATTTTGGAGCAAGATTGCAGAAATTCCCCTAATTGTGGGGCAAAAAGGCAGAAATCCCCTATATGTTGGGGCAAAAAGAAAGAAATTCTCCTTATTTTGGGGCAAAACTCAGAAATTCCACTTATTTTGGGGCAAAATTTCAGAAATTTCCCTTATTTTGGAGCAAAATTGCAGAAATTTCACTTATTTCAAAGAAAAAAAAGCACAAATTTTCTTATTTTGGGGCAAAAAGGCAGAAATTTCATTTATTTTGGTACAAAATTGCAGAAATTTTTCTTAATTTGGGCAAAAATGCAGAAATTTCCCATATTTTTCGACAAAAATGCAGAAATTCCCCTTATTTTGAGGTAAAAAGGCTGAAATTCCCCTTATTTTGGGGCAAAAAGTTAGAAATTCCCCTTATTTTAAAGGAAAAAGACAGAAATTCCGTTTATTTTTGTGGAAAAGTCAGAAATTGCACTTATTTTGAGTCAAAAAGGCGGAAAATCCCCTTATTTTGGGGTAAACAATGAAGAAATTAACCTTTTTTATGGCAAAAAGGTATACATTCTTTTTATTTTCGAGCAAAATTGCAGAAATTCCCCTAATTATGGGGAAAAAAGGCAGAAATTCCCCGTAATTTGGAGCAAAATTGCAGAAATTCCCCTAATTTTGGGGCAAAAACGCAGAACGTCCCTTTATTTTGGGGTAAAACTGCAGAAATTTCACTTATTTCGCGGCAAAAAGGCAGAAATTCCCTTTATTTTCGGAGAAAAAGGCAGAAAATCCCCGTATTTTAGAGCAAAATTGCAGAAATTTACCTAATTTTGGGGTAAAACATGCAGTAATTTTCTTTATTTTGGGGCAAAAAGGCAGAAATTCCCCTTATTTTGGGGCAAAAATCAAAAATATCCCTTATTTTGGGGCAAAATTTTAGAAATTTCTTTTATTTTGGTACAGAATTGCAGAAATTTTTCTTATTTTGTGGCAAAAAGGAAGATATTTCCCATATTTTGGAACAAAAATGCAGAAATTCCCCTTATTTTGAGGTAAAAAGGCTGAAATTCCCCTTATTTTGGGTCACAAAGTAAGAAATTTCACTTATTTTGGAGCAAAATTGCAGAAATTTCACTTATTTCAGAAAATAAAGGAGAAATTTTCTTATTTTCGGGCAAAAAGTCAGAAATTTCTTTTTTTTGGTACAAAATTGCAGAAATTTTTCTTATTTTGGGGCAAAAAGGCATAAATTTCCCATATTTTGGGGCAAAAATGCTGAAATTTTCCTTATTTCGGGGCAAAAAGGCAGAAATTTCCCTTATTTTGTGGCAAAAAAGCAGAAATTTCTCTTATTTTGGAGCAAAAATGAAGAAATTTCCCTTTTTTATGGCAAAAAGTTATGCATTCTTCTTATTTTCGGGCAAAAAGGCAGAAATTCCCCGTATTTTGGAGCAAAATTGCAGAAATTCCCCTAATTGTGGGGCAAAAAGGCAGAAATTCCCTATATGTTGGGGCAAAAAAACTGAAATTCTCATTATTTTGGGGCAAAACTCAGAAATTCCACTTATTTTGGCGCAAAATTCCAGAAATTTCCCTTATTTTGAGGCAAAATTGCAGAAATTTCACTTATTTTGGGGCAAAATTGCAAAAATTTCACTTATGTCAGAAAAAAAAGCAGAAATTTTATTATTTTGGTGCAAAAAGGCAGAAATTTCTAATATTTTGGTACAAAATTGCAGAAATTTTTCTTATTTTAGGGCAAAAAGGCAGAAATCTCCCATATTTTGGGGCAAAAATGCAGAAATTCCTCTTATTTTTAGGTAAAAAGGCTGAAATTCCCCTTATTTGGGGGCAAAAAGGCAGAAATTTCCCTTATTTTGAGGCAAAATTGAAGAAATTTCACTTATTTCAGAGAACAAAAGCAGAAATTTTCTTATTTTGGGGCAAAAAGGCAGAAATTTCTTTTATTTTGGTACAAAATTGCAGAAATGTTTCTTATTTTGGGGCAAAAAGGCAGAAATCTCCCATATTTTGGGGCAAAAAAGCAGAAATTTCCCTTATTTTGAGGTAAAAACGCTGAAATTCCCCTTATTTGGGGGCAATAAGGCAGAAATTTCCCTTATTTTGTGGCAAAATTGCAGAAATTTCACTTATTTCAGAATAATAAGTCAGAAATTTTCCTTATTTTGGGGCAAAAAAACAGAAATTCTCTTTGTTTTAAAGGAAAAAGACTGATATTCCACTTATTTAGAGGCTAAAAAGCAGAAATTCTTATTATTTTGGAGCAAAAATGAAGAAATTTTCCTTTTTTTGTGGAAAAAGGTATACATTCCTCTAATTTTCGGGCTAAAAAGCAGAAATTCCCCGTATTTTGGAGCAAAATTGCAGAAATTCCCCTAATTGTGGGGCAAAAAGGCAGAAATTCCCTATATGTTGGGGCAAAAAGACAGAAATTCTCCTTATTTTGGGGCAAAACTCAGAAATTCCACTTATTTTGGGGCAAAATTCCAGAAATTTCCCTTATTTTGGGGCAAAATTGCAGAAATTTCACTTATTTTGGGGCGAAATTGCAGAAATTTCACTTTTTTCATGGAAATAAAGGCAGAAATTTTCCTTATTTTGGGGCAAAAAGGCAGAAATTCCTCTTATTTTGAGGTAAAAAGGCTGAAATTCCCCTTATTTGGGGGCAAAAAGGCATAAATTTCCCTTATTTCGGGGCAAAATTGCAGAAATTTCACTTATTTCAGGGTAATAAGTCAGAAATTTTCCTTATTTTGGGCAAAAAAGACAGAAATTCCCTTTGTTTTGGGATAAAAAGACAGAAATTCCACTTATTTAGAGGCAAAAAAGCAGAAATTCCACTTATTTTGGAGTAAAAATTAAGAGATTTCCCTTTTTTATGGCAAAAAGGTATGCATTCTTTTTATTTTCGGACAAAAAGGCAGAGATTCCCCGTATTTTGGAGCAAAATTGCAGAAATTTCACTTATTTCAGAATAAAAATGAGAAATTTTCTTATTTTGGGGCAAAAGGCAGAAATTCCCCTTATTTTATGGCAAAATTGCAGAAATTGCCTTTATTTGGGGACAAAAAACAGAAATTCCCTTTATTTTGGGGCAAAATTGCAGAAAATTTTTTTATTATGGGAAAAAATTGAAGATATTTCTTTTATTTTAAGGCAAAATTGCAGAAATTTCACTTATTTCAGAGAAAAAAACAAAAATCTTTCTTATTTTTGGCAAAATGCAGAAATTCCCATTATTTTGGGGCAAAAAGGCAGAAATTCACCTTATTTTGGGGTAAAATTGAAGACATGTCACATATTTCAGGGCATAAAGGCAGAAATTGCCCTTATTTGGGGGCAAAAAGGCAGAAATTCCCCTTATTTTGGGATAAAATTGCAGAAATTACCCTTGTTTGGGGGCAAAAAGGCAGAAAATCCCCTTAATTTCGGGCAAAAAGGCAGAAATTCCCTGTATTTTGGAGCAAAATTGCAGAAATTCTCCTAATATTGGGGCAAAAATGCAGAAATTCCCTTTATTTGGGGCAAATTGGCAGAAGTTCCCCTTATTTTCAGGAAAAGAGGCAGAAATTCCCATTATTTTGAAGCAAAATTGCAGAAACTCCCCTAATTTTGGGGCAAAAAGGCAGAAATTCCCTTTATTTTGGGGCAAAAATACAGAAATTCTCCTTATATCTGGGCAAAAATCAGAAATTTCCCTTATTTTGGAGCAAAATTTTAGAAATTTCTTTTATTTTGGTACAGAATTGGAGAAATTTTTCTTATTCTGTGGCAAAAAGGCAGAAATTTCTTTTATTTTGGTGCAAAATTGCAGAAATTTTTCTTATTTTGGGGCAAAAAGGCATAAATTTCCTATATTTTGGGGCAAAAATGTAGAAATTTTCTTTATTTTGAGGTAGAAAGGCTGAAATTTCCCTTATTTGGGGGCAAAAAGGCAGAAATTTCTCTTATTTTGGGGCAAAATTGCAGAAATTTCACTTATTTCAGAAAAAAAGGAAAAATTTTCTTATTTGGGGGCAAAAAGGCAGAAATTTCTTTTATTTTGGTGCAAAATTACAGAAATTTTCTTTATTTTGGGGCAAAAAAGACAGAAATTCCCTTTGTTTTGGGGGAAAAAGACAGAAATTCCACTTATTTAGAGGCAAAAAAGCAGAAATTCCCCTTATTTTGGAGCAAAAATGAAGAAATTTCCCTTTTTCATGGCAAAAAGGTATGCATTCTTCTCATTTTCGGGCAAAAAGGCAGAAATTCCCTATATGTTGGGGCAAAAAGACAGAAATTCTCCTTATTTTGGGGCAAAACTCAGATATTCCACATATTTTGGGGCAAAATTCCATAAATTTCCCTTATTTTGGGGCAAAATTGCAGAAATATCACTTATTTTAAGGCAAAATTGGAGAAATTTCACTTATTTCAGAAGTAAAAAGCAGAAATTTTCTTGTTTTGGGGCAAAAAGGGAGAAATTTCTTTTATTTTTGTACAAAATTGCAGAAATTTTTCTTATTTTGGGGCAAGAAGGCAGAAATTTCCTATATTTTGGGGCAAAAATTCAGAAATTCCCCTTATTTTTAGGTAAAAAGGCTGAAATTCTCTTTATTTGGGAGCAAAAAGGGAGAAATTGCCCTGATTTTGTGGCAAAATTCCAGAAATTTCACTTATTTTAGGGTAATAAGTCAGAAATTTTTTATTTTGGGGCAAAAAGGCAGAAATTTCTTTTATTTTGGTACAAAATTACAGAAATTTTTCTTATTTTGGGGCAAAAAAGAAGAAATTTCCGTTATTTTGTGGCAAAATTGCAGAAATTTCACTTATTTTGATGTAAAAAGGCTGAAATTCCCCTTATTTTGGGGCAAAATGGCAGAAGTTTTCCTTATTTTGGGGCAAAATTGCAGAAATTTCACTTATTTCAAGGTAATAAGTCAGAAATTTTCCTTATTTTGGGGCAAAAAAACAGAAATTTCTTGTTTTGGGGGAAAAAGACAGAAATTCCACTTATTTAGAGGCAAAAAAGCAGAAATTCCCCATATTTTGGAGCAAAATTGCAGAAATTCCCCTAATTGTGGGGCAAAAAGGCAGAAATTCCCTATATGTTAGGGCAAAACGACAGAAATTCTCCTCATTTGGGGGCAAAATTCAGAAATTCCATTTATTTTGGGGCAAAATTCCCAAAATTCCCCTTACTTTGGGGCAAAATTGCAGAAATTTCAATTATTTTGGGGCAAAATTGCAGAAATTTCACTTTTTTCAGGGAAAAAAGGCCGAAATTTTCCGTTTTTAGGGGCAAAAAGGCAGAAATTCCTAATATTTTGAGGCAAAAATGCAGAAATTCAATTTATTTAGAGGCAAAAAAGTAGAAATTCCCCTTATTTTGGAGCAAAATTGCAGAAATTTCCCTTTTTATAGCCAAAAGGTATGCATTCTTCTTATTTTCAGGCAAAAAGGCAGAAATTCCCCGTATTTTGGAGTAAAATTGCAGAAATTCCCTATATGTTGGGGCAAAAAGACAGAAATTCTCCTTATTTTGGGGCAAAACTCAGAAATTCCACTTCTTTTAGAGCAAAATTTCAGAAATTTCCCTTATTTTTGGCCAAAATTGCCGAAATTTCACTTATTTTGGGGCAAAATTGCAGAAATTTCACTTATTTCAGGGAAAAAAAGCAGAAATTTTCTTATTTTGGGGCAAAAAGGCAGAAATTTCCCATATTTTGAGGCAAAAATGCAGAAATTCCCCTTATTTTGAGGTAAAAAGGCTGAAATTCCCCTTATTTGGGGGCAAAAAGGCAGAAATTTCCCATATTTTGGGGCAAAATTGCAGAAATTTCACTTATTTCAGAATACTAAGTCAGAAATTTTTCTTACTTTGGGGCAAAAGAGACAGAAATTCTCTTTGTTTTCAGGGAAAAAGTCAGAAATTCCACTTATTTAGAGGCAAAAATGCAGAAATTCCCCTTATTTTGAAGCAAAAATGAAGAAATTTCTATTTCTTATGGCAAAAGGGTATGCATTCTTCTTATTTTCGGGCAAAAAGGCAGAAATTCTTTGTATTTTGGAGCAAGATTGCAGAAATTCCCCTAATTGTGGGGCAAAAAGGCAGAAATCCCCTATATGTTGGGGCAAAAAGAAAGAAATTCTCCTTATTTTGGGGCAAAACTCAGAAATTCCACTTATTTTGGGGCAAAATTTCAGAAATTTCCCTTATTTTGGAGCAAAATTGCAGAAATTTCACTTATTTCAAAGAAAAAAAAGCACAAATTTTCTTATTTTGGGGCAAAAAGGCAGAAATTTCATTTATTTTGGTACAAAATTGCAGAAATTTTTCTTAATTTGGGCAAAAATGCAGAAATTTCCCATATTTTTCGACAAAAATGCAGAAATTCCCCTTATTTTGAGGTAAAAAGGCTGAAATTCCCCTTATTTTGGGGCAAAAAGTTAGAAATTCCCCTTATTTTAAAGGAAAAAGACAGAAATTCCGTTTATTTTTGTGGAAAAGTCAGAAATTGCACTTATTTTGAGTCAAAAAGGCGGAAAATCCCCTTATTTTGGGGTAAACAATGAAGAAATTAACCTTTTTTATGGCAAAAAGGTATACATTCTTTTTATTTTCGAGCAAAATTGCAGAAATTCCCCTAATTATGGGGAAAAAAGGCAGAAATTCCCCGTAATTTGGAGCAAAATTGCAGAAATTCCCCTAATTTTGGGGCAAAAACGCAGAACGTCCCTTTATTTTGGGGTAAAACTGCAGAAATTTCACTTATTTCGCGGCAAAAAGGCAGAAATTCCCTTTATTTTCGGAGAAAAAGGCAGAAAATCCCCGTATTTTAGAGCAAAATTGCAGAAATTTACCTAATTTTGGGGTAAAACATGCAGTAATTTTCTTTATTTTGGGGCAAAAAGGCAGAAATTCCCCTTATTTTGGGGCAAAAATCAAAAATATCCCTTATTTTGGGGCAAAATTTTAGAAATTTCTTTTATTTTGGTACAGAATTGCAGAAATTTTTCTTATTTTGTGGCAAAAAGGAAGAAATTTCCCATATTTTGGAACAAAAATGGAGAAATTCCCCTTATTTAGAGGTAAAAAGGCTGAAATTCCCCTTATTTCGGGGCAAAAAGGCAGAAATTTCCCTTATTTTGGGGCAAAATTGCAGAAATTTCACTTATTTCAGGGTAATAAGTCAGAAATTTTCCTTACTTTGGGGCCAAAAGGACAAAAATTCCCTTTGTTTTGGGGGAAAAAGACAGAAATTCCACTTATTTAGAGGCAAAAAAGCAGAAATTTCTCTTATTTTGGAGCAAAAATGAAGAAATTTCCCTTTTTTATGGCAAAAAGTTATGCATTCTTCTTATTTTCGGGCAAAAAGGCAGAAATTCCCCGTATTTTGGAGAAAATTGCAGAAATTCCCCTAATTGTAGGGCAAAAAGGCAGAAATTCCCTATATGTTGGGGCAAAATACAGATATTCTCATTATTTTGGGGCAAAACTCAGAAATTCCACTTATTTTGGCGCAAAATTCCAGAAATTTCCCTTATTTTGAGGCAAAATTGCAGAAATTTCACTTATTTTGGGGCAAAATTTCAAAAATTTCACTTATGTCAGAATAAAAGCAGAAATTTTCTTATTTTGGTGCAAAAAGGCAGAAATTTCTAATATTTTGGTACAAAATTGCAGAAATTTTTCTTATTTTAGGGCAAAAAGGAAGAAATCTCCCATATTTTGGGGCAAAAATGCAGAAATTCCTCTTATTTTTAGGTAAAAAGGCTGAAATTCCCCTTATTTGGGGGCAAAAAGGCAGAAATTTCCCTTATTTTGAGGCAAAATTGCAGAAATTTCACTTATTTCAGAGAACAAAAGCAGAAATTTTCTTATTTTGGGGCAAAAAGGCAGAAATTTCTTTTATTTTGGTACAAAATTGCAGAAATGTTTCTTATTTTGGGGCAAAAAGGCAGAAATCTCCCATATTTTGGGGCAAAAAAGCAGAAATTTCCCTTATTTTGAGGTAAAAACGCTGAAATTCCCCTTATTTGGGGGCAAAAAGGCAGAAATTTCCCTTATTTTGAGGCAAAATTGCAGAAATTTCACTTATTTCAGAATAATAAGTCAGAAATTTTCCTTATTTTGGGGAAAAAAACAGAAATTCTCTTTGTTTTAAAGGAAAAAGACTGATATTCCACTTATTTAGAGGCTAAAAAGCAGAAATTCTTATTATTTTGGAGCAAAAATGAAGAAATTTTCCTTTTTTTGTGGAAAAAGGTATACATTCCTCTAATTTTCGGGCTAAAAAGCAGAAATTCCCCGTATTTTGGAGCAAAATTGCAGAAATTCCCCTAATTGTGTGGAAAAAAGGCAGAAATTCCCTATATGTTAGGGCAAAAAGACAGAAATTCTTTTTATTTTGGGGCAAAACTCAGAAATTCCACTTATTTTGGGGCAAAATTCCAGAAATTTCCCTTATTTTGGGGCAAAATTGCAGAAATTTCACTTATTTCAAAGAAAAAAAAGCACAAATTTTCTTATTTTGGGGCAAAAAGGCAGAAATTTCATTTATTTTGGTACAAAATTGCAGAAATTTTTCTTAATTTGGGCAAAAATGCAGAAATTTCCCATATTTTTCGACAAAAATGCAGAAATTCCCCTTATTTTGAGGTAAAAAGGCTGAAATTCCCCTTATTTTGGGGCAAAAAGTTAGAAATTCCCCTTATTTTAAAGGAAAAAGACAGAAATTCCGTTTATTTTTGTGGAAAAGTCAGAAATTGCACTTATTTTGAGTCAAAAAGGCGGAAAATCCCCTTATTTTGGGGTAAACAATGAAGAAATTAACCTTTTTTATGGCAAAAAGGTATACATTCTTTTTATTTTCGAGCAAAATTGCAGAAATTCCCCTAATTATGGGGAAAAAAGGCAGAAATTCCCCGTAATTTGGAGCAAAATTGCAGAAATTCCCCTAATTTTGGGGCAAAAACGCAGAACGTCCCTTTATTTTGGGGTAAAACTGCAGAAATTTCACTTATTTCGCGGCAAAAAGGCAGAAATTCCCTTTATTTTCGGAGAAAAAGGCAGAAAATCCCCGTATTTTAGAGCAAAATTGCAGAAATTTACCTAATTTTGGGGTAAAACATGCAGTAATTTTCTTTATTTTGGGGCAAAAAGGCAGAAATTCCCCTTATTTTGGGGCAAAAATCAAAAATATCCCTTATTTTGGGGCAAAATTTTAGAAATTTCTTTTATTTTGGTACAGAATTGCAGAAATTTTTCTTATTTTGTGGCAAAAAGGAAGAAATTTCCCATATTTTGGAACAAAAATGGAGAAATTCCCCTTATTTAGAGGTAAAAAGGCTGAAATTCCCCTTATTTCGGGGCAAAAAGGCAGAAATTTCCCTTATTTTGGGGCAAAATTGCAGAAATTTCACTTATTTCAGGGTAATAAGTCAGAAATTTTCCTTACTTTGGGGCCAAAAGGACAAAAATTCCCTTTGTTTTGGGGGAAAAAGACAGAAATTCCACTTATTTAGAGGCAAAAAAGCAGAAATTTCTCTTATTTTGGAGCAAAAATGAAGAAATTTCCCTTTTTTATGGCAAAAAGTTATGCATTCTTCTTATTTTCGGGCAAAAAGGCAGAAATTCCCCGTATTTTGGAGAAAATTGCAGAAATTCCCCTAATTGTAGGGCAAAAAGGCAGAAATTCCCTATATGTTGGGGCAAAAAGACAGAAATTCTCATTATTTTGGGGCAAAACTCAGAAATTCCACTTATTTTGGCGCAAAATTCCAGAAATTTCCCTTATTTTGAGGCAAAATTGCAGAAATTTCACTTATTTTGGGGCAAAATTTCAAAAATTTCACTTATGTCAGAATAAAAGCAGAAATTTTCTTATTTTGGTGCAAAAAGGCAGAAATTTCTAATATTTTGGTACAAAATTGCAGAAATTTTTCTTATTTTAGGGCAAAAAGGAAGAAATCTCCCATATTTTGGGGCAAAAATGCAGAAATTCCTCTTATTTTTAGGTAAAAAGGCTGAAATTCCCCTTATTTGGGGGCAAAAAGGCAGAAATTTCCCTTATTTTGAGGCAAAATTGCAGAAATTTCACTTATTTCAGAGAACAAAAGCAGAAATTTTCTTATTTTGGGGCAAAAAGGCAGAAATTTCTTTTATTTTGGTACAAAATTGCAGAAATGTTTCTTATTTTGGGGCAAAAAGGCAGAAATCTCCCATATTTTGGGGCAAAAAAGCAGAAATTTCCCTTATTTTGAGGTAAAAACGCTGAAATTCCCCTTATTTGGGGGCAAAAAGGCAGAAATTTCCCTTATTTTGAGGCAAAATTGCAGAAATTTCACTTATTTCAGAATAATAAGTCAGAAATTTTCCTTATTTTGGGGAAAAAAACAGAAATTCTCTTTGTTTTAAAGGAAAAAGACTGATATTCCACTTATTTAGAGGCTAAAAAGCAGAAATTCTTATTATTTTGGAGCAAAAATGAAGAAATTTTCCTTTTTTTGTGGAAAAAGGTATACATTCCTCTAATTTTCGGGCTAAAAAGCAGAAATTCCCCGTATTTTGGAGCAAAATTGCAGAAATTCCCCTAATTGTGTGGAAAAAAGGCAGAAATTCCCTATATGTTAGGGCAAAAAGACAGAAATTCTTTTTATTTTGGGGCAAAACTCAGAAATTCCACTTATTTTGGGGCAAAATTCCAGAAATTTCCCTTATTTTGGGGCAAAATTGCAGAAATTTCACTTATTTTGGGGCGAAATTGCAGAAATTTCACTTTTTTCATGGAAAAAAAGGCAGAAATTTTTCTTATTTTGGGGCAAAAAGGCAGAAATTCCAAATATTTTGTGGCAAAAATTCAGAAATTCCTCTTATTTTGAGGTAAAAAGGCTGAAATTCCCCTTATTTGGGGGCAAAAAGCAGAAATTTCCCTTATTTTGAGGCAAAATTGCAGAAATTTCATTTATTTCAGAGAACAAAAGCAGAAATTTTCTTATTTTGGGGCAAAAAGGCAGAAATTTCTTTTATTTTGGTACAAAATTGCAGAAATGTTTCTTATTTTGGGGCAAAAAGGCAGAAATCTCCCATATTTTGGGGCAAAAAAGCAGAAATTTCCCTTATTTTGAGGTAAAAACGCTGAAATTCCCCTTATTTGGGGGCAAAAAGGCAGAAATTTCCCTTATTTTGAGGCAAAATTGCAGAAATTTCACTTATTTCAGAATAATAAGTCAGAAATTTTCCTTATTTTGGGGAAAAAAACAGAAATTCTCTTTGTTTTAAAGGAAAAAGACTGATATTCCACTTATTTAGAGGCTAAAAAGCAGAAATTCTTATTATTTTGGAGCAAAAATGAAGAAATTTTCCTTTTTTTGTGGAAAAAGGTATACATTCCTCTAATTTTCGGGCTAAAAAGCAGAAATTCCCCGTATTTTGGAGCAAAATTGCAGAAATTCCCCTAATTGTGTGGAAAAAAGGCAGAAATTCCCTATATGTTAGGGCAAAAAGACAGAAATTCTTTTTATTTTGGGGCAAAACTCAGAAATTCCACTTATTTTGGGGCAAAATTCCAGAAATTTCCCTTATTTTGGGGCAAAATTGCAGAAATTTCACTTATTTTGGGGCGAAATTGCAGAAATTTCACTTTTTTCATGGAAAAAAAGGCAGAAATTTTTCTTATTTTGGGGCAAAGAGGCAGAAATTCCAAATATTTTGTGGCAAAAATTCAGAAATTCCTCTTATTTTGAGGTAAAAAGGCTGAAATTCCCCTTATTTGGGGGCAAAAAGGCATAAATTTCCCTTATTTTGGGGCAAATTGCAGAAATTTCACTTATTTCAGGGTAATAAGTCAGAAATTTTCCTTATTTTGGGGCAAAAAAGACAGAAATTCCCTTTGTTTTGGGATAAAAAGACAGAAATTCCACTTATTTAGAGGCAAAAAAGCAGAAATTCCACTTATTTTGGAGTAAAAATTAAGAGATTTCCCTTTTTTATGGCAAAAAGGTATGCATTCTTTTTATTTTCGGACAAAAAGGCAGAAATTCCCCGTATTTTGGAGCAAAATTGCAGAAATTTCACTTATTTCAGAATAAAAATGAGAAATTTTCTTATTTTGGGGCAAAAGGCAGAAATTCCCCTTATTTTATGGCAAAATTGCAGAAATTTCCTTTATTTGGGGACAAAAAACAGAAATTCCCTTTATTTTGGGGCAAAATTGCAGAAAATTTTTTTATTATGGGAAAAAATTGAAGATATTTCTTTTATTTTAGGGCAAAATTGCAGAAATTTCACTTATTTCAGAGAAAAAAACAAAAATCTTTCTTATTTTTGGCAAAATGCAGAAATTCCCATTATTTTGGGGCAAAAAGGCAGAAATTCACCTTATTTTGGGGTAAAATTGAAGACATGTCACATATTTCAGGGCATAAAGGCAGAAATTGCCCTTATTTGGGGGCAAAAAGGCAGAAATTCCCCTTATTTTGGGATAAAATTGCAGAAATTACCCTTGTTTGGGGGCAAAAAGGCAGAAAATCCCCTTAATTTCGGGCAAAATGGCAGAAATTCCCTGTATTTTGGAGCAAAATTGCAGAAATTCTCCTAATATTGGGGCAAAAATGCAGAAATTCCCTTTATTTGGGGCAAATTGGCAGAAGTTCCCCTTATTTTCAGGAAAAGAGGCAGAAATTCCCATTATTTTGAAGCAAAATTGCAGAAACTCCCCTAATTTTGGGGCAAAAAGGCAGAAATTCCCTTTATTTTGGGGCAAAAATACAGAAATTCTCCTTATATCTGGGCAAAAATCAGAAATTTCCCTTATTTTGGAGCAAAATTTTAGAAATTTCTTTTATTTTGGTACAGAATTGGAGAAATTTTTCTTATTCTGTGGCAAAAAGGCAGAAATTTCTTTTATTTTGGTGCAAAATTGCAGAAATTTTTCTTATTTTGGGGCAAAAAGGCATAAATTTCCCATATTTTGGGGCAAAAATGTAGAAATTTTCTTTATTTTGAGGTAAAAAGGCTGAAATTTCCCTTATTTGGGGGCAAAAGGCAGAAATTTCTCTTATTTTGGGGCAAAATTGCAGAAATTTCACTTATTTCAGAAAAAAAAGAAAAAATTTTCTTATTTGGGGGCAAAAAGGCAGAAATTTCTTTTATTTTGGTGCAAAATTACAGAAATTTTCTTTATTTTGGGGCAAAAAAGACAGAAATTCCCTTTGTTTTGGGGGAAAAAGACAGAAATTCCACTTATTTAGGGGCAAAAAAGCAGAAATTCCCCTTATTTTGGAGCAAAAATGAAGAAATTTCCCTTTTTCATGGCAAAAAGGTATGCATTCTTCTTATTTTCGGGCAAAAAGGCAGAAATTCCCTATATGTTGGGGCAAAAAGACAGAAATTCTCCTTATTTTGGGGCAAAACTCAGATATTCCACATATTTTGGGGCAAAATTCCATAAATTTCCCTTATTTTGGGGCAAAATTGCAGAAATATCACTTATTTTAAGGCAAAATTGGAGAAATTTCACTTATTTCAGAAGAAAAAAGAAGAAATTTTCTTGTTTTGGGGCAAAAAGGAAGAAATTTCTTTTATTTTTGTACAAAATTGCAGAAATTTTTCTTATTTTGGGGCAAAAATTCAGAAATTCCCCTTATTTTTAGGTAAAAAGGCTGAAATTCTCTTTATTTGGGAGCAAAAAGGCAGAAATTGCCCTGATTTTGTGGCAAAATTCCAGAAATTTCACTTATTTTAGGGTAATAAGTCAGAAATTTTTTATTTTGGGGCAAAAAGGCAGAAATTTCTTTTATTTTGGTACAAAATTACAGAAATTTTTCTTATTTTGGGGCAAAAAAAAGAAATTTCCCTTATTTTGGGGCAAAATTGCAGAAGTTTTCCTTATTTTGGGGCAAAATTTCAGAAATTTCCCTTATTTTTGGCCAAAATTGCAGAAATTTCACTTATTTTGGGGCAAAATTCCAAAAATTTCCCTTATTTTGGGGCAAAATTGCAGAAATTTCACTTATTTAGGGGCAAAATTGCAGAAATTTCACTTATTACAGGGGAAAAAGACAGAAATTTCTTTTATTTTGGTACAAAATTGCAGAAATTTTTATTATTTTGGGCAAAAAGGCAGAAATTTCCCATATTTTGAGGCAAAATTGCAGAAATTTCACTTATTTTAGGGTAATAAGTCAGAAATTTTCATTACTTTGGAGCAAAAAAGACAGAAAGTCCCTTTGTTTTGGTGGAAAAAGACAGAAACTCCAATTCTTTAGAGGAAAAATGCAGAAATTCCCCTTATTTTGGAGCAAAAATGAAGAAATTTCCCTTTTTTATGGCAAAAAGGTATGCATTCTTCTTATTTTCAGGCAAAAAGTCAGAAATTCCCCCTATTTTAGAGCAAAATTGCAGAAATTCCCCTTATTGTGGGGCAAAAAGGCAGAAATTCCCTATATGTTGGGGGGAAAAGACAGAAATTCTTTTTATTTTAGAGCAAAACTCAGAAATTTCATTTATTTTGGGGCAAAATTGCAGAAATTTCACTTATTTCAGAAAAAAAAAAGCAGAAGTTTTCTTATTTTGGGGCAAAAAGGCAGAAATTTCTTTTATTTTGGTACAAAATTGCAGAAAATTTTCTTATTTTGGGGCAAAAAGGCAGAAATTTCTCATATTTTGGGGCAAAAATGCAGAAAATCCCCTTATTTTGAGGTAAAAAGGCTAAAATTCCCCTTATTTGGTTGCAAAAAGGCAGAAATTTCCCTTATTTTGGGGCAAAATTGCAGAAATTTCACTTATATCAGGGTAATAAGTCAGAAATTTTCCTTATTTTGGGGCAAAAAAGACAGAAATTCCCTTTGTTTTGGGGGAAAAAGACAGAAATTCCACTTATTAAGAGGCAAAAAAGCAGAAATTCCCCTTATTTTGGAGCAAAAATAAAGAAATTTCCCTTTTTTATGGCAAAAAGGTATGCATTCTTCTTGTTTTCGGGCAAAAAGGCAGAATATCCCCGTTTTTTGGAGCAAAATTGCAGAAATTCCCCTAATTTTGGGGCAAAAAGGCAGAAATTCCCTATATGTTAGGGCAAAACGACAGAAATTCTCCTTATTTTGGGGCAAAATTCAGAAATTCCATTTCTTTTGGTGCAAAATTCCGAAAATTTCCCTTATTTTGGGGCAAAATTGCAGAAAGTTCATTTATTTAGGGGCTAAATTGCAGAAATTTCACTTTTTTCAGGGAAAAAAGGCCGAAATTTTCCATTTTTGGGGGCAAAAAGGCAGAAATTCTTAATATTTTGTGGCAAAAATGCAGAAATTTCCCTTATTTTGAGGTAAAAAGGCTGAAATTCCTCTTCTTTGGGGGCAAAAATGCAGAAATTTCTCTTATACTGGGGCAAAATTGCAGAAATTTCACTCATTTCAGGGTAATAATTCAGAAATTTTCCTTATTTTGGGGCAAAAAATACAGAAATTCCATTTGTATGGGGGGAAAAAGACAGAAATTCCATTTATTTAGAGGCAAAAATGCAGAAATTCCCCTTATTTTGGAGCAAAATTGCAGAATTTTCCCTTTTTATAGCAAAAAGGTATGCATTCTTCTTATTTTCAGGCAAAAAGGCAGAAATTCCCTGTATTTTGGAGTAAAATTGCAGAAATTCCCTTAATTGTAGGGCAAAAAGACAGAAATTCTCCTTATTTTGGGGCAAAACTCAGAAATTCCACTTATTTTAGAACAAAATTTCAGAAATTTCCCTTATTTTTGGCCAAAATTGCAGAAATTTCACTTATTTTGGGGCAAAATTGCAGAAATTTCACTTATTTCAGGGAAAAAAAGCAGAAATTTTCTTATTTTGGGGCAAAAAGGCAGAAATTTCCCATATTTTGAGGCAAAAATGCAGAAATTCCCCTTATTTTGAGGTAAAAAGGCTGAAATTCCCCTTATTTGGGGGCAAAAAGGCAGAAATTTCCCATATTTTGGGGCAAAATTGCAGAAATTTCACTTATTTCAGGGTACTAAGTCAGAAATTTTTCTTACTTTGGGGCAAAAAAGACAGAAATTCCCTTTGTTTTCAGGGAAAAAAACAGAAATTCCACTTATTTAGAGGCAAAAATGCAGAAATTCCCCTTATTTTGGCGCAAAAATGAAGAAATTTCCCTTTTTTATGGCAAAAAGGTATGCATTCTTCTTATTTTCGGGCAAAAAGGCAGAAATTCCCCCTATTTTAGAGCAAAGTTGCAGAAATTCCCCTAATTGTGGGGCAAAAAGGCAGAAATTCCCTATATGTTGGGGCAAAAAGACAGAAATTCTCCTTATTTTAAAGCAAAACTCAGAAATTTCACTTATTTTGCGGCAAAATTACAGAAATTTCACTTATTTCAGAAAAAAAAAGCAGAAATTTTCTTATTTTGGGGCAAAAAGGCAGAAATTTCTTTTATTTTGGTACAAAATTGCAGAAATTATTCTTATTTTGGGGCAAAAAAGCAGAAATTTCTCATATTTTGGGGCAAAATTGCAGAAAATTTCCTTATTTTGAGGTAAAAAGTCTAAAATTCCCCTTATTTGGTTGCAAAAAGGCAGAAATTTTCCTTATTTGGGGGAAAAATTGCAGAAATTTCACTTATTTCAGGGTAATAAGTCAGAAATTTTCTTTATTTTGGGGCAAAAAAAGACAGAAATTCTCTTTGTTTTGGGGGTAAAAGACAGAAATTCCACTTATTTAGAGGCAAAAAAGCAGAAATTCCCATTATTTTGGAGCAAAAATGAAGAAATTTCCCTTTTTTATGGCAAAAAGGTATGCATTCTTCTTATTTTCGGGCAAAAAGGCAGAAATTCCCCCTATTTTAGAGCAAAATTGCAGAAATTCCCCTAATTGTGGGGCAAAAAAACAGAAATTCCCTATATGTTGGGGCAAAAAGATAGAAATTCTCCATATTTTGGGGCAAAACTCAGAAATTCCACTTATTTTGGGGCAAAATTCCAAAAATTTCCCTTATTTTGGTGCAAAATTGCAGAAATTTCACTTATTTAGGGGCAAAATTGCAGAAATTTCACTTATTTCAGGGGAAAAAGACAGAAATTTCTTTTATTTTGGTACAAAATTGCAGAAATTTTTCTTATTTTGGGCAAAAAGGCAGAAATTTCCCATATTTTGAGGCAAAAATGCAGAAATTTCACTTATTTCAGGGTAATAAGTCAGAAATTTTCCTTACTTTGGGGCAAAAAAGACAGAAATTCCCTTTGTTTTGGTGGAAAAAGACAGAAATTCCACTTATTTAGAGGCAAAAATGCAGAAATTCCCCTTATTTTGGCGCAAAAATGAAGAAATTTACCTTTTTTATGGCAAAAAGGTATGCATTCTTCTTATTTTTGGGCAAAAAGGCAGAAATTCCCTTTGTTTTGGGGGAAAAAGACAGAAATTCCACTTATTTAGAGGCAAAAAAGCAGAAATTCCCCATATTTTGGAGCAAAATTGCAGAAATTCCCCTAATTGTGGGGCAAAAAGGCAGAAATTCCCTATATGTTAGGGCAAAACGACAGAAATTCTCCTCATTTGGGGGCAAAATTCAGAAATTCCATTTATTTTGGGGCAAAATTCCCAAAATTCCCCTTATTTTGGGGCTAAATTGCAGAAATTTCAATTATTTTGGGGCAAAATTGCAGAAATTTCACTTTTTTCAAGGAAAAAAGGCCGAAATTTTCCGTTTTTAGGGGCAAAAAGTCAGAAATTCCTAATATTTTGAGGCAAAAATGCAGAAATTCCTCTTATTTTGAGGTAAAAAGGCTGAAATTCCCCTTATTTGGGGGCAAAAATGCAGAAATTTCTCTTATACTCGGGCAAAATTGCAGAAATTTCAGTTATTTCAGGGTAATAATTCAGAAATTTTCCTTATTTTGGGGCAAAAAATACAGAAATTCCATTTGTATGGGTGGAAAAAGACAGAAATTCCATTTATTTAGAGGCAAAAAAGCAGAAATTCCCCTTATTTTGGAGCAAAATTGCAGAAATTTCCCTTTTTATAGCCAAAAGGTATGCATTCTTCTTATTTTCAGGCAAAAAGGCAGAAATTCCTCGTATTTTGGAGTAAAATTGCAGAAATTCCCTATATGTTGGGGCAAAAAGACAGAAATTCTCCTTATTTTGGGGCAAAACTCAGAAATTCCACTTATTTTGGAACAAAATTTCAGAAATTTCCCTTATTTTTGGCCAAAATTGCAGAAATTTCACTTATTTTGGGGCAAAATTGCAGAAATTTCACTTATTTCAGGGAAAAAAAGCAGAAATTTTCTTATTTTGGAGCAAAAAGGCAGAAATTTCCCATATTTTGAGGCAAAAATGCAGAAATTCCCCTTATTTTGAGGTAAAAATGCTGAAAATCCCCTTATTTGGGGGCAAAAAGGCAGAAATTTCCCATATTTTGGGGCAAAATTGCAGAAATTTCACTTATTTCAGGGTACTAAGTCAGAAATTTTTCTTACTTTGGGGCAAAAAAGACAGAAATTCCCTTTGTTTTCAGGGAAAAAGACAGAAATTCCACTTATTTAGAGGCAAAAATGCAGAAATTCCCCTTATTTTGGAGCAAAAATGAAGAAATTTCCCTTTTTTATGGCAAAAAGGAATGCATTCTTCTTATTTTCGGGCAAAAAGGCAGAAATTCCCCCTATTTTAGAGCAAAATTGCAGAAATTCCCCTAATTGTGGGGCAAAAAGGCAGAAATTCCCTATATGTTTGGGCAAAATACAGAAATTCTCCTTATTTTGGTGAAAAACTCAGAAATTCCACTTATTTTGGGGCAAAATTGCAGAAATTTCCCTTATTTTGGGGCAAAATTGCAGAAATTTCACTTATTTTGGATCAAAATTGCAGAAATTTCACTTTTTTCAGGGTAATAAGTCAGAAATTTTCCTTATTTTGGGGCAAAAAAGACAGAAATTCCCTATGTTCTGGGGGAAAAAGACAGTAATTCCACTTTTTTAGAGGCAAAAAAGCAGAAATTCCTTTTATTTTGGAGTAAAAATGAAGAAATTTCTTTTTTTTGTGGCAAAAGGTATACATTCCCTTTATTTTCGGGCAAAAAGGCAGAAATTCCCCGTATTTTGGAGCAAACTTGCAGATATTCCCCTAATTGTGGGGCAAAAAGGCAGAAATTCCCTATATGTTGGGGCAAAAAGACAGAAATTCTCCTTATTTTGGGGCAAAACTCAGAAATTCCACTTATTTTGGGGCAAAATTCCAGAAATTTCCCTTATTTTGGGGCAAAATTGCAGAAATTTCACTTATTTTCAGGCAAAATTAAATAAATTTCACTTATTTCAGAAAAAAAGCAGAATTTTCTTATTTTGGTGCAAAAAGGCAGAAATTTCTTTTATTTTGTTACAAAATTGCAGAAATTTTTCTTATTTTGGGGCAAAAAGGCAGAAATCTCCCATATATTGGGGCAAAAATGCAGAAATTCCTCTTATTTTGAGGTAAAAAGGCTGAAATTCCCCTTATTTGGGGGCAAAAGGGCAGAAATTTCCCTTATTTTGAGGCAAAATTGCAGAAATTTCACTTATTTCAGAGAAAAAAAGCAAAAACTTTTCTTATTTTAGGGCAAAATGCAGAAATTTCCATTATTTTGGGGCAAAAGGCAGAAATTCACCTTATTTTGTGGTAAAATTGCAGACATTTCACATATTTCAGGGCAAAAAGGTAGAAATTCCCCTTATTTGGGGGCAAAAAGGCAGAAATTCCCCTTATTTTGGGATAAAATTGCAGAAATGTCCCTTGTTTGGGGGCAAAAAGGCAGAAAATCCCCTTAATTTTTGGCAAAAAAGCAGAAATTTCCCGTATTTTGGAGCAAAATTGCAGAAATTCCCCTAATATTGGGGCAAAAATGCAGAAATTCTTATTATTTGGGGCAAATCGGCAGAAGTTCCCCTTATTTTCGGAAAAAGAGGCAGAAATTCCCTGTATTTTGAAGCAAAATTGCAGAAACTCCCCTAATTTGGGGGCAAAAAGGCATAAATTTCTCATATTTTGGGGCAAAAATGCAGAAATTTTTCTTATTTTGAGGTAAAAAGGCTGAAATTCCCCTTATAGGGGGCAAAAAAGAAGAATTTCTCTTATTTTGGGGCAAAATTGCAGAAATTTCACTTATTTCAGAGTAATAAGTCAGAAATTTTCGTTATTTTGGGGCAAAAAAAAACAGAAATTCCCTTTGTTTTGGGGGGAAAAGACAGAAATTCCACTTTTTTAGAGGCAAAAAAGCAGAAATAACTTTTATTTTGGAGTAAAAATGTAGAAATTTCCCTTTTTTATGGCAAAAAGGTATGCATTCTTCTTATTTTCGGGCAAAAAGGCAGAAATTCCCCGTATTTTCGAGCAAAATTGCAAAAATTCCCCTAATTTTAGGGCAAAAAGGCAGAAATTCCCTATATGTTGGGGCAAAAAGACAGAAATTCTCCTTATTTTGGGGCAAAACTCAGAAATTCAACTTATTTTGGGGCAAAATTCTAGAAACTTTTCTTATTTTAAAGCAAAATTGCAGAAATTTCACTTATTTTGGGGTAAAATTGCAGAAATTTCACTTATTTCAGGGAAAAAAGGCAGAAATTTTTCTTATTTTGGGGCAAAAAGGAAAAATTTCCTAATATTTTGTGGCAAAAATGCCGAAATTCCCCTTATTTTGAGGTAAAAAAGCTGAAATTTCCCTTATTTGAGGGCAAAAAGGCAGAAATTTCCCTTATTTTGGGGCAAAATTGCAGAAATTTCACTTATTTCAGGGTAATAAGTCAGAAATTTTCCTTATTTTGGGGCCAAAAGGACAGAAATTCCCTTTGTTTTGGGGGAAAAAGACAGAAATTCCACTTATTTAGAGGCAAAAAAGCAGAAATTCCCCTTATTTTGGAGCAAAAATGAAGAAATTTCCCTTTTTTATGGCAAAAAGGTATGCATTCTTCTTATTTTCGGGCAAAAAGACAGAAATTCCCCGTATTTTGAAGCAAAATTGCAGAAATTCCCCTAATTGTGGGGCAAAAAAACAGAAATTCCCTATATGTTGGGGCAAAAAGACAGAAATTCTCCTTATTTAGGGGTAAAACTCAGAAATTCCACTTATTTTGGGGGCAAAATTCCAGAAATTTCCCTTATTTTGGGGCAAAATTGCAGAAATTTTACTTATTATGGGGCAAAATTGCAGAAATTTCACTTATTTCAGAAAAATAAGCAGAATTTATTTATTTTGGTGCAAAAAGGCAGAAATTTCTTTTATTTTGGTACAAATTGCAGAAATTTTTTTTATTTTGGGGCAAAAAGGCAGAAATCTTCATATTTTGGGGCAAAAATGCAGAAATTCCTCTTATTTTGAGGTAAAAATGCTGAAATTTCCCTTATTTGGGGGCAAAAAGGAAGAAATTTCCCATATTTTGAGGCAAAATTGCAGAAATTTCACTTATTTCAGGATAATAAGTCAGAAATTTTCGTTATTTTGGGGCAAAAGAGACAGAAATTTCCTTTGTTTTGGGGGAAAAAAACAGAAATTCCACTTTTTTAGAGGCAAAAAAAGCAGAAATTCCTTTTATTTTGGAGTAAAAATGAGGAAATTTCCCTTTTTTGTGGCAAAAGGTATACATTCCACTTATTTTTGGGCTAAAAAGCAGAAATTACCCGTATTTTGGAGCAAAATTGCAGAAATTCCCCTAATTGTGGGGCAAGAAGGGAGAAATTCCCTATATGTTGGGGCAAAAAGAAACAAATTCTCCTTATTTTGGGTCAAAACTCAGAAATTCTACTGATATTGGGGCAAAATTCCAGAAATTTCCCTTATTTTTGGGCAAAATTGCAGAAATTTCACTTATTTCAGAAAAAAAAGCAGAAACTTTCTTATTTTGGTGCAAAAGTGCGGAAATTTCTTTTATTTTGATACAAAATTGCAGAAATTTTTCTTATTTTGGGGCAAAAAGGCAGAAATCTCCCATATTTTGGGGCAAAAATGCAGAAATTTCTCTTATTTTGAGGTAAAAAGGCTGAAATTCCCCTTATTTGGGGGCAAAAAGGCAGAAATTTCCCTTATTTTGGGGCAAAATTGCAGAAATTTCACTTATTTCAGGCTAATAAGTCAGAAATTTTCCTTATTTTGGGGCAAAAAAGACAGAAATTTACTTTGTTTTGGGGGATAAAGACAGAAATACCACTTATTTAGAGGCAAAAAAGCAGAAATTCCCCTTATTTTGGAGCAAAACTGAAGAAATTTCTATTTTTTATGGCAAAAGGGTATGCATTCTTCTTATTTTCGGGCAAAAAGGCAGAAATTCCCCGTATTTTGGAGCAAAATTGCAGAAATTCCCCTAATTGTGGGGCAAGAAGAGGGAAATTCCCTATATGTTGGGGCAAAAAGACAGAAATTCTCTTTATTTTGGGGCAAAACTCAGAAATTCCACTTATTTTGGTGCAAAATTCCAGAAATTTCCCTTATTTTAGGGCAAAATTGCAGAAATTTCACTTATTTTGGGGCAAAATTGCAGAAATTTAACTTATTTCAGAAAAAAATTCAGAAATTTTTCTATTTTGGTGCAAAAAGGCAGAAATTTCTTTTATTTTGGTACAAAATTGCAGAAATTTTTCTTATTTTGGGGCAAAAAGGCAGAAATCCCCCATATTTTGAGGTAAAAATGCAGAAATTCCTCTTATTTTGAGGTAATAAGGCTGAAATTTTCCTTATTTGGGGGCAAAAAGGCAGAAATTTCCCTTATTTTGAGGCAAAATTGCAGAAATTTCACTTATTTCAGGGTAATAAGTCAGAAATTTTCTTTATTTTGGGGCAAAAAAGACAGAAATTCCCTTTGTTTTGGGAGAAAAAGACAGAAATTCCACTTTTTTAGAGGCAAAAAAGCAGAAATTCCTTTTATTTTGGAGTAAAAATGAAGAAATTTCCCTTTTTTATGGCAAAAAGGTATGCATTCCACTTATTTTCGGGCAAAAAGGCAGAAATTACCCGTATTTTGGAGCAATATTGCAGAAATTCCCCTAATTGTGGGGCAAAAAGGCAGAAATTCCCTATATGTTAGGGCAAAAAGACAGAAATTCTCCTTATTTTGGGGCAAAACTCAGAAATTCTACTTATTTTGGGGCAAAATTACAGAAATTTCCCTTATTTTGGGGCAAAATTGCAGAAATTTCACTTATTTTGGGGCAAAATTGCAGAAATTTCACTTATTTCAGGGTAATAGGTCAGAAATTTTCCTTATTTTGGGGCCAAAAAGACAGAAATTCCCTTTGTTTTGGGGGAAAAAGACAGAAATTCCACTTATTTAGAGGCAAAAAAGCAGAAATTCCTCTTATTTTGGAGCAAAATTGCAGAAATTCCCTTAATTGTGGGGCAAAAAGGCAGAAATTCCCTATATGTTGGGGCAAAAAGAAAAAAATTCTCCTTATTTTGGGTCAAAACTCAGAAATTCCTCTGATATTGGGGCAAAATTCCAGAAATTTCCTTTATTTTGGGGCAAAATTGCAGAAATTTCACTTATTTTGGGGCAAAATTGCAGAAATTTCACTTATTTCAGAAAAAAAAGCTGAAATTTTCCTATTTTGGTGCAAAAAGGCAGAATTATCTTTTATTTTGGTACAAAATTGCAGAAATTTTTCTTATTTTGGGGCAAAAAGGCAGAAATCTCCCATATTTTGGGGCAAAAATGAAGATATTCCTCTTATTTTGAGGTAAAAAGGCTGAAATTTCCTTTATTTGGGGGCAAAAAGGCAGAAATTTCCCTTATTTTGAGGAAAATTGCAGAAATTTCACTTATTTCAGGGTAATAAGTCAGAAATTTTCATTATTTTGGGGCAAAAAAGACAGAAATTCCCTTTGTTTTGGGGGAAAAAGACAGAAATTCCACTTTTTTAGAGGCAAAAAAGCAGAAATTCCTTTTATTTTGGAGTAAAAATTAAGAAATTTCTTTTTTTGTGGCAAAAGGTATACATTCCACTTATTTTTGGGCTAAAAAGCAGAAATTACCCGTATTTTGGAGCAAAATTGCAGAAAATCCCCTAATTGTGGGGCAAAAAGGCAGAAATTCCCTATATGTTAGGGCAAAAAGACAGAAATTCTCCTTATTTTAAGGCAAAACTCAGAAATTCCACTTATTTTGCGGCAAAATTCTAGAAATTTCCCTTATTTTGGAACAAAATTGCAGAAATTTCACTTATTTTGGGGCAAAATTGCAGTAATTTCACTTATTTTGGGGCAAAATTGCAGAAATTCCAAATATTTTGTGGCAAAAATGCAGAAATTCCCCTTATTTTAAGGTAAAAAGGCAGAAATTCCCCTTATTTGGGGGTAAAAAACAGAAATTTCCCTTATTTTGGGGCAAAATTGGAGAAATTTCACTTATATTGGGGCAAAATTGCAGAAATTTCACTTATTTCAGAAAAAAATTCAGAAATTTTCCTATTTTGGTGCAAAAAGACAGAAATTTCTATTTTGGTACAAAATTGAAGAAATTTTTCTTTTTTTGGGGCAAAAAGGCACAAATCTCCCATATTTTGGGGAAAAAATGCAGAAATTCCTCTTATTTTGAGGTAAAAAGGTAGAAATTTCCCTTATTTGGGGGAAAAAGGCAGAAATTTCCCTTATTTTGAGGCAAAATTGCAGAAATTTCACTTATTTCAGTGTAATAAGTCAGAAATTTTCCTTATTTTGGGGCAAAAAAGACAGAAATTCCCATTGTTTTGGGGGAAAAAGACAGAAATTCCACATTTTTAGCGGCAAAAAAGCAGAAATTCATTTTATTTTGGAGTAAAAATGAAGAAATTTCTTTTTTTTTGTGGCAAAAGATATACATTCCCCTTATTTTCAGGCTAAAAAGCAGAAATTCCCCGTATTTTGGAGCAAAATTGCAGAAATTCCCCTAATTGTGGGGCAAAAAGACAGAAATTTCCGATATGTTAGGGCAAAAAGACAGAAATTCTTTTTATTTTGGGGCTAAACTCAGAAATTCCACTTATTTTGGGGCAAAATTCCAGAAATTTCCCTTATTTTGGGGCAAAATTGCAGAAATTTCACTTATTTTGGGGCAAAATTGCAGAAATTTCACTTATTTCAGGGTAATAAGTCAGAAATTTTCCTTATTTTGGGGCCAAAAAGACAGAAATTTCCTTTGTTTTGGGGTGAAAAAGATAGGAATTCCACTTATTTAGAGGCAAAAAAGCAGAAATTCCTCTTATTTTGGAGCAAAAATGAAGAAATTTCCTTTTTTTATGGCAAAAAGGTATGCATTCTTCTTATTTTCGGGCAAAAAGGCAGAAATTCCCAGTATTTTGGAGCAAAATTGCAGAAATTCCCCTAATTGTGGGGTAAAAAGGCAGAAATTCCCTATATGTTGGGGCAAAAAGAAACAAATTCTCCTTATTTTGGGTCAAAACTCAGAAATTCCACTGATATTGGGGCAAAATTCCAGAAATTTCCTGTATTTTGGGGCAAAATTGCAGAAATTTCACTTATTTTGGGGCAAAATTGCAGAAATTTCACTTATTTCAGAAAAAAAAGCAGAAATTTTCTTATTTTGGTGCAAAAAGGCGGAAATTTCTTTTATTTTGGTACAAAATTGCAGAAATTTTTCTTATTTTGGGGCAAAAAGGCAGAAATCTCCCATATTTTGGGGCAAAAATGAAGAAATTTCTCTTATTTTGAGGTAAAAATCTGAAATTCCCATTATTTGGGGGCAAAAAGGCAGAAATTTCCCTTATTTTGAGGCAAAATTGCAGAAATTTCACTTATTTCAGTGTAATAAGTCAGAAATTTTCTTTATTTTGGGGCAAATAAGACAGAAATTCTTTTTGTTTTGAGGGAAAAAGGCAGAAATTCCACTTTTTTAGCGGCAAAAAAGCAAAAATTCATTTTATTTTGGAGTAAAAATGAAGAAATTTTTTTTTTGTGGCAAAAAGTATACATTCCCCTTATTTTCAGACTAAAAAGCAGAAATTCCCCGTATTTTGGAGCAAAATTGCAGAAATTCCCCTAATTGTGGGGCAAAAAGGCAGAAATTGCCTATATGTTGGGGCAAAAAGACAGAAATTCTCCTAATTTTGGGGCAAAACTCAGAAATTCCACTTATTTTGGGGCAAAATTCCAGAAATTTCCCTTATTTTGGGGCAAAATTGCAGAAATTTCACTTATTTTGGGGCAAAATTGCAGAAATTTCACTTATTTCAGGGTAATAAGTCAGAAATTTTCCTTAATTTGGAGCAAAAAAACAGAAATTCCCTTTGTTTTGGGGGAAAAAGACAGAAATTCCACTTATTTAGAGGCAAAAAAGCTGAAATTCCCCTTATTTTGGAGCAAAAATGAAGAACTTTCCCTTTTTTATGGCAAAAAGGTATGCATTCTTCTTATTTTCGGGCAAAAAGGCAGAAATTCCCCGTATTTTGGAGCACAATTGCAGAAATTCCCCTAATTGTGGGGCGAAAAGGCAGAAATTCCCTACATGTTAGGGCAAAAAGACAGAAATTCTCCTTATTTTGGGGCAAAACTCAGAAATTCCACTTATTTTAAGGCAAAATTCCAGAAATTTCCTTTATTTGGGAGCAAAATTGCAGAAATTTCTGTTATTTTGGGGCAAAATTGCAGAAATTTCACTTATTTCAGAAAAAAAAGCAGAAATTTTCTCATTTTGGTGCAAAAAGGCGGAAATTTCTTTTATTTTGGTACAAAATTGCAGAAATTTTTCTTATTTTGGGGCAAAAAGGCAGAAATCTCCCATATTTTGGGGCAAAAATGCAGAAATTCCTCTTATTTTGAGGTAAAAAGGCTGAAATTCCCCTTATTTGGAGGCATAAAGGCAGAAATTTTTCTTATTTTGGGGCAAAATTGCAGAAATTTCACTTATTTCAGAGTAGTCAGTCAGAAATTTTTCTTATTTTGGGGCAAAAAAGCAGAAATTCCTTTTATTTTGGAGTAAAAATGAAGAAATTTCTTTTTTGTGGCAAATGGTATACATTCCCCTTATTTTCAGGCTAAAAAGCAGAAATTACCCGTATTTTGGAGCAAAATTGCAAAAATTCCGCTAATTGTGGGGCAAAAAGGCAGAAATTCCCTGTAAGTTAGAGCAAAAAAACAGAAAATCTCCTTATTTTGGGGCAAAACTCAGAAATTCCACTTACTTTGGGGCAAAATTCCAAAAATTTCCCTTATTTTGGGCCAAAATTGCAGAAATTTCACTTATTTTGAGGCAATATTGCATAAATTTCACTTATTTCATCAGGGTAATAAGTCAGAAATTTTCCTTATTTTGGGGCAAAAAACACAGAAATTCCCTTTGTTTTGGGGGAAAAAGACAGAAATTCCACTTTTTTAGAGGCAAAAAAGCAGAAATTCCTTTTATTTTGGAGTAAAAATGAAGAAATTTCCTTTTTTTGTGGCAAAATGTATACATTCCACTTATTTTGGGCTAAAAAGCTGAAATTACCCGTATTTTGGAGCAAAATTGCAGAAATTCCCCTAATTGTGGGGCAAAATGCAGAAATTCCCTATATGTTAGGGCAAACAGACAGAAATTCTCCTTATTTTGGGGCAAAACTCAGAAATTCCACTTATTTTGGGGCAAAATTCCAGAAATTTCCCTTATTTTGTGGCAAAATTGCAGAAATTTCCTTTACATTGGGGAAAAATTGCAGAAATTTCCCTTATTTTGGGGCAAAATTGCAGAAATTTCACTTATTTCAGGGAAAAAAGGCAGAAATTTTTCTTATTTTGGGGCAAAAAGGAAAAATTTCCTAATATTTTGTGGTAAAATTGCAAAAATTCCCCTTATTTTGAGGTAAAAAGGCAGAAATTCCCCTTATTTGGGGGCAAAAAGCAGAAATTTCCCTTATTCTGGGACAAAATTGCAGAAATTTCACTTATTTCAGGGTAATAAGTCAGAAATTTTCCTTATTTGGGGCAAAAAAGACAGAAATTCCTTTTGTTTTGGGGGAAAAAGTCAGAAATTCCACTTATTTAGAAACAAAAAAGCAGAAATTCCCCGTATTTTTGAGCAAAATTGCAGAAATTCCCCTAATTGTGAGACAAAAAGGCAGAAATTTGCTATATGTTGGGGCAAAAAGACAGAAATTCTTTTTATTTTGGGGCAAAACTCAGAAATTCCACTTATTTTGGGACAAAATTCCAGAAATTTCACTTATTTTGGGGCAAAATTGCAGAAATTTCACTTATTTTGGCAAAATTGCAGAAATTTCAATTATTTCAGAAAAAAAGCACAAATTTTCTTGTTTTGGTGCAAAAAGGCAGAAATTTCTTTTAATTTGGTACAAAATTGCAGAAATTTTTCTTATTTGGGGGCAAAAAGCAGAAATCCCCTATATTTTGGGGCAAAAATGCATAAATTCCTCTTGTTTTGAGGTAAAAAGGCTGAAATTTCCCTTATTTGGGGGCAAAAAGACAGAAATTTCCCTTATTTTGAGGCAAAATTGCAGAAATTTCACTTATTTCAGGGTAATAAGTCAGAAATTTTTCTTACTTTGGGGCAAAAAACAGAAATTCCCTTTGTTTTGGGGGGAAAAGACAGAAATTCCACATATTTAGAGTCAAAAAAACAGAAATTCTTCTTTATTGGAGCAAAAATGAAGAAATTTATCTTTTTTTGTGGCAAAAGGTATACATTCCGCTTATTTTCGGGCTAAAAAGCAGAAATTCCCCGTATTTTGTATCAAAATTGCAGAAATTCCCCTTATTTTGGAGCAAAAATAAAGAAATTTCCATTTTTTATGGTAAAAAGGTATGCATTCTTCTTATTTTCGGGCAAAAAGGCAGAAATTCCCCGTATTTTGGAGCAAAATTGCAGAAATTCCCCTAATTGTGGGGCAAAAAGGCAGAAATTCCCTATATGTTGGGGCAAAAAGACAGAAATTCTCCTTATTTTGGGGCAAAACTCAGAAATTCCACTTATTTTGGTGCAAAATTCCAGAAATTTCTTTTATTTTAGGGCAAAATTGCAGAAATTTCACTTATTTTGGGGCAAAATTGCAGAAATTTCACTTATTTCAGAAAAAAAAGCAGAATTTATTTATTTTGGTGCAAAAAGGCAAAAATTTTTTTTATTTTGGTACAAAATTGCAGAAATTTTTCTTATTTTAGGGCAAAAAGGCAGAAATCTCCCATATTTTGTGGCAAAAATGCAGAAATTTCTCTTATTTTGAGGTAAAAAGGCTGAAATTCCCCTTATTTGGGGGCAAAAAGGCAGAAATTTCCCTTATTTTGAGGCAAAATTGCAGAAATTTCACTTATTTCAGGGTAATAAGTCAGAAATTTTCCTTATTTTGTGGCAAAAAACACAGAAATTCCCTTTGTTTTGGGGGAAAAAGACAGAAATTCCACTTTTTTAGAGGCAAAAAAGCAGAAATTCCTTTTATTTTGGAGTAAAAATGAAGAAATTTCCCTTTTTTGTGGCAAAATGTATACATTCCACTTATTTTTGGGCTAAAAAGCAGAAATTACCCGTATTTTGGAGCAAAATTGCAGAAATTCCCCTAATTGTGGGTCAAAAGCAGAAATTCCCTATATGTTGGGGAAAAAGACAGAAATTCTCCTTATTTTGGGGCAAAACTCAGAAATTCCACTTATTTTGGGGCAAAATTCCAGAAATTTCCCTTATTTTGTGGCAAAATTGCCGAAATTTCACTTATTTTGGGGCAAAATTGCAGAAATTTCACTTATTTCATGGTAAAAAGGCAGAAATTTTCCTCATTTTGGGGCAAAAAGGCAGAGATTCCAAATATTTTGTGGTAAAATTGCAAAAATTCCCCTTATTTTGAGGTAAAAAGGCAGAAATTCCCCTTATTTGGGGGCAAAAAGCAGAAATTTCCCTTATTCTGGGACAAAATTGCAGAAATTTCACTTATTTCAGGGTAATAAGTCAGAAATTTTCCTTATTTGGGGCAAAAAAGACAGAAATTCCTTTTGTTTTGGGGGAAAAAGTCAAAAATTCCACTTATTTAGAAGCAAAAAAGCAGAAATTCCCCTTATTTTGGAGCAAAAATGAAGAAATTTCCTTTTTTTGTGGCAAAAGGTATGCATTCTTCTTATTTTCAGGCTAAAAAGCAGAAATTCCCCGTATTTTGGAGCAAAATTGCAGAAATTCCCCTAATTGTGGGACAAAAAGGAAGAAATTCCCTATATGTTTGGGCAAAAAAACAGAAATTCTCCTTATTTTAGAGCAAAACTCAGAAATTTCACTTATTTTGACACAAAATTGCAGAAATTTCACTTATTTCAGAAAAAAAGGCAGAAATTTTCTTAATTTGGGGCAAAAAGGCAGAAATTTCTCATATTTTGGGGCAAAAATGCAGAAAATCCCCTTATTTTGAGGTAAAAAGTCTAAAATTCCCCTTATTTGGTTGCAAAAAGCAGAAATTTCCCTTTTTTTGGGGCAAAATTGCAGATATTTCATTTATTTCAGGGTAATAAGTCAGAAATTTTCCTTATTTTGGGGCAAAAAAGACACAAATTCTCTATGTTTTGGGGTAAAAAGACAGAAATTCCACTTATTTAGAGGCAAAAAACAGAAATTCCCCTCATTTTGGAGCGAAAATGAAGAAATTTCCCTTTTTTATGGCAAAAAGGTATGCATTCTTCTTATTTTCGGGCAAAAAGACAGAAATTCCCCGTATTTTTGAGCAAAATTGCAGAAATTCCCCTAATTGTGGGGCAAAAAGGCAGAAATTCCCTATGTGTTGGGGCAAAAAGACAGAAATTCTACTTATTTTGGGGCAAAACTCAGAAATTCCACTTATTTTGGGGCAAAATTCCAAAAATTTCCCTTATTTTGGGGCAAAATTGCAGAAATTTCACTTATTTTGGGGCAAAATTGCAGAAATTTCACTTATTTCAGGGAAAAAAAGACAAAAATTTCTTTTATTTTGGTACAAAATTGCAGAAATTTTTTTATTTTTGGCAAAAAGGCAGAAATTTCCCATATTTTGGGGCAAAAATGCAGAAATTCCCCTTATTTTGAGGTAAAAATGCTGAAATTCCCCTTATTTTGGGGCAAAAAGCAGACATTTCCCTTATTTTGGGCAAAAATTGCAGAAATTTCACTTATTTTGAGTCAAAAAGGCAGAAAATCCAATTATTTTGGGGTAAAAATGAAGAAATTCCCCTTGTTTTTAGGTAAAAAGGCTGAAATTCCCCTTTTTTGGAGGCAAAAAGGCAGAAATTTCCCGTATTTTGGGGCAAAATTGCAGAAATTCCTCTAATTTTGGGGCAAAAACGCAGAACTTCCCCTTATTTTGGGGTAAAACTGCAGAAATTTCACTTATTTCGCGGCAAAATGGCAGAAATTCACTTCATTTTCGGCAAAAAGGGAGAAAATTCCCGTATTTTGGAGCAAAATTGCAGAAATTCACCTAATTTTGGGGTAAAAGATGCAGTAATTTTCTTTATTTTAAGGCAAAAAGGCAGAAATTCCCCTTATTTTGTGGCAAAAATCAGAAATTCCCCTTATTTTAGAAAAAATTGCAGAAATTTCCTTTATTATGGGGAAAAATTGCAGAAATTTCTTTTATTTTAAGGCAAAATTGCAGAAATTTCATTTATTTCAGAGAAAAAAACAAAAATTTTTTTATTTTAGGGCAAAATGCAGAAATTTCCATTATTTTGGGGATCAAAGACAGAAATTCACCTTCTTTTGGGGTAAAATTTCAAACATTTCACATATTTCAGGGCAAAAAGGCAGAAATTCCCCTTATTTGGGGGTAAAAAGGCAGAAATTCTTCATATTTTGGGTTAAAATTGCAGAAATTTCCCTTGTTTGGGGGCAAAAAGGCAGAAAATCCCCTTAATTTTGGGCAAAAAGGCAGAAATTCCCCGTATTTTGGAGCAAAATTGCAGAAATTCCCCTAATTGTGGGGCAAAAAGGCAGAAATTCCCGATATGTTGGGGCAAAGAGACAGAAATTCTCCTTATTTTCGGGCAAAACTCAGAAATTCCATTTATTTTGGGGCAAAATTCCAGAAATTTCCCTTATTTTGGGGCAAAATTGCAGAAATTTCACTTATTTCAGGGCAAAATTCAAAAATTGCTTTTATTTTGGGGCAAAAAGACAGAAATTCCGTTTACTTTTGGGTAAAAAGGCAGAAATTTCACTTATTTTGAGGTAAGAAGGCAGAAATTCCTCTTATTTTGCAGCAAAAATGAAGAAATTTCCCTTTTTTGTGGCAAAAGATATACATTCCCCTTATTTTCGGGCAAAAAAGCAGAAATTCCCCGTATTTTGGAGCACAATTGCAGAAAATCCCCTAATTGTGGGGCAAAAAGGCAGAAATTCCCATTATTTTGATGGCAAAAAGGCAGGAATTCACCTTATTTTGGGCTAAAATTGCAGAAATTTCACATATTTCAGGGCAAAAAGGCAGAAATTTCCCTTCATTTGGGGCAAAAATGAAGAAATTTCCCTTTTTTATGGCAAAAAGGTATGCATTCCCCTTATTTTCGGCAAAAAGGCAGAAATTCCCCGTATTTTGGAGCAAAATTTCAGAAATTCCCCTAATTGTGGGGCAAAAAGGCAGAAATTCTCTTTATTTTGGGGCAAAACTCAGAAATTCCACTTATTTTGGGGCAAAATTCAAGAAATTTCCCTTATTTTGGGGCAAAATTGCAGAAATTTCACTTATTTTGGGGCAAAATTGCAGAAATTTCACTTATTTCAGGTAAAAATGGCAAAAATTTTTCTTATTTTGGGGCAAAAAGGCAGAATTTCCTAATATTTTGTGGCAAAAATGCAGAAATTCCCCTTATTTTGAGGTAAAAAGGCTTAAATTCCCCTTATTTGGGGGCAAAAAGGCAGAAATTTTTCTTATTTTGGGGCAAAATTGCAGACATTTCACTTATTTCAGGGTAATAAGTCAGAAATTTTCCTTATTTTGGGGCAAAAAAGACAGAAATTCCCTTTGTTTTGGGGGGAAAATACAGAAATTCCACTTCTTTGAAGGCAAAAAGGCAGAAATTCCCCTTATTTTGGAGCAAAAATGAAGAAATTCCCCTAATTGTTGGGCAAAAAGGCAGAAATTCCCTATATGTTGGGGCAAAAAGACAGAAATTCTCTTATTTTGGGGCAAAACTCAGAAATTCCACTTATTTTGGGGCAAAATTGCAGGAATTTACCTTATTTTGGGGCAAAATTGCAGAAATTTCCCTTATTTGGGGCAAAATAGCAGAAATTTCACTTATTTTCAGGTAAAAAGGCTGAAATATCCTTTATTTTGGGGCAAAAAGGAAGAAATTCCCCTTATTTTGGGGCAAAATTGCCGAAATTTTCCTTATTTTGAAGCAAAAAGGCTGAAATTTTTATTTTGAGGTAAAATGCTGAAATTCCCCATATTTTGGGGAAAAAGGCAAAACTTCTTCTTATTTTGGGACAAAGAGGCACAAATTTCCCTTATTTTCGGGCAAAATTGCAGAAATTTCATTTATTTCAGGGCAAAAAGTCAGAAATTCCTTTTATTTTGGGGCAAAGAGCAGAAATTTCTTTTATTATGGTACAAAATTGAAGAAATTTTTCTTATTATGAAACAAAAAGGCAGAAAATTCCCCTTATTTTGAGGCAAAAAGCAGAAATTATTCTTATTTTGAGGTAAAATGCAGAAATTCTTTTTATTTTGGGGCTAAAAGGCAGAAATTCCCCGTATTTTGAAGCAAAATTGCAGAAATTCTCATAATTTTCGGGCAAAAAGGCAGAAATTCCCCTTATTTTGGGGCAAAAATACAGAAAATCTCCTTTATCGGGAGCAAACAGTCAGAAATTCCCCTTATTTTGGGGCAAAATTGCAGAAATTTCCTTTACATTGGGGCAAAATTGCAGAAATTTCCCTTATTTTGGGGCAAATTTGCAGAAATTTCCCTTATTTTGGGGCAAAATTGCAGAAATTACCCTTATTTTGGGGCAAAATTGCAGAAATTTCACTTATTTCAGGGAAAAAAGGCAGAAATTTTTTTTGGGGGGCAAAAAGGCAGAAATTTCTTTTATTTTGGTACAAAATTGCAGAAATTTTTCTTATTTTGGGGCAAAAAGTCAGAAATTCCCCATATTTTGGGGCAAAAAGGCAGAAATTCCCCTTATTTTTAGGTAAAAAGGCTGAAATTCCCCTTATTTTGGGGCAAAAAGACAGAAATTTCGTTTATTTTGGGGAAAAGGCAGAAATTGCACTTATTTTGAGTCAAAAAGGTGGAAAATCCCCTTATTTTGGGGCAAAAATGAAGAAATTTGCTTTTTTTATGGCAAAAAGGTATACATTCCCTTTATTTTCGGGCAAAAAGGCAGAAATTACCCGTATTTTGGAGCAAAATTGCAGAAATTCCTCTAATTTTTGGGCAAAAAGGCAGAAATTCCCTTTATTTTTGGGTAAAACTGCAGAAATTTCACTTATTTTACGGCAAAATGTCAGAAATTCTTCTTATTTTCGGCAAAAAAGGCAGAAATGCCCTTATTTTAGGGCAAAATTGCAGAAATTTCCCTTATTTGGGGGCAAAAACAGAAATTCCCCTTCTTTTGAGGCAAAATTGCAGAAATTTCCTTTATTATGGGGAAAAATTGCAGAAATTTCCCTTATTTTAGGACAAAATTGCAGAAATTTCATTATTTCAGAGAAAAAATGCAAAAAGTTTTCTTATTTTGGGGCAAAAAGGCAGAAATTCCAATTATTTTGGGGCAAAAAGGCAGAAATTCACCTTATTTTGGGTTAAAATATCAGAAATTTCACATATTTCAGGTCAAAATGGCAGAAATTCCCCTTATTTGGGGGCAATAAGGCAGAAATTTTCCTTCTTTTGGGATAAAATTGCAGAAATTTCCCTTATTTGGGGGCAAAAAGGCAGAAAATCCACTTAATTTCGGGTAAAAAGGCAGAAATTCCTCGTATTTTGAAGCAAAATTGCAGAAACTCCCCTAATTTTGGGGCAAAAAGGCAGAAATTCCCTTTATTTTGGGGCAAAAATAGAGAAATTCTCCTTATTTTGGTGCAAAAATCAGAAATTTCCCTTATTTTTGGGCAAAATTTTAGAAATTTCTTTTATTTTGTTACAGACTTGCAGAAATTTTTCTTATTTTGTGGCAAAAAGGCTAAAATTCTACTTATTTTGAGGTAAAATCCTGAAATTCCACATATTTTGGGGCAAAAAGGCAGAAATTCCCCTCATTTGGGGGCAAAAAGGCACATATTTCCCTTATTTTCGGGCATAATTGCAGGAATTTCATTTATTTCAGGGCAAAAAGTCAGAAATTCCTTTTATTTTGGGGCAAAAAGCAGAAATTTCTTTTATTATGGTACAAAATTGAAGAAATTTTTCGTATTTTGAAACAAAAAGGCAGAAAGTTCCCCTTATTTTGAGGCAAAAGGCAGAAATTATTCTTATTTTGAGGTAAAATGCAGAATTTCTTTTTATTTTGGGGCTAAAAGGCAGAAATTCCTCGTATTTTGAAGCAAAATTGCAGAAATTCTCATAATTTTCGGGCAAAAAGGCAGAAATTCTCCCTATTTTGGGGCAAAAAGACACAAAATCTCCTTTTTCGGGAGCAAACAGTCAGAAATTCCCCTTATTTTGGGGCAAAATTGCAGAAATTTCCTTTACATTGGGGCAATATTGCAGAAATTTCCCTTATTTTGAGGCAAAATTGCAGAAATTTCACTTATTTCAGGGAAAAAAGGCGGAAATTTTTTTTGCGGGGAAAAAAGGCAGAAATTTTTTTTATTTTGGTACAAAATTGCAGAAATTTTTATTATTTTGGGGCAAAGAGTCAGAAATTCCCCATATTTTGATGCAAAAAGGCTGAAATTCCCCTTATGTTGAGGTAAAATCCTGAAATTCCCCATATTTTGGGGCAAAAAGGCAGAAATTCCCCTCATTTGGGGGCAAAAAGGCACAAATTTCCCTTATTTTCAGGCATAATTGCAGGAATTTCATTTATTTCAGGGCAAAAAGTCAGAAATTCCTTTTATTTTGGGGCAAAAAGCAGAAATTTCTTTTATTTTGATACAAAATTGTAGAAATTTTCCTTATTTTGGAACAAAAAGGCAAAAATTACCCATATTTTGGGGAAAAAGGCAGAAATTCTTCTTATTTTGAGGTAAAAAGGCTGAAATTCCCGTTATTTTGGGGCAAAAAGGCAGAAATTCTCTTTACTTTGTGGCAAAAAGGCAGAAATTCCCGTTAATTGGGGCAGAAAAGCAGAAATTTTCCTTATTTAAGGGCAATAGGGCAGAAATTCCCTATATTTTGTGGCAAAAATGCAGAAATTCCCCTTATTTAGAGGTAAAATGATGAAATTCCCCTTATTTTCGGCAAAAAGGCAGAAATTCCTATTATTTTGGGGCAAAATTGCAGAAATTTCAATTATTTCAGGGCAAAAAGTCAGAAATTTGCATTATTTTGGGGCAAAAAGCAGAAATTCCCCTAATTTTGGGGCCAAAAACAGAAATTCCCCTTATTTTGGGGTAAAATTGCAGAAATTTCAAATATTTCAGGGCAAAAAGGCAGAAATTCCACTTTATTTCGGACAATAACGCAGAAATTCCCCGTATTTTAAAGCTAAATTTCAGAAATTCCCCTTATATTGGTGCAAAAATGCAGAAATTCCTTTTATTTTTGTGCAATAAGGCAGATTTCCCCGTATTTTGAAGCAAAATTGCACATATTCCCCTAATTTTGAGGGAAAATGCAGAAATTCACATTATTTTGGAACAAAAAGACAGAAATTCTCCTTATTTCAGTACAAGAAGTCAGAAATTCCCCTTATTTTGGGGCAAAATTGCAGAAATTTCACTTATTTCAGAGAAAAAGCACAGAAATTTCTCTTATTTTGGGGAAAAAGGCAGAAATTTCTTTTATTTTAGTACAAAATTGCAGAAATTTTCTTTATTTTGGGGAAAATGCAGAAATTCCCCATATTTTTGGGCAAAAAGGCAGAGAAACCCTTATTTTGAGGCAAAAAGACAGAAATTCCCTTTCTTTTGTGGCAAAAAGGCAAAAATTTCCCTTATTTTGGGGCAAAATTGCAGAAATTTCACCTATTTCAGGGAAATATTCAAAAATTCCTTTTATTTTGGAACAAAAAGAGAGAAATTCCGTTTATTTTTGGGTAAAAAGGCAGAAATTTCAGTTATTTTGAGGTAAGAAGGCAGAAATGCCTCTTATTTTGCGGCAAAAATAAAGAAATTTCCCTTTTTTGTGGCAAAAGGTATACATTCCCCTTATTTTTGGGCAAAAAGGCAGAAATTCCCCGTATTTTGGAGCACAATTGCAGAAAATCCCCAAATTGTGGGGCAAAAAGGCAGAAATTCCCTATATGTTGGGGCAAAAAGACAAAAATTCTCCTTATTTTGGGACAAAACTCAGAATTTCCACTTATTTTGGGGCAAAATTCCAGAAATTTCCCTTATTTTGGGGCAAAATTGCAGAAATTTCACTTATTTTGGGGCAAAATTGCAGAAATTTCACTTATTTCAGGTAAAAATGGCAGAAATTTTTCTTATTTTGGGGCAAAAAGGCAGAAATTCCTAATATTTTGTGGCAAAAATGCAGAAATTCCCCTTATTTTGAGGTAAAAAGGCTGAAATTCCCCTTATTTGGGTGCAAAAAGGCAGAAATTTTTCTTATTTTGGGGCAAAATTGCAGACATTTCACTTATTTCAGGGTAATAAGTCAGAAATTTTCCTTATTTTGGGGCAAAAAAGACAGAAATTCCCCTAATTGTGGGGCAAAAAGGCAGAAATTCCCTATATGTTGGGGCAAAAAGACAGAAATTCTCCTTATTTTGGGGCAAAACTCAAAAATTCCACTTATTTTGGGTCAAAATTGCAGGAATTTACCTTATTTTGGGGCAAAATTGCAGAAATTTTCCTTATTTGGGGCAAAATTGCAGAAATTTCACTTATTTTCAGGTAAAAAGACTGAAATATCATTTATTTTGGGGCAAAAAGGAAGAAATTCCCCTTATTTTGGGGCAAAATTGCAGAAATTTTTCTTATTTTGGGGCAAAAAGGCTGAAATTCTTCTTATTTTGAGGTAAAATGCTGAAATTCCCCATATTTTGGGGCAAAAGGCAAAAATTCTTCTTATTTTGGGGCAAAAAGGCACAAATTTCCCTTATTTTCGGGCAAAATTGCAGAAATTTCATTTATTTCAGGGCAAAAATTCAGAAATTCCTTTTATTTTGGGGCAAAGAGCAGAAATTTCTTTTATTATGGTACAAAATTGAAGAAATTTTTCTTATTTTGAAACAAAAAGGCAGAAAATTCCCCTTATTTTGAGGCAAAAGGCAGAAACTATTCTTATTTTGTGGTAAAATGCAGAAATTCCCTTTATTTTGGGGCTAGAAAGCAGAAATTCCCCGTATTTTGAAGCAAAATTGCAGAAATTCTCATAATTTTCGGGCAAAAGGCAAAAATTCTCCTTATTTTGGGGCAAAAAGACAGAAAATCTCCTTTTTTGGGAGCAAACAGTCAGAAATTTTCCTTATTTTGGGGCAAAATTGCAGAAATTTCCTTTACATTGGGGCAAAATTGCAGAAATTTCCATATTTTGGGGCAAAATTGCAGAAATTTCACTTACTTCAGGGAAAAAAGGCGAAATTTTTTTTTGGGGGGCCAAAAGGCAGAAATTTTTTTTATTTTGGTACAAAATTGCAGAAATTTTTTTTATTTTGGGGCAAAAAGTCAGAAATTCCTCATATTTTGGGGCAAAAAGGCAGAAATTCCCCTTATTTTGAGGTAAAAAGGCTGTAATTCCCCTTATTTTGGGGCAAAAAGACAGAAATTTCGTTTATTTTGGGGAAAAGGCAGAAATTGCACTTATTTTGAGTCAAAAAGGTGGAAAATCCCCTTATTTTGGGGCAAAAATGAAGAAATTTGCTTTTTTTATGGCAAAAAGGTATACATTCCCTTTATTTTTGGGCAAAATGGCACAAATTCCCCGTATTTTGGAGCAACATTGCAGAAATTCCCCTAATTTTTGGGCAAAAAGGCAGAAATTCCCTATATGTTGGGGCAAAAAGACAGAAATTCTCATTATTTTGGGGCAAAACTCAGAAATTCCACTTATTTTGGCGCAAAATTCCAGAAATTTCCCTTATTTTGAGGCAAAATTGCAGAAATTTCACTTATTTTGGGGCAAAATTGCAAAAATTTCACTTATGTCAGAAAAAAAAGCAGAAATTTTCTTATTTTGGTGCAAAAAGGCAGAAATTTCTAATATTTTGGTACAAAATTGCAGAAATTTTTCTTATTTTAGGGCAAAAAGGCAGAAATTCTCCTTATTTTAGGGCAAAAAGGCAGAAATTCTTCTTATTTTAGGGCAAAATTGCAGAAATTTTCCTTATTTGGGGGCAAAAAACAGAAATTCCCCTTATTTTTGGGCAAAATTGCAGAAATTTCCCTTATTATGGGGAAAAATTTCAGAAATTTCCCTTATTTTAGGGCAAAATTGCAGAAATTTCACTTATTTCAGAGAAAAAAAGCAAAATTTTTCTTATTTTGGGGCAAAAAGGCAGAAATTCCCATTATTTTGGGGCAAAAAGGCAGAAATTCATATTATTTTGGGGTAAAATTGCAGAAATTTCACATATTTCAGGGCAAAAAGACAGAAATTCCCCTTATTTTAAGGCAGAAAGGCAGAAATTCCCCTTATTTTGGAATAAAGTTGCAGAAATTTTTTTTCTTTAGGGGCAAAAAGGCAGAAAATCCACTTAATTTCGGGTAAAAAAGCAGAAATTCCTCTTATTTTGGAGCAAAATTGCAGAAACTCCCCTAATTTTGGGGCATAAAGGCAGAAATTCCCTTTATTTTGGGGCAAAAATAGAGAAATTCTCATTATTTTGGGGCAAAAATCAGAAATTTCCCTTATTTCGGGTCAAAATTTTAGAAATTTCTTTTATATTGTTACAGACTTGCAGAAATTTTTCTTATTTTGTGGCAAAAAGGCAGAAATTTCCCATATTTTGGTGCAAAAAGCCTAAAATTTCCTTTATTATGAGGTAAAATCCTGAAATTCCCCATATTTTGGGGCAAAAAGGCAGAAATTCCCCTCATTTGGAGGCAAAAATACACAAATTTTCCTTATTTTCGGGCATAATTGCAGGAATTTCATTTATTTCAGGGCAAAAAGTCAGAAATTCCTTTTATTTTGGGGCAAAAAGCAGAAATTTCTTTTATTTTGATACAAAATTGTAGAAATTTTCCTTATTTTGGAACAAAAAGGCAAAAATTACCCATATTTTGGGGAAAAAGGCAGAAATTCCCCTTATTTTGAGGTAAAAAGGCTGAAATTCCCGTTATTTTGGGGTAAAAAGGCAGAAATTCCCTTCACTTTGTGGCAAAAAGGCAGAAATTCCCGTTAATTGGGGCAGAAAAGCAGAAATTTTCTTTATTTAAGGGCAATAGGGCAGATATTCCCCATATTTTGTGGCAAAAAGGCAGAAATTCCCCTTATTTGGAGGTAAAATGATGAAATTCCCCTTTTTTTCGGCAAAAAGGCAGAAATTCCTATTATTTTGGGGCAAAATTGCAGAAATTTCCTTTATTTTGGGGCAAAATTGCAGAATTTTCCCTTATTTTGGGGCAAAATTGCAGAAATATCACTTATTTCAGGGAAAAAGCACAGAAATTTCTCTTATTTTGGGGCAAAAAGGCAGAAATTTCTTTTATTTTGGTACAAAATTGCAGAAATTTTCTTTATTTTGGGGCAAAAATGAAGAAATTCCCCATATTTTGGGGCAAAAAGGAAGAGATTCCCCTTATCATGAGGTAAAATGCTGAAATATCCCTTATTTTGGGGCAAAAAGACAGAAATTACCTTTATTTTGTGGCAAAAAAACAAAAATTTCCCTTATTTTGGGGCAAAATTGCAGAAATTTCACTTATTTCAGGGCAAAATTCAAAAATTCCTTTTATTTTTGGGCAAAAAGAGAAATTTTGTTTATTTTTGGGTAAAAAGGCAGAAATTTCACTTATTGTGAGGTAAGAAGGCAGAAATTCCTCTTATTTTGGGGCAAAAATGAAGAAATTTCCCTTTTTTGTGGCAAAAGGTATATATTCTCCTTATTTTCGGGCAAAAAAGCAGAAATATCCCGTTTTTTGGAGCACAATTGCAGAAAATCCCCTAATTGTGGGGCAAAAAGGCAGAAATTCCATATATGTTGGGGCAAAAAGACAGAAATTCTCCTTATTTTGGGGCAAAACTCAGAAATTCCACTTATTTTGGGGCAAAATTCCAGAAATTTCCCTTATTTTGGGGCAAATTTGCAGAAATTTCACAAATTTTGGGCAAAATTGCAGAAATTTCACTTATTTCAGATAAAAAAAAGGCAGAAATTTTTCTTATTTTGTGGGCAAAAAGGCAGAAATTCCTAATATTTTGTGGCAAAAATGCAGAAATTCCCTTTATTTTGAGGTAAAAAGGCTGAAATTCCCCTTATTTGGGGGCAAAAAGGCAGAAATTTCCCTTATTTTGGGGCAAAATTGCAGAAATTTCACTTATTTCAGGGCAAAATTCAAAAATTCCTTTTATTTTGGGGCTAAAAGTCAGAAATTCCGTTTATTTTGGGTAAAAAGGCAGAAATTTCACTTATTTTGAGGTAAGAAGGCAGAAATTCCTCTTATTTTGGGGCAAAAATGAAGAAATTTCCCTCTTTTGTGGCACAAGTTATACATTCCCCTTATTTTCGGGCAAAAAAGCAGAAATTCCCCGTATTTAGGAGCAAGATTGCAGAAAATCCCCTAATTGTGGGGCAAAAATGCAGAAATTCCCTATATGTTGGGGCAAAAAGACAGAAATTCTCTTTATTTTGGGGCAAAACTCAGAAATTCCACTTATTTTGGGGCAAAATTCTAGAAATTTCCCTTATTTTGGGGCAAAATTGCAGAAATTTTACTTATTTTGGGGCAAAATTGCAGAAATTTCACTTATTTCAGGTAAAAATGGCAGAAAATTTTTTTATTTTGGGGCAAAAAGGCAGAAATTCCTAATATTTTGTGGCAAAAATGCAGAAATTCCCTTTATTTTGAGGTAAAAAGGCTGAAATTCCCCTTATTTGGGGGCAAAAAGGCAGAAATTTCCCTTATTTTGGGGCAAAATTGCAGAAATTTCACTTATTTCAGGGAAAAATTCTAAAATTCCTTTTATTTTGGGGCTAAAAGTCAGAAATTCCGTTTATTTTTGGGTAAAAAGGCAGAAATTTCACTTATTTTGAGGTAAGAAGTCAGAAATTCCTCTTATTTTGGGGCAAAAATGAAGAAATTTCCCTTTTTTGTGGCAAAAGGTATATATTCCCCTTATTTTCGGGCAAAAAAGCAGAAATATCCCGTTTTTTGGAGCACAATTGCAGAAAATCCCCTCATTGTGGGGCAAAAAGGCAGAAATTCCCTATATGTTGGGGCAAAAAGACAGAAATTCTCCTTATTTTGGGGCAAAACTCAGAAATTCCACTTATTTTGGGGCAAAATTCCAGAAATTTCCCTTATTTTGGGGCAAAATTGCAGAAATTTTACTTATTTTGGGGCAAAATTGCAGAAATTTCACTTATTTCAGGTAAAAATGGCAGAAATTTTTCTTATTTTGGGGCAAAAAGGCAGAAATTCCTAATATTTTGTGGCAAAAATTCAGAAATTCCCCTTATTTTGAGGTAAAAAGGCTGAAATTCCCCTTATTTGGGGGCAAAAAGGCAGAAATTTCCCTTATTTTGGGGCAAAATTGCAAACATTTCACTTATTTCAGGGTAATAAGTCAGAAATTTTCCTTATTTTGGGGCAAAAAACACAGAAATTCCCTTTGTTTTGGAAGGAAAATACAGAAATTCCACTTATTTAGAGGCAAAAAGGCAGAAATTCCCCTTATTTTGAAGCAAAAATGAAGAAATTCCCCTAATTGTTTGGCAAAAAGGCAGAAATTCCCTATATGTTGGGGCAAAAAGACAGAAATTCTTATTTTGGGACAAAACTCAGAAATTCCACTTATTTTGGGGCAAAATTGCAGGAATTTACCTTATTTTGAGGCAAAATTGCAGAAATTTCCCTTATTTGGGGCAAAATTGCAGAAATTTCACTTATTTTCAGGTAAAAAGGCTGAAATATCCTTTATTTTGGGGCAAAAAGGAAGAAATTCCCCTTATTTTGGGGCAAAATTGCAGAAATTTTCCTTATTTTGGGGCAAAAAGGCTGAAATTCTTATTTTGAGGTAAAATGCTGAAATTCCCCATATTTTGGGGCAAAAAGCAAAACTTCTTCTTATTTTGGGGCAAAGAGGCACAAATTTCTCTTATTTTCGGGCAAAATTGCAGAAATTTCATTTATTTCAGGGCAAAAAGTCAGAAATTCCTTTTATTTTGGGGCAAAGAGCAGAAATTTCTTTTATTATGGTACAAAATTGAAGAAATTTATCTTATTTTGAAACAAAAAGGCAGAAAATTCCCCTTATTTTGAGGCAAAAGGCAGAAATTATTCTCAATTTGAGGTAAAATGCAGAAATTCCCTTTATTTTGGGGCTAAAAAACAGAAATTCCCTGTATTTTGAAGCAAAATTGCAGAAATTCTCATAATTTTTGGGCAAAAAGGCAGAAATTCTCCTTATTATGGGGCAAAAAGACAGAAAATCTCCTTTTTCGGGAGCAAACAGTCAGAAATTCCCCTTATTTTGGGGCAAAATTGCAGAAATTTCCTTTACATTGGGGCAAAATTGCAGAAATTTCCCTTATTTTGGGGCAAAACTGAAGAAATTTTCTTTTTTTATGGCAAAAAGGTATGCATTCTTCTTATTTTCGGGCAAAAAGGCAAAAATTCCCCTATTTTGGAGCAAAATTGCAGAAATTCCCCTAATTGTGGGGCAAAAAGGGAGAAATTCCCTAAATGTTGTGGCAAAAAGACAGAAATTCTCCTTATTTTGGGGCAAAACTCAGAAATTCCACTTATTTTAGGGCAAAATTCCAGAAATTTCCCTTATTTTGGGGCAAAATTGCAGAAATTTCACTTATTTTGGAGCAAAATTGCAGAAATTTCACTTATTTCAGAAAAAAAGCAGAAATTTTCTTATTTTGGTGCAAAAAGGCAGAAATTTCTTTTATTTTGGTACAAAATTGCATAAATTATTCTTATTTTGGAAGAAAAAGGCAGAAATCTCCCATATTTTGGGGCAAAAATGCAGCAATTCCTCTTATTTTGAGGTAACAAGGCTTAAATTCCCCTTATTTGGGGGGAAAAAGGCCGAAATTTCCCTTATTTTCGAGCAAAATTGCAGAAATTTCACTTATTTCAGGGTAATAAGTCAGAAATTTTCCTTATTTTGGGGCAAAAAAGACAGAAATTCCCTTTGTTTTTGGAGATAAAGACAGAAATTCCACTTATTTAGAGACAAAAAAGCAAAAATTCCCCTTATTTTGGAGCAAAACTGAAGAAATTTCTATTTTTCATGGCAAAAAGGTATGCATTATTCTTATTTTCGGGCAAAAAGGCAGAAATTCCCCTATTTTGGAGCAAAATTGCAGAAATTCCCCTAATTGTGGGGCAAAAAGGGAGAAATTCCCTATATGTTGGGGCAAAAAGACAGAAATTCTCCTTATTTTGGGGCAAAACTCAGAAATTCCACTTATTTTGGTGCAAAATTCCAGAAATTTCCCTTATTTTGGGGAAAAATTGCAGAAATTTCACTTATTTTGGGGCAAAATTGCAGAAATTTAACTTATTTCAGAAAAAAATTCAGAAATTTTCCTATTTTGGTGCATAAAGGCAGAAATTTCTTTTATTTTGGTACAAAATTGCAGAAATTTTTCTTATTTTGGGGCAAAAAGGCAGAAATCCCCATATTTTGGGGCAAAAAAGCAGAAATTCCTCTTATTTTGAGGTAAAAAGGCTGAAATTTCCCTTATTTGGGGGCAAAAAGGCAGAAATTTCCTTTATTTTGAGGCAAAATTGCAGAAATTTCACTTATTTCAGAGTAATAAGTCAGAAATTTTCCTTTTTTTGGGGCAAAAAACACAGAAATTCCCTTTGTTTTGGGGGAAAAAGACAGAAATTCCACTTTTTTAGAGGCAAAAAAGCAGAAATTCCTTTTATTTTGGAGTAAAAATGAAGAAATTTCCCTTTTTTGTGGCAAAATGTATACATTCCACTTATTTTTGGGCTAAAAGACTGAAATTCCCCGTATTTTGGAGCAAAATTGCAGAAATTCCCCTAATTGTGGGGCAAATGCAGAAATTCCCTATATGTTAGGGCAAAAAGACAGAAATTCTCCTTATTTTGGGGCAAAACTCAGAAATTCCCCTTATTTTGGGGCAAAATTCCAGAAATTTCCCTTATTTTGTGGCAAAATTGCCGAAATTTCACTTATTTTGGGGCAAAATTGCAGAAATTTCACTTATTTCATGGTAAAAAGGCAAAAATTTTCCTCATTTTGGGGCAAAAATGAAGAAATTCCAAATATTTTGTGGCAAAAATGCAAAAATTCCCCTTATTTTGTGATAAAAAGGCAGAAATTTCCCTTATTTGGGGGCAAAAAGCAGAAATTTCCCTTATTTGGGGGCAAAATTGAAGAAATTTCACTTATTTCAGGGTAATAAGTCAGAAATTCATCTTACTTTGGGGCAAAAAACAGAAATTCCCTTTGTTTTGGGGGGAAAAGACAGAAATTCCACTTATTTAGAGGCAAAAAAGCAGAAATTCTTCTTTATTGGAGCAAAAATGAAGAAATTTATCTTTTTTTGTGGCAAAAGGTATACATTCCGCTTATTTTCGGGCTAAAAAGCAGAAATTCCCCGTATTTTGTATCAAAATTGCAGAAATTCCCCTTATTTTGGAGCAAAAATAAAGAAATTTCCCTTTTTTATGGCAAAAAGGTATGCATTCTTCTTATTTTCGGGCAAAAAGGCAGAAATTCCCCGTATTTTGGAGCAAAATTGCAGAAATTCCCCTAATTGTGGGGCAAAAAGGCAGAAATTCCCTATATGTTGGGGCAAAAAGACAGAAATTCTCCTTATTTTGGGGCAAAACTCAGAAATTCCCCTTATTTTGGTGCAAAATTCCAGAAATTTCCCTTATTTTAGGGCAAAATTGCAGAAATTTCACTTATTTTGGGGCAAAATTGCAGAAATTTCACTTATTTCAGAAAAAAAAGCAGAATTTATTTATTTTGGTGCAAAAAGGCAGAAATTTCTTTTATTTTGGTACAAAATTGCAGAAATTTTTCTTATTTTGGGGCGAAAAGGCAGAAATCTCCCATATTTTGTGGCAAAAATGCAGAAATTTCTCTTATTTTGAGGTAAAAAGGCTGAAATTCCCCTTATTTGGGGGCAAAAAGGCAGAAATTTCCCTTATTTTGGGGCAAAATTGCAGAAATTTCACTTATTTCAGGGTAATAAGTCAGAAATTGTTTTTACTTTGGGGCAAAAAAGACAGAAATTCTCTTTGTTTTGGGGGAAAAAGACAGAAATTCCACTTATTTAGAGGCACAAAAGCAGAAATTCCCCTTATTTTGGAGCAAAACTGAAGAAATTTCCCTTTTTTATGGCAAAAAGGTATGCATTCTTCTTACTTTCGGGCAAAAAGGCAGAAATTCCCCGTATTTTAAAGCAAAATTGCAGAAATTCCCCTAATGGTGGGGCAAGAAGGGAGAAATTCCCTATATTTTGGGGCAAAAAGACAGAAATTCTCCTTATTTTGGGGCAAAACTCAGAAATTCCACATATTTTGGTGCAAAATTCCAGAAATTTCCCTTATTTGGGGGCAAAATTGCAGAAATTTCACTTATTTTGGGGCAAAATTGCAGAAATTTAACTTATTTAAGAAAAAAATTCAGAAATTTTCCTATTTTGGTGCAAAAAGGCAGAAATTTTTTTTATTTTGATACAAAATTGCAGAAATTTTTCTTTTTTGGGGGCAAAAAGGCAGAAATCACTATATATTGGGGCAAAAATGCAGAAATTCCTCTTATTTTGAGGAAAAAAGGCGAAATTTCCCTTATTTGGGGGCAAAAAGGCAGAAATTTTCCTTATTTTGAGGCAAAATTGCAGAAATTTCACTTATTTCAGTGTAATAAGTCAGAAATTTTCCTTATTTTGGGGCAAAAAAGACAAAAATTCCCTTTGTTTTGGGGGAAAAAGACAGAAATTCCACTTTTTTAGAGGCAAAAAAGCAGAAATTCCTTTTATTTTGGAGTAAAAATGAAGAAATTTCCCTTTTTTGTGGCAAAAGGTATACATTCCACTTATATTTGGGCTAGAAAGCAAAAATTACCCGTATTTTGGAGCAAAATTGCAGAAATTCCCCTAATTGTGGGGCAAAAAGGCAGAAATTCCCTATATGTTAGGGCAAAAAGACAGAAATTCTCCTTATTTTGGGGCAAAACTCAGAAATTCCACTTATTTTGGGGCAAAATTCCAGAAATTTCCCTAATTTTGTAGCAAAATTGCAGAAATTTCACTTATCTTGGGGCAAAATTGCAGAAATTTCACTTATTTCATAGTAAAAAGGCAGAAATTTTCCTTATTTTTGGGCAAAAATGCAGAGATTCCAAATATTTTGTGGTAAAAATGAAAAAATTCCCCTTTTTTGAGGTAAAAAGGCAGAAATTCCCCTTATTTGGGGGCGAAAAGCAGAAATTTTCCTTATTCTGGGGCAAAATTGCAGAAATTTCACTTATTTCAGGGTAATAAGTCAGAAATTTTCCTTATTTCGGGCAAACAAGACAGAAATTCCCTTTGTTTTGGGAAAAAAAGACAGAAATTCCACTTATTTAGAAGCAAAAAAGCAGAAATTTCCCTTATTTTGGTGCAAAAATGAAGAAATTTTCCTTTTTTGTGGCAAAAGGTATACATTCCCCTTATTTTCAGGCTAAAAAGCAGAAATTCCCCGTATTTTGGAGCAAAATTGCATAAATTCCCCTAATTGTGGGGCAAAAAGGCAGAAATTCCCTATATGTTGGGGCAAAAAGACAGAAATTCTCTTTATTTTGGGGCAAAACTCAGAAATTCCACTTATTTTGGGGCAAAATTCCAGAAATATCACTTATTTTGGGGCAAAATTGCAGAAATTTCACTTATTTTGGGGCAAAATTGCAGAAATTTCACTTATTTCAGAAAAAAAAGCAGAAATTTTCTTATTTTGATGCAAAAGGCAGAAATTTCTTTTATTTTGGTACAAAATTGCAGAAATTTTTCTTATTTGGGTGCAATAAGGCATAAATCTCTTATATTTTGGGGCAAAAATGCATAAATTCCTCTTATTTTGAGGTAAAAAGGCTGAAATTCCCCTTATTTGGGGGCAAAAAGGCAGAAATTTCCCTTATTTTGAGGCAAAATTGCAGAAATTTCACTTATTTCAGGGTAATAAGTCAGAAATTTTCTTTATTTTGGGGCAAAAAACAGAAATTTCTTTGGTTTTGGAGGAAAAAGACAGAAATTCCACTTATTTAGAGGCAAAAAAGCAGAAATTCTTCTTATTTTGAAGCAAAAATGAAGAAATTTATCTTTTTTGTGGCAAAAGGTATACATTCCCCTTATTTTCGGGCTAAAAAGAAGAAATTCCCCGTATTTTGGAGCAAAATTGAAGAAATTCCCCTTATTTTGGAGCAAAAATGAAGAAATTTCCCTTTTTTATGGCAAAAAGGTATGCATTCTTTATATATTCGTGCAAAAAGGCAGAAATTCCCCGTATTTTGGAGCAAAATTGCAGAAATTCCCCTAAATGTGGGGCAAAAATGCAGAAATTCCCTATATTTTTAGGACAAAAAGAGAGAAATTCTCCTTATTTTGGGGCAAGACTCAGAAATTCCACTTATTTTGGGGCAAAATTCCAAAAATTTCCCTTATTTAGGGGCAAAATTGCAGAAATTTCACTTATTTTGGGGCAAAATTGCAGAAATTTCACTTATTTCAGAGAAAAAAGCAGAAATTTTCCTTATTTTGGTGCAAAAAGGAAGAAATTCCTAATATTTTGTGGGAAAAAGGCAGAAATTCCCCTTATTTTGAGGTAAAAAAGCTGAAATTCCCCTTCATTGGGGGCAAAAAGGCAGAAATTTCCCTTATTTTGGGGCAAAATTGCAGAAATTTCACTTATTTCAGGGTAATAAGTCAGAAATTTTCCTTATTTTGGGGCCAAATGACAGAAATTTTCTTTGTTTTGGGGGGAAAAGACAGAAATTCCACTTATTTAGAGGCAAAAAAGCATAAATTCCCCTTATTTTGGAGCAAAAATGAAGAAATTTCCCTTTTTTATGGCAAAAAGGTATGCATTCTTTATATTTTAGGGCAAAAAAGCAGAAATTCCCCGTATTTTGGAGCAAAATTGCAGAAATTCCCCTAATTGTGGGGCGAAAAGGCAGAAATTCCCTGTATGTTGAGGCAAAAAGACAGAAATTCTCCTTATTTTGGGGCAAAACTCAGAAATTCCACTTATTATGGGGCAAAATTGCAGAAATTTCACTTATTTCAGGGTAATAAGTCAGAAATTTTCCTTATTTTGGGGCAAAAAGACAAAAATTCCCTTTGTTTTGGAAGGAAAATACAGAAATTCCACTTCTTTAGAGGCAAAAAGGCAGAAATTCCCCTTATTTTGAAGCAAAAATGAAGAAATTCCCCTAATTGTTTGGCAAAAAGGCAGAAATTCCCTATATGTTGGGGCAAAAAGACAGAAATTCTTATTTTGGGACAAAACTCAGAAATTCCACTTATTTTGGGGCAAAATTGCAGGAATTTACCTTATTTTGAGGCAAAATTGCAGAAATTTCCCTTATTTGGGGCAAAATTGCAGAAATTTCACTTATTTTCAGGTAAAAAGGCTGAAATATCCTTTATTTTGGGGCAAAAAGGAAGAAATTCCCCTTATTTTGGGGCAAAATTGCAGAAATTTTCCTTATTTTGGGGCAAAAAGGCTGAAATTCTTATTTTGAGGTAAAATGCTGAAATTCCCCATATTTTGGGGCAAAAGGCAAAACTTCTTCTTATTTTGGGGCAAAGAGGCACAAATTTCTCTTATTTTCGGGCAAAATTGCAGAAATTTCATTTATTTCAGGGCAAAAAGTCAGAAATTCCTTTTATTTTGGGGCAAAGAGCAGAAATTTCTTTTATTATGGTACAAAATTGAAGAAATTTATCTTATTTTGAAACAAAAAGGCAGAAAATTCCCCTTATTTTGAGGCAAAAGGCAGAAATTATTCTCAATTTGAGGTAAAATGCAGAAATTCCCTTTATTTTGGGGCTAAAAAACAGAAATTCCCTGTATTTTGAAGCAAAATTGCAGAAATTCTCATAGTTTTTGGGCAAAAAGGCAGAAATTCTCCTTATTATGGGGCAAAAAGACAGAAAATCTCCTTTTTCGGGAGCAAACAGTCAGAAATTCCCCTTATTTTGGGGCAAAATTGCAGAAATTTCCTTTACATTGGGGCAAAATTGCAGAAATTTCCCTTATTTTGGGGCAAAACTGAAGAAATTTTCTTTTTTTATGGCAAAAAGGTATGCATTCTTCTTATTTTCGGGCAAAAAGGCAAAAATTCCCCTATTTTGGAGCAAAATTGCAGAAATTCCCCTAATTGTGGGGCAAAAAGGGAGAAATTCCCTAAATGTTGTGGCAAAAAGACAGAAATTCTCCTTATTTTGGGGCAAAACTCAGAAATTCCACTTATTTTAGGGCAAAATTCCAGAAATTTCCCTTATTTTGGGGCAAAATTGCAGAAATTTCACTTATTTTGGAGCAAAATTGCAGAAATTTCACTTATTTCAGAAAAAAAGCAGAAATTTTCTTATTTTGGTGCAAAAAGGCAGAAATTTCTTTTATTTTGGTACAAAATTGCATAAATTATTCTTATTTTGGAAGAAAAAGGCAGAAATCTCCCATATTTTGGGGCAAAAATGCAGCAATTCCTCTTATTTTGAGGTAACAAGGCTTAAATTCCCCTTATTTGGGGGGAAAAAGGCCGAAATTTCCCTTATTTTCGAGCAAAATTGCAGAAATTTCACTTATTTCAGGGTAATAAGTCAGAAATTTTCCTTATTTTGGGGCAAAAAAGACAGAAATTCCCTTTGTTTTTGGAGATAAAGACAGAAATTCCACTTATTTAGAGACAAAAAAGCAAAAATTCCCCTTATTTTGGAGCAAAACTGAAGAAATTTCTATTTTTCATGGCAAAAAGGTATGCATTATTCTTATTTTCGGGCAAAAAGGCAGAAATTCCCCTATTTTGGAGCAAAATTGCAGAAATTCCCCTAATTGTGGGGCAAAAAGGGAGAAATTCCCTATATGTTGGGGCAAAAAGACAGAAATTCTCCTTATTTTGGGGCAAAACTCAGAAATTCCACTTATTTTGGTGCAAAATTCCAGAAATTTCCCTTATTTTGGGGAAAAATTGCAGAAATTTCACTTATTTTGGGGCAAAATTGCAGAAATTTAACTTATTTCAGAAAAAAATTCAGAAATTTTCCTATTTTGGTGCATAAAGGCAGAAATTTCTTTTATTTTGGTACAAAATTGCAGAAATTTTTCTTATTTTGGGGCAAAAAGGCAGAAATCCCCATATTTTGGGGCAAAAAAGCAGAAATTCCTCTTATTTTGAGGTAAAAAGGCTGAAATTTCCCTTATTTGGGGGCAAAAAGGCAGAAATTTCCTTTATTTTGAGGCAAAATTGCAGAAATTTCACTTATTTCAGTGTAATAAGTCAGAAATTTTCATTATTTTGGGGCAAAAAACACAGAAATTCCCTTTGTTTTGGGGGAAAAAGACAGAAATTCCACTTTTTTAGAGGCAAAAAAGCAGAAATTCCTTTTATTTTGGAGTAAAAATGAAGAAATTTCCCTTTTTTGTGGCAAAAGGTATACATTCCACTTATATTTGGGCTAGAAAGCAAAAATTACCCGTATTTTGGAGCAAAATTGCAGAAATTCCCCTAATTGTGGGGCAAAAAGGCAGAAATTCCCTATATGTTAGGGCAAAAAGACAGAAATTCTCCTTATTTTGGGGCAAAACTCAGAAATTCCACTTATTTTGGGGCAAAATTCCAGAAATTTCCCTAATTTTGTAGCAAAATTGCAGAAATTTCACTTATCTTGGGGCAAAATTGCAGAAATTTCACTTATTTCATAGTAAAAAGGCAGAAATTTTCCTTATTTTTGGGCAAAAATGAAGAAATTCCAAATATTTTGTGGCAAAAATGCAAAAATTCCCCTTATTTTGTGATAAAAAGGCAGAAATTTCCCTTATTTGGGGGCAAAAAGCAGAAATTTCCCTTATTTGGGGGCAAAATTGAAGAAATTTCACTTATTTCAGGGTAATAAGTCAGAAATTCATCTTACTTTGGGGCAAAAAACAGAAATTCCCTTTGTTTTGGGGGAAAAAGACAGAAATTCCACTTATTTAGAGGCAAAAAAGCAGAAATTCTTCTTTATTGGAGCAAAAATGAAGAAATTTATCTTTTTTTGTGGCAAAAGGTATACATTCCGCTTATTTTCGGGCTAAAAAGCAGAAATTCCCCGTATTTTGTATCAAAATTGCAGAAATTCCCCTTATTTTGGAGCAAAAATAAAGAAATTTCCCTTTTTTATGGCAAAAAGGTATGCATTCTTCTTATTTTCGGGCAAAAAGGCAGAAATTCCCCGTATTTTGGAGCAAAATTGCAGAAATTCCCCTAATTGTGGGGCAAAAAGGCAGAAATTCCCTATATGTTGGGGCAAAAAGACAGAAATTCTCCTTATTTTGGGGCAAAACTCAGAAATTCCCCTTATTTTGGTGCAAAATTCCAGAAATTTCCCTTATTTTAGGGCAAAATTGCAGAAATTTCACTTATTTTGGGGCAAAATTGCAGAAATTTCACTTATTTCAGAAAAAAAAGCAGAATTTATTTATTTTGGTGCAAAAAGGCAGAAATTTCTTTTATTTTGGTACAAAATTGCAGAAATTTTTCTTATTTTGGGGCGAAAAGGCAGAAATCTCCCATATTTTGTGGCAAAAATGCAGAAATTTCTCTTATTTTGAGGTAAAAAGGCTGAAATTCCCCTTATTTGGGGGCAAAAAGGCAGAAATTTCCCTTATTTTGGGGCAAAATTGCAGAAATTTCACTTATTTCAGGGTAATAAGTCAGAAATTGTTTTTACTTTGGGGCAAAAAAGACAGAAATTCTCTTTGTTTTGGGGGAAAAAGACAGAAATTCCACTTATTTAGAGGCACAAAAGCAGAAATTCCCCTTATTTTGGAGCAAAACTGAAGAAATTTCCCTTTTTTATGGCAAAAAGGTATGCATTCTTCTTACTTTCGGGCAAAAAGGCAGAAATTCCCCGTATTTTGAAGCAAAATTGCAGAAATTCCCCTAATGGTGGGGCAAGAAGGGAGAAATTCCCTATATTTTGGGGCAAAAAGACAGAAATTCTCCTTATTTTGGGGCAAAACTCAGAAATTCCACATATTTTGGTGCAAAATTCCAGAAATTTCCCTTATTTGGGGGCAAAATTGCAGAAATTTCACTTATTTTGGTGCAAAATTGCAGAAATTTAACTTATTTAAGAAAAAAATTCAGAAATTTTCCTATTTTGGTGCAAAAAGGCAGAAATTTTTTTTATTTTGATACAAAATTGCAGAAATTTTTCTTTTTTGGGGGCAAAAAGGCAGAAATCACTATATATTGGGGCAAAAATGCAGAAATTCCTCTTATTTTGAGGAAAAAAGGCGAAATTTCCCTTATTTGGGGGCAAAAAGGCAGAAATTTTCCTTATTTTGAGGCAAAATTGCAGAAATTTCACTTATTTCAGTGTAATAAGTCAGAAATTTTCCTTATTTTGGGGCAAAAAACACAGAAATTCCCTTTGTTTTGGGGGAAAAAGACAGAAATTCCACTTTTTTAGAGGCAAAAAAGCAGAAATTCCTTTTATTTTGGAGTAAAAATGAAGAAATTTCCCTTTTTTGTGGCAAAAGGTATACATTCCACTTATATTTGGGCTAGAAAGCAAAAATTACCCGTATTTTGGAGCAAAATTGCAGAAATTCCCCTAATTGTGGGGCAAAAAGGCAGAAATTCCCTATATGTTAGGGCAAAAAGACAGAAATTCTCCTTATTTTGGGGCAAAACTCAGAAATTCCACTTATTTTGGGGCAAAATTCCAGAAATTTCCCTAATTTTGTAGCAAAATTGCAGAAATTTCACTTATCTTGGGGCAAAATTGCAGAAATTTCACTTATTTCATAGTAAAAAGGCAGAAATTTTCCTTATTTTTGGGCAAAAATGCAGAGATTCCAAATATTTTGTGGTAAAAATGCAAAAATTCCCCTTATTTTGAGGTAAAAAGGCAGAAATTCCCCTTATTTGGGGGCGAAAAGCAGAAATTTTCCTTATTCTGGGGCAAAATTGCAGAAATTTCACTTATTTCAGGGTAATAAGTCAGAAATTTTCCTTATTTCGGGCAAAAAAGACAGAAATTCCCTTTGTTTTGGGAAAAAAAGACAGAAATTCCACTTATTTAGAAGCAAAAAAGCAGAAATTTCCCTTATTTTGGTGCAAAAATGAAGAAATTTTCCTTTTTTGTGGCAAAAGGTATACATTCCCCTTATTTTCAGGCTAAAAAGCAGAAATTCCCCGTATTTTGGAGCAAAATTGCATAAATTCCCCTAATTGTGGGGCAAAAAGGCAGAAATTCCCTATATGTTGGGGCAAAAAGACAGAAATTCTCTTTATTTTGGGGCAAAACTCAGAAATTCCACTTATTTTGGGGCAAAATTCCAGAAATATCACTTATTTTGGGGCAAAATTGCAGAAATTTCACTTATTTTGGGGCAAAATTGCAGAAATTTCACTTATTTCAGAAAAAAAAGCAGAAATTTTCTTATTTTGATGCAAAAGGCAGAAATTTCTTTTATTTTGGTACAAAATTGCAGAAATTTTTCTTATTTGGGTGCAATAAGGCATAAATCTCTTATATTTTGGGGCAAAAATGCATAAATTCCTCTTATTTTGAGGTAAAAAGGTTGAAATTCCCCTTATTTGGGGGCAAAAAGGCAGAAATTTCCCTTATTTTGAGGCAAAATTGCAGAAATTTCACTTATTTCAGGGTAATAAGTCAGAAATTTTCTTTATTTTGGGGCAAAAAACAGAAATTTCTTTGGTTTTGGAGGAAAAAGACAGAAATTCCACTTATTTAGAGGCAAAAAAGCAGAAATTCTTCTTATTTTGAAGCAAAAATGAAGAAATTTATCTTTTTTGTGGCAAAAGGTATACATTCCCCTTATTTTCGGGCTAAAAAGAAGAAATTCCCCGTATTTTGGAGCAAAATTGAAGAAATTCCCCTTATTTTGGAGCAAAAATGAAGAAATTTCCCTTTTTTATGGCAAAAAGGTATGCATTCTTTATATATTCGTGCAAAAAGGCAGAAATTCCCCGTATTTTGGAGCAAAATTGCAGAAATTCCCCTAAATGTGGGGCAAAAATGCAGAAATTCCCTATATTTTTAGGACAAAAAGAGAGAAATTCTCCTTATTTTGGGGCAAGACTCAGAAATTCCACTTATTTTGGGGCAAAATTCCAGAAATTTCCCTTATTTAGGGGCAAAATTGCAGAAATTTCACTTATTTTGGGGCAAAATTGCAGAAATTTCACTTATTTCAGAGAAAAAAAGCAGAAATTTTCCTTATTTTGGTGCAAAAAGGCAGAAATTCCTAATATTTTGTGGGAAAAAGGCAGAAATTCCCCTTATTTTGAGGTAAAAAACCTGAAATTCCCCTTCATTGGGGGCAAAAAGGCAGAAATTTCCCTTATTTTGGGGCAAAATTGCAGAAATTTCACTTATTTCAGGGTAATAAGTCAGAAATTTTCCTTATTTTGGGGCCAAATGACAGAAATTTTCTTTGTTTTGGGGGGAAAAGACAGAAATTCCACTTATTTAGAGGCAAAAAAGCATAAATTCCCCTTATTTTGGAGCAAAAATGAAGAAATTTCCCTTTTTTATGGCAAAAAGGTATGCATTCTTTATATTTTAGGGCAAAAAAGCAGAAATTCCCCGTATTTTGGAGCAAAATTGCAGAAATTCCCCTAATTGTGGGGCGAAAAGGCAGAAATTCCCTGTATGTTGAGGCAAAAAGACAGAAATTCTCCTTATTTTGGGGCAAAACTCAGAAATTCCACTTATTATGGGGCAAAATTGCAGAAATTTCACTTATTTCAGGGTAATAAGTCAGAAATTTTCCTTATTTTGGGGCAAAAAAGACAAAAATTCCCTTTGTTTTGAAGGATAAAGACAGAAATTCCACTTATTTAGAGGCAAAAAAGCAGAAATTCCCCTTATTTTGGAGCAAAACTGAAGAAATTTCTCTTTTTTATGGCAAAAAGGTATGCATTCTTCTTATTTTCGGGCAAAAGGCAGAAATTCCCCGTATTTTGGATCAAAATTGCAGAAATTCCCCTAATTGTGGGGCAAAACGGCAGAAATTCCCTATATGTTGGGGCAAAAAGACAGAAATTCTCCTTATTTCGGGGCAAAACTCAGAAATTCCACTTATTTTGGGGCAAAAATCCAGAAATTTCCCTTATTTTGGGGCAAAATTGCAGAAATTTCACTTATTTTGAAGCAAAATTGCAGAAATTTCACTTATTTAAAAAAAATTCAGTAATTTTCCTATTTTGGTGCAAAAAGGCAGAAATTTCTTTGATTTTGGTACAAAATTGCAGAAATTTTTCTCATTTTGGGGCAAAAAGGCAGAAATCTCCCATATTTTGGGGCAAAAATGCAGAAATTCCCCTTATTTTGAGGTAAAAAGGCTGAAATTCCCATTATTTGGGGGCAAAAAGGCAGAAATTTCCCTTATTTTGAGGCAAAATTGCAGAAATTTCACTTATTTCATTGTAATAAGTCAGAAATTTTCCTTATTATGGGGCAAAAAAGACAGAAATTCCCTTTGTTTTGGGGGAAAAAGACAGAAATTCCACTATTTTAGAGGCAAAAAAGCAGAAATTCCTTTTATTTTGGAGAAAAAAATGAAGAAATTTCCGTTTTTTGTGGCAAAAGTTATACATTCCACTTATTTTTGTGCTAAAAAGCAGAAATTCCCCGTATTTTGGAGCAAAATTGCAGAAATTCCCCTAATTGTGGGGCAAAAAGGCAGAAATTCCCTATATGTTGGGGCAAAAAGACAGAAATTCTCCTTATTTTGGGGCAAAACTCAGAAATTCCACTTATTTTGGGGCAAAATTCCAGAAATTTCCCTTATTTTGGGGCAAAATTGCAGAAATTTCACTTATTTTGGGGCAAAATTGCAGAAATTTCACTTATTTCAGGGAAAAAAGGCAGAAATTTTTCTTATTTTGGGGCAAAAAAACAGAAATTTCTTTTATTTTGTGGCAAAAATGCAGAAATTCCCTTTCTTTTGAGGTAAAAAGGCTGAAATTTCCCGTATTTAATGGCAAAAAGGCAGAAATTTCCTTTATTTTGGGGCAAAATTGGAGAAATTTCACTTATTTCAGGGTAATAAGTCAGAAATTTTACTTATTTTGGGGCCAAAATAACAGAAATTCTCTTTGTTTTGAAGGAAAAGACAGAAATTCCACTTATTTAGAGGCAAAAAAGCAGAAATTCCCCTTATTTTGAAGCAAAAATTAAGAAATTTCCTTTTTTTTATGGCAAAAAGGTATGCATTCTTCTTATTTTCGGGCAAAAAGGCAGAAATTCCCCGTATTTTGGAGCAAAATTGCAGAAATTCCCCTAATTGTGGGGCAAAAAGACAGAAATTCCCTATATGTTGGGGCAAAAAGACAGAAATTCTCCTTATTTTGGGGCAAAACTCAGAAATTCCACTTATTTTGGGGCAAAATTCCAGAAATTTTCTTTATTTTGGGGCAAAATTGCAGAAATTTCACTTATTTTGGGGCAAAATTGCAGAAATTTCACTTATTTCATGGTAAAAAGGCAGAAATTTTCCTTATTTTGGGGCAAAAATGCAGAAATTCCTAATATTTTGTGGTAAAAATGCAGAAATTCCCCTTATTTTGAGGTAAAAAGGCTGAAATTCCCCTTATTTGGGAACAAAAAAGCAGAAATTTCCCCTATTTTGGGGCAAAATTGCAGAAATTTCACTTATTTCAGGGTAATAAGTAAGAAATTTTCCTTATTTGGGGCAAAAAAGACAGAAATCCCATTTGTTTTGGGGGAAAAAGACAGAAATTCCACTTATTTAAAGGCAAAAAAGCAGAAAATCCCCTTATTTTGGAGCAAAAATGAAGAAATTTCCCTTTTTTGTGGCAAAAGGTATACATTCCCCTTATTTTCAGGCTAAAAAGGAGAAATTCCCCGTATTTTGGAGCAAAATTGCAAAAATTCCCCTAATTGTGGGGCAAAAATGCAGAAATTCTCTATATGTTAGGGCAAAAGGAAAGAAATTCTTTTTATTTTGGGGCAAAACTCAGAAATTCTACTTATTTTGGGGCAAAATTCCAGATATTTCCCTTATTTTGGGGCAAAATTGCAGAAATTTTACTTATTTTGGGGCAAAATTGCAGAAATATCACTTATTTCAGGGAAAAAAGGCAGAAATTTTTCTTATTTTGGGGCAAAAATGACAGAAATTCCCTTTGCTTTGGGGGAAAAAGAGATAAATTCAACTTATTTAGAGGCAAAAAAGCAGAAATTCTTCTTATTTTGGAGCAAAAATGAAGAAATTTTCCTTTTTTATGGAAAAAAGGTATGCATTCTTCTTATTTTCAGACAAAAAGGCAGAAATTCACCGTATTTTGGAGCAAAATTGCAGAAATTTCCCTAATTGTGTGCAAAAAGGCAAAAATTCCCTATATGTTGTGGCAAAAAGACAGAAATTCTCCTTATTTTGGGGCAAAATTCAGAAATTTCACTTATTTTTGGGCAAAATTGCAGAAATTTCACTTATTTCAGAAAAAAAACGAGAAATTTTCTTATTTTGGGGCAAAAGGCAGAAATTCTCCTTATTTTAGGGCAAAATTGCAGAAATTTCCCTTATTTTGTGACAAAAAACAGAAATTCTCTTTATTTTGGGGCAATATTACAGAAAATACTTTTATTATGGGGAAAAATTGCAGATATTTCTTTTATTTTAAGGATAAATTGCAGAAATTTTACTTATTTCAGAGAAAAAAAGCAAAACTTTTTCTTATTTTAGGGCAAAAAGCAGAAATTCCCATTATTTTGGGGCACAATGGCAGAAATTCACCTTATTTTGGGGTGAAATTGCAGACATTTCACATATTTCAGGGCAAAAAGGCAGAAATTCCCCTTATTTTGGAGCAAAAATGAAAAAATTTCCCTTTTTTATGGCAAAAAGGTATACATTCTTCTTATTTTCGGGCAAAAAGGCAGAAATTCCCTGTATTTTGGAGAAAAATTGCAGAAATTCCCATAATTGTGGGGCAAAAAGGCAGAAATTTCCTATATGTTGGGGCAAAAAGACAGAAATTCTCCTTATTTTGGGGCAAAACTCAGAAATTCCACTTATTTTGGGGCAAAATGCCAGAAATTTCCCTTATTTTGGGGCAAAATTGCAGAAATTTCACTTATTTTGGGGCAAAATTGCAGAAATTTCTCTTATTTCGGAAAAAAAGCAGAATTTATTTATTTTGGTGCAAAAAGGCAGAAATTTCTTTTATTTTGGTACAAAATTCAGAAATTTTTCTTATTGTGGGGCAAAAATGCAGAAATCTCCCATATATTGGGGAAAAATGCAGAAATTCTTCTTATTTTGAGGTAAAAAGGCTTAAATTCCCATTATTTGGACGCAAAAAGGCAGAAATTTCCCTTATTTTGAGACAAAATTGCAGAAATTTCACTTATTTCGGAGAAAAAAAGCAAAAATTTTTCTTATTTTAGGGCAAAATGCAGAAATTCCCATTATTTTGGGGGCAAAAAGGCATAAATTCCCCTTATTTGGGGGCAAAAAGGCAGATATTCCCCTTATTTTGGGATAAAATTGCAGAAATGTCCCTTGTTTGGGGGCAAAATGCAGAAAATCCCCATAATTTCGGGCAAAAAAGCAGAAATTCCCCGTATTTTGGAGCAAAATTGCAGAAATTCCCCTAATATTGGGGCAAAAATGCAGAAATTCCCTTTATTTGGGGCAAATCGGCAGAAGTTCCCCTTATTTTCGGGAAAAGAGGCAGAAATTCCCTGTATTTTGAACAAAATTGCAGAAACTCCCCTAATTTTGGAGCAAAAATACAGAAATTCTCATTTTTTCGAGGCAAAAATGAGAAATTTCTTTTATTTTGGGGCAAAATTTTACAAATTTCTTTTATTTTGGTACAGAATTGCAGAAATTTTTCTTATTTTGTGGCAAAAAGGCACAAATTTCTCATATTTTGGAACAAAAATGCAGAAATTCTTCTTATTTTGAGGTAAAAAGGCTGAAATTCCCCTTATTTTGGGGCAAAAAGGCAGAAATTTCACTTATTTTGGGGCAAAATTGCAGAAATTTTACTTATTTCAGAAAAAAAGCAGAAATTTTCTTATTTTGGTGCAAAAAGGCAGAAATTTCTTTTATTTTGGTACAAAATTGCATAAATTTTTCTTATTCTGGAACAAAAAAGCAGAAATCTCCCATATTTTGGGGCAAAAATGCAGAAATTCCTCTTATTTTGAGGTAAAAAAGCTGAAATTCCCCTTATTTGGGGGCAAAAAGCAGAAATTTCCCTTATTTTGGAGCAAAATTGCAGAAATTTCACTTATTTCAGAGTAATAAGTCAGAAATTTTCCTTATTTTGGGGCAAAAAAGACAGAAATTCCCTTTGTTTTGGGGGATAAAGACAGAAATTCCACTTATTTAGAGGCAAAAAAGCAGAAATTCCCCTTATTTTGGAGCAAAACTGAAGAAATTTCCCTTATTTTGGGGCAAAATTGCAGAAATTTCACTTATTTTGGAGCAAAATTGCAGAAATTTCACTTATTTCAGAAAAAAAAGCAGAAATTTTCTTATTTTGGTGCAAAAAGGCAGAAGTTTCTTTTATTTTGGTACAAAATTGCATAAATTATTCTTATTTTGGACAAAAAGGCAGAAATCTCCCATATTTTGGGGCAGAAATGCAGAAATTCCTCTTATTTTGAGGTAACAAGGCTTAAATTCCCCTTATTTGGCGGGAAAAAGGCAGAAATTTCCCTTATTTTCGAGCAAAATTGCAGAAATTTCAGTTATTTCAGGGTAATAAGTCAGAAATTTTCCTTATTTTGGGGCAAAAAAGACAGAAATTCCCTTTTTTTTGGGGATAAAGACAGAAATTCCACTTATTTAGAGGCAAAAAAGCAGAAATTCCTCTTATTTTGGAGCAAAACTGAAGAAATTTCCCTTTTTATGGCAAAAAAGTATGCATTCTTCTTATTTTCGGGCAAAAAGGCAGAAATTCCCCGTATTTTGGAGCAAAATTGCAGAAATTCCCCTAATTGTGGGGCAAAAAGGCAGAAATTCCCTATATGTTGGGGCAAAAAGACAGAAATTCTCCTTATTTTGGGGCAAAACTCAGAAATTCCACTTATTTTGGGGCAAAATTCCAAAAATTTCCCTTATTTTGGGGCAAAATTGCAGAAATTTCACTTATTTCAGAAAAAAATTCAGAAATTTTCCTATTTTGGTGCAAAAAGGCAGAAATTTCTTTTATTTTGGTACAAAATTGCAGAAATTTTTCTTATTTTGGGGCAAAAGGCAGAAATCTCCCATATTTAGGGGAAAAATGCAGAAATTCCTCTTATTTTGAGGTAAAAAGGCTGAAATTTCTCTTATTTGGGGGAAAAAAGCAAAAATTTCCCTTATTTTGAGCCAAAATTGCAGAAATTTCACTTATTTCATTGTAATAAGTCAGAAATTTTCCTTATTTTGGGGCAAAAAAGACAGAAATTCCCTTTGTTTTGGGGGAAAAACACAGAAATTCCACTTTTTTAGAGGCAAAAAAGCAGAAATTCCTTTTATTTTGGAGTAAAAATGAAGAAATTTCCCTTTTTTGTGGCAAAAGGTATACATTCCACTTATTTTTGGGCTAAAAAGCAGAAATTCCTTGTATTATGGAGCAAAATTGCAGAAATTCTCCTAATTGTGGGGCAAAAAAGCAGAAATTCCCTATATGTTAGGGCAAAAAGACAGAAATTCTCCTTATTTTGGGGCAAAACTCAGAAATTCCACTTATTTTGGGGCAAACTTCCAGAAATTTCCCTTATTTTGTGGCAAAATTGCAGAAATTTCACTTATTTTGGGGCAAAATTGCAGAAATTTCACTTATGTCAGGGAAAAAAGGCAGAAATTTTCCTTATTTTGGGGCAAAAAAACAGAAATTTCTTTTATTTTGTGGCAAAAATGCAGAAATTCCCCTTATTTTGAGGTAAAAATGCTGAAATTTCCCTTATTTGGGAGCAAAAAGGCAGAAATTTTCCTTATTTTGGGGCAAAATTGGAGAAATTTCACTTATTTCAGGGTAATAAGTCAGAAATTTACCTTATTTTGGGGCAAAAAAGACAGAAATTCCCTTTCTTTTGGGGGAAAAGGACAGAAATTCCACTTATTTAGAGGCAAAAAAGCAGAAATTCCCATTATTTTGAAGCAAAAATGAAGAAATTTCGCTATTTTATGGCAAAAAGTTATGCATTCTTGTTATTTTCGGGCAAAAAGGCAGAAATTCCCCTTATTTTGGAGCAAAATTGCAGAAATTCCCCTTATTGTGGGGCAAAAAGGCAGAAATTCCCTATATGTTGGGGCAAAAAGGCAAAAATTCCCAATATGTTGGTGCAAAAAGACAGAAATACTCCTTATTTTGGGGCAAAACTCAGAAATTCCACATATTTTGGGGCAAAATTCCAGAAATTTCCCTTACTTTGGGGCAAAATTGCAGAAATTCCACTTATTTTGGGGCAAAATTGCAGAAATTACCCGTATTTTGGAGCAAAATTGCAGAAATTCCCCTAATTGTGGGGCAAAAATGCAGAAATTCCCTATATGTTGGGGCAAAAAGGCAAAAATTCCCAATATGTTGGGGCAAAAAGACAGAAATTCTCCTTATTTTAGGGCAAAATTCAGAAATTATACTTATTTTTGGGCAAAATTGCAGAAATTTCACTTATTTCAGAAAAAAAGGAGAAATTTTCTTATTTTGGGGCAAAAGGCAGAAATTCCCCTTATTTTAGGGCAAAATTGCAGAAATTTCCCTTATTTTGAAACAAAAAACAGAAATTCCCTTTATTTTGTGGCAAAATTGCAGAAAATACCTTTATTATGGGGGAAAATTGCAGATATTTCTTTTATTTTAAGGCAAAATTGCAGAAATTTCACTTATTTCAGAGAAAAAAAGCAAAAATTCATCTTATTTTAGGGCAAAATGCAGAAATTCCCATTATTTTGGGGCACAATAGCAGAAATTCACCTTATTTTGGGGTAAAATTGCAGACATTTCACATATTTCAGGGCAAAAAGGCAGAAATTCCCCTTTTTTGGGGCAAAAAGGCTGAAATTCCCCTTATTTTCTATAAAATTGCAGAAATTCCCCTTGTTTGGGGGCAAAAAGGCAGAAAATCTTCTTAATTTTGGGCAAAAAGGTAGAAATTCCCCGTATTTTGGAGAATAATTGCAGAAATTCCCCTAATATTGGGGCAAAAAGGCAGAAATTCCCTTTATTTTGGGGCAAAAATACAGAAATTCTCCTTATTTCGGGACAAAAATCAAAAATTTCCTTTATTTTGGGGCAAAATTTTAGAAATTTCTTTAATTTTGGTACAGAATTGCAGAAATTTTTCTTATTTGGTGACAAAAAGGCAGAAAATTCCCATATTTTGGAACAGAAATGCAGAAATTGCCCTTATTTTGAGGTAAAAAGGCTGAAATTCCCCTTATTTTGGGGAAAAAAGGAAGAAATTTCATTTATTTTGGAGCAAAATTGCAGAAATTTCACTTATTTCAGAAAATAAAGGAGAAATTTTCTTATTTTGGGGCAAAATGCAGAAATTTCTTTTATTTTGGTACAAAATTGCAGAAATTTTTCTTATTTTGGGGCAAAAATTCATAAATTTTCCATATTTTGGGGCAAAAATGCAAAAATTCCCCTTATTTTGAGGTAAAAAGGCTGAAATTCCCCTTATTTGGGGGCAAAAAGGCAGAAATTTTCCTTATTTTGGGGCTAAATTGCAGAAATTTTACTTATTTCAGGGTAATAAGTCAGAAATTTTCCTTATTTTGGGGCAAAAAAGACAGAAATTCCCTTTGTTTTGGGGGAAAAAGACAGAAATTCCACTTATATAGAGGCAAAAAAGCAGAAATTCCCATTATTTTGAAGCAAAAATTAAGAAATTTCCCTTTTTTATGGCAAAAAGGTATGCATTCTTTTTATTTTCGGGAAAAAAGGCAGAAATTCCCCGTATTTTGGAGCAAAATTGCAGAAATTTTACTTATTTCAGAAAAAAAAGGAGAAATTTTCTTATTTTGGGGCAAAAGGCAGAAATTCCCCTTATTTTAGTGCAAAATTGCAGAAATTTTCCATATTTGGGGACAAAAAACAGAAATTCCCTTTATTTTGGGGCAAAATTGCAGAAAATTCCTTTATTATGGGGAAAAATTGCAGATATTTCTTTTATTTTAATGCAAAATTGCAGAAATTTCACTTATTTCAGAGAAAAATTTCAAAAATTTTTCTTATTTTAGGGCAAAATGCAGAAACTCCCATTATTTTGGGACAAAAAGGCAGAAATTCACCTTATTTTTGGGTAAAATTGAAGACATGTCACATATTTTAGGGCAAATAGGCAGAAATTCCCCTTATTTGGGGGCAAAAAGGCAGAAATTCCCCTTATTTTGGGATAAAATTGCAGAAATTTCCTTTGTTTGGGGGCAAAAAGGCAAAAAATCCCCTTAATTTCGAGCAAAAAGGCAGAAATTCCCCTTATTTTGGAGCAAAATTGCAGAAATTCCCCTAATATTGGGGCAAAAATGCAGAAATTTCCTTTATTTGGGGCAAATCGGCAGAAGTTCTTCTTATTTTTGGGAAAAGAGGCAGAAATTCCCTGTATTTTGAAGCAAAATTGCAGAAACTCCCCTAATTTTGGGGCAAAAAGGCAGAAATTCCCTTTATTTTGGGGCAAAAATACAGAAATTCTCCTTATATCGGGGCAAAAATCAGAAATTTCCCTAATTTTGGAGCAAAATTTTAGAAATTTCTTTTATTTTGGTACAGAATTGCAGAAATTTTTCTTATTTTGTGGCAAAAATGCAGAAATTTCCCATATTTTGGGGCAAAAATGCAGAAATTCTTCTTATTTTGAGGTAAAAAGGCAGAAATTTCCCTTATTTGGGAGCAAAATTGCAGAAATTTTACTTATTTCAGGGAAATAAGTCAGAAATTTTCCTTATTTTGAGGCAAAAAAGACAGAAATTCCCTTTGTTTTGGGGCACAATGGCAGAAATTCCACTTATTTAGAGGCAAAAAAGCAGATATTCCCCTTATTTTGAAGCAAAAATGAAGAAATTTCTATTTCTTATGGCAAAAAGGTATGCATTCTTCTTATTTTCGGGCAAAAAGGCAGAAATTCTTTGTATTTTGGAGCAAGATTGCAGAAATTCCCCTAATTGTGGGGCAAAAAGGCAGAAATCCCCTATATGTTGGGGCAAAAAGAAAGAAATTCTCCTTATTTTGGGGCAAAACTCAGAAATTCCACTTATTTTGGGGCAAAATTTCAGAAATTTCCCTTATTTTGGAGCAAAATTGCAGAAATTTCACTTATTTCAAAGAAAAAAAGCACAAATTTTCTTATTTTGGGGCAAAAAGGCAGAAATTTCATTTATTTTGGTACAAAATTGCAGAAATTTTTCTTAATTTGGGCAAAAATGCAGAAATTTCCCATATTTTTCGACAAAAATGCAGAAATTCCCCTTATTTTGAGGTAAAAAGGCTGAAATTCCCCTTATTTTGGGGCAAAAAGTTAGAAATTCCCCTTATTTTAAAGGAAAAAGACAGAAATTCCGTTTATTTTTGTGGAAAAGTCAGAAATTGCACTTATTTTGAGTCAAAAAGGCGGAAAATCCCCTTATTTTGGGGTAAAAAATGAAGAAATTAACCTTTTTTATGGCAAAAAGGTATACATTCTTTTTATTTTCGAGCAAAATTGCAGAAATTCCCCTAATTATGGGGAAAAAAGGCAGAAATTCCCCGTAATTTGGAGCAAAATTGCAGAAATTCCCCTAATTTTGGGGCAAAAACGCAGAACGTCCCTTTATTTTGGGGTAAAACTGCAGAAATTTCACTTATTTCACGGCAAAATGGCAGAAATTCCCTTTATTTTCGGAGAAAAAGGCAGAAAATCCCCGTATTTTAGAGCAAAATTGCAGAAATTTACCTAATTTTGGGGTAAAACATGCAGTAATTTTCTTTATTTTGGGGCAAAAAGGCAGAAATTCCCCTTATTTTGGGGCAAAAATCAAAAATATCCCTTATTTTGGGGCAAAATTTTAGAAATTTCTTTTATTTTGGTACAGAATTGCAGAAATTTTTCTTATTTTGTGGCAAAAAGGAAGAAATTTCCCATATTTTGGAACAAAAATGCAGAAATTCCCCTTATTTTGAGGTAAAAAGGCTGAAATTCCCCTTATTTCGGGGCAAAAAGGCAGAAATTTCCCTTATTTTGGGGCAAAATTGCAGAAATTTCACTTATTTCAGGGTAATAAGTCAGAAATTTTCCTTACTTTGGGGCCAAAAGGACAAAAATTCCCTTTGTTTTGGGGGAAAAAGACAGAAATTCCACTTATTTAGAGGCAAAAAAGCAGAAATTTCTCTTATTTTGGAACAAAAATGAAGAAATTTCCCTTTTTTATGGCAAAAAGTTATGCATTCTTCTTATTTTCGGGCAAAAAGGCAGAAATTCCCCGTATTTTGGAGCAAAATTGCAGAAATTCCCCTAATTGTGGGGCAAAAAGGCAGAAATTCCCTATATGTTGGGGCAAAAAGACCGAAATTCTCATTATTTTGGGGCAAAACTCAGAAATTCCACTTATTTTGGCGCAAAATTCCAAAAATTTCCCTTATTTTGAGGCAAAATTGCAGAAATTTCACTTATTTTGGGGCAAAATTGCAAAAATTTCACTTATGTCAGAAAAAAAGCAGAATTTTTCTTATTTTGGTGCAAAAAGGCAGAAATTTCTAATATTTTGGTACAAAATTGCAGAAATTTTTCTTATTTTAGGGCAAAAAGGCAGAAATCTCCCATATTTTGGGGCAAAAATGCAGAAATTCCTCTTATTTTTAGGTAAAATGCTGAAATTCCCCTTATTTGGGGGCAAAAAGGCAGAAATTTCCCTTATATTGAGGCAAAATTGCAGAAATTTCACTTATTTCAGAGAACAAAAGCAGAAATTTTCTTATTTTGGGGCAAAAAGGCAGAAATTTCTTTTATTTTGGTACAAAATTGCAGCAATGTTTCTTATTTTGGGGCAAAAAGGCAGAAATCTCCCATATTTTGGGGCAAAAAAGCAGAAATTTCCGTTATTTGAGGTAAAAACGCTGAAATTCCCCTTATTTGGGGGCAAAAAGGCAGAAATTTCCCTTATTTTGAGGCAAAATTGCAGAAATTTCACTTATTTCAGAATAATAAGTCAGAAATTTTCCTTATTTTGGGGCAAAAAACAGAAATTCTCTTTGTTTTAAAGGAAAAAGACTGATATTCCACTTATTTAGAGGCTAAAAAGCAGAAATTCTTATAATTTGGAGGAAAAAGGAAGAAATTTTCCTTTTTTTGTGGAAAAAGGTATACAGTCCTCTAATTTTCGGGCTAAAAAGCAGAAATTCCCCGTATTTTGGAGCAAAATTGCAGAAATTCCCCTAATTGTGTGGAAAAAAGGCAGAAATTCCCTATATGTTAGGGCAAAAAGACAGAAATTTTCCTTATTTTGGGGCAAAACTCAGAAATTCCACTTATTTTGGGGCAAAATTCCAGAAATTTCCCTTATTTTGGGGCAAAATTGCAGAAATTTCACTTATTTTGGGGCGAAATTGCAGAAATTTCACTTTTTTCATGGAAAAAAAGGCAGAAATTTTCCTTATTTTGGGGCAAAAAAGCAGAAATTCCTAATATTTTGTGGCAAAAATTCACAAATTCCTCTTATTTTGAGGTAAAAAGGCTGAAATTCCCCTTATTTGGGGGCAAAAAGGCATAAATTTCCCTTATTTTGGGGCAAAATTGCAGAAATTTCACTTATTTCAGGGTAATAAGTCAGAAATTTTCCTTATTTTGGGGCAAAAAAGACAGAAATTCCCTTTGTTTTGGGATAAAAAGACAGAAATTCCACTTATTTAGAGGCAAAAAAGCAGAAATTCCACTTATTTTGGAGTAAAAATTAAGAGATTTCCCTTTTTTATGGCAAAAAGGTATGCATTCTTTTTATTTTCGGACAAAAAGGCAGAAATTCCCCGTATTTTGGAGCAAAATTGCAGAAATTTCACTTATTTCAGAATAAAAATGAGAAATTTTCTTATTTTGGGGCAAAAGGCAGAAATTCCCCTTATTTTATGGCAAAATTGCAGAAATTGCCTTTATTTGGGGACAAAAAACAGAAATTCCCTTTATTTTGGGGCAAAATTGCAGAAAATTTTTTTATTATGGGAAAAAATTGAAGATATTTCTTTTATTTTAAGGCAAAATTGCAGAAATTTCACTTATTTCAGAGAAAAAAACAAAAATCTTTCTTATTTTTGGCAAAATGCAGAAATTCCCATTATTTTGGGGCAAAAAGGCAGAAATTCACCTTATTTTGGGGTAAAATTGAAGACATGTCACATATTTCAGGGCATAAAGGCAGAAATTGCCCTTATTTGGGGGCAAAAAGGCAGAAATTCCCCTTATTTTGGGATAAAATTGCAGAAATTACCCTTGTTTGGGGGCAAAAAGGCAGAAAATCCCCTTAATTTCGGGCAAAAAGGCAGAAATTCCCTGTATTTTGGAGCAAAATTGCAGAAATTCTCCTAATATTGGGGCAAAAATGCAGAAATTCCCTTTATTTGGGGCAAATTGGCAGAAGTTCCCCTTATTTTCAGGAAAAGAGGCAGAAATTCCCATTATTTTGAAGCAAAATTGCAGAAACTCCCCTAATTTTGGGACAAAAAGGCAGAAATTCCCTTTATTTTGGGGCAAAAATACAGAAATTCTCCTTATATCTGGGCAAAAATCAGAAATTTCCCTTATTTTGGAGCAAAATTTTAGAAATTTCTTTTATTTTGGTACAGAATTGGAGAAATTTTTCTTATTCTGTGGCAAAGAGGCAGAAATTTCTTTTATTTTGGTGCAAAATTGCAGAAATTTTTCTTATTTTGGGGCAAAAAGGCATAAATTTCCCATATTTTGGGGCAAAAATGTAGAAATTTTCTTTATTTTGAGGTAAAAAGGCTGAAATTTCCCTTATTTGGGGGCAAAAAGGCAGAAATTTCATTTATTTTGGTACAAAATTGCAGAAATTTTTCTTAATTTGGGCAAAAATGCAGAAATTTCCCATATTTTTCGACAAAAATGCAGAAATTCCCCTTATTTTGAGGTAAAAAGGCTGAAATTCCCCTTATTTTGGGGCAAAAAGTTAGAAATTCCCCTTATTTTAAAGGAAAAAGACAGAAATTCCGTTTATTTTTGTGGAAAAGTCAGAAATTGCACTTATTTTGAGTCAAAAAGGCGAAAAATCCCCTTATTTTGGGGTAAAAAATGAAGAAATTAACCTTTTTTATGGCAAAAAGGTATACATTCTTTTTATTTTTGAGCAAAATTGCAGAAATTCCCCTAATTATGGGGAAAAAAGGCAGAAATTCCCCGTAATTTGGAGCAAAATTGCAGAAATTCCCCTAATTTTGGGGCAAAAACGCAGAACGTCCCTTTATTTTGGGGTAAAACTGCAGAAATTTCACTTCTTTCCCGGCAAAATGGCAGAAATTCCCTTTATTTTCGGAGAAAAAGGCAGAAAATCCCGGTATTTTAGAGCAGAATTGCAGAAATTTACCTAATTTTTGGGTAAAACATGCAGTAATTTTCTTTATTTTGGGGCAAAAAGGCAGAAATTCCCCTTATTTTGGGGCAAAAATCAAAAATATCCCTTATTTTGGGGCAAAATTTTAGAAATTTCTTTTATTTTGGTACAGAATTGCAGAAATATTTCTTATTTTGTGGCAAAAAGGAAGAAATTTCCCATATTTTGGAACAAAAATGCAGAAATTCCCCTTATTTTGAGGTAAAAAGGCTGAAATTCCCCTTATTTCGGGGCAAAAAGGCAGAAATTTCCCTTATTTTGGGGCAAAATTGCAGAAATTTCACTTATTTCAGGGTAATAAGTCAGAAATTTTCCTTACTTTGGGGCCAAAAGGACAAAAATTCCCTTTGTTTTGGGGGAAAAAGACAGAAATTCCACTTATTTAGAGGCAAAAAAGCAGAAATTTCTCTTATTTTGGAGCAAAAATGAAGAAATTTCCCTTTTTTATGGCAAAAAGTTATGCATTCTTCTTATTTTCGGGCAAAAAGGCAGAAATTCCCCGTATTTTGGAGCAAAATTGCAGAAATTCCCCTAATTGTGGGGCAAAAAGGCAGAAATTCCCTATATGTTGGGGCAAAAAGACAGAAATTCTCATTATTTTGGGGCAAAACTCAGAAATTCCACTTATTTTGGCGCAAAATTCCAGAAATTTCCCTTATTTTGAGGCAAAATTGCCGAAATTTCACTTATTTTGGGGCAAAATTGCAAAAATTTCACTTATGTCAGAAAAAAAGCAGAAATTTTCTTATTTTGGTGCAAAAAGGCAGAAATTTCTAATATTTTGGTACAAAATTGCAGAAATTTTTCTTATTTTAGGGCAAAAAGGCAGAAATCTCTCATATTTTGGGGCAAAAATGCAGAAATTCCTCTTATTTTTAGGTAAAAAGGCTGAAATTTTCCTTATTTGGGGGCAAAAAGGCAGAAATTTCCCTTATTTTGAGGCAAAATTGCAGAAATTTCACTTATTTCAGAGAACAAAAGCAGAAATTTTCTTATTTTGGGGCAAAAAGGCAGAAATTTCTTTTATTTTGGTACAAAATTGCAGAAATGTTTCTTAATTTGGGGCAAAAAGGCAGAAATCTCCCATATTTTGGGGCAAAAAAGCAGAAATTTCCCTTATTTTGAGGTAAAAACGCTGAAATTCCCCTTATTTGGGGGCAAAAAGGCAGAAATTTCCCTTATTTTGAGGCAAAATTGCAGAAATTTCACATATTTCAGGGTAATAAGTCAGAAATTTTCCTTATTTTGGGGCAAAAATCAGAAATTCTCTTTGTTTTAAAGGAAAAAGACTGATATTCCACTTATTTAGAGGCTAAAAAGCAGAAATTCTTATTATTTTGGAGCAAAAATGAAGAAATTTTCCTTTTTTTGTGGAAAAAGGTATACATTCCTCTAATTTTCGGGCTAAAAAGCAGAAATTCCCCGTATTTTGGAGCAAAATTGCAGAAATTCCCCTAATTGTGGGGCAAAAAGGCAGAAATTCTCTATATGTTGGGGCAAAAAGACAGAAATTCTCCTTATTTTGGGGCAAAACTCAGAAATTCCACTTATTTTGGGGCAAAATTCCAGAAATTTCCCTTATTTTGGGGCAAAATTGCAGAAATTTCACTTATTTTGGGGCGAAATTGCAGAAATTTCACTTTTTTCATGGAAAAAAAGGCAGAAATTTTCCTTATTTTGGGGCAAAAAGGCAGAAATTCCTCTTATTTTGAGGTAAAAAGGCTGAAATTCCCCTTATTTGGGGGCAAAAATGCATAAATTTCCCTTATTTTGGGGCAAAATTGCAGAAATTTCACTTATTTCAGGGTAATAAGTCAAATTTTCCTTATTTTGGGGCAAAAAAGACAGAAATTCCCTTTGTTTTGGGATAAAAAGACAGAAATTCCACTTATTTAGAGGCAAAAAAGCAGAAATTCCACTTATTTTGGAGTAAAAATTAAGAGATTTCCCTTTTTTATGGCAAAAAGGTATGCATTCTTTTTATTTTCGGACAAAAAGGCAGAAATTCCCCGTATTTTGGAGCAAAATTGCAGAAATTTCACTTATTTCAGAATAAAAATGAGAAATTTTCTTATTTTGGGGCAAAAGGCAGAAATTCCCCTTATTTTATGGCAAAATTGCAGAAATTGCCTTTATTTGGGGACAAAAAACAGAAATTCCCTTTATTTTGGGGCAAAATTGCAGAAAATTTTTTTATTATGGGAAAAAATTGAAGATATTTCTTTTATTTTAAGGCAAAATTGCAGAAATTTCACTTATTTCAGAGAAAAAAACAAAAATCTTTCTTATTTTTGGCAAAATGCAGAAATTCCCATTATTTTGGGGCAAAAAGGCAGAAATTCACCTTATTTTGGGGTAAAATTGAAGACATGTCACATATTTCAGGGCATAAAGGCAGAAATTGCCCTTATTTGGGGGCACAAAGGCAGAAATTCCCCTTATTTTGGGATAAAATTGCAGAAATTACCCTTGTTTGGGGGCAAAAAGGCAGAAAATCCCCTTAATTTCGGGCAAAAAGGCAGAAATTCCCTGTATTTTGGAGCAAAATTGCAGAAATTCTCCTAATATTGGGGCAAAAATGCAGAAATTCCCTTTATTTGGGGCAAATTGGCAGAAGTTCCCCTTATTTTCAGGAAAAGAGGCAGAAATTCCCATTATTTTGAAGCAAAATTGCAGAAACTCCCCTAATTTTGGGGCAAAAAGGCAGAAATTCCCTTTATTTTGGGGCAAAAATACAGAAATTCTCCTTATATCTGGGCAAAAATCAGAAATTTCCCTTATTTTGGAGCAAAATTTTAGAAATTTCTTTTATTTTGGTACAGAATTGGAGAAATTTTTCTTATTCTGTGGCAAAAAGGCAGAAATTTCTTTTATTTTGGTGCAAAATTGCAGAAATTTTTCTTATTTTGGGGCAAAAAGGCATAAATTTCCCATATTTTGGGGCAAAAATGTAGAAATTTTCTTTATTTTGAGGTAAAAAGGCTGAAATTTCCCTTATTTGGGGGCAAAAAGGCAGAAATTTCTCTTATTTTGGGGCAAAATTGCAGAAATTTCACTTATTTCAGAAAAAAAGGAAAAATTTTCTTATTTGGGGGCAAAAAGGCAGAAATTTCTTTTATTTTGGTGCAAAATTACAGAAATTTTCTTTATTTTGGGGCAAAAAAGACAGAAATTCCCTTTGTTTTGGGGGAAAAAGACAGAAATTCCACTTATTTAGAGGCAAAAAAGCAGAAATTCCCCTTATTTTGGAGCAAAAATGAAGAAATTTCCCTTTTTCATGGCAAAAAGGTATGCATTCTTCTTATTTTCGGGCAAAAAGGCAGAAATTCCCTATATGTTGGGGCAAAAAGACAGAAATTCTCCTTATTTTGGGGCAAAACTCAGATATTCCACATATTTTGGGGCAAAATTCCATAAATTTCCCTTATTTTGGGGCAAAATTGCAGAAATATCACTTATTTTAAGGCAAAATTGGAGAAATTTCACTTATTTCAGAAGAAAAAAGCAGAACTTTTCTTGTTTTGGGGCAAAAAGGGAGAAATTTCTTTTATTTTTGTACAAAATTGCAGAAATTTTTCTTGTTTTGGGGCAAGAAGGCAGAAATTTCCTATATTTTGGGGCAAAAATTCAGAAATTCCCCTTATTTTTAGGTAAAAAGGCTGAAATTCTCTTTATTTGGGAGCAAAAAGGCAGAAATTGCCCTGATTTTGTGGCAAAATTCCAGAAATTTCACTTATTTTAGGGTAATAAGTCAGAAATTTTTTATTTTGGGGCAAAAAGGCAGAAATTTCTTTTATTTTGGTACAAAATTACAGAAATTTTTCTTATTTTGGGGCAAAAAAAAAAAGAAATTTCCCTTATTTTGGGGCAAAATTGCAGAAATTTCACTTATTTTGATGTAAAAAGGCTGAAATAACCCTTATTTTGGGGCAAAATGGCAGAAGTTTTCCTTATTTTGGGGCAAAATTGCAGAAATTTCACTTATTTCAAGGTAATAAGTCAGAAATTTTCCTTATTTTGGGGCAAGAAAACAGAAATTCCTTGTTTTGGGGGAAAAAGACAGAAATTCCACTTATTTAGAGGCAAAAAAGCAGAAATTCCCCATATTTTGGAGCAAAATTACAGAAATTCTCCTAATTGTGGGGCAAAAAGGCAGAAATTCTCTATATGTTAGGGCAAAACGACAGAAATTCTCCTCATTTTGGGGCAAAATTCAGAAATTCCATTTATTTTGGGGCAAAATTCCCAAAATTCCCCTTATTTTGGGGCAAAATTGCAGAAATTTCAATTATTTTGGGGCAAAATTGCAGAAATTTCACTTTTTTCAGGGAAAAAAAGGCCGAAATTTTCCGTTTTTAGGGGCAAAAAGGCAGAAATTCCTAATATTTTGAGGCAAAAATGCAGAAATTCAATTTATTTAGAGGCAAAAAAGCAGAAATTCCCCTTATTTTGGAGCAAAATTGCAGAAATTTCCCTTTTTATAGCCAAAAGGTATGCATTCTTCTTATTTTCAGGCAAAAAGGCAGAAATTCCCCGTATTTTGGAGTAAAATTGCAGAAATTCCCTATATGTTGGGGCAAAAAGACAGAAATTCTCCTTATTTTGGGGCAAAACTCAGAAATTCCACTTATTTTGGAACAAAATTTCAGAAATTTCCCTTATTTTTGGCCAAAATTGCAGAAATTTCACTTATTTTGGGGCAAAATTGCAGAAATTTCACTTATTTCAGGAAAAAAAAGCAGAAATTTTCTTATTTTGGGGCAAAAAGGCAGAAATTTCCCATATTTTGAGGCAAAAATGCAGAAATTCCCCTTATTTTGAGGTAAAAAGGCTGAAATTCCCCTTATTTGGGGGCAAAAAGGCAGAAATTTCCCATATTTTGGGGCAAAATTGCAGAAATTTCACTTATTTCAGGGTACTAAGTCAGAAATTTTTCTTACTTTGGGGCAAAAGAGACAGAAATTCCCTTTGTTTTCAGGGAAAAAGACAGAAATTCCACTTATTTAGAGGCAAAAATGCAGAAATTCCCCTTATTTTGAAGCAAAAATGAAGAAATTTCTATTTCTTATGGCAAAAAGGTATGCATTCTTCTTATTTTCGGGCAAAAAGTCAGAAATTCCCCCTGTTTTAGAGCAAAATTGCAGAAATTCCCCTAATTGTGGGGCAAAAAAACAGAAATTCCCAATATGTTGGGGCAAAAAGACAGAAATTCTCCATATTTTGGGGCAAAACTCAGAAATTCCACTTATTTTGGGGCAAAATTCCAAAAATTTCCCTTATTTTGGGGCAAAATTGCAGAAATTTCACTTATTTAGGGGCAAAATTGCAGAAATTTCACTTATTTCAGAGGAAAAAGACAGAAATTTCTTTTATTTTGGTACAAAATTGCAGAAATTTCTCTTATTTTGGGCAAAAAGGCAGAAATTTCCCATATTTTGAGGCAAAAATGCAGAAATTTCACTTATTTCAGGGTAATAAGTCAGAAATTTTCATTACTTTGGCGCAAAAAAACAGAAATTCCCTTTGTTTTGGTGGAAAAAGACAGAAATTCCAATTCTTTAGAGGCAAAAATGCAGAAATTCTTCTTATTTTGGAGCAAAAATGAAGAAATTTTTCTTTTTTATGGCAAAAAGGTATGCATTCTTCTTATTTTCAGGCAAAAAGTCAGAAATTCCCCCTATTTTAGAGCAAAATTGCAGAAATTCCCCTTATTGTGGGGCAAAAAGGCAGAAATTCCCTATATGTTGGGGGGAAAAGACAGAAATTCTCCTTATTTTAGAGCAAAACTCAGAAATTTCATTTATTTTGGGGCAAAATTGCAGAAATTTCACTTATTTCAGAAAAAAAAGCAGAAATTTTCTTATTTTGGGGCAAAAAGGCAGAAATTTCTTTTATTTTGGTACAAAATTGCAGAAAATTTTCTTATTTTGGGGCAAAAAGGCAGAAATTTCTCATATTTTGGGGCAAAAATGCAGAAAATCCCCTTATTTTGAGGTAAAAAGGCTAAAATTCCCCTTATTTGGTTGCAAAAAGGCAGAAATTTCCCTTATTTTGGGGCAAAATTGCAGAAATTTCACTTATATCAGGGTAATAAGTCAGAAATTTTCCTTACTTTGGGGCAAAAAAGACAGAAATTCCCTTTGTTTTGGGGGAAAAAGACAGAAATTCCACTTATTAAGAGGCAAAAAAGCAGAAATTCCCCTTATTTTGGAGCAAAAATGAAGAAATTTCCCTTTTTTATGGCAAAAAGGTATGCATTCTTCTTGTTTTCGGGAAAAAAGGCAGAAATTCCCCGTTTTTTGGAGCAAAATTGCAGAAATTCCCCTAATTTTGGGGCAAAAAGGCAGAAATTCCCTATATGTTAGGGCATAACGACAGAAATTCTCCTTATTTTGGGGCAAAATTCAGAAATTCCATTTTTTTTGGTGCAAAATTCCCAAAATTTCCCTTATTTTGGGGCTAAATTGCAGAAAGTTCATTTATTTAGGGGCAAAATTGCAGAAATTTCACTTTTTTCAGGGAAAAAAGGCCGAAATTTTCCATTTTTGGGGGCAAAAAGGCAGAAATTCTTAATATTTTGTGGCAAAAATGCAGAAATTTCCCTTATTTTGAGGTAAAAAGGCTGAAATTCCCCTTATTTGGGGGCAAAAATGCAGAAATTTCTCTTATACTGGGGCAAAATTGCAGAAATTTCACTTATTTCAGGGTAATAATTCAGAAATTTTCCTTATTTTGGGGCAAAAAATACAGAAATTCCATTTGTATGGGGGGAAAAAGACAGAAATTCCATTTAGTTAGAGGCAAAAAAGCAGAAATTCCCCTTATTTTGGAGCAAAATTGCAGAAATTTCCCTTTTTATAGCAAAAAGGTATGCATTCTTCTTATTTTCAGGCAAAAAGGCAGAAATTCCCTGTATTTTGGAGTAAAATTGCAGAAATTCCCTTAATTGTAGGGCAAAAAGACAGAAATTCTCCTTATTTTGGGGCAAAACTCAGAAATTCCACTTATTTTAGAACAAAATTTCAAAAATTTCTCTTATTTTTGGCCAAAATTGCAGAAATTTCACTTATTTTGGGGCAAAATTGCAGAAATTTCACTTATTTCAGGGAAAAAAAGCAGAAATTTTCTTATTTTGGGGCAAAAAGGCAGAAATTTCCCATATTTTGAGGCAAAAATGCAGAAATTCCCCTTATTTTGAGGTAAAAAGGCTGAAATTCCCCTTATTTGGGGGCAAAAAGGCAGAAATTTCCAATATTTTGGGGCAAAATTGTAGAAATTTCACTTATTTCAGGGTACTAAGTCAGAAATTTTTCTTACTTTGGGGCAAAAAAGACAGAAATTCCCTTTGTTTTGGGGGAAAAAGACAGAAATTCCACTTATTAAGAGGCAAAAAAGCAGAAATTCCCCTTATTTTGGAGCAAAAATGAAGAAATTTCCCTTTTTTATGGCAAAAAGGTATGCATTCTTCTTGTTTTCGGGCAAAAAGGCAGAAATTCCCCGTTTTTTGGAGCAAAATTGCAGAAACTCCCCTAATTTTGGGGCAAAAAGGCAGAAATTCCCTATATGTTAGGGCAAAACGACAGAAATTCTCCTTATTTTGGGGCAAAATTCAGAAATTCCATTTCTTTTGGTGCAAAATTCCCAAAATTTCCCTTATTTTGGGGCTAAATTGCAGAAAGTTCATTTATTTAGGGGCAAAATTGCAGAAATTTCACTTTTTTCAGGGAAAAAAGGCCGAAATTTTCCATTTTTGGGGGCAAAAAGGCAGAAATTCTTAATATTTTGTGGCAAAAATGCAGAAATTTCCCTTATTTTGAGGTAAAAAGGCTGAAATTCCACTTATTTGGGGGCAAAAATGCAGAAATTTCTCTTATACTGGGGCAAAATTGCAGAAATTTCACTTATTTCAGGGTAATAATTCGGAAATTTTCCTTATTTTGGGACAAAAAATACAGAAATTCCATTTGTATGGGGGGAAAAAGACAGAAATTCCATTTAGTTAGAGGCAAAAAAGCAGAAATTCCCCTTATTTTGGAGCAAAATTGCAGAAATTTCCCTTTTTATAGCAAAAAGGTATGCATTCTTCTTATTTTCAGGCAAAAAGGCAGAAATTCCCTGTATTTTGGAGTAAAATTGCAGAAATTCCCTTAATTGTAGGGCAAAAAGACAGAAATTCTCCTTATTTTGGGGCAAAACTCAGAAATTCCACTTATTTTAGAACAAAATTTCAAAAATTTCTCTTATTTTTGGCCAAAATTGCAGAAATTTCACTTATTTTGGGGCAAAATTGCAGAAATTTCACTTATTTCAGGGAAAAAAAGCAGAAATTTTCTTATTTTGGGGCAAAAAGGCAGAAATTTCCCATATTTTGAGGCAAAAATGCAGAAATTCCCCTTATTTTGAGGTAAACAGGCTGAAATTCCCCTTATTTGGGGGCAAAAAGGCAGAAATTTCCAATATTTTGGGGCAAAATTGTAGAAATTTCACTTATTTCAGGGTACTAAGTCAGAAATTTTTCTTACTTTGGGGCAAAAAAGACAGAAATTCCCTTTGTTTTCAGGGAAAAAAACAGAAATTCCACTTATTTAGAGGCAAAAATGCAGAAATTCCCCTTATTTTGGCGCAAAAATGAAGAAATTTCCCTTTTTTATGGCAAAAAGGTAGGCATTCTTCTTATTTTCGGGCAAAAAGGAAGAAATTCCCCCTATTTTAGAGCAAAATTGCAGAAATTCCCCTAATTGTGGGGCAAAAAGGCAGAAATTCCCTATATGTTGGGGCAAAAAGACAGAAATTCTCCTTATTTTAAAGCAAAACTCAGAAATTTCACTTATTTTGGGGCAAAATTACAGAAATTTCAATTATTTCAGAAAAAAAAAGCAGAAATTTTCTTATTTTGGGGCAAAAAGGCAGAAATTTCTTTTATTTTGGTACAAAATTGCAGAAATTATTCTTATTTTGGGGCAAAAAAGCAGAAATTTCTCATATTTTGGGGCAAAATTGCAGAAAATTTCCTTATTTTGAGGTAAAAAGGCTAAAATTCCCCTTATTTGGTTGCAAAAAGGCAGAAATTTTTCTTATTTGGGGGAAAAATTGCAGAAATTTCACTTATTTCAGGGTAATAAGTCAGAAATTTTCTTTATTTTGGGGCAAAAAAAGACAGAAATTCTCTTTGTTTTGGGGGTAAGAGACAGAAATTCCACTTATTTAGAGGCAAAAAAGCAGAAATTCCCATTATTTTGGAGCAAAAATGAAGAAATTTTTCTTTTTTATGGCAAAAAGGTATGCATTCTTCTTATTTTCGGGCAAAAAGGCAGAAATTCCCCCTATTTTAGAGCAAAATTGCAGAAATTCCCCTAATTGTGGGGCAAAAAAAACAGAAATTCCCTATATGTTGGGGCAAAAAGATAGAAATTCTCCATATTTTGGGGCAAAACTCAGAAATTCCACTTATTTTGGGACAAAATTCTAAAAATTTCCCTTATTTTGGGGCAAAATTGAAGAAATTTCACTTATTTAGGGGCAAAATTGCAGAAATTTCACTTATTTCAGGGGAAAAAGACAGAAATTTCTTTTATTTTGGTACAAAATTGCAGAAATTTTTCTTATTTTGGGCAAAAAGGCAGAAATTTTCCATATTTTGAGGCAAAAATGCAGAAATTTCACTTATTTCAGGGTAATAAGTCAGAAATTTTCCTTACTTTGGGGCAAAAAAGACAGAAATTCCCTTTGTTTTGGTGGAAAAAGACAGAAATTCCACTTATTTAGAGGCAAAAATGCAGAAATTCCTCTTATTTTGGAGCAAAAATGAAGAAATTTCCCTTTTTTATGGCAAAAAGGTATGCATTCTTCTTATTTTCGGGCAAAAAGGCAGAAATTCCCCATATTTTAGAGCAAAATTGCAGAAATTCCCCTTATTGTGGGGCAAAAAGGCAGAAATTCCCTATATGTTGGGGGAAAAGACAGAAATTCTCCTTATTTTAGAGCAAAACTCAGAAATTTCATTTATTTTGGGGCAAAATTGCAGAAATTTCACTTATTTCAGGAAAAAAAAGCAGAAATTTTCTTATTTTGGGGCAAAAAGGCAGAAATTTCTTTTATTTTGGTACAAAATTGCAGAAAATTTTCTTATTTTGGGGCAAAAAGGCAGAAATTTCTCATATTTTGGGGCAAAAATGCAGAAAATCCCCTTATTTTGAGGTAAAAAGGCTAAAATTCCCCTTATTTGGTTGCAAAAAGGCAGAAATTTCCCTTATTTTGGGGCAAAATTGCAGAAATTTCACTTATATCAGGGTAATAAGTCAGAAATTTTCCTTATTTTGGGGCAAAAAAGACAGAAATTCCCTTTGTTTTGGGGGAAAAAGACAGAAATTCCACTTATTAAGAGGCAAAAAAGCAGAAATTCCCCTTATTTTGGAGCAAAAATGAAGAAATTTCCCTTTTTTGTGGCAAAAAGGTATCCATTCTTCTTGTTTTCGGGCAAAAAGGCAGAAATTCCCCGTTTTTTGGAGCAAAATTGCAGAAATTCCCCTAATTTTTGGGCAAAAAGGCAAAAATTCCCTATATGTTAGGGCAAAACGACAGAAATTCTCCTTATTTTGGGGCAAAATTCAGAAATTCCATTTCTTTTGGTGCAAAATTCCCAAAATTTCCCTTATTTTTGGGGCAAAATTGCAGAAATTTCAATTATTTTGGGGCAAAATTGCAGAAATTTCACTTTTTTCCGGGAAAAAAGGCCGAAATTTTCCGTTTTTGGGGGCAAAAAGGCAGAAATTCCTAATACTTTGTGGCAAAAATATAGAAATTTCCCTTATTTTGAGGTAAAAAGGCTGAAATTCCCCTTATTTGGGGGCAAAAATGCAGAAATTTCTCTTATACTGGGGCAAAATTGCAGAAATTTCACTTATTTCAGGGTAATAATTCAGAAATTTTCCTTATTTTGGATCAAAAAATACAGAAATTCCATTTGTATGGGGGGAAAAAGACAGAAATTCCATTTATTTAGAGGCAAAAAAGCAGAAATTCCCCTTATTTTGGAGCAAAATTGCAGAAATTTCCCTTTTTATAGCAAAAAGGCATGCATTCTTCTTATTTTCAGGCAAAAAGGCAGAAATTTCCCGTATTTTGGAGTAAAATTGCAGAAATTCCCTTAATTGTAGGGCAAAAAGACAGAAGTTCTCCTTATTTTGGGGCAAAACGCAGAAATTCCACTTATTTTGGAACAAGATTCAGAAATTTCCCTTATTTTTGGCCAAAATTGCAGAAATTTCACTTATTTTGGGGCAAAATTGCAGAAATTTCACTTATTTCAGGGAAAAAAAGCAGAAATTTTCTTATTTTGGGGCAAAAAGGCAGAAATTTTCCATATTTTGAGGCAAAAATGCAGAAATTCCCCTTATTTTGAGGTAAAAAGGCTGAAATTCTCCTTATTTGGGGGCAAAAAGGCAGAAATTTCCCATATTTTGGGGCAAAATTGCAGAAATTTCACTTATTTCAGGGTACTAAGTCAGAAATTTTTCTTACTTTGGGGCAAAAAAGACAGAAATTCCCTTTGTTTTCAGGGAAAAAGACAGAAATTCCACTTATTTAGAGGCAAAAATGCAGAAATTCCCCTTATTTTGGAGCAAAAATGAAGAAATTTCCCTTTTTTATGGCAAAAAGGTATGCATTCTTCTTATTTTCGGGCAAAAAGGCAGAAATTCCCTTTGTTTTGGGGGAAAAAGACAGAAATTCCACTTATTTAGAGGCAAAAAAGCAGAAATTCCCCATATTTTGGAGCAAAATTGCAGAAATTCCCCTAATTGTGGGGCAAAAAGGCAGAAATTCCCTATATGTTAGGGCAAAACGACAGAAATTCTCCTCATTTGGGGGCAAAATTCAGAAATTCCATTTATTTTGTGGCAAAATTCCCAAAATTCCCCTTATTTTGGGGCAAAATTGCAGAAATTTCAATTATTTTGGGGCAAAATTGCAGAAATTTCACTTTTTTCAGGGAAAAAAGGCCGAAATTTTCCGTTTTTAGGGGCAAAAAGTCAGAAATTCCTAATATTTTGAGGCAAAAATGCAGAAATTCCTCTTATTTTGAGGTAAAAAGGCTGAAATTCCCCTTATTTGCGGGCAAAAATGCAGAAATTTCTCTTATACTGGGGCAAAATTGCAGAAATTTCACTTATTTCAGGGTAATAATTCAGAAATTTTCCTTATTTTGGGGCAAAAAATACAGAAATTCCATTTGTATGGGTGGAAAAAGACAGAAATTCCATTTATTTAGAGGCAAAAAAGCAGAAATTCCCCTTATTTTGGAGCAAAATTGCAGAAATTTCCCTTTTTATAGCCAAAAGGTATGCATTCTTCTTATTTTCAGGCAAAAAGGCAGAAATTCCCCGTATTTTGGAGTAAAATTGCAGAAATTCCCTATATGTTGGGGCAAAAAGACAGAAATTCTCCTTATTTTGGGGCAAAACTCAGAAATTCCACTTATTTTGGAACAAAATTTCAGAAATTTCCCTTATTTTTGGCCAAAATTGCAGAAATTTCACTTATTTTGGGGCAAAATTGCAGAAATTTCACTTATTTCAGGGAAAAAAAGCAGAAATTTTCTTATTTTGGGGCAAAAAGGCAGAAATTTCCCATATTTTGAGGCAAAAATGCAGAAATTCCCCTTATTTTGAGGTAAAAAGGCTGAAATTCTCCTTATTTGGGGGCAAAAAGGCAGAAATTTCCCATATTTTGGGGCAAAATTGCAGAAATTTCACTTATTTCAGGGTACTAAGTCAGAAATTTTTCTTACTTTGGGGCAAAAAAGACAGAAATTCCCTTTGTTTTCAGGGAAAAAGACAGAAATTCCACTTATTTAGAGGCAAAAATGCAGAAATTCCCCTTATTTTGGAGCAAAAATGAAGAAATTTCCCTTTTTTATGGCAAAAAGGTATGCATTCTTCTTATTTTCGGGCAAAAAGGCAGAAATTCTCCCTATTTTAGAGCAAAATTGCAGAAATTCCTCTAATTGTGGGGCAAAAAGGCAGAAATTCCCTATATGTTGGGGCAAAATACAGAAATTCTCCTTATTTTGGTGAAAAACTCAGAAATTCCACTTATTTTGGGGCAAAATTGCAGAAATTTCCCTTATTTTGGGGCAAAATTGCAGAAATTTCACTTATTTTGGGGCAAAATTGCAGAAATTTCACTTTTTTCAGGGTAATAAGTCAGAAATTTTCCTTATTTTGGGGCAAAAAAGACAGAAATTCCCTATGTTCTGGGGGAAAAGAGAGTAATTCCACTTTTTTAGAGGCAAAAAAGCAGAAATTCCTTTTATTTTGGAGTAAAAATGAAGAAATTTCTTTTTTTTTGTGGCAAATGTATACATTCCCTTTATTTTCGGGCAAAACTCAGAAATTCCACTTATTTTGGAACAAAATTACAGAAATTTCCCTTATTTTTGGCCAAAATTGCAGAAATTTCACTTATTTTGGGGCAAAATTGCAGAAATTTCACTTATTTCAGGGAAAAAAAGCAGAAATTTTCTTATTTTGGGGCAAAAAGGCAGAAATTTCCCATATTTTGAGGCAAAAATGCAGAAATTCCCCTTATTTTGAGGTAAAAAGGCTGAAATTCTCCTTATTTGGGGGCAAAAAGGCAGAAATTTCCCATATTTTGTGGCAAAATTGCAGAAATTTCACTTATTTCAGGGTACTAAGTCAGAAATTTTTCTTACTTTGGGGCAAAAAAGACAGAAATTCCCTTTGTTTTCAGGGAAAAAGACAGAAATTCCACTTATTTAGAGGCAAAAATGCAGAAATTCCCCTTATTTTGGAGTAAAAATGAAGAAATTTCCCTTTTTTATGGCAAAAAGGTATGCATTCTTCTTATTTTCGGGCAAAAAGGCAGAAATTCCCTTTGTTTTGGGGGAAAAAGACAGAAATTCCACTTATTTAGAGGCAAAAAAGCAGAAATTCCCCATATTTTGGAGCAAAATTGCAGAAATTCCCCTAATTGTGGGGCAAAAAGGCAGAAATTCCCTATATGTTAGGGCAAAACGACAGAAATTCTCCTCATTTGGGGGCAAAATTCAGAAATTCCATTTATTTTGGGGCAAAATTCCCAAAATTCCCCTTATTTTGGGGCAAAATTGCAGAAATTTCAATTATTTTGGGGCAAAATTGCAGAAATTTCACTTTTTTCAGGGAAAAAAGGCCGAAATTTTCCGTTTTTAGGGGCAAAAAGTCAGAAATTCCTAATATTTTGAGGTAAAAATGCAGAAATTCCTCTTATTTTGAGGTAAAAAGGCTGAAATTCCCCTTATTTGCGGGCAAAAATGCAGAAATTTCTCTTATACTGGGGCAAAATTGCAGAAATTTCACTTATTTCAGGGTAATAATTCAGAAATTTTCCTTATTTTGGGGCAAAAAATACAGAAATTCCATTTGTATGGGTGGAAAAAGACAGAAATTCCATTTATTTAGAGGCAAAAAAGCAGAAATTCCCCTTATTTTGGAGCAAAATTGCAGAAATTTCCCTTTTTATAGCCAAAAGGTATGCATTCTTCTTATTTTCAGGCAAAAAGGCAGAAATTCCCCGTATTTTGGAGTAAAATTGCAGAAATTCCCTATATGTTGGGGCAAAAAGACAGAAATTCTCCTTATTTTGGGGCAAAACTCAGAAATTCCACTTATTTTGGAACAAAATTTCAGAAATTTCCCTTATTTTTGGCCAAAATTGCAGAAATTTCACTTATTTTGGGGCAAAATTGCAGAAATTTCACTTATTTCAGGGAAAAAAAGCAGAAATTTTCTTATTTTGGGGCAAAAAGGCAGAAATTTCCCATATTTTGAGGCAAAAATGCAGAAATTCCCCTTATTTTGAGGTAAAAAGGCTGAAATTCTCCTTATTTGGGGGCAAAAAGGCAGAAATTTCCCATATTTTGGGGCAAAATTGCAGAAATTTCACTTATTTCAGGGTACTAAGTCAGAAATTTTTCTTACTTTGGGGCAAAAAAACAGAAATTCCCTTTGTTTTCAGGGAAAAAGACAGAAATTCCACGTATTTAGAGGCAAAAATGCAGAAATTCCCCTTATTTTGGAGCAAAAATGAAGAAATTTCCCTTTTTTATGGCAAAAAGGTATGCATTCTTCTTATTTTCGGGCAAAAAGGCAGAAATTCTCCCTATTTTAGAGCAAAATTGCAGAAATTCCCCTAATTGTGGGGCAAAAAGGCAGAAATTCCCTATATGTTGGGGCAAAAAGACAGAAATTCTCCTTATTTTGGTGAAAAACTCAGAAATTCCACTTATTTTGGGGCAAAATTGCAGAAATTTCCCTTATTTTGGGGCGAAATTGCAGAAATTTCACTTATTTTGGGGCAAAATTGCAGAAATTTCACTTTTTTCAGGGTAATAAGTCAGAAATTTTCCTTATTTTGGGGCAAAAAAGACAGAAATTCCCTATGTTCTGGGGGAAAAGACAGTAATTCCACTTTTTTAGAGGCAAAAAAGCAGAAATTCCTTTTATTTTGGAGGAAAAATGAAGAAATTTCTTTTTTTTTGTGGCAAATGTATACATTCCCTTTATTTTCGGGCAAAAAGGCAGAAATTCCCCGTATATTGGAGCAAACTTGCAGATATTCCCCTAATTGTGGGGCAAAAAGGCAGAAATTCCCTATATGTTGGGGCAAAAAGACAGAAATTCTCCTTATTTTGGGGCAAAACTCAGAAATTCCACTTATTTTGGGGCAAAATTCCAGAAATTTCCCTTATTTTGGGGCAAAATTGCAGAAATTTCACTTATTTTCAGGCAAAATTACATAAATTTCACTTATTTCAGAAAAAAAGCAGAATTTTCTTATTTTGGTGCAAAAAGGCAGAAATTTCTTTTATTTTGTTACAAAATTGCAGAAATTTTTCTTATTTTGGGGCAAAAAGGCAGAAATCTCCCATATTTTGGGGCAAAAATGCAGAAATTCCTCTTATTTTGAGGTAAAAAGGCTGAAATTCCCCTTATTTGGGGGCAAAAGGGCAGAAATTTCCCTTATTTTGAGGCAAAATTGCAGAAATTTCACTTATTTCAGAAAAAAAAAAAACAAAAACTTTTCTTATTTTAGGGCAAAATGCAGAAATTCCCATTATTTTGGGGCAAAAGGCAGAAATTCACCTTATTTTGTGGTAAAATTGCAGACATTTCACATATTTCAGGGCAAAAAGGTAGAAATTCCTCTTATTTGGGGGCAAAAAGGCAGAAATTCCCCTTATTTTGGGATAAAATTGCAGATATGTCCCTTGTTTGGGGGCAAAAAGGCAGAAAATCCCCTTAATTTTTGGTAAAAAAGCAGAAATTTCCCGTATTTTGGAGCAAAATTGCAGAAATTCCCCTAATATTGGGGCAAAAATGCAGAAATTCCTATTATTTGGGGCAAATCGGCAGAAGTTCCCCTTATTTTCGGAAAAAGAGGCAGAAATTCCCTGTATTTTGAAGCAAAATTGCAGAAACTCCCCTAATTTTGGGGCAAAAAGGCATAAATTTCTCATATTTTGGGGCAAAAATGCAGAAATTTTTCTTATTTTGAGGTAAAAAGGCTGAAATTCCCCTTATTTGGGGGCAAAAAAGAAGAATTTCTCTTATTTTGGGGCAAAATTGCAGAAATTTCACTTATTTCAGAGTAATAAGTCAGAAATTTTCGTTATTTTGGGGCAAAAAAAACAGAAATTCCCTTTGTTTTGGGGGGAAAAGACAGAAATTCCACTTTTATAGAGGCAAAAAAGCAGAAATAACTTTTATTTTGGAGTAAAAATGTAGAAATTTCCCTTTTTTATGGCAAAAAGGTATGCATTCTTCTTATTTTCGGGCAAAAAGGCAGAAATTCCCCGTATTTTCGAGCAAAATTGCAAAAATTCCCCTAATTTTAGGGCAAAAAGGCAGAAATTCCCTATATGTTGGGGCAAAAAGACAGAAATTCTCCTTATTTTGGGGCAAAACTCAGAAATTCCACTTATTTTGGGGCAAAATTCTAGAAATTTTTCTTATTTTAAAGCAAAATTGCAGAAATTTCACTTATTTTGGGGTAAAATTGCAGAAATTTCACTTATTTCAGGGAAAAAAGGCAGAAATTTTTCTTATTTTGGGGCAAAAAGGAAAAATTTCCTAATATTTTGTGGCAAAAATGCCGAAATTTCCCTTATTTTGAGGTAAAAAAGCTGAAATTTCCCTTATTTGGGGGAAAAAAGGCAGAAATTTCTTTTATTTTGGGGCAAAATTGCAGAAATTTCACTTATTTCAAGGTAATAAGTCAGAAATTTTCCTTATTTTGGGGCCAAAAGGACAGAAATTCCCTTTGTTTTGGGGGAAAAAGACAGAAATTCCACTTATTTAGAGGCAAAAAAGCAGAAATTCCCCTTATTTTGGAGCAAAAATGAAGAAATTTCCCTTTTTTATGGCAAAAAGGTATGCATTCTTCTTATTTTCGGGCAAAAAGGCAGAAATTCCCCGTATTTTGAAGCAAAATTGCAGAAATTCCCCTAATTGTGGGGCAAAAAAACAGAAATTCCCTATATGTTAGGGCAAAAAGACAGAAATTCTCCTTATTTTGGGGTAAAACTCAGAAATTCCACTTATTTTGGGGGCAAAATTCCAGAAATTTCCCTTATTTTGGGGCAAAATTGCAGAAATTTTACTTATTTTGGGGCAAAATTGCAGAAATTTCACTTATTTCAGAAAAATAAGCAGAATTTATTTATTTTGGTGCAAAAAGGCAGAAATTTCTTTTATTTTGGTACAAATTGCAGAAATTTTTCTTATTTTGGGGCAAAAAGGCAGAAATCTTCATATTTTGGGGCAAAAATGCAGAAATTCCTCTTATTTTGAGGTAAAAAGGCTGAAATTTCCCTTATTTGGGGGCAAAAAGGAAGAAATTTCCCTTATTTTGAGGCAAAATTGCAGAAATTTCACTTATTTCAGGATAATAAGTCAGAAATTTTCGTTATTTTGGGGCAAAAGAGACAGAAATTTCCTTTGTTTTGGGGGAAAAAAACAGAAATTCCACTTTTTTAGAGGCAAAAAAAGCAGAAATTCCTTTTATTTTGGAGTAAAAATGAAGAAATTTCCCTTTTTTGTGGCAAAAGGTATACATTCCACTTATTTTTGGGCTAAAAAGCAGAAATTACCCGTATTTTGGAGCAAAATTGCAGAAATTCCCCTAATTGTGGGGCAAGAAGGGAGAAATTCCCTATATGTTGGGGCAAAAAGAAACAAATTCTCCTTATTTTGGGTCAAAACTCAGAAATTCTACTGATATTGGGGCAAAATTCCAGAAATTTCCCTTATTTTGGGTCAAAATTGCAGAAATTTCACTTATTTTTGGGCAAAATTGCAGAAATTTCACTTATTTCAGAAAAAAAAGCAGAAATTTTCTTATTTTGGTGCAAAAAGGCGAAATTTCTTTTATTTTGGTACAAAATTGCAGAAATTTTTCTAATTTTGGGGCAAAAAGGCAGAAATCTCCCATATTTTGGGGCAAAAATGCAGAAATTTCTCTTATTTTGAGGTAAAAAGGCTAAAATTCCCCTTATTTGGGGGCAAAAAGGCAGAAATTTCCCTTATTTTGGGGCAAAATTGCAGAAATTTCACTTATTTCAGGGTAATAAGTCAGAAAATTTCCTTATTTTGGGGCAAAAAAGACAGAAATTTCCTTTGTTTTGGGGGAAAAAGACAGAAATTCCACTTATTTATAGGCAAAAAAGCAGAAATTCCCCTTATTTTGTAGCAAAACTGAAGAAATTTCTATTTTTTATGGCAAAAAGGTATGCATTCTTCTTATTTTCGGGCAAAAAGGCAGAAATTCCCCGTATTTTGGAGCAAAATTGCAGAAATTTCCCTAATTGTGGGGCAAGAAGGGGGAAATTCCCTATATGTTGGGGCAAAAAGACAGAAATTCTCCTTATTTTAGGGCAAAATTGCAGAAATTTCACTATTTTGGGGCAAAATTGCAGAAATTTAACTTATTTCAGAAAAAAATTCAGAAATTTTTCTATTTTGGTGCAAAAAGGCAGAAATTTCTTTTATTTTGGTACAAAATTGCAGAAATTTTTCTTATTTTGGGGCAAAAAGGGAGAAATCCCCCATATTTTGAGGCAAAAATGCAGAAATTCCTCTTATTTTGAGGTAATAAGGCTGAAATTTCCCTTATTTGGGGGCAAAAAGGCAGAAATTTCACTTATTTCAGGGTAATAAGTCAGAAATTTTCTTTATTTTGGGGCAAAAAAGACAGAAATTCCCTTTGTTTTGGGAGAAAAAGACAGAAATTCCACTTTTTTAGAGGCAAAAAAGCAGAAATTCCTTTTATTTTGGAGTAAAAATGAAGAAATTTCCCTTTTTTGTGGCAAAAGGTATGAATTCCACTTATTTTCGGGCAAAAAGGCAGAAATTACCCGTATTTTGGAGCAATATTGCAGAAATTCCCCTAATTGTGGGGCAAAAAGGCAGAAATTCCCTATATGTTGGGGCAAAATACAGAAATTCTCCTTATTTTGGGGCAAAATTCAGAAATTCTACTTATTTTGGGGCAAAATTCCAGAAATTTCCCTTATTTTGGGGCAAAATTGCAGAAATTTCACTTATTTTGGGGCAAAATTGCAGAAATTTCACTTATTTCAGGGTAATTAGTCAGAAATTTTCCTTATTTTGGGGCAAAAAAGACAGAAATTCCCTATGTTCTGGGGGAAAAAGACAGTAATTCCACTTTTTTAGAGGCAAAAAAGCAGAAATTCCTTTTATTTTGGAGTAAAAATGAAGAAATTTCTTTTTTTTTGTGGCAAAAGGTGTACATTCCCTTTATTTTCGGGCAAAAAGGCAGAAATTCCCCGTATTTTGGAGCAAACTTGGAGATATTACCCTAATTGTGGGGCAAAAAGGCAGAAATTTCCTATATGTTAGGGCAAAAAGACAGAAATTCTCTTTATTTTTGGGGCAAAACTCAGAAATTCCATTTATTTTGGGGCAAAATTCCAGAAATTTCTTTTATTTTGGGGCAAAATTGCAGAAATTTCACTTATTTTGGGGCAAAATTGCAGAAATTTCACTTATTTCATGGTAAAAAGGCAGAAATTATCCTTATTTTGATGCAAAAATGCAGAAATTCCAAATATTTTGTGGCAAAAATGAAGAAATTCCCTTTATTTTGAGGTAAAAAGGCAGAAATTCCCGTTATTTGGGGGCAAAAAAAAGAAATTTCACTTATTTTGGGGAAAAAACTCAGAAATTCCACACTTTTTTGGTCAAAATTCCAGAAATTTCCCTTATTTTGGGGCAAAATTGCAGAAATTTCACTTATTTTGGTGCAAAATTGCAGAAATTTAACTTATTTCAGAAAAAAATTTAGAAATTTTCCTATTTTGGTGCAAAAAGGCAGAATTATCTTTTATTTTGGTACAAAATTGCAGAAATTTTTCTTATTTTGGGGCAAAAAGGCAGAAATCTCCCATATTTTGGAGCAAAAATGAAGATATTCCTCTTATTTTGAGGTAAAATGGCTGAAATTTCCTTTATTTGGGGGCAAAAAGGCAGAAATTTCCCTTATTTTGAGGAAAATTGCAGAAATTTCACTCATTTCAGGGTAATAAGTCAGAAATTTTCGTTATTTTGGGGCAAAAAAGACAGAAATTCCCTTTGTTTTGGGGGAAAAAGACAGAAATTCCACTTTTTTAGAGGCAAAAAAGCAGAAATTCCTTTAATTTTGGAGTAAAAATGAAGAAATTTCTTTTTTTGTGGCAAAAGGTATACATTCCACTTATTTTTGGGCTAAAAAGGAGAAATTACCCGTATTTTGGAGCAAAATTGCAGAAAATCCCCTAATTGTGGGGCAAAGAGGCAGAAATTCCCTATATGTTAGGGCAAAAAGACAGAAATTCTCCTTATTTTGGGGCAAAACTCAGAAATTCCACTTATTTTGCGGCAAAATTCTAGAAATTTCCCTTATTTTGGGGCAAAATTGCAGAAATTTCACTTATTTTGGGGCAAAATTGCAGTAATTTCACTTATTTTTGGGCAAAATTGCAGAAATTCCAAATATTTTGTGGCAAAAATGCAGAAATTCCCCTTATTTTAAGGTAAAAAGGCAGAAATTCCCCTTATTTGGGGGTAAAAAACAGAAATTTCCCTTATTTTGGGGCAAAATTGCAGAAATTTCACTTATTTTGGGGCAAAATTGCAGAAATTTCACTTATTTCAAAAAAAAATTCAGAAATTTTCCTATTTTGGTGCAAAAAGGCAGAAATTTCTATTTTGGTACAAAATTGCAGAAATTTTTCTTTTTTTGGGGCAAAAAGGCACAAATCTCCCATATTTTGGGGAAAAAATGCAGAAATTCCTCTTATTTGGGGTAAAAAGGTAGAAATTTCCCTTATTTGGGGGAAAAAGGCAGAAATTTCCCTTATTTTGAGGCAAAATTGCAGAAATTTCACTTATTTCAGTGTAATAAGTCAGAAATTTTCCTTATTTTGGGGCAAAAAAGACAGAAATTCCCTTTGTTTTGGGGGAAAAAGACAGAAATTCCACTTTTTTAGCGGCAAAAAAGCAGAAATTCATTTTATTTTGGAGTAAAAATGAAGAAATTTCTTTTTTTTTTGTGGCAAAAGATATACATTCCCCTTATTTTCAGGCTAAAAAGCAGAAATTCCCCGTATTTTGGAGCAAAATTGCAGAAATTCCCCTAATTGTGGGGCAAAAAGGCAGAAATTTCCGATATGTTAGGGCAAAAAGACAGAAATTCTTTTTATTTTGGGGCTAAACTCAGAAATTCCACTTATTTTGGGGCAAAATTCCAGAAATTTCCCTTATTTTGGGGCAAAATTGCAGAAATTTCACTTATTTTGGGGCAAAATTGCAGAAATTTCACTTATTTCAGGGTAATAAGTCAGAAATTTTCCTTATTTTGGGGCCAAAAAGACAGAAATTTCCTTTGTTTTGGGGTGAAAAAGATAGAAATTCCACTTATTTAGAGGCAAAAAAGCAGAAATTCCTCTTATTTTGGAGCAAAAATGAAGAAATTTCCTTTTTTTATGGCAAAAAGGTATGCATTCTTCTTATTTTCGGGCAAAAAGGCAGAAATTCCCAGTATTTTGGAGCAAAATTGCAGAAATTCCCATAATTGTGGGGCAAAAAGGCAGAAATTCCCTATATGTTGGGGCAAAAAGAAACAAATTCTTTTTATTTTGGGTCAAAACTCAGAAATTCCACTGATATTGGGGCAAAATTCCAGAAATTTCCCTTACTTTGGGGCAAAATTGCAGAAATTTCACTTATTTTGGGGCAAAATTGCAGAAATTTCACTTATTTCAGAAAAAAAAGCAGAAATTTTCTTATTTTGGTGCAAAAAGGCGGAAATTTCTTTTATTTTGGTACAAAATTGCAGAAATTTTTCTTATTTTGGCGCAAAAAGGCAGAAATCTCCCATATTTTGGGGCAAAAATGAAGAAATTTCTCTTATTTTGAGGTAAAAAGGCTGAAATTCCCATTATTTGGGGGCAAAAAGGCAGAAATTTCCCTTATTTTGAGGCAAAATTGCAGAAATTTCACTTATTTCAGTGTAATAAGTCAGAAATTTTCTTTATTTTGAAGCAAAAAAGACAGAAATTCTTTTTGTTTTGAGGGAAAAAGGCAGAAATTCCACTTTTTTAGCGGCAAAAAAGCAAAAATTCCTTTTATTTTGGAGTAAAAATGAAGAAATTTCTTTTTTTTGTGGCAAAAAGTATACATTCCCCTTATTTTCAGGCTAAAAAGCAGAAATTCCCCGTATTTTGGAGCAAAATTGCAGAAATTCCCCTAATTGTGGGGCAAAAAGGCAGAAATTGCCTATATGTTGGGGCAAAAAGACAGAAATTCTCCTAATTTTGGGGCAAAACTCAGAAATTCCACTTATTTTGAGGCAAAATTGCAGAAATTTCACTTATTTCAGAAAAATAAGCAGAATTTATTTATTTTGGTGCAAGAAGTCAGAAATTTCTTTTATTTTGGTACAAATTGCAGAAATTTTTCTTATTTTGGGGCAAAAAGGCAGAAATCTTCATATTTTGGGGCAAAAATGCAGAAATTCCTCTTATTTTGAGGTAAAAAGGCTGAAATTTCCCTTATTTGGGGGCAAAAAGGAAGAAATTTCCCTTATTTTGAGGCAAAATTGCAGAAATTTCACTTATTTCAGGATAATAAGTCAGAAATTTTCGTTATTTTGGGGCAAAAGAGACAGAAATTTCCTTTGTTTTGGGGGAAAAAAACAGAAATTCCACTTTTTTAGAGGTAAAAAAAGCAGAAATTCCTTTTATTTTGGAGTAAAAATGAAGAAATTTCCCTTTTTTGTGGCAAAAGGTATACATTCCACTTATTTTTGGGCTAAAAAGCAGAAATTACCCGTATTTTGGAGCAAAATTGCAGAAATTCCCCTAATTGTGGGGCAAGAAGGGAGAAATTCCCTATATGTTGGGGCAAAAAGAAACAAATTCTCCTTATTTTGGGTCAAAACTCAGAAATTCTACTAATATTGGGGCAAAATTCCAGAAATTTCCCTTATTTTGGGGCAAAATTGCAGAAATTTCACTTATTTTTGGGCAAAATTGCAGAAATTTCACTTATTTCAGAAAAAAAAGCAGAAATTTTCTTATTTTGGTGCAAAAAGGCGAAATTTCTTTTATTTTGGTACAAAATTGCAGAAATTTTTCTAATTTTGGGGCAAAAAGGCAGAAATCTCCCATATTTTGGGGCAAAAATGCAGAAATTTCTCTTATTTTGAGGTAAAAAGGCTGAAATTCCCCTTATTTGGGGGCAAAAAGGCAGAAATTTCCCTTATTTTGGGGCAAAATTGCAGAAATTTCACTTATTTCAGGGTAATAAGTCAGAAAATTTCCTTATTTTGTGGCAAAAAAGACAGAAATTTCCTTTGTTTTGGGGGAAAAAGACAGAAATTCCACTTATTTAGAGGCAAAAAAGCAGAAATTCCCCTTATTTTGTAGCAAAACTGAAGAAATTTCTATTTTTTATGGCAAAAAGGTATGCATTCTTCTTATTTTCGGGCAAAAAGGCAGAAATTCCCCGTATTTTGGAGCAAAATTGCAGAAATTTCCCTAATTGTGGGGCAAGAAGGGGGAAATTCCCTATATGTTGGGGCAAAAAGACAGAAATTCCCCTTATTTGGGGGCAAAAAACAGAAATTTCCCTTATTTTGGGGCAAAATTGCAGAAAGTTCACTTATTTTTGGGCAAAATTGCAGAAATTTCACTTATTTTGGGGCAAAATTGCAGAAATTTAACTTATTTCAGAAAAAAATTCAGAAATTTTTCTATTTTGGTGCAAAAAGGCAGAAATTTCTTTTATTTTGGTACAAAATTGCAGAAATTTTTCTTATTTTGGGGCAAAAAGGGAGAAATCCCCCATATTTTGAGGCAAAAATGCAGAAATTCCTCTTATTTTGAGGTAATAAGGCTGAAATTTCCCTTATTTGGGGGCAAAAAGGCAGAAATTTCCCTTATTTTGAGGCAAAATTGCAGAAATTTCACTTATTTCAGGGTAATAAGTCAGAAATTTTCTTTATTTTGGGGCAAAAAAGACAGAAATTCCCTTTGTTTTGGGAGAAAAAGACAGAAATTCCACTTTTTTAGAGGCAAAAAAGCAGAAATTCCTTTTATTTTGGAGTAAAAATGAAGAAATTTCCCTTTTTTGTGGCAAAAGGTATGAATTCCACTTATTTTCGGGCAAAAAGGCAGAAATTACCCGTATTTTGGAGCAATATTGCAGAAATTCGCCTAATTGTGGGGCAAAGAGGAAGAAATTCCCTATATGTTAGGGCAAAAACACAGAAATTCTCTTTATTTTGGGGCAAAACTCAGAAATTCTACTTATTTTGGGGCAAAATTCCAGAAATTTCCCTTATTTTGGGGCAAAATTGCAGAAATTTCACTTATTTTGGGGCAAAATTGCAGAAATTTCACTTATTTCAGGGTAATAAGTCAGAAATTTTCCTTATTTTGGGGCCAAAAAGACAGAAATTCCCTTTGTTTTGGGGGAAAAAGACAGAAATTCCACTTATTTAGAGGCAAAAAAGCAGAAATTCCTCTTATTTTGGAGCAAAATTGCAGAAATTCCCCTAATTGTGGGGCAAAAAAACAGAAATTCCCTATATGTTGGGGCAAAAAGAAACAAATTCTCCTTATTTTGGGTCAAAACTCAGAAATTCCACTGATATTGGGGCAAAATTCCAGAAATTTCCCGTATTTTGGGGCAAAATTGCAGAAATTTCACTTATTTTGGGGCAAAATTGCAGAAATTTCACTTATTTCAGAAAAAAAGCAGGAATTTTCTTATTTTGGTGCAAAAAGGCGGAAATTTCTTTTATTTTGGTACAAAATTGCAGAAATTTTTCTTATTTTGGGGCAAAAAGTCAGAAATCTCCCATATTTAGGGGAAAAATGCAGAAATTCCTCTTATTTTGAGATAAAAGGCTGAAATTCCCCTTATTTGGGGGCAAAAAGGCAGAAATTTCCCTTATTTTGAGGCAAAATTGCAGAAATTTCACTTATTTCAGGGTAATAAGTCAGAAATTTTCTCTATTTTGGGGCAAAAAAGACAGAAATTCCCTTTGTTTTCAGGGAAAAAGACAGATATTCCACTTATTTAGAGGCAAAAATGCAGAAATTCCCCTTATTTTGGAGCAAAAATGAAGAAATTTCCCTTTTTTATGGCAAAAAGGTATGCATTCTTCTTATTTTCGGGCAAAAAGGCAGAAATTCCCCATATTTTAGAGCAAAATTGCAGAAATTCCCCTAATTGTGGGGCAAAAAGGCAGAAATTCCCTATATGTTGGGGCAAAATACAGAAATTCTCCTTATTTTGGTGAAAAACTCAGAAATTCCACTTATTTTGGGGCAAAATTGCAGAAATTTCCCTTATTTTGGGGCAAAATTGCAGAAATTTCACTTATTTTGGGGCAAAATTGCAGAAATTTCACTTTTTTCAGGGTAATAAGTCAGAAATTTTCCTTATTTTGGGGCAAAAAAGACAGAAATTCCCTATGTTCTGGGGGAAAAAGACAGTAATTCCACTTTTTTAGAGGCAAAAAAGCAGAAATTCCTTTTATTTTGGAGTAAAAATGAAGAAATTTCTTTTTTTGTGGCAAAAGGTATACATTCCCTTTATTTTCGGGCAAAAAGGCAGAAATTCCCCGTATTTTGGAGCAAACTTGCAGATATTACCCTAATTGTGGGGCAAAAAGGCAGCAATTTCCTATATGTTAGGGCAAAAAGACAGAAATTCTCTTTATTTTTGGGGCAAAACTCAGAAATTCCATTTATTTTGGGGCAAAATTTCAGAAATTTCTTTTATTTTGGGGCAAAATTGCAGAAATTTCACTTATTTTGGGGCAAAATTGCAGAAATTTCACTTATTTCATGGTAAAAAGGCAGAAATTATCCTTATTTTGATGCAAAAATGCAGAAATTCCAAATATTTTGTGGCAAAAATGAAGAAATTCCCTTTATTTTGAGGTAAAAAGGCAGAAATTCCCATTATTTGGGGCAAAAAAAAAGAAATTTCACTTATTTTGGGGCAAAAACTCAGAAATTCCACACTTTTTTGGTCAAAATTCCAGAAATTTCCCTTATTTTGGGGCAAAATTGCAGAAATTTCATTTATTTTTGTGCAAAATTGCAGAAATTTAACTTATTTCAGAAAAAAATTTAGAAATTTTCCTATTTTGTTGCAAAAAGGCAGAATTATCTTTTTTTTGGTACAAAATTGCAGAAATTTTTCTTATTTTGGGGCAAAAAGGCAGAAATCTCCCATATTTTGGAGCAAAAATGAAGATATTCCTCTTATTTTGAGGTAAAAAGGCTGAAATTTCCTTTATTTGGGGGCAAAAAGGCAGAAATTTCCCTTATTTTGAGGAAAATTGCAGAAATTTCACTTATTTCAGGGTAATAAGTCAGAAATTTTCGTTATTTTGGGGCAAAAAAGACAGAAATTCCCTTTGTTTTGGGGGAAAAAGACAGAAATTCCACTTTTTTAGAGGCAAAAAAGCAGAAATTCCTTTTATTTTGGAGTAAAAATGAAGAAATTTCTTTTTTTGTGGCAAAAGGTATACATTCCACTTATTTTTGGGCTAAAAAGCAGAAATTTCCCGTATTTTGGAGCAAAATTGCAGAAAATCCCCTAATTGTGTGGCATAGAGGCAGAAATTCCCTATATGTTAGGGCAAAAAGACAGAAATTCTCCTTATTTTGGAGCAAAACTCAGAAATTCCACTTATTTTGCGGCAAAATTCTAGATATTTCCCTTTTTTTGGGGCAAAATTGCAGAAATTTCACTTATTTTGGGGCAAAATTGCAGTAATTTCACTTATTTTTGGGCAAAATTGCAGAAATTCCAAATATTTTGTGGCAAAAATGCAGAAATTCCCCTTATTTTAAGGTAAAAAGGCAGAAATTCCCCTTATTTGGGGGTAAAAAACAGAAATTTCCCTTATTTTGGGGCAAAATTGCAGAAATTTCACTTATTTTGGGGCAAAATTGCAGAAATTTCACTTATTTCAGAAAAAAATTCAGAAATTTTCCTATTTTGGTGCAAAAAGGCAGAAATTTCTATTTTGGTACAAAATTGCAGAAATTTTTCTTTTTTTGGGGCAAAAAGGCACAAATCTCCCATATTTTGGGGAAAAAATGCAGAAATTCCTCTTATTTTGAGGTAAAAAGGTAGAAATTTCCTTTATTTGGGGGAAAAAGGCAGAAATTTCCCTTATTTTGAGGCAAAATTGCAGAAATTTCACTTATTTCAGTGTAATAAGTCAGAAATTTTCCTTATTTTGGGGCAAAAAAGACAGAAATTCCCATTGTTTTGGGGGAAAAAGACAGAAATTCCACTTTTTTAGCGGCAAAAAAGCAGAAATTCATTTTATTTTGGAGTAAAAATGAAGAAATTTCTTTTTTTTTGTGGCAAAAGATATACATTCCCCTTATTTTCAGGCTAAAAAGCAGAAATTCTCCGTATTTTGGAGCAAAATTGCAGAAATTCCCCTAATTGTGGGGCAAAAAGGCAGAAATTTCCGATATGTTAGGGCAAAAAAACAGAAATTCTTTTTATTTTGGGGCTAAACTCAGAAATTCCACTTATTTTGGGGCAAAATTCCAGAAATTTCCCTTATTTTGGGGCAAAATTGCAGAAATTTCACTTATTTTGGGTCAAAATTGCAGAAATTTCACTTATTTCAGGGTAATAAGTCAGAAATTTTCCTTATTTTGGGGCCAAAAAAGACAGAAATTTCCTTTGTTTTGGGGTGAAAAAGATAGAAATTCCACTTATTTAGAGGCAAAAAAGCAGAAATTCCTCTTATTTTGGAGCAAAAATGAAGAAATTTCCTTTTTTTATGGCAAAAAGGTATGCATTCTTCTTATTTTCGGGCAAAAAGGCAGAAATTCCCAGTATTTTGGACCAAAATTGCAGAAATTCCCCTAATTGTGGGGCAAAAAGGCAGAAATTCCCTATATGTTGGGGCAAAAAGAAACAAATTCTCCTTATTTTGGGTCAAAACTCAGAAATTCCACTGATATTGGGGCAAAATTCCAGAAATTTCCCTTATTTTGGGGCAAAATTGCAGAAATTTCACTTATTTTGGGGCAAAATTGCAGAAATTTCACTTATTTCAGAAAAAAAGCAGAACTTTTCTTATTTTGGTGCAAAAAGGCGGAAATTTCTTTTATTTTGGTACAAAATTGCAGAAATTTTTCTTATTTTGGCGCAAAAAGGCAGAAATCTCCCATATTTTGGGGCAAAAATGAAGAAATTTCTCTTATTTTGAGGTAAAAAGGCTGAAATTCCCATTATTTGAAGGCAAAAAGGCAGAAATTTCCCTTATTTTGAGGCAAAATTGCAGAAATTTCACTTATTTCAGTGTAATAAGTCAGAAATTTTCTTTATTTTGAAGCAAAAAAGACAGAAATTCTTTTTGTTTTGAGGGAAAAAGGCAGAAATTCCACTTTTTTAGCGGCAAAAAAGCAAAAATTCATTTTATTTTGGAGTAAAAATGAAGAAATTTTTTTTTTGTGGCAAAAAGTATACATTCCCCTTATTTTCAGGCTTAAAAGCAGAAATTCCCCGTATTTTGGAGCAAAATTGCAGAAATTCCCCTAATTGTGGGGAAAAGGCAGAAATTCCCTATATGTTGGGGAAAAAGACAGAAATTCTCCTTATTTTGGGGCAAAACTCAGAAATTCCACTTATTTTGCGGCAAAATTCCAGAAATTTCCCTTATTTTGGGGCAAAATTGCAGAAATTTCACTTATTTTGGGGCAAAATTGCAGAAATTTCACTTATTTCATTGTAATAAGTCAGAAATTTTCATTATTTTGGGGCAAAAAAGACAGAAATTCCCTTTGTTTTGGGGGAAAAAGACAGAAATTCCACTTTTTTAGAGGCAAAAAAGCAGAAATTCCTATTATTTTGGAGTAAAAATGAAGACATTTCCCTTTTTTGTGGCCAAAGTTATACATTCCACTTATTTTTGGGCTAAAAAGCAGAAATTACCCGTATTTTGGAGCAAGATTGCAGAAATTCCCCTAATTGTGGAGCAAAAAGGCAGAAATTCTCTATATGTTAAGGCAAAAAGACAGAAATTCTCCTTATTTTGGGGCAAAACTCAGAAATTCCACTTATTTTGGGGCAAAATTCCAGAAATTTCCCTTATTTTGGGGCAAAATTGCAGAAATTTCACTTATTTGGGGCAAAATTGCAGAAATTTCACTTATTTCATAGTAAAAAGGCAGAAATTATCCTTATTTTGGGGCAAAAATGCAGAAATTCCAAATATTTTGTAGCAAAAATGCAGAAATTCCCCTTATATTGAGGTAAAAAGGCAGAAATTCCCCTTATTTGGGGGCAAAAAACAGAAATTTCCCTTATTTGGGGGCAAAATTGCAGAAAGTTCACTTATTTTGGGGCAAAATTGCAGAAATTTCACTTATTTCAGGGTAATAAGTCAGAAATTTTCCTTATTTTGGGGCCAAAAAGACAGAAATTTCCTTTGTTTTGGGGTGAAAAAGATAGAAATTCCACTTATTTAGAGGCAAAAAAGCAGAAATTCCTCTTATTTTGGAGCAAAAATGAAGAAATTTCCTTTTATTATGGCAAAAAGTTATGCATTCTTCTTATTTTCGGGCAAAAAGGCAGAAATTCCCAGTATTTTGGAGCAAAATTGCAGAAATTCCCCTAATTGTGGGGCAAAAAGGCAGAAATTCCCTATATGTTGGGGCAAAAAGAAACAAATTCTCCTTATTTTGGGTCAAAACTCAGAAATTCCACTGATATTGGGGCAAAATTCCAGAAATTTCCCTTATTTTGGGGCAAAATTGCAGAAATTTCACTTATTTTGGGGCAAAATTGCAGAAATTTCACTTATTTCAGAAAAAAAAGAAGAAATTTTCTTATTTTGGTGCAAAAAGGCGGAAATTTCTATTTTGGTACAAAATTGCAGAAATTTTTCTTTTTTTGGGGCAAAAAGGCACAAATCTCCCATATTTTGGGGAAAAAATGCAGAAATTCCTCTTATTTTGAGGTAAAAAGGTAGAAATTTCCTTTATTTGGGGGAAAAAGGCAGAAATTTCCCTTATTTTGAGGCAAAATTGCAGAAATTTCACTTATTTCAGTGTAATAAGTCAGAAATTTTCCTTATTTTGGGGCAAAAAAGACAGAAATTCCCATTGTTTTGGGGGAAAAAGACAGAAATTCCACTTTTTTAGCGGCAAAAAAGCAGAAATTCATTTTATTTTGGAGTAAAAATGAAGAAATTTCTTTTTTTTTTGTGGCAAAAGATATACATTCCCCTTATTTTCAGGCTAAAAAGCAGAAATTCTCCGTATTTTGGAGCAAAATTGCAGAAATTCCCCTAATTGTGGGGCAAAAAGGCAGAAATTTCCGATATGTTAGGGCAAAAAAACAGAAATTCTTTTTATTTTGGGGCTAAACTCAGAAATTCCACTTATTTTGGGGCAAAATTCCAGAAATTTCCCTTATTTTGGGGCAAAATTGCAGAAATTTCACTTATTTTGGGTCAAAATTGCAGAAATTTCACTTATTTCAGGGTAATAAGTCAGAAATTTTCCTTATTTTGGGGCCAAAAAAGACAGAAATTTCCTTTGTTTTGGGGTGAAAAAGATAGAAATTCCACTTATTTAGAGGCAAAAAAGCAGAAATTCCTCTTATTTTGGAGCAAAAATGAAGAAATTTCCTTTTTTTATGGCAAAAAGGTATGCATTCTTCTTATTTTCGGGCAAAAAGGCAGAAATTCCCAGTATTTTGGACCAAAATTGCAGAAATTCCCCTAATTGTGGGGCAAAAAGGCAGAAATTCCCTATATGTTGGGGCAAAAAGAAACAAATTCTCCTTATTTTGGGTCAAAACTCAGAAATTCCACTGATATTGGGGCAAAATTCCAGAAATTTCCCTTATTTTGGGGCAAAATTGCAGAAATTTCACTTATTTTGGGGCAAAATTGCAGAAATTTCACTTATTTCAGAAAAAAAGCAGAACTTTTCTTATTTTGGTGCAAAAAGGCGGAAATTTCTTTTATTTTGGTACAAAATTGCAGAAATTTTTCTTATTTTGGCGCAAAAAGGCAGAAATCTCCCATATTTTGGGGCAAAAATGAAGAAATTTCTCTTATTTTGAGGTAAAAAGGCTGAAATTCCCATTATTTGAAGGCAAAAAGGCAGAAATTTCCCTTATTTTGAGGCAAAATTGCAGAAATTTCACTTATTTCAGTGTAATAAGTCAGAAATTTTCTTTATTTTGAAGCAAAAAAGACAGAAATTCTTTTTGTTTTGAGGGAAAAAGGCAGAAATTCCACTTTTTTAGCGGCAAAAAAGCAAAAATTCATTTTATTTTGGAGTAAAAATGAAGAAATTTTTTTTTTTTGTGGCAAAAAGTATACATTCCCCTTATTTTCAGGCTTAAAAGCAGAAATTCCCCGTATTTTGGAGCAAAATTGCAGAAATTCCCCTAATTGTGGGGAAAAGGCAGAAATTCCCTATATGTTGGGGAAAAAGACAGAAATTCTCCTTATTTTGGGGCAAAACTCAGAAATTCCACTTATTTTGCGGCAAAATTCCAGAAATTTCCCTTATTTTGGGGCAAAATTGCAGAAATTTCACTTATTTTGGGGCAAAATTGCAGAAATTTCACTTATTTCATTGTAATAAGTCAGAAATTTTCATTATTTTGGGGCAAAAAAGACAGAAATTCCCTTTGTTTTGGGGGAAAAAGACAGAAATTCCACTTTTTTAGAGGCAAAAAAGCAGAAATTCCTATTATTTTGGAGTAAAAATGAAGACATTTCCCTTTTTTGTGGCCAAAGTTATACATTCCACTTATTTTTGGGCTAAAAAGCAGAAATTACCCGTATTTTGGAGCAAGATTGCAGAAATTCCCCTAATTGTGGAGCAAAAAGGCAGAAATTCTCTATATGTTAAGGCAAAAAGACAGAAATTCTCCTTATTTTGGGGCAAAACTCAGAAATTCCACTTATTTTGGGGCAAAATTCCAGAAATTTCCCTTATTTTGGGGCAAAATTGCAGAAATTTCACTTATTTGGGGCAAAATTGCAGAAATTTCACTTATTTCATAGTAAAAAGGCAGAAATTATCCTTATTTTGGGGCAAAAATGCAGAAATTCCAAATATTTTGTAGCAAAAATGCAGAAATTCCCCTTATATTGAGGTAAAAAGGCAGAAATTCCCCTTATTTGGGGGCAAAAAACAGAAATTTCCCTTATTTGGGGGCAAAATTGCAGAAAGTTCACTTATTTTGGGGCAAAATTGCAGAAATTTCACTTATTTCAGGGTAATAAGTCAGAAATTTTCCTTATTTTGGGGCCAAAAAGACAGAAATTTCCTTTGTTTTGGGGTGAAAAAGATAGAAATTCCACTTATTTAGAGGCAAAAAAGCAGAAATTCCTCTTATTTTGGAGCAAAAATGAAGAAATTTCCTTTTATTATGGCAAAAAGTTATGCATTCTTCTTATTTTCGGGCAAAAAGGCAGAAATTCCCAGTATTTTGGAGCAAAATTGCAGAAATTCCCCTAATTGTGGGGCAAAAAGGCAGAAATTCCATATATGTTGGGGCAAAAAGAAACAAATTCTCCTTATTTTGGGTCAAAACTCAGAAATTCCACTGATATTGGGGCAAAATTCCAGAAATTTCCCTTATTTTGGGGCAAAATTGCAGAAATTTCACTTATTTTGGGGCAAAATTGCAGAAATTTCACTTATTTCAGAAAAAAAAGAAGAAATTTTCTTATTTTGGTGCAAAAAGGCGGAAATTTCTTTTATTTTGGTACAAAATTGCAGAAATTTTTCTTATTTTGGGGCAAAAAGGCAGAAATCTCCCATATTTTGGGGCAAAAATGAAGAAATTTCTCTTATTTTGAGGTAAAAAGGCTGAAATTCCCATTATTTGGGGGCAAAAAGGCAGAAATTTCCCTTATTTTGAGGCAAAATTGCAGAAATTTCACTTATTTCAGTGTAATAAGTCAGAAATTTTCTTTATTTTGGGGCAAAAAAGACAGAAATTCTTTTTGTTTTGAGGGAAAAAGGCAGAAATTCCACTTTTTTAGCGGCAAAAAAGCAAAAATTCATTTTATTTTGGAGTAAAAATGAAGAAATTTCTTTTTTTTTTGTGGCAAAAAGTATACATTCCCCTTATTTTCAGGCTAAAAAGCAGAAATTCCCCGTATTTTGGAGCAAAATTGCAGAAATTCCCCTAATTGTGGGGCAAAAAGGCAGAAATTGCCTATATGTTGGGGCAAAAAGACAGAAATTCTCCTAATTTTGGGGCAAAACTCAGAAATTCCACTTATTTTGGGGCAAAATTCCAGAAATTTCCCTTATTTTGGGGCAAAATTGCAGAAATTTCACTTATTTTGGGGCAAAATTGCAGAAATTTCACTTATTTCAGGGTAATAAGTCAGAAATTTTCCTTATTTTGGAGCAAAAAAACAGAAATTCCCTTTGTTTTGGGGGAAAAAGACAGGAATTCCACTTATTTAGAGGCAAAAAAGCTGAAATTCCCCTTATTTTGGAGCAAAAATGAAGAACTTTCCCTTTTTTATGGCAAAAAGGTATGCATTCTTCTTATTTTCGGGCAAAAAGGCAGAAATTCCCCGTATTTTGGAGCAAAATTGCAGAAATTCCCCTAATTGTGGGGCGAAAAGGCAGAAATTCCCTATATGTTGGGGCAAAAAGACAAAAATTCTCCTTATTTTGGGGCAAAACTCAGAAATTCCACTTATTTTAAGGCAAAATTCCAGAAATTTCCTTTATTTGGGAGCAAAATTGCAGAAATTTCTGTTATTTTGGGGCAAAATTGCAGAAATTTCACTTATTTCAGAAAAAAAAGCAGAAATTTTCTTATTTTGGTGCAAAAAGGCAGAAATTTCTTTTATTTTGGTACAAAATTGCAGAAATTTTTCTTATTTTGGGGCAAAAAGGCAGAAATCTCCCATATTTTGGGGCAAAAATGCAGAAATTCCTCTTATTTTGAGGTAAAAAGGGTGAAATTCCCCTTATTTGGAGGCAAAAAGGCAGAAATTTTTCTTATTTTGGGGCAAAATTGCAGAAATTTCACTTATTTCAGAGTAGTCAGTCAGAAATTTTTCTTATTTTGGGGCAAAAAAGCAGAAATTCCTTTTATTTTGGAGTAAAAATGAAGAAATTTCTTTTTTGTGGCAAATGGTATACATTCCCCTTATTTTCAGGCTAAAAAGCAGAAATTACCCATATTTTGGAGCAAAATTGCAAAAATTCTGCTAATTGTGGGGCAAAAAGGCAGAAATTCCCTGTAAGTTAGAGCAAAAAACAGAAAATCTCCTTATTTTGGGGCAAAACTCAGAAATTCCACTTACTTTGGGGCAAAATTCCAAAAATTTCCCTTATTTTGGGCCAAAATTGCAGAAATTTCACTTATTTTGAGGCAAAATTGCATAAATTTCACTTATTTCAGGGTCATAAGTCAGAAATTTTCCTTATTTTGGGGCAAAAAACACAGAAATTCCCTTTTTTGGGGGGAAAAAGACAGAAATTCCACTTTTTTAGAGGCAAAAAAGCAGAAATTCCTTTTATTTTGGAGTAAAAATGAAGAAATTTCTTTTTTGTGGCAAATGGTATACATTCCCCTTATTTTCAGGCTAAAAAGCAGAAATTACCCGTATTTTGGAGCAAAATTGCAGAAATTCCCCTAATTGTGGGGCAAAATGCAGAAATTCCCTATATGTTAGGGCAAACAGACAGAAATTCTCCTTATTTTGGGGCAAAACTCAGAAATTCCACTTATTTTGGGGCGAAATTCCAGAAATTTCCCTTATTTTGTGGCAAAATTGCAGAAATATCCTTTACATTGGGGCAAAATTGCAGAAATTTCCCTTATTTTGGGGCAAAATTGCAGAAATTTCACTTATTTCATGGTAAAAAGGCAGAAATTTTCCTCATTTTGGGGCAAAAATGCAGAGATTCCAAATATTTTGTGGTAAAATTGCAAAAATTCCCCTTATTTTGAGGTAAAAAGGCAGAAATTCCCCTTATTTGGGGGCAAAAAGCAGAAATTTCCCTTATTCTGGGACAAAATTGCAGTAATTTCACTTATTTCAGGGTAATAAGTCAGAAATTTTCCTTATTTGGGGCAAAAAAGACAGAAATTCCTTTTGTTTTGGGGGAAAAAGTCAGAAATTCCACTTATTTAGAAGCAAAAAAGCAGAAATTCCCCTTATTTTGGAGCAAAAATGAAGAAATTTCCTTTTTTTGTGGCAAAAGGTATGCATTCTTCTTATTTTCAGGCTAAAAAGCAGAAATTCCCCGTATTTTGGAGCAAAATTGCAGAAATTCCCCGAATTGTGGGACAAAAAGGCAGAAATTTGCTATATGTTGGGGCAAAAAGACAGAAATTCTTTTTATTTTGGGGCAAAACTCAGAAATTCCACTTATTTTGGGACAAAATTCCAGAAATTTCACTTATTTTGGGGCAAAATTGCAGAAATTTCACTTATTTTGGCAAAATTGCAGAAATTTCAATTATTTCAGAAAAAAAGCAGAAATTTTCTTATTTTGGTGCAAAAAGGCAGAAATTTCTTTTATTTTGGTACAAAATTGCAGAAATTTTTCTTATTTGGGGGCAAAAAGCAGAAATCCCCTATATTTTGGGGTAAAAATGCATAAATTCCTCTTATTTTGAGGTAAAAAGGCTGAAATTTCCCTTATTTTGAGGCAAAATTGCAGAAATTTCACTTATTTCAGGGTAATAAGTCAGAAATTTTTTTTACTTTTGGGCAAAAAACAGAAATTCCCTTTGTTTTGGGGGAAAAAGACAGAAATTCCACTTATTTAGAGGCAAAAAAGCAGAAATTCTTCTTTATTGGAGCAAAAATGAAGAAATTTATCTTTTTTTGTGGCAAAAGGTATACATTCCGCTTATTTTCGGGCTAAAAAGCAGAAATTCCCCGTATTTTGTATCAAAATTGCAGAAATTCCCCTTATTTTGGAGCAAAAATAAAGAAATTTCCCTTTTTTATGGTAAAAAGGTATGCATTCTTCTTATTTTCGGGCAAAAAGGCAGAAATTCCCCGTATTTTGGAGCAAAATTGCAGAAATTCCCCTAATTGTGGGGCAAAAAGGCAGAAATTCCCTATATGTTGGGGCAAAAAGACAGAAATTCTCCTTATTTTGGGGCAAAACTCAGAAATTCCACTTATTTTGGTGCAAAATTCCAGAAATTTCCCTTATTTTAGGGCAAAATTGCAGAAATTTCACTTATTTTGGGGCAAAATTGCAGAAATTTCATTTATTTCAGAAAAAAAAGCAGAATTTATTTATTTTGGTGCAAAAAGGCAGAAATTTCTTTTATTTTGGTACAAAATTGCAGAAATTTTTCTTATTTTGGGGCAAAAAGGCAGAAATCTCCCATATTTTGTGGCAAAAATGCAGAAATTTCTCTTATTTTGAGGTAAAAAGGCTGAAATTCCCCTTATTTGGGGGCAAAAAGGCAGAAATTTCCCTTATTTTGAGGCAAAATTGCAGAAATTTCACTTATTTCAGGGTAATAAGTCAGAAATTTTCCTTATTTTGGGGCCAAAAAGAAAGAAATTTCCTTTGTTTTGGGGTGACAAAGATAGAAATTCCACTTATTTAGAGGCAAAAAAGCAGAAATTCCTCTTATTTTGGAGCAAAAATGAAGAAATTTCCTTTTATTATGGCAAAAAGGTATGCATTCTTCTTATTTTCGGGCAAAAAGGGAGAAATTCCCAGTATTTTGGAGCAAAATTGCAGAAATTCCCCTAATTGTGGGGCAAAAAGGCAGAAATTCCCTATATGTTGGGGCAAAAAGAAACAAATTCTCCTTATTTTGGGTCAAAACTCAGAAATTCCACTGATATTGGGGCAAAGTTCTAGAACTTTCTCTTATTTTGGGGCAAAATTGCAGAAATTTCACTTATTTTGGGGCAAAATTGCAGAAATTTCACTTATTTCAGAAAAAAAGAAGAAATTTTCTTATTTTGGTGCAAAAAGGCGGAAATTTCTTTTATTTTGGTACAAAATTGCAGAAATTTTTCTTATTTTGGCGCAAAAAGGCAGAAATCTCCCATATTTTGGGGCAAAAATGAAGAAATTTCTCTTATTTTGAGGCAAAATTGCAGAAATTTCACTTATTTCAGTGTAATAAGTCAGAAATTTTCTTTATTTTGGGGCAAAAAAGACAGAAATTCTTTTTGTTTTGAGGGAAAAAGGCAGAAATTCCACTTTTTTAGCGGCAAAAAAGCAAAAATTCATTTTATTTTGGAGTAAAAATGAAGAAATTTCTTTTTTTTTTTGTGGCAAAAAGTATACATTCCCCTTATTTTCAGGCTAAAAAGCAGAAATTCCCCGTATTTTGGAGCAAAATTGCAGAAATTCCCCTAATTGTGGGGCAAAAAGGCAGAAATTGCCTATATGTTGGGGCAAAAAGACAGAAATTCTCCTAATTTTGGGGCAAAACTCAGAAATTCCACTTATTTTGGGGCAAAATTCCAGAAATTTCCCTTATTTTGGGGCAAAATTGCAGAAATTTCACTTATTTTGGGGCAAAATTGCAGAAATTTCACTTATTTCAGGGTAATAAGTCAGAAATTTTCCTTATTTTGGAGCAAAAAAACAGAAATTCCCTTTGTTTTGGGGGAAAAAGACAGGAATTCCACTTATTTAGAGGCAAAAAAGCTGAAATTCCCCTTATTTTGGAGCAAAAATGAAGAACTTTCCCTTTTTTATGGCAAAAAGGTATGCATTCTTCTTATTTTCGGGCAAAAAGGCAGAAATTCCCCGTATTTTGGAGCAAAATTGCAGAAATTCCCCTAATTGTGGGGCGAAAAGGCAGAAATTCCCTATATGTTGGGGCAAAAAGACAAAAATTCTCCTTATTTTGGGGCAAAACTCAGAAATTCCACTTATTTTAAGGCAAAATTCCAGAAATTTCCTTTATTTGGGAGCAAAATTGCAGAAATTTCTGTTATTTTGGGGCAAAATTGCAGAAATTTCACTTATTTCAGAAAAAAAAGCAGAAATTTTCTTATTTTGGTGCAAAAAGGCGGAAATTGCGTTTATTTTGGTACAAAATTGCAGAAATTTTTCTTATTTTGGGGCAAAAAGGCAGAAATCTCCCATATTTTGGGGCAAAAATGCAGAAATTCCTCTTATTTTGAGGTAAAAAGGCTGAAATTCCCCTTATTTGGAGGCAAAAAGGCAGAAATTTTTCTTATTTTGGGGCAAAATTGCAGAAATTTCACTTATTTCAGAGTAGTCAGTCAGAAATTTTTCTTATTTTGGGGCAAAAAAGCAGAAATTCCTTTTATTTTGGAGTAAAAATGAAGAAATTTTTTTTTTGTGGCAAATGGTATACATTCCCCTTATTTTCAGGCTAAAAAGCAGAAATTACCCGTATTTTGGAGCAAAATTGCAAAAATTCTGCTAATTGTGGGGCAAAAAGGCAGAAATTCCCTGTAAGTTAGAGCAAAAAAACAGAAAATCTCCTTATTTTGGGGCAAAACTCAGAAATTCCACTTACTTTGGGGCAAAATTCCAAAAATTTCCCTTATTTTGGGCCAAAATTGCAGAAATTTCACTTATTTTGAGGCAAAATTGCATAAATTTCACTTATTTCAGGGTCATAAGTCAGAAATTTTCCTTATTTTGGGGCAAAAAACACAGAAATTCCCTTTGTTTTGGGGGAAAAAGACAGAAATTCCACTTTTTTAGAGGCAAAAAAGCAGAAATTCCTTTTATTTTGGAGTAAAAATGAAGAAATTTCCCTTTTTTGTGGCAAAATGTAAACATTCCACTTATTTTTGGGCTAAAAAGCTGAAATTACCCGTATTTTGGAGCAAAATTGCAGAAATTCCCCTAATTGTAGGGCAAAATGCAGAAATTCCCTATATGTTAGGGCAAACAGGCAGAAATTCTCCTTATTTTGGGGCAAAACTCAGAAATTCCACTTATTTTGGGGCAAAATTCCAGAAATTTCCCTTATTTTTGGCAAAATTGCACAAATTTCCTTTACATTGGGGCAAAATTGCAGAAATTTCCCTTATTTTGGGGCAAAATTGCAGAAATTTCACTTATTTCATGGTAAAAAGGCAGAAATTTTCCTCATTTTGGGGCAAAAATGCAGAGATTCCAAGTATTTTGTGGTAAAATTGCAAAAATTCCCCTTATTTTGAGGTAAAAAGGCAGAAATTCCCCTTATTTGGGGGCAAAAAGCAGAAATTTCCCTTATTCTGGGACAAAATTGCAGAAATTTCACTTATTTCAGGGTTATAAGTCAGAAATTTTCCTTATTTGGGGCAAAAAAGACAGAAATTCCTTTTGTTTTGGGGGAAAAAGTCAGAAATTCCACTTATTTAGAAGCAAAAAAGCAGAAATTCCCCTTATTTTGGAGCAAAAATGAAGAAATTTCCTTTTTTTGTGGCAAAAGGTATGCATTCTTCTTATTTTCAGGCTAAAAAGCAGAAATTCCCCGTATTTTGGAGCAAAATTGCAGAAATTCCCCGAATTGTGGGACAAAAAGGCAGAAATTTGCTATATGTTGGGGCAAAAAGACAGAAATTCTTTTTATTTTGGGGCAAAACTCAGAAATTCCACTTATTTTGGGACAAAATTCCAGAAATTTCACTTATTTTGGGGAAAAATTGCAGAAATTTCACTTATTTTGGCAAAATTGCAGAAATTTCAATTATTTCAGAAAAAAAGCAGAAATTTTCTTATTTTGGTGCAAAAAGGCAGAAATTTCTTTTATTTTGGTACAAAATTGCAGAAATTTTTCTTATTTGGGGGCAAAAAGCAGAAATCCCCTATATTTTGGGGTAAAAATGCATAAATTCCTCTTATTTTGAGGTAAAAAGGCTGAAATTTCCCTTATTTTGAGGCAAAATTGCAGAAATTTCACTTATTTCAGGGTAATAAGTCAGAAATTTTTTTTACTTTTGGGCAAAAAACAGAAATTCCCTTTGTTTTGGGGGAAAAAGACAGAAATTCCACTTATTTAGAGGCAAAAAAGCAGAAATTCTTCTTTATTGGAGCAAAAATGAAGAAATTTATCTTTTTTTGTGGCAAAAGGTATACATTCCGCTTATTTTCGGGCTAAAAAGCAGAAATTCCCCGTATTTTGTATCAAAATTGCAGAAATTCCCCTTATTTTGGAGCAAAAATAAAGAAATTTCCCTTTTTTATGGTAAAAAGGTATGCATTCTTCTTATTTTCGGGCAAAAAGGCAGAAATTCCCCGTATTTTGGAGCAAAATTGCAGAAATTCCCCTAATTGTGGGGTAAAAAGGCAGAAATTCCCTATATGTTGGGGCAAAAAGACAGAAATTCTCCTTATTTTGGGGCAAAACTCAGAAATTCCACTTATTTTGGTGCAAAATTCCAGAAATTTCCCTTATTTTAGGGCAAAATTGCAGAAATTTCACTTATTTTGGGGCAAAATTGCAGAAATTTCATTTATTTCAGAAAAAAAAGCAGAATTTATTTATTTTGGTGCAAAAAGGCAGAAATTTCTTTTATTTTGGTACAAAATTGCAGAAATTTTTCTTATTTTGGGGCAAAAAGGCAGAAATCTCCCATATTTTGTGGCAAAAATGCAGAAATTTCTCTTATTTTGAGGTAAAAAGGCTGAAATTCCCCTTATTTGGGGGCAAAAAGGCAGAAATTTCCCTTATTTTGAGGCAAAATTGCAGAAATTTCACTTATTTCAGGGTAATAAGTCAGAAATTTTCCTTATTTTGGGGCAAAAAAACACAGAAATTCCCTTTGTTTTGGGGGAAAAAGACAGAAATTCCACTTTTTTAGAGGCAAAAAAGCAGAAATTCCTTTTATTTTGGAGTAAAAATGAAGAAATTTCCCTTTTTTGTGGCAAAATGTATACATTCCACTTATTTTTGGGCTAAAAAGCAGAAATTACCCGTATTTTGGAGCAAAATTGCAGAAATTCCCCTAATTGTGGGGCAAAAGGCAGAAATTCCCTATATGTTGGGGAAAAAGACAGAAATTCTCCTTATTTTGGGGCAAAACTCAGAAATTCCACTTATTTTGCGGCAAAATTCCAGAAATTTCCCTTATTTTGGGGCAAAATTGCAGAAATTTCACTTATTTTGGGGAAAAATTGCAGAAATTTCACTTATTTCATTGTAATAAGTCAGAAATTTTCGTTATTTTGGGGCAAAAGAGACAGAAATTCCCTTTGTTTTGGGGGAAAAAGACAGAAATTCCACTTTTTTAGAGGCAAAAAAGCAGAAATTCCTATTATTTTGGAGTAAAAATGAAGTAATTTCCCTTTTTTGTGGCCAAAGGTATACATTCCACTTATTTTTGGGCTAAAAAGCAGAAATTACCCGTATTTTGGAGCAAGATTGCAGAAATTCCCCTAATTGTGGGGCAAAAAGGCAGAAATTCTCTATATGTTAAGGCAAAAAGACAGAAATTCTCCTTATTTTGGGGCAAAACTCAGAAATTCCACTTATTTTGGGGCAAAATTCCAGAAATTTCTCTTATTTTGGGGCAAAATTGCAGAAATTTCACTTATTTGGGGCAAAATTGCAGAAATTTCACTTATTTCATAGTAAAAAGGCAGAAATTTTCCTTATTTTGGGGCTAAAATGCAGAAATTCCAAATATTTTGTAGCAAAAATGCAGAAATTCCCCTTATATTGAGGTAAAAAGGCAGAAATTCCCCTTATTTGGGGGCAAAAAACAGAAATTTCCCTTATTTTGGGGCAAAATTGCAGAAAGTTCACTTATTTTTGGGCAAAATTGCAGAAATTTCATTTATTTCAGACAAAAATTCAGAAATTTTCCTATTTTGGTTCAAAAAGGCAGAAATTTCTATTTTGGTACAAAATTGCAGAAATTTTTTTTATTTTGGGGCAAAAGGGCAGAAATCTCCCATATTTTTGGGCAAAAATGCAGAAATTCTGCTTATTTTGAGGTAAAAAGGTAGAAATTTCCCTTATTTGGGGGCAAAATGCAGAAATTTCCATTATTTTGATGCAAAATTGCAGGAATTTCACTTATTTCAGTGTAATAAGTCAGAAATTTTCATTATTTTGGGGCAAAAAAGACAGAAATTCCCTTTGTTTTGGGGGAAAAAAACAGAAATTCCACTTTTTTAGCGGTAAAAAAGTAGAAATTCATTTTATTTTGGAGTAAAAATGAAGAAATTTCTTTTTTTTTTTTGGCAAAAGGTATACATTCCCCTTATTTTCAGGCTAAAAAGAAGAAATTCCCCGTATTTTGGAGCAAAATTGCAGAAATTCCCCTAATTGTGGGGCAAAAAGGCAGAAATTTCCTTTATGTTAGGGCAAAAAGACAGAAATTCTCCTTATTTTGGGGCAAAATTCAGAAATTCCACTTATTTTGGGGCAAAATTCAAGAAATTTCCGTTATTTTGGGGCAAAATTGCAGAAATTTTACTTATTTTGGGGCAAAATTGCCGAAATTTCACTTATTTCAAGGTAATAAGTCAGAAATTTTCCTTATTTTGGCGCCAAAAGGACAGAAATTCTTTTTGTTTTGGGGGAAAAAGACAGAAATTTCACTTATTTAGAGGCAAAAAAGCAGAAATTCCCCTTATTTTGGAGCAAAATGAAGAAATTTCCTTTTTTTATGTCAAAAAGGTATGCATTCTTCTTATTTTCGGGCAAAATGGCAGAAATTCCCCGTATTTTGGAGAAAATTGCAGAAATTCCCTTAATTGTGGAACAAAAAGGCAGAAATTTCCTATATGTTGGGGCAAAAAGACAGAAATTCTGCTTATTTTGGGGCAAAACTCAGAAATTCCACTTATTTTCGGGCAAAATTCCAGAAATTTCCCTTATTTTCGGGCAAAATTGCAGAAATTTCACTTATTTTGGGGCAAAATTGCAGACATTTCACTTATTTCAGAAAAAAAAGCAGAAATTTTCTTGTTTTGGTGCAAAAAGGCAGAAATTTCTTTTATTTTGGTACACAATTGCAGAAATTTTTCTTATTTTGGGGCAAAAAGGCAGATATCTCCCATATTTTGGGGCAAAAATGCAGAAATTCCTCTTATTTTGAGGTAAAAAGGCTGAAATTCCCCTTATGTGGGGGTAAAAAGGCAGAAATTTCCCTTATTTTGGGGCAAAATTGCAGAAATTTCACTTATTTCAGGGTAATAAGTCAGAAATTTTCCTTATTTTGGGGCAATAAAGACAGAAATTTCTTTTGTTTTGAGGGATAAAGACAGAAATTCCACTTATTTAGAGGCAAAAAAGCAGAAATTCCCCTTATTTTGGAGCAAAACTGAAGAAATTTCACTTTTTTATGGCAAAAAGGTATGCATTCTTTTTATTTTCGGGCAAAAAGGCAGAAATTCCCCGTATTATAGGCAAAATTGCAGAAATTCTTCTAATTGTGGGGCAAAAATTGAGAAATTCTCTATATGTTGGGGCAAAAAGACAGAAATTCTCCTTATTTTGGGGCAAAACTCAGAAATTCCACTTATTTTGGGGCAAAATTCCAGCAATTTCCCTTATTTTGGGGCAAAATTGCAGAAATTTCACTTATTTTGGGGCAAAATTGCAGAAATTTAACTTATTTCAGAAAAAAATTCAGAAATTTTTATATTTTGGTGCAAAAAGGCAGAAATTTCTTTTATTTTGGTACAAAATTGCAGAAATTTTTCTTATTTTGAAGCAAAAAGGCAGAAATCCCCATATTTTGGGGCAAAAATGCAGAAATTCCTATTATTTTGAGGTAAAAAGGCTGAAATTTCCCTTATTTGGGGGCAAAAGGGCAGAAATTTCCCTTATTTTGAGGCAAAATTGCAGAAATTTCACTTATTTCAGTGTAATGAGTCAGAAATTTTCCTTATTTTGGGGCAAAAAAGACAGAAATTCCCTTTGTTTTGGGGGAAAAAGACAGAAATTCCACTTTTTTAGAGGCAAAAAAGCAGAAATTCCTTTTACTTTGGAGTAAAAATGAACAAATTTCCCTTTTTTTGAGTCAAAAGGTATACGTTCCACTTATTTTTGGGCTAAAAAGCAGAAATTACCCGTATTTTGGAGCAAAATTGCAGAAATTTCCCTAATTGTGGGGCAAAAAGGCAGAAATTCCCTATATGTTGGGGCAAAAAGACAGAAATTCTCCTTATTTTGGGGCAAAACTCAGAAATTCCACTTATTTTGGGGGCAAAATTCCAGAAATTTCCCTTATTTTGGGGCAAAATTGCAGAAATTTCACTTATTTTGTGGCAAAATTGCAGAAATTTCACTTATTTCATGGTAAAAAGGCAGAAATTATCCTTATTTTGGGGGCAAAAATGCAGAAATTCCAAATATTTTGTGGCAAAAATGCAGAAATTCCCCTTATTTTGAGGTAAAAAGGCTGAAATTCCCCTTATTTGGGGGCAAAAAAGAAGAATTTCTTATTTTGGGGCAAAATTGCAGAAATTTTACTTATTTCAGAGTAATAAGTCAGAAATTTTCCTTATTTTGCGGCAAAAAAAAACAGAAATTCCACTTATTTAGAGGCAAAAAAGCAGAAATTCCGCTTATTTTGGAGCAAAAATTAAGAAATTTTCCTTTTTTATGGCAAAAAGGTATGCATTCTTCTTGTTTTCGGTCAAAAAGGCAGAAAATCCCCGTTTTTTGGAGCAAAATTGCAGAAATTCCCCTAATTTTGGGGCAAAAAGGCAGAAATTCCCTATATGTTGGGGCAATAAGACAGAAATTCTCCTTATTTTGGGGCAAAATTCAGAAATTCCATTTCTTTTGGTGCAAAATTCCCAAAATTTCCCTTATTTTGGGGCAAAATTGCAGAAATTTTACTTATTTAGGGGCAAAATTGCAGAAATTTCACTTTTTTCAGGGAAAAAAGGCTGAAATTTTCCATTTTTGGGAGCAAAAAGACAGAAATTCCTAATATTTTGTGGCAAAAATGCAGAAATTTCCCTTATTTTGAGGCAAAAAGGCTGAAATTCCCCTTATTTGGGGGCAAAAATGCAGAAATTTCTCTTATACTGGGGCAAAATTGCAGAAATTTCACTTATTTCAGAGTAATAAATCAGAAATTTTCCTTATTTTGGGGCAAAAAATACAGAAATTCCATTTGTATGGGGGAAAAAGACAGAAATTCCATTTATTTAGAGTCAAAAAAGCAGAAATTCCCCTTATTTTGGGGCAAAATTGCAGAAATTTCCTTTACATTGGGGCAAAATTGCAGAAATTCCCCTTATTTTGGGGCAAAATTGCAGAAATTTCACTTATTTCAGAGAAAAAGCACAGAAATTTCTCTTATTTTGGGGAAAAATGCAGAAATTTCTTTTATTTTGGTACAAAATTGCAGAAATTTTCTTTATTTTGGGGAAAATGCTGAAATTCCCCTTATTTTGAGGCAAAAAGGCAGAAATTCCCTTTCTTTTGTGGCAAAAAGGCAGAAATTCCTCTTATTTTGCGGCAAAAATGAAGAAATTTCCCTTTTTTGTGGCAAAAGGTATACATTCCCCTTATTTTCGGGCAAAAAAGCAGAAATTCCCCGTATTTTGGAGCACAATTGCAGAAAATCCCCAAATTGTGGGGCAAATAGGCAGAAATTCCCTATATGTTGGGGCAAAAAGACAAAAATTCTCCTTATTTTGGGACAAAACTCAGAATTTCCACTTATTTTGGGGCAAAATTCCAGAAATTTCCCTTATTTTGGGGCAAAATTGCAGAAATTTCACTTATTTTGGGGCAAAATTGCAGAAATTTCACTTATTTCAGGTAAAAATGGCAGAAATTTTTCTTATTTTGGGGCAAAATGGCAGAAATTCCTAATATTTTGTGGCAAAAATGCAGAAATTCCCCTTATTTTGAGGTAAAAAGGCTGAAATTCCCCTTATTTGGGTGCAAAAAGGCAGAAATTTTTCTTATTTTGGGGCAAAATTGCAGACATTTCACTTATTTCAGGGTAATAAGTCAGAAATTTTCCTTATTTTGGGGCAAAAAAGACAGAAATTCCCCTAATTGTGGGGCAAAAAGGCAGAAATTCCCTATATGTTGGGGCAAAAAGACAGAAATTCTCCTTATTTTGGGGCAAAACTCAAAAATTCCACTTATTTTGGGGCAAAATTGCAGGAATTTACCTTATTTTGGGGCAAAATTGCAGAAATTTTCCTTATTTGGGGCAAAATTGCAGAAATTTCACTTATTTTCAGGTAAAAAGACTGAAATATCCTTTATTTTGGGGCAAAAAGGAAGAAATTCCCCTTATTTTGGGGCAAAATTGCAGAAATTTTTCTTATTTTGGGGCAAAAAGGCTGAAATTCTTCTTATTTTGAGGTAAAATGCTGAAATTCCCCATATTTTGGGGCAAAAGGCAAAAATTCTTCTTATTTTGGGGCAAAAAGGCACAAATTTCCCTTATTTTCGGGCAAAATTGCAGAAATTTCATTTATTTCAGGGCAAAAATTCAGAAATTCCTTTTATTTTGGGGCAAAGAGCAGGAATTTCTTTTATTATGGTACAAAATTGAAGAAATTTTTCTTATTTTGAAACAAAAAGGCAGAAAATTCCCCTTATTTTGAGGCAAAAGGCAGAAACTATTCTTATTTTGTGGTAAAATGCAGAAATTCCCTTTATTTTGGGGCTAGAAAGCAGAAATTCCCCGTATTTTGAAGCAAAATTGCAGAAATTCTCATAATTTTCGGGCAAAAGGCAAAAATTCTTTTTATTTTGGGGCAAAAAGACAGAAAATCTCCTTTTTTGGGAGCAAACAGTCAGAAATTTTCCTTATTTTGGGGCAAAATTGCAGAAATTTCCTTTACATTGGGGCAAAATTGCAGAAATTTCCATATTTTGGGGCAAAATTGCAGAAATTTCACTTATTTCAGGGAAAAAAGGCGAAAATTTTTTTGGGGGGGCAAAAAGGCAGAAATTTTTTTTATTTTGGTACAAAATTGCAGAAATTTTTCTTATTTTGGGGCAAAAAGTCAGAAATTCCTCATATTTTGGGGCAAAAAGGCAGAAATTCCCCTTATTTTGAGATAAAAAGGCTGTAATTCCCCTTATTTTGGGGCAAAAAGACAGAAATTTCATTTATTTTGGGGAAAAGGCAGAAATTGCACTTATTTTGAGTCAAAAAGTTGGAAAATCCCCTTATTTTGGGGCAAAAATGAAGAAACTTGCTTTTTTTATGGCAAAAAGGTATACATTCCCTTTACTTTTGGGCAAAATGGCACAAATTCCCCGTATTTTGGAGCAACATTGCAGAAATTCCCCTAATTTTTGGGCAAAAAGGCAGAAATTCCCTATATGTTGGGGCAAAAAGACAGAAATTCTCATTATTTTGGGGCAAAACTCAGAAATTCCACTTATTTTGGCGCAAAATTCCAGAAATTTCCCTTATTTTGAGGCAAAATTGAAGAAATTTCACTTATTTTGGGGCAAAATTGCAAAAACTTCACTTATGTCAGAAAAAAAAGCAGAAATTTTCTTATTTTGGTGCAAAAAGGCAGAAATTCCTAATATTTTGGGGCAAAAATGCAGAAATTCCTCTTATTTTTAGGTAAAAAGGCTGAAATTCCCCTTATTTGGGGGCAAAAAGGCAGAAATTTCCCTTATTTTGAGGCAAAATTGCAGAAATTTCACTTATTTCAGAGAACAAAAGCAGAAATTTTCTTATTTTGGGGCAAAAAGGCAGAAATTTCTTTTATTTTGGTACAAAATTGCAGAAATGTTTCTTATTTTGGGGCAAAAAGGCAGAAATCTCCCATATTTTGGGGCAAAAAAGCAGAAATTTCCTTTATTTTGAGGTAAAAACGCTGAAATTCCCCTTATTTGGGGGCAAAAAGGCAGAAATTTCCCTTATTTTGAGGCAAAATTGCAGAAATTTCACTTATTTCAGAATAATAAGTCAGAAATTTTCCTTATTTTGGGGCAAAAAACAGAAATTCTCTTTGTTTTAAAGGAAAAAGACTGATATTCCACTTATTTAGAGGCTAAAAAGCAGAAATTCTTATTATTTTGAGGCAAAAATGAAGAAATTTTCCTTTTTTTGTGGAAAAAGGTATACATTCCTCTAATTTTCGGGCTAAAAAGCAGAAATTCCCCGTATTTTGGAGCAAAATTGCAGAAATTCCCCTAATTGTGGGGCAAAAAGGCAGAAATTCTCTATATGTTGGAGCAAAAAGACAGAAATTCCACTTATTTTGGGGCAAAATTCCAGAAATTTCCCTTATTTTGGGGCAAAATTGCAGAAATTTCACTTATTTTGGGGCGAAATTGCAGAAATTTCACTTTTTTCATGGAAAAAAAGGCAGAAATTTTCCTTATTTTGGGGCAAAAAGGCAGAAATTCCTAATATTTTGTGGCAAAAATTCAGAAATTCCTCTTATTTTGAGGTAAAAATGCTGAAATTCCCCTTATTTGGGGGCAAAAAGGCATAAATTTCCCTTATTTTGGGGCAAAATTGCAGAAATTTCACTTATTTCAGAGAAAAAAACAAAAATCTTTCTTATTTTAGGCAAAATGCAGAAATTCCCATTATTTTGGGGCAAAAAGGCAGAAATTCACCTTATTTTGGGGTAAAATTGAAGACATGTCACATATTTCAGGGCATAAAGGCAGAAATTGCCCTTATTTGGGGGCAAAAAGGCAGAAATTCCCCTTATTTTGGGATAAAATTGCAGAAATTACCCTTGTTTGGGGGCAAAAAGGCAGAAAATCCCCTTAATTTCGGGCAAAAAGGTAGAAATTCCCTGTATTTTGGAGCAAAATTGCAGAAATTCTCCTAATATTGGGGCAAAAATGCAGAAATTCCCTTTATTTGGGGCAAATTGGCAGAAGTTCCCCTTATTTTCAGGAAAAGAGGCAGAAATTCCCATTATTTTGAAGCAAAATTGCAGAAACTCCCCTAATTTTGGGGCAAAAAGGCAGAAATTCCCTTTATTTTGGGGCAAAAATACAGAAATTCTCCTTATATCTGGGCAAAAATCAGAAATTTCCCTTATTTTGGAGCAAAATTTTAGAAATTTCTTTTATTTTGGTACAGAATTGGAGAAATTTTTCTTATTCTGTGGCAAAAAGGCAGAAATTGCTTTTATTTTGGTGCAAAATTGCAGAAATTTTTCTTATTTTGGGGCAAAAAGGCATAAATTTCCCATATTTTGGGGCAAAAATGTAGAAATTTTCTTTATTTTGAGGTAAAAAGGCTGAAATTTCCCTTATTTGGGGGCAAAAAGGCAGAAATTTCTCTTATTTTGGGGCAAAATTGCAGAAATTTCACTTATTTCAGAAAAAAAGGAAAAATTTTCTTATTTGGGGGCAAAAAGGCAGAAATTTCTTTTATTTTGGTGCAAAATTACAGAAATTTTCTTTATTTTGGGGCAAAAAAGACAGAAATTCCCTTTGTTTTGGGGGAAAAAGACAGAAATTCCACTTATTTAGAGGCAAAAAAGCAGAAATTCCACTTATTTTGGAGTAAAAATTAAGAGATTTCCCTTTTTTATGGCAAAAAGGTATGCATTCTTTTTATTTTCGGACAAAAAGGCAGAAATTCCCCGTATTTTGGAGCAAAATTGCAGAAATTTCACTTATTTCAGAATAAAAATGAGAAATTTTCTTATTTTGGGGCAAAAGGCAGAAATTCCCCTTATTTTATTGCAAAATTGCAGAAATTGCCTTTATTTGGGGACAAAAAACAGAAATTCCCTTTATTTTGGGGCAAAATTGCAGAAAATTTTTTTATTATGGGAAAAAATTGAAGATATTTCTTTTATTTTAAGGCAAAATTGCAGAAATTTCACTTATTTCAGAGAAAAAAACAAAAATCTTTCTTATTTTTGGCAAAATGCAGAAATTCCCATTATTTTGGGGCAAAAAGGCAGAAATTCACCTTATTTTGGGGTAAAATTGAAGACATGTCACATATTTCAGGGCATAAAGGCAGAAATTGCCCTTATTTGGGGGCACAAAGGCAGAAATTCCCCTTATTTTGGGATAAAATTGCAGAAATTACCCTTGTTTGGGGGCAAAAAGGCAGAAAATCCCCTTAATTTCGGGCAAAAAGGCAGAAATTCCCTGTATTTTGGAGCAAAATTGCAGAAATTCTCCTAATATTGGGGCAAAAATGCAGAAATTCCCTTTATTTGGGGCAAATTGGCAGAAGTTCCCCTTATTTTCAGGAAAAGAGGCAGAAATTCCCATTATTTTGAAGCAAAATTGCAGAAACTCCCCTAATTTTGGGACAAAAAGGCAGAAATTCCCTTTATTTTGGGGCAAAAATACAGAAATTCTCCTTATATCTGGGCAAAAATCAGAAATTTCCCTTATTTTGGAGCAAAATTTTAGAAATTTCTTTTATTTTGGTACAGAATTGGAGAAATTTTTCTTATTCTGTGGCAAAAAGGCAGAAATTTCTTTTATTTTGGTGCAAAATTGCAGAAATTTTTCTTATTTTGGGGCAAAAAGGCATAAATTTCCCATATTTTGGGGCAAAAATGTAGAAATTTCCTTTATTTTGAGGTAAAAAGGCTGAAATTTCCCTTATTAGGGGGCAAAAAGGCAGAAATTTCTCTTATTTTGGGGCAAAATTGCAGAAATTTCACTTATTTCAGAAAAAAAGGAAAAATTTTCTTATTTGTGGGCAAAAAGGCAGAAATTTCTTTTATTTTGGTGCAAAATTACAGAAATTTTCTTTATTTTGGGGCAAAAAAGACAGAAATTCCCTTTGTTTTGGGGGAAAAAGACAGAAATTCCACTTATTTAGAGGCAAAAAAGCAGAAATTCCCCTTATTTTGGAGCAAAAATGAAGAAATTTCCTTTTTCATGGCAAAAAGGTATGCATTCTTCTTATTTTCGGGCAAAAAGGCAGAAATTCCCTATATGTTGGGGCAAAAAGACAGAAATTCTCCTTATTTTGGGGCAAAACTCAGATATTCCACATATTTTGGGGCAAAATTCCATAAATTTCCCTTATTTTGCGGCAAAATTGCAGAAATATCACTTATTTTAAGGCAAAATTGGAGAAATTTCACTTATTTCAGAAGAAAAAAGCAGAAATTTTCTTGTTTTGGGGCAAAAAGGGAGAAATTTCTTTTATTTTTGTACAAAATTGCAGAAAATTTTCTTATTTTGGGGCAAGAAGGTAGAAATTTCCTATATTTTGGGGCAAAAATTCAGAAATTCCCCTTATTTTTAGGTAAAAAGGCTGAAATTCTCTTTATTTGGGAGCAAAAAGGCAGAAATTGCCCTGATTTTGTGGCAAAATTCCAGAAATTTCACTTATTTTAGGGTAATAAGTCAGAAATTTTTTATTTTGGGGCAAAAAGGCAGAAATTTCTTATATTTTGGTACAAAATTACAGAAATTTTTCTTATTTTGGGGCAAAAAAGAAGAAATTTCCCTTATTTTGGGGCAAAATTGCAGAAATTTCACTTATTTTGATGTAAAAAGGCTGAAATTCCCCTTATTTTGGGGCAAAATGGCAGAAGTTTTCCTTATTTTGGGGCAAATTGCAGAAATTTCACTTATTTCAAGGTAATAAGTCAGAAATTTTCCTTATTTTGGGGCAAAAAAACAGAAATTCCTTGTTTTGGGGGAAAAAGACAGAAATTCCACTTATTTAGAGGCAAAAAAGCAGAAATTCCCCATATTTTGGAGCAAAATTGCAGAAATTCCCCTAATTGTGGGGCAAAAAGGCACAAATTCCCTATATGTTGGGGCAAAAAGACAGAAATTCTCCTCATTTGGGGGCAAAATTCAGAAATTCCATTTATTTTGTGGCAAAATTCCCAAAATTCCCCTTATTTTGGGGCAAAATTGCAGAAATTTCAATTATTTTGGGGCAAAATTGCAGAAATTTCACTTTTTTCAGGGAAAAAAGGCCGAAATTTTCCGTTTTTAGGGGCAAAAATGCAGAAATTCCTAATATTTTGAGGCAAAAATGCAGAAATTCCTCTTATTTTGAAGTAAAAAGGTTGAAATTCCCCTTATTTGGGGGCAAAAATGCAGAAATTTCTCTAATACTGGGGCAAAATTGCAGAAATTTATTTATTTCAGGGTAATAATTCAGAAATTTTCCTTATTTTGGGGCAAAAAATACAGAAATTCCATTTGTATGAGGGGAAAAAGACAGAAATTCCATTTATTTAGAGGCAAAAAAGCAGAAATTCCCCTTATTTTGGAGCAAAATTGCAGAAATTTCCCTTTTTATAGCCAAAAGGTATGCATTCTTCTTATTTTCAGGCAAAAAGGCAGAAATTCCCCGTATTTTGGAGTAAAATTGCAGAAATTCCCTTAATTGTAGGGCAAAAAGACAGAAATTCTCCTTATTTTGGGGCAAAACTCAGAAATTCCACTTATTTTGGAACAAAATTTCAGAAATTTCCCTTATTTTTGGCCAAAATTGCAGAAATTTCACCTATTTTGGGGCAAAATTGCAGAAATTTCACTTATTTCAGGGAAAAAAAGCAGAAATTTTCTTATTTTGGGGCAAAAAGGCAGAAATTTCCCATATTTTGAGGCAAAAATGCAGAAATTCCCCTTATTTTGAGGTAAAAAGGCTGAAATTCCCCTTATTTGGGGGCAAAAAGGCAGAAATTTCCCATATTTTGGGGCAAAATTGCAGAAATTTTACTTATTTCAGGGTAATAAGTCAGAAATTTTCCTTATTTTGGGGCAAAAAAGACAGAAATTTCCTTTGTTTTGGGGGATAAAGACAGAAATACCACTTATTTAGAGGCAAAAAAGCAGAAATTCCCCTTATTTTGGAGCAAAACTGAAGAAATTTCTATTTTTTATGGCAAAAGGGTATGCATTCTTCTTATTTTCGGGCAAAAAGGCAGAAATTCCCCGTATTTTCGAGCAAAATTGCAAAAATTCCCCTAATTTTAGGGCAAAAAGGCAGAAATTCCCTATATGTTGGGACAAAAAGACAGAAATTCTCCTTATTTTGGGGCAAAACTCAGAAATTCCACTTATTTTGGGGCAAAATTCTAGAAATTTTTCTTATTTTAAAGCAAAATTGCAGAAATTTCACTTATTTTGGGGTAAAATTGCAGAAATTTCACTTATTTCAGGGGAAAAAGGCAGAAATTTTTCTTATTTTGGGGCAAAAAGGAAAAATTTCCTAATATTTTGTGGCAAAAATGCCGAAATTCCCCTTATTTTGAGGTAAAAAAGCTGAAATTTCCCTTATTTGGGGGCAAAAAGGCAGAAATTTTCCTTATTTTGGGGCAAAATTGCAGAAATTTCACTTATTTCAGGGTAATAAGTCAGAAATTTTCCTTATTTTGGGGCCAAAAGGACAGAAATTCCCTTTGTTTTGGGGGAAAAAGACAGAAATTCCACTTATTTAGAGGCAAAAAGCAGAAATTCCTTTTATTTTGGAGCAAAAATGAAGAAATTTCCCTTTTTTATGGCAAAAAGGTATGCATTTTTCTTATTTTCGGGCAAAAAGGCAGAAATTCCCCGTATTTTGAAGCAAAATTGCAGAAATTCCCCTAATTGTGGGGCAAAAAGACAGAAATTCTACTTATTTTGGGGTAAAACTCAGAAATTCCACTTATTTTGGGGGCAAAATTCCAGAAATTTCCCTTATTTTGGGGCAAAATTGCAGAAATTTTACTTATTTTGGGGCAAAATTGCAGAAATTTCACTTATTTCAGAAAAATAAGCAGAATTTATTTATTTTGGTACAAAAAGGCAGAAATTTCTTTTATTTTGGTACAAATGGCAGAAATTTTTCTTATTTTGGGGCAAAAAGGCAGAAATCTTCATATTTTGGGGCAAAAATGCAGAAATTCCTCTTATTTTGAGTTAAAAAGGCTGAAATTTCCCTTATTTGGGGGCAAAAAGGAAGAAATTTCCCTTATTTTGGGGCAAAATTGCAGAAATTTCACTTATTTCAGGGTAATAAGTCAGAAATTTTCTTTATTTTGGGGCAAAAATGACAGAAATTCCCTTTGTGTTGGGAGAAAAAGACAGAAATTCCACTTTTTTAGAGGCAAAAAAGCAGAAATTCCTTTTATTTTGGAGTAAAAATGAAGAAATTTCCCTTTTTTGTGGCAAAAGGTATGCATTCCACTTATTTTTGGGCTAAAAAACAGAAATTACCCGTATTTTGGAGCAATATTGCAGAAATTCCCCTAATTGTGGGGCAAAGAGGCAGAAATTCCCTATATGTTAGGGCAAAAAGACAGAAATTCTCCTTATTTTGGGGCAAAACTCAGAAATTCTACTTATTTTGGGGCAAAATTCCAGAAATTTCACTTATTTTGGGGCAAAATTGCAGAAATTTCACTTATTTTGTGGCAAAATTGCAGAAATTTCACTTATTTCAGGGTAATAAGTCAGAAATTTTCCTTATTTTGGGGCCAAAAAGACAGAAATTCCCTTTGTTTTGGGGGGGGAAAGACAGAAATTCCACTTATTTAGAGGCAAAAAAGCAGAAATTCCTCTTATTTTGGAGCAAAATTACAGAAATTCCCCTAATTGTGGGGCAAGAAGGGAGAAATTCCCTATATGTTGGGGCAAAAAGAAACAAATTCTCCTTATTTTGGGTCAAAACTCAGAAATTCTACTGATATTGGGGCAAAATTCCAGAAATTTCCCTTATTTTGGGGCAAAATTGCAGAAATTTCACTTATTTTTGGGCAAAATTGCAGAAGTTTCACTTATTTCAGAAAAAAAAGCAGAAATTTTCTTATTTTGGTGCAAAAAGGCGGAAATTTCTTTTATTTTGGTACAAAATTGCAGAAATTTTTCTTATTTTGGGGCAAAAAGGCAGAAATCTCCCATATTTTGGGGCAAAAATGCAGAAATTTCTCTTATTTTGAGGTAAAAAGGCTGAAATTCCCCTTATTTGGGGACAAAAAAGCAGAAATTTCCCTTATTTTGGGGCAAAATTGCAGAAATTTTACTTATTTCAGGGTAATAAGTCAGAAATTTTCCTTATTTTGGGGCAAAAAAGACAGAAATTCCCTTTGTTTTGGGGGAAAAAGACAGAAATTCCACTTATTTAGAGGCAAAAAAGCAGAAATTCCCCTTATTTTGTAGCAAAACTGAAGAAATTTCTAATTTTTATGGCAAAAAGGTATGCATTCTTCTTATTTTCGGGCAAAAAGGCAGAAATTCCCCGTATTTTGGAGCAAAATTGCAGAAATTCCCCTAATTGTGGGGCAAAAAGGCAGAAATTCCCTATATGTTGGGGCAAAAAGACAGAAATTCTCCTTATTTTGGGGAAAAACTCAGAAATTCCACTTATTTTGGTGCAAAATTCCAGAAATTTCCCTTATTTTAGGGCAAAATTGCAGAAATTTCACTTATTTTGTGGCAAAATTGCAGAAATTTAACTTATTTCAGAAAAAAATTAAGAAATTTTTCTATTTTGGTGCAAAAAGGCAGAAATTTCTTTTATTTTGGTACAAAATTGCAGAAATTTTTCTTATTTTGGGGCAAAAAGACAGAAATCCCCCATATTTTGAGGCAAAAATGCAGAAATTCCTCTTATTTTGAGGTAATAAGGCTGAAATTTCCCTTATTTGGGGGCAAAAAGGCAGAAATTTCCCTTATTTTGAGGCAAAATTGCAGAAATTTCACTTATTTCAGGGTAATAAGTCAGAAATTTTCTTTATTTTGGGGCAAAAAAGACAGAAATTCCCTTTTTTTGGGAGAAAAAGACAGAAATTCCACTTTTTTAGAGGCAAAAAAGCAGAAATTCCTTTTATTTTGGAGTAAAAATGAAGAAATTTCCCTTTTTTGTGGCAAAAGGTATGCATTCCACTTATTTTTGGGCTAAAAACAGAAATTACCCGTATTTTGGAGCAATATTGCAGAAATTCCCCTAATTGTGGGGCAAAGAGGCAGAAATTCCCTATATGTTAGGGCAAAAAGACAGAAATTCTCCTTATTTTGGGGCAAAACTCAGAAATTCTACTTATTTTGGGGCAAAATTCCAGAAATTTCCCTTATTTTGGGGCAAAATTGCAAATTTCACTTATTTTGGGGCAAAATTGCAGAAATTTCACTTATTTCAGGATAATAAGTCAGAAATTTTCCTTATTTTGGGGCCAAAAAGACAGAAATTCCCTTTGTTTTGGGGGGGAAAAGACAGAAATTCCACTTATTTAGAGGCAAAAAAGCAGAAATTCCTCTTATTTTGGAGCAAAACTGAAGAAATTTCTATTTTTTATGGCAAAAGGGTATGCATTCTTCTTATTTTCGGGCAAAAAGGCAGAAATTCCCCGTATTTTGGAGCAAAATTGCAGAAATTCCCCTAATTGTGGGGCAAAAAGGCAGAAATTCCCTATATGTTGGGGCAAAAAGACAGAAATTCTCCTTATTTTGGGGCAAAACTCAGAAATTCCACTTATTTTGGTGCAAAATTCCAGAAATTTCCCTTATTTTAGGGCAAAATTGCAGAAATTTCACTTATTTTGTGGCAAAATTGCAGAAATTTAACTTATTTCAGAAAAAAATTAAGAAATTTTTCTATTTTGGTGCAAAAAGACAGAAATTCTCCTTATTTTGGGGCAAAACTCAGAAATTCTACTTAATTTGGGGCAAAATTCCAGAAATTTCACTTATTTTGGGGCAAAATTGCAGAAATTTCACTTATTTTGTGGCAAAATTGCAGAAATTTCACTTATTTCAGGGTAATAAGTCAGAAATTTTCCTTATTTTGGGGCCAAAAAGACAGAAATTCCCTTTGTTTTGAGGGGGGAAAGACAGAAATTCCACTTATTTAGAGGCAAAAAAGCAGAAATTCCTCTTATTTTGGAGCAAAATTACAGAAATTCCCCTAATTGTGGGGCAAGAAGGGAGAAATTCCCTATATGTTGGGGCAAAAAGAAACAAATTCTCCTTATTTTGGGTCAAAACTCAGAAATTCTACTGATATTGGGGCAAAATTCCAGAAATTTCCCTTATTTTGGGGCAAAATTGCAGAAATTTCACTTATTTTTGGGCAAAATTGCAGAAGTTTCACTTATTTCAGAAAAAAAAGCAGAAATTTTCTTATTTTGGTGCAAAAAGGCGGAAATTTCTTTTATTTTGGTACAAAATTGCAGAAATTTTTCTTATTTTGGGGCAAAAAGGCAGAAATCTCCCATATTTTGGGGCAAAAATGCAGAAATTTCTCTTATTTTGAGGTAAAAAGGCTGAAATTCCCCTTATTTGGGGACAAAAAAGCAGAAATTTCCCTTATTTTGGGGCAAAATTGCAGAAATTTTACTTATTTCAGGGTAATAAGTCAGAAATTTTCCTTATTTTGGGGCAAAAAAGACAGAAATTCCCTTTGTTTTGGGGGAAAAAGACAGAAATTCCACTTATTTAGAGGCAAAAAAGCAGAAATTCCCCTTATTTTGTAGCAAAACTGAAGAAATTTCTAATTTTTATGGCAAAAAGGTATGCATTCTTCTTATTTTCGGGCAAAAAGGCAGAAATTCCCCGTATTTTGGAGCAAAATTGCAGAAATTCCCCTAATTGTGGGGCAAAAAGGCAGAAATTCCCTATATGTTGGGGCAAAAAGACAGAAATTCTCCTTATTTTGGGGCAAAACTCAGAAATTCCACTTTTTTGGTGCAAAATTCCAGAAATTTCCCTTATTTTAGGGCAAAATTGCAGAAATTTCACTTATTTTGGGGCAAAATTGCAGAAATTTAACTTATTTCAGAAAAAAATTCAGAAATTTTTCTATTTTGGTGCAAAAAGGCAGAAATTTCTTTTATTTTGGTACAAAATTGCAGAAATTTTTCTTATTTTGGGGCAAAAAGTCAGAAATCTCCCATATTTAGGGGAAAAATTCAGAAATTCCTCTTATTTTGAGGTAAAAATGCTGAAATTTCCCTTATTTGGGGGCAAAAAGGCAGAAATTTCCCTTATTTTGAGGCAAAATTGCAGAAATTTCACTTATTTCAGGGTAATAAGTCAAAAATTTTCTCTATTTTGGGGCAAAAAAGACAGAAATTCCCTTTGTTTTGGGAGAAAAATACAGATATTTCACTTTTTTAGAGGCAAAAAAGCAGAAATTCCTTTAATTTTGGAGTAAAAATGAAGAAATTTCCCTTTTTTGTGGCAAAAGGTATGCATTCCACTTATTTTTGGGCTAAATAGCAGAAATTACCCGTATTTTAGAGCAAAATTGCAGAAATTCCCCTAATTGTAAGGCAAAATGGCAGAAATTCCCTATATGTTAGGGCAAAAAGACAGAAATTCTCTTTATTTTTGGGGTAAAACTCAGAAATTCCATTTATTTTGGGGCAAAATTGCAGAAATTTCACTTATTTCAGAAAAATAAGCAGAATTTATTTATTTTGGTACAAAAAGGCAGAAATTTCTTTTATTTTGGTACAAATGGCAGAAATTTTTCTTATTTTGGGGCAAAAAGGCAGAAATCTTCATATTTTGGGGCAAAAATGCAGAAATTCCTCTTATTTTGAGTTAAAAAGGCTGAAATTTCCCTTATTTGGGGGCAAAAAGGAAGAAATTTCCCTTATTTTGGGGCAAAATTGCAGAAATTTCACTTATTTCAGGGTAATAAGTCAGAAATTTTCTTTATTTTGGGGCAAAAATGACAGAAATTCCCTTTGTGTTGGGAGAAAAAGACAGAAATTCCACTTTTTTAGAGGCAAAAAAGCAGAAATTCCTTTTATTTTGGAGTAAAAATGAAGAAATTTCCCTTTTTTGTGGCAAAAGGTATGCATTCCACTTATTTTTGGGCTAAAAAACAGAAATTACCCGTATTTTGGAGCAATATTGCAGAAATTCCCCTAATTGTGGGGCAAAGAGGCAGAAATTCCCTATATGTTAGGGCAAAAAGACAGAAATTCTCCTTATTTTGGGGCAAAACTCAGAAATTCTACTTAATTTGGGGCAAAATTCCAGAAATTTCACTTATTTTGGGGCAAAATTGCAGAAATTTCACTTATTTTGTGGCAAAATTGCAGAAATTTCACTTATTTCAGGGTAATAAGTCAGAAATTTTCCTTATTTTGGGGCCAAAAAGACAGAAATTCCCCTTGTTTTGGGGGGGGAAAGACAGAAATTCCACTTATTTAGAGGCAAAAAAGCAGAAATTCCTCTTATTTTGGAGCAAAATTACAGAAATTCCCCTAATTGTGGGGCAAGAAGGGAGAAATTCCCTATATGTTGGGGCAAAAAGAAACAAATTCTCCTTATTTTGGGTCAAAACTCAGAAATTCTACTGATATTGGGGCAAAATTCCAGAAATTTCCCTTATTTTGGGGCAAAATTGCAGAAATTTCACTTATTTTTGGGCAAAATTGCAGAAGTTTCACTTATTTCAGAAAAAAAAGCAGAAATTTTCTTATTTTGGTGCAAAAAGGCGGAAATTTCTTTTATTTTGGTACAAAATTGCAGAAATTTTTCTTATTTTGGGGCAAAAAGGCAGAAATCTCCCATATTTTGGGGCAAAAATGCAGAAATTTCTCTTATTTTGAGGTAAAAAGGCTGAAATTCCCCTTATTTGGGGACAAAAAAGCAGAAATTTCCCTTATTTTGGGGCAAAATTGCAGAAATTTTACTTATTTCAGGGTAATAAGTCAGAAATTTTCCTTATTTTGGGGCAAAAAAGACAGAAATTCCCTTTGTTTTGGGGGAAAAAGACAGAAATTCCACTTATTTAGAGGCAAAAAAGCAGAAATTCCCCTTATTTTGTAGCAAAACTGAAGAAATTTCTAATTTTTATGGCAAAAAGGTATGCATTCTTCTTATTTTCGGGCAAAAAGGCAGAAATTCCCCGTATTTTGGAGCAAAATTGCAGAAATTCCCCTAATTGTGGGGCAAAAAGGCAGAAATTCCCTAGATGTTGGGGCAAAAAGACAGAAATTCTCCTTATTTTGGGGAAAAACTCAGAAATTCCACTTATTTTGGTGCAAAATTCCAGAAATTTCCCTTATTTTAGGGCAAAATTGCAGAAATTTCACTTATTTTGTGGCAAAAATGCAGAAATTTAACTTATTTCAGAAAAAAATTAAGAAATTTTTCTATTTTGGTGCAAAAAGGCAGAAATTTCTTTTATTTTGGTACAAAATTGCAGAAATTTTTCTTATTTTGGGGCAAAAAGACAGAAATCCCCCATATTTTGAGGCAAAAATGCAGAAATTCCTCTTATTTTGAGGTAATAAGGCTGAAATTTCCCTTATTTGGGGGCAAAAAGGCAGAAATTTCCCTTATTTTGAGGCAAAATTGCAGAAATTTCACTTATTTCAGGGTAATAAGTCAGAAATTTTCTTTATTTTGGGGCAAAAAAGACAGAAATTCCCTTTTTTTGGGAGAAAAAGACAGAAATTCCACTTTTTTAGAGGCAAAAAAGCAGAAATTCCTTTTATTTTGGAGTAAAAATGAAGAAATTTCCCTTTTTTGTGGCAAAAGGTATGCATTCCACTTATTTTTGGGCTAAAAACAGAAATTACCCGTATTTTGGAGCAATATTGCAGAAATTCCCCTAATTGTGGGGCAAAGAGGCAGAAATTCCCTATATGTTAGGGCAAAAAGACAGAAATTCTCCTTATTTTGGGGCAAAACTCAGAAATTCTACTTATTTTGGGGCAAAATTCCAGAAATTTCCCTTATTTTGGGGCAAAATTGCAAATTTCACTTATTTTGGGGCAAAATTGCAGAAATTTCACTTATTTCAGGATAATAAGTCAGAAATTTTCCTTATTTTGGGGCCAAAAAGACAGAAATTCCCTTTGTTTTGGGGGGGAAAAGACAGAAATTCCACTTATTTAGAGGCAAAAAAGCAGAAATTCCTCTTATTTTGGAGCAAAACTGAAGAAATTTCTATTTTTTATGGCAAAAGGGTATGCATTCTTCTTATTTTCGGGCAAAAAGGCAGAAATTCCCCGTATTTTGGAGCAAAACTGCAGAAATTCCCCTAATTGTGGGGCAAAAAGGCAGAAATTCCCTATATGTTGGGGCAAAAAGACAGAAATTCTCCTTATTTTGGGGCAAAACTCAGAAATTCCACTTATTTTGGTGCAAAATTCCAGAAATTTCCCTTATTTTAGGGCAAAATTGCAGAAATTTCACTTATTTTGTGGCAAAATTGCAGAAATTTAACTTATTTCAGAAAAAAATTAAGAAATTTTTCTATTTTGGTGCAAAAAGGCAGAAATTTCTTTTATTTTGGTACAAAATTGCAGAAATTTTTCTTATTTTGGGGCAAAAAGGCAGAAATCCCCCATATTTTGAGGCAAAAATGCAGAAATTCCTCTTATTTTGAGGTAATAAGGCTGAAATTTCCCTTATTTGGGGGCAAAAAGGCAGAAATTTCCCTTATTTTGAGGCAAAATTGCAGAAATTTCACTTATTTCAGGGTAATAAGTCAGAAATTTTCTTTATTTTGGGGCAAAAAAGACAGAAATTCCCTTTGTTTTGGGAGAAAAAGACAGAAATTCCACTTTTTTAGAGGCAAAAAAGCAGAAATTCCTTTTATTTTGGAGTAAAAATGAAGAAATTTCCCTTTTTTGTGGCAAAAGGTATGCATTCCACTTATTTTTGGGCTAAAAACAGAAATTACCCGTATTTTGGAGCAATATTGCAGAAATTCCCCTAATTGTGGGGCAAAGGCAGAAATTCCCTATATGTTAGGGCAAAAAGACAGAAATTCTCCTTATTTTGGGGCAAAACTCAGAAATTCTACTTATTTTGGGGCAAAATTCCAGAAATTTCCCTTATTTTGGGGCAAAATTGCAAATTTCACTTATTTTGGGGCAAAATTGCAGAAATTTCACTTATTTCAGGATAATAAGTCAGAAATTTTCCTTATTTTGGGGCCAAAAAGACAGAAATTCCCTTTGTTTTGGGGGGGAAAAGACAGAAATTCCACTTATTTAGAGGCAAAAAAGCAGAAATTCCTCTTATTTTGGAGCAAAACTGAAGAAATTTCTATTTTTTATGGCAAAAGGGTATGCATTCTTCTTATTTTCGGGCAAAAAGGCAGAAATTCCCCGTATTTTGGAGCAAAATTGCAGAAATTCCCCTAATTGTGGGGCAAAAAGGCAGAAATTCCCTATATGTTGGGGCAAAAAGACAGAAATTCTCCTTATTTTGGGGCAAAACTCAGAAATTCCACTTTTTTGGTGCAAAATTCCAGAAATTTCCCTTATTTTAGGGCAAAATTGCAGAAATTTCACTTATTTTGGGGCAAAATTGCAGAAATTTAACTTATTTCAGAAAAAAATTCAGAAATTTTTCTATTTTGGTGCAAAAAGGCAGAAATTTCTTTTATTTTGGTACAAAATTGCAGAAATTTTTCTTATTTTGGGGCAAAAAGTCAGAAATCTCCCATATTTAGGGGAAAAATTCAGAAATTCCTCTTATTTTGAGGTAAAAATGCTGAAATTTCCCTTATTTGGGGGCAAAAAGGCAGAAATTTCCCTTATTTTGAGGCAAAATTGCAGAAATTTCACTTATTTCAGGGTAATAAGTCAAAAATTTTCTCTATTTTGGGGCAAAAAAGACAGAAATTCCCTTTGTTTTGGGAGAAAAATACAGATATTTCACTTTTTTAGAGGCAAAAAAGCAGAAATTCCTTTAATTTTGGAGTAAAAATGAAGAAATTTCCCTTTTTTGTGGCAAAAGGTATGCATTCCACTTATTTTTGGGCTAAATAGCAGAAATTACCCGTATTTTAGAGCAAAATTGCAGAAATTCCCCTAATTGTAAGGCAAAATGGCAGAAATTCCCTATATGTTAGGGCAAAAAGACAGAAATTCTCTTTATTTTTGGGGTAAAACTCAGAAATTCCATTTATTTTGGGGCAAAATTCCAGAAATTTCTCTTATTTTGGGGCAAAATTGCAGAAATTTCACTTATTTTGGGGCAAAATTGCAGAAATTTCACTTATTTCATGGTAAAAAGGCGGAAATTTTCCTTATTTTGATGCAAAAATGCAGAAATTCCAAATATTTTGTGGCAAAAATGAAGAAATTCCCTTTATTTTGAGGTAAAAAGGCAGAAATTCCCCTTATTTGGGGGCAAAAAAAAGAAATTTCACTTATTTTGGGGCAAAAACTCAGAAATTCCACACTTTTTTGGTCAAAATTCCAGAAATTTCCCTTATTTTGTGGCAAAATTGCAGAAATTTCACTTATTTTGGTGCAAAATTGCAGAAATTTAACTTATTTCAGAAAAAAATTCAGAAATTATCCTATTTTGGTGCAAAAAGGCAGAATTATCTTTTATTTTGGTACAAAATTGCAGAAATTTTTCTTATTTTGGGGCAAAAAGGCAGAAATTCCCTATATGTTGGGGCAAAAAGACAGAAATTCTCCTTATTTTGGGGCAAAACTCAAAAATTCCACTTATTTTGGGGCAAAATTGCAGGAATTTACCTTATTTTGGGGCAAAATTGCAGAAATTTTCCTTATTTGGGGCCAAATTGCAGAAATTTCACTTATTTTCAGGTAAAAAGACTGAAATATCCTTTATTTTGGGGCAAAAAGGAAGAAATTCCCCTTATTTTGGGGCAAAATTGCAGAAATTTTTCTTATTTTGGGGCAAAAAGGCTGAAATTCTTATTTTGAGGTAAAATGCTGAAATTCCCCATATTTTGGGGCAAAAGGCAAAAATTCTTCTTATTTTGGGGCAAAAAGGCACAAATTTCCCTTATTTTCGGGCAAAATTGCAGAAATATCATTTATTTCAAGGCAAAAATTCAGAAATTCCTTTTATTTTGGGGCAAAGAGCAGAAATTTCTTTTATTATGGTACAAAATTGAAGAAATTTTTCTTATTTTGAAACAAAAAGGCAGAAAATTCCCCTTATTTTGAGGCAAAAGGCAGAAATTATTCTCAATTTGAGGTAAAATTCAGAAATTCCCTTTATTTTGGGGCTAGAAAGCAGAAATTCCCCGTATTTTGAAGCAAAATTGCAGAAATTCTCATAATTTTCGGGCAAAAGGCAAAAAATTCTCCTTATTTTGGGGCAAAAAGACAGAAAATCTCCTTTTTTGGGAGCAAACAGTCAGAAATTTTCCTTATTTTGGGGCAAAATTGCAGAAATTTCCTTTACATTGGAGCAAAATTGCAGAAATTTCCATATTTTGGGGCAAAATTGCAGAAATTTCACTTATTTCAGGGAAAAAAGGCGAAAATTTTTTTTGGGGGGCAAAAAGGCAGAAATTTTTTTTATTTTGGTACAAAATTGCAGAAATTTTTCTTATTTTGGGGCAAAAAGTCAGAAATTCCTCATATTTTGGGGCAAAAAGGCAGAAATTCCCCTTATTTTGAGGTAAAAAGGCTGAAATTCCCCTTATTTTGGGGCAAAAAGACAGAAATTTCGTTTATTTTGGGGAAAAGGCAGAAATTGCACTTATTTTGAGTCAAAAAGGTGGAAAATCCCCTTATTTTGGGGCAAAAATGAAGAAATTTGCTTTTTTTATGGCAAAAAGGTATACATTCCCTTTCTTTTTGAGCAAAATGGCACAAATTCCCCGTATTTTGGAGCAACATTGCAGAAATTCCCCTAATTTTTGGGCAAAAAGGCAGAAATTCCCCTTATTTTGGGGTAAAACTGCAGAAATTTCACTTTTTTGCGGCAAAATGTCAGAAATTCCCCTTATTTACGGCAAAAAAAGCAGATAATCCCCTTATTTTAGGGAAAAATTGCAGAAATTTCTCTTATTTTGGGGCAAAATTGCAGAAATTTCACTTATTTCGCGGCAAAATGTCAGAAATTCCCCTTATTTTCGACAAAAAAGGCAGAAAATTCCCGTATTTTGGAGAATAAATTGCAGAAATTCACCTAATTTTAGGGTAAAAAAATACAGTAATTTTCTTTATTTTTGGGCAAAAAGGCAGAAATTCTCCTTATTTTAGGGCAAAAAGGCAGAAATTCTTCTTATTTTAGGGCAAAATTGCAGAAATTTTCCTTATTTGGGGGCAAAAAACAGAAATTCCACTTATTTTGGGGGCAAAATTGCAGAAATTTCCCTTATTTTGGGGCAAAATTGCAGAAATTTTACTTATTTTGGGGCAAAATTGCAGAAATTTCACTTATTTCAGAAAAATAAGCAGAATTTATTTATTTTGGTACAAAAAGGCAGAAATTTCTTTTATTTTGGTACAAATGGCAGAAATTTTTCTTATTTTGGGGCAAAAAGGCAGAAATCTTCATATTTTGGGGCAAAAATGCAGAAATTCCTCTTATTTTGAGTTAAAAAGGCTGAAATTTCCCTTATTTGGGGGCAAAAAGGAAGAAATTTCCCTTATTTTGGGGCAAAATTGCAGAAATTTCACTTATTTCAGGGTAATAAGTCAGAAATTTTCTTTATTTTGGGGCAAAAATGACAGAAATTCCCTTTTTTTGGGAGAAAAAGACAGAAATTCCACTTTTTTAGAGGCAAAAAAGCAGAAATTCCTTTTATTTTGGAGTAAAAATGAAGAAATTTCCCTTTTTTGTGGCAAAAGGTATGCATTCCACTTATTTTTGGGCTAAAAAACAGAAATTACCCGTATTTTGGAGCAATATTGCAGAAATTCCCCTAATTGTGGGGCAAAGAGGCAGAAATTCCCTATATGTTAGGGCAAAAAGACAGAAATTCTCCTTATTTTGGGGCAAAACTCAGAAATTCTACTTATTTTGGGGCAAAATTCCAGAAATTTCACTTATTTTGGGGCAAAATTGCAGAAATTTCACTTATTTTGTGGCAAAATTGCAGAAATTTCACTTATTTCAGGGTAATAAGTCAGAAATTTTCCTTATTTTGGGGCCAAAAAGACAGAAATTCCCTTTGTTTTGGGGGGGAAAGACAGAAATTCCACTTATTTAGAGGCAAAAAAGCAGAAATTCCTCTTATTTTGGAGCAAAATTACAGAAATTCCCCTAATTGTGGGGCAAGAAGGGAGAAATTCCCTATATGTTGGGGCAAAAAGAAACAAATTCTCCTTATTTTGGGTCAAAACTCAGAAATTCTACTGATATTGGGGCAAAATTCCAGAAATTTCCCTTATTTTGGGGCAAAATTGCAGAAATTTCACTTATTTTTGGGCAAAATTGCAGAAGTTTCACTTATTTCAGAAAAAAAAGCAGAAATTTTCTTATTTTGGTGCAAAAAGGCGGAAATTTCTTTTATTTTGGTACAAAATTGCAGAAATTTTTCTTATTTTGGGGCAAAAAGGCAGAAATCTCCCATATTTTGGGGCAAAAATGCAGAAATTTCTCTTATTTTGAGGTAAAAAGGCTGAAATTCCCCTTATTTGGGGACAAAAAAGCAGAAATTTCCCTTATTTTGGGGCAAAATTGCAGAAATTTTACTTATTTCAGGGTAATAAGTCAGAAATTTTCCTTATTTTGGGGCAAAAAAGACAGAAATTCCCTTTGTTTTGGGGGAAAAAGACAGAAATTCCACTTATTTAGAGGCAAAAAAGCAGAAATTCCCCTTATTTTGTAGCAAAACTGAAGAAATTTCTAATTTTTATGGCAAAAAGGTATGCATTCTTCTTATTTTCGGGCAAAAAGGCAGAAATTCCCCGTATTTTGGAGCAAAATTGCAGAAATTCCCCTAATTGTGGGGCAAAAAGGCAGAAATTCCCTATATGTTGGGGCAAAAAGACAGAAATTCTCCTTATTTTGGGGAAAAACTCAGAAATTCCACTTATTTTGGTGCAAAATTCCAGAAATTTCCCTTATTTTAGGGCAAAATTGCAGAAATTTCACTTATTTTGTGGCAAAATTGCAGAAATTTAACTTATTTCAGAAAAAAATTAAGAAATTTTTCTATTTTGGTGCAAAAAGGCAGAAATTTCTTTTATTTTGGTACAAAATTGCAGAAATTTTTCTTATTTTGGGGCAAAAAGACAGAAATCCCCCATATTTTGAGGCAAAAATGCAGAAATTCCTCTTATTTTGAGGTAATAAGGCTGAAATTTCCCTTATTTGGGGGCAAAAAGGCAGAAATTTCCCTTATTTTGAGGCAAAATTGCAGAAATTTCACTTATTTCAGGGTAATAAGTCAGAAATTTTCTTTATTTTGGGGCAAAAAAGACAGAAATTCCCTTTTTTTGGGAGAAAAAGACAGAAATTCCACTTTTTTAGAGGCAAAAAAGCAGAAATTCCTTTTATTTTGGAGTAAAAATGAAGAAATTTCCCTTTTTTGTGGCAAAAGGTATGCATTCCACTTATTTTTGGGCTAAAAACAGAAATTACCCGTATTTTGGAGCAATATTGCAGAAATTCCCCTAATTGTGGGGCAAAGAGGCAGAAATTCCCTATATGTTAGGGCAAAAAGACAGAAATTCTCCTTATTTTGGGGCAAAACTCAGAAATTCTACTTATTTTGGGGCAAAATTCCAGAAATTTCCCTTATTTTGGGGCAAAATTGCAAATTTCACTTATTTTGGGGCAAAATTGCAGAAATTTCACTTATTTCAGGATAATAAGTCAGAAATTTTCCTTATTTTGGGGCCAAAAAGACAGAAATTCCCTTTGTTTTGGGGGGGAAAAGACAGAAATTCCACTTATTTAGAGGCAAAAAAGCAGAAATTCCTCTTATTTTGGAGCAAAACTGAAGAAATTTCTATTTTTTATGGCAAAAGGGTATGCATTCTTCTTATTTTCGGGCAAAAAGGCAGAAATTCCCCGTATTTTGGAGCAAAACTGCAGAAATTCCCCTAATTGTGGGGCAAAAAGGCAGAAATTCCCTATATGTTGGGGCAAAAAGACAGAAATTCTCCTTATTTTGGGGCAAAACTCAGAAATTCCACTTATTTTGGTGCAAAATTCCAGAAATTTCCCTTATTTTAGGGCAAAATTGCAGAAATTTCACTTATTTTGTGGCAAAATTGCAGAAATTTAACTTATTTCAGAAAAAAATTAAGAAATTTTTCTATTTTGGTGCAAAAAGGCAGAAATTTCTTTTATTTTGGTACAAAATTGCAGAAATTTTTCTTATTTTGGGGCAAAAAGGCAGAAATCCCCCATATTTTGAGGCAAAAATGCAGAAATTCCTCTTATTTTGAGTTAAAAAGGCTGAAATTTCCCTTATTTGGGGGCAAAAAGGAAGAAATTTCCCTTATTTTGGGGCAAAATTGCAGAAATTTCACTTATTTCAGGGTAATAAGTCAGAAATTTTCTTTATTTTGGGGCAAAAATGACAGAAATTCCCTTTGTGTTGGGAGAAAAAGACAGAAATTCCACTTTTTTAGAGGCAAAAAAGCAGAAATTCCTTTTATTTTGGAGTAAAAATGAAGAAATTTCCCTTTTTTGTGGCAAAAGGTATGCATTCCACTTATTTTTGGGCTAAAAAACAGAAATTACCCGTATTTTGGAGCAATATTGCAGAAATTCCCCTAATTGTGGGGCAAAGAGGCAGAAATTCCCTATATGTTAGGGCAAAAAGACAGAAATTCTCCTTATTTTGGGGCAAAACTCAGAAATTCTACTTAATTTGGGGCAAAATTCCAGAAATTTCACTTATTTTGGGGCAAAATTGCAGAAATTTCACTTATTTTGTGGCAAAATTGCAGAAATTTCACTTATTTCAGGGTAATAAGTCAGAAATTTTCCTTATTTTGGGGCCAAAAAGACAGAAATTCCCTTTGTTTTGGGGGGGGAAAGACAGAAATTCCACTTATTTAGAGGCAAAAAAGCAGAAATTCCTCTTATTTTGGAGCAAAATTACAGAAATTCCCCTAATTGTGGGGCAAGAAGGGAGAAATTCCCTATATGTTGGGGCAAAAAGAAACAAATTCTCCTTATTTTGGGTCAAAACTCAGAAATTCTACTGATATTGGGGCAAAATTCCAGAAATTTCCCTTATTTTGGGGCAAAATTGCAGAAATTTCACTTATTTTTGGGCAAAATTGCAGAAGTTTCACTTATTTCAGAAAAAAAAGCAGAAATTTTCTTATTTTGGTGCAAAAAGGCGGAAATTTCTTTTATTTTGGTACAAAATTGCAGAAATTTTTCTTATTTTGGGGCAAAAAGGCAGAAATCTCCCATATTTTGGGGCAAAAATGCAGAAATTTCTCTTATTTTGAGGTAAAAAGGCTGAAATTCCCCTTATTTGGGGACAAAAAAGCAGAAATTTCCCTTATTTTGGGGCAAAATTGCAGAAATTTTACTTATTTCAGGGTAATAAGTCAGAAATTTTCCTTATTTTGGGGCAAAAAAGACAGAAATTCCCTTTGTTTTGGGGGAAAAAGACAGAAATTCCACTTATTTAGAGGCAAAAAAGCAGAAATTCCCCTTATTTTGTAGCAAAACTGAAGAAATTTCTAATTTTTATGGCAAAAAGGTATGCATTCTTCTTATTTTCGGGCAAAAAGGCAGAAATTCCCCGTATTTTGGAGCAAAATTGCAGAAATTCCCCTAATTGTGGGGCAAAAAGGCAGAAATTCCCTATATGTTGGGGCAAAAAGACAGAAATTCTCCTTATTTTGGGGAAAAACTCAGAAATTCCACTTATTTTGGTGCAAAATTCCAGAAATTTCCCTTATTTTAGGGCAAAATTGCAGAAATTTCACTTATTTTGTGGCAAAATTGCAGAAATTTAACTTATTTCAGAAAAAAATTAAGAAATTTTTCTATTTTGGTGCAAAAAGGCAGAAATTTCTTTTATTTTGGTACAAAATTGCAGAAATTTTTCTTATTTTGGGGCAAAAAGACAGAAATCCCCCATATTTTGAGGCAAAAATGCAGAAATTCCTCTTATTTTGAGGTAATAAGGCTGAAATTTCCCTTATTTGGGGGCAAAAAGGCAGAAATTTCCCTTATTTTGAGGCAAAATTGCAGAAATTTCACTTATTTCAGGGTAATAAGTCAGAAATTTTCTTTATTTTGGGGCAAAAAAGACAGAAATTCCCTTTTTTTGGGAGAAAAAGACAGAAATTCCACTTTTTTAGAGGCAAAAAAGCAGAAATTCCTTTTATTTTGGAGTAAAAATGAAGAAATTTCCCTTTTTTGTGGCAAAAGGTAAGCATTCCACTTATTTTTGGGCTAAAAACAGAAATTACCCGTATTTTGGAGCAATATTGCAGAAATTCCCCTAATTGTGGGGCAAAGAGGCAGAAATTCCCTATATGTTAGGGCAAAAAGACAGAAATTCTCCTTATTTTGGGGCAAAACTCAGAAATTCTACTTATTTTGGGGCAAAATTCCAGAAATTTCCCTTATTTTGGGGCAAAATTGCAAATTTCACTTATTTTGGGGCAAAATTGCAGAAATTTCACTTATTTCAGGATAATAAGTCAGAAATTTTCCTTATTTTGGGGCCAAAAAGACAGAAATTCCCTTTGTTTTGGGGGGGAAAAGACAGAAATTCCACTTATTTAGATGCAAAAAAGCAGAAATTCCTCTTATTTTGGAGCAAAACTGAAGAAATTTCTATTTTTTATGGCAAAAGGGTATGCATTCTTCTTATTTTCGGGCAAAAAGGCAGAAATTCCCCGTATTTTGGAGCAAAATTGCAGAAATTCCCCTAATTGTGGGGCAAAAAGGCAGAAATTCCCTATATGTTGGGGCAAAAAGACAGAAATTCTCCTTATTTTGGGGCAAAACTCAGAAATTCCACTTATTTTGGTGCAAAATTCCAGAAATTTCCCTTATTTTAGGGCAAAATTGCAGAAATTTCACTTATTTTGTGGCAAAATTGCAGAAATTTAACTTATTTCAGAAAAAAATTAAGAAATTTTTCTATTTTGGTGCAAAAAGGCAGAAATTTCTTTTATTTTGGTACAAAATTGCAGAAATTTTTCTTATTTTGGGGCAAAAAGGCCGAAATCCCCCATATTTTGAGGCAAAAATGCAGAAATTCCTCTTATTTTGAGTTAAAAAGGCTGAAATTTCCCTTATTTGGGGGCAAAAAGGAAGAAATTTCCCTTATTTTGGGGCAAAATTGCAGAAATTTCACTTATTTCAGGGTAATAAGTCAGAAATTTTCTTTATTTTGGGGCAAAAATGACAGAAATTCCCTTTGTGTTGGGAGAAAAAGACAGAAATTCCACTTTTTTAGAGGCAAAAAAGCAGAAATTCCTTTTATTTTGGAGTAAAAATGAAGAAATTTCCCTTTTTTGTGGCAAAAGGTATGCATTCCACTTATTTTTGGGCTAAAAAACAGAAATTACCCGTATTTTGGAGCAATATTGCAGAAATTCCCCTAATTGTGGGGCAAAGAGGCAGAAATTCCCTATATGTTAGGGCAAAAAGACAGAAATTCTCCTTATTTTGGGGCAAAACTCAGAAATTCTACTTATTTTGGGGCAAAATTCCAGAAATTTCACTTATTTTGGGGCAAAATTGCAGAAATTTCACTTATTTTGTGGCAAAATTGCAGAAATTTCACTTATTTCAGGGTAATAAGTCAGAAATTTTCCTTATTTTGGGGCCAAAAACACAGAAATTCCCTTTGTTTTGGGGGGGGAAAGACAGAAATTCCACTTATTTAGAGGCAAAAAAGCAGAAATTCCTCTTATTTTGGAGCAAAATTACAGAAATTCCCCTAATTGTGGGGCAAGAAGGGAGAAATTCCCTATATGTTGGGGCAAAAAGAAACAAATTCTCCTTATTTTGGGTCAAAACTCAGAAATTCTACTGATATTGGGGCAAAATTCCAGAAATTTCCCTTATTTTGGGGCAAAATTGCAGAAATTTCACTTATTTTTGGGCAAAATTGCAGAAGTTTCACTTATTTCAGAAAAAAAAGCAGAAATTTTCTTATTTTGGTGCAAAAAGGCGGAAATTTCTTTTATTTTGGTACAAAATTGCAGAAATTTTTCTTATTTTGGGGCAAAAAGGCAGAAATCTCCCATATTTTGGGGCAAAAATGCAGAAATTTCTCTTATTTTGAGGTAAAAAGGCTGAAATTCCCCTTATTTGGGGACAAAAAAGCAGAAATTTCCCTTATTTTGGGGCAAAATTGCAGAAATTTTACTTATTTCAGGGTAATAAGTCAGAAATTTTCCTTATTTTGGGGCAAAAAAGACAGAAATTCCCTTTGTTTTGGGGGAAAAAGACAGAAATTCCACTTATTTAGAGGCAAAAAAGCAGAAATTCCCCTTATTTTGTAGCAAAACTGAAGAAATTTCTAATTTTTATGGCAAAAAGGTATGCATTCTTCTTATTTTCGGGCAAAAAGGCAGAAATTCCCCGTATTTTGGAGCAAAATTGCAGAAATTCCCCTAATTGTGGGGCAAAAAGGCAGAAATTCCCTATATGTTGGGGCAAAAAGACAGAAATTCTCCTTATTTTGGGGCAAAACTCAGAAATTCCACTTTTTTGGTGCAAAATTCCAGAAATTTCCCTTATTTTAGGGCAAAATTGCAGAAATTTCACTTATTTTGGGGCAAAATTGCAGAAATTTAACTTATTTCAGAAAAAAATTCAGAAATTTTTCTATTTTGGTGCAAAAAGGCAGAAATTTCTTTTATTTTGGTACAAAATTGCAGAAATTTTTCTTATTTTGGGGCAAAAAGTCAGAAATCTCCCATATTTAGGGGAAAAATTCAGAAATTCCTCTTATTTTGAGGTAAAAATGCTGAAATTTCCCTTATTTGGGGGCAAAAAGGCAGAAATTTCCCTTATTTTGAGGCAAAATTGCAGAAATTTCACTTATTTCAGGGTAATAAGTCAAAAATTTTCTCTATTTTGGGGCAAAAAAGACAGAAATTCCCTTTGTTTTGGGAGAAAAATACAGATATTTCACTTTTTTAGAGGCAAAAAAGCAGAAATTCCTTTAATTTTGGAGTAAAAATGAAGAAATTTCCCTTTTTTGTGGCAAAAGGTATGCATTCCACTTATTTTTGGGCTAAATAGCAGAAATTACCCGTATTTTAGAGCAAAATTGCAGAAATTCCCCTAATTGTAAGGCAAAATGGCAGAAATTCCCTATATGTTAGGGCAAAAAGACAGAAATTCTCTTTATTTTTGGGGTAAAACTCAGAAATTCCATTTATTTTGGGGCAAAATTGCAGAAATTTCACTTATTTCAGAAAAATAAGCAGAATTTATTTATTTTGGTACAAAAAGGCAGAAATTTCTTTTATTTTGGTACAAATGGCAGAAATTTTTCTTATTTTGGGGCAAAAAGGCAGAAATCTTCATATTTTGGGGCAAAAATGCAGAAATTCCTCTTATTTTGAGTTAAAAAGGCTGAAATTTCCCTTATTTGGGGGCAAAAAGGAAGAAATTTCCCTTATTTTGGGGCAAAATTGCAGAAATTTCACTTATTTCAGGGTAATAAGTCAGAAATTTTCTTTATTTTGGGGCAAAAATGACAGAAATTCCCTTTGTGTTGGGAGAAAAAGACAGAAATTCCACTTTTTTAGAGGCAAAAAAGCAGAAATTCCTTTTATTTTGGAGTAAAAATGAAGAAATTTCCCTTTTTTGTGGCAAAAGGTATGCATTCCACTTATTTTTGGGCTAAAAAACAGAAATTACCCGTATTTTGGAGCAATATTGCAGAAATTCCCCTAATTGTGGGGCAAAGAGGCAGAAATTCCCTATATGTTAGGGCAAAAAGACAGAAATTCTCCTTATTTTGGGGCAAAACTCAGAAATTCTACTTAATTTGGGGCAAAATTCCAGAAATTTCACTTATTTTGGGGCAAAATTGCAGAAATTTCACTTATTTTGTGGCAAAATTGCAGAAATTTCACTTATTTCAGGGTAATAAGTCAGAAATTTTCCTTATTTTGGGGCCAAAAAGACAGAAATTCCCTTTGTTTTGGGGGGGGGAAAGACAGAAATTCCACTTATTTAGAGGCAAAAAAGCAGAAATTCCTCTTATTTTGGAGCAAAATTACAGAAATTCCCCTAATTGTGGGGCAAGAAGGGAGAAATTCCCTATATGTTGGGGCAAAAAGAAACAAATTCTCCTTATTTTGGGTCAAAACTCAGAAATTCTACTGATATTGGGGCAAAATTCCAGAAATTTCCCTTATTTTGGGGCAAAATTGCAGAAATTTCACTTATTTTTGGGCAAAATTGCAGAAGTTTCACTTATTTCAGAAAAAAAAGCAGAAATTTTCTTATTTTGGTGCAAAAAGGCGGAAATTTCTTTTATTTTGGTACAAAATTGCAGAAATTTTTCTTATTTTGGGGCAAAAAGGCAGAAATCTCCCATATTTTGGGGCAAAAATGCAGAAATTTCTCTTATTTTGAGGTAAAAAGGCTGAAATTCCCCTTATTTGGGGACAAAAAAGCAGAAATTTCCCTTATTTTGGGGCAAAATTGCAGAAATTTTACTTATTTCAGGGTAATAAGTCAGAAATTTTCCTTATTTTGGGGCAAAAAAGACAGAAATTCCCTTTGTTTTGGGGGAAAAAGACAGAAATTCCACTTATTTAGAGGCAAAAAAGCAGAAATTCCCCTTATTTTGTAGCAAAACTGAAGAAATTTCTAATTTTTATGGCAAAAAGGTATGCATTCTTCTTATTTTCGGGCAAAAAGGCAGAAATTCCCCGTATTTTGGAGCAAAATTGCAGAAATTCCCCTAATTGTGGGGCAAAAAGGCAGAAATTCCCTATATGTTGGGGCAAAAAGACAGAAATTCTCCTTATTTTGGGGAAAAACTCAGAAATTCCACTTATTTTGGTGCAAAATTCCAGAAATTTCCCTTATTTTAGGGCAAAATTGCAGAAATTTCACTTATTTTGTGGCAAAAATGCAGAAATTTAACTTATTTCAGAAAAAAATTAAGAAATTTTTCTATTTTGGTGCAAAAAGGCAGAAATTTCTTTTATTTTGGTACAAAATTGCAGAAATTTTTCTTATTTTGGGGCAAAAAGACAGAAATCCCCCATATTTTGAGGCAAAAATGCAGAAATTCCTCTTATTTTGAGGTAATAAGGCTGAAATTTCCCTTATTTGGGGGCAAAAAGGCAGAAATTTCCCTTATTTTGAGGCAAAATTGCAGAAATTTCACTTATTTCAGGGTAATAAGTCAGAAATTTTCTTTATTTTGGGGCAAAAAAGACAGAAATTCCCTTTTTTGGGGAGAAAAAGACAGAAATTCCACTTTTTTAGAGGCAAAAAAGCAGAAATTCCTTTTATTTTGGAGTAAAAATGAAGAAATTTCCCTTTTTTGTGGCAAAAGGTATGCATTCCACTTATTTTTGGGCTAAAAACAGAAATTACCCGTATTTTGGAGCAATATTGCAGAAATTCCCCTAATTGTGGGGCAAAGAGGCAGAAATTCCCTATATGTTAGGGCAAAAAGACAGAAATTCTCCTTATTTTGGGGCAAAACTCAGAAATTCTACTTATTTTGGGGCAAAATTCCAGAAATTTCCCTTATTTTGGGGCAAAATTGCAAATTTCACTTATTTTGGGGCAAAATTGCAGAAATTTCACTTATTTCAGGATAATAAGTCAGAAATTTTCCTTATTTTGGGGCAAAAAAAAAAGAAATTCCCTTTGTTTTGGGGGGGAAAAGACAGAAATTCCACTTATTTAGAGGCAAAAAAGCAGAAATTCCTCTTATTTTGGAGCAAAACTGAAGAAATTTCTATTTTTTATGGCAAAAGGGTATGCATTCTTCTTATTTTCGGGCAAAAAGGCAGAAATTCCCCGTATTTTGGAGCAAAACTGCAGAAATTCCCCTAATTGTGGGGCAAAAAGGCAGAAATTCCCTATATGTTGGGGCAAAAAGACAGAAATTCTCCTTATTTTGGGGCAAAACTCAGAAATTCCACTTATTTTGGTGCAAAATTCCAGAAATTTCCCTTATTTTAGGGCAAAATTGCAGAAATTTCACTTATTTTGTGGCAAAATTGCAGAAATTTAACTTATTTCAGAAAAAAATTAAGAAATTTTTCTATTTTGGTGCAAAAAGGCAGAAATTTCTTTTATTTTGGTACAAAATTGCAGAAATTTTTCTTATTTTGGGGCAAAAAGGCAGAAATCCCCCATATTTTGAGGCAAAAATGCAGAAATTCCTCTTATTTTGAGGTAATAAGGCTGAAATTTCCCTTATTTGGGGGCAAAAAGGCAGAAATTTCCCTTATTTTGAGGCAAAATTGCAGAAATTTCACTTATTTCAGGGTAATAAGTCAGAAATTTTCTTTATTTTGGGGCAAAAAAGACAGAAATTCCCTTTGTTTTGGGAGAAAAAGACAGAAATTCCACTTTTTTAGAGGCAAAAAAGCAGAAATTCCTTTTATTTTGGAGTAAAAATGAAGAAATTTCCCTTTTTTGTGGCAAAAGGTATGCATTCCACTTATTTTTGGGCTAAAAACAGAAATTACCCGTATTTTGGAGCAATATTGCAGAAATTCCCCTAATTGTGGGGCAAAGGCAGAAATTCCCTATATGTTAGGGCAAAAAGACAGAAATTCTCCTTATTTTGGGGCAAAACTCAGAAATTCTACTTATTTTGGGGCAAAATTCCAGAAATTTCCCTTATTTTGGGGCAAAATTGCAAATTTCACTTATTTTGGGGCAAAATTGCAGAAATTTCACTTATTTCAGGATAATAAGTCAGAAATTTTCCTTATTTTGGGGCCAAAAAGACAGAAATTCCCTTTGTTTTGGGGGGGAAAAGACAGAAATTCCACTTATTTAGAGGCAAAAAAGCAGAAATTCCTCTTATTTTGGAGCAAAACTGAAGAAATTTCTATTTTTTATGGCAAAAGGGTATGCATTCTTCTTATTTTCGGGCAAAAAGGCAGAAATTCCCCGTATTTTGGAGCAAAATTGCAGAAATTCCCCTAATTGTGGGGCAAAAAGGCAGAAATTCCCTATATGTTGGGGCAAAAAGACAGAAATTCTCCTTATTTTGGGGCAAAACTCAGAAATTCCACTTTTTTGGTGCAAAATTCCAGAAATTTCCCTTATTTTAGGGCAAAATTGCAGAAATTTCACTTATTTTGGGGCAAAATTGCAGAAATTTAACTTATTTCAGAAAAAAATTCAGAAATTTTTCTATTTTGGTGCAAAAAGGCAGAAATTTCTTTTATTTTGGTACAAAATTGCAGAAATTTTTCTTATTTTGGGGCAAAAAGTCAGAAATCTCCCATATTTAGGGGAAAAATTCAGAAATTCCTCTTATTTTGAGGTAAAAATGCTGAAATTTCCCTTATTTGGGGGCAAAAAGGCAGAAATTTCCCTTATTTTGAGGCAAAATTGCAGAAATTTCACTTATTTCAGGGTAATAAGTCAAAAATTTTCTCTATTTTGGGGCAAAAAAGACAGAAATTCCCTTTGTTTTGGGAGAAAAATACAGATATTTCACTTTTTTAGAGGCAAAAAAGCAGAAATTCCTTTAATTTTGGAGTAAAAATGAAGAAATTTCCCTTTTTTGTGGCAAAAGGTATGCATTCCACTTATTTTTGGGCTAAATAGCAGAAATTACCCGTATTTTAGAGCAAAATTGCAGAAATTCCCCTAATTGTAAGGCAAAATGGCAGAAATTCCCTATATGTTAGGGCAAAAAGACAGAAATTCTCTTTATTTTTGGGGTAAAACTCAGAAATTCCATTTATTTTGGGGCAAAATTCCAGAAATTTCTCTTATTTTGGGGCAAAATTGCAGAAATTTCACTTATTTTGGGGCAAAATTGCAGAAATTTCACTTATTTCATGGTAAAAAGGCGGAAATTTTCCTTATTTTGATGCAAAAATGCAGAAATTCCAAATATTTTGTGGCAAAAATGAAGAAATTCCCTTTATTTTGAGGTAAAAAGGCAGAAATTCCCCTTATTTGGGGGCAAAAAAAAGAAATTTCACTTATTTTGGGGCAAAAACTCAGAAATTCCACACTTTTTTGGTCAAAATTCCAGAAATTTCCCTTATTTTGTGGCAAAATTGCAGAAATTTCACTTATTTTGGTGCAAAATTGCAGAAATTTAACTTATTTCAGAAAAAAATTCAGAAATTATCCTATTTTGGTGCAAAAAGGCAGAATTATCTTTTATTTTGGTACAAAATTGCAGAAATTTTTCTTATTTTGGGGCAAAAAGGCAGAAATTCCCTATATGTTGGGGCAAAAAGACAGAAATTCTCCTTTTTTTGGGGCAAAACTCAAAAATTCCACTTATTTTGGGGCAAAATTGCAGGAATTTACCTTATTTTGGGGCAAAATTGCAGAAATTTTCCTTATTTTGGGCCAAATTGCAGAAATTTCACTTATTTTCAGGTAAAAAGACTGAAATATCCTTTATTTTGGGGCAAAAAGGAAGAAAATCCCCTTATTTTGGGGCAAAATTGCAGAAATTTTTCTTATTTTGGGGCAAAAAGGCTGAAATTCTTATTTTGAGGTAAAATGCTGAAATTCCCCATATTTTGGGGCAAAAGGCAAAAATTCTTTTTATTTTGGGGCAAAAAGGCACAAATTTCCCTTATTTTCGGGCAAAATTGCAGAAATATCATTTATTTCAAGGCAAAAATTCAGAAATTCCTTTTATTTTGGGGCAAAGAGCAGAAATTTCTTTTATTATGGTACAAAATTGAAGAAATTTTTCTTATTTTGAAACAAAAAGGCAGAAAATTCCCCTTATTTTGAGGCAAAAGGCAGAAACTATTCTTATTTTGTGGTAAAATGCAGAAATTCCCTTTATTTTGGGGCTAGAAAGCAGAAATTCCCCGTATTTTGAAGCAAAATTGCAGAAATTCTCATAATTTTCGGGCAAAAGGCAAAAAATTCTCCTTATTTTGGGGCAAAAAGACAGAAAATCTCCTTTTTTGGGAGCAAACAGTCAGAAATTTTCCTTATTTTGGGGCAAAATTGCAGAAATTTCCTTTACATTGGAGCAAAATTGCAGAAATTTCCATATTTTGGGGCAAAATTGCAGAAATTTCACTTATTTCAGGGAAAAAAGGCGAAAATTTTTTTTGGGGGGCAAAAAGGCAGAAATTTTTTTTATTTTGGTACAAAATTGCAGAAATTTTTCTTATTTTGGGGCAAAAAGTCAGAAATTCCTCATATTTTGGGGCAAAAAGGCAGAAATTCCCCTTATTTTGAGGTAAAAAGGCTGAAATTCCCCTTATTTTGGGGCAAAAAGACAGAAATTTCGTTTATTTTGGGGAAAAGGCAGAAATTGCACTTATTTTGAGTCAAAAAGGTGGAAAATCCCCTTATTTTGGGGCAAAAATGAAGAAATTTGCTTTTTTTATGGCAAAAAGGTATACATTCCCTTTATTTTTGGGCAAAATGGCACAAATTCCCCGTATTTTGGAGCAACATTGCAGAAATTCCCCTAATTTTTGGGCAAAAAGGCAGAAATTCCCCTTATTTTGGGGTAAAACTGCAGAAATTTCACTTTTTTGCGGCAAAATGTCAGAAATTCCCCTTATTTTCGGCAAAAAAAGCAGATAATCCCCTTATTTTAGGGAAAAATTGCAGAAATTTCTCTTATTTTGGGGCAAAATTGCAGAAATTTCACTTATTTCGCGGCAAAATGTCAGAAATTCCCCTTATTTTCGACAAAAAAGGCAGAAAATTCCCGTATTTTGGAGAATAAATTGCAGAAATTCACCTAATTTTAGGGTAAAAAAATACAGTAATTTTCTTTATTTTTGGGCAAAAAGGCAGAAATTCTCCTTATTTTAGGGCAAAAAGGCAGAAATTCTTCTTATTTTAGGGCAAAATTGCAGAAATTTTCCTTATTTGGGGGCAAAAAACAGAAATTCCCCTTATTTTGGGGCAAAATTGCAGAAATTTCCCTTATTATGGGGAAAAATTGCAGAAATTTCCCTTATTTTAGGGCAAAATTGCAGAAATTTCACTTATTTCAGAGAAAAAAAGCAAAATTTTTCTTATTTTGGGGCAAAAAGGCAGAAATTCCCATTATTTTGGGGCAAAAAGGCAGAAATTCACCTTATTTTGGGGTAAAATTGCAGAAATTTCACATATTTCAGGGCAAAAAGACAGAAATTCCCCTTATTATAAGGCAGAAAGGCAGAAATTCCCCTTATTTTGGAATAAAATTGCAGAAATTTTTTTTCTTTAGGGGCAAAAAGGCAGAAAATCCACTTAATTTCGGGTAAAAAAGCAGAAATTCCTCTTATTTTGGAGCAAAATTGCAGAAACTCCCCTAATTTTGGGGCATAAAGGCAGAAATTCCCTTTATTTTGGGGCAAAAATAGAGAAATTCTCATTATTTTGGGGCAAAAATCAGAAATTTCCCTTATTTCGGGTCAAAATTTTAGAAATTTCTTTTATATTGTTACAGACTTTCAGAAATTTTTCTTATTTTGTGGCAAAAAGACAGAAATTTCCCATATTTTGGTGCAAAAAGCCTAAAATTTCCTTTATTATGAGTTAAAATCCTGAAATTCCCCATATTTTGGGGCAAAAAGGCAGAAATTCCCCTCATTTGGAGGCAAAAATACACAAATTTCCCTTATTTTCGGGCATAATTGCAGGAATTTCATTTACTTCAGGGCAAAAAGTCAGAAATTCCTTTTATTTTGGGGCAAAAAGCAGAAATTTCTTTTATTTTGATACAAAATTGTAGAAATTTTCCTTATTTTGGAACAAAAAAGCAAAAATTACCCATATTTTGGGGAAAAAGGCAGAAATTCCCCTTATTTTGAGTTAAAAAGGCTGAAATTCCCGTTATTTTGGGGCAAAAAGGCAGAAATTCCTAATATTTTGTGGCAAAAATGCAGAAATTCCCCTTATTTTGAGGTAAAAAGGCTGAAATTCCCCTTTTTTGGGTGCAAAAAGGCACAAATTTTTCTTATTTTGGGGCAAAATTGCAGACATTTCACTTATTTCAGGGTAATAAGTCAGAAATTTTCCTTATTTTGGGGCAAAAAAGACAGAAATTCCCCTAATTGTGGGGCAAAAAGGCAGAAATTCCCTATATGTTGGGGCAAAAAGACAGAAATTCTCCTTATTTTGGGGCAAAACTCAAAAATTCCACTTATTTTGGGGCAAAATTGCAGGAATTTTCCTTATTTTGGGGCAAAATTGCAGAAATTTTTCTTATTTGGGGCAAAATTGCAGAAATTTCTCTTATTTTGAGGAAAAAAGGCTGAAATTCCCCTTATTTGGGGGCAAAAAGGCAGAAAATCTCCTTTTTCGAGAGCAAACAGTCAGAAATTCCCCTTATTTTGGGTCAAAATTGCAGAAATTTCCTTTACATTGGGGCAAAATTGCAGAAATTTCCCTTATTTTGGGGCAAAACTGAAGAAATTTTCTTTTTTTATGGCAAAAAGGTATGCATTCTTCTTATTTTCGGGCAAAAAGGCAGAAATTCCCCTATTTTGGAGCAAAATTGCAGAAATTCCCCTAATTGTGGGGAGAAAAGGCAGATATTCCCTATATGTTGTGGCAAAAAGACAGAAATTCTCCTTATTTTGGGGCAAAACTCAGAAATTCCACTTATTTTAGGGCAACATTCCAGAAATTTCCCTTATTTTGGGGCAAAATTGCAGAAATTTCACTTATTTTGGAGCAAAATTGCAGAAATTTCACTTATTTCAGAAAAAAAGCAGAAATTTTCTTATTTTGGTGCAAAAAGGCAGAAATTTCTTTTATTTTGGTACAAAATTGCATAAATTATTCTTATTTTGGATGAAAAAGGCAGAAATCTCCCATATTTTGGGGCAAAAATGCAGCAATTCCTCTTATTTTGAGGTAACAAGGCTTAAATTCCCCTTATTTGGGGGGAAAAAGGCAGAAATTTCCCTTATTTTCGAGCAAAATTGCAGAAATTTCACTTATTTCAGGGTAATAAGTCAGAAATTTTCCTTATTTTGGGGCAAAAAAGACACAAATTCCCTTTGTTTTTGGGGATAAAGACAGAAATTCCACTTATTTAGAGGCAAAAAAGCAGAAATTCCCCTTATTTTGGAGCAAAACTGAAGAAATTTCCCTCTTTTATGGCAAAAAGGTATGCATTCTTCTTATTTTCGGGCAAAAAGGCAGAAATTCCCCCTATTTTAGAGCAAAATTGCAGAAATTACCCTAATTGTGGGGCAAAAAGGCAGAAATTCCCTATATGTTGGGGCAAAATACAGAAATTCTCCTTATTTTGGGGAAAAACTCAGAAATTCCACTTATTTTGGGGCAAAATTGCAGAAATTTCCCTTATTTTGGGGCAAAATTGCAGAAATTTCACTTATTTTGGGGCAAAATTGCAGAAATTTCACTTTTTTCAGGGTAATAAGTCAGAAAGTTTCCTTATTTTGGGGCAAAAAAGACAGAAATTCCCTATGTTCTGGGGGAAAAAGACAGTAATTCCACTTTTTTAGAGGCATAAATGCAGAAATTCCTTTTATTTTGGAGTAAAAATGAAGAAATTTCTTTTTTTTTGTGGCAAAAGGTATACATTCCCTTTATTTTCGGGCAAAAAGGCAGAAATTCCCCGTATTTTGGAGCAAACTTGCAGATATTCCCCTAATTGTGGGGCAAAAAGGCAGAAATTCCCTATATGTTGGGGCAAAAAGACAGAAATTCTCCTTATTTTGGGGCAAAACTCAGAAATTCCACTTATTTTGGGGCAAAATTCCAGAAATTTCCCTTATTTTGGGGCAAAATTGCAGAAATTTCACTTATTTTCAGGCAAAATTACATAAATTTCACTTATTTCAGAAAAAAAGCAGAATTTTCTTATTTTGGTGCAAAAAGGCATAAATTTCTTTTATTTTGTTACAAAATTGCAGAAATTTTTCTTATTTTGGGGCAAAAAGGCATAAATTTCTCATATTTTGGGGCAAAAATGCAGATATTTTTCTTATTTTGAGGTAAAAAGGCTGAAATTCCCCTTATTTGGGGGCAAAAAAGAAGAATTTCTCTTATTTTGGGGCAAAATTGCAGAAATTTCACTTATTTCAGAGTAATAAGTCAGAAATTTTCATTATTTTGGGGCAAAAAAAACAGAAATTCCCTTTGTTTTGGGGGGAAAAGACAGAAATTCCACTTTTTTAGAGGCAAAGAAGCAGAAATAACTTTTATTTTGGAGTAAAAATGTAGAAATTTCCCTTTTTTATGGCAAAAAGGTATGCATTCTTCTTATTTTCGGGCAAAAAGGCAGAAATTCCCCGTATTTTGGAGCACAATTGCAAAAACTCCCCTAATTTTAGGGCAAAAAGGCAGAAATTCCCTATATGTTGGGGCAAAAAGACAGAAATTCTCCTTATTTTGGGGCAAAACTCAGAAATTCCACTTATTTTGGGGCAAAATTCTAGAAATTTTTCTTATTTTAAAGCAAAATTGCAGAAATTTCACTTATTTTGGGGTAAAATTGCAGAAATTTCACTTATTTCAGGGAAAAAAGGCAGAAATTTTTCTTATTTTGGGGCAAAAAGGAAAAATTTCCTAATATTTTGTGGCAAAAATGCCGAAATTCCCCTTATTTTGAGGTAAAAAAGCTGAAATTTCCCTTATTTGGGGGCAAAATTGCAGAAATTTCACTTATTTCAGGGTAATAAGTCAGAAATTTTCTTTATTTTGGGGCAAAAAAGACAGAAATTCCCTTTGTTTTGGGAGAAAAAGACAGAAATTCCACTTATTTAGAGGCAAAAAAGCAGAAATTTCTTTTTATTTTGGAGTAAAAATGAAGAAATTTCCCTTTTTTGTGGCAAAAGGTATGCATTCCACTTATTTTTGGGCTAAAAAGGAGAAATTCCCCGTATTTTGGAGCAAACTTGCAGATATTCCCCTAATTGTGGGGCAAAAAGGCAGAAATTCCCTATATGTTGGGGCAAAAAGACAGAAATTCTCCTTATTTTGGGGCAAAACTCAGAAATTCCACTTATTTTGGGGCAAAATTCCAGAAATTTCCCTTATTTTGGGGCAAAATTGCAGAAATTTCACTTATTTTCAGGCAAAATTACATAAATTTCACTTATTTCAGAAAAAAAGCAGAATTTTCTTATTTTGGTGCAAAAAGGCATAAATTTCTTTTATTTTGTTACAAAATTGCAGAAATTTTTCTTATTTTGGGGCAAAAAGGCATAAATTTCTCATATTTTGGGGCAAAAATGCAGATATTTTTCTTATTTTGAGGTAAAAAGGCTGAAATTCCCCTTATTTGGGGGCAAAAAAGAAGAATTTCTCTTATTTTGGGGCAAAATTGCAGAAATTTCACTTATTTCAGAGTAATAAGTCAGAAATTTTCATTATTTTGGGGCAAAAAAAACAGAAATTCCCTTTGTTTTGGGGGGAAAAGACAGAAATTCCACTTTTTTAGAGGCAAAGAAGCAGAAATAACTTTTATTTTGGAGTAAAAATGTAGAAATTTCCCTTTTTTATGGCAAAAAGGTATGCATTCTTCTTATTTTCGGGCAAAAAGGCAGAAATTCCCCGTATTTTGGAGCACAATTGCAAAAACTCCCCTAATTTTAGGGCAAAAAGGCAGAAATTCCCTATATGTTGGGGCAAAAAGACAGAAATTCTCCTTATTTTGGGGCAAAACTCAGAAATTCCACTTATTTTGGGGCAAAATTCTAGAAATTTTTCTTATTTTAAAGCAAAATTGCAGAAATTTCACTTATTTTGGGGTAAAATTGCAGAAATTTCACTTATTTCAGGGAAAAAAGGCAGAAATTTTTCTTATTTTGGGGCAAAAAGGAAAAATTTCCTAATATTTTGTGGCAAAAATGCCGAAATTCCCCTTATTTTGAGGTAAAAAAGCTGAAATTTCCCTTATTTGGGGGCAAAAAGGCAGAAATTTCCCTTATTTTGGGGCAAAATTGCAGAAATTTCACTTATTTCAGGGTAATAAGTCAGAAATTTTCTTTATTTTGGGGCAAAAAAGACAGAAATTCCCTTTGTTTTGGGAGAAAAAGACAGAAATTCCACTTATTTAGAGGCAAAAAAGCAGAAATTTCTTTTTATTTTGGAGTAAAAATGAAGAAATTTCCCTTTTTTGTGGCAAAAGGTATGCATTCCACTTATTTTTGGGCTAAAAAGGAGAAATTACCCGTATTTTGGAGCAATATTGCAGAAATTCCCCTAATTGTGGGGCAAAGAGGCAGAAATTCCCTATATGTTAGGTCAAAAAGACAGAAATTCTCCTTATTTTGGGGCAAAACTCAGAAATTCTCCTTATTTTGGGGCAAAATTCCAGAAATTTCCCTTATTTTGGGGCAAAATTGCAGAAATTTCACTTATTTTGGGGCAAAATTGCAGAAGTTTCACTTATTTCAGAAAAAAAAGCAGAAATTTTCTTATTTTGGTGCAAAAAGGCGGAAATTTCTTTTATTTTGGTACAAAATTGCAGAAATTTTTCTTATTTTGGGGCAAAAAGGCAGAAATCTCCCATATTTTGGGGCAAAAATGCAGAAATTTCTCTTATTTTGAGGTAAAAAGGCTGAAATTCCCCTTATTTGGGGGCAAAAAGGCAGAAATTTTTCTTATTTTGGGGCAAAATTGCAGAAATTTCACTTATTTCAGGGTAATAAGTCAGAAATTTTCCTTATTTTGGGGCAAAAAAGACAGAAATTCCCTTTGTTTTGGGGGAAAAAGACAGAAATTCCACTTATTTAGAGGCAAAAAAGCAGAAATTCCCCTTATTTTGTAGCAAAACTGAAGAAATTTCTATTTTTTATGGCAAAAAGGTATGCATTCTTCTTATTTTTGGGCAAAAAGGCAGAAATTCCCCGTATTTTGGAGCAAAATTGCAGAAATTCCCCTAATTGTGGGGCAAGAAGGGGGAAATTCCCTATATGTTGGGGCAAAAAGACAGAAATTCTCCTTATTTTGGGGCAAAACTCAGAAATTCCACTTATTTTGGTGCAAAATTCCAGAAATTTCCCTTATTTTAGGGCAAAATTTCAGAAATTTCACTTATTTTGGGGCAAAATTGCAGAAATTTAACTTATTTCAGAAAAAAATTCAGAAATTTTTCTATTTTGGTGCAAAAAGGCAGAAATTTCTTTTATTTTGGTACAAAATTGCAGAAATTTTTCTTATTTTGGGGCAAAAAGGCAGAAATCCCCCATATTTTGAGGCAAAAATGCAGAAATTCCTCTTATTTTGAGGTAATAAGGCTGAAATTTCCCTTATTTGGGGGCAAAAAGGCAGAAATTTCCCTTATTTTGAGGCAAAATTACAGAAATTTCACTTATTTCAGGGTAATAAGTCAGAAATTTTCTTTATTTTGGGGCAAAAAAGACAGAAATTCCCTTTGTTTTGGGAGAAAAATACAGAAATTCCACTTTTTTAGAGGCAAAAAAGCAGAAATTCCTTTTATTTTGGAGTAAAAATTAAGAAATTTCCCTTTTTTGTGGCAAAAGGTATGCATTCCACTTATTTTTGGGCTAAAAAGCAGAAATTACCCGTATTTTGGAGCAATATTGCAGAAATTCCCCTAATTGTGGGGCAAAGAGGCAGAAATTCTTTATATGTTGGGGCAAAAATAAACAAATTCTCCTTATTTTGGGTCAAAACTCAGAAATTCCACTGATATTGGGGCAAAATTCCAGAAATTTCCCATATTTTGGGGCAAAATTGCAGAAATTTCACTTATTTTGGGGCAAAATTGCAGAAATTTCACTTATTTCAGGGCAATAAGTCAGAAATTTTCCTTATTTTGGGGCCAAAAAGACAGAAATTCCCTTTGTTTTAGGGGGGAAAAGACAGAAATTCCACTTATTTAGAGGCAAAAAAGCAGAAATTCCTCTTAATTTGGAGCAAAATTGCAGAAATTCCCCTAATTGTGGGGCAAAAAGGCAGAAATTCCCTATATGTTGGGGCAAAAAGAAACAAATTCTCCTTATTTTCTGTCAAAATTCAGAAATTCCACTGATATTGGGGCAAAATTCCAGAAATTTCCCGTATTTTGGGGCAAAATTGCAGAAATTTCACTTATTTTGGGGCAAAATTGCAGAAATTTCACTTATTTCAGGGTAATAAGTCAGAAATTTTTTTTATTTTGGGGCAAAAAAGACAGAAATTTCCTTTGTTTTGGGGGATAAAGACAGAAATACCACTTATTTAGAGGCAAAAAAGCAGAAATTCCCCTTATTTTGGAGCAAAACTGAAGAAATTTCTATTTTTTATGGCAAAAGGGTATGCATTTTTCTTATTTTCGGGCAAAAAGGCAGAAATTCCCCGTATTTTGGAGCAAAATTGCAGAAATTCCCCTAATTGTGGGGCAAAAAGGCAGAAATTCCCTAATGTTGGGGCAAAAAGACAGAAATTCTCCTTATTTTGGGACAAAACTCAGAAATTCCACTTATTTTGGTGCAAAATTCCAGAAATTTCCCTTATTTTAGGGCAAAATTGCAGAAATTTCACTTATTTTGGGGCAAAATTGCAGAAATTTAACTTATTTCAGAAAAAAATTCAGAAATTTTTCTATTTTGGTGCAAAAAGGCAGAAATTTCTTTTATTTTGGTACAAAATTGCAGAAATTTTTCTTATTTTGGGGCAAAAAGTCAGAAATCTCCCATATTTAGGGGAAAAATGCAGAAATTCCTCTTATTTTGAGGTAAAAATGCTGAAATTTCCCTTATTTGGGGGCAAAAAGGCAGAAATTTCCCTTATTTTGAGGCAAAATTGCAGAAATTTCACTTATTTCAGAATAATAAGTCAGAAATTTTCTCTATTTTGGGGCAAAAAAGACAGAAATTCCCTTTGTTTTGGGAGAAAAATACAGATATTTCACTTTTTTAGAGGCAAAAAGCAGAAATTCCTTTTATTTTGGAGTAAAAATGAAGAAATTTCCCTTTTTTGTGGCAAAAGGTATACATTCCACTTATTTTTGGGCTAAAAAGCAGAAATTACCCGTATTTTAGAGCAAAATTGCAGAAATTCCCCTAATTGTAAGGCAAAATGGCAGAAATTCCCTATATGTTGGGGCAAAAAGACAGAAATTCTCTTTATTTTTGGGGCAAAACTCAGAAATTCCATTTATTTTGGGGCAAAATTCCAGAAATTTCTCTTATTTTGGTGCAAAATTGCAGAAATTTCACTTATTTTGTGGCAAAATTGCAGAAATTTCACTTATTTCATGGTAAAAAGGCAGAAATTATCCTTATTTTGATGCAAAAATGCAGAAATTCCAAATATTTTGTGGCAAAAATGAAGAAATTCCCTTTATTTTGAGGTAAAAAGGCAGACATTCCCCTTATTTGGGGGCAGAAAAAAGAAATTTCACTTATTTTGGGGCAAAAACTCAGAAATTCCACACTTTTTGGTCAAAATTCCAGAAATTTCCCTTATTTTGGGGCAAAATTGCAGAAATTTCACTTATTTTGGTGCAAAATTGCAGAAATTTAACTTATTTCAGAAAAAAATTCAGAAATTTTCCTATTTTGGTGCAAAAAGGCAGAATTATCTTTTATTTTGGTACAAAATTGCAGAAATTTTTCTTATTTTGGGGCAAAAAGGCAGAAATTTCACTTATTTTGGGGCAAATTGCAGTAATTTCACTTATTTTGGGGCAAAATTGCAGAAATTCCAAATATTTTGTGGCAAAAATGCAGAAATTCCCCTTATTTTAAGGTAAAAAGGCAGAAATTTCCCTTATTTGGGGGTCAAAAACAGAAATTTCCCTTATTTTGGGGCAAAATTGCAGAAATTTCACTTATTTTGGGGCAAAATTGCAGAAATTTCACTTATTTCAGAAAAAAATTCAGAAATTTTCCTATTTTGGTGCAAAAAGGCAGAAATTTCTATTTTGGTACAAAATTGCAGAAATTTTTCTTTTTTTGGGGCAAAAAGGCACAAATCTCCCATATTTTGGGGAAAAAATGCAGAAATTCCTCTTATTTTGAGGTAAAAAGGTAGAAATTTCCCTTATTTGGGGGAAAAAGGCAGAAATTTTCCTTATTTTGAGGCAAAATTGCAGAAATTTCACTTATTTCAGTGTAATAAGTCAGAAATTTTGCTTATTTTGGGGCAAAAAAGACAGAAATTCCCTTTGTTTTGGGGGAAAAAGACAGAAATTCCACTTTTTTAGCGGCAAAAAAGCAGAAATTCATTTTATTTTGGAGTAAAAATGAAGAAATTTCTTTTTTTTTGTGGCAAAAGATATACATTCCCCTTATTTTCAGGCTAAAAAGCAGAAATTCCCCGTATTTTGGAGCAAAATTGCAGAAATTCCCCTAATTGTGGGGCAAAAAGGCAGAAATTTCCGATATGTTAGGGCAAAAAGACAGAAATTCTTTTTATTTTGGGGCTAAACTAAGAAATTCCACTTATTTTGGGGCAAAATTCCAGAAATTTCCCTTATTTTGGGGCAAAATTGCAGAAATTTCACTTATTTTGGTGCAAAATTGCAGAAATTTCACTTATTTCAGGGAAAAAAGGCAGAAATTTTCCTTATTTTGGGGCCAAAAAGACAGAAATTTCCTTTGTTTTGGGGTGAAAAAGATAGAAATTCGACTTATTTAGAGGCAAAAAAGCAGAAATTCCTCTTATTTTGGAGCAAAAATGAAAAAATTTCTTTTTTTTATGGCAAAAAGGTATGCATTCTTCTTATTTTCGGGCAAAAAGGCAGAAATTCCCAGTATTTTGGAGCAAAATTGCAGAAATTCCCCTAATTGTGGGGCAAAAAGGCAGAAATTCCCTATATGTTGGGGCAAAAAGAAACAAATTCTCCTTATTTTGGGTCAAAACTCAGAAATTCCACTGATATTGGGGCAAAATTCCAGAAATTTCCCTTATTTTGGGGCAAAATTGCAGAAATTTCACTTATTTTGGGGCAAAACTGCAGAAATTTCACTTATTTCAGAAAAAAAAAGCAGAAATTTTCTTATTTTGGTGCAAAAAGGCGGAAATTTCTTTTATTTTGGTACAAAATTGCAGAAATTTTTCTTATTTTGGGGCAAAAAGGCAGAAATCTCCCATATTTTGGGGCAAAAATGAAGAAATTTCTCTTATTTTGAGGTAAAAAGGCTGAAATTCCCATTATTTGGGGGCAAAAAGGCAGAAATTTCCCTTATTTTGAGGCAAAATTGCAGAAATTTCACTTATTTCAGTGTAATAAGTCAGAAATTTTCTTTATTTTGGGGCAAAAAAGACAGAAATTCTTTTTGTTTTGAGGGAAAAAGGCAGAAATTCCACTTTTTTAGCGGCAAAAAAGCAAAAATTCATTTTATTTTGGAGTAAAAATGAAGAAATTTCTTTTTTTTGTGGCAAAATTATACATTCCCCTTATTTTCAGGCTAAAAAGCAGAAATTCCCCATATTTTGGAGCAAAATTGCAGAAATTCCCCTAATTGTGGGGCAAAAAGGCAGAAATTGCCTATATGTTGGGGCAAAAAGACAGAAATTCTCCTAATTTTGGGGCAAAACTCAGAAATTCCACTTATTTTGGGGCAAAATTCCAGAAATTTCCCTTATTTTGGGGCAAAATTGCAGAAATTTCACTTATTTTGGGGCAAAATTGCAGAAATTTCTCTTATTTCAGGGTAATAAGTCAGAAATTTTCCTTATTTTGGAGCAAAAAAACAGAAATTCCCTTTGTTTTGGGGGAAAAAGACAGAAATTCCACTTATTTAGAGGCAAAATCTGAAATTCCCCTTATTTTGGAGCAAAAATGAAGAACTTTCCCTTTTTTATGGCAAAAAGTTTTGCATTCTTCTTATTTTCGGGCAAAAAGGCAGAAATTCCCCGTATTTTGGAGCAAAATTGCAGAAATTCCCCTAATTGTGGGGCGAAAAGGCAGAAATTCCCTATATGTTAGGGCAAAAAGACAGAAATTCTCCTTATTTTGGGGCAAAACTCAGAAATTCCACTTATTTTAAGGCAAAATTCTATAAATTTCCTTTATTTGGGAGCAAAATTGCAGAAATTTCTGTTATTTTGGGGCAAAATTGCAGAAATTTCACTTATTTCAGAAAAAAAAGCAGAAATTTTCTTATTTTGGTGCAAAAAGGCGGAAATTTCTTTTATTTTGGTACAAAATTGCAGAAATTTTTCTTATTTTGGGGCAAAAAGGCAGAAATCTCCCATATTTTGGGGCAAAAATGCAGAAATTCCTCTTATTTTGAGGTAAAAAGCTGAAATTCCCCTTATTTGGAGGCAAAAAGGCAGAAATTTTTCTTATTTTGGGGCAAAAAAGCAGAAATTCCTTTTATTTTGTAGTAAAAATGAAGAAATTTCTTTTTTGTGGCAAATGGTATACATTCCCCTTATTTTCAGGCTAAAAAGCAGAAATTACCCGTATTTTGGAGCAAAATTGCAAAAATTCCGCTAATTGTGGGGCAAAAATGCAGAAATTCCCTGTAAGTTAGAGCAAAAAAACAGAAAATCTCCTTATTTTGGGGCAAAACTCAGAAATTCCACTTACCTTGGGGCAAAATTCCAAAAATTTCCCTTATTTTGGGCCAAAATTGCAGAAATTTCACTTATTTTGAGGCAAAATTGCATAAATTTCACTTATTTCAGGGTAATAAGTCAGAAATTTTCCTTATTTTGGGGCAAAAAACACAGAAATTCCCTTTGTTTTGGGGGAAAAAGACAGAAATTCCACTTTTTTAGAGGCAAAAAAGCAGAAATTCCTTTTATTTTGGAGTAAAAATGAAGAAATTTCCCTTTTTTGTGGCAAAATGTATACATTCCACTTATTTTTGGGCTAAAAAGCTGAAATTACCCGTATTTTGGAGCAAAATTGCAGAAATTCCCCTAATTGTGGGGCAAAATGCAGAAATTCCCTATATGTTAGGGCAAAAAGACAGAAATTCTCCTTATTTTGGGGCAAAACTCAGAAATTCCACTTATTTTGGGGCAAAATTCCAGAAATTTCCCTTATTTTCTGGCAAAATTGCCGAAATTTCACTTATTTTGGGGCAAAATTGCAGAAATTTCACTTATTTCATGGTAAAAAGGCAGAAATTTTCCTCATTTTGGGGCAAAAATGCAGAGATTCCAAATATTTTGTGGTAAAATTGCAAAAATTCCCCTTATTTTGAGGTTAAAAGGCAGAAATTCCCCTTATTTGGGGGCAAAAAGCAGAAATTTCCCTTATTCTGGGACAAAATTGCAGAAATTTCACTTATTTCAGGGTAATAAGTCAGAAATTTTCCTTATTTGGGGCAAAAAAGACAGAAATTCCTTTTGTTTTGGGGGAAAAATTCAGAAATTCCACTTATTTAGAAGCAAAATAGCAGAAATTCCCCTTATTTTGGAGCAAAAATGAAGAAATTTCCTTTTTTTGTGGCAAAAGATATGCATTCTTCTTATTTTCAGGCTAAAAAGCAGAAATTCCCCGTATTTTGGAGCAAAATTGCAGAAATTCCCCTAATTGTGGGACAAAAAGGCAGAAATTTGCTATATGTTGGGGCAAAAAGACAGAAATTCTCCTTATTTTTGAGCAAAACTCAGAAATTTCACTTATTTTGACGCAAAATTGCAGAAATTTCACTTATTTCAGAAAAAAAAGCAGAAATTTTCTTAATTTGTGGCAAAAAGGCAGAAATTTCTCATATTTTGGGGCAAAAATGCAGAAAATCCCCTTATTTTGAGGTAAAAAGTCTAAAATTCCCCTTATTTGGTTGCAAAAAGCAGAAATTTCCCTTATTTTGGGGCAAAATTGCAGATATTTCATTTATTTCAGGGTAATAAGTCAGAAATTTTCCTTATTTTGGGGCAAAAAAGACACAAATTCTCTATGTTTTGGGGGAAAAAGACAGAAATTCCACTTATTTAGAGGCAAAAAAGCAGAAATTCCCCTTATTTTGGAGCGAAAATGAAGAAATTTCCCTTTTTTGTGGCAAAAAGGTATGCATTCTTCTTATTTTCGGGCAAAAAGACAGAAATTCCCTGTATTTTTGAGCAAAATTGCAGAAATTCCCCTAATTGTGGGGCAAAAAGGCAGAAATTCCCTATGTGTTGGGGCAAAAAGACAGAAATTCTACTTATTTTGGGGCAAAACTCAGAAATTCCACTTTTTTTGGGGCAAAATTCCAAAAATTTCCCTTATTTTGGGGCAAAATTGCAGAAATTTCACTTATTTTCGGGCAAAATTGCAGAAATTTCACTTATTTCAGGGAAAAAAAGACAGAAATATCTTTTATTTTGGTACAAAATTGCAGAAATTTTTTTTATTTTTGGCAAAAAGGCAGAAATTTCCCATATTTTGGGGCAAAAATGCAGAAATTCCCCTTATTTTGAGGTAAAAATGCTGAAATTCCCCTTATTTTGGGGCAAAAAGCAGACATTTCCCTTATTTTGGGCAAAAATTGAAGAAATTTCACTTATTTTGAGTCAAAAAGGCAGAAAATCCAATTATTTTGGGGTAAAAATGAAGAAATTCCCTTGTTTTGAGGTAAAAAGGCTGAAATTCCCCTTTTTTGGAGGCAAAAAGGCAGAAATTCCCCGTATTTTGGGGCAAAAAGCAGATATTTCCCTTATTTTTGGGGAAAAATTTTAGAAATTTAACTTATTTCAGGGCAAAAATTCAGAAATTCCGTTTATTTTTGGGGAAAAGTCAGAAATTGCACTTATTTTGAGTCAAAAAGGCGGAAAATCCCCTTATTTTGGAGTAAAAATGAAGAAATTTCCCTTTTTTATGGCAAAAGGTATACATTCTTTTTATTTTCGGGCAAAAAGGCAGAAATTCCCTGTATTTTGGAGCAAAATTGCAGAAATTCCTCTAATTTTGGGGCAAAAACGCAGAACTTCCCCTTATTTTGGGGTAAAACTGCAGAAATTTCACTTATTTCACGGCAAAATGGCAGAAATTCACTTCATTTTCGGCGAAAAGGGAGAAAATTCCCGTATTTTGGAGCAAAATTGCAGAAATTCACCTAATTTTGGGGTAAAACATGCAGTAATTTTCTTTATTTTTAGGCAAAAATGCAGAAATTCCCCTTATTTTGTGGCAAAAATCAGAAATTCCCCTTATTTTAGAAAAAATTGCAGAAATTTCCTTTATTATGGGGAAAAATTGCAGAAATTTCTTTTATTGTAAGGCAAAATTGCAGAAATTTCATTTATTTCAGAGAAAAAAACAAAATTTTTTTTTTATTTTAGGGCAAAATGCAGAAATTTCCATTATTTTGGGGCACAAAGACAGAAATTCACCTTCTTTTGGGGTAAAATTTCAAACATTTCACATATTTCAGGGCAAAAAGGCAGAAATTCCCCTTATTTGGGGGTAAAAAGGCAGAAATTCTTCATATTTTGGGTTAAAATTGCAGAAATTTCCCTTGTTTGGGGGCAAAAAGGCAGAAAATCCCCTTAATTTCGGACAAAAAGGCAGAAATTCCCCGTAATTAGGAGCAAAATTGCAGAAATTCCCCTAATTGTGGGGCAAAAAGGCAGAAATTCCCGATATGTTGGGGCAAAAAGACAGAAATTCTCCTTATTTTCGGGCAAAACTCAGAAATTCCATTTATTTTGGGACAAAATTCCAGAAATTTCCCTTAATTTGGGGCAAAATTGCAGAAATTTCACTTATTTCAGGGCAAAATTCAAAAATTGCTTTTATTTTGGGGCAAAAAGACAGAAATTCCGTTTACTTTTGGGTAAAAAGGCAGAAATTTCACTTATTTTGAGGTAAGAAGGCAGAAATTCCTCTTATTTTGCGGCAAAAATGAAGAAATTTCCCTTTTTTGTGGCAAAAGGTATATATTCCCCTTATTTTCGGTCAAAAAAGCAGAAATTCCCCATATTTTGGAGCACAATTGCAGAAAATCCCCAAATTGTGGGGCAAATAGGCAGAAATTCCCTATATGTTGGGGCAAAAAGACAAAAATTCTCCTTATTTTGGGACAAAACTCAGAATTTCCACTTATTTTGGGGCAAAATTCCGGAAATTTCCCTTATTTTGGGGCAAAATTGCAGAAATTTCACTTATTTTGGGGCAAAATTGCAGAAATTTCACTTATTTCAGGTAAAAATGGCAGAAATTTTTCTTATTTTGGGGCAAAATGGCAGAAATTCCTAATATTTTGTGGCAAAAATGCAGAAATTCCCCTTATTTTGAGGTAAAAAGGCTGAAATTCCCCTTATTTGGGTGCAAAAAGGCAGAAATTTTTCTTATTTTGGGACAAAATTGCAGACATTTCACATATTTCAGGGTAATAAGTCAGAAATTTTCCTTATTTTGGGGCAAAAAAGACAGAAATTCCCCTAATTGTGGGGCAAAAAGGCAGAAATTCCCTATATGTTGGGGCAAAAAGACAGAAATTCTCCTTATTTTGGGGCAAAACTCAAAAATTCCACTTATTTTGGGGCAAAATTGCAGGAATTTACCTTATTTTGGGGCAAAATTGCAGAAATTTTCCTTATTTGGGGCAAAATTGCAGAAATTTCACTTATTTTCAGGTAAAAAGACTGAAATATCCTTTATTTTGGGGCAAAAAGGAAGAAATTCCCCTTATTTTGGGGCAAAATTGCAGAAATTTTTCTTATTTTGGGGCATAAAGGCTGAAATTCTTATTTTGAGGTAAAATGCTGAAATTCCCCATATTTTGGGGCAAAAGGCAAAAATTCTTCTTATTTTGGGGCAAAAAGGCAAAAATTTCCCTTATTTTCGGGCAAAATTGCAGAAATTTCATTTATTTCAGGGCAAAAATTCTGAAATTCCTTTTATTTTGGGGCAAAGAGCAGAAATTTCTTTTATTATGGTACAAAATTGAAGAAATTTTTCTTATTTTGAAACAAAAAGGCAGAAAATTCCCCTTATTTTGAGGCAAAAGGCAGAAACTATTCTTATTTTGTGGTAAAATGCAGAAATTCCCTTTATTTTGGGGCTAGAAAGCAGAAATTCCCCGTATTTTGAAGCAAAATTGCAGAAATTCTCATAATTTTCGGGCAAAAGGCAAAAATTCTCTTTATTTTGGGGCAAAAAGACAGAAAATCTCCTTTTTTGGGAGCAAACAGTCAGAAATTTTCCTTATTTTGGGGCAAAATTGCAGAAATTTCCTTTACATTGGGGCAAAATTGCAGAAATTTCCATATTTTGGGGCAAAATTGCAGAAATTTCACTTATTTCAGGGAAAAAAGGCGAAAATTTTTTTTGGGGGGCAAAAAGGCAGAAATTTTTTTTATTTTGGTAAAAATTGCAGAAATTTTTCTTATTTTGGGGCAAAAAGTCAGAAATTCCTCATATTTTGGGGCAAAAAGGCAGAAATTCCCCTTATTTTGAGGTAAAAAGGCTGTAATTCCCCTTATTTTGGGGCAAAAAGACAGAAATTTCGTTTATTTTGGGGAAAAGGCAGAAATTGCACTTATTTTGAGTCAAAAAGGTGGAAAATCCCCTTATTTTGGGGCAAAAATGAAGAAATTTGCTTTTTTTATGGCAAAAAGGTATACATTCCCTTTATTTTTGGGCAAAATGGCACAAATTCCCCGTATTTTGGAGCAACATTGCAGAAATTCCCCTAATTTTTGGGCAAAAAGGCAGAAATTCCCTATATGTTGGGGCAAAAAGACAGAAATTCTCATTATTTTGGGGCAAAACTCAGAAATTCCACTTATTTTGGCGCAAAATTCCAGAAATTTCCCTTATTTTGAGGCAAAATTGCAGAAATTTCACTTATTTTGGGGCAAAATTGCAAAAATTTCACTTATGTCAAAAAAAAAAGCAGAAATTTTCTTATTTTGGTGCAACAAGGCAGAAATTTCTAATATTTTGGTACAAAATTGCAGAAATTTTTCTTATTTTTAGGGCAAAAAGGCAGAAATTCCTAATATTTAGGGGCAAAAATGCAGAAATTCCTCTTATTTTTGGGTAAAAAGGCTGAAATTCCCCTTATTTGGGGGCAAAAAGGCAGAAATTTTCCTTATTTTGAGGCAAAATTGCAGAAATTTCACTTATTTCAGAGAACAAAAGCAGAAATTTTCTTATTTTGGGGCAAAAAGGCAGAAATTTCTTTTATTTTGGTACAAAATTGCAGAAATGTTTCTTATTTTGGGGCAAAAAGGCAGAAATCTCCCATATTTTGGGGCAAAAAAGCAGAAATTTCCCTTATTTTGAGGTAAAAACGCTGAAATTCCCCTTATTTGGGGGCAAAAAGGCAGAAATTTCCCTTATTTTGAGGCAAAATTGCAGAAATTTCACTTATTTCAGAATAATAAGTCAGAAATTTTCCTTATTTTGGGGCAAAAAACAGAAATTCTCTTTGTTTTAAAGGAAAAAGACTGATATTCCACTTATTTAGAGGCTAAAAAGCAGAAATTCTTATTATTTTGGAGCAAAAATGAAGAAATTTTTCTTTTTTTGTGGAAAAAGGTATGCATTCCTCTAATTTTCGGGCTAAAAAGCAGAAATTCCCTGTATTTTGGAGCAAAATTGCCGAAATTCCCCTAATTGTGAGGCAAAAAGGCAGAAATTCTCTATATGTTGGAGCAAAAAGACAGAAATTCTCCTTATTTTGGGGCAAAACTCAGAAATTCCACTTATTTTGGGGCAAAATTCCAGAAATTTCCCTTATTTTGGGGCAAAATTGCAGAAATTTCACTTATTTTGGGGCGAAATTGCAGAAATTTCACTTTTTTCATGGAAAAAAAGGCAGAAATTTTCCTTATTTTGGGGCAAAAAGTCAGAAATTCCTAATATTTTGTGGCAAAAATTCAGAAATTCCTCTTATTTTGAGGTAAAAAGGCTGAAATTCCCCTTATTTGGGGGCAAAAAGGCATAAATTTCCCTTATTTTGGGGCAAAATTGCAGAAATTTCACTTATTTCAGAGAAAAAAACAAAAATCTTTCTTATTTTTGGCAAAATGCAGAAATTCCCATTATTTTGGGGCAAAAAGGCAGAAATTCACCTTATTTTGGGGTAAAATTGAAGACATGTCACATATTTCAGGGCATAAAGGCAGAAATTGCCCTTATTTGGGGGCAAAAAAGGCAGAAATTCCCCTTATATTGGGATAAAATTGCAGAAATGTCAGTTGTTTTGGGGCAAAAAGGCAGAAAATCCCCTTAATTTCGGGCAAAAAGGTAGAAATTCCCTGTATTTTGGAGCAAAATTGCAGAAATTCTCCTAATATTGGGGCAAAAATGCAGAAATTCCCTTTATTTGGGGCAAATTGGCAGAAGTTCCCCTTATTTTCAGGAAAAGAGGCAGAAATTCCCATTATTTTGAAGCAAAATTGCAGAAACTCCCCTAATTTTGGGGCAAAAAGGCAGAAATTCCCTTTATTTTGGGGCAAAAATACAGAAATTCTCCTTATATCTGGGCAAAAATCAGATATTTCCCTTATTTTGGAGCAAAATTTTAGAAATTTCTTTTATTTTGGTACAGAATTGGAGAAATTTTTCTTATTCTGTGGCAAAAAGGCAGAAATTTCTTTTATTTTGGTGCAAAATTGCAGAAATTTTTCTTATTTTGGGGCAAAAAGGCATAAATTTCCCATATTTTGGGGCAAAAATGTAGAAATTTTCTTTATTTTGAGGTAAAAAGGCTGAAATTTCCCTTATTTGGGGGCAAAAAGGCAGAAATTTCTCTTATTTTGGGGCAAAATTGCAGAAATTTCACTTATTTCAGAAAAAAAGGAAAAATTTTCTTATTTGGGGGCAAAAAGGCAGAAATTTCTTTTATTTTGGTGCAAAATTACAGAAATTTTCTTTATTTTGGGGCAAAAAAGACAGAAATTCCCTTTGTTTTGGGGGAAAAAGACAGAAATTCCACTTATTTAGAGGCAAAAAAGCAGAAATTCCTCTTATTTTGGAGCAAAATTGCAGAAATTCCCCTACTTGTGGGGCAAAAAGGCAGATATTCCCTATATGTTGGGGCAAAAAGACAGAAATTCTCTTTATTTTTGGGGCAAAACTCAGAAATTCCATTTATTTTGGGGCAAAATTCCAGAAATTTCTCTTATTTTGGGGCAAAATTCCAGAAATTTCTCTTATTTTGGGGCAAAATTGCAGAAATTCCCCTTATTTGGGGGCAAAAAAAAGAAATTTCACTTATTTTGGGGCAAAAACTCAGAAATTCCACACTTTTTTGGTCAAAATTCCAGAAATTTCCCTTATTTTGGGGCAAAATTCCAGAAATTTCTCTTATTTTGGGGCAAAATTGCAGAAATTTCACTTATTTTGGGGCAAAATTGCAGAAATTTCACTTATTTCATGGTAAAAAGGCAGAAATTATCCTTATTTTGATGCAAAAATGCAGAAATTCCAAATATTTTGTGGCAAAAATGAAGAAATTCCCTTTATTTTGAGGTAAAAAGGCAGAAATTCCCCTTATTTGGGGGCAAAAAAAAAAGAAATTTCACTTATTTTGGGGCAAAAACTCAGAAATTCCACACTTTTTTGGTCAAAATTCCAGAAATTTCCCTTATTTTGGGGCAAAATTGCAGAAATTTCACTTATTTTGGTGCAAAATTGCAGAAATTTAACTTATTTCAGAAAAAAATTCAGAAATTTTCCTATTTTGGTGCAAAAAGGCAGAATTATCTTTTATTTTGGTACAAAATTGCAGAAATTTTTCTTATTTTGGGGCAAAAAGGCAGAAATTTCACTTATTTTGGGGCAAAATTGCAGTAATTTCACTTATTTTGGGGCAAAATTGCAGAAATTTCACTTATTTTGGGGCGAAATTGCAGAAATTTCACTTTTTTCATGGAAAAAAAGGCAGAAATTTTCCTTATTTTGGGGCAAAAAGGCAGAAATTCCTAATATTTTGTGGCAAAAATTCAGAAATTCCTCTTATTTTGAGGTAAAAAGGCTGAAATTCCACTTATTTGGGGGCAAAAAGGCATAAATTTCCCTTATTTTGGGGCAAAATTGTAAAAATTTCACTTATTTCAGAGAAAAAAACAAAAATCTTTCTTATTTTTGGCAAAATGCAGAAATTCCCATTATTTTGGGGCAAAAAGGCAGAAATTCACCTTATTTTGGGGTAAAATTGAAGACATGTCACATATTTCAGGGCATAAAGGCAGAAATTGCCCTTATTTGGGGGCAAAAAAGGCAGAAATTCCCCTTATATTGGGATAAAATTGCAGAAATGTCAGTTGTTTTGGGGCAAAAAGGCAGAAAATCCCCTTAATTTCGGGCAAAAAGGTAGAAATTCCCTGTATTTTGGAGCAAAATTGCAGAAATTCTCCTAATATTGGGGCAAAAATGCAGAAATTCCCTTTATTTGGGGCAAATTGGCAGAAGTTCCCCTTATTTTCAGGAAAAGAGGCAGAAATTCCCATTATTTTGAAGCAAAATTGCAGAAACTCCCCTAATTTTGGGGCAAAAAGGCAGAAATTCCCTTTATTTTGGGGCAAAAATACAGAAATTCTCCTTATATCTGGGCAAAAATCAGATATTTCCCTTATTTTGGAGCAAAATTTTAGAAATTTCTTTTATTTTGATACAGAATTGGAGAAATTTTTCTTATTCTGTGGCAAAAAGGCAGAAATTTCTTTTATTTTGGTGCAAAATTGCAGAAATTTTTCTTATTTTGGGGCAAAAAGGCATAAATTTCCCATATTTTGGGGCAAAAATGTAGAAATTTTCTTTATTTTGAGGTAAAAAGGCTGAAATTTCCCTTATTTGGGGGCAAAAAGGCAGAAATTTCTCTTATTTTGGGGCAAAATTGCAGAAATTTCACTTATTTCAGAAAAAAAGGAAAAATTTTCTTATTTGGGGGCAAAAAGGCAGAAATTTCTTTTATTTTGGTGCAAAATTACAGAAATTTTCTTTATTTTGGGGCAAAAAAGACAGAAATTCCCTTTGTTTTGGGGGAAAAAGACAGAAATTCCACTTATTTAGAGGCAAAAAAGCAGAAATTCCTCTTATTTTGGAGCAAAATTGCAGAAATTCCCCTACTTGTGGGGCAAAAAGGCAGATATTCCCTATATGTTAGGGCAAAAAGACAGAAATTCTCTTTATTTTTGGGGCAAAACTCAGAAATTCCATTTATTTTGGGGCAAAATTCCAGAAATTTCTCTTATTTTGGGGCAAAATTCCAGAAATTTCTCTTATTTTGGGGCAAAATTGCAGAAATTCCCCTTATTTGGGGGCAAAAAAAAGAAATTTCACTTATTTTGGGGCAAAAACTCAGAAATTCCACACTTTTTTGGTCAAAATTCCAGAAATTTCCCTTATTTTGGGGCAAAATTCCAGAAATTTCTCTTATTTTGGGGCAAAATTGCAGAAATTTCACTTATTTTGGGGCAAAATTGCAGAAATTTCACTTATTTCATGGTAAAAAGGCAGAAATTATCCTTATTTTGATGCAAAAATGCAGAAATTCCAAATATTTTGTGGCAAAAATGAAGAAATTCCCTTTATTTTGAGGTAAAAAGGCAGAAATTCCCCTTATTTGGGGGCAAAAAAAAAAGAAATTTCACTTATTTTGGGGCAAAAACTCAGAAATTCCACACTTTTTTGGTCAAAATTCCAGAAATTTCACTTATTTTGGGGCAAAATTGCAGAAATTTCACTTATTTTGGTGCAAAATTGCAGAAATTTAACTTATTTCAGAAAAAAATTCAGAAATTTTCCTATTTTGGTGCAAAAAGGCAGAATTATCTTTTATTTTGGTACAAAATTGCAGAAATTTTTCTTATTTTGGGGCAAAAAGGCAGAAATTTCACTTATTTTGGGGCAAAATTGCAGTAATTTCACTTATTTTGGGGCAAAATTGCAGAAATTCCAAATATTTTGTGGCAAAAATGCAGAAATTCCCCTTATTTTAAGGTAAAAAGGCAGAAATTCCCCTTATTTGGGGGTAAAAAACAGAAATTTCCCTTTTTTTGGGACAAAATTGCAGAAATTTCACTTATTTTGGGGCAAACTTGCAGAAATTTCACTTATTTCAGAAAAAAATTCAGAAATTTTCCTATTTTGGTGCAAAAAGGCAGAAATTTCTATTTTGGTACAAAATTGCAGAAATTTTTCTTTTTTGGGGGCAAAAAGGCACAAATCTCCCATATTTTGGGGAAAAAATGCAGAAATTCCTCTTATTTTGAGGTAAAAAGGTAGAAATTTCCCTTATTTGGGGGAAAAAGGAAGAAATTTTCCTTATTTTGAGGCAAAATTGCAGAAATTTCACTTATTTCAGTGTAATAAGTCAGAAATTTTCCTTATTTTGGGGCAAAAAAGACAGAAATTCCCTTTGTTTTGGGGGAAAAAGACAGAAATTCCACTTTTTTAGCGGCAAAAAAGCAGAAATTCATTTTATTTTGGAGTAAAAATGAAGAAATTTCTTTTTTTTTGTGGCAAAAGATATACATTCCCCTTATTTTCAGGCTAAAAAGCAGAAATTCCCCGTATTTTGGAGCAAAATTGCAGAAATTCCCCTAATTGTGGGGCAAAAAGGCAGAAATTTCCGATATGTTAGGGCAAAAAGACAGAAATTCTTTTTATTTTGGGGCTAAACTCAGAAATTCCACTTATTTTGGGGCAAAATTCCAGAAATTTCCCTTATTTTGGGGCAAAATTGCAGAAATTTCACTTATTTTGGTGCAAAATTGCAGAAATTTCACTTATTTCAGGGAAAAAAGGCAGAAATTTTCCTTATTTTGGGGCCAAAAAGACAGAAATTTCCTTTGTTTTGGGGTGAAAAAGATAGAAATTCCACTTATTTAGAGGCAAAAAAGCAGAAATTCCTCTTATTTTGGAGCAAAAATGAAGAAATTTCCTTTTTTTATGGCAAAAAGGTATGCATTCTTCTTATTTTCGGGCAAAAAGGCAGAAATTCCCAGTATTTTGGAGCAAAATTGCAGAAATTCCCCTAATTGTGGGGCAAAAAGGCAGAAATTCCCTATATGTTGGGGCAAAAAGAAACAAATTCTCCTTATTTTGGGTCAAAACGCAGAAATTCCACTGATATTGGGGCAAAATTCCAGAAATTTCCCTTATTTTGGGGCAAAATTGCAGAAATTTCACTTATTTTGGGGCAAAATTGCAGAAATTTCACTTATTTCAGAAAAAAAAGCAGAAATTTTCTTATTTTGGTGCAAAAAGGCGGAAATTTCTTTTATTTTGGTACAAAATTGCAGAAATTTTTCTTATTTTGGGGCAAAAAGGCAGAAATCTCCCATATTTTGGGGCAAAAATGAAGAAATTTCTCTTATTTTGAGGTAAAAAGGCTGAAATTCCCATTATTTGGGGGCAAAAAGGCAGAAATTTCCCTTATTTTGAGGCAAAATTGCAGAAATTTCACTTATTTCAGTGTAATAAGTCAGAAATTTTCTTTATTTTGGGGCAAAAAAGACAGAAATTCTTTTTGTTTTGAGGGAAAAAGGCAGAAATTCCACTTTTTTAGCGGCAAAAAAGCAAAAATTCATTTTATTTTGGAGTAAAAATGAAGAAATTTCTTTTTTTTTGTGGCAAAAAGTATACATTCCCCTTATTTTCAGGCTAAAAAGCAGAAATTCCCCATATTTTGGAGCAAAATTGCAGAAATTCCCCTAATTGTGGGGCAAAAAGGCAGAAATTGCCTATATGTTGGGGCAAAAAGACAGAAATTCTCTTAATTTTGGGGCAAAACTCAGAAATTCCACTTATTTTGGGGCAAAATTCCAGAAATTTCCCTTATTTTGGGGCAAAATTGCAGAAATTTCACTTATTTTGGGGCAAAGTTGCAGAAATTTCACTTATTTCAGGGTAATAAGTCAGAAATTTTCCTTATTTTGGAGCAAAAAAACAAAAATTCCCTTTGTTTTGGGGGAAAAAGACAGAAATTCCACTTATTTAGAGGCAAAAAAGCTGAAATTCTCCTTATTTTGGAGCAAAAATGAAGAACTTTCCCTTTTTTATGGCAAAAAGTTATGCATTCTTCTTATTTTCGGGCAAAAAGGCAGAAATTCCCCGTATTTTGGAGCAAAATTGCAGAAATTCCCCTAATTGTGGGGTGAAAAGGCAGAAATTCCCTATATGTTAGGGCAAAAAGACAGAAATTCTCCTTATTTTGGGGCAAAACTCAGAAATGCCACTTATTTTAAGGCAAAATTCCAGAAATTTCCTTTATTTGGGAGCAAAATTGCAGAAATTTCTGTTATTTTGGGGCAAAATTGCAGAAATTTCACTTATTTCAGAAAAAAAAGCAGAAATTTTCTTATTTTGGTGCAAAAAGGCGGAAATTTCTTTTATTTTGGTACAAAATTGCAGAAATTTTTCTTATTTTGGGGCAAAAAGGCAGAAATCTCCCATATTTTGAGGCAAAAATGCAGAAATTCCTCTTATTTTGAGGTTAAAAGGCTGAAATTCCCCTTATTTGGAGGCATAAAGGCAGAAATTTTTCTTATTTTGGGGCAAAATTGCAGAAATTTCACTTATTTCAGAGTAGTCAGTCAGAAATTTTTCTTATTTTGGGGCAAAAAAGCAGAAATTCCTTTTATTTTGGAGTAAAAATGAAGAAATTTCTTTTTTGTGGCAAATGGTATACATTCCCCTTATTTTCAGGCTAAAAAGCAGAAATTACCCGTATTTTGGAGCAAAATTGCAAAAATTCCGCTAATTGTGGGGCAAAAAGGCAGAAATTCCCTGTAAGTTAGAGCAAAAAAACAGAAAATCTCCTTATTTTGGGGCAAAACTCAGAAATTCCACTTACCTTGGGGCAAAATTCCAAAAATTTCCCTTATTTTGGGCCAAAATTGCAGAAATTTCACTTATTTTGAGGCAAAATTGCATAAATTTCACTTATTTCAGGGTAATAAGTCAGAAATTTTCCTTATTTTGGGGCAAAAACACAGAAATTCCCTTTGTTTTGGGGAAAAAAGACAGAAATTCCACTTTTTTAGAGGCAAAAAAGCAGAAATTCCTTTTATTTTGGAGTAAAAATGAAGAAATTTCCCTTTTTTGTGGCAAAATGTATACATTCCACTTATTTTTGGGCTAAAAAGCTGAAATTACCCGTATTTTGGAGCAAAATTGCAGAAATTCCCCTAATTGTGGGGCAAAATACAGAAATTCCCTATATGTTAGAGCAAAAAGACAGAAATTCTCCTTATTTTGGGGCAAAACTCAGAAATTCCACTTATTTTGGGGCAAAATTCCAGAAATTTCCCTTATTTTGTGGCAAAATTGCCGAAATTTCACTTATTTTGGGGCAAAATTGCAGAAATTTCACTTATATCATGGTAAAAAGGCAGAAATTTTCCTCATTTTGGGGCAAAAATGCAGAGATTCCAAATATTTTGTGGTAAAATTGCAAAAATTCCCCTTATTTTGAGGTAAAAAGGCAGAAATTCCCCTTATTTGGGGGCAAAAAGCAGAAATTTCCCTTATTCTGGGACAAAATTGCAGAAATTTCATTTATTTCAGAATAATAAATCAGAAATTTTCCTTATTTGGGGCAAAAAAGACAGAAATTCCTTTTGTTTTGGGGGAAAAAGTCAGAAATTCCACTTATTTAGAAGCAAAAAAGCAGAAATTCCCCTTATTTTGGAGCAAAAATGAAGAAATTTCCTTTTTTTGTGGCAAAAGGTATGCATTCTTCTTATTTTCAGGCTAAAAAGCAGAAATTCCCCGTATTTTGGAGCAAAATTGCAGAAATTCCCCTAATTGTGGGACAAAAAGGCAGAAATTCCCTATATGTTTGGGCAAAAAGACAGAAATTCTCCTTATTTTAGAGCAAAACTCAGAAATTTCACTTATTTTGACGCAAAATTGCAGAAATTTCACTTATTTCAGAAAAAAAGCAGAAATTTTCTTAATTTGGGGCAAAAAGGCAGAAATTTCTTATATTTTGGGGCAAAAATGCAGAAAATCCCCTTATTTTGAGGTAAAAAGTTTAAAATTCCCCTTATTTGGTTGCAAAAAGCAGAAATTTCCCTTATTTTGGGGCAAAATTGCAGATATTTCATTTATTTCAGGGTAATAAGTCAGAAATTTTCCTTATTTTGGGGCAAAAAATACACAAATTCTCTATGTTTTGGGGGAAAAAGACAGAAATTCCACTTATTTAGAGGCAAAAAAGCAGAAATTCCCCTTATTTTGGAGCGAAAATGAAGAAATTTCCCTTTTTTATGGCAAAAAGGTATGCATTCTTCTTATTTTCGGGCAAAAAGACAGAAATTCCCCGTATTTTTGAGCAAAATTGCAGAAATTCCCCTAATTGTGGGGCAAAAAGGCAGAAATTCCCTATGTGTTGGGGCAAAAAGACAGAAATTCTACTTATTTTGGGGCAAAACTCAGAAATTCCACTTATTTTGGGGCAAAATTCCAAAAATTTCCCTTATTTTGGGGCAAAATTGCAGAAATTTCACTTATTTTGGGGCAAAATTGCAGAAATTTCACTTATTTCAGGGAAAAAAAGACAGAAATTTCTTTTATTTTGGTACAAAATTGCAGAAATTTTTTTTATTTTTGGCAAAAAGGCAGAAATTTCCCATATTTTGGGGCAAAAATGCAGAAATTCCCCTTATTTTGAGGTAAAAATGCTGAAATTCCCCTTATTTTGGGGCAAAAAGCAGACATTTCCCTTATTTTGGGCAAAAATTGCAGAAATTTCACTTATTTTGAGTCAAAAAGGCAGAAAATCCAATTATTTTGGGGTAAAAATGAAGAAATTCCCCTTGTTTTGAGGTAAAAAGGCTGAAATTCCCCTTTTTTGGAGGCAAAAAGGCAGAATTTTCCCGTATTTTGGGGCAAAATTGCAGAAATTTCACTTATTTCAGAGTAATAATTCAGAAATTTTTTTTATTTGGGGGTAAAAAAAGACAGAAATTCCCTTTGTTTGGGGGAAAAAACAGAAATTCCACTTATTTAGAGGCAAAAAAGCAGAAATTCCCCTTATTTTGGAGCAAAAATTAAGAAATTTCATTTTTTTATGGCAAAAAGGTATGCACTCTTATTATTTTCGGGCAAAAAGACAGAAATTCCCCGTATTTTAGAGCAAAATTGCAGAAATTCCCCTAATTGTGGGGCAAAAAGGCATAAATTCCCTATATGTTGGAGCAAAAAGACAGAAATTCATCTTATTTTGGGGCAAAACTCAGAAATTCCACTTATTTTGGGGCACAATTCCAGAAATTTCCCTTCTTTTGGGGCAAAATTGCAGAAATTTCACTTATTTTGAGGCAAAATTGCAGAAATTTTACTTATTTCAGAAAAAAAAGCAGAAATTTTCTTATTTTGGGGCAAAAAGGCAGAAAATTTTTTTATTTTGGTACTAAATTGCAGAAATTTTTCTTATTTTGGGGCAAAAAGTCAGAAATTTCCCATTATTTGGGGGCAAATATGCAGAAATTCCCCTTATTTTGGGGCAAAAAGTCAGAAATTCCCCTTATTTTGGGGCAAAAAGCAGATATTTCCCTTATTTTTGGGGAAAAATTTTAGAAATTTAACTTATTTCAGGGCAAAAAGTCAGAAATTCCGTTTATTTTTGGGGAAAAGTCAGAAAATGCACTTATTTTGAGTCAAAAATGCGGAAAATCCCCTTATTTTGGAGTAAAAATGAAGAAATTTCCCTTTTTTATGGCAAAAGGTATACATTCTTTTTATTTTCGGGCAAAAAGGCAGAAATTCCCTGTATTTTGGAGCAAAATTGCAGAAATTCCTCTAATTTTGGGGCAAAAACGCAGAACTTCCCCTTATTTTGGGGTAAAACTGCAGAAATTTCACTTATTTCGCGGCAAAATGGCAGAAATTCACTTCATTTTTGGCCAAAAGGGAGAAAATTCCCGTATTTTGGAGCAAAATTGCAGAAATTCACCTAATTTTGGGGTAAAACATGCAGTAATTTTCTTTATTTTAAGGCAAAAAGGCAGAAATTCCCCTTATTTTGTGGTAAAAATCAGAAATTCCCCTTATTTTAGAAAAAATTGCAGAAATTTCCTTTATTATGGGGAAAAATTGCAGAAATTTCTTTTATTGTAAGGCAAAATTGCAGAAATTTCATTTATTTCAGAGAAAAAAACAAAATTTTTTTTTTATTTTAGGGCAAAATGCAGAAATTTCCATTATTTTGGGGCACAAAGACAGAAATTCACCTTCTTTTGGGGTAAAATTTCAAACATTTCACATATTTCAGGGCAAAAAGGCAGAAATTCCCCTTATTTGGGGGTAAAAAGGCAGAAATTCTTCATATTTTGGGTTAAAATTGCAGAAATTTCCCTTGTTTGGGGGCAAAAAGGCAGAAAATCCCCTTAATTTCGGGCAAAAAGGCAGAAATTCCCCGTATTTTGGAGCAAAATTGCAGAAATTCCCCTAATTGTGGGGCAAAAAGGCAGAAATTCCCGATATGTTGGCGCAAAAAGACAGAAATTCTCCTTATTTTCGGGCAAAACTCAGAAATTCCATTTATTTTGGGGCAAAATTCCAGAAATTTCCCTTAATTTGGGGCAAAATTGCAGAAATTTCACTTATTTCAGGGCAAAATTCAAAAATTGCTTTTATTTTGGGGCAAAAAGACAGAAATTCCGTTTACTTTTGGGTAAAAAGGCAGAAATTTCACTTATTTTGAGGTAAGAAGGCAGAAATTCCTCTTATTTTGCGGCAAAAATGAAGAAATTTCTCTTTTTTGTGGCAAAAGGTATATATTCCCCTTATTTTCGGGCAAAAAAGCAGAAATTCCCCGTATTTTGGAGCACAATTGCAGAAAATCCCCAAAATGTGGGGCAAATAGGCAGAAATTCCCTATATGTTGGGGCAAAAAGACAAAAATTCTCCTTATTTTGGGACAAAACTCAGAATTTCCACTTATTTTGGGGCAAAATTCCGGAAATTTCCCTTATTTTGGGGCAAAATTGCAGAAATTTCACTTATTTTGGGGCAAAATTGCAGAAATTTCACTTATTTCAGGTAAAAATGGCAGAAATTTTTCTTATTTTGGGGCAAAATGGCAGAAATTCCTAATATTTTGTGGCAAAAATGCAGAAATTCCCCTTATTTTGAGGTAAAAAGGCTGAAATTCCCCTTATTTGGGTGCAAAAAGGCAGAAATTTTTCTTATTTTGGGGCAAAATTGCAGACATTTCACTTATTTTAGGGTAATAAGTCAGAAATTTTCCTTATTTTGGGGCAAAAAAGACAGAAATTCCCCTAATTGTGGGGCAAAAAGGCAGAAATTCCCTATATGTTGGGGCAAAAAGACAGAAATTCTCCTTATTTTGGGGCAAAACTCAAAAATTCCACTTATTTTGGGGCAAAATTGCAGGAATTTACCTTATTTTGAGGCAAAATTGCAGAAATTTTCCTTATTTGGGGCAAAATTGCAGAAATTTCACTTATTTTCAGGTAAAAAGACTGAAATATCCTTTATTTTGGGGCAAAAAGGAAGAAATTCCCCTTATTTTGGGGCAAAATTGCAGAAATTTTTCTTATTTTGGGGCATAAAGGCTGAAATTCTTATTTTGAGGTAAAATGCTGAAATTCCCCATATTTTGGGGCAAAAGGCAAAAATTCTTCTTATTTTGGGGCAAAAAGGCAAAAATTTCCCTTATTTTCGGGCAAAATTGCAGAAATTTCATTTATTTCAGGGCAAAAATTCAGAAATTCCTTTTATTTTGGGGCAAAGAGCAGAAATTTCTTTTATTATGGTACAAAATTGAAGAAATTTTTCTTATTTTGAAACAAAAAGGCAGAAAATTCCCCTTATTTTGAGGCAAAAGGCAGAAACTATTCTTATTTTGTGGTAAAATGCAGAAATTCCCTTTATTTTGGGGCTAGAAAGCAGAAATTCCCCGTATTTTGAAGCAAAATTGCAGAAATTCTCATAATTTTCGGGCAAAAGGCAAAAATTCTCCTTATTTTGGGGCAAAAAGACAGAAAATCTCCTTTTTTGGGAGCAAACAGTCAGAAATTTTCCTTATTTTGGGGCAAAATTGCAGAAATTTCCTTTACATTGGGGCAAAATTGCAGAAATTTCCATATTTTGGGGCAAAATTGCAGAAATTTCACTTATTTCAGGGAAAAAAAGCGAAAATTTTTTTTGGGGGGCAAAAAGGCAGAAATTTTTTTTATTTTGGTACAAAATTGCAGAAATTTTTCTTATTTTGGGGCAAAAAGTCAGAAATTCCTCATATTTTGGGGCAAAAAGGCAGAAATTCCCCTTATTTTGGGGCAAAATTGCAGAAATTTCCCTTATTATGGGGAAAAATTGCAGAAATTTCCCTTATTTCAGGGCAAAATTGCAGAAATTTCACTTATTTCAGAGAAAAAAAGCAAAATTTTTCTTATTTTGGGGCAAAAAGGCAGAAATTCCCATTATTTTGGGGCAAAAAGGCAGAAATTCACCTTATTTTGGGGTAAAATTGCAGAAATTTCACATATTTCAGGGCAAAAAGACAGAAATTCCCCTTATTTTAAGGCAGAAAGGCAGAAATTCCCCTTATTTTGGAATAAAATTGCAGAAATTTTTTTTCTTTAGGGGCAAAAAGGCAGAAAATCCACTTAATTTCGGGTAAAAAAGCAGAAATTCCTCTTATTTTGGAGCAAAATTGCAGAAACTCCCCTAATTTTGGGGCATAAAGGCAGAAATTCCCTTTATTTTGGGGCAAAAATAGAGAAATTCTCATTATTTTGGGGCAAAAATCAGAAATTTCCCTTATTTCGGGTCAAAATTTTAGAAATTTCTTTTATATTGTTACAGACTTGCAGAAATTTTTCTTATTTTGTGGCAAAAAGGCAGAAATTTCCCATATTTTGGTGCAAAAAGCCTAAAATTTCCTTTATTATGAGGTAAAATCCTGAAATTCCCCATATTTTGGGGCAAAAAGGCAGAAATTCCCCTCATTTGGAGGCAAGAATACACAAATTTCCCTTATTTTCGGGCATAATTGCAGGAATTTCATTTATTTCAGGGCAAAAAGTCAGAAATTCCTTTTATTTTGGGGCAAAAAGCAGAAATTTCACTTATTTCAGGGAAAAAAGGCGAAAATTTTTTTGGGGGGCAAAAAGGCAGAAATTTTTTTTATTTTGGTAAAAATTGCAGAAATTTTTCTTATTTTGGGGCAAAAAGTCAGAAATTCCTCATATTTTGGGGCAAAAAGGCAGAAATTCCCCTTATTTTGAGGTAAAAAGGCTGTAATTCCCCTTATTTTGGGGCAAAAAGACAGAAATTTCGTTTATTTTGGGGAAAAGGCAGAAATTGCACTTATTTTGAGTCAAAAAGGTGGAAAATCCCCTTATTTTGTGGCAAAAATGAAGAAATTTGCTTTTTTATGGCAAAAAGGTATACATTCCCTTTATTTTTGGGCAAAATGGCACAAATTCCCCGTATTTTGGAGCAACATTGCAGAAATTCCCCTAATTTTTGGGCAAAAAGGCAGAAATTCCCTATATGTTGGGGCAAAAAGACAGAAATTCTCATTATTTTGGGGCAAAACTCAGAAATTCCACTTATTTTGGCACAAAATTCCAGAAATTTCCCTTATTTTGAGGCAAAATTGCAGAAATTTCACTTATTTTGGGGCAAAATTGCAAAAATTTCACTTATGTCAGAAAAAAAAGCAGAAATTTTCTTATTTTGGTGCAACAAGGCAGAAATTTCTAATATTTTGGTACAAAATTGCAGAAATTTTTCTTATTTTTAGGGCAAAAAGGCAGAAATTCCTAATATTTAGGGGCAAAAATGCAGAAATTCCTCTTATTTTTGGGTAAAAAGGCTGAAATTCCCCTTATTTGGGGGCAAAAAGGCAGAAATTTTCCTTATTTTGAGGCAAAATTGCAGAAATTTCACTTATTTCAGAGAACAAAAGCAGAAATTTTCTTATTTTGGGGCAAAAAGGCAGAAATTTCTTTTATTTTGGTACAAAATTGCAGAAATGTTTCTTATTTTGGGGCAAAAAGGCAGAAATCTCCCATATTTTGGGGCAAAAAAGCAGAAATTTCCCTTATTTTGAGGTAAAAACGCTGAAATTCCCCTTATTTGGGGGCAAAAAGGCAGAAATTTCCCTTATTTTGAGGCAAAATTGCAGAAATTTCACTTATTTCAGAATAATAAGTCAGAAATTTTCCTTATTTTGGGGCAAAAAACAGAAATTCTCTTTGTTTTAAAGGAAAAAGACTGATATTCCACTTATTTAGAGGCTAAAAAGCAGAAATTCTTATTATTTTGGAGCAAAAATGAAGAAATTTTTCTTTTTTTTTGTGGAAAAAGGTATGCATTCCTCTAATTTTTGGGCTAAAAAGCAGAAATTCCCCGTATTTTGGAGCAAAATTGCCGAAATTCCCCTAATTGTGGGGCAAAAAGGCAGAAATTCTCTATATGTTGGAGCAAAAAGACAGAAATTCTCCTTATTTTGGGGCAAAACTCAGAAATTCCACTTATTTTGGGGCAAAATTCCAGAAATTTCCCTTATTTTGGGGCAAAATTGCAGAAATTTCACTTATTTTGGGGCGAAATTGCAGAAATTTCACTTTTTTCATGGAAAAAAAGGCAGAAATTTTCCTTATTTTGGGGCAAAAAGGCAGAAATTCCTAATATTTTGTGGCAAAAATTCAAAAATTCCTCTTATTTTGAGGTAAAAAGGCTGAAATTCCCCTTATTTGGGGGCAAAAAGGCATAAATTTCCCTTATTTTGGGGCAAAATTGCAGAAATTTCACTTATTTCAGAGAAAAAAACAAAAATCTTTCTTATTTTTGGCAAAATGCAGAAATTCCCATTATTTTGGGGCAAAAAGGCAGAAATTCACCTTATTTTGGGGTAAAATTGAAGACATGTCACATATTTCAGGGCATAAAGGCAGAAATTGCCCTTATTTGGGGGCAAAAAGGCAGAAATTCCCCTTATATTGGGATAAAATTGCAGAAATGTCAGTTGTTTTGGGGCAAAAAGGCAGAAAATCCCCTTAATTTCGGGCAAAAAGGCAGAAATTCCCTGTATTTTGGAGCAAAATTGCAGAAATTCTCCTAATATTGGGGCAAAAATGCAGAAATTCCCTTTATTTGGGGCAAATTGGCAGAAGTTCCCCTTATTTTCAGGAAAAGAGGCAGAAATTCCCATTATTTTGAAGCAAAATTGCAGAAACTCCCCTAATTTTGGGGCAAAAAGGCAGAAATTCCCTTTATTTTGGGGCAAAAATACAGAAATTCTCCTTATATCTGGGCAAAAATCAGAAATTTTCCTTATTTTGGAGCAAAATTTTAGAAATTTCTTTTATTTTGGTACAGAATTGGAGAAATTTTTCTTATTCTGTGGCAAAAAGGCAGAAATTTCTTTTATTTTGGTGCAAAATTGCAGAAATTTTTCTTATTTTGGGGCAAAAAGGCATAAATTTCCCATATTTTGGGGCAAAAATGTAGAAATTTTCTTTATTTTGAGGTAAAAAGGCTGAAATTTCCCTTATTTGGGGGCAAAAAGGCAGAAATTTCTCTTATTTTGGGGCAAAATTGCAGAAATTTCACTTATTTCAGAAAAAAAGGAAAAATTTTCTTATTTGGGGGCAAAAAGGCAGAAATTTCTTTTATTTTGGTGCAAAATTACAGAAATTTTCTTTATTTTGGGGCAAAAAAGACAGAAATTCCCTTTGTTTTGGGGGAAAAAGACAGAAATTCCACTTATTTAGAGGCAAAAAAGCAGAAATTCCTCTTATTTTGGAGCAAAATTGCAGAAATTCCCCTACTTGTGGGGCAAAAAGGCAGATATTCCCTATATGTTGGGGCAAAAAAACAGAAATTCTCTTTATTTTTGGGGCAAAACTCAGAAATTCCATTTATTTTGGGGCAAAATTCCAGAAATTTCTCTTATTTTGGGGCAAAATTCCAGAAATTTCTCTTATTTTGGGGCAAAATTGCAGAAATTCCCCTTATTTGGGGGCAAAAAAAAGAAATTTCACTTATTTTGGGGCAAAAACTCAGAAATTCCACACTTTTTTGGTCAAAATTCCAGAAATTTCCCTTATTTTGGGGCAAAATTCCAGAAATTTCTCTTATTTTGGGGCAAAATTGCAGAAATTTCACTTATTTTGGGGCAAAATTGCAGAAATTTCACTTATTTCATGGTAAAAAGGCAGAAATTATCCTTATTTTGATGCAAAAATGCAGAAATTCCAAATATTTTGTGGCAAAAATGAAGAAATTCCCTTTATTTTGAGGTAAAAAGGCAGAAATTCCCCTTATTTGGGGGCAAAAAAAAAAAGAAATTTCACTTATTTTGGGGCAAAAACTCAGAAATTCCACACTTTTTTGGTCAAAATTCCAGAAATTTCCCTTATTTTGGGGCAAAATTGCAGAAATTTCACTTATTTTGGTGCAAAATTGCAGAAATTTAACTTATTTCAGAAAAAAATTCAGAAATTTTCCTATTTTGGTGCAAAAAGGCAGAATTATCTTTTATTTTGGTACAAAATTGCAGAAATTTTTCTTATTTTGGGGCAAAAAGGCAGAAATTTCACTTATTTTGGGGCAAAATTGCAGTAATTTCACTTATTTTGGGGCAAAATTGCAGAAATTTCACTTATTTTGGGGCGAAATTGCAGAAATTTCACTTTTTTCATGGAAAAAAAGGCAGAAATTTTCCTTATTTTGGGGCAAAAAGGCAGAAATTCTTAATATTTTGTGGCAAAAATTCAGAAATTCCTCTTATTTTGAGGTAAAAAGGCTGAAATTCCACTTATTTGGGGGCAAAAAGGCATAAATTTCCCTTATTTTGGGGCAAAATTGTAAAAATTTCACTTATTTCAGAGAAAAAAACAAAAATCTTTCTTATTTTTGGCAAAATGCAGAAATTCCCATTATTTTGGGGCAAAAAGGCAGAAATTCACCTTATTTTGGGGTAAAATTGAAGACATGTCACATATTTCAGGGCATAAAGGCAGAAATTGCCCTTATTTGGGGGCAAAAAAGGCAGAAATTCCCCTTATATTGGGATAAAATTGCAGAAATGTCAGTTGTTTTGGGGCAAAAAGGCAGAAAATCCCCTTAATTTCGGGCAAAAAGGTAGAAATTCCCTGTATTTTGGAGCAAAATTGCAGAAATTCTCCTAATATTGGGGCAAAAATGCAGAAATTCCCTTTATTTGGGGCAAATTGGCAGAAGTTCCCCTTATTTTCAGGAAAAGAGGCAGAAATTCCCATTATTTTGAAGCAAAATTGCAGAAACTCCCCTAATTTTGGGGCAAAAAGGCAGAAATTCCCTTTATTTTGGGGCAAAAATACAGAAATTCTCCTTATATCTGGGCAAAAATCAGATATTTCCCTTATTTTGGAGCAAAATTTTAGAAATTTCTTTTATTTTGATACAGAATTGGAGAAATTTTTCTTATTCTGTGGCAAAAAGGCAGAAATTTCTTTTATTTTGGTGCAAAATTGCAGAAATTTTTCTTATTTTGGGGCAAAAAGGCATAAATTTCCCATATTTTGGGGCAAAAATGTAGAAATTTTCTTTATTTTGAGGTAAAAAGGCTGAAATTTCCCTTATTTGGGGGCAAAAAGGCAGAAATTTCTCTTATTTTGGGGCAAAATTGCAGAAATTTCACTTATTTCAGAAAAAAAGGAAAAATTTTCTTATTTGGGGGCAAAAAGGCAGAAATTTCTTTTATTTTGGTGCAAAATTACAGAAATTTTCTTTATTTTGGGGCAAAAAAGACAGAAATTCCCTTTGTTTTGGGGGAAAAAGACAGAAATTCCACTTATTTAGAGGCAAAAAAGCAGAAATTCCTCTTATTTTGGAGCAAAATTGCAGAAATTCCCCTACTTGTGGGGCAAAAAGGCAGATATTCCCTATATGTTAGGGCAAAAAGACAGAAATTCTCTTTATTTTTGGGGCAAAACTCAGAAATTCCATTTATTTTGGGGCAAAATTCCAGAAATTTCTCTTATTTTGGGGCAAAATTCCAGAAATTTCTCTTATTTTGGGGCAAAATTGCAGAAATTCCCCTTATTTGGGGGCAAAAAAAAGAAATTTCACTTATTTTGGGGCAAAAACTCAGAAATTCCACACTTTTTTGGTCAAAATTCCAGAAATTTCCCTTATTTTGGGGCAAAATTCCAGAAATTTCTCTTATTTTGGGGCAAAATTGCAGAAATTTCACTTATTTTGGGGCAAAATTGCAGAAATTTCACTTATTTCATGGTAAAAAGGCAGAAATTATCCTTATTTTGATGCAAAAATGCAGAAATTCCAAATATTTTGTGGCAAAAATGAAGAAATTCCCTTTATTTTGAGGTAAAAAGGCAGAAATTCCCCTTATTTGGGGGCAAAAAAAAAAGAAATTTCACTTATTTTGGGGCAAAAACTCAGAAATTCCACACTTTTTTGGTCAAAATTCCAGAAATTTCACTTATTTTGGGGCAAAATTGCAGAAATTTCACTTATTTTGGTGCAAAATTGCAGAAATTTAACTTATTTCAGAAAAAAATTCAGAAATTTTCCTATTTTGGTGCAAAAAGGCAGAATTATCTTTTATTTTGGTACAAAATTGCAGAAATTTTTCTTATTTTGGGGCAAAAAGGCAGAAATTTCACTTATTTTGGGGCAAAATTGCAGTAATTTCACTTATTTTGGGGCAAAATTGCAGAAATTCCAAATATTTTGTGGCAAAAATGCAGAAATTCCCCTTATTTTAAGGTAAAAAGGCAGAAATTCCCCTTATTTGGGGGTAAAAAACAGAAATTTCCCTTATTTTGGGACAAAATTGCAGAAATTTCACTTATTTTGGGGCAAACTTGCAGAAATTTCACTTATTTCAGAAAAAAATTCAGAAATTTTCCTATTTTGGTGCAAAAAGGCAGAAATTTCTATTTTGGTACAAAATTGCAGAAATTTTTCTTTTTTGGGGGCAAAAAGGCACAAATCTCCCATATTTTGGGGGAAAAATGCAGAAATTCCTCTTATTTTGAGGTAAAAAGGTAGAAATTTCCCTTATTTGGGGGAAAAAGGAAGAAATTTTCCTTATTTTGAGGCAAAATTGCAGAAATTTCACTTATTTCAGTGTAATAAGTCAGAAATTTTCCTTATTTTGGGGCAAAAAAGACAGAAATTCCCTTTGTTTTGGGGGAAAAAGACAGAAATTCCACTTTTTTAGCGGCAAAAAAGCAGAAATTCATTTTATTTTGGAGTAAAAATGAAGAAATTTCTTTTTTTTGTGGCAAAAGATATACATTCCCCTTATTTTCAGGCTAAAAAGCAGAAATTCCCCGTATTTTGGAGCAAAATTGCAGAAATTCCCCTAATTGTGGGGCAAAAAGGCAGAAATTTCCGATATGTTAGGGCAAAAAGACAGAAATTCTTTTTATTTTGGGGCTAAACTCAGAAATTCCACTTATTTTGGGGCAAAATTCCAGAAATTTCCCTTATTTTGGGGCAAAATTGCAGAAATTTCACTTATTTTGGTGCAAAATTGCAGAAATTTCACTTATTTCAGGGAAAAAAGGCAGAAATTTTCCTTATTTTGGGGCCAAAAAGACAGAAATTTCCTTTGTTTTGGGGTGAAAAAGATAGAAATTCCACTTATTTAGAGGCAAAAAAGCAGAAATTCCTCTTATTTTGGAGCAAAAATGAAGAAATTTCCTTTTTTTATGGCAAAAAGGTATGCATTCTTCTTATTTTCGGGCAAAAAGGCAGAAATTCCCAGTATTTTGGAGCAAAATTGCAGAAATTCCCCTAATTGTGGGGCAAAAAGGCAGAAATTCCCTATATGTTGGGGCAAAAAGACAGAAATTCTCCTTATTTTGGGTCAAAACGCAGAAATTCCACTGATATTGGGGCAAAATTCCAGAAATTTCCCTTATTTTGGGGCAAAATTGCAGAAATTTCACTTATTTTGGGGCAAAATTGCAGAAATTTCACTTATTTCAGAAAAAAAAGCAGAAATTTTCTTATTTTGGTGCAAAAAGGCGGAAATTTCTTTTATTTTGGTACAAAATTGCAGAAATTTTTCTTATTTTGGGGCAAAAAGGCAGAAATCTCCCATATTTTGGGGCAAAAATGAAGAAATTTCTCTTATTTTGAGGTAAAAAGGCTGAAATTCCCATTATTTGGGGGCAAAAAGGCAGAAATTTCCATTATTTTGAGGCAAAATTGCAGAAATTTCACTTATTTCAGTGTAATAAGTCAGAAATTTTCTTTATTTTGGGGCAAAAAAGACAGAAATTCTTTTTGTTTTGAGGGAAAAAGGCAGAAATTCCACTTTTTTAGCGGCAAAAAAGCAAAAATTCATTTTATTTTGGAGTAAAAATGAAGAAATTTCTTTTTTTTTGTGGCAAAAAGTATACATTCCCCTTATTTTCAGGCTAAAAAGCAGAAATTCCCCATATTTTGGAGCAAAATTGCAGAAATTCCCCTAATTGTGGGGCAAAAAGGCAGAAATTGCCTATATGTTGGGGCAAAAAGACAGAAATTCTCTTAATTTTGGGGCAAAACTCAGAAATTCCACTTATTTTGGGGCAAAATTCCAGAAATTTCCCTTATTTTGGGGCAAAATTGCAGAAATTTCACTTATTTTGGGGCAAAGTTGCAGAAATTTCACTTATTTCAGGGTAATAAGTCAGAAATTTTCCTTATTTTGGAGCAAAAAAACAAAAATTCCCTTTGTTTTGGGGGAAAAAGACAGAAATTCCACTTATTTAGAGGCAAAAAAGCTGAAATTCTCCTTATTTTGGAGCAAAAATGAAGAACTTTCCCTTTTTTATGGCAAAAAGTTATGCATTCTTCTTATTTTCGGGCAAAAAGGCAGAAATTCCCCGTATTTTGGAGCAAAATTGCAGAAATTCCCCTAATTGTGGGGTGAAAAGGCAGAAATTCCCTATATGTTAGGGCAAAAAGACAGAAATTCTCCTTATTTTGGGGCAAAACTCAGAAATGCCACTTATTTTAAGGCAAAATTCCAGAAATTTCCTTTATTTGGGAGCAAAATTGCAGAAATTTCTGTTATTTTGGGGCAAAATTGCAGAAATTTCACTTATTTCAGAAAAAAAAGCAGAAATTTTCTTATTTTGGTGCAAAAAGGCGGAAATTTCTTTTATTTTGGTACAAAATTGCAGAAATTTTTCTTATTTTGGGGCAAAAAGGCAGAAATCTCCCATATTTTGAGGCAAAAATGCAGAAATTCCTCTTATTTTGAGGTTAAAAGGCTGAAATTCCCCTTATTTGGAGGCATAAAGGCAGAAATTTTTCTTATTTTGGGGCAAAATTGCAGAAATTTCACTTATTTCAGAGTAGTCAGTCAGAAATTTTTCTTATTTTGGGGCAAAAAAGCAGAAATTCCTTTTATTTTGGAGTAAAAATGAAGAAATTTCTTTTTTGTGGCAAATGGTATACATTCCCCTTATTTTCAGGCTAAAAAGCAGAAATTACCCGTATTTTGGAGCAAAATTGCAAAAATTCCGCTAATTGTGGGGCAAAAAGGCAGAAATTCCCTGTAAGTTAGAGCAAAAAAACAGAAAATCTCCTTATTTTGGGGCAAAACTCAGAAATTCCACTTACCTTGGGGCAAAATTCCAAAAATTTCCCTTATTTTGGGCCAAAATTGCAGAAATTTCACTTATTTTGAGGCAAAATTGCATAAATTTCACTTATTTCAGGGTAATAAGTCAGAAATTTTCCTTATTTTGGGGCAAAAACACAGAAATTCCCTTTGTTTTGGGGAAAAAAGACAGAAATTCCACTTTTTTAGAGGCAAAAAAGCAGAAATTCCTTTTATTTTGGAGTAAAAATGAAGAAATTTCCCTTTTTTGTGGCAAAATGTATACATTCCACTTATTTTTGGGCTAAAAAGCTGAAATTACCCGTATTTTGGAGCAAAATTGCAGAAATTCCCCTAATTGTGGGGCAAAATACAGAAATTCCCTATATGTTAGAGCAAAAAGACAGAAATTCTCCTTATTTTGGGGCAAAACTCAGAAATTCCACTTATTTTGGGGCAAAATTCCAGGAATTTCCCTTATTTTGTGGCAAAATTGCCGAAATTTCACTTATTTTGGGGCAAAATTGCAGAAATTTCACTTATATCATGGTAAAAAGGCAGAAATTTTCCTCATTTTGGGGCAAAAATGCAGAGATTCCAAATATTTTGTGGTAAAATTGCAAAAATTCCCCTTATTTTGAGGTAAAAAGGCAGAAATTCCCCTTATTTGGGGGCAAAAAGCAGAAATTTCCCTTATTCTGGGACAAAATTGCAGAAATTTCATTTATTTCAGGGTAATAAATCAGAAATTTTCCTTATTTGGGGCAAAAAAGACAGAAATTCCTTTTGTTTTGGGGGAAAAAGTCAGAAATTCCACTTATTTAGAAGCAAAAAAGCAGAAATTCCCCTTATTTTGGAGCAAAAATGAAGAAATTTCCTTTTTTTGTGGCAAAAGGTATGCATTCTTCTTATTTTCAGGCTAAAAAGCAGAAATTCCCCGTATTTTGGAGCAAAATTGCAGAAATTCCCCTAATTGTGGGACAAAAAGGCAGAAATTCCCTATATGTTTGGGCAAAAAGACAGAAATTCTCCTTATTTTAGAGCAAAACTCAGAAATTTCACTTATTTTGACGCAAAATTGCAGAAATTTCACTTATTTCAGAAAAAAAGCAGAAATTTTCTTAATTTGGGGCAAAAAGGCAGAAATTTCTTATATTTTGGGGCAAAAATGCAGAAAATCCCCTTATTTTGAGGTAAAAAGTCTAAAATTCCCCTTATTTGGTTGCAAAAAGCAGAAATTTCCCTTATTTTGGGGCAAAATTGCAGATATTTCATTTATTTCAGGGTAATAAGTCAGAAATTTTCCTTATTTTGGGGCAAAAAATACACAAATTCTCTATGTTTTGGGGGAAAAAGACAGAAATTCCACTTATTTAGAGGCAAAAAAGCAGAAATTCCCCTTATTTTGGAGCGAAAATGAAGAAATTTCCCTTTTTTATGGCAAAAAGGTATGCATTCTTCTTATTTTCGGGCAAAAAGACAGAAATTCCCCGTATTTTTGAGCAAAATTGCAGAAATTCCCCTAATTGTGGGGCAAAAAGGCAGAAATTCCCTATGTGTTGGGGCAAAAAGACAGAAATTCTACTTATTTTGGGGCAAAACTCAGAAATTCCACTTATTTTGGGGCAAAATTCCAAAAATTTCCCTTATTTTGGGGCAAAATTGCAGAAATTTCACTTATTTTGGGGCAAAATTGCAGAAATTTCACTTATTTCAGGGAAAAAAAGACAGAAATTTCTTTTATTTTGGTACAAAATTGCAGAAATTTTTTTTATTTTTGGCAAAAAGGCAGAAATTTCCCATATTTTGGGGCAAAAATGCAGAAATTCCCCTTATTTTGAGGTAAAAATGCTGAAATTCCCCTTATTTTGGGGCAAAAAGCAGACATTTCCCTTATTTTGGGCAAAAATTGCAGAAATTTCACTTATTTTGAGTCAAAAAGGCAGAAAATCCAATTATTTTGGGGTAAAAATGAAGAAATTCCCCTTGTTTTGAGGTAAAAAGGCTGAAATTCCCCTTTTTTGGAGGCAAAAAGGCAGAATTTTCCCGTATTTTGGGGCAAAATTGCAGAAATTTCACTTATTTCAGAGTAATAATTCAGAAATTTTTTTTATTTGGGGGTAAAAAAAGACAGAAATTCCCTTTGTTTGGGGGAAAAAACAGAAATTCCACTTATTTAGAGGCAAAAAAGCAGAAATTCCCCTTATTTTGGAGCAAAAATTAAGAAATTTCATTTTTTTATGGCAAAAAGGTATGCACTCTTATTATTTTCGGGCAAAAAGACAGAAATTCCCCGTATTTTAGAGCAAAATTGCAGAAATTCCCCTAATTGTGGGGCAAAAAGGCATAAATTCCCTATATGTTGGAGCAAAAAGACAGAAATTCATCTTATTTTGGGGCAAAACTCAGAAATTCCACTTATTTTGGGGCACAATTCCAGAAATTTCCCTTCTTTTGGGGCAAAATTGCAGAAATTTCACTTATTTTGAGGCAAAATTGCAGAAATTTTACTTATTTCAGAAAAAAAAGCAGAAATTTTCTTATTTTGGGGCAAAAAGGCAGAAAATTTTTTTATTTTGGTACTAAATTGCAGAAATTTTTCTTATTTTGGGGCAAAAAGTCAGAAATTTCCCATTATTTGGGGGCAAATATGCAGAAATTCCCCTTATTTTGGGGCAAAAAGTCAGAAATTCCCCTTATTTTGGGGCAAAAAGCAGATATTTCCCTTATTTTTGGGGAAAAATTTTAGAAATTTAACTTATTTCAGGGCAAAAAGTCAGAAATTCCGTTTATTTTTGGGGAAAAGTCAGAAAATGCACTTATTTTGAGTCAAAAATGCGGAAAATCCCCTTATTTTGGAGTAAAAATGAAGAAATTTCCCTTTTTTATGGCAAAAGGTATACATTCTTTTTATTTTCGGGCAAAAAGGCAGAAATTCCCTGTATTTTGGAGCAAAATTGCAGAAATTCCTCTAATTTTGGGGCAAAAACGCAGAACTTCCCCTTATTTTGGGGTAAAACTGCAGAAATTTCACTTATTTCGCGGCAAAATGGCAGAAATTCACTTCATTTTTGGCCAAAAGGGAGAAAATTCCCGTATTTTGGAGCAAAATTGCAGAAATTCACCTAATTTTGGGGTAAAACATGCAGTAATTTTCTTTATTTTAAGGCAAAAAGGCAGAAATTCCCCTTATTTTGTGGTAAAAATCAGAAATTCCCCTTATTTTAGAAAAAATTGCAGAAATTTCCTTTATTATGGGGAAAAATTGCAGAAATTTCTTTTATTGTAAGGCAAAATTGCAGAAATTTCATTTATTTCAGAGAAAAAAACAAAATTTTTTTTTTATTTTAGGGCAAAATGCAGAAATTTCCATTATTTTGGGGCACAAAGACAGAAATTCACCTTCTTTTGGGGTAAAATTTCAAACATTTCACATATTTCAGGGCAAAAAGGCAGAAATTCCCCTTATTTGGGGGTAAAAAGGCAGAAATTCTTCATATTTTGGGTTAAAATTGCAGAAATTTCCCTTGTTTGGGGGCAAAAAGGCAGAAAATCCCCTTAATTTCGGGCAAAAAGGCAGAAATTCCCCGTATTTTGGAGCAAAATTGCAGAAATTCCCCTAATTGTGGGGCAAAAAGGCAGAAATTCCCGATATGTTGGCGCAAAAAGACAGAAATTCTCCTTATTTTCGGGCAAAACTCAGAAATTCCATTTATTTTGGGGCAAAATTCCAGAAATTTCCCTTAATTTGGGGCAAAATTGCAGAAATTTCACTTATTTCAGGGCAAAATTCAAAAATTGCTTTTATTTTGGGGCAAAAAGACAGAAATTCCGTTTACTTTTGGGTAAAAAGGCAGAAATTTCACTTATTTTGAGGTAAGAAGGCAGAAATTCCTCTTATTTTGCGGCAAAAATGAAGAAATTTCTCTTTTTTGTGGCAAAAGGTATATATTCCCCTTATTTTCGGGCAAAAAAGCAGAAATTCCCCGTATTTTGGAGCACAATTGCAGAAAATCCCCAAAATGTGGGGCAAATAGGCAGAAATTCCCTATATGTTGGGGCAAAAAGACAAAAATTCTCCTTATTTTGGGACAAAACTCAGAATTTCCACTTATTTTGGGGCAAAATTCCGGAAATTTCCCTTATTTTGGGGCAAAATTGCAGAAATTTCACTTATTTTGGGGCAAAATTGCAGAAATTTCACTTATTTCAGGTAAAAATGGCAGAAATTTTTCTTATTTTGGGGCAAAATGGCAGAAATTCCTAATATTTTGTGGCAAAAATGCAGAAATTCCCCTTATTTTGAGGTAAAAAGGCTGAAATTCCCCTTATTTGGGTGCAAAAAGGCAGAAATTTTTCTTATTTTGGGGCAAAATTGCAGACATTTCACTTATTTTAGGGTAATAAGTCAGAAATTTTCCTTATTTTGGGGCAAAAAAGACAGAAATTCCCCTAATTGTGGGGCAAAAAGGCAGAAATTCCCTATATGTTGGGGCAAAAAGACAGAAATTCTCCTTATTTTGGGGCAAAACTCAAAAATTCCACTTATTTTGGGGCAAAATTGCAGGAATTTACCTTATTTTGAGGCAAAATTGCAGAAATTTTCCTTATTTGGGGCAAAATTGCAGAAATTTCACTTATTTTCAGGTAAAAAGACTGAAATATCCTTTATTTTGGGGCAAAAAGGAAGAAATTCCCCTTATTTTGGGGCAAAATTGCAGAAATTTTTCTTATTTTGGGGCAAAAAGGCTGAAATTGTTTTTATTTTGAGGTAAAATGCTGAAATTCCCCATATTTTGGGGCAAAAGGCAAAAATTCTTCTTATTTTGGGGCAAAAAGGCACAAATTTCCCTTATTTTCGGGCAAAATTGCAGAAATTTCATTTATTTCAGGGCAAAAATTCAGAAATTCCTTTTATTTTGGGGCAAAGAGCAGAAATTTCTTTTATTATGGTACAAAATTGAAGAAATTTTTCTTATTTTGAAACAAAAAGGCAGAAAATTCCCCTTATTTTGAGGCAAAAGGCAGAAACTATTCTTATTTTGTGGTAAAATGCAGAAATTCCCTTTATTTTGGGGCTAGAAAGCAGAAATTCCCCGTATTTTGAAGCAAAATTGCAGAAATTCTCATAATTTTCGGGCAAAAGGCAAAAATTCTCCTTATTTTGGGGCAAAAAGACAGAAAATCTCCTTTTTTGGGAGCAAACAGTCAGAAATTTTCCTTATTTTGGGGCAAAATTGCAGAAATTTCCTTTACATTGGGGCAAAATTGCAGAAATTTCCATATTTTGGGGCAAAATTGCAGAAATTTCACTTATTTCAGGGAAAAAAAGCGAAAATTTTTTTTGGGGGGCAAAAAGGCAGAAATTTTTTTTATTTTGGTACAAAATTGCAGAAATTTTTCTTATTTTGGGGCAAAAAGGCAGAAATTCCCCTTATTTTGGGGCAAAATTGCAGAAATTTCCCTTATTATGGGGAAAAATTGCAGAAATTTCCCTTATTTCAGGGCAAAATTGCAGAAATTTCACTTATTTCAGAGAAAAAAAGCAAAATTTTTCTTATTTTGGGGCAAAAAGGCAGAAATTCCCATTATTTTGGGGCAAAAAGGCAGAAATTCACCTTATTTTGGGGTAAAATTGCAGAAATTTCACATATTTCAGGGCAAAAAGACAGAAATTCCCCTTATTTTAAGGCAGAAAGGCAGAAATTCCCCTTATTTTGGAATAAAATTGCAGAAATTTTTTTTCTTTAGGGGCAAAAAGGCAGAAAATCCACTTAATTTCGGGTAAAAAAGCAGAAATTCCTCTTATTTTGGAGCAAAATTGCAGAAACTCCCCTAATTTTGGGGCATAAAGGCAGAAATTCCCTTTATTTTGGGGCAAAAATAGAGAAATTCTCATTATTTTGGGGCAAAAATCAGAAATTTCCCTTATTTCGGGTCAAAATTTTAGAAATTTCTTTTATATTGTTACAGACTTGCAGAAATTTTTCTTATTTTGTGGCAAAAAGGCAGAAATTTCCCATATTTTGGTGCAAAAAGCCTAAAATTTCCTTTATTATGAGGTAAAATCCTGAAATTCCCCATATTTTGGGGCAAAAAGGCAGAAATTCCCCTCATTTGGAGGCAAGAATACACAAATTTCCCTTATTTTCGGGCATAATTGCAGGAATTTCATTTATTTCAGGGCAAAAAGTCAGAAATTCCTTTTATTTTGGGGCAAAAAGCAGAAATTTCACTTATTTCAGGGAAAAAAGGCGAAAATTTTTTTGGGGGGCAAAAAGGCAGAAATTTTTTTTATTTTGGTAAAAATTGCAGAAATTTTTCTTATTTTGGGGCAAAAAGTCAGAAATTCCTCATATTTTGGGGCAAAAAGGCAGAAATTCCCCTTATTTTGAGGTAAAAAGGCTGTAATTCCCCTTATTTTGGGGCAAAAAGACAGAAATTTCGTTTATTTTGGGGAAAAGGCAGAAATTGCACTTATTTTGAGTCAAAAAGGTGGAAAATCCCCTTATTTTGGGGCAAAAATGAAGAAATTTGCTTTTTTATGGCAAAAAGGTATACATTCCCTTTATTTTTGGGCAAAATGGCACAAATTCCCCGTATTTTGGAGCAACATTGCAGAAATTCCCCTAATTTTTGGGCAAAAAGGCAGAAATTCCCTATATGTTGGGGCAAAAAGACAGAAATTCTCATTATTTTGGGGCAAAACTCAGAAATTCCACTTATTTTGGCACAAAATTCCAGAAATTTCCCTTATTTTGAGGCAAAATTGCAGAAATTTCACTTATTTTGGGGCAAAATTGCAAAAATTTCACTTATGTCAGAAAAAAAAGCAGAAATTTTCTTATTTTGGTGCAACAAGGCAGAAATTTCTAATATTTTGGTACAAAATTGCAGAAATTTTTCTTATTTTTAGGGCAAAAAGGCAGAAATTCCTAATATTTAGGGGCAAAAATGCAGAAATTCCTCTTATTTTTGGGTAAAAAGGCTGAAATTCCCCTTATTTGGGGGCAAAAAGGCAGAAATTTTCCTTATTTTGAGGCAAAATTGCAGAAATTTCACTTATTTCAGAGAACAAAAGCAGAAATTTTCTTATTTTGGGGCAAAAAGGCAGAAATTTCTTTTATTTTGGTACAAAATTGCAGAAATGTTTCTTATTTTGGGGCAAAAAGGCAGAAATCTCCCATATTTTGGGGCAAAAAAGCAGAAATTTCCCTTATTTTGAGGTAAAAACGCTGAAATTCCCCTTATTTGGGGGCAAAAAGGCAGAAATTTCCCATATTTTGAGGCAAAATTGCAGAAATTTCACTTATTTCAGAATAATAAGTCAGAAATTTTCCTTATTTTGGGGCAAAAAACAGAAATTCTCTTTGTTTTAAAGGAAAAAGACTGATATTCCACTTATTTAGAGGCTAAAAAGCAGAAATTCTTATTATTTTGGAGCAAAAATGAAGAAATTTTTCTTTTTTTTTGTGGAAAAAGGTATGCATTCCTCTAATTTTCGGGCTAAAAAGCAGAAATTCCCCGTATTTTGGAGCAAAATTGCCGAAATTCCCCTAATTGTGGGGCAAAAAGGCAGAAATTCTCTATATGTTGGAGCAAAAAGACAGAAATTCTCCTTATTTTGGGGCAAAACTCAGAAATTCCACTTATTTTGGGGCAAAATTCCAGAAATTTCCCTTATTTTGGGGCAAAATTGCAGAAATTTCACTTATTTTGGGGCGAAATTGCAGAAATTTCACTTTTTTCATGGAAAAAAAGGCAGAAATTTTCCTTATTTTGGGGCAAAAAGGCAGAAATTCCTAATATTTTGTGGCAAAAATTCAGAAATTCCTCTTATTTTGAGGTAAAAAGGCTGAAATTCCCCTTATTTGGGGGCAAAAAGGCATAAATTTCCTATTTTGGGGCAAAATTGCAGAAATTTCACTTATTTCAGAGAAAAAAACAAAAATCTTTCTTATTTTTGGCAAAATGCAGAAATTCCCATTATTTTGGGGCAAAAAGGCAGAAATTCACCTTATTTTGGGGTAAAATTGAAGACATGTCACATATTTCAGGGCATAAAGGCAGAAATTGCCCTTATTTGGGGGCAAAAAGGCAGAAATTCCCCTTATATTGGGATAAAATTGCAGAAATGTCAGTTGTTTTGGGGCAAAAAGGCAGAAAATCCCCTTAATTTCGGGCAAAAAGGCAGAAATTCCCTGTATTTTGGAGCAAAATTGCAGAAATTCTTCTAATATTGGGGCAAAAATGCAGAAATTCCCTTTATTTGGGGCAAATTGGCAGAAGTTCCCCTTATTTTCAGGAAAAGAGGCAGAAATTCCCATTATTTTGAAGCAAAATTGCAGAAACTCCCCTAATTTTGGGGCAAAAAGGCAGAAATTCCCTTTATTTTGGGGCAAAAATACAGAAATTCTCCTTATATCTGGGCAAAAATCAGAAATTTCCCTTATTTTGGAGCAAAATTTTAGAAATTTCTTTTATTTTGGTACAGAATTGGAGAAATTTTTCTTATTCTGTGGCAAAAAGGCAGAAATTTCTTTTATTTTGGTGCAAAATTGCAGAAATTTTTCTTATTTTGGGGCAAAAAGGCATAAATTTCCCATATTTTGGGGCAAAAATGTAGAAATTTTCTTTATTTTGAGGTAAAAAGGCTGAAATTTCCCTTATTTGGGGGCAAAAAGGCAGAAATTTCTCTTATTTTGGGGCAAAATTGCAGAAATTTCACTTATTTCAGAAAAAAAGGAAAAATTTTCTTATTTGGGGGCAAAAAGGCAGAAATTTCTTTTATTTTGGTGCAAAATTACAGAAATTTTCTTTATTTTGGGGCAAAAAAGACAGAAATTCCCTTTGTTTTGGGGGAAAAAGACAGAAATTCCACTTATTTAGAGGCAAAAAAGCAGAAATTCCTCTTATTTTGGAGCAAAATTGCAGAAATTCCCCTACTTGTGGGGCAAAAAGGCAGATATTCCAAATATGTTGGGGCAAAAAGACAGAAATTCTCTTTATTTTTGGGGCAAAACTCAGAAATTCCATTTATTTTGGGGCAAAATTCCAGAAATTTCTCTTATTTTGAGGCAAAATTCCAGAAATTTCTCTTATTTTGGGGCAAAATTGCAGAAATTCCCCTTATTTGGGGGCAAAAAAAAGAAATTTCACTTATTTTGGGGCAAAAACTCAGAAATTCCACACTTTTTTGGTCAAAATTCCAGAAATTTCCCTTATTTTGGGGCAAAATTCCAGAAATTTCTCTTATTTTGGGGCAAAATTGCAGAAATTTCACTTATTTTGGGGCAAAATTGCAGAAATTTCATTTATTTCATGGTAAAAAGGCAGAAATTATCCTTATTTTGATGCAAAAATGCAGAAATTCCAAATATTTTGTGGCAAAAATGAAGAAATTCCCTTTATTTTGAGGTAAAAAGGCAGAAATTCCCCTTATTTGGGGGCAAAAAAAAGAAATTTCACTTATTTTGGGGCAAAAACTCAGAAATTCCACACTTTTTTGGTCAAAATTCCAGAAATTTCCCTTATTTTGGGGCAAAATTGCAGAAATTTCACTTATTTTGGTGCAAAATTGCAGAAATTTAACTTATTTCAGAAAAAAATTCAGAAATTTTCCTATTTTGGTGCAAAAAGGCAGAATTATCTTTTATTTTGGTACAAAATTGCAGAAATTTTTCTTATTTTGGGGCAAAAAGGCAGAAATTTCACTTATTTTGGGGCAAAATTGCAGTAATTTCACTTATTTTGGGGCAAAATTGCAGAAATTTCACTTATTTTGGGGCGAAATTGCAGAAATTTCACTTTTTTCATGGAAAAAAAGGCAGAAATTTTCCTTATTTTGGGGCAAAAAGGCAGAAATTCCTAATATTTTGTGGCAAAAATTCAGAAATTCCTCTTATTTTGAGGTAAAAAGGCTGAAATTCCCCTTATTTGGGGGCAAAAAGGCATAAATTTCCCTTATTTTGGGGCAAAATTGCAGAAATTTCACTTATTTCAGAGAAAAAAACAAAAATCTTTCTTATTTTTGGCAAAATGCAGAAATTCCCATTATTTTGGGGCAAAAAGGCAGAAATTCACCTTATTTTGGGGTAAAATTGAAGACATGTCACATATTTCAGGGCATAAAAGCAGAAATTGCCCTTATTTGGGGGCAAAAAGGCAGAAATTCCCCTTATATTGGGATAAAATTGCAGAAATGTCAGTTGTTTTGGGGCAAAAAGGCAGAAAATCCCCTTAATTTCGGGCAAAAAGGCAGAAATTCCCTGTATTTTGCAGCAAAATTGCAGAAATTCTCCTAATATTGGGGCAAAAATGCAGAAATTCCCTTTATTTGGGGCAAATTGGCAGAAGTTCCCCTTATTTTCAGGAAAAGAGGCAGAAATTCCCATTATTTTGAAGCAAAATTGCAGAAACTCCCCTAATTTTGGGGCAAAAAGGCAGAAATTCCCTTTATTTTGGGGCAAAAATACAGAAATTCTCCTTATATCTGGGCAAAAATCAGAAATTTCCCTTATTTTGGAGCAAAATTTTAGAAATTTCTTTTATTTTGGTACAGAATTGGAGAAATTTTTCTTATTCTGTGGCAAAAAGGCAGAAATTTCTTTTATTTTGGTGCAAAATTGCAGAAATTTTTCTTATTTTGGGGCAAAAAGGCATAAATTTCCCATATTTTGGGGCAAAAATGTAGAAATTTTCTTTATTTTGAGGTAAAAAGGCTGAAATTTCCCTTATTTGGGGGCAAAAAGGCAGAAATTTCTCTTATTTTGGGGCAAAATTGCAGAAATTTCACTTATTTCAGAAAAAAAGAAAAAATTTTCTTATTTGGGGGCAAAAAGGCAGAAATTTCTTTTATTTTGGTGCAAAATTACAGAAATTTTCTTTATTTTGGGGCAAAAAAGACAGAAATTCCCTTTGTTTTGGGGGAAAAAGACAGAAATTCCACTTATTTAGAGGCAAAAAAGCAGAAATTCCTCTTATTTTGGAGCAAAATTGCAGAAATTCCCCTACTTGTGGGGCAAAAAGGCAGATATTCCCTATATGTTGGGGCAAAAAGACAGAAATTCTCTTTATTTTTGGGGCAAAACTCAGAAATTCCATTTATTTTGGGGCAAAATTCCAGAAATTTCTCTTATTTTGGGGCAAAATTCCAGAAATTTCTCTTATTTTGGGGCAAAATTGCAGAAATTCCCCTTATTTGGGGGCAAAAAAAAGAAATTTCACTTATTTTGGGGCAAAAACTCAGAAATTCCACACTTTTTTGGTCAAAATTCCAGAAATTTCCCTTATTTTGGGGCAAAATTCCAGAAATTTCTCTTATTTTGGGGCAAAATTGCAGAAATTTCACTTATTTTGGGGCAAAATTGCAGAAATTTCACTTATTTCATGGTAAAAAGGCAGAAATTATCCTTATTTTGATGCAAAAATGCAGAAATTCCAAATATTTTGTGGCAAAAATGAAGAAATTCCCTTTATTTTGAGGTAAAAAGGCAGAAATTCCCCTTATTTGGGGGCAAAAAAAAAAGAAATTTCACTTATTTTGGGGCAAAAACTCAGAAATTCCACACTTTTTTGGTCAAAATTCCAGAAATTTCCCTTATTTTGGGGCAAAATTGCAGAAATTTCACTTATTTTGGTGCAAAATTGCAGAAATTTAACTTATTTCAGAAAAAAATTCAGAAATTTTCCTATTTTGGTGCAAAAAGGCAGAATTATCTTTTATTTTGGTACAAAATTGCAGAAATTTTTCTTATTTTGGGGCAAAAAGGCAGAAATTTCACTTATTTTGGGGCAAAATTGCAGTAATTTCACTTATTTTGGGGCAAAATTGCAGAAATTTCACTTATTTTGGGGCGAAATTGCAGAAATTTCACTTTTTTCATGGAAAAAAAGGCAGAAATTTTCCTTATTTTGGGGCAAAAAGGCAGAAATTCCTAATATTTTGTGGCAAAAATTCAGAAATTCCTCTTATTTTGAGGTAAAAAGGCTGAAATTCCCCTTATTTGGGGGCAAAAAGGCATAAATTTCCCTTATTTTGGGGCAAAATTGCAGAAATTTCACTTATTTCAGAGAAAAAAACAAAAATCTTTCTTATTTTTGGCAAAATGCAGAAATTCCCATTATTTTGGGGCAAAAAGGCAGAAATTCACCTTATTTTGGGGTAAAATTGAAGACATGTCACATATTTCAGGGCATAAAGGCAGAAATTGCCCTTATTTGGGGGCAAAAAAGGCAGAAATTCCCCTTATATTGGGATAAAATTGCAGAAATGTCAGTTGTTTTGGGGCAAAAAGGCAGAAAATCCCCTTAATTTCGGGCAAAAAGGTAGAAATTCCCTGTATTTTGGAGCAAAATTGCAGAAATTCTCCTAATATTGGGGCAAAAATGCAGAAATTCCCTTTATTTGGGGCAAATTGGCAGAAGTTCCCCTTATTTTCAGGAAAAGAGGCAGAAATTCCCATTATTTTGAAGCAAAATTGCAGAAACTCCCCTAATTTTGGGGCAAAAAGGCAGAAATTCCCTTTATTTTGGGGCAAAAATACAGAAATTCTCCTTATATCTGGGCAAAAATCAGATATTTCCCTTATTTTGGAGCAAAATTTTAGAAATTTCTTTTATTTTGGTACAGAATTGGAGAAATTTTTCTTATTCTGTGGCAAAAAGGCAGAAATTTCTTTTATTTTGGTGCAAAATTGCAGAAATTTTTCTTATTTTGGGGCAAAAAGGCATAAATTTCCCATATTTTGGGGCAAAAATGTAGAAATTTTCTTTATTTTGAGGTAAAAAGGCTGAAATTTCCCTTATTTGGGGGCAAAAAGGCAGAAATTTCTCTTATTTTGGGGCAAAATTGCAGAAATTTCACTTATTTCAGAAAAAAAGAAAAAATTTTCTTATTTGGGGGCAAAAAGGCAGAAATTTCTTTTATTTTGGTGCAAAATTACAGAAATTTTCTTTATTTTGGGGCAAAAAAGACAGAAATTCCCTTTGTTTTGGGGGAAAAAGACAGAAATTCCACTTATTTAGAGGCAAAAAAGCAGAAATTCCTCTTATTTTGGAGCAAAATTGCAGAAATTCCCCTACTTGTGGGGCAAAAAGGCAGATATTCCCTATATGTTGGGGCAAAAAGACAGAAATTCTCTTTATTTTTGGGGCAAAACTCAGAAATTCCATTTATTTTGGGGCAAAATTCCAGAAATTTCTCTTATTTTGGGGCAAAATTCCAGAAATTTCTCTTATTTTGGGGCAAAATTGCAGAAATTCCCCTTATTTGGGGGCAAAAAAAAGAAATTTCACTTATTTTGGGGCAAAAACTCAGAAATTCCACACTTTTTTGGTCAAAATTCCAGAAATTTCCCTTATTTTGGGGCAAAATTCCAGAAATTTCTCTTATTTTGGGGCAAAATTGCAGAAATTTCACTTATTTTGGGGCAAAATTGCAGAAATTTCACTTATTTCATGGGAAAAAGGCAGAAATTATCCTTATTTTGATGCAAAAATGCAGAAATTCCAAATATTTTGTGGCAAAAATGAAGAAATTCCCTTTATTTTGAGGTAAAAAGGCAGAAATTCCCCTTATTTGGGGGCAAAAAAAAGAAATTTCACTTATTTTGGGGCAAAAACTCAGAAATTCCACACTTTTTTGGTCAAAATTCCAGAAATTTCCCTTATTTTGGGGCAAAATTGCAGAAATTTCACTTATTTTGGTGCAAAATTGCAGAAATTTAACTTATTTCAGAAAAAAATTCAGAAATTTTCCTATTTTGGTGCAAAAAGGCAGAATTATCTTTTATTTTGGTACAAAATTGCAGAAATTTTTCTTATTTTGGGGCAAAAAGGCAGAAATTTCACTTATTTTGGGGCAAAATTGCAGTAATTTCACTTATTTTGGGGCAAAATTGCAGAAATTCCAAATATTTTGTGGCAAAAATGCAGAAATTCCCCTTATTTTAAGGTAAAAAGGCAGAAATTCCCCTTATTTGGGGGTAAAAAACAGAAATTTCCCTTATTTTGGGACAAAATTGCAGAAATTTCACTTATTTTGGGGCAAACTTGCAGAAATTTCACTTATTTCAGAAAAAAATTCAGAAATTTTCCTATTTTGGTGCAAAAAGGCAGAAATTTCTATTTTGGTACAAAATTGCAGAAATTTTTCTTTTTTGGGGGCAAAAAGGCACAAATCTCCCATATTTTGGGGAAAAAATGCAGAAATTCCTCTTATTTTGAGGTAAAAAGGTAGAAATTTCCCTTATTTGGGGGAAAAAGGAAGAAATTTTCCTTATTTTGAGGCAAAATTGCAGAAATTTCACTTATTTCAGTGTAATAAGTCAGAAATTTTCCTTATTTTGGGGCAAAAAAGACAGAAATTCCTTTTGTTTTGGGGGAAAAAGACAGAAATTCCACTTTTTTAGCGGCAAAAAAGCAGAAATTCATTTTATTTTGGAGTAAAAATGAAGAAATTTCTTTTTTTTGTGGCAAAAGATATACATTCCCCTTATTTTCAGGCTAAAAAGCAGAAATTCCCCGTATTTTGGAGCAAAATTGCAGAAATTCCCCTAATTGTGGGGCAAAAAGGCAGAAATTTCCGATATGTTAGGGCAAAAAGACAGAAATTCTTTTTATTTTGGGGCTAAACTCAGAAATTCCACTTATTTTGGGGCAAAATTCCAGAAATTTCCCTTATTTTGGGGCAAAATTGCAGAAATTTCACTTATTTTGGTGCAAAATTGCAGAAATTTCACTTATTTCAGGGAAAAAAGGCAGAAATTTTCCTTATTTTGGGGCCAAAAAGACAGAAATTTCCTTTGTTTTGGGGTGAAAAAGATAGAAATTCCACTTATTTAGAGGCAAAAAAGCAGAAATTCCTCTTATTTTGGAGCAAAAATGAAGAAATTTCCTTTTTTTATGGCAAAAAGGTATGCATTCTTCATATTTTCGGGCAAAAAGTCAGAAATTCCCAGTATTTTGGAGCAAAATTGCAGATATTCCCCTAATTGTGGGGCAAAAAGGCAGAAATTCCCTATATGTTGGGGCAAAAAGAAACAAATTCTCCTTATTTTGGGTCAAAACGCAGAAATTCCACTGATATTGGGGCAAAATTCCAGAAATTTCCCTTATTTTGGGGCAAAATTGCAGAAATTTCACTTATTTTGGGGCAAAATTGCAGAAATTTCACTTATTTCAGAAAAAAAAGCAGAAATTTTCTTATTTTGGTGCAAAAAGGCGGAAATTTCTTTTATTTTGGTACAAAATTGCAGAAATTTTTCTTATTTTGGGGCAAAAAGGCAGAAATCTCCCATATTTTGGGGCAAAAATGAAGAAATTTCTCTTATTTTGAGGTAAAAAGGCTGAAATTCCCATTATTTGGGGGCAAAAAGGCAGAAATTTCCCTTATTTTGAGGCAAAATTGCAGAAATTTCACTTATTTCAGTGTAATAAGTCAGAAATTTTCTTTATTTTGGGGCAAAAAAGACAGAAATTCTTTTTGTTTTGAGGGAAAAAGGCAGAAATTCCACTTTTTTAGCGGCAAAAAAGCAAAAATTCATTTTATTTTGGAGTAAAAATGAAGAAATTTCTTTTTTTTTGTGGCAAAAAGTATACATTCCCCTTATTTTCAGGCTAAAAAGCAGAAATTCCCCATATTTTGGAGCAAAATTGCAGAAATTCCCCTAATTGTGGGGCAAAAAGGCAGAAATTGCCTATATGTTGGGGCAAAAAGACAGAAATTCTCTTAATTTTGGGGCAAAACTCAGAAATTCCACTTATTTTGGGGCAAAATTCCAGAAATTTCCCTTATTTTGGGGCAAAATTGCAGAAATTTCACTTATTTTGGGGCAAAGTTGCAGAAATTTCACTTATTTCAGGGTAATAAGTCAGAAATTTTCCTTATTTTGGAGCAAAAAAACAAAAATTCCCTTTGTTTTGGGGGAAAAAGACAGAAATTCCACTTATTTAGAGGCAAAAAAGCTGAAATTCCCCTTATTTTGGAGCAAAAATGAAGAACTTTCCCTTTTTTATGGCAAAAAGTTATGCATTCTTCTTATTTTCGGGCAAAAAGGCAGAAATTCCCCGTATTTTGGAGCAAAATTGCAGAAATTCCCCTAATTGTGGGGCGAAAAGGCAGAAATTCCCTATATGTTAGGGCAAAAAGACAGAAATTCTCCTTATTTTGGGGCAAAACTCAGAAATTCCACTTATTTTAAGGCAAAATTCCAGAAATTTCCTTTATTTGGGAGCAAAATTGCAGAAATTTCTGTTATTTTGGGGCAAAATTGCAGAAATTTCACTTATTTCAGAAAAAAAAGCAGAAATTTTCTTATTTTGGTGCAAAAAGGCGGAAATTTCTTTTATTTTGGTACAAAATTGCAGAAATTTTTCTTATTTTGGGGCAAAAAGGCAGAAATCTCCCATATTTTGAGGCAAAAATGCAGAAATTCCTCTTATTTTGAGGTTAAAAGGCTGAAATTCCCCTTATTTGGAGGCATAAAGGCAGAAATTTTTCTTATTTTGGGGCAAAATTGCAGAAATTTCACTTATTTCAGAGTAGTCAGTCTGAAATTTTTCTTATTTTGGGGCAAAAAAGCAGAAATTCCTTTTATTTTGGAGTAAAAATGAAGAAATTTCTTTTTTGTGGCAAATGGTATACATTCCCCTTATTTTCAGGCTAAAAAGCAGAAATTACCCGTATTTTGGAGCAAAATTGCAAAAATTCCGCTAATTGTGGGGCAAAAAGGCAGAAATTCCCTGTAAGTTAGAGCAAAAAAACAGAAAATCTCCTTATTTTGGGGCAAAACTCAGAAATTCCACTTACCTTGGGGCAAAATTCCAAAAATTTCCCTTATTTTGGGCCAAAATTGCAGAAATTTCACTTATTTTGAGGCAAAATTGCATAAATTTCACTTATTTCAGGGTAATAAGTCAGAAATTTTCCTTATTTTGGGGCAAAAACACAGAAATTCCCTTTGTTTTGGGGAAAAAAGACAGAAATTCCACTTTTTTAGAGGCAAAAAAGCAGAAATTCCTTTTATTTTGGAGTAAAAATGAAGAAATTTCCCTTTTTTGTGGCAAAATGTATACATTCCACTTATTTTTGGGCTAAAAAGCTGAAATTACCCGTATTTTGGAGCAAAATTGCAGAAATTCCCCTAATTGTGGGGCAAAATACAGAAATTCCCTATATGTTAGAGCAAAAAGACAGAAATTCTCCTTATTTTGGGGCAAAACTCAGAAATTCCACTTATTTTGGGGCAAAATTCCAGGAATTTCCCTTATTTTGTGGCAAAATTGCCGAAATTTCACTTATTTTGGGGCAAAATTGCAGAAATTTCACTTATATCATGGTAAAAAGGCAGAAATTTTCCTCATTTTGGGGCAAAAATGCAGAGATTCCAAATATTTTGTGGTAAAATTGCAAAAATTCCCCTTATTTTGAGGTAAAAAGGCAGAAATTCCCCTTATTTGGGGGCAAAAAGCAGAAATTTCCCTTATTCTGGGACAAAATTGCAGAAATTTCATTTATTTCAGGGTAATAAATCAGAAATTTTCCTTATTTGGGGCAAAAAAGACAGAAATTCCTTTTGTTTTGGGGGAAAAAGTCAGAAATTCCACTTATTTAGAAGCAAAAAAGCAGAAATTCCCCTTATTTTGGAGCAAAAATGAAGAAATTTCCTTTTTTTGTGGCAAAAGGTATGCATTCTTCTTATTTTCAGGCTAAAAAGCAGAAATTCCCCGTATTTTGGAGCAAAATTGCAGAAATTCCCCTAATTGTGGGACAAAAAGGCAGAAATTCCCTATATGTTTGGGCAAAAAGACAGAAATTCTCCTTATTTTAGAGCAAAACTCAGAAATTTCACTTATTTTGACGCAAAATTGCAGAAATTTCACTTATTTCAGAAAAAAAGCAGAAATTTTCTTAATTTGGGGCAAAAAGGCAGAAATTTCTTATATTTTGGGGCAAAAATGCAGAAAATCCCCTTATTTTGAGGTAAAAAGTCTAAAATTCCCCTTATTTGGTTGCAAAAAGCAGAAATTTCCCTTATTTTGGGGCAAAATTGCAGATATTTCATTTATTTCAGGGTAATAAGTCAGAAATTTTCCTTATTTTGGGGCAAAAAATACACAAATTCTCTATGTTTTGGGGGAAAAAGACAGAAATTCCACTTATTTAGAGGCAAAAAAGCAGAAATTCCCCTTATTTTGGAGCGAAAATGAAGAAATTTCCCTTTTTTATGGCAAAAAGGTATGCATTCTTCTTATTTTCGGGCAAAAAGACAGAAATTCCCCGTATTTTTGAGCAAAATTGCAGAAATTCCCCTAATTGTGGGGCAAAAAGGCAGAAATTCCCTATGTGTTGGGGCAAAAAGACAGAAATTCTACTTATTTTGGGGCAAAACTCAGAAATTCCACTTATTTTGGGGCAAAATTCCAAAAATTTCCCTTATTTTGGGGCAAAATTGCAGAAATTTCACTTATTTTGGGGCAAAATTGCAGAAATTTCACTTATTTCAGGGAAAAAAAGACAGAAATTTCTTTTATTTTGGTACAAAATTGCAGAAATTTTTTTTATTTTTGGCAAAAAGGCAGAAATTTCCCATATTTTGGGGCAAAAATGCAGAAATTCCCCTTATTTTGAGGTAAAAATGCTGAAATTCCCCTTATTTTGGGGCAAAAAGCAGACATTTCCCTTATTTTGGGCAAAAATTGCAGAAATTTCACTTATTTTGAGTCAAAAAGGCAGAAAATCCAATTATTTTGGGGTAAAAATGAAGAAATTCCCCTTGTTTTGAGGTAAAAAGGCTGAAATTCCCCTTTTTTGGAGGCAAAAAGGCAGAATTTTCCCGTATTTTGGGGCAAAATTGCAGAAATTTCACTTATTTCAGAGTAATAATTCAGAAATTTTTTTTATTTGGGGGTAAAAAAAGACAGAAATTCCCTTTGTTTGGGGGAAAAAACAGAAATTCCACTTATTTAGAGGCAAAAAAGCAGAAATTCCCCTTATTTTGGAGCAAAAATTAAGAAATTTCATTTTTTTATGGCAAAAAGGTATGCACTCTTATTATTTTCGGGCAAAAAGACAGAAATTCCCCGTATTTTAGAGCAAAATTGCAGAAATTCCCCTAATTGTGGGGCAAAAGGGCATAAATTCCCTATATGTTGGAGCAAAAAGACAGAAATTCATCTTATTTTGGGGCAAAACTCAGAAATTCCACTTATTTTGGGGCACAATTCCAGAAATTTCCCTTCTTTTGGGGCAAAATTGCAGAAATTTCACTTATTTTGAGGCAAAATTGCAGAAATTTTACTTATTTCAGAAAAAAAAGCAGAAATTTTCTTATTTTGGGGCAAAAAGGCAGAAATTTTTTTTATGTTGGTACTAAATTGCAGAAATTTTTCTTATTTTGGGGCAAAAAGTCAGAAATTTCCCATTATTTGGGGCAAATATGCAGAAATTCCCCTTATTTTGGGGCAAAAAGTCAGAAATTCCCCTTATTTTGGGGCAAAAAGCAGATATTTCCCTTATTTTTGGGGAAAAATTTTAGAAATTTAACTTATTTCAGGGCAAAAAGTCAGAAATTCCGTTTATTTTTGGGGAAAAGTCAGAAAATGCACTTATTTTGAGTCAAAAATGCGGAAAATCCCCTTATTTTGGAGTAAAAATGAAGAAATTTCCCTTTTTTATGGCAAAAGGTATACATTCTTTTTATTTTCGGGCAAAAAGGCAGAAATTCCCTGTATTTTGGAGCAAAATTGCAGAAATTCCTCTAATTTTGGGGCAAAAACGCAGAACTTCCCCTTATTTTGGGGTAAAACTGCAGAAATTTCACTTATTTCGCGGCAAAATGGCAGAAATTCACTTCATTTTCGGCCAAAAGGGAGAAAATTCCCGTATTTTGGAGCAAAATTGCAGAAATTCACCTAATTTTGGGGTAAAACATGCAGTAATTTTCTTTATTTTAAGGCAAAAAGGCAGAAATTCCCCTTATTTTGTGGTAAAAATCAGAAATTCCCCTTATTTTAGAAAAAATTGCAGAAATTTCCTTTATTATGGGGAAAAATTGCAGAAATTTCTTTTATTGTAAGGCAAAATTGCAGAAATTTCATTTATTTCAGAGAAAAAAACAATTTTTTTTTTTTATTTTAGGGCAAAATGCAGAAATTTCCATTATTTTGGGGCACAAAGACAGAAATTCACCTTCTTTTGGGGTAAAATTTCAAACATTTCACATATTTCAGGGCAAAAAGGCAGAAATTCCCCTTATTTGGGGGTAAAAAGGCAGAAATTCTTCATATTTTGGGTTAAAATTGCAGAAATTTCCCTTGTTTGGGGGCAAAAAGGCAGAAAATCCCCTTAATTTCGGGCAAAAAGGCAGAAATTCCCCGTATTTTGGAGCAAAATTGCAGAAATTCCCCTAATTGTGGGGCAAAAAGGCAGAAATTCCCGATATGTTGGCGCAAAAAGACAGAAATTCTCCTTATTTTCGGGCAAAACTCAGAAATTCCATTTATTTTGGGGCAAAATTCCAGAAATTTCCCTTAATTTGGGGCAAAATTGCAGAAATTTCACTTATTTCAGGGCAAAATTCAAAAATTGCTTTTATTTTGGGGCAAAAAGACAGAAATTCCGTTTACTTTTGGGTAAAAAGGCAGAAATTTCACTTATTTTGAGGTAAGAAGGCAGAAATTCCTCTTATTTTGCGGCAAAAATGAAGAAATTTCTCTTTTTTGTGGCAAAAGGTATATATTCCCCTTATTTTCGGGCAAAAAAGCAGAAATTCCCCGTATTTTGGAGCACAATTGCAGAAAATCCCCAAAATGTGGGGCAAATAGGCAGAAATTCCCTATATGTTGGGGCAAAAAGACAAAAATTCTCCTTATTTTGGGACAAAACTCAGAATTTCCACTTATTTTGGGGCAAAATTCCGGAAATTTCCCTTATTTTGGGGCAAAATTGCAGAAATTTCACTTATTTTGGGGCAAAATTGCAGAAATTTCACTTATTTCAGGTAAAAATGGCAGAAATTTTTCTTATTTTGGGGCAAAATGGCAGAAATTCCTAATATTTTGTGGCAAAAATGCAGAAATTCCCCTTATTTTGAGGTAAAAAGGCTGAAATTCCCCTTATTTGGGTGCAAAAAGGCAGAAATTTTTCTTATTTTGGGGCAAAATTGCAGACATTTCACTTATTTTAGGGTAATAAGTCAGAAATTTTCCTTATTTTGGGGCAAAAAAGACAGAAATTCCCCTAATTGTGGGGCAAAAAGGCAGAAATTCCCTATATGTTGGGGCAAAAAGACAGAAATTCTCCTTATTTTGGGGCAAAACTCAAAAATTCCACTTATTTTGGGGCAAAATTGCAGGAATTTACCTTATTTTGAGGCAAAATTGCAGAAATTTTCCTTATTTGGGGCAAAATTGCAGAAATTTCACTTATTTTCAGGTAAAAAGACTGAAATATCCTTTATTTTGGGGCAAAAAGGAAGAAATTCCCCTTATTTTGGGGCAAAATTGCAGAAATTTTTCTTATTTTGGGGCAAAAAGGCTGAAATTGTTTTTATTTTGAGGTAAAATGCTGAAATTCCCCATATTTTGGGGCAAAAGGCAAAAATTCTTCTTATTTTGGGGCAAAAAGGCACAAATTTCCCTTATTTTCGGGAAAAATTGCAGAAATTTCATTTATTTCAGGGCAAAAATTCAGAAATTCCTTTTATTTTGGGGCAAAGAGCAGAAATTTCTTTTATTATGGTACAAAATTGAAGAAATTTTTCTTATTTTGAAACAAAAAGGCAGAAAATTCCCCTTATTTTGAGGCAAAAGGCAGAAACTATTCTTATTTTGTGGTAAAATGCAGAAATTCCCTTTATTTTGGGGCTAGAAAGCAGAAATTCCCCGTATTTTGAAGCAAAATTGCAGAAATTCTCATAATTTTCGGGCAAAAGGCAAAAATTCTCCTTATTTTGGGGCAAAAAGACAGAAAATCTCCTTTTTTGGGAGCAAACAGTCAGAAATTTTCCTTATTTTGGGGCAAAATTGCAGAAATTTCCTTTACATTGGGGCAAAATTGCAGAAATTTCCATATTTTGGGGCAAAATTGCAGAAATTTCACTTATTTCAGGGAAAAAAAGCGAAAATTTTTTTTGGGGGGCAAAAAGGCAGAAATTTTTTTTATTTTGGTACAAAATTGCAGAAATTTTTCTTATTTTGGGGCAAAAAGTCAGAAATTCCTCATATTTTGGGGCAAAAAGGCAGAAATTCCCCTTATTTTGGGGCAAAATTGCAGAAATTTCCCTTATTATGGGGAAAAATTGCAGAAATTTCCCTTATTTCAGGGCAAAATTGCAGAAATTTCACTTATTTCAGAGAAAAAAAGCAAAATTTTTCTTATTTTGGGGCAAAAAGGCAGAAATTCCCATTATTTTGGGGCAAAAAGGCAGAAATTCACCTTATTTTGGGGTAAAATTGCAGAAATTTCACATATTTCAGGGCAAAAAGACAGAAATTCCCCTTATTTTAAGGCAGAAAGGCAGAAATTCCCCTTATTTTGGAATAAAATTGCAGAAATTTTTTTTCTTTAGGGGCAAAAAGGCAGAAAATCCACTTAATTTCGGGTAAAAAAGCAGAAATTCCTCTTATTTTGGAGCAAAATTGCAGAAACTCCCCTAATTTTGGGGCATAAAGGCAGAAATTCCCTTTATTTTGGGGCAAAAATAGAGAAATTCTCATTATTTTGGGGCAAAAATCAGAAATTTCCCTTATTTCGGGTCAAAATTTTAGAAATTTCTTTTATATTGTTACAGACTTGCAGAAATTTTTCTTATTTTGTGGCAAAAAGGCAGAAATTTCCCATATTTTGGTGCAAAAAGCCTAAAATTTCCTTTATTATGAGGTAAAATCCTGAAATTCCCCATATTTTGGGGCAAAAAGGCAGAAATTCCCCTCATTTGGAGGCAAGAATACACAAATTTCCCTTATTTTCGGGCATAATTGCAGGAATTTCATTTATTTCAGGGCAAAAAGTCAGAAATTCCTTTTATTTTGGGGCAAAAAGCAGAAATTTCACTTATTTCAGGGAAAAAAGGCGAAAATTTTTTTTGGGGGGCAAAAAGGCAGAAATTTTTTTTATTTTGGTAAAAATTGCAGAAATTTTTCTTATTTTGGGGCAAAAAGTCAGAAATTCCTCATATTTTGGGGCAAAAAGGCAGAAATTCCCCTTATTTTGAGGTAAAAAGGCTGTAATTCCCCTTATTTTGGGGCAAAAAGACAGAAATTTCGTTTATTTTGGGGAAAAGGCAGAAATTGCACTTATTTTGAGTCAAAAAGGTGGAAAATCCCCTTATTTTGGGGCAAAAATGAAGAAATTTGCTTTTTTTATGGCAAAAAGGTATACATTCCCTTTATTTTTGGGCAAAATGGCACAAATTCCCCGTATTTTGGAGCAACATTGCAGAAATTCCCCTAATTTTTGGGCAAAAAGGCAGAAATTCCCTATATGTTGGGGCAAAAAGACAGAAATTCTCATTATTTTGGGGCAAAACTCAGAAATTCCACTTATTTTGGCACAAAATTCCAGAAATTTCCCTTATTTTGAGGCAAAATTGCAGAAATTTCACTTATTTTGGGGCAAAATTGCAAAAATTTCACTTATGTCAGAAAAAAAAGCAGAAATTTTCTTATTTTGGTGCAACAAGGCAGAAATTTCTAATATTTTGGTACAAAATTGCAGAAATTTTTCTTATTTTTAGGGCAAAAAGGCAGAAATTCCTAATATTTAGGGGCAAAAATGCAGAAATTCCTCTTATTTTTGGGTAAAAAGGCTGAAATTCCCCTTATTTGGGGGCAAAAAGGCAGAAATTTTCCTTATTTTGAGGCAAAATTGCAGAAATTTCACTTATTTCAGAGAACAAAAGCAGAAATTTTCTTATTTTGGGGCAAAAAGGCAGAAATTTCTTTTATTTTGGTACAAAATTGCAGAAATGTTTCTTATTTTGGGGCAAAAAGGCAGAAATCTCCCATATTTTGGGGCAAAAAAGCAGAAATTTCCCTTATTTTGAGGTAAAAACGCTGAAATTCCCCTTATTTGGGGGCAAAAAGGCAGAAATTTCCCTTATTTTGAGGCAAAATTGCAGAAATTTCACTTATTTCAGAATAATAAGTCAGAAATTTTCCTTATTTTGGGGCAAAAAACAGAAATTCTCTTTGTTTTAAAGGAAAAAGACTGATATTCCACTTATTTAGAGGCTAAAAAGCAGAAATTCTTATTATTTTGGAGCAAAAATGAAGAAATTTTTCTTTTTTTTGTGGAAAAAGGTATGCATTCCTCTAATTTTCGGGCTAAAAAGCAGAAATTCCCCGTATTTTGGAGCAAAATTGCCGAAATTCCCCTAATTGTGGGGCAAAAAGGCAGAAATTCTCTATATGTTGGAGCAAAAAGACAGAAATTCTCCTTATTTTGGGGCAAAACTCAGAAATTCCACTTATTTTGGGGCAAAATTCCAGAAATTTCCCTTATTTTGGGGCAAAATTGCAGAAATTTCACTTATTTTGGGGCGAAATTGCAGAAATTTCACTTTTTTCATGGAAAAAAAGGCAGAAATTTTCCTTATTTTGGGGCAAAAAGGCAGAAATTCCTAATATTTTGTGGCAAAAATTCAGAAATTCCTCTTATTTTGAGGTAAAAAGGCTGAAATTCCCCTTATTTGGGGGCAAAAAGGCATAAATTTCCCTTATTTTGGGGCAAAATTGCAGAAATTTCACTTATTTCAGAGAAAAAAACAAAAATCTTTCTTATTTTTGGCAAAATGCAGAAATTCCCATTATTTTGGGGCAAAAAGGCAGAAATTCACCTTATTTTGGGGTAAAATTGAAGACATGTCACATATTTCAGGGCATAAAGGCAGAAATTGCCCTTATTTGGGGGCAAAAAGGCAGAAATTCCCCTTATATTGGGATAAAATTGCAGAAATGTCAGTTGTTTTGGGGCAAAAAGGCAGAAAATCCCCTTAATTTCGGGCAAAAAGGCAGAAATTCCCTGTATTTTGGAGCAAAATTGCAGAAATTCTCCTAATATTGGGGCAAAAATGCAGAAATTCCCTTTATTTGGGGCAAATTGGCAGAAGTTCCCCTTATTTTCAGGAAAAGAGGCAGAAATTCCCATTATTTTGAAGCAAAATTGCAGAAACTCCCCTAATTTTGGGGCAAAAAGGCAGAAATTCCCTTTATTTTGAGGCAAAAATACAGAAATTCTCCTTATATCTGGGCAAAAATCAGAAATTTCCCTTATTTTGGAGCAAAATTTTAGAAATTTCTTTTATTTTGGTACAGAATTGGAGAAATTTTTCTTATTCTGTGGCAAAAAGGCAGAAATTTCTTTTATTTTGGTGCAAAATTGCAGAAATTTTTCTTATTTTGGGGCAAAAAGGCATAAATTTCCCATATTTTGGGGCAAAAATGTAGAAATTTTCTTTATTTTGAGGTAAAAAGGCTGAAATTTCCCTTATTTGGGGGCAAAAAGGCAGAAATTTCTCTTATTTTGGGGCAAAATTGCAGAAATTTCACTTATTTCAGAAAAAAAGGAAAAATTTTCTTATTTGGGGGCAAAAAGGCAGAAATTTCTTTTATTTTGGTGCAAAATTACAGAAATTTTCTTTATTTTGGGGCAAAAAAGACAGAAATTCCCTTTGTTTTGGGGGAAAAAGACAGAAATTCCACTTATTTAGAGGCAAAAAAGCAGAAATTCCTCTTATTTTGGAGCAAAATTGCAGAAATTCCCCTACTTGTGGGGCAAAAAGGCAGATATTCCAAATATGTTGGGGCAAAAAGACAGAAATTCTCTTTATTTTTGGGGCAAAACTCAGAAATTCCATTTATTTTGGGGCAAAATTCCAGAAATTTCTCTTATTTTGAGGCAAAATTCCAGAAATTTCTCTTATTTTGGGGCAAAATTGCAGAAATTCCCCTTATTTGGGGGCAAAAAAAAGAAATTTCACTTATTTTGGGGCAAAAACTCAGAAATTCCACACTTTTTTGGTCAAAATTCCAGAAATTTCCCTTATTTGGGGGCAAAATTCCAGATATTTCTCTTATTTTGGGGCAAAATTGCAGAAATTTCACTTATTTTGGGGCAAAATTGCAGAAATTTCATTTATTTCATGGTAAAAAGGCAGAAATTATCCTTATTTTGATGCAAAAATGCAGAAATTCCAAATATTTTGTGGCAAAAATGAAGAAATTCCCTTTATTTTGAGGTAAAAAGGCAGAAATTCCCCTTATTTGGGGGCAAAAAAAAGAAATTTCACTTATTTTGGGGCAAAAACTCAGAAATTCCACACTTTTTTGGTCAAAATTCCAGAAATTTCCCTTATTTTGGGGCAAAATTGCAGAAATTTCACTTATTTTGGTGCAAAATTGCAGAAATTTAACTTATTTCAGAAAAAAATTCAGAAATTTTCCTATTTTGGTGCAAAAAGGCAGAATTATCTTTTATTTTGGTACAAAATTGCAGAAATTTTTCTTATTTTGGGGCAAAAAGGCAGAAATTTCACTTATTTTGGGGCAAAATTGCAGTAATTTCACTTATTTTGGGGCAAAATTGCAGAAATTCCAAATATTTTGTGGCAAAAATGCAGAAATTCCCCTTATTTTAAGGTAAAAAGGCAGAAATTCCCCTTATTTGGGGGTAAAAAACAGAAATTTCCCTTATTTTGGGATAAAATTGCAGAAATTTCACTTATTTTGGGGCAAACTTGCAGAAATTTCACTTATTTCAGAAAAAAATTCAGAAATTTTCCTATTTTGGTGCAAAAAGGCAGAAATTTCTATTTTGGTACAAAATTGCAGAAATTTTTCTTTTTTTGGGGCAAAAAGGCACAAATCTCCCATATTTTGGGGAAAAAATGCAGAAATTCCTCTTATTTTGAGGTAAAAAGGTAGAAATTTCCCTTATTTGGGGGAAAAAGGAAGAAATTTTCCTTATTTTGAGGCAAAATTGCAGAAATTTCACTTATTTCAGTGTAATAAGTCAGAAATTTTCCTTATTTTGGGGCAAAAAAGACAGAAATTCCCTTTGTTTTGGGGGAAAAAGACAGAAATTCCACTTTTTTAGCGGCAAAAAAGCAGAAATTCATTTTATTTTGGAGTAAAAATGAAGAAATTTCTTTTTTTTGTGGCAAAAGATATACATTCCCCTTATTTTCAGGCTAAAAAGCAGAAATTCCCCGTATTTTGGAGCAAAATTGCAGAAATTCCCCTAATTGTGGGGCAAAAAGGCAGAAATTTCCGATATGTTAGGGCAAAAAGACAGAAATTCTTTTTATTTTGGGGCTAAACTCAGAAATTCCACTTATTTTGGGGCAAAATTCCAGAAATTTCCCTTATTTTGGGGCAAAATTGCAGAAATTTCACTTATTTTGGTGCAAAATTGCAGAAATTTCACTTATTTCAGGGAAAAAAGGCAGAAATTTTCGTTATTTTGGGGCCAAAAAGACAGAAATTTCCTTTGTTTTGGGGTGAAAAAGATAGAAATTCCACTTATTTAGAGGCAAAAAAGGAGAAATTCCTCTTATTTTGGAGCAAAAATGAAGAAATTTCCTTTTTTTATGGCCAAAAGGTATGCATTCTTCTTATTTTCGGGCAAAAAGGCAGAAATTCCCAGTATTTTGGAGCAAAATTGCAGATATTCCCCTAATTGTGGGGCAAAAAGGCAGAAATTCCCTATATGTTGGGGCAAAAAGAAACAAATTCTCCTTATTTTGGGTCAAAACGCAGAAATTCCACTGATATTGGGGCAAAATTCCAGAAATTTCCCTTATTTTGGGGCAAAATTGCAGAAATTTCACTTATTTTGGGGCAAAATTGCAGAAATTTCACTTATTTCAGAAAAAAAAGCAGAAATTTTCTTATTTTGGTGCAAAAAGGCGGAAATTTCTTTTATTTTGGTACAAAATTGCAGAAATTTTTCTTATTTTGGGGCAAAAAGGCAGAAATCTCCCATATTTTGGGGCAAAAATGAAGAAATTTCTCTTATTTTGAGGTAAAAAGGCTGAAATTCCCATTATTTGGGGGCAAAAAGGCAGAAATTTCCCTTATTTTGAGGCAAAATTGCAGAAATTTCACTTATTTCAGTGTAATAAGTCAGAAATTTTCTTTATTTTGGGGCAAAAAAGACAGAAATTCTTTTTGTTTTGAGGGAAAAAGGCAGAAATTCCACTTTTTTAGCGGCAAAAAAGCAAAAATTCATTTTATTTTGGAGTAAAAATGAAGAAATTTCTTTTTTTTTTGTGGCAAAAAGTATACATTCCCCTTATTTTCAGGCTAAAAAGCAGAAATTCCCCATATTTTGGAGCAAAATTGCAGAAATTCCCCTAATTGTGGGGCAAAAAGGCAGAAATTGCCTATATGTTGGGGCAAAAAGACAGAAATTCTCTTAATTTTGGGGCAAAACTCAGAAATTCCACTTATTTTGGGGCAAAATTCCAGAAATTTCCCTTATTTTGGGGCAAAATTGCAGAAATTTCACTTATTTTGGGGCAAAATTGCAGAAATTTCACTTATTTCAGGGTAATAAGTCAGAAATTTTCCTTATTTTGGAGCAAAAAAACAAAAATTCCCTTTGTTTTGGGGGAAAAAGACAGAAATTCCACTTATTTAGAGGCAAAAAAGCTGAAATTCCCCTTATTTTGGAGCAAAAATGAAGAACTTTCCCTTTTTTATGGCAAAAAGTTATGCATTCTTCTTATTTTCGGGCAAAAAGGCAGAAATTCCCCGTATTTTGGAGCAAAATTGCAGAAATTCCCCTAATTGTGGGGCGAAAAGGCAGAAATTCCCTATATGTTAGGGCAAAAAGACAGAAATTCTCCTTATTTTGGGGCAAAACTCAGAAATTCCACTTATTTTAAGGCAAAATTCCAGAAATTTCCTTTATTTGGGAGCAAAATTGCAGAAATTTCTGTTATTTTGGGGCAAAATTGCAGAAATTTCACTTATTTCAGAAAAAAAAGCAGAAATTTTCTTATTTTGGTGCAAAAAGGCGGAAATTTCTTTTATTTTGGTACAAAATTGCAGAAATTTTTTTTTTGGGGCAAAAAGGCAGAAATCTCCCATATTTTGGGGCAAAAATGCAGAAATTCCTCTTATTTTGAGGTTAAAAGGCTGAAATTCCCCTTATTTGGAGGCAAAAAGGCAGAAATTTTTCTTATTTTGGGGCAAAATTGCAGAAATTTCACTTATTTCAGAGTAGTCAGTCAGAAATTTTTCTTATTTTGGGGCAAAAAAGCAGAAATTCCTTTTATTTTGGAGTAAAAATGAAGAAATTTCTTTTTTGTGGCAAATGGTATACATTCCCCTTATTTTCAGGCTAAAAAGCAGAAATTACCCGTATTTTGGAGCAAAATTGCAAAAATTCCGCTAATTGTGGGGCAAAAAGGCAGAAATTCCCTGTAAGTTAGAGCAAAAAAACAGAAAATCTCCTTATTTTGGGGCAAAACTCAGAAATTCCACTTACCTTGGGGCAAAATTCCAAAAATTTCCCTTATTTTGGGCCAAAATTGCAGAAATTTCACTTATTTTGAGGCAAAATTGCATAAATTTCACTTATTTCAGGGTAATAAGTCAGAAATTTTCCTTATTTTGGGGCAAAAAACACAGAAATTCCCTTTGTTTTGGGGGAAAAAGACAGAAATTCCACTTTTTTAGAGGCAAAAAAGCAGAAATTCCTTTTATTTTGGAGTAAAAATGAAGAAATTTCCCTTTTTTGTGGCAAAATGTATACATTCCACTTATTTTTGGGCTAAAAAGCTGAAATTACCCGTATTTTGGAGCAAAATTGCAGAAATTCCCCTAATTGTGGGGCAAAATGCAGAAATTCCCTATATGTTAGAGCAAAAAGACAGAAATTCTCCTTATTTTGGGGCAAAACTCAGAAATTCCACTTATTTTGGGGCAAAATTCCAGAAATTTCCCTTATTTTGTGGCAAAATTGCCGAAATTTCACTTATTTTGGGGCAAAATTGCAGAAATTTCACTTATATCATGGTAAAAAGGCAGAAATTTTCCTCATTTTGGGGCAAAAATGCAGAGATTCCAAATATTTTGTGGTAAAATTGCAAAAATTCCCCTTATTTTGAGGTAAAAAGGCAGAAATTCCCCTTATTTGGGGGCAAAAAGCAGAAATTTCCCTTATTCTGGGACAAAATTGCAGAAATTTCATTTATTTCAGGGTAATAAGTCAGAAATTTTCCTTATTTGGGGCAAAAAAGACAGAAATTCCTTTTGTTTTGGGGGAAAAAGTCAGAAATTCCACTTATTTAGAAGCAAAAAAGCAGAAATTCCCCTTATTTTGGAGCAAAAATGAAGAAATTTCCTTTTTTTGTGGCAAAAGGTATGCATTCTTCTTATTTTCAGGCTAAAAAGCAGAAATTCCCCGTATTTTGGAGCAAAATTGCAGAAATTCCCCTAATTGTGGGACAAAAATGCAGAAATTCCCTATATGTTTGGGCAAAAAGACAGAAATTCTCCTTATTTTAGAGCAAAACTCAGAAATTTCACTTATTTTGACGCAAAATTGCAGAAATTTCACTTATTTCAGAAAAAAAAGCAGAAATTTTCTTAATTTGGGGCAAAAAGGCAGAAATTTCTCATATTTTGGGGCAAAAATGCAGAAAATCCCTTATTTTGAGGTAAAAAGTCTAAAATTCCCCTTATTTGGTTGCAAAAAGCAGAAATTTCCCTTATTTTGGGGCAAAATTGCAGATATTTCATTTATTTCAGGGTAATAAGTCAGAAATTTTCCTTATTTTGGGGCAAAAGATACACAAATTCTCTATGTTTTGGGGGAAAAAGACAGAAATTCCACTTATTTAGAGGCAAAAAAGCAGAAATTCCCCTTATTTTGGAGCAAAAATGAAGAAATTTCCCTTTTTTATGGCAAAAAGGTATGCATTCTTCTTATTTTCGGGCAAAAAGACAGAAATTCCCCGTATTTTTGAGCAAAATTGCAGAAATTCCCCTAATTGTGGGGCAAAAAGGCAGAAATTCCCTATGTGTTGGGGCAAAAAGACAGAAATTCTACTTATTTTGGGGCAAAACTCAGAAATTCCACTTATTTTGGGGCAAAATTCCAAAAATTTCCCTTATTTTGGGGCAAAATTGCAGAAATTTCACTTATTTTGGGGCAAAATTGCAGAAATTTCACTTATTTCAGGGAAAAAAAGACAGAAATTTCTTTTATTTTGGTACAAAATTGCAGAAATTTTTTTTATTTTTGGCAAAAAGGCAGAAATTTCCCATATTTTGGGGCAAAAATGCAGAAATTCCCCTTATTTTGAGGTAAAAATGCTGAAATTCCCCTTATTTTGGGGCAAAAAGCAGACATTTCCCTTATTTTGGGCAAAAATTGCAGAAATTTCACTTATTTTGAGTCAAAAAGGCAGAAAATCCAATTATTTTGGGGTAAAAATGAAGAAATTCCCCTTGTTTTGAGGTAAAAAGGCTGAAATTCCCCTTTTTTGGAGGCAAAAAGGCAGAAATTTCCCGTATTTTGGGGCAAAATTGCAGAAATTTCACTTATTTCAGAGTAATAATTCAGAAATTTTTTTTATTTGGGGGTAAAAAAAGACAGAAATTCCCTTTGTTTGGGGGAAAAAACAGAAATTCCACTTATTTAGAGGCAAAAAAGCAGAAATTCCCCTTATTTTGGAGCAAAAATTAAGAAATTTCATTTTTTTATGGCAAAAAGGTATGCACTCTTATTATTTTCGGGCAAAAAGACAGAAATTCCCCGTATTTTAGAGCAAAATTGCAGAAATTCCCCTAATTGTGGGGCAAAAAGGCATAAATTCCCTATATGTTGGAGCAAAAAGACAGAAATTCATTTATTTTGGGGCAAAACTCAGAAATTCCACTTATTTTGGGGCACAATTCCAGAAATTTCCCTTCTTTTGGGGCAAAATTGCAGAAATTTCACTTATTTTGAGGCAAAATTGCAGAAATTTTACTTATTTCAGAAAAAAAAGCAGAAATTTTCTTATTTTGGGGCAAAAAGGCAGAAATTTTTTTTATGTTGGTACTAAATTGCAGAAATTTTTCTTATTTTGGGGCAAAAAGTCAGAAATTTCCCATTATTTGGGGCAAATATGCAGAAATTCCCCTTATTTTGGGGCAAAAAGTCAGAAATTCCCCTTATTTTGGGGCAAAAAGCAGATATTTCCCTTATTTTTGGGGAAAAATTTTAGAAATTTAACTTATTTCAGGGCAAAAAGTCAGAAATTCCGTTTATTTTTGGGGAAAAGTCAGAAATTGCACTTATTTTGAGTCAAAAAGGCGGAAAATCCCCTTATTTTGGAGTAAAAATGAAGAAATTTCCCTTTTTTATGGCAAAAGGTATACATTCTTTTTATTTTCGGGCAAAAAGGCAGAAATTCCCTGTATTTTGGAGCAAAATTGCAGAAATTCCTCTAATTTTGGGGCAAAAACGCAGAACTTCCCCTTATTTTGGGGTAAAACTGCAGAAATTTCACTTATTTCGCGGCAAAATGGCAGAAATTCACTTCATTTTCGGCGAAAAGGGAGAAAATTCCCGTATTTTGGAGCAAAATTGCAGAAATTCACCTAATTTTGGGGTAAAACATGCAGTAATTTTCTTTATTTTAAGGCAAAAAGGCAGAAATTCCCCTTATTTTGTGGTAAAAATCAGAAATTCCCCTTATTTTAGAAAAAATTGCAGAAATTTCCTTTATTATGGGGAAAAATTGCAGAAATTTCTTTTATTGTAAGGCAAAATTGCAGAAATTTCATTTATTTCAGAGAAAAAAACAAATTTTTTTTTTTTATTTTAGGGCAAAATGCAGAAATTTCCATTATTTTGGGGCACAAAGACAGAAATTCACCTTCTTTTGGGGTAAAATTTCAAACATTTCACATATTTCAGGGCAAAAAGGCAGAAATTCCCCTTATTTGGGGGTAAAAAGGCAGAAATTCTTCATATTTTGGGTTAAAATTGCAGAAATTTCCCTTGTTTGGGGGCAAAAAGGCAGAAAATCCCCTTAATTTCGGGCAAAAAGGCAGAAATTCCCCGTATTTTGGAGCAAAATTGCAGAAATTCCCCTAATTGTGGGGCAAAAAGGAAGAAATTCCCGATATGTTGGGGCAAAAAGACAGAAATTCTCCTTATTTTCGGGCAAAACTCAGAAATTCCATTTTTTTTGGGGCAAAATTCCAGAAATTTCCCTTAATTTGGGGCAAAATTGCAGAAATTTCACTTATTTCAGGGCAAAATTCAAAAATTGCTTTTATTTTGGGGCAAAAAGACAGAAATTCCGTTTACTTTTGGGTAAAAAGGCAGAAATTTCACTTATTTTGAGGTAAGAAGGCAGAAATTCCTCTTATTTTGCGGCAAAAATGAAGAAATTTCCCTTTTTTGTGGCAAAAGGTATATATTCCCCTTATTTTCGGGCAAAAAAGCAGAAATTCCCCGTATTTTGGAGCACAATTGCAGAAAATCCCCAAATTGTGGGGCAAATAGGCAGAAATTCCCTATATGTTGGGGCAAAAAGACAAAAATTCTCCTTATTTTGGGACAAAACTCAGAATTTCCACTTATTTTGGGGCAAAATTCCGGAAATTTCCCTTATTTTGGGGCAAAATTGCAGAAATTTCACTTATTTTGGGGCAAAATTGCAGAAATTTCACTTATTTCAGGTAAAAATGGCAGAAATTTTTCTTATTTTGGGGCAAAATGGCAGAAATTCCTAATATTTTGTGGCAAAAATGCAGAAATTCCCCTTATTTTGAGGTAAAAAGGCTTAAATTCCCATTATTTGGGGGCAAAAAGGCAGAAATTTTTCTTATTTTGGGGCAAAATTGCAGACATTTCACTTATTTCAGGGTAATAAGTCAGAAATTTTCCTTATTTTGGGGCAAAAAAGACAGAAATTCCCTTTGTTTTGGAAGGAAAATACAGAAATTCCACTTCTTTAGAGGCAAAAAGGCAGAAATTCCCCTTATTTTGAAGCAAAAATGAAGAAATTCCCCTAATTGTTGGTCAAAAAGGCAGAAATTCCTTATATGTTGGGGCAAAAAGACAGAAATTCTTCTTATTTTGGGACAAAACTCAGAAATTCCACTTATTTTGGGGCAAAATTGCAGGAATTTACCTTATTTTGAGGCAAAATTGCAGAAATTTCCCTTATTTGGGGCAAAATTGCAGAAATTTCACTTATTTTCAGGTAAAAAGGCTGAAATATCCTTTATTTTGGGGCAAAAAGGAAGAAATTCCCCTTATTTTGGGGCAAAATTGCAGAAATTTTCCTTATTTTGGGGCAAAAAGGCTGAAATTCTTATTTTGAGGTAAAATGCTGAAATTCCCCATATTTTGGGGCAAAAGGCAAAACTTCTTCTTATTTTGGGGCAAAGAGGCACAAATTTCTCTTATTTTCGGGCAAAATTGCAGAAATTTCATTTATTTCAGGGCAAAAAGTCAGAAATTCCTTTTATTTTGGGGCAAAGAGCAGAAATTTCTTTTATTATGGTACAAAATTGAAGAAATTTTTCTTATTTTGAAACAAAAAGGCAGAAAATTCCACTTATTTTGAGGCAAAAGGCAGAAATTATTCTCAATTTGAAGTAAAATGCAGAAATTCCCTTTATTTTGGGGCTAAAAAACAGAAATTCCCTGTATTTTGAAGCAAAATTGCAGAAATTCTCATAATTTTTTGGGCAAAAAGGCAGATATTCTCCTTATTATGGGGCAAAAAGACAGAAAATCTCCTTTTTTGGGAGCAAACAGTCAGAAATTCCCCTTATTTTGGGGCAAAAATGAAGAAATTTGCTTTTTTATGGCAAAAAAGGTATACATTCCCTTTATTTACGGGCAAAAAGGCAGAAATTCTTTGTATTTTGGAGCAAAATTGCAGAAATTCTCATAATTTTCGGGCAAAAAGGCAGAAATTCTCCTTATTTTGGGGCAAAAAGACAGAAAATCTCCTTTTTTGGGAGCAAACAGTCAGAAATTCCCCTTATTTTGGGGCAAAATTGCAGAAATTTCCTTTACATTGGGGCAAAATTGCAGAAATTTCCCTTATTTTGGGGCAAAATTGCAGAAATTTCACTTATTTCAGGGAAAAAAGGCAGAAATTTTCCTCATTTTGGGGCAAAAATGAAGAAATTCCAAATATTTTGTGGCAAAAATGCAAAAATTCCTCTTATTTTGTGATAAAAAGGCAGAAATTTCCCTTATTTGGGGGCAAAAAGCAGAAATTTCCCTTATTATGGGGCAAAATTGAAGAAATTTCACTTATTTCAGGGTAATAAGTCAGAAATTTTCCTTATTTGGGGCAAAAAAGACAGAAATTCCTTTTGCTTTGGGGGAAAAAGTCAGAAATTCCACTTATTTAGAAGCAAAAAAGCAGAAATTCCCCTTATTTTGGAGCAAAAATGAAGAAATTTTTTTTTGTGGCAAAAGGTATGCATTCTTCTTATTTTCAGGCTAAAAAGCAGAAATTCCCCGTATTTTGGAGCAAAATTGCAGAAATTCCCCTAATTGTGGGGCAAAAAGACAGAAATTCTTTTTATTTTGGGGCAAAACTCAGAAATTCCACTTATTTTGGGACAAAATTCCAGAAATTTCACTTATTTTGGGGCAAAATTGCAGAAATTTCACTTATTTTGGCAAAATTGCAGAAATTTCAATTATTTCAGAAAAAAAGCAGAAATTTTCTTATTTTGGTGCAAAAAGGCAGAAATTTCTTTTATTTTGGTACAAAATTGCAGAAATTTTTCTTATTTGGGGGCAAAAAGCAGAAATCCCCTATATTTTGGGGCAAAAATTCATAAATTCCTCTTATTTTGAGGTAAAAAGGCTGAAAATTCCCTTATTTGGGGGCAAAAAGACAGAAATTTCCCTTTTTTTGAGGCAAAATTGCAGAAATTTCACTTATTTCAGGGTAATAAGTCAGAAATTCATCTTACTTTGGGGCAAAAAACAGAAATTCCCTTTGTTTTTGGGGGAAAAAGACAGAAATTCCACTTATTTAGAGGCAAAAAAGCAGAAATTCTTCTTTATTGGAGCAAAAATTAAGAAATTTATCTTTTTTTGTGGCAAAAGGTATACATTCCGCTTATTTTCGGGCTAAAAAGCAGAAATTCCCCGTATTTTGGATCAAAATTGCAGAAATTCCCCTTATTTTGGAGCAAAAATAAAGAAATTTCCCTTTTTTATGGCAAAAAGCTATGCATTCTTCTTATTTTCGGGCAAAAAGGCAGAAATTCCCCGTATTTTGGAGCAAAATTGCAGAAATTCCCCTAATTGTGGGGCAAAAAGGCAGAAATTCCCTATATGTTGGGGCAAAAAGACAGAAATTCTCCTTATTTCGGGGCAAAACTCAGAAATTCCACTTATTTTGGGGCAAAATTCCAGAAATTTCCCTTATTTTAGGGCAAAATTGCAGAAATTTCACTTATTTTGGGGCAAAATTGCAGAAATTTCACTTATTTCAGAAAAAAGCAGAATTTATTTATTTTGGTGCAAAAAGGCAGAAATTTCTTTTATTTTGGTACAAAATTGCAGAAATTTTTCTTATTTTGGGGCGAAAAGGCAGAAATCTCCCATATTTTGTGGCAAAAATGCAGAAATTCCTCTTATTTTGAGGTAAAAAGGCTGAAATTCCCCTTATTTGGGGGCAAAAAGGCAGAAATTTCCCTTATTTTGGGGCAAAATTGCAGAAATTTCACTTATTTCAGGGTAATAAGTCAGAAATTGTTTTTACTTTGGGGCAAAAAAGACAGAAATTCTCTTTGTTTTGGGGGATAAAGACAGAAATTCCACTTATTTAGAGGCAAAAAAGCAGAAATTTCCATTATTTTGGAGCAAAACTGAAGAAATTTCCCTTTTTTATGGCAAAAAGGTATGCATTCTTCTTATTTTCGGGCAAAAAGGCAGAAATTCCCCGTATTTTGAAGCAAAATTGCAGAAATTCCCCTAATGGTGGGGCAAGAAGGGAGAAATTCCCTATATTTTGGGGCAAAAAGACAGAAATTCTCCTTATTTTGGGGCAAAACTCAGAAATTCCACTTATTTTGGTGCAAAATTCCAGAAATATCACTTATTTTGGGGCAAAATTGCAGAAATTTCACTTATTTTGAGGCAAAATTGCAGAAATTTTACTTATTTCAGAAAAAAAAGCAGAAATTTTCTTATTTTGGGGCAAAAAGGCAGAAATTTTTTTTATTTTGGTACTAAATTGCAGAAATTTTTCTTATTTTGGGGCAAAAAGTCAGAAATTTCCCATTATTTGGGGCAAATATGCAGAAATTCCCCTTATTTTGAGGAAAAAAGGCTGACATTCCCCTTATTTTGGGGCAAAAAGTCAGAAATTCCCCTTATTTTGGGGCAAAAAGCAGATATTTCCCTTATTTTTGGGGAAAAATTTTAGAAATTTAACTTATTTCAGGGCAAAAAGTCAGAAATTCCGTTTATTTTTGGGGAAAAGTCAGAAATTGCACTTATTTTGAGTCAAAAAGGCGGAAAATCCCCTTATTTTGGAGTAAAAATGAAGAAATTTCCCTTTTTTATGGCAAAAGGTATACATTCTTTTTATTTTCGGGCAAAAAGGCAGAAATTCCCTGTATTTTGGAGCAAAATTGCAGAAATTCCTCTAATTTGGGGCAAAAACGCAGAACTTCCCCTTATTTTGGGGTAAAACTGCAGAAATTTCACGTATTTCGCGGCAAAATGGCAGAAATTCACTTCATTTTCGGCGAAAAGGGAGAAAATTCCCGTATTTTGGAGCAAAATTGCAGAAATTCACCTAATTTTGGGGTAAAACATGCAGTAATTTTCTTTATTTTAAGGCAAAAAGGCAGAAATTCCCCTTATTTTGTGGCAAAAATCAGAAATTCCCCTTATTTTAGAAAAAATTGCAGAAATTTCCTTTATTATGGGGAAAAATTGCAGAAATTTCTTTTATTGTAAGGCAAAATTGCAGAAATTTCATTTATTTCAGAGAAAAAAACAAAATTTTTTTTTTTTTAGGGCAAAATGCAGAAATTTCCATTATTTTGGGGCACAAAGACAGAAATTCACCTTCTTTTGGGGTAAAATTTCAAACATTTCACATATATCAGGGCAAAAAGGCAGAAATTCCCCTTATTTGGGGGTAAAAAGGCAGAAATTCTTCATATTTTGGGTTAAAATTGCAGAAATTTCCCTTGTTTGGGGGCAAAAAGGCAGAAAATCCCCTTAATTTTGGGCAAAAAGGCAGAAATTCCCCGTATTTTGGAGCAAAATTGCAGAAATTCCCCTAATTGTGGGGCAAAAAGACAGAAATTCTTTTTATTTTGGGGCAAAACTCAGAAATTCCACTTATTTTGGGACAAAATTCCAGAAATTTCACTTATTTTGGGGCAAAATTGCAGAAATTTCACTTATTTCAGGGCAAAATTCAAAAATTGCTTTTATTTTGGGGCAAAAAGACAGAAATTCCGTTTACTTTTGGGTAAAAAGGCAGAAAAATCACTTATTTTGAGGTAAGAAGGCAGAAATTCTACTTATTTTGCGGCAAAAATGAAGAAATTTCCCTTTTTTGTGGCAAAAGGTATACATTCCCCTTATTTTCGGGCAAAAAAGCAGAAATTCCTTGTATTTTGGAGCACAATTGCAGAAAATCCCCTAATTGTGTGGCAAAAAGGCAGAAATTCCCATTATTTTGATGGCAAAAAGGCAGGAATTCACCTTATTTTGGGCTAAAATTGCAGAAATTTCACATATTTCAGGGCAAAAAGGCAGAAATTTCCCTTCATTTGGGGCAAAAATGAAGAAATTTCCCTTTTTTATGGCAAAAAGGTATGCATTCCCCTTATTTTCGGCAAAAAGGCAGAAATTCTCTTTATTTTGGGGCAAAACTCAGAATTTCCACTTATTTTGGGGCAAAATTCCAGAAATTTTCCTTATTTTGGGGCAAAATTGCAGAAATTTCACTTATTTTGGGGCAAAATTGCAGAAATTTCCCTTATTTGGGGCAAAATAGCAGAAATTTCACTTATTTTCAGGTAAAAAGGCTGAAATATCCTTTATTTTGGGGCAAAAAGGAAGAAATTCCCCTTATTTTGGGGCAAAAAGGCTGAAATTCTTATTTTGAGGTAAAATGCTGAAATTCCCCATATTTTGGGGCAAAAGGCAAAACTTCTTCTTATTTTGGGGCAAAGAGGCACAAATTTCCCTTATTTTCGGGCAAAATTGCAGAAATTTCATTTATTTCAGGGCAAAAATTCAGAAATTCCTTTTATTTTGGGGCAAAGAGCAGAAATTTCTTTTATTATGGTACAAAATTGAAGAAATTTTTCTTATTTTGAAACAAAAAGGCAGAAAATTCCCCTTATTTTGAGGCAAAAGGCAGAAACTATTCTTATTTTGTGGTAAAATGCAGAAATTCCCTTTATTTTGGGGCTAGAAAGCAGAAATTCCCCGTATTTTGAAGCAAAATTGCAGAAATTCTCATAATTTTCGGGCAAAAGGCAAAAATTCTCCTTATTTTGGGGCAAAAAGACAGAAAATCTCCTTTTTTTGGGAGCAAACAGTCAGAAATTTTCCTTATTTTGGGGCAAAATTGCAGAAATTTCCTTTACATTGGGGCAAAATTGCAGAAATTTCCATATTTTGGGGCAAAATTGCAGAAATTTCACTTATTTCAGGGAAAAAAAGCGAAATTTTTTTTTGGGGGGCAAAAAGGCAGAAATTTTTTTTATTTTGGTACAAAATTGCAGAAATTTTTCTTATTTTGGGGCAAAAAGTCAGAAATTCCTCATATTTTGGGGCAAAAAGGCAGAAATTCCCCTTATTTTGGGGCAAAATTGCAGAAATTTCCCTTATTATGGGGAAAAATTGCAGAAATTTTCCTTATTTTAGGGCAAAATTGCAGAAATTTCACTTATTTCAGAGAAAAAAAGCAAAATTTTTCTTATTTTGGGGCAAAAAGGCAGAAATTCCCATTATTTTGGGGCAAAAAGGCAGAAATTCACCTTATTTTGGGGTAAAATTGCAGAAATTTCACATATTTCAGGGCAAAAAGACAGAAATTCCCCTTATTTTAAGGCAGAAAGGCAGAAATTCCCCTTATTTTGGAATAAAATTGCAGAAATTTTTTTTCTTTAGGGGCAAAAAGGCAGAAAATCCACTTAATTTCGGGTAAAAAAGCAGAAATTCCTCTTATTTTGGAGCAAAATTGCAGAAACTCCCCTAATTTTGGGGCATAAAGGCAGAAATTCCCTTTATTTTGGGGCAAAAATAGAGAAATTCTCATTATTTTGAGGCAAAAATCAGAAATTTCCCTTATTTCGAGTCAAAATTTTAGAAATTTCTTTTATATTGTTACAGACTTGCAGAAATTTTTCTTATTTTGTGGCAAAAAGGCAGAAATTTCCCATATTTTGGTGCAAAAAGCCTAAAATTTCCTTTATTATGAGGTAAAATCCTGAAATTCCCCATATTTTGGGGCAAAAAGGCAGAAATTCCCCTCATTTGGAGGCAAAAATACACAAATTTCGCTTATTTTCGGGCATAATTGCAGGAATTTCATTTATTTCAGGGCAAAAAGTCAGAAATTCCTTTTATTTTGGGGCAAAAAGCAGAAATTTCTTTTATTTTGATACAAAATTGTAGAAATTTTCCTTATTTTGGAACAAAAAGGCAAAAATTACCCATATTTTGGGGGAAAAGGCAGAAATTCCCCTTATTTTGAGGTAAAAAGGCTGAAATTCCCGTTATTTTGGGGTAAAAAGGCAGAAATTCCCTTTACTTTGTGGCAAAAAGGCAGAAATTCCCGTTAATTGGGGCAGAAAAGCAGAAATTTTCCTTATTTAAGGGCAATAGGGCAGATATTCCCCATATTTTGTGGCAAAAAGGCAGAAATTCCCCTTATTTGGAGGTAAAATGATGAAATTCCCCTTTTTTCGGCAAAAGGGAAGAAATTCCTATTATTTTGGGGCAAAATTGCAGAAATTTCCTTTATTTTGGGGCAAAATTCCAGAAATTTCCCTTATTTTGGGGCAAAATTGCAGAAATTTCACTTATTTCATGGTAAAAAGGCAGAAATTTTCCTCATTTTGGGGCAAAAATGAAGAAATTCCAAATATTTTGTGGCAAAAATGCAAAAATTCCCCTTATTTTGTGATAAAAAGGCAGAAATTTCCCTTATTTGGGGGCAAAAAGCAGAAATTTCCCTTATTTGGGGGCAAAATTGAAGAAATTTCACTTATTTCAGGGTAATAAGTCAGAAATTTTCCTTATTTGGGGCAAAAAAGACAGAAATTCCTTTTGTTTTGGGGGAAAAAGTCAGAAATTCCACTTATTTAGAAGCAAAAAAGCAGAAATTCTCCTTATTTTGGAGCAAAAATGAAGAAATTTTTTTTTGTGGCAAAAGGTATGCATTCTTCTTATTTTCAGGCTAAAAAGCAGAAATTCCCCGTATTTTGGAGCAAAATTGCAGAAATTCCCCTAATTGTGGGGCAAAAAGACAGAAATTCTTTCTATTTTGGGGCAAAACTCAGAAATTCCACTTATTTTGGGACAAAATTCCAGAAATTTCACTTATTTTGGGGCAAAATTGCAGAAATTTCACTTATTTTGGCAAAATTGCAGAAATTTCAATTATTTCAGAAAAAAAGCAGAAATTTTCTTATTTTGGTGCAAAAAGGCAGAAATTTCTTTTATTTTGGTACAAAATTGCAGAAATTTTTCTTATTTGGGGGCAAAAAACAGAAATCCCCTATATTTTGGGGCAAAAATGCATAAATGCCTCTTATTTTGAGGTAAAAAGGCTGAAATTTCCCTTATTTGGGGTCAAAAAAACAGAAATTTCCCTTATTCTGAGGCAAAATTGCAGAAATTTCACTTATTTCAGGGTAATAAGTCAGAAATTTTTCTTACTTTGGGGCAAAAAACAGAAATTCCCTTTAATTTGGGGGAAAAAGACAGAAATTCCACTTATTTAGAGGCAAAAAAGCAGAAATTCTTCTTTATTGGAGCAAAAATGAAGAAATTTATCTTTTTTTGTGGCAAAAGGTATACATTCCGCTTATTTTCGGGCTAAAAAGCAGAAATTCCCCGTGTTTTTGATCAAAATTGCAGAAATTCCCCTTATTTTGGAGCAAAAATAAAGAAATTTCCCTTTTTTATGGCAAAAAGCTATGCATTCTTCTTATTTTCGGGCAAAAAGGCAGAAATTCCCCGTATTTTGGAGCAAAATTGCAGAAATTCCCCTAATTGTGGGGCAAAAAGGCAGAAATTCCCTATATGTTCAGGCAAAAAGACAGAAATTCTCCTTATTTCGGGGCAAAACTCAGAAATTCCACTTATTTTGGGGCAAAATTCCAGAAATTTCCCTTATTTTAGGGCAAAATTGCAGAAATTTCACTTATTTTAGGGCAAAATTGCAGAAATTTCACTTATTTCAGAAAAAAAAGCAGAATTTATTTATTTTGGTGCAAAAAGGCAGAAATTTCTTTTATTTTGGTACAAAATTGCAGAAATTTTTCTTATTTTGGGGCGAAAAGGCAGAAATCTCCCATATTTTGTGGCAAAAATGCAGAAATTTCTCTTATTTTGAGGTAAAAAGGCTGAAATTCCCCTTATTTGAGGGCAAAAAGGCAGAAATTTCCCTTATTTTGGGGCAAAATTGCAGAAATTTCACTTATTTCAGGGTAATAAGTCAGAAATTGTTTTTACTTTGGGGCAAAAAAGACAGAAATTCTCTTTGTTTTGTGGGAAAAAGACAGAAATTTTACTTATTTAGAGGCACAAAAGCAGAAATTCCCCTTATTTTGGAGCAAAACTGAAGAAATTTCCCTTTTTTATGGCAAAAAGGTATGCATTCTTCTTATTTTCGGGCAAAAAGGCAGAAATTCCCCGTATTTTGAAGAAAAATTGCAGAAATTCCCCTAATGGTGGGGCAAGAAGGGAGAAATTCCCTATATTTTGGGGAAAAAAGACAGAAATTCTCCTTATTTTGGGGCAAAACTCAGAAATTCCACTTATTTTGGTGCAACATTCCAGAAATTTCCCTTATTTGGGGGCAAAATTGCAGAAATTTAACTTATTTAAGAAAAAAATTCAGAAATTTTCCTATTTTGGTGCAAAAAGGCAGAAATTTTTTTTATTTTGATACAAAATTGCAGAAATTTTTCTTTTTTGGGGCAAAAAGGCAGAAATCACTATATATTGGGGCAAAAATGCAGAAATTCCTCTTATTTTGAGGAAAAAAGGCGAAATTTCCCTTATTTGGGGGCCAAAAGGCAGAAATTTCCCTTATTTTGAGGCAAAATTGCAGAAATTTCACTTATTTCAGTGTAATAAGTCAGAAATTTTCCTTATTTTGGGGCAAAAAAGACAAAAATTCCCTTTGTTTTGGGGGAAAAAGACAGAAATTCCACTTTTTTAGAGGCAAAAAAGCAGAAATTCCTTTTATTTTGGAGTAAAAATGAAGAAATTTCCCTTTTTTGTGGCAAAAGGTATACATTCCACTTATATTTGGGCTAGAAAGCAGAAATTACCCGTATTTTGGAGCAAAATAGCAGAAATTCCCCTAATTGTGGGGCAAAAAGGCAGAAATTCTCTATATGTTGGAGCAAAAAGACAGAAATTCTCCTTATTTTGGGGCAAAACTCAGAAATTCCACTTATTTTGGGGCAAAATTCCAGAAATTTCCCTAATTTTGTAGCAAAATTGAAGAAATTTCACTTATCTTGGGGCAAAATTGCAGAAATTTCACTTATTTCATAGTAAAAAGGCAGAAATTTTCCTTATTTTTGGGCAAAAATGCAGAGATTCCAAATATTTTGTGGTAAAAATGCAAAAAATCCCCTTATTTTGAGGTAAAAAGGCAGAAATTCCCCTTATTTGGGGGCAAAAAGCAGAAATTTTCCTTATTCTGGGGCAAAATTGCAGAAATTTCACTTATTTCAGGGTAATAATTCAGAAATTTTCCTTATTTGGGGCAAAAAAGACAGAAATTCCCTTTGTTTTGGGAAAAAAAGACAGAAATTCCACTTATTTAGAAGCAAAAAAGCAGAAATTTCCCTTATTTTGGTGCAAAAATGAAGAAATTTCCCTTTTTTGTGGCAAAAGGTATACATTCCCCTTATTTTCAGGCTAAAAAGCAGAAATTCCCCGTATTTTGGAGCAAAATTGCATAAATTCCCCTAATTGTGGGGCAAAAAGTCAGAAATTCCCTATATGTTGGGGCAAAAAAACCGAAATTCTCTTTATTTTGGGGCAAAACTCAGAAATTCCACTTATTTTGGGGCAAAATTCCAGAAATATCACTTATTTTGGGGCAAAATTGCAGAAATTTCACTTATTTTGGGGCAAAATTGCAGAAATTTCACTTATTTCAGAAAAAAAAGCAGAAATTTTCTTATTTTGATGCAAAAGGCAGAAATTTCTTTTATTTTGGTACAAAATTGCAGAAATTTTTCTTATTTGGGGGCAAAAAGGCATACATCTCTTATATTTTGGGGCAAAAATGCATAAATTCCTCTTATTTTGAGGTAAAAGGCTGAAATTCCCCTTATTTGGGGGCAAAAAGGCAGAAATTTCCCTTATTTTGAGGCAAAATTGCAGAAATTTTACTTATTTCAGGGTAATAAGTCAGAAATTTTCTTTATTTTGGGGCAAAAAACAGAAATTTCCTTGGTTTTGGGGGAAAAAGACAGAAATTCCAATTATTTAGAGGCAAAAAAGCAGAAATTCTTCTTATTTTGAAGCAAAAATGAAGAAATTTATCTTTTTTGTGGCAAAAGGTATACATTCCCCTTATTTTCGGGCTAAAAAGAAGAAATTCCCCGTATTTTGGAGCAAAATTGAAGAAATTCCCCTTATTTTGGAGCAAAAATGAAGAAATTTCCCTTTTTTATGGCAAAAAGGTATGCATTCTTTATATATTCGTGCAAAAAGGCAGAAATTCCCCGTATTTTGGAGCAAAATTGCAGAAATTCCCTTAAATGTGGGGCAAAAATGCAGAAATTCCCTATATTTTTAGGACAAAAAGAGAGAAATTCTCCTTATTTTGGGGCAAAACTCAGAAATTCCACTTATTTTGGGGCAAAATTCCAGAAATTTCCCTTATTTAGGGGCAAAATTGCAGAAATTTCACTTATTTTGGGGCAAAATTGCAGAAATTTCACTTATTTCAGAGAAAAAAAGCAGAAATTTTCCTTATTTTGGTGCAAAAAGGCAGAAATTCCTAATATTTTGTCTGAAAAAGGGAGAAATTCCCCTTATTTTGAGGTAAAAAAGCTGAAATTCCCCTTCATTGGGGGCAAAAAGGCAGAAATTTCCCTTATTTTGGGGAAAATTGCAGAAATTTCACTTATTTCAGGGTAATAAGTCAGAAATTTTCCTTATTTTGGGGCAAAAAAGACAAAAATTCCCTTTGTTTTGAAGGATAAAGACAGAAATTCCACTTATTTAGAGGCAAAAAAGCAGAAATTCCCCTTATTTTGGAGCAAAACTGAAGAAATTTCTCTTTTTTATGGCAAAAAGGTATGCATTCTTCTTATTTTCGGGCAAAAGGCAGAAATTCCCCGTATTTTGGATCAAAATTGCAGAAATTCCCCTAATTGTGGGGCAAAACGGCAGAAATTCCCTATATGTTGGGGCAAAAAGACAGAAATTCTCCTTATTTCGGGGCAAAACTCAGAAATTCCACTTATTTTGGGGCAAAATTCCAGAAATTTCCCTTATTTTGGGGCAAAATTGCAGAAATTTCACTTATTTTGAAGCAAAATTGCAGAAATTTCACTTATTTAAAAAAAATTCAGAAATTTACCTATTTTGGTGCAAAAAGGCAGAAATTTCTTTGATTTTGGTACAAAATTGCAGAATTTTTTCTCATTTTGGGGCAAAAAGGCAGAAATCTCCCATATTTTGGGGCAAAAATGCAGAAATTCCCCTTATTTTGAGGTAAAAAGGCTGAAATTCCCAATATTTGGGGGCAAAAAGGCAGAAATTTCCTTTATTTTGGGGCAAATTGGAGAAATTTTACTTATTTCAGAATAATAAGTCAGAAATTTTACTTATTTTGGGGCCAAAATAACAGAAATTCTCTTTGTTTTGAAGGAAAAGACAGAAATTCCACTTATTTAGAGGCAAAAATGCAGAAATTCCCCTTATTTTGAAGCAAAAATGAAGAAATTTCCTTTTTTTATGGCAAAAAGGTATGCATTCTTCTTATTTTCGAGCAAAAAGGCAGAAATTCCCCGTATTTTGGAGCAAAATTGCAGAAATTCCCCTAATTGTGGGGCAAAAAGACAGAAATTCCCTATATGTTGGGGCAAAAAGACAGAAATTCTCCTTATTTTGGGGCAAAACTCAGAAATTCCACTTATTTTGGGGCAAAATTCCAGAAATTTTCTTTATTTTGGGGCAAAATTGCAGAAATTTCACTTATTTTGGGGCAAAATTGCAGAAATTTCACTTATTTCATGGTAAAAAGGCAGAAATTTTCCTTATTTTGGGGCAAAAATGCAGAAATTCCTAATATTTTGTGGTAAAAATGCAGAAATTCCCCTTATTTTGAGGTAAAAAGGCTGAAATTCCCCTTATTTGGGAACATAAAAGCAGAAATTTCTCTTATTTTGGGGCAAAATTGCAGAAATTTCACTTATTTCAGGGTAATAAGTAAGAAATTTTCCTTATTTGGGGCAAAAAAGACAGAAATCCCATTTGTTTTGGGGGAAAAAGACAGAAATTCCACTTATTTAGAGGCAAAAAAGCAGAAATTCCCCTTATTTTGGAGCAAAAATGAAGAAATTTCCCTTTTTTGTGGCAAAAGGTATACATTCCCCTTATTTTCAGGCTAAAAAGCAGAAATTCCCCGTATTTTGGAGCAAAATTGCAAAAATTCCCCTAATTGTGGGGCAAAAATGCAGAAATTCTCTATATGTTAGGGCAAAAGGAAAGAAATTCTTTTTATTTTGGGGCAAAACTCAGAAATTCTACTTATTTTGGGGCAAAATTCCAGATATTTCCCTTATTTTGGGGCAAAATTGCAGAAATTTTACTTATTTTGGGGCAAAATTGCAGAAATATCACTTATTTCAGGGAAAAAAGGCAGAAATTTTTCTTATTTTGGGGCAAAAAAGGCAGAAATTCCCTTTGCTTTGGGGGAAAAAGAGAGAAATTCAACTTATTTAGAGGCAAAAAAGCAGAAATTCTTCTTATTTTGGAGCAAAAATGAAGAAATTTTCCTTTTTTATGGAAAAAAGGTATGCATTCTTCTTATTTTCAGACAAAAAGGCAGAAATTCCCCGTATTTTGGAGCAAAATTGCAGAAATTTCCCTAATTGTGTGCAAAAAGGCAAAAATTCCCTATATGTTGTGGCAAAAAGACAGAAATTCTCCTTATTTTGGGGCAAAATTCAGAAATTTCACTTATTTTTGGGCAAAATTGCAGAAATTTCACTTATTTCAGAAAAAAAAGGAGAAATTTTCTTATTTTGGGGCAAAAGGCAGAAATTCTCCTTATTTTAGAACAAAATTGAAGAAATTTCCCTTATTTTGTGACAAAAAACAGAAATTCTCTTTATTTTGGGGCAATATTACAGAAAATACCTTTATTATGGGGAAAAATTGCAGATATTTCTTTTATTTTAAGGATAAATTGCAGAAATTTCACTTATTTCAGAGAAAAAAAGCAAAACTTTTTCTTATTTTAGGGCAAAATGCAGAAATTCCCATTATTTTGGGGCACAATGGCAGAAATTCACCTTATTTTGGGGTGAAATTGCAGACATTTCACATATTTCAGGGCAAAAAGGCAGAAATTCCCCTTATTTTGGAGCAAAAATGAAAAAATTTCCCTTTTTTATGGCAAAAAGGTATGCATTCTTCTTATTTTCGGGCAAAAAGGCAGAAATTCCCTGTATTTTGGAGAAAAATTGCAGAAATTCCCCTAATTGTGGGGCAAAAAGGCAAAAATTTCCTATATGTTGGGGCAAAAAGACAGAAATTCTCCTTATTTTGGGGCAAAACTCAGAAATTGCACTTATTTTGGGGCAAAATGCCAGAAATTTCCCTTATTTTGGGGCAAAATTGCCGAAATTTCACTTATTTTGGGGCAAAATTGCAGAAATTTCTCTTATTTCGGAAAAAAAGCAGAATTTATTTATTTTGGTGCAAAAAGGCAGAAATTTCTTTTATTTTGGTACAAAATTGCAGAAATTTTTCTTATTGTGGGGCAAAAATGCAGAAATCTCCCATATATTGGGGCAAAATGCAGAAATTCCTCTTATTTTGAGGTAAAAAGGCTGAAATTCCCATTATTTGGAAGCAAAAAGGCAGAAATTTCCCTTATTTTGAGACAAAATTGCAGAAATTTCACTTATTTCGGAGAAAAAAGCAAAAATTTTTCTTATTTTAGGGCAAAATGCAGAAATTCCCATTATTTTGGGGGCAAAAAGGCATAAATTCCCCTTATTTGGGGGCAAAAAGGCAGATATTCCCCTTATTTTGGGATAAAATTGCAGAAATGTCCCGTGTTTGGGGGCAAAATGCAGAAAATCCCCATAATTTCGGGCAAAAAAGCAGAAATTCCCCGTATTTTGGAGCAAAATTGCAGAAATTCCCCTAATATTGGGGCAAAAATGCAGAAATTCCCTTTATTTGGGGCAAATCGGCAGAAGTTCCCCTTATTTTCGGGAAAAAAGGCAGAAATTCCCTGTATTTTGAACAAAATTGCAGAAACTCCCCTAATTTTGGAGCAAAAATACAGAAATTCTCATTTTTTCGAGGCAAAAATCAGAAATTTCTTTTATTTTGGGGCAAAATTTTAGAAATTTCTTTTATTTTGGTACAGAATTGCAGAAATTTTTCTTATTTTGTGGCAAAAAGGCACAAATTTCTCATATTTTGGAACAAAAATGCAGAAATTCTTCTTATTTTGAGGTAAAAAGGCTGAAATTCCCCTTATTTTGGGGCAAAAAGGCAGAAATTTCACTTATTTTGGGGCAAAATTGCAGAAATTTTACTTATTTCAGAAAAAAAGCAGAAATTTTCTTATTTTGGTGCAAAAAGGCAGAAATTTCTTTTATTTTGGTACAAAATTGCATAAATTTTTCTTATTCTGGAACAAAAAAGCAGAAATCTCCCATATTTTGGGGCAAAAATGCAGAAATTCCTCTTATTTTGAGGTAAAAAGGCTGAAATTCCCCTTATTTGGGGGCAAAAAGCAGAAATTTCCCTTATTTTGGAGCAAAATTGCAGAAATTTCACTTATTTCAGAGTAATAAGTCAGAAATTTTCCTTATTATGGGGCAAAAAAGACAGAAATTCCCTTTGTTTTGGGGGATAAAGACAGAAATTCCACTTATTTAGAGGCAAAAAAGCAGAAATTCCCCTTATTTTGGAGCAAAACTGAAGAAATTTCCCTTATTTTGGGGCAAAATTGCAGAAATTTCACTTATTTTGGAGCAAAATTGCAGAAATTTCACTTATTTCAGAAAAAAAAGCAGAAATTTTCTTATTTTGGTGCAAAAAGGCAGAAGTTTCTTTTATTTTGGTACAAAATTGCATAAATTATTCTTATTTTGGAACAAAAAGGCAGAAATCTCCCATATTTTGGGGCAAAAATGCAGAAATTCCTCTTATTTTGAGGTAACAAGGCTTAAATTCCCCTTATTTGGCGAGAAAAAGGCAGAAATTTCCCTTATTTTCGAGCAAAATTGCAGAAATTTCAGTTATTTCAGGGTAATAAGTCAGAAATTTTCCTTATTTTGGGGCAAAAAAGACAGAAATTCCCTTTGTTTTTGGAGATAAAGACAGAAATTCCACTTATTTAGAGGCAAAAAAGCAGAAATTCCCCTTATTTTGGAGAAAAACTGAAGAAATTTCCCTTTTTTATGGCAAAAAAGTATGCATTCTTCTTATTTTCGGGCAAAAAGGCAGCAATTCCCCGTATTTTGGAGCAAAATTGCAGAAATTTCCCTAATTGTGGGGCAAAAAGGCAGAAATTCCCTATATGTTGGGGCAAAAAGACAGAAATTCTCCTTATTTTGAGGCAAAACTCAGAAATTCCACTTATTTTGGGGCAAAATTCCAGAAATTTCCCTTATTTTGGGGCAAAATTGTAGAAATTTCACTTATTTTGGGGCAAAATTGCAGAAATTTCACTTATTTCAAAAAAAAATTCAGAAATTTTCCTATTTTGGTGCAAAAAGGCAGAAATTTCTTTTATTTTGGTACAAAATTGCAGAAATTTTTCTTATTTTGGTGCAAAAGGCAGAAATCTCCCATATTTAGGGGAAAAATGCAGAAATTCCTCTTATTTTGAGGTAAAAAGGCTGAAATTTCTCTTATTTGGGGGAAAAAAGCAAAAATTTCCCTTATTTTGAGGCAAAATTGCAGAAATTTCACTTATTTCATTGTAATAAGTCAGAAATTTTCCTTATTTTGGGGCAAAAAAGACAGAAATTCCCTTTGTTTCGGGGGAAAAAGACAGAAATTCCACTTTTTTAGAGGAAAAAAGCAGAAATTCCTTTTATTTTGGAGTAAAAATGAAGAAATTTCCCTTTTTTGTGGCAAAAGGTATACACTCCACTTATTTTTGGGCTAAAAAGCAGAAATTCCTTGTATTATGGAGCAAAATTGCAGAAATTCTCCTAATTGTGGAACAAAAATGCAGAAATTCCCTATATGTTAGGGCAAAAAGACAGAAATTCTCCTTATTTTGGGGCAAAACTCAGAAATTCCACTTATTTTGGGGCAAACTTCTAGAATTTTCCCTTATTTTGTGGCAAAATTGCAGAAATTTCACTTATTTTGGGGCAAAATTGCAGAAATTTCACTTATGTCAGGGAAAAAAGGCAGAAATTTTCCTTATTTTGGGGCAAAAAACAGAAATTTCTTTTATTTCGTGGCAAAAATGCAGAAATTCCCCTTATTTTGAGGTAAAAAGGCTGAAATTTCCCTTATTTGGGGGCAAAAAGGCAGAAATTTTCCTTATTTTGGGGCAAAATTGGAGAAATTTCACTTATTTCAGGGTAATAAGTCAGAAATTTACCTTTATTGGGGCAAAAAAGACAGAAATTCCTTTTGTTTTGGGGGAAAAGGACAGAAATTCTACTTATTTAGAGGCAAAAAAGCAGAAATTCCCATTATTTTGAAGCAAAAATGAAGAAATTTCGCTATTTTATGGCAAAAAGTTATGCATTCTTCTTATTTTCGGGCAAAAAGGCAGAAATTCCCCGTATTTTGGAGCAAAATTGCAGAAATTCCCCTTATTGTGGGGCAAAAAGGCAGAAATTCCCTATATGTTGGGGCAAAAAGACAGAAATACTCCTTATTTTGGGGCAAAACTCAGAAATTCCACTTATTTTGGGGCAAAATTCCAGAAATTTCCCTTACTTTGGGGCAAAATTGCAGAAATTCCACTTATTTTGGGGCAAAATTGCAGAAATTACCCGTATTTTGGAGCAAAATTGCAGAAATTCCCCTAAATGTGGGGCAAAAATGCAGAAATTCCCTATATGTTGGGGCAAAAAGGCAAAAATTCCCAATATGTTGGGGCAAAAAGACAGAAATTCTCCTTATTTTAGGGCAAAATTCAGAAATTTCACTTATTTTTGGGCAAAATTGCAGAAATTTCACTTATTTCAGAAAAAAAGGAGAAATTTTCTTATTTTTGGGCAAAAGGCAGAAATTCCCCTTATTTTAGGGCAAAATTGCAGAAATTTCCCTTATTTTGAAACAAAAAACAGAAATTCCCTTTATTTTGTGGCAAAATTGCAGAAAATATCTTTATTATGGGGGAAAATTGCAGATATTTCTTTTATTTTAAGGCAAAATTGCAGAAATTTCACTTATTTCAGAGCAAAAAAGCAAAAATTTATCTTATTTTAGGGCAAAATGCAGAAATTCCCATTATTTTGGGGCACAATAGCAGAAATTCACCTTATTTTGGGGTAAAATTGCAGACATTTCACATATTTCAGGGCAAAAAGGCAGAAATTCCCCTTTTTTGGGGCAAAAAGGCTGAAATTCCCCTTATTTTCTATAAAATTGCAGAAATTCCCCTTGTTTGGGGGCAAAAAGGCAGAAAATCTTCTTAATATTGGGCAAAAAGGCAGAAATTCCCCGTATTTTGGAGAAAAATTGCAGAAATTCCCCTAATATTGGGGCAAAAAGGCAGAAATTCCCTTTATTTTGGGGCAAAAATACAGAAATTCTCCTTATTTCGGGACAAAAATCAAAAATTTCCTTTATTTTGGGGCAAAATTTTAGAAATTTCTTTTATTTTGGTACAGAATTGCAGAAATTTTTCTTATTTGGTGACAAAAAGGCAGAAAATTCCCATATTTTGGAACAGAAATGCAGAAATTGCCCTTATTTTGAGGTAAAAAGGCTGAAATTCCTCTTATTTTGGGGAAAAAAGAAAGAAATTTCATTTATTTTGTGGCAAAATTGCAGAAATTTCACTTATTTCAGAAAATAAAGGAGAAATTTTCTTATTTTGGGGCAAAATGCAGAAATTTCTTTATTTTGGTACAAAATTGCAGAAATTTTTCTTATTTTGGGGCAAAAATTCATAAATTTTCCATATTTTGGGGCAAAAATGCAAAAATTCCCCTTATTTTGAGGTAAAAAGGCTGAAATTCCCCTTATTTGGGGGCAAAATGCAGAAATTTTCCTTATTTTGGGGCTAAATTGCAGAAATTTTACTTATTTCAGGGTAATAAGTCAGAAATTTTCCTTATTTTGGGGCAAAAAAGACAGAAATTCCCTTTGTTTTGGGGGAAAAAGACAGAAATTCCACTTATATAGAGGCAAAAAAGCAGAAATTCCCATTATTTTGAAGCAAAAATTAAGAAATTTCCCTTTTTTATGGCAAAAAGGTATGCATTCTTTTTATTTTCGGGCAAAAAGGCAGAAATTCCCCGTATTTTGGAGCAAAATTGCAGAAATTTTACTTATTTCAGAAAAAAAAGGAGAAATTTTCTTATTTTGGGGCAAAAGGCAGAAATTCCCCTTATTTTAGGGCAAAATTGCAGAAATTTTCCATATTTGGGGACAAAAAACAGAAATTCCCTTTATTTTGGGGCAAAATTGCAAAAAATTCCTTTATTATGGGGAAAAATTGCAGATATTTCTTTTATTTTAATGCAAAATTGCAGAAATTTCACTTATTTCAGAGAAAAAAAGCAAAAATTTTTCTTATTTTAGGGCAAAATGCAGAAATTCCCATTATTTTGGGACAAAAAGGCAGAAATTCACCTTATTTTTGGGTAAAATTGCAGACATTTCACATATTTCAGGGCAAAAAGGTAGAAATTCCCCTTTTTTGGGGCAAAAAGGCTGAAATTCCCCTTATTTTCTATAAAATTGCAGAAATTTCCCTTGTTTGGGGGCAAAAAGGCAAAAAATCCCCTTAATTTCGAGCAAAAAGGCAGAAATTCCCCGTATTTTGGAGCAAAATTGCAGAAATTCCCCTAATATTGGGGCAAAAATGCAGAAATTTCCTTTATTTGGGGCAAATCGGCAGAAGTTCTTCTTATTTTTGGGAAAAGAGGCAGAAATTCCCTGTATTTTGAAGCAAAATTGCAGAAACTCCCCTAATTTTGGGGCAAAAAAGCCAGAAATTCCCTTTATTTTGGGGCAAAAATACAGAAATTCTCCTTATATCGGGGCAAAAATCAGAAATTTCCCTAATTTTGGAGCAAAATTTTAGAAATTTCTTTTATTTTGGTACAGAATTGCAGAAATTTTTCTTATTTTGTGGCAAAAATGCAAAAATTTCCCATATTTTGGGGCAAAAATGCAGAAATTCTTCTTATTTTGAGGTAAAAAGGCTGAAATTCCCCTTATTTGGGGGCAAAAAGGCAGAAATTTCTCTTATTTTGGGGCAAAATTGCAGAAATTTCACTTATTTCAGGGTAATAAGTCAGAAATTTTCCTTATTTTGAGGCAAAAAAGACAGAAATTCCCTTTGTTTTGGGGCACAATGGCAGAAATTCCACTTATTTAGAGGCAAAAAAGCAGATATTCCCCTTATTTTGAAGCAAAAATGAAGAAATTTCTATTTCTTATGGCAAAAAGGTATGCATTCTTCTTATTTTCGGGCAAAAAGGCAGAAATTCTTTGTATTTTGGAGCAAGATTGCAGAAATTCCCTTAATTGTGGGGCAAAAAGGCAGAAATCCCCTATATGTTGGGGCAAAAAGAAAGAAATTCTCCTTATTTTGGGGCAAAACTCAGAAATTCCACTTATTTTGGGGCAAAATTTCAGAAATTTCCCTTATTTTGGAGCAAAATTGCAGAAATTTCACTTATTTCAAAGAAAAAAAAGCACAAATTTTCTAATTTTGGGGCAAAAAGGCAGAAATTTCATTTATTTTGGTACAAAATTGCAGAAATTTTTCTTAATTTGGGCAAAAATGCAGAAATTTCCCATATTTTTCGACAAAAATGCAGAAATTCCCCTTATTTTGAGGTAAAAAGGCTGAAATTCCCCTTATTTTGGGGCAAAAAGTTAGAAATTCCCCTTATTTTAAAGGAAAAAGACAGAAATTCCGTTTATTTTTGTGGAAAAGTCAGAAATTGCACTTATTTTGAGTCAAAAAGGCGGAAAATCCCCTTATTTTGGGGTAAAAAATGAAGAAATTAACCTTTTTTATGGCAAAAATGTATACATTCTTTTTATTTTCTAGTAAAATTGCAGAAATTCCCCTAATTATGGGGGAAAAAGGCAGAAATTCCCCGTAATTTGGAGCAAAATTGGAGAAATTCCCCTAATTTTGGGGCAAAAACGCAGAACGTCCCTTTATTTTGAGGTAAAACTGCAGAAATTTCACTTATTTCGCGGCAAAATGGCAGAAATTCCCTTTATTTTCGGAGAAAAAGGCAGAAAATCCCCGTATTTTAGAGCAAAATTGCAGAAATTTACCTAATTTTGGGGTAAAACATGCAGTAATTTTCTTTATTTTGGGGCAAAAAGGCAGAAATTCCCCTTATTTTGGGGCAAAAATCAAAAATATCCCTTATTTTGGGGCAAAATTTTAGAAATTTCTTTTATTTTGGTACAGAATTGCAGAAATTTTTCTTATTTTGTGGAAAAAGGAAGAAATTTCCCATATTTTGGAACAAAAATGCAGAAATTCCCCTTATTTTGAGGTAAAAAGGCTGAAATTCTTCTTATTTCGGGGCAAAAAGGCAGAAATTTCCCTTATTTTGGGGCAAAATTGCAGAAATTTCACTTATTTCAGGGTAATAAGTCAGAAATTTTCCTTACTTTGGGGCCAAAAGGACAAAAATTCCCTTTGTTTTGGGGGAAAAAGACAGAAATTCCACTTATTTAGAGGCAAAAAAGCAGAAATTTCTCTTATTTTGGAGCAAAAATGAAGAAATTTCCCTTTTTTATGGCAAAAAGTTATGCATTCTTCTTATTTTCGGGCAAAAAGGCAAAAATTCCCCGTATTTTGGAGCAAAATTGCAGAAATTCCCCTAATTGTGGGGCAAAAAGGCAGAAATTCCCTATATGTTGGGGCAAAAAGACAGAAATTCTCATTATTTTGGGGCAAAACTCAGAAATTCCACTTATTTTGGTGCAAAATTCCAGAAATTTCCCTTATTTTGAGGCAAAATTGCAGAAATTTCACTTATTTTGGGGCAAAATTGCAAAAATTTCACTTATGTCAGAAAAAAAAGCAGAAATTTTCTTATTTTGGTGCAAAAAGGCAGAAATTTCTAATATTTTGGTACAAAATTGCAGAAATTTTTCTTATTTTAGGGCAAAAAGGCAGAAATCTCCCATATTTTGGGGCAAAAATGCAGAAATTCCTCTTATTTTTAGGTAAAAAGGCTGAAATTCCCCTTATTTGGGGGCAAAAAGGCAGAAATTTCCCTTATTTTGAGGCAAAATTGCAGAAATTTCACTTATTTCAGAGAACAAAAGCAGAAATTTTCTTATTTTGGGGCAAAAAGGCAGAAATTTCTTTTATTTTGGTACAAAATTGCAGAAATGTTTCTTATTTTGGGGCAAAAAGGCAGAAATCTCCCATATTTTGGGGCAAAAAAGCAGAAATTTCCCTTATTTTGAGGTAAAAACGCTGAAATTCCCCTTATTTGGGGGCAAAAAGGCAGAAATTTCTCTTATTTTGAGGCAAAATTGCATAAATTTCACTTATTTCAGAATAATAAGTCAGAAATTTTCCTTATTTTGGGGCAAAAAACAGAAATTCTCTTTGTTTTAAAGGAAAAAGACTGATATTCCACTTATTGAGAGGCTAAAAAGCAGAAATTCTTATTATTTTGGAGCAAAAATGAAGAAATTTTCCTTTTTTTGTGGAAAAAGGTATACATTCCTCTAATTTTCGGGCTAAAAAGCAGAAATTCCCCGTATTTTGGAGCAAAATTGCAGAAATTCCCCTAATTGTGGGGCAAAAAGGCAGAAATTCCCTATATGTTGGGGCAAAAAGACAGAAATTCTCCTTATTTTGGGGCAAAACTCAGAAATTCCACTTATTTTGGGGCAAAATTCCAGAAATTTCCCTTATTTTGGGGCAAAATTGCAGAAATTTCACTTATTTTGGGGCGAAATTGCAGAAATTTCACTTTTTTCATGGAAAAAAAGGCAGAAATTTTCCTTATTTTGGGGCAAAAAGGCAGAAATTCCTCTTATTTTGAGGTAAAAAGGCTGAAAGTCCCCTTATTTGGGGGCAAAAAAGCATAAATTTCCCTTATTTTGGGGCAAAATTGCAGAAATTTCACTTATTTCAGGGTAATAAGTCAGAAATTTTCCTTATTTTGGGGCAAAAAAGACAGAAATTCCCTTTGTTTTGGGATAAAAAGACAGAAATTCCACTTATTTAGAGGCAAAAAAGCAGAAATTCCACTTATTTTGGAGTAAAAATTAAGAGATTTCCCTTTTTTATGGCAAAAAGGTATGCATTCTTTTTATTTTCGGACAAAAAGGCAGAAATTCCCCGTATTTTGGAGCAAAATTGCAGAAATTTCACTTATTTCAGAATAAAAATGAGAAATTTTCTTATTTTGGGGCAAAAGGCAGAAATTCCCCTTATTTTATGGCAAAATTGCAGAAATTGCCTTTATTTGGGGACAAAAAACAGAAATTCCCTTTATTTTGGGGCAAAATTGCAGAAAATTTTTTTATTATGGGAAAAAATTGAAGATATTTCCTTTATTTTAAGGCAAAATTGCAGAAATTTCACTTATTTCAGAGAAAAAAACAAAAATCTTTCTTATTTTTGGCAAAATGCAGAAATTCCCATTATTTTGGGGCAAAAAGGCAGAAATTCACCTTATTTTGGGGTAAAATTGAAGACATGTCACATATTTCAGGGCATAAAGGCAGAAATTGCCCTTATTTGGGGGCAAAAAGGCAGAAATTCCCCCTTATTTTGGGATAAAATTGCAGAAATTACCCTTGTTTGGGGGCAAAAAGGCAGAAAATCCCCTTAATTTCGGGCAAAAAGGCAGAAATTCCCTGTATTTTGGAGCAAAATTGCAGAAATTCTCCTAATATTGGGGCAAAAATGCAGAAATTCCCTTTATTTGGGGAAAATTGGCAGAAGTTCCCCTTATTTTCAGGAAAAGAGGCAGAAATTCCCATTATTTTGAAGCAAAATTGCAGAAGCTCCCCTAATTTTGGGGCAAAAAGGCAGAAATTCCCTTTATTTTGGGGCAAAAATACAGAAATTCTCCTTATATCTGGGCAAAAATCAGAAATTTCCCTTATTTTGGAGCAAAATTTTAGAAATTTCTTTTATTTTGGTACAGAATTGGAGAAATTTTTCTTATTCTGTGGCAAAAAGGCAGAAATTTCTTTTATTTTGGTGCAAAATTGCAGAAATTTTTCTTATTTTGGGGCAAAAAGGCATAAATTTCCCATATTTTGGGGCAAAAATGTAGAAATTTTCTTTATTTTGAGGTAAAAAGGCTGAAATTTCCCTTATTTGGGGGCAAAAAGGCAGAAATTTCTCTTATTTTGGGGCAAAATTGCAGAAATTTCACTTATTTCAGAAAAAAAGGAAAAATTTTCTTATTTGGGGAAAAAAGGCAGAAATTTCTTTTATTTTGGTGCAAAATTACAGAAATTTTCTTTATTTTGTGGCAAAAAAGACAGAAATTCCCTTTGTTTTGGGGGAAAAAGACAGAAATTCCACTTATTTAGAGGCAAAAAAGCAGAAATTCCCCTTATTTTGTAGCAAAAATGAAGAAATTTCCCTTTTTCATGGCAAATAGGTATGCATTCTTCTTATTTTCGGGCAAAAAGGCAGAAATTCCCTATATGTTGGGGCAAAAAGACAGAAATTCTCCTTATTTTGGGGCAAAACTCAGATATTCCACATATTTTGGGGCAAAATTCCATGAATTTCCCTTATTTTGGGGCAAAATTGCAGAAATATCACTTATTTTAAGGCAAAATTGGAGAAATTTCACTTATTTCAGAAGAAAAAAGCAGAAATTTTCTTGTTTTGGGGCAAAAAGGGAGAAATTTCTTTTATTTTTGTACAAAATTGCAGAAATTTTTCTTATTTTGGGGCAAGAAGGCAGAAATTTCCTATATTTTGGGGCAAAAATTCAGAAATTCCCCTTATTTTTAGGTAAAAAGGCTGAAATTCTCTTTATTTGGGAGCAAAAAGGCAGAAATTGCCCTGATTTTGTGGCAAAATTCCAGAAATTTCACTTATTTTAGGGTAATAAGTCAGAAATTTTTTATTTTGGGGCAAAAAGGCAGAAATTTCTTTTATTTTGGTACAAAATTACAGAAATTTTTCTTATTTTGGGGCAAAAAAGAAGAAATTTCCCTTATTTTGGGGCAAAATTGCAGAAATTTCACTTATTTTGATGTAAAAAGGCTGAAATTCCCCTTATATTGGGGCAAAATGGCAGAAGTTTTCCTTATTTTGGGGCAAAATTGCAGAAATTTCACTTATTTCAAGGTAATAAGTCAGAAATTTTCCTTATTTTGGGGCAAAAAAACAGAAATTTCTTCTTTTGGGGGAAAAAGACAGAAATTCCACTTATTTAGGGGCAAAAAAGCAGAAATTCCCCATATTTTGGAGCAAAATTGCAGAAATTCCCCTAATTGTGGGGCAAAAAGGCAGAAATTCCCTATATGTTAGGGCAAAACGACAGAAATTCTCCTCATTTGGGGGCAAAATTCAGAAATTCCATTTATTTTGGGGCAAAATTCCCAAAATTCCCCTTATTTTGGGGCAAAATTGCAGAAATTTCAATTATTTTGGGGCAAAATTGCAGAAATTTCACTTTTTTCAGGGAAAAAAGGCAGAAATTTTTCGTTTTTGGGGGCAAAAAGGCAGAAATTCCTAATATTTTGAGGCAAAAATGCAGAAATTCCTCTTATTTTGAGGTAAAAAGGCTGAAATTCCCCTTATTTGGGGGCAAAAATGCAGAAATTTCTCTAATACTGGGGCAAAATTGCAGAAATTTCACTTATTTCAGGGTAATAATTCAGAAATTTTCCTTATTTTGGGGCAAAAAATACAGAAATTCCATTTGTATGGGGGGAAAAAGACAGAAATTCCATTTATTTAGAGGCAAAAAAGCAGAAATTCCCCTTATTTTGGAGCAAAATTGCAGAAATTTCCCTTTTTATAGCCAAAAGGTATGCATTCTTCTTATTTTCAGGCAAAAAGGCAGAAATTCCCTGTATTTTGGAGTAAAATTGCAGAAATTCCCTTAACTGTAGGGCAAAAAGACAGAAATTCTCCTTATTTTGGGGCAAAACTCAGAAATTCCACTTATTTTGGAACAAAATTTCAGAAATTTCCCTTATTTTTGGCCAAAATTGCAGAAATTTCACTTATTTTGGGGCAAAATTGCAGAAATTTCACTTATTTCAGGGAAAAAAAGCAGAAATTTTCTTATTTTGGGGCAAAAAGGCAGAAATTTCCCATATTTTGAGGCAAAAATGCAGAAATTCCCCTTATTTTGAGGTAAAAAGGCTGAATTTCCCCTTATTTGGGGGCAAAAAGCAGAAATTTCCCATATTTTGGGGCAAAATTGCAGAAATTTCACTTATTTCAGGGTACTAAGTCAGAAATTTTTCTTACTTTGGGGCAAAAAAGACAGAAATTCCCTTTGTTTTCAGGGAAAAAGACAGAAATTCCACTTATTTAGAGGCAAAAATGCAGAAATTCCCCTTATTTTGGAGCAAAAATGAAGAAATTTCCCTTTTTTATGGCAAAAAGGTATGCATTCTTCTTATTTTCGGGCAAAAAGTCAGAAATTCCCCCTATTTTAGAGTAAAATTGCAGAAATTCTTCTAATTGTGGGGCAAAAAAACAGAAATTCCCTATATGTTGGGGCAAAAAGACAGAAATTCTCCATATTTTGGGGCAAAACTCAGAAATTCCACTTATTTTGGGGCAAAATTCCAAAAATTTCCCTTATTTTGGGGCAAAATTGCAGAAATTTCACTTATTTAGGGACAAAATTGCAGAAATTTCACTTATTTCAGGGGAAAAAGACAGAAATTTCTTTGATTTTGGTACAAAATTGCAGAAATTTTTCTTATTTTGGGCAAAAAGGCAGAAATTTCCCATATTTTGAGGCAAAAATGCAGAAATTTCACTTATTTCAGGGTAATAAGTCAGAAATTTTCATTACTTTGGCGCAAAAAAGACAGAAATTCCCTTTGTTTTGGTGGAAAAAGACAGAAATTCCAATTCTTTAGAGGCAAAAATGCAGAAATTCCCCTTATTTTGGAGCAAAAATGAAGAAATTTCCCTTTTTTATGGCAAAAAGCTATGCATTCTTCTTATTTTCAGGCAAAAAGTCAGAAATTCCCCCTATTTTAGAGCAAAATTGCAGAAATTCCCCTTATTGTGGGGCAAAAAGGCAGAAATTCCCTATATGTTGGGGGAAAAAGACAGAAATTCTCCTTATTTTAGAGCAAAACTCAGAAATTTCACTTATTTTGGGGCAAAATTGCAGAAATTTCACTTATTTCAGAAAAAAAAAGCAGAAATTTTCTTATTTTGGGGCAAAAAGGCAGAAATTTCTTTTATTTTGGTACAAAATTGCAGAAAATTTTCTTATTTTGGGGCAAAAAGGCAGAAATTTCTCATATTTTGGGGCAAAAATGCAGAAAATCCCCTTATTTTGAGGTAAAAAGGCTAAAATTCCCCTTATTTGGTTGCAAAAAGGCAGAAATTTCCCTTATTTTGGGGCTAAATTGCAGAAATTTCACTTATATCAGGGTAATAAGTCAGAAATTTTCCTTATTTTGGGGCAAAAAAGAAAGAAATTGCCTTTGTTTTGGGGGAAAAAGACAGAAATTCCACTTATTAAGAGGCAAAAATGCAGAAATTCCCCTTATTTTGGAGCAAAAATGAAGAAATTTCCCTTTCTTATGGCAAAAAGGTATGCAATCTTCTTGTTTTCGGGCAAAAAGGCAGAAATTCCCCGTTTTTTGGAGCAAAATTGCAGAAATTCCCCTAATTTTGGGGCAAAAAGGCAGAAACTCCCTATATGTTAGGGCAAAACGACAGAAATTCTCCTTATTTTGGGGCAAAATTCAAAAATTCCATTTCTTTTGGTGCAAAATTCCCAAAATTTCCCTTATTTTGGGGCAAAATTGCAGAAATTTCAATTATTTTGGGGCAAAATTGCAGAAATTTCACTTTTTTCCGGGAAAAAAGGCCGAAATTTTCCGTTTTTGGGGGCAAAAAGGCAGAAATATCTAATATTTTGTGGCAAAAATGCAGAAATTTCCCTTATTTTGAGGTAAAAAGGCTGAAATTCCCCTTATTTGGGGGCAAAAATGCTGAAATTTCTCTTATACTGGGGCAAAATTGCAGAAATTTCACTTATTTCAGAGTAATAATTCAGAAATTTTCCTTATTTTGGGGCAAAAAATACAGAAATTCCATTTGTATGGGGGGAAAAAGACAGAAATTCCATTTATTTAGAGGCAAAAAAGCAGAAATTCCCCTTATTTTGGAGCAAAATTGCAGAAATTTCCCTTTTTATAGCAAAAAGGTATGCATTCTTCTTATTTTCAGGCAAAAAGGCAGAAATTTCCCGTATTTTGGAGTAAAATTGCAGAAATTCCCTTAATTGTAGGGCCAAAAGACAGAAATTCTCCTTATTTTGGGGCAAAACGCAGAAATTCCACTTATTTTGGAACAAAATTTCAGAAATTTCCCTTATTTTTGGCCAAAATTGCAGAAATTTCACTTATTTTGGGGCAAAATTGCAGAAATTTCACTTATTTCAGAGAAAAAAAACAGAAATTTTCTTATTTTGGGGCAAAAAGGCAGAAATTTCCCATATTTTGAGGCAAAAATGCAGAAATTCCCCTTATTTTGAGGTAAAAAGGCTGAAATTCCCCTTATTTGGGGGCAAAAAGGCAGAAATTTCCCATATTTTGGGGCAAAATTGCAGAAATTTCACTTATTTCAGGGTACTAAGTCAGAAATTTTTCTTACTTTGGGGCAAAAAAGACAGAAATTCCCTTTGTTTTCAGGGAAAAAGACAGAAATTCCACTTATTTAGAGGCAAAAATGCAGAAATTCCCCTTATTTTGGAGCAAAAATGAAGAAATTTCCCTTTTTTATGGCAAAAAGGTATGCATTCTTCTTATTTTCGGGCAAAAAGGCAGAAATTCCCCCTATTTTAGAGCAAAATTGCAGAAATTCCCCTAATTGTGGGGCAAAAAGTCAGAAATTCCCTATATGTTGGGGCAAAAAGACAGAAATTCTCCTTATTTTAAAGCAAAACTCAGAAATTTCACTTATTTTGGGGCAAAATTACAGAAATTTCAGTTATTTCAAAAAAAAGCAGAAATTTTCTTATTTTGGGGCAAAAAGGCAAAAATTTCTTTTATTTTGGTACAAAATTGCAGAAATTATTCTTATTTTGAAGCAAAAAAGCAGAAATTTCTCATATTTTGGGGCAAAATTGCAGAAAATTTCCTTATTTTGAGGTAAAAAGGCTAAAATTCCCCTTATTTGGTTGCAAAAAGGCAGAAATTTTCCTTATTTTGGGGAAAAATTGCAGAAATTTCACTTATTTCAGGGTAATAAGTCAGAAGTTTTTCTTACTTTGGGGCAAAAAAGACAGAAATTCCCTTTGTTTTCAGGGAAAAAGACAGAAATTCCACTTATTTAGAGGCAAAAATGCAGAAATTCCCCTTATTTTGGAGCAAAAATGAAGAAATTTCCCTTTTTTATGGCAAAAAGGTATGCATTCTTCTTATTTTCGGGCAAAAAGGCAGAAATTCCCTTTGTTTTGGGGGAAAAAGACAGAAATTCCACTTATTTAGAGGCAAAAAAGCAGAAATTCCCCATATTTTGGAGCAAAATTGCAGAAATTCCCCTAATTGTGGGGCAAAAAGGCAGAAATTCCCTATATGTTAGGGCAAAACGACAGAAATTCTCCTCATTTGGGGGCAAAATTCAGAAATTCCATTTATTTTGGGGCAAAATTCCCAAAATTCCCCTTATTTTGGGGCAAAATTGCAGAAATTTCAATTATTTTGGGGCAAAATTGCAGAAATTTCACTTTTTTCAGGGAAAAAAGGCCGAAATTTTCCGGTTTTAGGGGCAAAATTCAGAAATTCCTAATATTTTGAGGCAAAAATGCAGAAATTCCTCTTATTTTGAGGTAAAAAGGCTGAAATTCCCCTTATTTGGGGGCAAAAATGCAGAAATTTCTCTTATACTGGGGCAAAATTGCAGAAATTTCACTTATTTCAGGGTAATAATTCAAAAATTTTCCTTATTTTGGGGCAAAAAATACAGAAATTCCATTTGTATGGGTGGAAAAAGACAGAAATTCCATTTATTTAGAGGCAAAAAAGCAGAAATTCCCCTTATTTTGGAGCAAAATTGCAGAAATTTCCCTTTTTATAGCCAAAAGGTATGCATTCTTCTTATTTTCAGGCAAAAAGGCAGAAATTTCCCGTATTTTGGAGTAAAATTGCAGAAATTCCCTATATGTTGGGGCAAAAAGACAGAAATTCTCCTTATTTTGGGGCAAAACTCAGAAATTCCACTTATTTTGGAACAAAATTTCAGAAATTTCCCTTATTTTTGGCCAAAATTGCAGAAATTTCACTTATTTTGGGGCAAAATTGCAGAAATTTCACTTTTTATAGCAAAAAGGTATGCATTCTTCTTATTTTCAGGCAAAAAGGCAGAAATTTCCCGTATTTTGGAGTAAAATTGCAGAAATTCCCTTAATTGTAGGGCAAAAAGACAGAAATTCTCCTTATTTTGGGGCAAAACGCAGAAATTCCACTTATTTTGGAACAAAATTTCAGAAATTTCCCTTATTTTTGGCCAAAATTGCAGAAATTTCACTTATTTTGGGGCAAAATTGCAGAAATTTCACTTATTTCAGGGAAAAAAAGCAGAAATTTTCTTATTTTGGGGCAAAAAGGCAGAAATTTCCCATATTTTGAGGCAAAAATGCAGAAATTCCCTTTATTTTGAGGTAAAAAGGCTGAAATTCTCCTTATTTGGGGGCAAAAAGGCAGAAATTTCCCATATTTTGGGGCAAAATTGCAGAAATTTCACTTATTTCATGGTACTAAGTCAGAAATTTTTCTTACTTTGGGGCAAAAAAGACAGAAATTCCCTTTGTTTTCAGGGAAAAAGACAGAAATTCCACTTATTTAGAGGCAAAAATGCAGAAATTCCCCTTATTTTGGAGCAAAAATGAAGAAATTTCCCTTTTTTTATGGCAAAAAGGTTTGCATTCTTCTTATTTTCGGGCAAAAAGGCAGAAATTCCCCCTATTTTAGAGCAAAATTGCAGAAATTCCCTCTAATTGTGGGGCAAAAAGTCAGAAATTCCCTATATGTTGGGGCAAAAAGACAGAAATTCTCCTTATTTTAAAGCAAAACTCAGAAATTTCACTTATTTTGGGGCAAAATTACAGAAATTTCACTTATTTCAAAAAAAAAGCAGAAATTTTCTTATTTTGGGGCAAAAAGGCAAAAATTTCTTTTATTTTGGTACAAAATTGCAGAAATTATTATTATTTTGAAGCAAAAAAGCAGAAATTTCTCATATTTTGGGGCAAAATTGCAGAAAATTTCCTTATTTTGAGGTAAAAAGGCTAAAATTCCCCTTATTTGGTTGCAAAAAGGCAGAAATTTTCCTTATTTTGGGGAAAAATTGCAGAAATTTCACTTATTTCAGGGTAATAAGTCAGAAGTTTTTCTTACTTTGGGGCAAAAAAGACAGAAATTCCCTTTGTTTTCAGGGAAAAAGACAGAAATTCCACTTATTTAGAGGCAAAAATGCAGAAATTCCCCTTATTTTGGAGCAAAAATGAAGAAATTTCCCTTTTTTATGGCAAAAAGGTATGCATTCTTCTTATTTTCGGGCAAAAAGGCAGAAATTCCCTTTGTTTTGGGGGAAAAAGACAGAAATTCCACTTATTTAGAGGCAAAAAAGCAGAAATTCCCCATATTTTGGAGCAAAATTGCAGAAATTCCCCTAATTGTGGGGCAAAAAGGCAGAAATTCCCTATATGTTAGGGCAAAACGACAGAAATTCTCCTCATTTAGGGGCAAAATTCAGAAATTCCATTTATTTTGGGGCAAAATTCCCAAAATTCCCCTTATTTTGGGGCAAAATTGCAGAAATTTCAATTATTTTGGGGCAAAATTGCAGAAATTTCACTTTTTTCAGGGAAAAAAGGCAGAAATTTTCCGTTTTTAGGGGCAAAAAGTCAGAAATTCCTAATATTTTGAGGCAAAAATGCAGAAATTCCTCTTATTTTGAGGTAAAAAGGCTGAAATTCCCCTTATTTGGGGGCAAAAATGCAGAAATTTCTCTTATACTGGGGCAAAATTGCAGAAATTTCACTTATTTCAGGGTAATAATTCAGAAATTTTCCTTATTTTGGGGAAAAAAATACAGAAATTCCATTTGTATGGGTGGAAAAAGACAGAAATTCCATTTATTTAGAGGCAAAAAAGCAGAAATTCCCCTTATTTTGGAGCAAAATTGCAGAAATTTCCCTTTTTATAGCCAAAAGGTATGCATTCTTCTTATTTTCAGGCAAAAAGGCAGAAATTCCCCGTATTTTGGAGTAAAATTGCAGAAATTCCCTATATGTTGGGGCAAAAAGACAGAAATTCTCCTTATTTTGGGGCAAAACTCAGAAATTCCACTTATTTTGGAACAAAATTTCAGAAATTTCCCTTATTTTTGGCCAAAATTGCAGAAATTTCACTTATTTTGGGGCAAAATTGCAGAAATTTCACTTATTTCAGGGAAAAAAAGCAGAAATTTTCTTATTTTGGGGCAAAAAGGCAGAAATTTCCCATATTTTGAGGCAAAAATGCAGAAATTCCCCTTATTTTGAGGTAAAAAGGCTGAAATTCCCCTTATTTGGGGGCAAAAAGGCAGAAATTTCCCATATTTTGGGGCAATATTGCAGAAATTTCACTTATTTCAGGGTACTAAGTCAGAAATTTTTCTTACTTTGGGGCAAAAAAGACAGAAATTCCCTTTGTTTTCAGGGAAAAAGACAGAAATTCCACTTATTTAGAGGCAAAAATGCAGAAATTCCCCTTATTTTGGAGCAAAAATGAAGAAATTTCCCTTTTTTATGGCAAAAAGTTATGCATTCTTCTTATTTTCGGGCAAAAAGGCAGAAATTCCCCCTATTTTAGAGCAAAATTGCAGAAATTCCCCTAATTGTGGGGCAAAAAGGCAGAAATTCCCTATATGTTGGGGCAAAATACAGAAATTCTCCTTATTTTGGTGAAAAACTCAGAAATTCCACTTATTTTGGGACAAAATTCCAGAAATTTCCCTTATTTTGGGGCAAAATTGCAGAAATTTCACTTATTTTGGGGCAAAATTGCAGAAATTTCACTTTTTTCAGGGTAATAAGTCAGAAATTTTCCTTATTTTGGGGCAAAAAAGACAGAAATTCCCTATGTTCTGGGAGAAAAAGACAGTAATTCCACTTTTTTAGAGGCAAAAAAGCAGAAATTCCTTTTATTTTGGAGTAAAAATGAAGAAATTTCTTTTTTTTGTGGCAAAAGGTATACATTTCCTTTATTTTCGGGCAAAAAGGCAGAAATTCCCCGTATTTTGGAGCAAACTTGCAGATATTCCCCTAATTGTGGGGCAAAAAGGCAGAAATTCCCTATATGTTGGGGCAAAAAGACAGAAATTCTCCTTATTTTGGGGCAAAACTCAGAAATTCCACTTATTTTGGGGCAAAATTCCAGAAATTTCCCTTATTTTGGGGCAAAATTGCAAAAATTTCACTTATTTCAGAGAAAAAAAGCAAAAACTTTTCTTATTTTAGGGCAAAATGCAGAAATTCCCATTATTTTGGGGCAAAAGGCAGAAATTCACCTTATTTTGTGGTAAAATTGCAGACATTTCACATATTTCAGGGCAAAAAGGTAGAAATTCCCCTTATTTGGGGGCAAAAAGGCAGAAATTCCCCTTATTTTGGGATAAAATTGCAGAAATGTCCCTTGTTTGGGGGCAAAAAGGCAGAAAATCCCCTTAATTTTTGGCAAAAAAGCAGAAATTTCCCGTATTTTGGAGCAAAATTGCAGAAATTCCCCTAATATTGGGGCAAAAATGCAGAAATTCCTATTATTTGGGGCAAATCGGCAGAAGTTCCCCTTATTTTCGGAAAAAGAGGCAGAAATTCCCTGTATTTTGAAGCAAAATTGCAGAAACTCCCCTAATTTTGGGGCAAAAAGGCATAAATTTCTCATATTTTGGGGCAAAAATGCAGAAATTTTTCTTATTTTGAGGTAAAAAGGCTGAAATTCCCCTTATTTGGGGGCAAAAAAGAAGAATTTCTCTTATTTTGGGGCAAAATTGCAGAAATTTCACTTATTTCAGAGTAATAAGTCAGAAATTTTCGTTATTTTGGGGCAAAAAAACAGAAATTCCCTTTGTTTTGGGGGGAAAAGACAGAAATTCCACTTTTTTAGAGGCAAAAAAGCAGAAATAACTTTTATTTTGGAGTAAAAATGTAGAAATTTCCCTTTTTTATGGCAAAAAGGTATGCATTCTTCTTATTTTCGGGCAAAAAGGCAGAAATTCCCCGTATTTTCGAGCAAAATTGCAAAAATTCCTCTAATTTTAGGGCAAAAAGGCAGAAATTCCCTATATGTTGGGGCAAAAAGACAGAAATTCTCCTTATTTTGGGGCAAAACGCAGAAATTCCACTTATTTTGGAACAAAATTTCAGAAATTTCCCTTATTTTTGGCCAAAATTGCAGAAATTTCACTTATTTTGGGGCAAAATTGCAGAAATTTCACTTATTTCAGGGAAAAAAAGCAGAAATTTTCTTATTTTGGGGCAAAAAGGCAGAAATTTCCCATATTTTGAGGCAAAAATGCAGAAATTCCCTTTATTTTGAGGTAAAAAGGCTGAAATTCTCCTTATTTGGGGGCAAAAAGGCAGAAATTTCCCATATTTTGGGGCAAAATTGCAGAAATTTCACTTATTTCAGGGTACTAAGTCAGAAATTTTTCTTACTTTGGGGCAAAAAAGACAGAAATTCCCTTTGTTTTCAGGGAAAAAGACAGAAATTCCACTTATTTAGAGGCAAAAATGCAGAAATTCCCCTTATTTTGGAGCAAAAATGAAGAAATTTCCCTTTTTTTATGGCAAAAAGGTATGCATTCTTCTTATTTTCGGGCAAAAAGGCAGAAATTCCCCCTATTTTACAGCAAAATTGCAGAAATTCCCTCTAATTGTGGGGCAAAAAGTCAGAAATTCCCTATATGTTGGGGCAAAAAGACAGAAATTCTCCTTATTTTAAAGCAAAACTCAGAAATTTCACTTATTTTGGGGCAAAATTACAGAAATTTCAGTTATTTCAAAAAAAAGCAGAAATTTTCTTATTTTGGGGCAAAAAGGCAAAAATTTCTTTTATTTTGGTACAAAATTGCAGAAATTATTATTATTTTGAAGCAAAAAAGCAGAAATTTCTCATATTTTGGGGCAAAATTGCAGAAAATTTCCTTATTTTGAGGTAAAAAGGCTAAAATTCCCCTTATTTGGTTGCAAAAAGGCAGAAATTTTCCTTATTTTGGGGAAAAATTGCAGAAATTTCACTTATTTCAGGGTAATAAGTCAGAAGTTTTTCTTACTTTGGGGCAAAAAAGACAGAAATTCCCTTTGTTTTCAGGGAAAAAGACAGAAATTCCACTTATTTAGAGGCAAAAATGCAGAAATTCCCCTTATTTTGGAGCAAAAATGAAGAAATTTCCCTTTTTTGTGGCAAAAAGGTATGCATTCTTCTTATTTTCGGGCAAAAAGGCAGAAATTCCCTTTGTTTTGGGGGAAAAAGACAGAAATTCCACTTATTTAGAGGCAAAAAAGCAGAAATTCCCCATATTTTGGAGCAAAATTGCAGAAATTCCCCTAATTGTGGGGCAAAAAGGCAGAAATTCCCTATATGTTAGGGCAAAACGACAGAAATTCTCCTCATTTAGGGGCAAAATTCAGAAATTCCATTTATTTTGGGGCAAAATTCCCAAAATTCCCCTTATTTTGGGGCAAAATTGCAGAAATTTCAATTATTTTGGGGCAAAATTGCAGAAATTTCACTTTTTTCAGGGAAAAAAGGCAGAAATTTTCCGTTTTTAGGGGCAAAAAGTCAGAAATTCCTAATATTTTGAGGCAAAAATGCAGAAATTCCTCTTATTTTGAGGTAAAAAGGCTGAAATTCCCCTTATTTGGGGGCAAAAATGCAGAAATTTCTCTTATACTGGGGCAAAATTGCAGAAATTTCACTTATTTCAGGGTAATAATTCAGAAATTTTCCTTATTTTGGGGAAAAAAATACAGAAATTCCATTTGTATGGGTGGAAAAAGACAGAAATTCCATTTATTTAGAGGCAAAAAAGCAGAAATTCCCCTTATTTTGGAGCAAAATTGCAGAAATTTCCCTTTTTATAGCCAAAAGGTATGCATTCTTCTTATTTTCAGGCAAAAAGGCAGAAATTCCCCGTATTTTGGAGTAAAATTGCAGAAATTCCCTATATGTTGGGGCAAAAAGACAGAAATTCTCCTTATTTTGGGGCAAAACTCAGAAATTCCACTTATTTTGGAACAAAATTTCAGAAATTTCCCTTATTTTTGGCCAAAATTGCAGAAATTTCACTTATTTTGGGGCAAAATTGCAGAAATTTCACTTATTTCAGGGAAAAAAAGCAGAAATTTTCTTATTTTGGGGCAAAAAGGCAGAAATTTCCCATATTTTGAGGCAAAAATGCAGAAATTCCCCTTATTTTGAGGTAAAAAGGCTGAAATTCCCCTTATTTGGGGGCAAAAAGGCAGAAATTTCCCATATTTTGGGGCAATATTGCAGAAATTTCACTTATTTCAGGGTACTAAGTCAGAAATTTTTCTTACTTTGGGGCAAAAAAGACAGAAATTCCCTTTGTTTTCAGGGAAAAAGACAGAAATTCCACTTATTTAGAGGCAAAAATGCAGAAATTCCCCTTATTTTGGAGCAAAAATGAAGAAATTTCCCTTTTTTATGGCAAAAAGTTATGCATTCTTCTTATTTTCGGGCAAAAAGGCAGAAATTCCCCCTATTTTAGAGCAAAATTGCAGAAATTCCCCTAATTGTGGGGCAAAAAGGCAGAAATTCCCTATATGTTGGGGCAAAATACAGAAATTCTCCTTATTTTGGTGAAAAACTCAGAAATTCCACTTATTTTGGGACAAAATTCCAGAAATTTCCCTTATTTTGGGGCAAAATTGCAGAAATTTCACTTATTTTGGGGCAAAATTGCAGAAATTTCACTTTTTTCAGGGTAATAAGTCAGAAATTTTCCTTATTTTGGGGCAAAAAAGACAGAAATTCCCTATGTTCTGGGAGAAAAAGACAGTAATTCCACTTTTTTAGAGGCAAAAAAGCAGAAATTCCTTTTATTTTGGAGTAAAAATGAAGAAATTTCTTTTTTTTGTGGCAAAAGGTATACATTTCCTTTATTTTCGGGCAAAAAGGCAGAAATTCCCCGTATTTTGGAGCAAACTTGCAGATATTCCCCTAATTGTGGGGCAAAAAGGCAGAAATTCCCTATATGTTGGGGCAAAAAGACAGAAATTCTCCTTATTTTGCGGCAAAACTCAGAAATTCCACTTATTTTGGGGCAAAATTCCAGAAATTTCCCTTATTTTGGGGCAAAATTGCAAAAATTTCACTTATTTCAGAGAAAAAAAGCAAAAACTTTTCTTATTTTAGGGCAAAATGCAGAAATTCCCATTATTTTGGGGCAAAAGGCAGAAATTCACCTTATTTTGTGGTAAAATTGCAGACATTTCACATATTTCAGGGCAAAAAGGTAGAAATTCCCCTTATTTGGGGGCAAAAAGGCAGAAATTCCCCTTATTTTGGGATAAAATTGCAGAAATGTCCCTTGTTTGGGGGCAAAAAGGCAGAAAATCCCCTTAATTTTTGGCAAAAAAGCAGAAATTTCCCGTATTTTGGAGCAAAATTGCAGAAATTCCCCTAATATTGGGGCAAAAATGCAGAAATTCCTATTATTTGGGGCAAATCGGCAGAAGTTCCCCTTATTTTCGGAAAAAGAGGCAGAAATTCCCTGTATTTTGAAGCAAAATTGCAGAAACTCCCCTAATTTTGGGGCAAAAAGGCATAAATTTCTCATATTTTGGGGCAAAAATGCAGAAATTTTTCTTATTTTGAGGTAAAAAGGCTGAAATTCCCCTTATTTGGGGGCAAAAAAGAAGAATTTCTCTTATTTTGGGGCAAAATTGCAGAAATTTCACTTATTTCAGAGTAATAAGTCAGAAATTTTCGTTATTTTGGGGCAAAAAAACAGAAATTCCCTTTGTTTTGGGGGGAAAAGACAGAAATTCCACTTTTTTAGAGGCAAAAAAGCAGAAATAACTTTTATTTTGGAGTAAAAATGTAGAAATTTCCCTTTTTTATGGCAAAAAGGTATGCATTCTTCTTATTTTCGGGCAAAAAGGCAGAAATTCCCCGTATTTTCGAGCAAAATTGCAAAAATTCCTCTAATTTTAGGGCAAAAAGGCAGAAATTCCCTATATGTTGGGGCAAAAAGACAGAAATTCTCCTTATTTTGGGGCAAAACGCAGAAATTCCACTTATTTTGGAACAAAATTTCAGAAATTTCCCTTATTTTTGGCCAAAATTGCAGAAATTTCACTTATTTTGGGGCAAAATTGCAGAAATTTCACTTATTTCAGGGAAAAAAAGCAGAAATTTTCTTATTTTGGGGCAAAAAGGCAGAAATTTCCCATATTTTGAGGCAAAAATGCAGAAATTCCCTTTATTTTGAGGTAAAAAGGCTGAAATTCTCCTTATTTGGGGGCAAAAAGGCAGAAATTTCCCATATTTTGGGGCAAAATTGCAGAAATTTCACTTATTTCAGGGTACTAAGTCAGAAATTTTTCTTACTTTGGGGCAAAAAAGACAGAAATTCCCTTTGTTTTCAGGGAAAAAGACAGAAATTCCACTTATTTAGAGGCAAAAATGCAGAAATTCCCCTTATTTTGGAGCAAAAATGAAGAAATTTCCCTTTTTTTATGGCAAAAAGGTATGCATTCTTCTTATTTTCGGGCAAAAAGGCAGAAATTCCCCCTATTTTACAGCAAAATTGCAGAAATTCCCTCTAATTGTGGGGCAAAAAGTCAGAAATTCCCTATATGTTGGGGCAAAAAGACAGAAATTCTCCTTATTTTAAAGCAAAACTCAGAAATTTCACTTATTTTGGGGCAAAATTACAGAAATTTCACTTATTTCAAAAAAAAAGCAGAAATTTTCTTATTTTGGGGCAAAAAGGCAAAAATTTCTTTTATTTTGGTACAAAATTGCAGAAATTATTATTATTTTGAAGCAAAAAAGCAGAAATTTCTCATATTTTGGGGCAAAATTGCAGAAAATTTCCTTATTTTGAGGTAAAAAGGCTAAAATTCCCCTTATTTGGTTGCAAAAAGGCAGAAATTTTCCTTATTTTGGGGAAAAATTGCAGAAATTTCACTTATTTCAGGGTAATAAGTCAGAAGTTTTTCTTACTTTGGGACAAAAAAGACAGAAATTCCCTTTGTTTTCAGGGAAAAAGACAGAAATTCCACTTATTTAGAGGCAAAAATGCAGAAATTCCCCTTATTTTGGAGCAAAAATGAAGAAATTTCCCTTTTTTATGGCAAAAAGGTATGCATTCTTCTTATTTTCGGGCAAAAAGGCAGAAATTCCCTTTGTTTTGGGGGAAAAAGACAGAAATTCCACTTATTTAGAGGCAAAAAAGCAGAAATTCCCCATATTTTGGAGCAAAATTGCAGAAATTCCCCTAATTGTGGGGCAAAAAGGCAGAAATTCCCTATATGTTAGGGCAAAACGACAGAAATTCTCCTCATTTAGGGGCAAAATTCAGAAATTCCATTTATTTTGGGGCAAAATTCCCAAAATTCCCCTTATTTTGGGGCAAAATTGCAGAAATTTCAATTATTTTGGGGCAAAATTGCAGAAATTTCACTTTTTTCAGGGAAAAAAGGCAGAAATTTTCCGTTTTTAGGGGCAAAAAGTCAGAAATTCCTAATATTTTGAGGCAAAAATGCAGAAATTCCTCTTATTTTGAGGTAAAAAGGCTGAAATTCCCCTTATTTGGGGGCAAAAATGCAGAAATTTCTCTTATACTGGGGCAAAATTGCAGAAATTTCACTTATTTCAGGGTAATAATTCAGAAATTTTCCTTATTTTGGGGAAAAAATACAGAAATTCCATTTGTATGGGTGGAAAAAGACAGAAATTCCATTTATTTAGAGGCAAAAAAGCAGAAATTCCCCTTATTTTGGAGCAAAATTGCAGAAATTTCCCTTTTTATAGCCAAAAGGTATGCATTCTTCTTATTTTCAGGCAAAAAGGCAGAAATTCCCCGTATTTTGGAGTAAAATTGCAGAAATTCCCTATATGTTGGGGCAAAAAGACAGAAATTCTCCTTATTTTGGGGCAAAACTCAGAAATTCCACTTATTTTGGAACAAAATTTCAGAAATTTCCCTTATTTTTGGCCAAAATTGCAGAAATTTCACTTATTTTGGGGCAAAATTGCAGAAATTTCACTTATTTCAGGGAAAAAAAGCAGAAATTTTCTTATTTTGGGGCAAAAAGGCAGAAATTTCCCATATTTTGAGGCAAAAATGCAGAAATTCCCCTTATTTTGAGGTAAAAAGGCTGAAATTCCCCTTATTTGGGGGCAAAAAGGCAGAAATTTCCCATATTTTGGGGCAATATTGCAGAAATTTCACTTATTTCAGGGTACTAAGTCAGAAATTTTTCTTACTTTGGGGCAAAAAAGACAGAAATTCCCTTTGTTTTCAGGGAAAAAGACAGAAATTCCACTTATTTAGAGGCAAAAATGCAGAAATTCCCCTTATTTTGGAGCAAAAATGAAGAAATTTCCCTTTTTTATGGCAAAAAGTTATGCATTCTTCTTATTTTCGGGCAAAAAGGCAGAAATTCCCCCTATTTTAGAGCAAAATTGCAGAAATTCCCCTAATTGTGGGGCAAAAAGGCAGAAATTCCCTATATGTTGGGGCAAAATACAGAAATTCTCCTTATTTTGGTGAAAAACTCAGAAATTCCACTTATTTTGGGACAAAATTCCAGAAATTTCCCTTATTTTGGGGCAAAATTGCAGAAATTTCACTTATTTTGGGGCAAAATTGCAGAAATTTCACTTTTTTCAGGGTAATAAGTCAGAAATTTTCCTTATTTTGGGGCAAAAAAGACAGAAATTCCCTATGTTCTGGGAGAAAAAGACAGTAATTCCACTTTTTTAGAGGCAAAAAAGCAGAAATTCCTTTTATTTTGGAGTAAAAATGAAGAAATTTCTTTTTTTTGTGGCAAAAGGTATACATTTCCTTTATTTTCGGGCAAAAAGGCAGAAATTCCCCGTATTTTGGAGCAAACTTGCAGATATTCCCCTAATTGTGGGGCAAAAAGGCAGAAATTCCCTATATGTTGGGGCAAAAAGACAGAAATTCTCCTTATTTTGGGGCAAAACTCAGAAATTCCACTTATTTTGGGGCAAAATTCCAGAAATTTCCCTTATTTTGGGGCAAAATTGCAAAAATTTCACTTATTTCAGAGAAAAAAAGCAAAAACTTTTCTTATTTTAGGGCAAAATGCAGAAATTCCCATTATTTTGGGGCAAAAGGCAGAAATTCACCTTATTTTGTGGTAAAATTGCAGACATTTCACATATTTCAGGGCAAAAAGGTAGAAATTCCCCTTATTTGGGGGCAAAAAGGCAGAAATTCCCCTTATTTTGGGATAAAATTGCAGAAATGTCCCTTGTTTGGGGGCAAAAAGGCAGAAAATCCCCTTAATTTTTGGCAAAAAAGCAGAAATTTCCCGTATTTTGGAGCAAAATTGCAGAAATTCCCCTAATATTGGGGCAAAAATGCAGAATTTCCTATTATTTGGGGCAAATCGGCAGAAGTTCCCCTTATTTTCGGAAAAAGAGGCAGAAATTCCCTGTATTTTGAAGCAAAATTGCAGAAACTCCCCTAATTTTGGGGCAAAAAGGCATAAATTTCTCATATTTTGGGGCAAAAATGCAGAAATTTTTCTTATTTTGAGGTAAAAAGGCTGAAATTCCCCTTATTTGGGGGCAAAAATGAAGAATTTCTCTTATTTTGGGGCAAAATTGCAGAAATTTCACTTATTTCAGAGTAATAAGTCAGAAATTTTCGTTATTTTGGGGCAAAAAAACAGAAATTCCCTTTGTTTTGGGGGGAAAAGACAGAAATTCCACTTTTTTAGAGGCAAAAAAGCAGAAATAACTTTTATTTTGGAGTAAAAATGTAGAAATTTCCCTTTTTTATGGCAAAAAGTTATGCATTCTTCTTATTTTCGGGCAAAAAGGCAGAAATTCCCCGTATTTTCGAGCAAAATTGCAAAAATTCCTCTAATTTTAGGGCAAAAAGGCAGAAATTCCCTATATGTTGGGGCAAAAAGACAGAAATTCTCCTTATTTTGGGGCAAAACGCAGAAATTCCACTTATTTTGGAACAAAATTTCAGAAATTTCCCTTATTTTTGGCCAAAATTGCAGAAATTTCACTTATTTTGGGGCAAAATTGCAGAAATTTCACTTATTTCAGGGAAAAAAAGCAGAAATTTTCTTATTTTGGGGCAAAAAGGCAGAAATTTCCCATATTTTGAGGCAAAAATGCAGAAATTCCCTTTATTTTGAGGTAAAAAGGCTGAAATTCTCCTTATTTGGGGGCAAAAAGGCAGAAATTTCCCATATTTTGGGGCAAAATTGCAGAAATTTCACTTATTTCAGGGTACTAAGTCAGAAATTTTTCTTACTTTGGGGCAAAAAAGACAGAAATTCCCTTTGTTTTCAGGGAAAAAGACAGAAATTCCACTTATTTAGAGGCAAAAATGCAGAAATTCCCCTTATTTTGGAGCAAAAATGAAGAAATTTCCCTTTTTTATGGCAAAAAGGTATGCATTCTTCTTATTTTCGGGCAAAAAGGCAGAAATTCCCCCTATTTTACAGCAAAATTGCAGAAATTCCCTCTAATTGTGGGGCAAAAAGTCAGAAATTCCCTATATGTTGGGGCAAAAAGACAGAAATTCTCCTTATTTTAAAGCAAAACTCAGAAATTTCACTTATTTTGGGGCAAAATTACAGAAATTTCACTTATTTCAAAAAAAAAGCAGAAATTTTCTTATTTTGGGGCAAAAAGGCAAAAATTTCTTTTATTTTGGTACAAAATTGCAGAAATTATTATTATTTTGAAGCAAAAAAGCAGAAATTTCTCATATTTTGGGGCAAAATTGCAGAAAATTTCCTTATTTTGAGGTAAAAAGGCTAAAATTCCCCTTATTTGGTTGCAAAAAGGCAGAAATTTTCCTTATTTTGGGGAAAAATTGCAGAAATTTCACTTATTTCAGGGTAATAAGTCAGAAGTTTTTCTTACTTTGGGGCAAAAAAGACAGAAATTCCCTTTGTTTTCAGGGAAAAAGACAGAAATTCCACTTATTTAGAGGCAAAAATGCAGAAATTCCCCTTATTTTGGAGCAAAAATGAAGAAATTTCCCTTTTTTGTGGCAAAAAGGTATGCATTCTTCTTATTTTCGGGCAAAAAGGCAGAAATTCCCTTTGTTTTGGGGGGAAAAGACAGAAATTCCACTTATTTAGAGGCAAAAAAGCAGAAATTCCCCATATTTTGGAGCAAAATTGCAGAAATTCCCCTAATTGTGGGGCAAAAAGGCAGAAATTCCCTATATGTTAGGGCAAAACGACAGAAATTCTCCTCATTTAGGGGCAAAATTCAGAAATTCCATTTATTTTGGGGCAAAATTCCCAAAATTCCCCTTATTTTGGGGCAAAATTGCAGAAATTTCAATTATTTTGGGGCAAAATTGCAGAAATTTCACTTTTTTCAGGGAAAAAAGGCAGAAATTTTCCGTTTTTAGGGGCAAAAAGTCAGAAATTCCTAATATTTTGAGGCAAAAATGCAGAAATTCCTCTTATTTTGAGGTAAAAAGGCTGAAATTCCCCTTATTTGGGGGCAAAAATGCAGAAATTTCTCTTATACTGGGGCAAAATTGCAGAAATTTCACTTATTTCAGGGTAATAATTCAGAAATTTTCCTTATTTTGGGGAAAAAAATACAGAAATTCCATTTGTATGGGTGGAAAAAGACAGAAATTCCATTTATTTAGAGGCAAAAAAGCAGAAATTCCCCTTATTTTGGAGCAAAATTGCAGAAATTTCCCTTTTTATAGCCAAAAGGTATGCATTCTTCTTATTTTCAGGCAAAAAGGCAGAAATTCCCCGTATTTTGGAGTAAAATTGCAGAAATTCCCTATATGTTGGGGCAAAAAGACAGAAATTCTCCTTATTTTGGGGCAAAACTCAGAAATTCCACTTATTTTGGAACAAAATTTCAGAAATTTCCCTTATTTTTGGCCAAAATTGCAGAAATTTCACTTATTTTGGGGCAAAATTGCAGAAATTTCACTTATTTCAGGGAAAAAAAGCAGAAATTTTCTTATTTTGGGGCAAAAAGGCAGAAATTTCCCATATTTTGAGGCAAAAATGCAGAAATTCCCCTTATTTTGAGGTAAAAATGCTGAAATTCCCCTTATTTGGGGGCAAAAAGGCAGAAATTTCCCATATTTTGGGGCAATATTGCAGAAATTTCACTTATTTCAGGGTACTAAGTCAGAAATTTTTCTTACTTTGGGGCAAAAAAGACAGAAATTCCCTTTGTTTTCAGGGAAAAAGACAGAAATTCCACTTATTTAGAGGCAAAAATGCAGAAATTCCCCTTATTTTGGAGCAAAAATGAAAAAATACCCTTTTTTATGGCAAAAAGTTATGCATTCTTCTTATTTTCGGGCAAAAAGGCAGAAATTCCCCCTATTTTAGAGCAAAATTGCAGAAATTCCCCTAATTGTGGGGCAAAAAGGCAGAAATTCCCTATATGTTGGGGCAAAATACAGAAATTCTCCTTATTTTGGTGAAAAACTCAGAAATTCCACTTATTTTGGGACAAAATTCCAGAAATTTCCCTTATTTTGGGGCAAAATTGCAGAAATTTCACTTATTTTGGGGCAAAATTGCAGAAATTTCACTTTTTTCAGGGTAATAAGTCAGAAATTTTCCTTATTTTGGGGCAAAAAAGACAGAAATTCCCTATGTTCTGGGAGAAAAAGACAGTAATTCCACTTTTTTAGAGGCAAAAAAGCAGAAATTCCTTTTATTTTGGAGTAAAAATGAAGAAATTTCTTTTTTTTGTGGCAAAAGGTATACATTTCCTTTATTTTCGGGCAAAAAGGCAGAAATTCCCCGTATTTTGGAGCAAACTTGCAGATATTCCCCTAATTGTGGGGCAAAAAGGCAGAAATTCCCTATATGTTGGGGCAAAAAGACAGAAATTCTCCTTATTTTGCGGCAAAACTCAGAAATTCCACTTATTTTGGGGCAAAATTCCAGAAATTTCCCTTATTTTGGGGCAAAATTGCAAAAATTTCACTTATTTCAGAGAAAAAAAGCAAAAACTTTTCTTATTTTAGGGCAAAATGCAGAAATTCCCATTATTTTGGGGCAAAAGGCAGAAATTCACCTTATTTTGTGGTAAAATTGCAGACATTTCACATATTTCAGGGCAAAAAGGTAGAAATTCCCCTTATTTGGGGGCAAAAAGGCAGAAATTCCCCTTATTTTGGGATAAAATTGCAGAAATGTCCCTTGTTTGGGGGCAAAAAGGCAGAAAATCCCCTTAATTTTTGGCAAAAAAGCAGAAATTTCCCGTATTTTGGAGCAAAATTGCAGAAATTCCCCTAATATTGGGGCAAAAATGCAGAAATTCCTATTATTTGGGGCAAATCGGCAGAAGTTCCCCTTATTTTCGGAAAAAGAGGCAGAAATTCCCTGTATTTTGAAGCAAAATTGCAGAAACTCCCCTAATTTTGGGGCAAAAAGGCATAAATTTCTCATATTTTGGGGCAAAAATGCAGAAATTTTTCTTATTTTGAGGTAAAAAGGCTGAAATTCCCCTTATTTGGGGGCAAAAAAAGAAGAATTTCTCTTATTTTGGGGCAAAATTGCAGAAATTTCACTTATTTCAGAGTAATAAGTCAGAAATTTTCATTATTTTGGGGCAAAAAAACAGAAATTCCCTTTGTTTTGGGGGGAAAAGACAGAAATTCCACTTTTTTAGAGGCAAAAAAGCAGAAATAACTTTTATTTTGGAGTAAAAATGTAGAAATTTCCCTTTTTTATGGCAAAAAGGTATGCATTCTTCTTATTTTCGGGCAAAAAGGCAGAAATTCCCCGTATTTTCGAGCAAAATTGCAAAAATTCCCCTAATTTTAGGGCAAAAAGGCAGAAATTCCCTATATGTTGGGGCAAAAAGACAGAAATTCTCCTTATTTTGGGGCAAAACTCAGAAATTCCACTTATTTTGGGGCAAAATTCTAGAAATTTTTCTTATTTTAAAGCAAAATTGCAGAAATTTCACTTATTTTGGGGTAAAATTGCAGAAATTTCACTTATTTCAGGGAAAAAAGGCAGAAATTTTTCTTATTTTGGGGCAAAAAGGAAAAATTTCCTAATATTTTGTGGCAAAAATGCCGAAATTCCCCTTATTTTGAGGTAAAAAAGCTGAAATTTCCCTTATTTGGGGGCAAAAAGGCAGAAATTTCCCTTATTTTGGGGCAAAATTGCAGAAATTTCAATTATTTCAGGGTAATAAGTCAGAAATTTTCCTTATTTTGGGGCCAAAAGGACAGAAATTCCCTTTGTTTTCAGGGAAAAAGACAGAAATTCCACTTATTTAGAGGCAAAAATGCAGAAATTCCCCTTATTTTGGAGCAAAAATGAAGAAATTTCCCTTTTTTATGGCAAAAAGGTATGCATTCTTCTTATTTTCGGGCAAAAAGGCAGAAATTCCCCGTATTTTGAAGCAAAATTGCAGAAATTCCCCTAATTGTGGGGCAAAAAAACAGAAATTCCCTATATGTTGGGGCAAAAAGACAGAAATTCTCCTTATTTTAAAGCAAAACTCAGAAATTTCACTTATTTTGGGGCAAAATTACAGAAATTTCAGTTATTTCAAAAAAAAAGCAGAAATTTTCTTATTTTGGGGCAAAAAGGCAAAAATTTCTTTTATTTTGGTACAAAATTGCAGAAATTATTCTTATTTTGAAGCAAAAAAGCAGAAATTTCTCATATTTTGGGGCAAAATTGCAGAAAATTTCCTTATTTTGAGGTAAAAAGGCTAAAATTCCCCTTATTTGGTTGCAAAAAGGCAGAAATTTTCCTTATTTTGGGGAAAAATTGCAGAAATTTCACTTATTTCAGGGTAATAAGTCAGAAGTTTTTCTTACTTTGGGGCAAAAAAGACAGAAATTCCCTTTGTTTTCAGGGAAAAAGACAGAAATTCCACTTATTTAGAGGCAAAAATGCAGAAATTCCCCTTATTTTGGAGCAAAAATGAAGAAATTTCCCTTTTTTATGGCAAAAAGGTATGCATTCTTCTTATTTTCGGGCAAAAAGGCAGAAATTCCCTTTGTTTTGGGGGAAAAAGACAGAAATTCCACTTATTTAGAGGCAAAAAAGCAGAAATTCCCCATATTTTGGAGCAAAATTGCAGAAATTCCCCTAATTGTGGGGCAAAAAGGCAGAAATTCCCTATATGTTAGGGCAAAACGACAGAAATTCTCCTCATTTGGGGGCAAAATTCAGAAATTCCATTTATTTTGGGGCAAAATTCCCAAAATTCCCCTTATTTTGGGGCAAAATTGCAGAAATTTCAATTATTTTGGGGCAAAATTGCAGAAATTTCACTTTTTTCAGGGAAAAAAGGCCGAAATTTTCCGGTTTTAGGGGCAAAATTCAGAAATTCCTAATATTTTGAGGCAAAAATGCAGAAATTCCTCTTATTTTGAGGTAAAAAGGCTGAAATTCCCCTTATTTGGGGGCAAAAATGCAGAAATTTCTCTTATACTGGGGCAAAATTGCAGAAATTTCACTTATTTCAGGGTAATAATTCAAAAATTTTCCTTATTTTGGGGCAAAAAATACAGAAATTCCATTTGTATGGGTGGAAAAAGACAGAAATTCCATTTATTTAGAGGCAAAAAAGCAGAAATTCCCCTTATTTTGGAGCAAAATTGCAGAAATTTCCCTTTTTATAGCCAAAAGGTATGCATTCTTCTTATTTTCAGGCAAAAAGGCAGAAATTTCCCGTATTTTGGAGTAAAATTGCAGAAATTCCCTATATGTTGGGGCAAAAAGACAGAAATTCTCCTTATTTTGGGGCAAAACTCAGAAATTCCACTTATTTTGGAACAAAATTTCAGAAATTTCCCTTATTTTTGGCCAAAATTGCAGAAATTTCACTTATTTTGGGGCAAAATTGCAGAAATTTCACTTTTTATAGCAAAAAGGTATGCATTCTTCTTATTTTCAGGCAAAAAGGCAGAAATTTCCCGTATTTTGGAGTAAAATTGCAGAAATTCCCTTAATTGTAGGGCAAAAAGACAGAAATTCTCCTTATTTTGGGGCAAAACGCAGAAATTCCACTTATTTTGGAACAAAATTTCAGAAATTTCCCTTATTTTTGGCCAAAATTGCAGAAATTTCACTTATTTTGGGGCAAAATTGCAGAAATTTCACTTATTTCAGGGAAAAAAAGCAGAAATTTTCTTATTTTGGGGCAAAAAGGCAGAAATTTCCCATATTTTGAGGCAAAAATGCAGAAATTCCCTTTATTTTGAGGTAAAAAGGCTGAAATTCTCCTTATTTGGGGGCAAAAAGGCAGAAATTTCCCATATTTTGGGGCAAAATTGCAGAAATTTCACTTATTTCAGGGTACTAAGTCAGAAATTTTTCTTACTTTGGGGCAAAAAAGACAGAAATTCCCTTTGTTTTCAGGGAAAAAGACAGAAATTCCACTTATTTAGAGGCAAAAATGCAGAAATTCCCCTTATTTTGGAGCAAAAATGAAGAAATTTCCCTTTTTTATGGCAAAAAGGTATGCATTCTTCTTATTTTCGGGCAAAAAGGCAGAAATTCCCCCTATTTTAGAGCAAAATTGCAGAAATTCCCTCTAATTGTGGGGCAAAAAGTCAGAAATTCCCTATATGTTGGGGCAAAAAGACAGAAATTCTCCTTATTTTAAAGCAAAACTCAGAAATTTCACTTATTTTGGGGCAAAATTACAGAAATTTCACTTATTTCAAAAAAAAAGCAGAAATTTTCTTATTTTGGGGCAAAAAGGCAAAAATTTCTTTTATTTTGGTACAAAATTGCAGAAATTATTATTATTTTGAAGCAAAAAAGCAGAAATTTCTCATATTTTGGGGCAAAATTGCAGAAAATTTCCTTATTTTGAGGTAAAAAGGCTAAAATTCCCCTTATTTGGTTGCAAAAAGGCAGAAATTTTCCTTATTTTGGGGAAAAATTGCAGAAATTTCACTTATTTCAGGGTACTAAGTCAGAAATTTTTCTTACTTTGGGGCAAAAAAGACAGAAATTCCCTTTGTTTTCAGGGAAAAAGACAGAAATTCCACTTATTTAGAGGCAAAAATGCAGAAATTCCCCTTATTTTGGAGCAAAAATGAAGAAATTTCCCTTTTTTATGGCAAAAAGGTATGCATTCTTCTTATTTTCGGGCAAAAAGGCAGAAATTCCCCCTATTTTAGAGCAAAATTGCAGAAATTCCCCTAATTGTGGGGCAAAAAGTCAGAAATTCCCTATATGTTGGGGCAAAAAGACAGAAATTCTCCTTATTTTAAAGCAAAACTCAGAAATTTCACTTATTTTGGGGCAAAATTACAGAAATTTCAGTTATTTCAAAAAAAAGCAGAAATTTTCTTATTTTGGGGCAAAAAGGCAAAAATTTCTTTTATTTTGGTACAAAATTGCAGAAATTATTCTTATTTTGAAGCAAAAAAGCAGAAATTTCTCATATTTTGGGGCAAAATTGCAGAAAATTTCCTTATTTTGAGGTAAAAAGGCTAAAATTCCCCTTATTTGGTTGCAAAAAGGCAGAAATTTTCCTTATTTTGGGGAAAAATTGCAGAAATTTCACTTATTTCAGGGTAATAAGTCAGAAGTTTTTCTTACTTTGGGGCAAAAAAGACAGAAATTCCCTTTGTTTTCAGGGAAAAAGACAGAAATTCCACTTATTTAGAGGCAAAAATGCAGAAATTCCCCTTATTTTGGAGCAAAAATGAAGAAATTTCCCTTTTTTATGGCAAAAAGGTATGCATTCTTCTTATTTTCGGGCAAAAAGGCAGAAATTCCCTTTGTTTTGGGGGAAAAAGACAGAAATTCCACTTATTTAGAGGCAAAAAAGCAGAAATTCCCCATATTTTGGAGCAAAATTGCAGAAATTCCCCTAATTGTGGGGCAAAAAGGCAGAAATTCCCTATATGTTAGGGCAAAACGACAGAAATTCTCCTCATTTGGGGGCAAAATTCAGAAATTCCATTTATTTTGGGGCAAAATTCCCAAAATTCCCCTTATTTTGGGGCAAAATTGCAGAAATTTCAATTATTTTGGGGCAAAATTGCAGAAATCTCACTTTTTTCAGGGAAAAAAGGCCGAAATTTTCCGGTTTTAGGGGCAAAATTCAGAAATTCCTAATATTTTGAGGCAAAAATGCAGAAATTCCTCTTATTTTGAGGTAAAAAGGCTGAAATTCCCCTTATTTGGGGGCAAAAATGCAGAAATTTCTCTTATACTGGGGCAAAATTGCAGAAATTTCACTTATTTCAGGGTAATAATTCAAAAATTTTCCTTATTTTGGGGCAAAAAATACAGAAATTCCATTTGTATGGGTGGAAAAAGACAGAAATTCCATTTATTTAGAGGCAAAAAAGCAGAAATTCCCCTTATTTTGGAGCAAAATTGCAGAAATTTCCCTTTTTATAGCCAAAAGGTATGCATTCTTCTTATTTTCAGGCAAAAAGGCAGAAATTTCCCGTATTTTGGAGTAAAATTGCAGAAATTCCCTATATGTTGGGGCAAAAAGACAGAAATTCTCCTTATTTTGGGGCAAAACTCAGAAATTCCACTTATTTTGGAACAAAATTTCAGAAATTTCCCTTATTTTTGGCCAAAATTGCAGAAATTTCACTTATTTTGGGGCAAAATTGCAGAAATTTCACTTTTTATAGCAAAAAGGTATGCATTCTTCTTATTTTCAGGCAAAAAGGCAGAAATTTCCCGTATTTTGGAGTAAAATTGCAGAAATTCCCTTAATTGTAGGGCAAAAAGACAGAAATTCTCCTTATTTTGGGGCAAAACGCAGAAATTCCACTTATTTTGGAACAAAATTTCAGAAATTTCCCTTATTTTTGGCCAAAATTGCAGAAATTTCACTTATTTTGGGGCAAAATTGCAGAAATTTCACTTATTTCAGGGAAAAAAAGCAGAAATTTTCTTATTTTGGGGCAAAAAGGCAGAAATTTCCCATATTTTGAGGCAAAAATGCAGAAATTCCCTTTATTTTGAGGTAAAAAGGCTGAAATTCTCCTTATTTGGGGGCAAAAAGGCAGAAATTTCCCATATTTTGGGGCAAAATTGCAGAAATTTCACTTATTTCAGGGTACTAAGTCAGAAATTTTTCTTACTTTGGGGCAAAAAAGACAGAAATTCCCTTTGTTTTCAGGGAAAAAGACAGAAATTCCACTTATTTAGAGGCAAAAATGCAGAAATTCCCCTTATTTTGGAGCAAAAATGAAGAAATTTCCCTTTTTTATGGCAAAAAGGTATGCATTCTTCTTATTTTCGGGCAAAAAGGCAGAAATTCCCCCTATTTTAGAGCAAAATTGCAGAAATTCCCTCTAATTGTGGGGCAAAAAGTCAGAAATTCCCTATATGTTGGGGCAAAAAGACAGAAATTCTCCTTATTTTAAAGCAAAACTCAGAAATTTCACTTATTTTGGGGCAAAATTACAGAAATTTCACTTATTTCAAAAAAAAAGCAGAAATTTTCTTATTTTGGGGCAAAAAGGCAAAAATTTCTTTTATTTTGGTACAAAATTGCAGAAATTATTATTATTTTGAAGCAAAAAAGCAGAAATTTCTCATATTTTGGGGCAAAATTGCAGAAAATTTCCTTATTTTGAGGTAAAAAGGCTAAAATTCCCCTTATTTGGTTGCAAAAAGGCAGAAATTTTCCTTATTTTGGGGAAAAATTGCAGAAATTTCACTTATTTCAGGGTAATAAGTCAGAAGTTTTTCTTACTTTGGGGCAAAAAAGACAGAAATTCCCTTTGTTTTCAGGGAAAAAGACAGAAATTCCACTTATTTAGAGGCAAAAATGCAGAAATTCCCCTTATTTTGGAGCAAAAATGAAGAAATTTCCCTTTTTTGTGGCAAAAAGGTATGCATTCTTCTTATTTTCGGGCAAAAAGGCAGAAATTCCCTTTGTTTTGGGGGGAAAAGACAGAAATTCCACTTATTTAGAGGCAAAAAAGCAGAAATTCCCCATATTTTGGAGCAAAATTGCAGAAATTCCCCTAATTGTGGGGCAAAAAGGCAGAAATTCCCTATATGTTAGGGCAAAACGACAGAAATTCTCCTCATTTAGGGGCAAAATTCAGAAATTCCATTTATTTTGGGGCAAAATTCCCAAAATTCCCCTTATTTTGGGGCAAAATTGCAGAAATTTCAATTATTTTGGGGCAAAATTGCAGAAATTTCACTTTTTTCAGGGAAAAAAGGCAGAAATTTTCCGTTTTTAGGGGCAAAAAGTCAGAAATTCCTAATATTTTGAGGCAAAAATGCAGAAATTCCTCTTATTTTGAGGTAAAAAGGCTGAAATTCCCCTTATTTGGGGGCAAAAATGCAGAAATTTCTCTTATACTGGGGCAAAATTGCAGAAATTTCACTTATTTCAGGGTAATAATTCAGAAATTTTCCTTATTTTGGGGAAAAAAATACAGAAATTCCATTTGTATGGGTGGAAAAAGACAGAAATTCCATTTATTTAGAGGCAAAAAAGCAGAAATTCCCCTTATTTTGGAGCAAAATTGCAGAAATTTCCCTTTTTATAGCCAAAAGGTATGCATTCTTCTTATTTTCAGGCAAAAAGGCAGAAATTCCCCGTATTTTGGAGTAAAATTGCAGAAATTCCCTATATGTTGGGGCAAAAAGACAGAAATTCTCCTTATTTTGGGGCAAAACTCAGAAATTCCACTTATTTTGGAACAAAATTTCAGAAATTTCCCTTATTTTTGGCCAAAATTGCAGAAATTTCACTTATTTTGGGGCAAAATTGCAGAAATTTCACTTATTTCAGGGAAAAAAAGCAGAAATTTTCTTATTTTGGGGCAAAAAGGCAGAAATTTCCCATAATTTGAGGCAAAAATGCAGAAATTCCCCTTATTTTGAGGTAAAAAGGCTGAAATTCCCCTTATTTTGGGGCAAAAAGGCAGAAATTTCCCATATTTTGGGGCAATATTGCAGAAATTTCACTTATTTCAGGGTACTAAGTCAGAAATTTTTCTTACTTTGGGGCAAAAAAGACAGAAATTCCCTTTGTTTTCAGGGAAAAAGACAGAAATTCCACTTATTTAGAGGCAAAAATGCAGAAATTCCCCTTATTTTGGAGCAAAAATGAAGAAATTTCCCTTTTTTATGGCAAAAAGTTATGCATTCTTCTTATTTTCGGGCAAAAAGGCAGAAATTCCCCCTATTTTAGAGCAAAATTGCAGAAATTCCCCTAATTGTGGGGCAAAAAGGCAGAAATTCCCTATATGTTGGGGCAAAATACAGAAATTCTCCTTATTTTGGTGAAAAACTCAGAAATTCCACTTATTTTGGGACAAAATTCCAGAAATTTCCCTTATTTTGGGGCAAAATTGCAGAAATTTCACTTATTTTGGGGCAAAATTGCAGAAATTTCACTTTTTTCAGGGTAATAAGTCAGAAATTTTCCTTATTTTGGGGCAAAAAAGACAGAAATTCCCTATGTTCTGGGAGAAAAAGACAGTAATTCCACTTTTTTAGAGGCAAAAAAGCAGAAATTCCTTTTATTTTGGAGTAAAAATGAAGAAATTTCTTTTTTTTGTGGCAAAAGGTATACATTTCCTTTATTTTCGGGCAAAAAGGCAGAAATTCCCCGTATTTTGGAGCAAACTTGCAGATATTCCCCTAATTGTGGGGCAAAAAGGCAGAAATTCCCTATATGTTGGGGCAAAAAGACAGAAATTCTCCTTATTTTGGGGCAAAACTCAGAAATTCCACTTATTTTGGGGCAAAATTCCAGAAATTTCCCTTATTTTGGGGCAAAATTGCAAAAATTTCACTTATTTCAGAGAAAAAAAGCAAAAACTTTTCTTATTTTAGGGCAAAATGCAGAAATTCCCATTATTTTGGGGCAAAAGGCAGAAATTCACCTTATTTTGTGGTAAAATTGCAGACATTTCACATATTTCAGGGCAAAAAGGTAGAAATTCCCCTTATTTGGGGGCAAAAAGGCAGAAATTCCCCTTATTTTGGGATAAAATTGCAGAAATGTCCCTTGTTTGGGGGCAAAAAGGCAGAAAATCCCCTTAATTTTTGGCAAAAAAGCAGAAATTTCCCGTATTTTGGAGCAAAATTGCAGAAATTCCCCTAATATTGGGGCAAAAATGCAGAAATTCCTATTATTTGGGGCAAATCGGCAGAAGTTCCCCTTATTTTCGGAAAAAGAGGCAGAAATTCCCTGTATTTTGAAGCAAAATTGCAGAAACTCCCCTAATTTTGGGGCAAAAAGGCATAAATTTCTCATATTTTGGGGCAAAAATGCAGAAATTTTTCTTATTTTGAGGTAAAAAGGCTGAAATTCCCCTTATTTGGGGGCAAAAAAAGAAGAATTTCTCTTATTTTGGGGCAAAATTGCAGAAATTTCACTTATTTCAGAGTAATAAGTCAGAAATTTTCATTATTTTGGGGCAAAAAAACAGAAATTCCCTTTGTTTTGGGGGGAAAAGACAGAAATTCCACTTTTTTAGAGGCAAAAAAGCAGAAATAACTTTTATTTTGGAGTAAAAATGTAGAAATTTCCCTTTTTTATGGCAAAAAGGTATGCATTCTTCTTATTTTCGGGCAAAAAGGCAGAAATTCCCCGTATTTTCGAGCAAAATTGCAAAAATTCCCCTAATTTTAGGGCAAAAAGGCAGAAATTCCCTATATGTTGGGGCAAAAAGACAGAAATTCTCCTTATTTTGGGGCAAAACTCAGAAATTCCACTTATTTTGGGGCAAAATTCTAGAAATTTTTCTTATTTTAAAGCAAAATTGCAGAAATTTCACTTATTTTGGGGTAAAATTGCAGAAATTTCACTTATTTCAGGGAAAAAAGGCAGAAATTTTTCTTATTTTGGGGCAAAAAGGAAAAATTTCCTAATATTTTGTGGCAAAAATGCCGAAATTCCCCTTATTTTGAGGTAAAAAAGCTGAAATTTCCCTTATTTGGGGGCAAAAAGGCAGAAATTTCCCTTATTTTGGGGCAAAATTGCAGAAATTTCAATTATTTCAGGGTAATAAGTCAGAAATTTTCCTTATTTTGGGGCCAAAAGGACAGAAATTCCCTTTGTTTTCAGGGAAAAAGACAGAAATTCCACTTATTTAGAGGCAAAAATGCAGAAATTCCCCTTATTTTGGAGCAAAAATGAAGAAATTTCCCTTTTTTATGGCAAAAAGGTATGCATTCTTCTTATTTTCGGGCAAAAAGGCAGAAATTCCCCGTATTTTGAAGCAAAATTGCAGAAATTCCCCTAATTGTGGGGCAAAAAAACAGAAATTCCCTATATGTTGGGGCAAAAAGACAGAAATTCTCCTTATTTTAAAGCAAAACTCAGAAATTTCACTTATTTTGGGGCAAAATTACAGAAATTTCAGTTATTTCAAAAAAAAAGCAGAAATTTTCTTATTTTGGGGCAAAAAGGCAAAAATTTCTTTTATTTTGGTACAAAATTGCAGAAATTATTCTTATTTTGAAGCAAAAAAGCAGAAATTTCTCATATTTTGGGGCAAAATTGCAGAAAATTTCCTTATTTTGAGGTAAAAAGGCTAAAATTCCCCTTATTTGGTTGCAAAAAGGCAGAAATTTTCCTTATTTTGGGGAAAAATTGCAGAAATTTCACTTATTTCAGGGTAATAAGTCAGAAGTTTTTCTTACTTTGGGGCAAAAAAGACAGAAATTCCCTTTGTTTTCAGGGAAAAAGACAGAAATTCCACTTATTTAGAGGCAAAAATGCAGAAATTCCCCTTATTTTGGAGCAAAAATGAAGAAATTTCCCTTTTTTATGGCAAAAAGGTATGCATTCTTCTTATTTTCGGGCAAAAAGGCAGAAATTCCCTTTGTTTTGGGGGAAAAAGACAGAAATTCCACTTATTTAGAGGCAAAAAAGCAGAAATTCCCCATATTTTGGAGCAAAATTGCAGAAATTCCCCTAATTGTGGGGCAAAAAGGCAGAAATTCCCTATATGTTAGGGCAAAACGACAGAAATTCTCCTCATTTGGGGGCAAAATTCAGAAATTCCATTTATTTTGGGGCAAAATTCCCAAAATTCCCCTTATTTTGGGGCAAAATTGCAGAAATTTCAATTATTTTGGGGCAAAATTGCAGAAATTTCACTTTTTTCAGGGAAAAAAGGCCGAAATTTTCCGGTTTTAGGGGCAAAATTCAGAAATTCCTAATATTTTGAGGCAAAAATGCAGAAATTCCTCTTATTTTGAGGTAAAAAGGCTGAAATTCCCCTTATTTGGGGGCAAAAATGCAGAAATTTCTCTTATACTGGGGCAAAATTGCAGAAATTTCACTTATTTCAGGGTAATAATTCAAAAATTTTCCTTATTTTGGGGCAAAATACAGAAATTCCATTTGTATGGGTGGAAAAAGACAGAAATTCCATTTATTTAGAGGCAAAAAAGCAGAAATCCCTTATTTTGGAGCAAAATTGCAGAAATTTCCCTTTTTATAGCCAAAAGGTATGCATTCTTCTTATTTTCAGGCAAAAAGGCAGAAATTTCCCGTATTTTGGAGTAAAATTGCAGAAATTCCCTATATGTTGGGGCAAAAAGACAGAAATTCTCCTTATTTTGGGGCAAAACTCAGAAATTCCACTTATTTTGGAACAAAATTTCAGAAATTTCCCTTATTTTTGGCCAAAATTGCAGAAATTTCACTTATTTTGGGGCAAAATTGCAGAAATTTCACTTTTTATAGCAAAAAGGTATGCATTCTTCTTATTTTCAGGCAAAAAGGCAGAAATTTCCCGTATTTTGGAGTAAAATTGCAGAAATTCCCTTAATTGTAGGGCAAAAAGACAGAAATTCTCCTTATTTTGGGGCAAAACGCAGAAATTCCACTTATTTTGGAACAAAATTTCAGAAATTTCCCTTATTTTTGGCCAAAATTGCAGAAATTTCACTTATTTTGGGGCAAAATTGCAGAAATTTCACTTATTTCAGGGAAAAAAAGCAGAAATTTTCTTATTTTGGGGCAAAAAGGCAGAAATTTCCCATATTTTGAGGCAAAAATGCAGAAATTCCCTTTATTTTGAGGTAAAAAGGCTGAAATTCTCCTTATTTGGGGGCAAAAAGGCAGAAATTTCCCATATTTTGGGGCAAAATTGCAGAAATTTCACTTATTTCAGGGTACTAAGTCAGAAATTTTTCTTACTTTGGGGCAAAAAAGACAGAAATTCCCTTTGTTTTCAGGGAAAAAGACAGAAATTCCACTTATTTAGAGGCAAAAATGCAGAAATTCCCCTTATTTTGGAGCAAAAATGAAGAAATTTCCCTTTTTTATGGCAAAAAGGTATGCATTCTTCTTATTTTCGGGCAAAAAGGCAGAAATTCCCCCTATTTTAGAGCAAAATTGCAGAAATTCCCTCTAATTGTGGGGCAAAAAGTCAGAAATTCCCTATATGTTGGGGCAAAAAGACAGAAATTCTCCTTATTTTAAAGCAAAACTCAGAAATTTCACTTATTTTGGGGCAAAATTACAGAAATTTCACTTATTTCAAAAAAAAAGCAGAAATTTTCTTATTTTGGGGCAAAAAGGCAAAAATTTCTTTTATTTTGGTACAAAATTGCAGAAATTATTATTATTTTGAAGCAAAAAAGCAGAAATTTCTCATATTTTGGGGCAAAATTGCAGAAAATTTCCTTATTTTGAGGTAAAAAGGCTAAAATTCCCCTTATTTGGTTGCAAAAAGGCAGAAATTTTCCTTATTTTGGGGAAAAATTGCAGAAATTTCACTTATTTCAGGGTAATAAGTCAGAAGTTTTTCTTACTTTGGGGCAAAAAAGACAGAAATTCCCTTTGTTTTCAGGGAAAAAGACAGAAATTCCACTTATTTAGAGGCAAAAATGCAGAAATTCCCCTTATTTTGGAGCAAAAATGAAGAAATTTCCCTTTTTTATGGCAAAAAGGTATGCATTCTTCTTATTTTCGGGCAAAAAGGCAGAAATTCCCTTTGTTTTGGGGGAAAAAGACAGAAATTCCACTTATTTAGAGGCAAAAAAGCAGAAATTCCCCATATTTTGGAGCAAAATTGCAGAAATTCCCCTAATTGTGGGGCAAAAAGGCAGAAATTCCCTATATGTTAGGGCAAAACGACAGAAATTCTCCTCATTTAGGGGCAAAATTCAGAAAGTCCATTTATTTTGGGGCAAAATTCCCAAAATTCCCCTTATTTTGGGGCAAAATTGCAGAAATTTCAATTATTTTGGGGCAAAATTGCAGAAATTTCACTTTTTTCCGGGAAAAAAGGCCGAAATTTTCCGTTTTTGGGGGCAAAAAGGCAGAAATTCCTAATATTTTGTGGCAAAAATGCAGAAATTTCCCTTATTTTGAGGTAAAAAGGCTGAAATTCCCCTTATTTGGGGGCAAAAATGCTGAAATTTCTCTTATACTGGGGCAAAATTGCAGAAATTTCACTTATTTCAGGGTAATAATTCAGAAATTTTCCTTATTTTGGGGCAAAAAATACAGAAATTCCATTTGTATGGGGGGAAAAAGACAGAAATTCCATTTATTTAGAGGCAAAAAAGCAGAAATTCCCCTTATTTTGGAGCAAAATTGCAGAAATTTCCCTTTTTATAGCAAAAAGGTATGCATTCTTCTTATTTTCAGGCAAAAAGGCAGAAATTTCCCGTATTTTGGAGTAAAATTGCAGAAATTCCCTTAATTGTAGGGCAAAAAGACAGAAATTCTCCTTATTTTGGGGCAAAACGCAGAAATTCCACTTATTTTGGAACAAAATTTCAGAAATTTCCCTTATTTTTGGCCAAAATTGCAGAAATTTCACTTATTTTGGGGCAAAATTGCAGAAATTTCACTTATTTCAGAGAAAAAAAACAGAAATTTTCTTATTTTGGGGCAAAAAGGCAGAAATTTCCCATATTTTGAGGCAAAAATGCAGAAATTCCCCTTATTTTGAGGTAAAAAGGCTGAAATTCCCCTTATTTGGGGGCAAAAAGGCAGAAATTTCCCATATTTTGGGGCAAAATTGCAGAAATTTCACTTATTTCAGGGTACTAAGTCAGAAATTTTTCTTACTTTGGGGCAAAAAAGACAGAAATTCCCTTTGTTTTCAGGGAAAAAGACAGAAATTCCACTTATTTAGAGGCAAAAATGCAGAAATTCCCCTTATTTTGGAGCAAAAATGAAGAAATTTCCCTTTTTTATGGCAAAAAGGTATGCATTCTTCTTATTTTCGGGCAAAAAGGCAGAAATTCCCCCTATTTTAGAGCAAAATTGCAGAAATTCCCCTAATTGTGGGGCAAAAAGTCAGAAATTCCCTATATGTTGGGGCAAAAAGACAGAAATTCTCCTTATTTTAAAGCAAAACTCAGAAATTTCACTTATTTTGGGGCAAAATTACAGAAATTTCAGTTATTTCAAAAAAAAGCAGAAATTTTCTTATTTTGGGGCAAAAAGGCAAAAATTTCTTTTATTTTGGTACAAAATTGCAGAAATTATTCTTATTTTGAAGCAAAAAAGCAGAAATTTCTCATATTTTGGGGCAAAATTGCAGAAAATTTCCTTATTTTGAGGTAAAAAGGCTAAAATTCCCCTTATTTGGTTGCAAAAAGACAGAAATTTTCCTTATTTTGGGGAAAAATTGCAGAAATTTCACTTATTTCAGGGTAATAAGTCAGAAGTTTTTCTTACTTTGGGGCAAAAAAGACAGAAATTCCCTTTGTTTTCAGGGAAAAAGACAGAAATTCCACTTATTTAGAGGCAAAAATGCAGAAATTCCCCTTATTTTGGAGCAAAAATGAAGAAATTTCCCTTTTTTATGGCAAAAAGGTATGCATTCTTCTTATTTTCGGGCAAAAAGGCAGAAATTCCCTTTGTTTTGGGGGAAAAAGACAGAAATTCCACTTATTTAGAGGCAAAAAAGCAGAAATTCCCCATATTTTGGAGCAAAATTGCAGAAATTCCCCTAATTGTGGGGCAAAAAGGCAGAAATTCCCTATATGTTAGGGCAAAACGACAGAAATTCTCCTCATTTGGGGGCAAAATTCAGAAATTCCATTTATTTTGGGGCAAAATTCCCAAAATTCCCCTTATTTTGGGGCAAAATTGCAGAAATTTCAATTATTTTGGGGCAAAATTGCAGAAATTTCACTTTTTTCAGGGAAAAAAGGCCGAAATTTTCCGGTTTTAGGGGCAAAATTCAGAAATTCCTAATATTTTGAGGCAAAAATGCAGAAATTCCTCTTATTTTGAGGTAAAAAGGCTGAAATTCCCCTTATTTGGGGGCAAAAATGCAGAAATTTCTCTTATACTGGGGCAAAATTGCAGAAATTTCACTTATTTCAGGGTAATAATTCAGAAATTTTCCTTATTTTGGGGCAAAAAATACAGAAATTCCATTTTTATGGGTGGAAAAAGACAGAAATTCCATTTATTTAGAGGCAAAAAAGCAGAAATTCCCCTTATTTTGGAGCAAAATTGCAGAAATTTCCCTTTTTATAGCCAAAAGGTATGCATTCTTCTTATTTTCAGGCAAAAAGGCAGAAATTTCCCGTATTTTGGAGTAAAATTGCAGAAATTCCCTATATGTTGGGGCAAAAAGACAGAAATTCTCCTTATTTTGGGGCAAAACTCAGAAATTCCACTTATTTTGGAACAAAATTTCAGAAATTTCCCTTATTTTTGGCCAAAATTGCAGAAATTTCACTTATTTTGGGGCAAAATTGCAGAAATTTCACTTTTTATAGCAAAAAGGTATGCATTCTTCTTATTTTCAGGCAAAAAGGCAGAAATTTCCCGTATTTTGGAGTAAAATTGCAGAAATTCCCTTAATTGTAGGGCAAAAAGACAGAAATTCTCCTTATTTTGGGGCAAAACGCAGAAATTCCACTTATTTTGGAACAAAATTTCAGAAATTTCCCTTATTTTTGGCCAAAATTGCAGAAATTTCACTTATTTTGGGGCAAAATTGCAGAAATTTCACTTATTTCAGGGAAAAAAAGCAGAAATTTTCTTATTTTGGGGCAAAAAGGCAGAAATTTCCCATATTTTGAGGCAAAAATGCAGAAATTCCCTTTATTTTGAGGTAAAAAGGCTGAAATTCTCCTTATTTGGGGGCAAAAAGGCAGAAATTTCCCATATTTTGGGGCAAAATTGCAGAAATTTCACTTATTTCAGGGTACTAAGTCAGAAATTTTTCTTACTTTGGGGCAAAAAAGACAGAAATTCCCTTTGTTTTCAGGGAAAAAGACAGAAATTCCACTTATTTAGAGGCAAAAATGCAGAAATTCCCCTTATTTTGGAGCAAAAATGAAGAAATTTCCCTTTTTTATGGCAAAAAGGTATGCATTCTTCTTATTTTCGGGCAAAAAGGCAGAAATTCCCCCTATTTTAGAGCAAAATTGCAGAAATTCCCTCTAATTGTGGGGCAAAAAGTCAGAAATTCCCTATATGTTGGGGCAAAAAGACAGAAATTCTCCTTATTTTAAAGCAAAACTCAGAAATTTCACTTATTTTGGGGCAAAATTACAGAAATTTCACTTATTTCAAAAAAAAAGCAGAAATTTTCTTATTTTGGGGCAAAAAGGCAAAAATTTCTTTTATTTTGGTACAAAATTGCAGAAATTATTATTATTTTGAAGCAAAAAAGCAGAAATTTCTCATATTTTGGGGCAAAATTGCAGAAAATTTCCTTATTTTGAGGTAAAAAGGCTAAAATTCCCCTTATTTGGTTGCAAAAAGGCAGAAATTTTCCTTATTTTGGGGAAAAATTGCAGAAATTTCACTTATTTCAGGGTAATAAGTCAGAAGTTTTTCTTACTTTGGGGCAAAAAAGACAGAAATTCCCTTTGTTTTCAGGGAAAAAGACAGAAATTCCACTTATTTAGAGGCAAAAATGCAGAAATTCCCCTTATTTTGGAGCAAAAATGAAGAAATTTCCCTTTTTTGTGGCAAAAAGGTATGCATTCTTCTTATTTTCGGGCAAAAAGGCAGAAATTCCCTTTGTTTTGGGGGAAAAAGACAGAAATTCCACTTATTTAGAGGCAAAAAAGCAGAAATTCCCCATATTTTGGAGCAAAATTGCAGAAATTCCCCTAATTGTGGGGCAAAAAGGCAGAAATTCCCTATATGTTAGGGCAAAACGACAGAAATTCTCCTCATTTAGGGGCAAAATTCAGAAAGTCCATTTATTTTGGGGCAAAATTCCCAAAATTCCCCTTATTTTGGGGCAAAATTGCAGAAATTTCAATTATTTTGGGGCAAAATTGCAGAAATTTCACTTTTTTCAGGGAAAAAAGGCAGAAATTTTCCGTTTTTAGGGGCAAAAAGTCAGAATTTCCTAATATTTTGAGGCAAAAATGCAGAAATTCCTCTTATTTTGAGGTAAAAAGGCTGAAATTCCCCTTATTTGGGGGCAAAAATGCAGAACTTTCTCTTATACTGGGGCAAAATTGCAGAAATTTCACTTATTTCAGGGTAATAATTCAGAAATTTTCCTTATTTTGGGGAAAAAAATACAGAAATTCCATTTGTATGGGTGGAAAAAGACAGAAATTCCATTTATTTAGAGGCAAAAAAGCAGAAATTCCCCTTATTTTGGAGCAAAATTGCAGAAATTTCCCTTTTTATAGCCAAAAGGTATGCATTCTTCTTATTTTCAGGCAAAAAGGCAGAAATTCCCCGTATTTTGGAGTAAAATTGCAGAAATTCCCTATATGTTGGGGCAAAAAGACAGAAATTCTCCTTATTTTGGGGCAAAACTCAGAAATTCCACTTATTTTGGAACAAAATTTCAGAAATTTCCCTTATTTTTGGCCAAAATTGCAGAAATTTCACTTATTTTGGGGCAAAATTGCAGAAATTTCACTTATTTCAGGGAAAAAAAGCAGAAATTTTCTTATTTTGGGGCAAAAAGGCAGAAATTTCCCATATTTTGAGGCAAAAATGCAGAAATTCCCCTTATTTTGAGGTAAAAAGGCTGAAATTCCCCTTATTTGGGGGCAAAAAGGCAGAAATTTCCCATATTTTGGGGCAATATTGCAGAAATTTCACTTATTTCAGGGTACTAAGTCAGAAATTTTTCTTACTTTGGGGCAAAAAAGACAGAAATTCCCTTTGTTTTCAGGGAAAAAGACAGAAATTCCACTTATTTAGAGGCAAAAATGCAGAAATTCAATATTTTGGAGCAAAAATGAAGAAATTTCCCTTTTTTATGGCAAAAAGTTATGCATTCTTCTTATTTTCGGGCAAAAAGGCAGAAATTCCCCCTATTTTAGAGCAAAATTGCAGAAATTCCCCTAATTGTGGGGCAAAAAGGCAGAAATTCCCTATATGTTGGGGCAAAATACAGAAATTCTCCTTATTTTGGTGAAAAACTCAGAAATTCCACTTATTTTGGGACAAAATTCCAGAAATTTCCCTTATTTTGGGGCAAAATTGCAGAAATTTCACTTATTTTGGGGCAAAATTGCAGAAATTTCACTTTTTTCAGGGTAATAAGTCAGAAATTTTCCTTATTTTGGGGCAAAAAAGACAGAAATTCCCTATGTTCTGGGAGAAAAAGACAGTAATTCCACTTTTTTAGAGGCAAAAAAGCAGAAATTCCTTTTATTTTGGAGTAAAAATGAAGAAATTTCTTTTTTTTGTGGCAAAAGGTATACATTTCCTTTATTTTCGGGCAAAAAGGCAGAAATTCCCCGTATTTTGGAGCAAACTTGCAGATATTCCCCTAATTGTGGGGCAAAAAGGCAGAAATTCCCTATATGTTGGGGCAAAAAGACAGAAATTCTCCTTATTTTGGGGCAAAACTCAGAAATTCCACTTATTTTGGGGCAAAATTCCAGAAATTTCCCTTATTTTGGGGCAAAATTGCAAAAATTTCACTTATTTCAGAGAAAAAAAGCAAAAACTTTTCTTATTTTAGGGCAAAATGCAGAAATTCCCATTATTTTGGGGCAAAAGGCAGAAATTCACCTTATTTTGTGGTAAAATTGCAGACATTTCACATATTTCAGGGCAAAAAGGTAGAAATTCCCCTTATTTGGGGGCAAAAAGGCAGAAATTCCCCTTATTTTGGGATAAAATTGCAGAAATGTCCCTTGTTTGGGGGCAAAAAGGCAGAAAATCCCCTTAATTTTTGGCAAAAAAGCAGAAATTTCCCGTATTTTGGAGCAAAATTGCAGAAATTCCCCTAATATTGGGGCAAAAATGCAGAAATTCCTATTATTTGGGGCAAATCGGCAGAAGTTCCCCTTATTTTCGGAAAAAGAGGCAGAAATTCCCTGTATTTTGAAGCAAAATTGCAGAAACTCCCCTAATTTTGGGGCAAAAAGGCATAAATTTCTCATATTTTGGGGCAAAAATGCAGAAATTTTTCTTATTTTGAGGTAAAAAGGCTGAAATTCCCCTTATTTGGGGGCAAAAAAAGAAGAATTTCTCTTATTTTGGGGCAAAATTGCAGAAATTTCACTTATTTCAGAGTAATAAGTCAGAAATTTTCGTTATTTTGGGGCAAAAAAACAGAAATTCCCTTTGTTTTGGGGGGAAAAGACAGAAATTCCACTTTTTTAGAGGCAAAAAAGCAGAAATAACTTTTATTTTGGAGTAAAAATGTAGAAATTTCCCTTTTTTATGGCAAAAAGGTATGCATTCTTCTTATTTTCGGGCAAAAAGGCAGAAATTCCCCGTATTTTCGAGCAAAATTGCAAAAATTCCCCTAATTTTAGGGCAAAAAGGCAGAAATTCCCTATATGTTGGGGCAAAAAGACAGAAATTCTCCTTATTTTGGGGCAAAACTCAGAAATTCCACTTATTTTGGGGCAAAATTCTAGAAATTTTTCTTATTTTAAAGCAAAATTGCAGAAATTTCACTTATTTTGGGGTAAAATTGCAGAAATTTCACTTATTTCAGGGAAAAAAGGCAGAAATTTTTCTTATTTTGGGGCAAAAAGGAAAAATTTCCTAATATTTTGTGGCAAAAATGCCGAAATTCCCCTTATTTTGAGGTAAAAAAGCTGAAATTTCCCTTATTTGGGGGCAAAAAGGCAGAAATTTCCCTTATTTTGGGGCAAAATTGCAGAAATTTCAATTATTTAAGGGTAATAAGTCAGAAATTTTCCTTATTTTGGGGCCAAAAGGACAGAAATTCCCTTTGTTTTCAGGGAAAAAGACAGAAATTCCACTTATTTAGAGGCAAAAATGCAGAAATTCCCCTTATTTTGGAGCAAAAATGAAGAAATTTCCCTTTTTATGGCAAAAAGGTATGCATTCTTCTTATTTTCGGGCAAAAAGGCAGAAATTCCCCGTATTTTGAAGCAAAATTGCAGAAATTCCCCTAATTGTGGGGCAAAAAAACAGAAATTCCCTATATGTTGGGGCAAAAAGACAGAAATTCTCCTTATTTTGGGGTAAAACTCAGAAATTCCACTTATTTTGGGGGCAAAATTCCTGAAATTTCCCTTATTTTGGGGCAAAATTGCAGAAATTTTACTTATTTTGGGGCAAAATTGCAGAAATTTCACTTATTTCAGAAAAATAAGCAGAATTTATTTATTTTGGTGTAAAAAGGCAGAAATTTCTTTTGTTTTGGTACAAATTGCAGAAATTTTTCTTATTTTGGGGCAAAAAGGCAGAAATCTTCATATTTTGGGGCAAAAATGCAGAAATTCCTCTTATTTTGAGGTAAAAAGGCTGAAATTTCCCTTATTTGGGGGCAAAAAAGAAGAAATTTCCCTTATTTTGAGGCAAAATTGCAGAAATTTCACTTATTTTAGGATAATAAGTCAGAAATTTTCGTTATTTTGGGGCAAAAGAGACAGAAATTCCCTTTGTTTTCAGGGAAAAAAACAGAAATTCCACTTTTTTAGAGGCAAAAAACCCAGAAATTCCTTTTATTTTGGAGTAAAAATGAAGAAATTTCCCTTTTTTGTGGCAAAAGGTATACATTCCACTTATTTTTGGGCTAAAAAGCAGAAATTACCCGTATTTTGGAGCAAAATTGCAGAAATTCCCCTAATTGTGGGGCATGAAGGGAGAAATTCCCTATATGTTAGGGCAAAAAGACAGAAATTCTCTTTATTTTGGGGCAAAACTCAGAAATTCTACTTATTTTGGGGCAAAATTCCAGAAATTTCCCTTATTTTGGGGCAAAATTGCAGAAATTTCACTTATTTTGGGGCAAAATTGCAGAAATTTCACTTATTTCAGGGTAATAAGTCAGAAATTTTCCTTATTTTGGGGCCAAAAAGACAGAAATTCCCTTTGTTTTGGGGGAAAAAGACAGAAATTCCACTTATTTAGAGGCAAAAAAGCAGAAATTCCTCTTATTTTGGAGCAAAATTGCAGAAATTCCCCTAATTGTGGGGCAAAAAGGCAGAAATTCCCTATATGTTGGGGCAAAAAGAAACAAATTCTCCTTATTTTGGGTCAAAACTCAGAAATTCCACTGATATTGGGGGAAAATTCCAGAAATTTCCCGTATTTTGGGGCAAAATTGCAGAAATTTCACTTATTTTGGGGCAAAATTGCAGAAATTTCACTTATTTCAGAAAAAAAAGCAGGAATTTTCTTATTTTGGTGCAAAAAGGCGGAATTTTCTTTTATTTTGGTACAAAATTGCAGAAATTTTTCTTATTTTGGGGCAAAAAGGCAGAAATCTCCCATATTTTGGGGCAAAAATGCAGAAATTTCTCTTATTTTGAGGTAAAAAGGCTGAAATTCCCCTTATTTGGGGGCAAAAAGGCAGAAATTTCCCTTATTTGGGGCGAAATTGCAGAAATTTCACTTATTTCAGGCTAATAAGTCAGAAATTTTCCTTATTTTGGGGCAAAAAAGACAGAAATTTCCTTTGTTTTGGGGGATAAAAACAGAAATACCACTTATTTAGAGGCAAAAAAGCAGAAATTCCCCTTATTTTGGAGCAAAACTGAAGAAATTTCTATTTTTTATGGCAAAAGAGTATGCATTCTTCTTATTTTAAGCAAAAAGGCAGAAATTCCCCGTATTTTGGAGCAAAATTGCAGAAATTCCCCTAATTGTGGGGCAAAAGGCAGAAATTCCCTATATGTTGGGGCAAAAAGACAGAAATTCTCCTTATTTTGGGGCAAAACTCAGAAATTCCACTTATTTTGGTGCAAAATTTCAGAAATTTCCCTTATTTTTGGCCAAAATTGCAGAAATTTCACTTATTTTGGGGCAAAATTGCAGAAATTTCACTTATTTCAGGGTACTAAGTCAGAAATTTTTCTTACTTTGGGGCAAAAAAGACAGAAATTCCCTTTGTTTTCAGGGAAAAAGACAGAAATTCCACTTATTTAGAGGCAAAAATGCAGAAATTCCCCTTATTTTGGAGCAAAAATGAAGAAATTTCCCTTTTTTATGGCAAAAAGGTATGCATTCTTCTTATTTTCGGGCAAAAAGGCAGAAATTCCCCCTATTTTAGAGCAAAATTGCAGAAATTCCCTCTAATTGTGGGGCAAAAAGTCAGAAATTCCCTATATGTTGGGGCAAAAAGACAGAAATTCTCCTTATTTTAAAGCAAAACTCAGAAATTTCACTTATTTTGGGGCAAAATTACAGAAATTTCAGTTATTTCAAAAAAAAGCAGAAATTTTCTTATTTTGGGGCAAAAAGGCAAAAATTTCTTTTATTTTGGTACAAAATTGCAGAAATTATTATTATTTTGAAGCAAAAAAGCAGAAATTTCTCATATTTTGGGGCAAAATTGCAGAAAATTTCCTTATTTTGAGGTAAAAAGGCTAAAATTCCCCTTATTTGGTTGCAAAAAGGCAGAAATTTTCCTTATTTTGGGGAAAAATTGCAGAAATTTCACTTATTTCAGGGTAATAAGTCAGAAGTTTTTCTTACTTTGGGGCAAAAAAGACAGAAATTCCCTTTGTTTTCAGGGAAAAAGACAGAAATTCCACTTATTTAGAGGCAAAAATGCAGAAATTCCCCTTATTTTGGAGCAAAAATGAAGAAATTTCCCTTTTTTGTGGCAAAAAGGTATGCATTCTTCTTATTTTCGGGCAAAAAGGCAGAAATTCCCTTTGTTTTGGGGGAAAAGACAGAAATTCCACTTATTTAGAGGCAAAAAAGCAGAAATTCCCCATATTTTGGAGCAAAATTGCAGAAATTCCCCTAATTGTGGGGCAAAAAGGCAGAAATTCCCTATATGTTAGGGCAAAACGACAGAAATTCTCCTCATTTAGGGGCAAAATTCAGAAATTCCATTTATTTTGGGGCAAAATTCCCAAAATTCCCCTTATTTTGGGGCAAAATTGCAGAAATTTCAATTATTTTGGGGCAAAATTGCAGAAATTTCACTTTTTTCAGGGAAAAAAGGCAGAAATTTTCCGTTTTTAGGGGCAAAAAGTCAGAAATTCCTAATATTTTGAGGCAAAAATGCAGAAATTCCTCTTATTTTGAGGTAAAAAGGCTGAAATTCCCCTTATTTGGGGGCAAAAATGCAGAAATTTCTCTTATACTGGGGCAAAATTGCAGAAATTTCACTTATTTCAGGGTAATAATTCAGAAATTTTCCTTATTTTGGGGAAAAAAATACAGAAATTCCATTTGTATGGGTGGAAAAAGACAGAAATTCCATTTATTTAGAGGCAAAAAAGCAGAAATTCCCCTTATTTTGGAGCAAAATTGCAGAAATTTCCCTTTTTATAGCCAAAAGGTATGCATTCTTCTTATTTTCAGGCAAAAAGGCAGAAATTCCCCGTATTTTGGAGTAAAATTGCAGAAATTCCCTATATGTTGGGGCAAAAAGACAGAAATTCTCCTTATTTTGGGGCAAAACTCAGAAATTCCACTTATTTTGGAACAAAATTTCAGAAATTTCCCTTATTTTTGGCCAAAATTGCAGAAATTTCACTTATTTTGGGGCAAAATTGCAGAAATTTCACTTATTTCAGGGAAAAAAAGCAGAAATTTTCTTATTTTGGGGCAAAAAGGCAGAAATTTCCCATATTTTGAGGCAAAAATGCAGAAATTCCCCTTATTTTGAGGTAAAAAGGCTGAAATTCCCCTTATTTGGGGGCAAAAAGGCAGAAATTTCCCATATTTTGGGGCAATATTGCAGAAATTTCACTTATTTCAGGGTACTAAGTCAGAAATTTTTCTTACTTTGGGGCAAAAAAGACAGAAATTCCCTTTGTTTTCAGGGAAAAAGACAGAAATTCCACTTATTTAGAGGCAAAAATGCAGAAATTCCCCTTATTTTGGAGCAAAAATGAAGAAATTTCCCTTTTTTATGGCAAAAAGTTATGCATTCTTCTTATTTTCGGGCAAAAAGGCAGAAATTCCCCCTATTTTAGAGCAAAATTGCAGAAATTCCCCTAATTGTGGGGCAAAAAGGCAGAAATTCCCTATATGTTGGGGCAAAATACAGAAATTCTCCTTATTTTGGTGAAAAACTCAGAAATTCCACTTATTTTGGGACAAAATTCCAGAAATTTCCCTTATTTTGGGGCAAAATTGCAGAAATTTCACTTATTTTGGGGCAAAATTGCAGAAATTTCACTTTTTTCAGGGTAATAAGTCAGAAATTTTCCTTATTTTGGGGCAAAAAAGACAGAAATTCCCTATGTTCTGGGAGAAAAAGACAGTAATTCCACTTTTTTAGAGGCAAAAAAGCAGAAATTCCTTTTATTTTGGAGTAAAAATGAAGAAATTTCTTTTTTTTGTGGCAAAAGGTATACATTTCCTTTATTTTCGGGCAAAAAGGCAGAAATTCCCCGTATTTTGGAGCAAACTTGCAGATATTCCCCTAATTGTGGGGCAAAAAGGCAGAAATTCCCTATATGTTGGGGCAAAAAGACAGAAATTCTCCTTATTTTGGGGCAAAACTCAGAAATTCCACTTATTTTGGGGCAAAATTCCAGAAATTTCCCTTATTTTGGGGCAAAATTGCAAAAATTTCACTTATTTCAGAGAAAAAAAGCAAAAACTTTTCTTATTTTAGGGCAAAATGCAGAAATTCCCATTATTTTGGGGCAAAAGGCAGAAATTCACCTTATTTTGTGGTAAAATTGCAGACATTTCACATATTTCAGGGCAAAAAGGTAGAAATTCCCCTTATTTGGGGGCAAAAAGGCAGAAATTCCCCTTATTTTGGGATAAAATTGCAGAAATGTCCCTTGTTTGGGGGCAAAAAGGCAGAAAATCCCCTTAATTTTTGGCAAAAAAGCAGAAATTTCCCGTATTTTGGAGCAAAATTGCAGAAATTCCCCTAATATTGGGGCAAAAATGCAGAAATTCCTATTATTTGGGGCAAATCGGCAGAAGTTCCCCTTATTTTCGGAAAAAGAGGCAGAAATTCCCTGTATTTTGAAGCAAAATTGCAGAAACTCCCCTAATTTTGGGGCAAAAAGGCATAAATTTCTCATATTTTGGGGCAAAAATGCAGAAATTTTTCTTATTTTGAGGTAAAAAGGCTGAAATTCCCCTTATTTGGGGGCAAAAAAAGAAGAATTTCTCTTATTTTGGGGCAAAATTGCAGAAATTTCACTTATTTCAGAGTAATAAGTCAGAAATTTTCGTTATTTTGGGGCAAAAAAACAGAAATTCCCTTTGTTTTGGGGGGAAAAGACAGAAATTCCACTTTTTTAGAGGCAAAAAAGCAGAAATAACTTTTATTTTGGAGTAAAAATGTAGAAATTTCCCTTTTTTATGGCAAAAAGGTATGCATTCTTCTTATTTTCGGGCAAAAAGGCAGAAATTCCCCGTATTTTCGAGCAAAATTGCAAAAATTCCTCTAATTTTAGGGCAAAAAGGCAGAAATTCCCTATATGTTGGGGCAAAAAGACAGAAATTCTCCTTATTTTGGGGCAAAACGCAGAAATTCCACTTATTTTGGAACAAAATTTCAGAAAATTCCCTTATTTTTGGCCAAAATTGCAGAAATTTCACTTATTTTGGGGCAAAATTGCAGAAATTTCACTTATTTCAGAGAAAAAAAACAGAAATTTTCTTATTTTGGGGCAAAAAGGCAGAAATTTCCCATATTTTGAGGCAAAAATGCAGAAATTCCCCTTATTTTGAGGTAAAAAGGCTGAAATTCCCCTTATTTGGGGGCAAAAAGGCAGAAATTTCCCATATTTTGGGGCAATATTGCAGAAATTTCACTTATTTCAGGGTACTAAGTCAGAAATTTTTCTTACTTTGGGGCAAAAAAGACAGAAATTCCCTTTGTTTTCAGGGAAAAAGACAGAAATTCCACTTATTTAGAGGCAAAAATGCAGAAATTCCCCTTATTTTGGAGCAAAAATGAAGAAATTTCCCTTTTTTATGGCAAAAAGGTATGCATTCTTCTTATTTTCGGGCAAAAAGGCAGAAATTCCCCCTATTTTAGAGCAAAATTGCAGAAATTCCCCTAATTGTGGGGCAAAAAGTCAGAAATTCCCTATATGTTGGGGCAAAAAGACAGAAATTCTCCTTATTTTAAAGCAAAACTCAGAAATTTCACTTATTTTGGGGCAAAATTACAGAAATTTCAGTTATTTCAAAAAAAAAGCAGAAATTTTCTTATTTTGGGGCAAAAAGGCAAAAATTTCTTTTATTTTGGTACAAAATTGCAGAAATTATTCTTATTTTGAAGCAAAAAAGCAGAAATTTCTCATATTTTGGGGCAAAATTGCAGAAAATTTCCTTATTTTGAGGTAAAAAGGCTAAAATTCCCCTTATTTGGTTGCAAAAAGGCAGAAATTTTCCTTATTTTGGGGAAAAATTGCAGAAATTTCACTTATTTCAGGGTAATAAGTCAGAAGTTTTTCTTACTTTGGGGCAAAAAAGACAGAAATTCCCTTTGTTTTCAGGGAAAAAGACAGAAATTCCACTTATTTAGAGGCAAAAATGCAGAAATTCCCCTTATTTTGGAGCAAAAATGAAGAAATTTCCCTTTTTTATGGCAAAAAGGTATGCATTCTTCTTATTTTCGGGCAAAAAGGCAGAAATTCCCTTTGTTTTGGGGGAAAAAGACAGAAATTCCACTTATTTAGAGGCAAAAAAGCAGAAATTCCCCATATTTTGGAGCAAAATTGCAGAAATTCCCCTAATTGTGGGGCAAAAAGGCAGAAATTCCCTATATGTTAGGGCAAAACGACAGAAATTCTCCTCATTTGGGGGCAAAATTCAGAAATTCCATTTATTTTGGGGCAAAATTCCCAAAATTCCCCTTATTTTGGGGCAAAATTGCAGAAATTTCAATTATTTTGGGGCAAAATTGCAGAAATTTCACTTTTTTCAGGGAAAAAAGGCCGAAATTTTCCGGTTTTAGGGGCAAAATTCAGAAATTCCTAATATTTTGAGGCAAAAATGCAGAAATTCCTCTTATTTTGAGGTAAAAAGGCTGAAATTCCCCTTATTTGGGGGCAAAAATGCAGAAATTTCTCTTATACTGGGGCAAAATTGCAGAAATTTCACTTATTTCAGGGTAATAATTCAAAAATTTTCCTTATTTTGGGGCAAAAAATACAGAAATTCCATTTGTATGGGTGGAAAAAGACAGAAATTCCATTTATTTAGAGGCAAAAAAGCAGAAATTCCCCTTATTTTGGAGCAAAATTGCAGAAATTTCCCTTTTTATAGCCAAAAGGTATGCATTCTTCTTATTTTCAGGCAAAAAGGCAGAAATTTCCCGTATTTTGGAGTAAAATTGCAGAAATTCCCTATATGTTGGGGCAAAAAGACAGAAATTCTTTTTATTTTGGGGCAAAACTCAGAAATTCCACTTATTTTGGAACAAAATTTCAGAAATTTCCCTTATTTTTGGCCAAAATTGCAGAAATTTCACTTATTTTGGGGCAAAATTGCAGAAATTTCACTTTTTATAGCAAAAAGGTATGCATTCTTCTTATTTTCAGGCAAAAAGGCAGAAATTTCCCGTATTTTGGAGTAAAATTGCAGAAATTCCCTTAATTGTAGGGCAAAAAGACAGAAATTCTCCTTATTTTGGGGCAAAACGCAGAAATTCCACTTATTTTGGAACAAAATTTCAGAAATTTCCCTTATTTTTGGCCAAAATTGCAGAAATTTCACTTATTTTGGGGCAAAATTGCAGAAATTTCACTTATTTCAGGGAAAAAAAGCAGAAATTTTCTTATTTTGGGGCAAAAAGGCAGAAATTTCCCATATTTTGAGGCAAAAATGCAGAAATTCCCTTTATTTTGAGGTAAAAAGGCTGAAATTCTCCTTATTTGGGGGCAAAAAGGCAGAAATTTCCCATATTTTGGGGCAAAATTGCAGAAATTTCACTTATTTCAGGGTACTAAGTCAGAAATTTTTCTTACTTTGGGGCAAAAAAGACAGAAATTCCCTTTGTTTTCAGGGAAAAAGACAGAAATTCCACTTATTTAGAGGCAAAAATGCAGAAATTCCCCTTATTTTGGAGCAAAAATGAAGAAATTTCCCTTTTTTATGGCAAAAAGGTATGCATTCTTCTTATTTTCGGGCAAAAAGGCAGAAATTCCCCCTATTTTAGAGCAAAATTGCAGAAATTCCCTCTAATTGTGGGGCAAAAAGTCAGAAATTCCCTATATGTTGGGGCAAAAAGACAGAAATTCTCCTTATTTTAAAGCAAAACTCAGAAATTTCACTTATTTTGGGGCAAAATTACAGAAATTTCACTTATTTCAAAAAAAAAGCAGAAATTTTCTTATTTTGGGGCAAAAAGGCAAAAATTTCTTTTATTTTGGTACAAAATTGCAGAAATTATTATTATTTTGAAGCAAAAAAGCAGAAATTTCTCATATTTTGGGGCAAAATTGCAGAAAATTTCCTTATTTTGAGGTAAAAAGGCTAAAATTCCCCTTATTTGGTTGCAAAAAGGCAGAAATTTTCCTTATTTTGGGGAAAAATTGCAGAAATTTCACTTATTTCAGGGTAATAAGTCAGAAGTTTTTCTTACTTTGGGGCAAAAAAGACAGAAATTCCCTTTGTTTTCAGGGAAAAAGACAGAAATTCCACTTATTTAGAGGCAAAAATGCAGAAATTCCCCTTATTTTGGAGCAAAAATGAAGAAATTTCCCTTTTTTGTGGCAAAAAGGTATGCATTCTTCTTATTTTCGGGCAAAAAGGCAGAAATTACCTTTGTTTTGGGGGGAAAAGACAGAAATTCCACTTATTTAGAGGCAAAAAAGCAGAAATTCCCCATATTTTGGAGCAAAATTGCAGAAATTCCCCTAATTGTGGGGCAAAAAGGCAGAAATTCCCTATATGTTAGGGCAAAACGACAGAAATTCTCCTCATTTAGGGGCAAAATTCAGAAATTCCATTTATTTTGGGGCAAAATTCCCAAAATTCCCCTTATTTTGGGGCAAAATTGCAGAAATTTCAATTATTTTGGGGCAAAATTGCAGAAATTTCACTTTTTTCAGGGAAAAAAGGCAGAAATTTTCCGTTTTTAGGGGCAAAAAGTCAGAAATTCCTAATATTTTGAGGCAAAAATGCAGAAATTCCTCTTATTTTGAGGTAAAAAGGCTGAAATTCCCCTTATTTGGGGGCAAAAATGCAGAAATTTCTCTTATACTGGGGCAAAATTGCAGAAATTTCACTTATTTCAGGGTAATAATTCAGAAATTTTCCTTATTTTGGGGAAAAAAATACAGAAATTCCATTTGTATGGGTGGAAAAAGACAGAAATTCCATTTATTTAGAGGCAAAAAAGCAGAAATTCCCCTTATTTTGGAGCAAAATTGCAGAAATTTCCCTTTTTATAGCCAAAAGGTATGCATTCTTCTTATTTTCAGGCAAAAAGGCAGAAATTCCCAGTATTTTGGAGTAAAATTGCAGAAATTCCCTATATGTTGGGGCAAAAAGACAGAAATTCTCCTTATTTTGGGGCAAAACTCAGAAATTCCACTTATTTTGGAACAAAATTTCAGAAATTTCCCTTATTTTTGGCCAAAATTGCAGAAATTTCACTTATTTTGGGGCAAAATTGCAGAAATTTCACTTATTTCAGGGAAAAAAAGCAGAAATTTTCTTATTTTGGGGCAAAAAGGCAGAAATTTCCCATATTTTGAGGCAAAAATGCAGAAATTCCCCTTATTTTGAGGTAAAAAGGCTGAAATTCCCCTTATTTGGGGGCAAAAAGGCAGAAATTTCCCATATTTTGGGGCAATATTGCAGAAATTTCACTTATTTCAGGGTACTAAGTCAGAAATTTTTCTTACTTTGGGGCAAAAAAGACAGAAATTCCCTTTGTTTTCAGGGAAAAAGACAGAAATTCCACTTATTTAGAGGCAAAAATGCAGAAATTCCCCTTATTTTGGAGCAAAAATGAAGAAATTTCCCTTTTTTATGGCAAAAAGTTATGCATTCTTCTTATTTTCGGGCAAAAAGGCAGAAATTCCCCCTATTTTAGAGCAAAATTGCAGAAATTCCCCTAATTGTGGGGCAAAAAGGCAGAAATTCCCTATATGTTGGGGCAAAATACAGAAATTCTCCTTATTTTGGTGAAAAACTCAGAAATTCCACTTATTTTGGGACAAAATTCCAGAAATTTCCCTTATTTTGGGGCAAAATTGCAGAAATTTCACTTATTTTGGGGCAAAATTGCAGAAATTTCACTTTTTTCAGGGTAATAAGTCAGAAATTTTCCTTATTTTGGGGCAAAAAAGACAGAAATTCCCTATGTTCTGGGAGAAAAAGACAGTAATTCCACTTTTTTAGAGGCAAAAAAGCAGAAATTCCTTTTATTTTGGAGTAAAAATGAAGAAATTTCTTTTTTTTGTGGCAAAAGGTATACATTTCCTTTATTTTCGGGCAAAAAGGCAGAAATTCCCCGTATTTTGGAGCAAACTTGCAGATATTCCCCTAATTGTGGGGCAAAAAGGCAGAAATTCCCTATATGTTGGGGCAAAAAGACAGAAATTCTCCTTATTTTGGGGCAAAACTCAGAAATTCCACTTATTTTGGGGCAAAATTCCAGAAATTTCCCTTATTTTGGGGCAAAATTGCAAAAATTTCACTTATTTCAGAGAAAAAAAGCAAAAACTTTTCTTATTTTAGGGCAAAATGCAGAAATTCCCATTATTTTGGGGCAAAAGGCAGAAATTCACCTTATTTTGTGGTAAAATTGCAGACATTTCACATATTTCAGGGCAAAAAGGTAGAAATTCCCCTTATTTGGGGGCAAAAAGGCAGAAATTCCCCTTATTTTGGGATAAAATTGCAGAAATGTCCCTTGTTTGGGGGCAAAAAGGCAGAAAATCCCCTTAATTTTTGGCAAAAAAGCAGAAATTTCCCGTATTTTGGAGCAAAATTGCAGAAATTCCCCTAATATTGGGGCAAAAATGCAGAAATTCCTATTATTTGGGGCAAATCGGCAGAAGTTCCCCTTATTTTCGGAAAAAGAGGCAGAAATTCCCTGTATTTTGAAGCAAAATTGCAGAAACTCCCCTAATTTTGGGGCAAAAAGGCATAAATTTCTCATATTTTGGGGCAAAAATGCAGAAATTTTTCTTATTTTGAGGTAAAAAGGCTGAAATTCCCCTTATTTGGGGGCAAAAAAAGAAGAATTTCTCTTATTTTGGGGCAAAATTGCAGAAATTTCACTTATTTCAGAGTAATAAGTAAGAAATTTTCGTTATTTTGGGGCAAAAAAACAGAAATTCCCTTTGTTTTGGGGGGAAAAGACAGAAATTCCACTTTTTTAGAGGCAAAAAAGCAGAAATAACTTTTATTTTGGAGTAAAAATGTAGAAATTTCCCTTTTTTATGGCAAAAAGGTATGCATTCTTCTTATTTTCGGGCAAAAAGGCAGAAATTTCCCGTATTTTGGAGTAAAATTGCAGAAATTCCCTATATGTTGGGGCAAAAAGACAGAAATTCTCCTTATTTTGGGGCAAAACTCAGAAATTCCACTTATTTTGGAACAAAATTTCAGAAATTTCCCTTATTTTTGGCCAAAATTGCAGAAATTTCACTTATTTTGGGGCAAAATTGCAGAAATTTCACTTTTTATAGCAAAAAGGTATGCATTCTTCTTATTTTCAGGCAAAAAGGCAGAAATTTCCCGTATTTTGGAGTAAAATTGCAGAAATTCCCTTAATTGTAGGGCAAAAAGACAGAAATTCTCCTTATTTTGGGGCAAAACGCAGAAATTCCACTTATTTTGGAACAAAATTTCAGAAATTTCCCTTATTTTTGGCCAAAATTGCAGAAATTTCACTTATTTTGGGGCAAAATTGCAGAAATTTCACTTATTTCAGGGAAAAAAAGCAGAAATTTTCTTATTTTGGGGCAAAAAGGCAGAAATTTCCCATATTTTGAGGCAAAAATGCAGAAATTCCCTTTATTTTGAGGTAAAAAGGCTGAAATTCTCCTTATTTGGGGGCAAAAAGGCAGAAATTTCCCATATTTTGGGGAAAAATTGCAGAAATTTCACTTATTTCAGGGTACTAAGTCAGAAATTTTTATTACTTTGGGGCAAAAAAGACAGAAATTCCCTTTGTTTTCAGGGAAAAAGACAGAAATTCCACTTATTTAGAGGCAAAAATGCAGAAATTCCCCTTATTTTGGAGCAAAAATGAAGAAATTTCCCTTTTTTATGGCAAAAAGGTATGCATTCTTCTTATTTTCGGGCAAAAAGGCAGAAATTCCCCCTATTTTAGAGCAAAATTGCAGAAATTCCCTCTAATTGTGGGGCAAAAAGTCAGAAATTCCCTATATGTTGGGGCAAAAAGACAGAAATTCTCCTTATTTTAAAGCAAAACTCAGAAATTTCACTTATTTTGGGGCAAAATTACAGAAATTTCACTTATTTCAAAAAAAAAGCAGAAATTTTCTTATTTTGGGGCAAAAAGGCAAAAATTTCTTTTATTTTGGTACAAAATTGCAGAAATTATTATTATTTTGAAGCAAAAAAGCAGAAATTTCTCATATTTTGGGGCAAAATTGCAGAAAATTTCCTTATTTTGAGGTAAAAAGGCTAAAATTCCCCTTATTTGGTTGCAAAAAGGCAGAAATTTTCCTTATTTTGGGGAAAAATTGCAGAAATTTCACTTATTTCAGGGTAATAAGTCAGAAGTTTTTCTTACTTTGGGGCAAAAAAGACAGAAATTCCCTTTGTTTTCAGGGAAAAAGACAGAAATTCCACTTATTTAGAGGCAAAAATGCAGAAATTCCCCTTATTTTGGAGCAAAAATGAAGAAATTTCCCTTTTTTGTGGCAAAAAGGTATGCATTCTTCTTATTTTTGGGCAAAAAGGCAGAAATTCCCTTTGTTTTGGGGGGAAAAGACAGAAATTCCACTTATTTAGAGGCAAAAAAGCAGAAATTCCCCATATTTTGGAGCAAAATTGCAGAAATTCCCCTAATTGTGGGGCAAAAAGGCAGAAATTCCCTATATGTTAGGGCAAAACGACAGAAATTCTCCTCATTTAGGGGCAAAATTCAGAAATTCCATTTATTTTGGGGCAAAATTCCCAAAATTCCCCTTATTTTGGGGCAAAATTGCAGAAATTTCAATTATTTTGGGGCAAAATTGCAGAAATTTCACTTTTTTCAGGGAAAAAAGGCAGAAATTTTCCGTTTTTAGGGGCAAAAAGTCAGAAATTCCTAATATTTTGAGGCAAAAATGCAGAAATTCCTCTTATTTTGAGGTAAAAAGGCTGAAATTCCCCTTATTTGGGGGCAAAAATGCAGAAATTTCTCTTATACTGGGGCAAAATTGCAGAAATTTCACTTATTTCAGGGTAATAATTCAGAAATTTTCCTTATTTTGGGGAAAAAAATACAGAAATTCCATTTGTATGGGTGGAAAAAGACAGAAATTCCATTTATTTAGAGGCAAAAAAGCAGAAATTCCCCTTATTTTGGAGCAAAATTGCAGAAATTTCCCTTTTTATAGCCAAAAGGTATGCATTCTTCTTATTTTCAGGCAAAAAGGCAGAAATTCCCAGTATTTTGGAGTAAAATTGCAGAAATTCCCTATATGTTGGGGCAAAAAGACAGAAATTCTCCTTATTTTGGGGCAAAACTCAGAAATTCCACTTATTTTGGAACAAAATTTCAGAAATTTCCCTTATTTTTGGCCAAAATTGCAGAAATTTCACTTATTTTGGGGCAAAATTGCAGAAATTTCACTTATTTCAGGGAAAAAAAGCAGAAATTTTCTTATTTTGGGGCAAAAAGGCAGAAATTTCCCATATTTTGAGGCAAAAATGCAGAAATTCCCCTTATTTTGAGGTAAAAAGGCTGAAATTCCCCTTATTTGGGGGCAAAAAGGCAGAAATTTCCCATATTTTGGGGCAATATTGCAGAAATTTCACTTATTTCAGGGTACTAAGTCAGAAATTTTTCTTACTTTGGGGCAAAAAAGACAGAAATTCCCTTTGTTTTCAGGGAAAAAGACAGAAATTCCACTTATTTAGAGGCAAAAATGCAGAAATTCCCCTTATTTTGGAGCAAAAATGAAGAAATTTCCCTTTTTTATGGCAAAAAGTTATGCATTCTTCTTATTTTCGGGCAAAAAGGCAGAAATTCCCCCTATTTTAGAGCAAAATTGCAGAAATTCCCCTAATTGTGGGGCAAAAAGGCAGAAATTCCCTATATGTTGGGGCAAAATACAGAAATTCTCCTTATTTTGGTGAAAAACTCAGAAATTCCACTTATTTTGGGACAAAATTCCAGAAATTTCCCTTATTTTGGGGCAAAATTGCAGAAATTTCACTTATTTTGGGGCAAAATTGCAGAAATTTCACTTTTTTCAGGGTAATAAGTCAGAAATTTTCCTTATTTTGGGGCAAAAAAGACAGAAATTCCCTATGTTCTGGGAGAAAAAGACAGTAATTCCACTTTTTTAGAGGCAAAAAAGCAGAAATTCCTTTTATTTTGGAGTAAAAATGAAGAAATTTCTTTTTTTTGTGGCAAAAGGTATACATTTCCTTTATTTTCGGGCAAAAAGGCAGAAATTCCCCGTATTTTGGAGCAAACTTGCAGATATTCCCCTAATTGTGGGGCAAAAAGGCAGAAATTCCCTATATGTTGGGGCAAAAAGACAGAAATTCTCCTTATTTTGGGGCAAAACTCAGAAATTCCACTTATTTTGGGGCAAAATTCCAGAAATTTCCCTTATTTTGGGGCAAAATTGCAAAAATTTCACTTATTTCAGAGAAAAAAAGCAAAAACTTTTCTTATTTTAGGGCAAAATGCAGAAATTCCCATTATTTTGGGGCAAAAGGCAGAAATTCACCTTATTTTGTGGTAAAATTGCAGACATTTCACATATTTCAGGGCAAAAAGGTAGAAATTCCCCTTATTTGGGGGCAAAAAGGCAGAAATTCCCCTTATTTTGGGATAAAATTGCAGAAATGTCCCTTGTTTGGGGGCAAAAAGGCAGAAAATCCCCTTAATTTTTGGCAAAAAAGCAGAAATTTCCCGTATTTTGGAGCAAAATTGCAGAAATTCCCCTAATATTGGGGCAAAAATGCAGAAATTCCTATTATTTGGGGCAAATCGGCAGAAGTTCCCCTTATTTTCGGAAAAAGAGGCAGAAATTCCCTGTATTTTGAAGCAAAATTGCAGAAACTCCCCTAATTTTGGGGCAAAAAGGCATAAATTTCTCATATTTTGGGGCAAAAATGCAGAAATTTTTCTTATTTTGAGGTAAAAAGGCTGAAATTCCCCTTATTTGGGGGCAAAAAAAGAAGAATTTCTCTTATTTTGGGGCAAAATTGCAGAAATTTCACTTATTTCAGAGTAATAAGTAAGAAATTTTCGTTATTTTGGGGCAAAAAAACAGAAATTCCCTTTGTTTTGGGGGGAAAAGACAGAAATTCCACTTTTTTAGAGGCAAAAAAGCAGAAATAACTTTTATTTTGGAGTAAAAATGTAGAAATTTCCCTTTTTTATGGCAAAAAGGTATGCATTCTTCTTATTTTCGGGCAAAAAGGCAGAAATTCCCCGTATTTTCGAGCAAAATTGCAAAAATTCCCCTAATTTTAGGGCAAAAAGGCAGAAATTCCCTATATGTTGGGGCAAAAAGACAGAAATTCTCCTTATTTTGGGGCAAAACTCAGAAATTCCACTTATTTTGGGGCAAAATTCTAGAAATTTTTCTTATTTTAAAGCAAAATTGCAGAAATTTCACTTATTTTGGGGTAAAATTGCAGAAATTTCACTTATTTCAGGGAAAAAAGGCAGAAATTTTTCTTATTTTGGGGCAAAAAGGAAAAATTTCCTAATATTTTGTGGCAAAAATGCCGAAATTCCCCTTATTTTGAGGTAAAAAAGCTGAAATTTCCCTTATTTGGGGGCAAAAAGGCAGAAATTTCCCTTATTTTGGGGCAAAATTGCAGAAATTTCAATTATTTCAGGGTAATAAGTCAGAAATTTTCCTTATTTTGGGGCCAAAAGGACAGAAATTCCCTTTGTTTTCAGGGAAAAAGACAGAAATTCCACTTATTTAGAGGCAAAAATGCAGAAATTCCCCTTATTTTGGAGCAAAAATGAAGAAATTTCCCTTTTTTATGGCAAAAAGGTATGCATTCTTCTTATTTTCGGGCAAAAAGGCAGAAATTCCCCGTATTTTGAAGCAAAATTGCAGAAATTCCCCTAATTGTGGGGCAAAAAAACAGAAATTCCCTATATGTTGGGGCAAAAAGACAGAAATTCTCCTTATTTTGGGGTAAAACTCAGAAATTCCACTTATTTTGGGGGCAAAATTCCTGAAATTTCCCTTATTTTGGGGCAAAATTGCAGAAATTTTACTTATTTTGGGGCAAAATTGCAGAAATTTCACTTATTTCAGAAAAATAAGCAGAATTTATTTATTTTGGTGTAAAAAGGCAGAAATTTCTTTTATTTTGGTACAAATTGCAGAAATTTTTCTTATTTTGGGGCAAAAAGGCAGAAATCTTCATATTTTGGGGCAAAAATGCAGAAATTCCTCTTATTTTGAGGTAAAAAGGCTGAAATTTCCCTTATTTGGGGGCAAAAAAGAAGAAATTTCCCTTATTTTGAGGCAAAATTGCAGAAATTTCACTTATTTTAGGATAATAAGTCAGAAATTTTCGTTATTTTGGGGCAAAAGAGACAGAAATTCCCTTTGTTTTCAGGGAAAAAAACAGAAATTCCACTTTTTTAGAGGCAAAAAAACCAGAAATTCCTTTTATTTTGGAGTAAAAATGAAGAAATTTCCCTTTTTTGTGGCAAAAGGTATACATTCCACTTATTTTTGGGCTAAAAAGCAGAAATTACCCGTATTTTGGAGCAAAATTGCAGAAATTCCCCTAATTGTGGGGCATGAAGGGAGAAATTCCCTATATGTTAGGGCAAAAAGACAGAAATTCTCTTTATTTTTAGGGAAAACTCAGAAATTCTACTTATTTTGGGGCAAAATTCCAGAAATTTCCCTTATTTTGGGGCAAAATTGCAGAAATTTCACTTATTTTGGGGCAAAATTGCAGAAATTTCACTTATTTCAGGGTAATAAGTCAGAAATTTTCCTTATTTTGGGGCCAAAAAGACAGAAATTCCCTTTGTTTTGGGGGAAAAAGACAGAAATTCCACTTATTTAGAGGCAAAAAAGCAGAAATTCCTCTTATTTTGGAGCAAAATTGCAGAAATTCCCCTAATTGTGGGGCAAAAAGGCAGAAATTCCCTATATGTTGGGGCAAAAAGAAACAAATTCTCCTTATTTTGGGTCAAAACTCAGAAATTCCACTGATATTGGGGGAAAATTCCAGAAATTTCCCGTATTTTGGGGCAAAATTGCAGAAATTTCACTTATTTTGGGGCAAAATTGCAGAAATTTCACTTATTTCAGAAAAAAAAGCAGGAATTTTCTTATTTTGGTGCAAAAAGGCGGAAATTTCTTTTATTTTGGTACAAAATTGCAGAAATTTTTCTTATTTTGGGGCAAAAAGGCAGAAATCTCCCATATTTTGGGGCAAAAATGCAGAAATTTCTCTTATTTTGAGGTAAAAAGGCTGAAATTCCCCTTATTTGGGGGCAAAAAGGCAGAAATTTCCCTTATTTGGGGCGAAATTGCAGAAATTTCACTTATTTCAGGCTAATAAGTCAGAAATTTTCCTTATTTTGGGGCAAAAAAGACAGAAATTTCCTTTGTTTTGGGGGATAAAAACAGAAATACCACTTATTTAGAGGCAAAAAAGCAGAAATTCCCCTTATTTTGGAGCAAAACTGAAGAAATTTCTATTTTTTATGGCAAAAGGGTATGCATTCTTCTTATTTTAAGCAAAAAGGCAGAAATTCCCCGTATTTTGGAGCAAAATTGCAGAAATTCCCCTAATTGTGGGGCAAAAGGCAGAAATTCCCTATATGTTGGGGCAAAAAGACAGAAATTCTCCTTATTTTGGGGCAAAACTCAGAAATTCCACTTATTTTGGTGCAAAATTCCAGAAATTTCCCTTATTTTAGGGCAAAATTGCAGAAATTTCACTTATTTTGGGGCAAAATTGCAGAAATTTAACTTATTTCAGAAAAAAATTCAGAAATTTTTCTATTTTGGTGCAAAGAGGCAGAAATTTCTTTTATTTTGGTACAAAATTGCAGAAATTTTTCTTATTTTGGGGCAAAAAGTCAGAAATCTCCCATATTTAGGGGAAAAATGCAGAAATTCCTCTTATTTTGAGGTAAAAGGCTGAAATTCCCCTTATTTGGGGGCAAAAAGGCAGAAATTTCCCTTATTTTGAGGCAAAATTGCAGAAATTTCACTTATTTCAGGGTAATAAGTCAGAAATTTTCTCTATTTTGGGGCAAAAAAGACAGAAATTCCCTTTGTTTTGGGAGAAAAATACAGATATTTCACTTTTTTAGAGGCAAAAAAGCAGAAATTCCTTTTATTTTGGAGTAAATATGAAGAAATTTCACTTTTTTGTGGCAAAAGGTATACATTCCACTTATTTTTGGGCTAAAAAGCAGAAATTACCCGTATTTTAGAGCAAAATTGCAGAAATTCCCCTAATTGTAAGGCAAAATGGCAGAAATTCCCTATATGTTAGGGCAAAAAGACAGAAATTCTCTTTATTTTTGGGGCAAAACTCAGAAATTCCATTTATTTTGGGGCAAAATTCCAGAAATTTCTCTTATTTTGGGGCAAAATTGCAGAAATTTCACTTATTTTGGGGCAAAATTGCAGAAATTTCACTTAGTTCATGGTAAAAAGGCAGAAATTATCCTTATTTTGATGCAAAAATGCAGAAATTCCAAATATTTTGTGGCAAAAATGAAGAAATTCCCTTTATTTTGAGGTAAAAATGCAGAAATTCCCCTTATTTGGGGGCAAAAAAAAAGAAATTTCACTTATTTTGGGGCAAAAACACAGAAATTCCACACTTTTTTTGTCAAAATTCCAGAATTTTCCCTTATTTTGGGGCAAAATTGCAGAAATTTCACTTATTTTGGTGCAAAATTGCAGAAATTTAACTTATTTCAGAAAAAAATTCAGAAATTTTCCTATTTTGGTTCAAAAAGGCAGAATTATCTTTTATTTTGGTACAAAATTTCAGAAATTTTTCTTATTTTGGGGCAAAAAGGCAGAAATCTCCAATATTTTGGGGCAAAAATGAAGATATTCCTCTTATTTTGAGGTAAAAAGGCTGAAATTTCCTTTATTTGGGGGCAAAAAGGCAGAAATTTCCCTTACTTTGAGGAAAATTGCAGAAATTTCACTTATTTCAGGGTAATAAGTCAGAAATTTTCGTTATTTTGGGGCAAAAAAGACAGAAATTCCCTTTGTTTTGGGGGAAAAAGACAGAAATTCCACTTTTTTAGAGGCAAAAAAGCAGAAATTCCTTTTATTTTGGAGTAAAAATGAAGAAATTTCTTTTTTTGTGGCAAAAGGTATACATTCCACTTATTTTTGGGCTAAAAAGCAGAAATTACCCGTATTTTGGAGCAAAATTGCAGAAAATCCCCTAATTGTGGGGCAAAGAGGCAGAAATTCCCTATATGTTAGGGCAAAAAGACAGAAATTCTCCTTATTTTGGGGCAAAACTCAGAAATTCCACTTATTTTGCGGCAAAATTCTAGAAATTTCCCTTATTTTGGGGCAAAATTGCAGAAATTTCACTTATTTTGGGGCAAAATTGCAGTAATTTCACTTATTTTGGGGCAAAATTGCAGAAATTCCAAATATTTTGTGGCAAAAATGCAGAAATTCCTTTTATTTTAAGGTAAAAAGGCAGAAATTCCCCTTATTTGGGGGTAAAAAACAGAAATTTCCCTTATTCTGGGGCAAAATTGCAGAAATTTCACTTATTTTGGGGCAAAATTGCAGAAATTTCCCTTATTTCAGAAAAAAATTCAGAAATTTTCCTATTTTGGTGCAAAAAGGCAGAAATTTCTATTTTGGTACAAAATTGCAGAAATTTTTCTTTTTTTGGGGCAAAAAGGCACAAATCTCCCATATTTTGGGGAAAAAATGCAGAAATTCCTCTTATTTTGAGGTAAAAAGGTAGAAATTTCCCTTATTTGGGGGAAAAAGGCAGAAATTTCCCTTATTTTGAGGCAAAATTGCAGAAATTTCACTTATTTCAGTGTAATAAGTCAGAAATTTTCCTTATTTTGGGGCAAAAAAGACAGAAATTCCCTTTGTTTTGGGGGAAAAAGACAGAAATTCCACTTTTTTAGCGGCAAAAAAGCAGAAATTCATTTTATTTTGGAGTAAAAATGAAGAAATTTCTTTTTTTTTTGTGGCAAAAGATATACATTCCCCTTATTTTCAGGCTAAAAAGCAGAAATTCCCCGTATTTTGGAGCAAAATTGCAGAAATTCCCCTAATTGTGGGGCAAAAAGGCAGAAATTTCCAATATTTTATGGCAAAAAGACAGAAATTCTTTTTATTTTGGGGCTAAACTCAGAAATTCCACTTATTTTGGGGCAAAATTCCAGAAATTTCTCTTATTTTGGGGCAAAATTGCAGAAATTTCACTTATTTTGGGGCAAAATTGCAGAAATTTCACTTATTTCAGGGTAATAAGTCAGAAATTTTCCTTATTTTGGGGCCAAAAAGAAAGAAATTTCCTTTGTTTTGGGGTGAAAAAGATAGAAATTCCACTTATTTAGAGGCAAAAAAGCAGAAATTCCTCTTATTTTGGAGCAAAAATGAAGAAATTTCCTTTTTTTATGGCAAAAAGGTATGCATTCTTCTTATTTTCGGGCAAAAAGGCAGAAATTCCCAGTATTTTGGAGCAAAATTGCAGAAATTCCCCTAATTGTGGGGCAAAAAGGCAGAAATTCCCTATATGTTGGGGCAAAAAGAAACAAATTCTCCTTATTTTGGGTCAAAACTCAGAAATTCCACTGATATTGGGGCAAAATTCCAGAAATTTCCCTTTCTTTGGGGCAAAATTGCAGAAATTTCACTTATTTTGGGGCAAAATTGCAGAAATTTCACTTATTTCAGAAAAAAAAGCAGAAATTTTCTTATTTTGGTGCAAAAAGGCGGAAATTTCTTTTATTTTGGTACAAAATTGCAGAAATTTTTCTTATTTTGGGGCAAAAAGGCAGAAATCTCCCATATTTTGGGGCAAAAATGCAGAAATTTCTCTTATTTTGAGGTAAAAAGGCTGAAATTCCCCTTATTTGGGGGCAAAAAGGCAGAAATTTCCCTTATTTGGGGCGAAATTGCAGAAATTTCACTTATTTCAGGCTAATAAGTCAGAAATTTTCCTTATTTTGGGGCAAAAAAGACAGAAATTTCCTTTGTTTTGGGGGATAAAAACAGAAATACCACTTATTTAGAGGCAAAAAAGCAGAAATTCCCCTTATTTTGGAGCAAAACTGAAGAAATTTCTATTTTTTATGGCAAAAGGGTATGCATTCTTCTTATTTTAAGCAAAAAGGCAGAAATTCCCCGTATTTTGGAGCAAAATTGCAGAAATTCCCCTAATTGTGGGGCAAAAGGCAGAAATTCCCTATATGTTGGGGCAAAAAGACAGAAATTCTCCTTATTTTGGGGCAAAACTCAGAAATTCCACTTATTTTGGTGCAAAATTCCAGAAATTTCCCTTATTTTAGGGCAAAATTGCAGAAATTTCACTTATTTTGGGGCAAAATTGCAGAAATTTAACTTATTTCAGAAAAAAATTCAGAAATTTTTCTATTTTGGTGCAAAGAGGCAGAAATTTCTTTTATTTTGGTACAAAATTGCAGAAATTTTTCTTATTTTGGGGCAAAAAGTCAGAAATCTCCCATATTTAGGGGAAAAATGCAGAAATTCCTCTTATTTTGAGGTAAAAGGCTGAAATTCCCCTTATTTGGGGGCAAAAAGGCAGAAATTTCCCTTATTTTGAGGCAAAATTGCAGAAATTTCACTTATTTCAGGGTAATAAGTCAGAAATTTTCTCTATTTTGGGGCAAAAAAGACAGAAATTCCCTTTGTTTTGGGAGAAAAATACAGATATTTCACTTTTTTAGAGGCAAAAAAGCAGAAATTCCTTTTATTTTGGAGTAAATATGAAGAAATTTCACTTTTTTGTGGCAAAAGGTATACATTCCACTTATTTTTGGGCTAAAAAGCAGAAATTACCCGTATTTTAGAGCAAAATTGCAGAAATTCCCCTAATTGTAAGGCAAAATGGCAGAAATTCCCTATATGTTAGGGCAAAAAGACAGAAATTCTCTTTATTTTTGGGGCAAAACTCAGAAATTCCATTTATTTTGGGGCAAAATTCCAGAAATTTCTCTTATTTTGGGGCAAAATTGCAGAAATTTCACTTATTTTGGGGCAAAATTGCAGAAATTTCACTTAGTTCATGGTAAAAAGGCAGAAATTATCCTTATTTTGATGCAAAAATGCAGAAATTCCAAATATTTTGTGGCAAAAATGAAGAAATTCCCTTTATTTTGAGGTAAAAATGCAGAAATTCCCCTTATTTGGGGGCAAAAAAAAAGAAATTTCACTTATTTTGGGGCAAAAACACAGAAATTCCACACTTTTTTTGTCAAAATTCCAGAATTTTCCCTTATTTTGGGGCAAAATTGCAGAAATTTCACTTATTTTGGTGCAAAATTGCAGAAATTTAACTTATTTCAGAAAAAAATTCAGAAATTTTCCTATTTTGGTTCAAAAAGGCAGAATTATCTTTTATTTTGGTACAAAATTTCAGAAATTTTTCTTATTTTGGGGCAAAAAGGCAGAAATCTCCAATATTTTGGGGCAAAAATGAAGATATTCCTCTTATTTTGAGGTAAAAAGGCTGAAATTTCCTTTATTTGGGGGCAAAAAGGCAGAAATTTCCCTTACTTTGAGGAAAATTGCAGAAATTTCACTTATTTCAGGGTAATAAGTCAGAAATTTTCGTTATTTTGGGGCAAAAAAGACAGAAATTCCCTTTGTTTTGGGGGAAAAAGACAGAAATTCCACTTTTTTAGAGGCAAAAAAGCAGAAATTCCTTTTATTTTGGAGTAAAAATGAAGAAATTTCTTTTTTTGTGGCAAAAGGTATACATTCCACTTATTTTTGGGCTAAAAAGCAGAAATTACCCGTATTTTGGAGCAAAATTGCAGAAAATCCCCTAATTGTGGGGCAAAGAGGCAGAAATTCCCTATATGTTAGGGCAAAAAGACAGAAATTCTCCTTATTTTGGGGCAAAACTCAGAAATTCCACTTATTTTGCGGCAAAATTCTAGAAATTTCCCTTATTTTGGGGCAAAATTGCAGAAATTTCACTTATTTTGGGGCAAAATTGCAGTAATTTCACTTATTTTGGGGCAAAATTGCAGAAATTCCAAATATTTTGTGGCAAAAATGCAGAAATTCCTTTTATTTTAAGGTAAAAAGGCAGAAATTCCCCTTATTTGGGGGTAAAAAACAGAAATTTCCCTTATTCTGGGGCAAAATTGCAGAAATTTCACTTATTTTGGGGCAAAATTGCAGAAATTTCCCTTATTTCAGAAAAAAATTCAGAAATTTTCCTATTTTGGTGCAAAAAGGCAGAAATTTCTATTTTGGTACAAAATTGCAGAAATTTTTCTTTTTTTGGGGCAAAAAGGCACAAATCTCCCATATTTTGGGGAAAAAATGCAGAAATTCCTCTTATTTTGAGGTAAAAAGGTAGAAATTTCCCTTATTTGGGGGAAAAAGGCAGAAATTTCCCTTATTTTGAGGCAAAATTGCAGAAATTTCACTTATTTCAGTGTAATAAGTCAGAAATTTTCCTTATTTTGGGGCAAAAAAGACAGAAATTCCCTTTGTTTTGGGGGAAAAAGACAGAAATTCCACTTTTTTAGCGGCAAAAAAGCAGAAATTCATTTTATTTTGGAGTAAAAATGAAGAAATTTCTTTTTTTTTTGTGGCAAAAGATATACATTCCCCTTATTTTCAGGCTAAAAAGCAGAAATTCCCCGTATTTTGGAGCAAAATTGCAGAAATTCCCCTAATTGTGGGGCAAAAAGGCAGAAATTTCCAATATTTTATGGCAAAAAGACAGAAATTCTTTTTATTTTGGGGCTAAACTCAGAAATTCCACTTATTTTGGGGCAAAATTCCAGAAATTTCTCTTATTTTGGGGCAAAATTGCAGAAATTTCACTTATTTTGGGGCAAAATTGCAGAAATTTCACTTATTTCAGGGTAATAAGTCAGAAATTTTCCTTATTTTGGGGCCAAAAAGAAAGAAATTTCCTTTGTTTTGGGGTGAAAAAGATAGAAATTCCACTTATTTAGAGGCAAAAAAGCAGAAATTCCTCTTATTTTGGAGCAAAAATGAAGAAATTTCCTTTTTTTATGGCAAAAAGGTATGCATTCTTCTTATTTTCGGGCAAAAAGGCAGAAATTCCCAGTATTTTGGAGCAAAATTGCAGAAATTCCCCTAATTGTGGGGCAAAAAGGCAGAAATTCCCTATATGTTGGGGCAAAAAGAAACAAATTCTCCTTATTTTGGGTCAAAACTCAGAAATTCCACTGATATTGGGGCAAAATTCCAGAAATTTCCCTTTCTTTGGGGCAAAATTGCAGAAATTTCACTTATTTTGGGGCAAAATTGCAGAAATTTCACTTATTTCAGAAAAAAAAGCAGAAATTTTCTTATTTTGGTGCAAAAAGGCGGAAATTTCTTTTATTTTGGTACAAAATTGCAGAAATTTTTCTTATTTTGGGGCAAAAAGGCAGAAATCTCCCATATTTTGGGGCAAAAATGAAGAAATTTCTCTTATTTTGAGGTAAAAAGGCTGAAATTCCCATTATTTGGGGGCAAAAAGGCAGAAATTTCCCTTATTTTGAGGCAAAATTGCAGAAATTTCACTTATTTCAGTGTAATAAGTCAGAAATTTTCTTTATTTTGGGGCAAAAAAGACAGAAATTCTTTTTGTTTTGAGGGAAAAAGGCAGAAATTCCACTTTTTTAGCGGCAAAAAAGCAAAAATTCATTTTATTTTGGAGTAAAAATGAAGAAATTTCTTTTTTTTGTGGCAAAAAGTATACATTCCCCTTATCTTCAGGCTAAAAAGCAGAAATTCCCCGTATTTTGGAGCAAAATTGCAGAAATTCCCCTAATTGTGGGGCAAAAAGGCAGAAATTGCCTATATGTTGGGGCAAAAAGACAGAAATTCTCCTAATTTTGGGGCAAAACTCAGAAATTCCACTTATTTTGGGGCAAAATTCCAGAAATTTCCCTTATTTTGGGGCAAAATTGCAGAAATTGCACTTATTTTGGGGCAAAGTTGCAGAAATTTCACTTATTACAGGGTAATAAGTCAGAAATTTTCCTTATTTTGGAGCAAAAAAACAGAAATTCCCTTTGTTTTGGGGGAAAAAGACAGAAATTCCACTTATTTAGAGGCAAAAAAGCTGAAATTCCCCTTATTTTGGAGCAAAAATGAAGAACTTTCCCTTTTTTATGGCAAAAAAGTATGCATTCTTCTTATTTTCGGGCAAAAAGGCAGAAATTCCCCGTATTTTGGAGCAAAATTGCAGAAATTCCCCTAATTGTGGGGCGAAAAGGCAGAAATTCCCTATATGTTAGCGCAAAAAGACAGAAATTCTCCTTATTTTGGGTCAAAACTCAGAAATTCCACTTATTTTAAGGCAAAATTCCAGAAATTTCCTTTATTTGGGAGCAAAATTGCAGAAATTTCTGTTATTTTGGGGCAAAATTGCAGAAATTTCACTTATTTCAGAAAAAAAAGCAGAAATTTTCTTATTTTGGTGCAAAAAGGCGGAAATTTCTTTTATTTTGGTACAAAATTGCAGAAATTTTTCTTATTTTGGGGCAAAAAGGCAGAAATCTCCCATATTTTGGGGCAAAAATGCAGAAAATCCTCTTATTTTGAGGTAAAAACGCTGAAATTCCCCTTATTTGGAGGCAAAAAGGCAGAAATTTTTCTTATTTTGGGGCAAAATTGCAGAAATTTCACTTATTTCAGAGTAGTCAGTCAGAAATTTTTCTTATTTTGGGGCAAAAAAGCAGAAATTCCTTTTATTTTGGAGTAAAAATGAAGAAATTTCTTTTTTGTGGCAAATGGTATACATTCCCCTTATTTTCAGGCTAAAAAGCAGAAATTACCCGTATTTTGGAGCAAAATTGCAAAAATTCCGCTAATTGTGGGGAAAAAAGGCAGAAATTCCCTGTAAGTTAGAGCAAAAAAACAGAAAATCTCCTTATTTTGGGGCAAAACTCAGAAATTCCACTTACTTTGGGGCAAAATTTCAAAAATTTCACTTATTTTGGGCCAAAATTGCAGAAATTTCACTTATTTTGAGGCAAAATTGCAAAAATTTCACTTATTTCAGGGTAATAAGTCAGAAATTTTCCTTATTTTGGGGCAAAAAACACAGAAATTCCCTTTGTTTTGGGGGAAAAAGACAGAAATTCCACTTTTTTAGAGGCAAAAAAGCAAAAATTCCTTTTATTTTGGAGTAAAAATGAAGAAATTTCCCTTTTTTGTGGCAAAATGTATACATTCCACTTATTTTTGGGCTAAAAAGCTGAAATTCCCCGTATTTTGGAGCAAAATTGCAGAAATTCCCCTAATTGTGGGGCAAAATGCAGAAATTCCCTATATGTTAGGGCAAACAGACAGAAATTCTCCTTATTTTGGGGGAAAACTCAGAAATTCCACTTATTTTGGGGCAAAATTCCAGAAATTTCCCTTATTTTGTGGCAAAATTGCCGAAATTTCACTTATTTTGGGGCAAAATTGCAGAAATTTCACTTATTTCATGGTAAAAAGGCAGAAATTTTCCTCATTTTGGGGCAAAAATGCAGAGATTCCAAATATTGTGTGGTAAAATTGCAAAAATTCCCCTTATTTTGAGGTAAAAAGGCAGAAATTCCCCTTATTTGGGGGCAAAAAGCAGAAATTTCCCTTATTCTGGGACAAAATTGCAGAAATTTCACTTATTTCAGGGTAATAAGTCAGAAATTTTCCTTATTTGGGGCAAAAAAGACAGAAATTCCTTCTGTTTTGGGGGAAAAAGTCAGAAATTCCACTTATTTAGAAGCAAAAAAGCAGAAATTCCCCTTATTTTGGAGCAAAAATGAAGAAATTTCCTTTTTTTGTGGCAAAAGGTATGCATTCTTCTTATTTTCAGGCTAAAAAGCAGAAATTCCCCGTATTTTGGAGCAAAATTGCAGAAATTCCCCTAATTGTGGGACAAAAAGGCAGAAATTTGCTATATGTTGGGGCAAAAAGACAGAAATTCTTTTTATTTTGGGGCAAAACTCAGAAATTCCACTTATTTTGGGACAAAATTCCAGAAATTTCACTTATTTTGGGGCAAAATTGCAGAAATTTCACTTATTTTGGCAAAATTGCAGAAATTTCAATTATTTCAGAAAAAAAGCAGAAATTTTCTTATTTTGGTGCAAAAAGGCAGAAATTTCTTTTATTTTGGTACAAAATTGCAGAAATTTCCCTTATTTGGGGGCAAAAAGCAGAAATCCCCTGTATTTTGGGGCAAAAATGCATAAATTCCTCTTATTTTGAGGTAAAAAGGCTGAAATTTCCCTTATTTGGGGGCAAAAAGACAGAAATTTCCCTTATTTTGAGGCAAAATTGCAGAAATTTCACTTATTTCAGGGTAATAAGTCAGAAATTTTCCTTATTTTGGGGCCAAAAGGACAGAAATTCCCTTTGTTTTGGGGGAAAAAGACAGAAATTCCACTTATTTAGAGGCAAAAAAGCAGAAATTCTTCATTATTGGAGCAAAAATGAAGAAATTTATCTTTTTTTGTGGCAAAAGGTATACATTCCGCTTATTTTCGGGCTAAAAAGCAGAAATTCCCCGTATTTTGTATCAAAATTGCAGAAATTCCCCTTATTTTGGAGCAAAAATAAAGAAATTTCCCTTTTTTATGGCAAAAAGGTATGCATTCTTCTTATTTTCGGGCAAAAAGGCAGAAATTCCCCGTATTTTGGAGCAAAATTGCAGAAATTCGCCTAATTGTGAGGCAAAAAGGCAGAAATTCCCTATATGTTGGGGCAAAAAGACAGAAATTCTCCTTATTTTGGGGCAAAACTCAGAAATTCCACTTATTTTGGGGCAAAATTCCAGAAATTTCCCTTATTTTAGGTCAAAATTGCAGAAATTTCACTTATTTTGGGGCAAAATTGCAGAAATTTCACTTATTTCAGAAAAAAAAGCAGAATTTATTTATTTTGGTGCAAAAAGGCAGAAATTTCTTTTATTTTGGTACAAAATTGCAGAAATTTTTCTTATTTTGGGGCAAAAAGGCAGAAATCTCCCATATTTTGTGCAAAAATGCAGAAATTTCTCTTATTTTGAGGTAAAAAGTCTGAAATTCCCCTTATTTGGGGGCAAAAAGGCAGAAATTTCCCTTATTTTGGTGCAAAATTGCAAAAATTTCACTTATTTCAGGGTAATAAGTCAGAAATTTTCCTTATTTTGGGGCAAAAAAGACAGAAATTCCCTTTGTTTTGGGGGAAAAAGACAGAAATTCCACTTTTTTAGAGGCAAAAAAGGAGAAATTCCTTTTATTTTGGAGTAAAAATGAAGAAATTTCTTTTTTTGTGGCAAAAGGTATACATTCCACTTATTTTTGGGCTAAAAAGCAGAAATTACCCGTATTTTGGAGCAAAATTGCAGAAAATCCCCTAATTGTGGGGCAAAGAGGCAGAAATTCCCTATATGTTAGGGCAAAAAGACAGAAATTCTCCTTATTTTGGGGCAAAACTCAGAAATTCCACTTATTTTGCGGCAAAATTCTAGAAATTTCCCTTATTTTGGGGCAAAATTGCAGAAATTTCACTTATTTTGGGGCAAAATTGCAGTAATTTCACTTATTTTGGGGCAAAATTGCAGAAATTCCAAATATTTTGTGGCAAAAATGCAGAAATTCCTTTTATTTTAAGGTAAAAAGGCAGAAATTCCCCTTATTTGGGGGTAAAAAACAGAAATTTCCCTTATTCTGGGGCAAAATTGCAGAAATTTCACTTATTTTGGGGCAAAATTGCAGAAATTTCCCTTATTTCAGAAAAAAATTCAGAAATTTTCCTATTTTGGTGCAAAAAGGCCGAAATTTCTATTTTGGTACAAAATTGCAGAAATTTTTCTTTTTTTGGGGCAAAAAGGCACAAATCTCCCATATTTTGGGGAAAAAATGCAGAAATTCCTCTTATTTTGAGGTAAAAAGGTAGAAATTTCCCTTATTTGGGGGAAAAAGGCAGAAATTTCCCTTATTTTGAGGCAAAATTGCAGAAATTTCACTTATTTCAGTGTAATAAGTCAGAAATTTTCCTTATTTTGGGGCAAAAAAGACAGAAATTCCCTTTGTTTTGGGGGAAAAAGACAGAAATTCCACTTTTTTAGCGGCAAAAAAGCAGAAATTCATTTTATTTTGGAGTAAAAATGAAGAAATTTCTTTTTTTTTTGTGGCAAAAGATATACATTCCCCTTATTTTCAGGCTAAAAAGCAGAAATTCCCCGTATTTTGGAGCAAAATTGCAGAAATTCCCCTAATTGTGGGGCAAAAAGGCAGAAATTTCCAATATTTTATGGCAAAAAGACAGAAATTCTTTTTATTTTGGGGCTAAACTCAGAAATTCCACTTATTTTGGGGCAAAATTCCAGAAATTTCTCTTATTTTGGGGCAAAATTGCAGAAATTTCACTTATTTTGGGGCAAAATTGCAGAAATTTCACTTATTTCAGGGTAATAAGTCAGAAATTTTCCTTATTTTGGGGCCAAAAAGAAAGAAATTTCCTTTGTTTTGGGGTGAAAAAGATAGAAATTCCACTTATTTAGAGGCAAAAAAGCAGAAATTCCTCTTATTTTGGAGCAAAAATGAAGAAATTTCCTTTTTTTATGGCAAAAAGGTATGCATTCTTCTTATTTTCGGGCAAAAAGGCAGAAATTCCCAGTATTTTGGAGCAAAATTGCAGAAATTCCCCTAATTGTGGGGCAAAAAGGCAGAAATTCCCTATATGTTGGGGCAAAAAGAAACAAATTCTCCTTATTTTGGGTCAAAACTCAGAAATTCCACTGATATTGGGGCAAAATTCCAGAAATTTCCCTTTCTTTGGGGCAAAATTGCAGAAATTTCACTTATTTTGGGGCAAAATTGCAGAAATTTCACTTATTTCAGAAAAAAAAGCAGAAATTTTCTTATTTTGGTGCAAAAAGGCGGAAATTTCTTTTATTTTGGTACAAAATTGCAGAAATTTTTCTTATTTTGGGGCAAAAAGGCAGAAATCTCCCATATTTTGGGGCAAAAATGAAGAAATTTCTCTTATTTTGAGGTAAAAAGGCTGAAATTCCCCTTATTTGGGGGCAAAAAGGCAGAAATTTCCCTTATTTTGAGGCAAAATTGCAGAAATTTCACTTATTTCAGTGTAATAAGTCAGAAATTTTCTTTATTTTGGGGCAAAAAAGACAGAAATTCTTTTTGTTTTGAGGGAAAAAGGCAGAAATTCCACTTTTTTAGCGGCAAAAAAGCAAAAATTCATTTTATTTTGGAGTAAAAATGAAGAAATTTCTTTTTTTTGTGGCAAAAAGTATACATTCCCCTTATCTTCAGGCTAAAAAGCAGAAATTCCCCGTATTTTGGAGCAAAATTGCAGAAATTCCCCTAATTGTGGGGCAAAAAGGCAGAAATTGCCTATATGTTGGGGCAAAAAGACAGAAATTCTCCTAATTTTGGGGCAAAACTCAGAAATTCCACTTATTTTGGGGCAAAATTCCAGAAATTTCCCTTATTTTGGGGCAAAATTGCAGAAATTGCACTTATTTTGGGGCAAAGTTGCAGAAATTTCACTTATTTCAGGGTAATAAGTCAGAAATTTTCCTTATTTTGGAGCAAAAAAACAGAAATTCCCTTTGTTTTGGGGGAAAAAGACAGAAATTCCACTTATTTAGAGGCAAAAAAGCTGAAATTCCCCTTATTTTGGAGCAAAAATGAAGAACTTTCCCTTTTTTATGGCAAAAAGGTATGCATTCTTCTTATTTTCGGGCAAAAAGGCAGAAATTCCCCGTATTTTGGAGCAAAATTGCAGAAATTCCCCTAATTGTGGGGCGAAAAGGCAGAAATTCCCTATATGTTAGCGCAAAAAGACAGAAATTCTCCTTATTTTGGGTCAAAACTCAGAAATTCCACTTATTTTAAGGCAAAATTCCAGAAATTTCCTTTATTTGGGAGCAAAATTGCAGAAATTTCTGTTATTTTGGGGCAAAATTGCAGAAATTTCACTTATTTCAGAAAAAAAAGCAGAAATTTTCTTATTTTGGTGCAAAAAGGCGGAAATTTCTTTTATTTTGGTACAAAATTGCAGAAATTTTTCTTATTTTGGGGCAAAAAGGCAGAAATCTCCCATATTTTGGGGCAAAAATGCAGAAAATCCTCTTATTTTGAGGTAAAAACGCTGAAATTCCCCTTATTTGGAGGCAAAAAGGCAGAAATTTTTCTTATTTTGGGGCAAAATTGCAGAAATTTCACTTATTTCAGAGTAGTCAGTCAGAAATTTTTCTTATTTTGGGGCAAAAAAGCAGAAATTCCTTTTATTTTGGAGTAAAAATGAAGAAATTTCTTTTTTGTGGCAAATGGTATACATTCCCCTTATTTTCAGGCTAAAAAGCAGAAATTACCCGTATTTTGGAGCAAAATTGCAAAAATTCCGCTAATTGTGGGGAAAAAAGGCAGAAATTCCCTGTAAGTTAGAGCAAAAAAACAGAAAATCTCCTTATTTTGGGGCAAAACTCAGAAATTCCACTTACTTTGGGGCAAAATTTCAAAAATTTCACTTATTATGGGCCAAAATTGCAGAAATTTCACTTATTTTGAGGCAAAATTGCAAAAATTTCACTTATTTCAGGGTAATAAGTCAGAAATTTTCCTTATTTTGGGGCAAAAAACACAGAAATTCCCTTTGTTTTGGGGGAAAAAGACAGAAATTCCACTTTTTTAGAGGCAAAAAAGCAAAAATTCCTTTTATTTTGGAGTAAAAATGAAGAAATTTCCCTTTTTTGTGGCAAAATGTATACATTCCACTTATTTTTGGGCTAAAAAGCTGAAATTCCCCGTATTTTGGAGCAAAATTGCAGAAATTCCCCTAATTGTGGGGCAAAATGCAGAAATTCCCTATATGTTAGGGCAAACAGACAGAAATTCTCCTTATTTTGGGGCAAAACTCAGAAATTCCACTTATTTTGGGGCAAAATTCCAGAAATTTCCCTTATTTTGTGGCAAAATTGCCGAAATTTCACTTATTTTGGGGCAAAATTGCAGAAATTTCACTTATTTCATGGTAAAAAGGCAGAAATTTTCCTCATTTTGGGGCAAAAATGCAGAGATTCCAAATATTGTGTGGTAAAATTGCAAAAATTCCCCTTATTTTGAGGTAAAAAGGCAGAAATTCCCCTTATTTGGGGGCAAAAAGCAGAAATTTCCCTTATTCTGGGACAAAATTGCAGAAATTTCACTTATTTCAGGGTAATAAGTCAGAAATTTTCCTTATTTGGGGCAAAAAAGACAGAAATTCCTTCTGTTTTGGGGGAAAAAGTCAGAAATTCCACTTATTTAGAAGCAAAAAAGCAGAAATTCCCCTTATTTTGGAGCAAAAATGAAGAAATTTCCTTTTTTTGTGGCAAAAGGTATGCATTCTTCTTATTTTCAGGCTAAAAAGCAGAAATTCCCCGTATTTTGGAGCAAAATTGCAGAAATTCCCCTAATTGTGGGACAAAAAGGCAGAAATTTGCTATATGTTGGGGCAAAAAGACAGAAATTCTTTTTATTTTGGGGCAAAACTCAGAAATTCCACTTATTTTGGGACAAAATTCCAGAAATTTCACTTATTTTGGGGCAAAATTGCAGAAATTTCACTTATTTTGGCAAAATTGCAGAAATTTCAATTATTTCAGAAAAAAAGCAGAAATTTTCTTATTTTGGTGCAAAAAGGCAGAAATTTCTTTTATTTTGGTACAAAATTGCAGAAATTTCCCTTATTTGGGGGCAAAAAGCAGAAATCCCCTGTATTTTGGGGCAAAAATGCATAAATTCCTCTTATTTTGAGGTAAAAAGGCTGAAATTTCCCTTATTTGGGGGCAAAAAGACAGAAATGTCCCTTATTTTGAGGCAAAATTGCAGAAATTTCACTTATTTCAGGGTAATAAGTCAGAAATTTTCCTTATTTTGGGGCCAAAAGGACAGAAATTCCCTTTGTTTTGGGGGAAAAAGACAGAAATTCCACTTATTTAGAGGCAAAAAAGCAGAAATTCTTCATTATTGGAGCAAAAATGAAGAAATTTATCTTTTTTTGTGGCAAAAGGTATACATTCCGCTTATTTTCGGGCTAAAAAGCAGAAATTCCCCGTATTTTGTATCAAAATTGCAGAAATTCCCCTTATTTTGGAGCAAAAATAAAGAAATTTCCCTTTTTTATGGCAAAAAGGTATGCATTCTTCTTATTTTTGGGCAAAAAGGCAGAAATTCCCCGTATTTTGGAGCAAAATTGCAGAAATTCCCCTAATTGTGAGGCAAAAAGGCAGAAATTCCCTATATGTTGGGGCAAAAAGACAGAAATTCTCCTTATTTTGGGGCAAAACTCAGAAATTCCACTTATTTTGGGGCAAAATTCCAGAAATTTCCCTTATTTTAGGTCAAAATTGCAGAAATTTCACTTATTTTGGGGCAAAATTGCAGAAATTTCACTTATTTCAGAAAAAAAAGCAGAATTTATTTATTTTGGTGCAAAAAGGCAGAAATTTCTTTTATTTTGGTACAAAATTGCAGAAATTTTTCTTATTTTGGGGCAAAAAGGCAGAAATCTCCCATATTTTGTGCAAAAATGCAGAAATTTCTCTTATTTTGAGGTAAAAAGTCTGAAATTCCCCTTATTTGGGGGCAAAAAGGCAGAAATTTCCCTTATTTTGGTGCAAAATTGCATAAATTTCACTTATTTCAGGGTAATAAGTCAGAAATTTTCCTTATTTTGGGGCAAAAAACACAGAAATTCCCTTTGTTTTGGGGGAAAAAGACAGAAATTCCACTTTTTTAGAGGCAAAAAAGCAGAAATTCCTTTTATTTTGGAGTAAAAATGAAGAAATTTCCCTTTTTTGTGGCAAAATGTATACATTCCACTTATTTTTGGGCTAAAAAGCAGAAATTACCCGTATTTTGGAGCAAAATTGCAGAAATTCCCCTAATTGTGGGGCAAAAGGCAGAAATTCCCTATATGTTGGGGAAAAAGACAGAAATTCTCCTTATTTTGGGGCAAAACTCAGAAATTCCACTTATTTTGCGGCAAAATTCCAGAAATTTCCCTTATTTTGGGGCAAAATTGCAGAAATTTCACTTATTTTGGGGCAAAATTGCAGAAATTTCACTTATTTCATTGTAATAAGTCAGAAATTTTCGTTATTTTGTGGCAAAAAAGACAGAAATTCCCTTTGTTTTGGGGGAAAAAGACAGAAATTCCACTTTTTTAGAGGCAAAAAAGCAGAAATTCCTATTATTTTGGAGTAAAAATGAAGAAATTTCCCTTTTTTGTGGCCAAAGGTATACATTCCACTTATTTTTGGGCTAAAAAGCAGAAATTACCCGTATTTTGGAGCAAGATTGCAGAAATTCCCCTAATTGTGGGGCAAAAAGGCAGAAATTCTCTATATGTTAAGGCAAAAAGACAGAAATTCTTCTTATTTTGGGGCAAAACTCAGAAATTCCACTTATTTTGGGGCAAAATTCCAGAAATTTCCCTTATTTTGGGGCAAAATTGTAGAAATTTCACTTATTTGGGGCAAAATTGCAGAAATTTCACTTATTTCATAGTAAAAAGGCAGAAATTATCCTTATTTAGGGGCAAAAATGCAGAAATTCCAAATATTTTGTAGCAAAAATGCAGAAATTCCCCTTATATTGAGGTAAAAAGGCAGAAATTCCCCTTATTTGGGGGCAAAAAACAGAAATTTCCCTTATTTTGGGGCAAAATTGCAGAAAGTTCACTTATTTTGGGGCAAAATTGCAGAAATTTCACTTATTTCAGGGTAATAAGTCAGAAATTTTCCTTATTTTGGGGCCAAAAAGACAGAAATTTCCTTTGTTTTGGGGTGAAAAAGATAGAAATTCCACTTATTTAGAGGCAAAAAAGCAAAAATTCCTCTTATTTTGGAGCAAAAATGAAGAAATTTCCTTTTTTTATGGCAAAAAGGTATGCATTCTTCTTATTTTCGGGCAAAAAGGCAGAAATTCCCAGTATTTTGGAGCAAAATTGCAGAAATTCCCCTAATTGTGGGGCAAAAAGGCAGAAATTCCCTATATGTTAGGGCAAAAAGAAACAAATTCTCCTTATTTTGGGTCAAAACTCAGAAATTCCACTGATATTGGGGCAAAATTCCAGAAATTTCCCTTATTTTGGGGCAAAATTGCAGAAATTTCACTTATTTTGGGGCAAAATTGCAGAAATTTCACTTATTTCAGAAAAAAAAGAAGAAATTTTCTTATTTTGGTGCAAAAAGGCGGAAATTTCTTTTATTTTGGTACAAAATTGCAGAAATTTTTCTTATTTTGGGGCAAAATGCAGAAATCTCCCATATTTTGGGGCAAAAATGAAGAAATTTTTCTTATTTTGAGGTAAAAAGGCTGAAATTCCCATTATTTGGGGGCAAAAAGGCAGAAATTTCCCTTATTTTGAGGCAAAATTGCAGAAATTTCACTTATTTCAGTGTAATAAGTCAGAAATTTTCTTTATTTTGGGGCAAAAAAGACAGAAATTCTTTTTGTTTTGAGGGAAAAAGGCAGAAATTCCACTTTTTTAGCGGCAAAAAAGCAAAAATTCATTTTATTTTGGAGTAAAAATGAAGAAATTTCTTTTTTTTTGTGGCAAAAAGTATACATTCCCCTTATTTTCAGGCTAAAAAGCAGAAATTCCCCGTATTTTGGAGCAAAATTGCAGAAATTCCCCTAATTGTGGGGCAAAAGGCAGAAATTGCCTATATGTTGGGGCAAAAAACAGAAATTCTCCTAATTTTGGGGCAAAACTCAGAAATTCCACTTATTTTGGGGCAAAATTCCAGAAATTTCCCTTATTTTGGGGCAAAATTGCAGAAATTTCACTTATTTTGGGGCAAAATTGCAGAAATTTCACTTATTTCAGGGTAATAAGTCAGAAATTTTCCTTATTTTGGAGCAAAAAAACAGAAATTCCCTTTGTTTTGGGGGAAAAAGACAGAAATTCCACTTATTTAGAGGCAAAAAAGCTGAAATTCCCCTTATTTTGGAGCAAAAATGAAGAACTTTCCCTTTTTTATGGCAAAAAGTTATGCATTCTTCTTATTTTCGGGCAAAAAGGCAGAAATTCCCCGTATTTTGGAGCAAAATTGCAGAAATTCCCCTAATTGTGGGGTGAAAAGGCAGAAATTCCCTATATGTTGGGGCAAAAAGACAGAAATTCTCCTTATTTTGGGGCAAAACTCAGAAATTCCACTTATTTTAAGGCAAAATTCCAGAAATTTCCTTTATTTGGGAGCATAATTGCAGAAATTTCTGTTATTTTGGGGCAAAATTGCAGAAATTTAACTTATTTCAGAAAAAAAAGCAGAAATTTTCTTATTTTGGTGCAAAAAGGCGGAAATTTCTTTTATTTTGGTACAAAATTGCAGAAATTTTTCTTATTTTGGGGTAAAAAGGCAGAAATCTCCCATATTTTGGGGCAAAAATGCAGAAATTCCTCTTATTTTGAGGTAAAAAGGCTGAAATTCCCCTTATTTGGAGGCAAAAAGGCAGAAATTTTTCTTATTTTGGGGCAAAATTGCAGAAATTTCAGTTATTTCAGAGTAGTCAGTCAGAAATTTTTCTTATTTTGGGGCAAAAAAGCAGAAATTCCTTTTATTTTGGAGTAAAAATGAAGAAATTTCTTTTTTGTGGCAAATGGTATACATTCCCCTTATTTTCAGGCTAAAAAGCAGAAATTACCCGTATTTTGGAGCAAAATTGCAAAAATTCCGCTAATTGTGGGGCAAAAAGGCAGAAATTCTCTATATGTTGGGGCAAAAAGACAGAAATTCTCCTTATTTTGGGGCAAAACTCAGAAATTCCACTTATTTTGGTGCAAAATTCCAGAAATTTCCCTTATTTTAGGGCAAAATTGCAGAAATTTCACTTATTTTGGGCAAAATTGCAGAAATTTGACTTATTTCAGAAAAAAAAAGCAGAATGTATTTATTTTGGTGCAAAAAGGCAGAAATTTCTTTTATTTTGGTACAAAATTGCAGAAATTTTTCTTATTTTGGGGCAAAAAGGCAGAAATCTCCCATATTTTGTGGCAAAATGCAGAAATTTCTCTTATTTTGAGGTAAAAAGGCTGAAATTCCCCTTATTTGGGGGCAAAAAGGCAGAAATTTCCCTTATTTTGAGGCAAAATTGCAGAAATTTCACTTATTTCAGGGTAATAAGTCAGAAATTTTCCTTATTTTGGGGCCAAAAGGACAGAAATTCCCTTTGTTTTGGGGGAAAAAGACAGAAATTCCACTTTTTTAGAGGCAAAAAAGCAGAAATTCCTTTTATTTTGGAGTAAAAATGAAGAAATTTCCCTTTTTTGTGGCAAAATGTATACATTCCACTTATTTTTGGGCTAAAAAGCTGAAATTACCCGTATTTTGGAGCAAAATTGCAGAAATTCCCCTAATTGTGGGGCAAAATGCAGAAATTCCCTATATGTTAGAGCAAAAAGACAGAAATTCTCCTTATTTTGGGGCAAAACTCAGAAATTCCACTTATTTTGGGGCAAAATTCCAGAAATTTCCCTTATTTTGTGGCAAAATTGCCGAAATTTCACTTATTTTGGGGCAAAATTGCAGAAATTTCACTTATATCATGGTAAAAAGGCAGAAATTTTCCTCATTTTGGGGCAAAAATGCAGATATTCCAAATATTTTGTGGTAAAATTGCAAAAATTCCCCTTATTTTGAGGTAAAAAGGCAGAAATTCCCCTTATTTGGGGGCAGAAAGCAGAAATTTTCCTTATTCTGGGACAAAATTGCAGAAATTTCACTTATTTCAGGGTAATAAGTCAGAAATTTTCCTTATTTGGGGCAAAAAAGACAGAAATTCCTTTTGTTTTGGGGGAAAAAGTCAGAAATTCCACTTATTTAGAAGCAAAAAAGCAGAAATTCCCCTTATTTTGGAGCAAAAATGAAGAAATTTTTTTTTTGTGGCAAAAGGTATGCATTCTTCTTATTTTCAGGCTAAAAAGCAGAAATTCCCCGTATTTTGGAGCAAAATTGCAGAAATTCCCCTAATTGTGGGGCAAAATGCAGAAATTCCCTATATGTTAGGGCAAACAGACAGAAATTCTCCTTATTTTGGGGCAAAAAACAGAAATTTCCCTTATTTTGGGGCAAAATTGCAGAAAGTTCACTTATTTTGGGGCAAAATTGCAGAAATTTCACTTATTTCAGACAAAAATTCAGAAATTTTCCTATTTTGGTTCAAAAAGGCAGAAATTTCTATTTTGGTACAAAATTGCAGAAATTTTTTTTATTTTGGGGCAAAAGGGCAGAAATCTCCCATATTTTTGGGCAAAAATGCAGAAATTCTGCTTATTTTGAGGTAAAAAGGTAGAAATTTCCCTTATTTGGGGGCAAAATGCAGAAATTTCCATTATTTTGATGCAAAATTGCAGGAATTTCACTTATTTCAGTGTAATAAGTCAGAAATTTTCGTTATTTTGGGGCAAAAAAGACAGAAATTCCCTTTGTTTTGGGGGAAAAAAACAGAAATTCCACTTTTTTAGCGGTAAAAAAGCAGAAATTCATTTTATTTTGGAGTAAAAATGAAGAAATTTCTTTTTTTTTTGTGGCAAAAGGTATACATTCCCCTTATTTTCAGGCTAAAAAGAAGAAATTCCCCGTATTTTGGAGCAAAATTGCAGAAATTCCCCTAATATTGGGGCAAAAATGCAGAAATTCCTATTATTTGGGGCAAATCGGCAGAAGTTCCCCTTATTTTCGGAAAAAGAGGCAGAAATTCCCTGTATTTTGAAGCAAAATTGCAGAAACTCCCCTAATTTTGGGGCAAAAAGGCATAAATTTCTCATATTTTGGGGCAAAAATGCAGAAATTTTTCTTATTTTGAGGTAAAAAGGCTGAAATTCCCCTTATTTGGGGGCAAAAAAAGAAGAATTTCTCTTATTTTGGGGCAAAATTGCAGAAATTTCACTTATTTCAGAGTAATAAGTCAGAAATTTTCGTTATTTTGGGGCAAAAAAACAGAAATTCCCTTTGTTTTGGGGGGAAAAGACAGAAATTCCACTTTTTTAGAGGCAAAAAAGCAGAAATAACTTTTATTTTGGAGTAAAAATGTAGAAATTTCCCTTTTTTATGGCAAAAAGGTATGCATTCTTCTTATTTTCGGGCAAAAAGGCAGAAATTCCCCGTATTTTCGAGCAAAATTGCAAAAATTCCCCTAATTTTAGGGCAAAAAGGCAGAAATTCCCTATATGTTGGGGCAAAAAGACAGAAATTCTCCTTATTTTGGGGCAAAACTCAGAAATTCCACTTATTTTGGGGCAAAATTCTAGAAATTTTTCTTATTTTAAAGCAAAATTGCAGAAATTTCACTTATTTTGGGGTAAAATTGCAGAAATTTCACTTATTTCAGGGAAAAAAGGCAGAAATTTTTCTTATTTTGGGGCAAAAATGAAAAATTTCCTAATATTTTGTGGCAAAAATGCCGAAATTCCCCTTATTTTGAGGTAAAAAAGCTGAAATTTCCCTTATTTGGGGGCAAAAAGGCAGAAATTTCCCTTATTTTGGGGCAAAATTGCAGAAATTTCAATTATTTCAGGGTAATAAGTCAGAAATTTTCCTTATTTTGGGGCCAAAAGGACAGAAATTCCCTTTGTTTTCAGGGAAAAAGACAGAAATTCCACTTATTTAGAGGCAAAAATGCAGAAATTCCCCTTATTTTGGAGCAAAAATGAAGAAATTTCCCTTTTTTATGGCAAAAAGGTATGCATTCTTCTTATTTTCGGGCAAAAAGGCAGAAATTCCCCGTATTTTGAAGCAAAATTGCAGAAATTCCCCTAATTGTGGGGCAAAAAAACAGAAATTCCCTATATGTTGGGGCAAAAAGACAGAAATTCTCCTTATTTTGGGGTAAAACTCAGAAATTCCACTTATTTTGGGGGCAAAATTCCTGAAATTTCCCTTATTTTGGGGCAAAATTGCAGAAATTTTACTTATTTTGGGGCAAAATTGCAGAAATTTCACTTATTTCAGAAAAATAAGCAGAATTTATTTATTTTGGTGTAAAAAGGCAGAAATTTCTTTTATTTTGGTACAAATTGCAGAAATTTTTCTTATTTTGGGGCAAAAAGGCAGAAATCTTCATATTTTGGGGCAAAAATGCAGAAATTCCTCTTATTTTGAGGTAAAAAGGCTGAAATTTCCCTTATTTGGGGGCAAAAAAGAAGAAATTTCCCTTATTTTGAGGCAAAATTGCAGAAATTTCACTTATTTTAGGATAATAAGTCAGAAATTTTCGTTATTTTGGGGCAAAAGAGACAGAAATTCCCTTTGTTTTCAGGGAAAAAAACAGAAATTCCACTTTTTTAGAGGCAAAAAAACCAGAAATTCCTTTTATTTTGGAGTAAAAATGAAGAAATTTCCCTTTTTTGTGGCAAAAGGTATACATTCCACTTATTTTTGGGCTAAAAAGCAGAAATTACCCGTATTTTGGAGCAAAATTGCAGAAATTCCCCTAATTGTGGGGCATGAAGGGAGAAATTCCCTATATGTTAGGGCAAAAAGACAGAAATTCTTTTTATTTTGGGGCAAAACTCAGAAATTCCACTTATTTTGGGGCAAAATTCCAGAAATTTCCCTTATCTTGGGGCAAAATTGCAGAAATTTCACTTATTTTGGGGCAAAATTGCAGAAATTTCACTTATTTCAGGGTAATAAGTCAGAAATTTTCCTTATTTTGGGGCCAAAAAGACAGAAATTCCCTTTGTTTTGGGGGAAAAAGACAGAAATTCCACTTATTTAGAGGCAAAAAAGCAGAAATTCCTCTTATTTTGGAGCAAAATTGCAGAAATTCCCCTAATTGTGGGGCAAAAAGGCAGAAATTCCCTATATGTTGGGGCAAAAAGAAACAAATTCTCCTTATTTTGGGTCAAAACTCAGAAATTCCACTGATATTGGGGCAAAATTCCAGAAATTTCCCTTTCTTTGGGGCAAAATTGCAGAAATTTCACTTATTTTGGGGCAAAATTGCAGAAATTTCACTTATTTCAGAAAAAAAAGCAGAAATTTTCTTATTTTGGTGCAAAAAGGCGGAAATTTCTTTTATTTTGGTACAAAATTGCAGAAATTTTTCTTATTTTGGGGCAAAAAGGCAGAAATCTCCCATATTTTGGGGCAAAAATGAAGAAATTTCTCTTATTTTGAGGTAAAAAGGCTGAAATTCCCATTATTTGGGGGCAAAAAGGCAGAAATTTCCCTTATTTTGAGGCAAAATTGCAGAAATTTCACTTATTTCAGTGTAATAAGTCAGAAATTTTCTTTATTTTGGGGCAAAAAAGACAGAAATTCTTTTTGTTTTGAGGGAAAAAGGCAGAAATTCCACTTTTTTAGCGGCAAAAAAGCAAAAATTCATTTTATTTTGGAGTAAAAATGAAGAAATTTCTTTTTTTTGTGGCAAAAAGTATACATTCCCCTTATCTTCAGGCTAAAAAGCAGAAATTCCCCGTATTTTGGAGCAAAATTGCAGAAATTCCCCTAATTGTGGGGCAAAAAGGCAGAAATTGCCTATATGTTGGGGCAAAAAGACAGAAATTCTCCTAATTTTGGGGCAAAACTCAGAAATTCCACTTATTTTGGGGCAAAATTCCAGAAATTTCCCTTATTTTGGGGCAAAATTGCAGAAATTGCACTTATTTTGGGGCAAAGTTGCAGAAATTTCACTTATTTCAGGGTAATAAGTCAGAAATTTTCCTTATTTTGGAGCAAAAAAACAGAAATTCCCTTTGTTTTGGGGGAAAAAGACAGAAATTCCACTTATTTAGAGGCAAAAAAGCTGAAATTCCCCTTATTTTGGAGCAAAAATGAAGAACTTTCCCTTTTTTATGGCAAAAAGGTATGCATTCTTCTTATTTTCGGGCAAAAAGGCAGAAATTCCCCGTATTTTGGAGCAAAATTGCAGAAATTCCCCTAATTGTGGGGCGAAAAGGCAGAAATTCCCTATATGTTAGTGCAAAAAGACAGAAATTCTCCTTATTTTGGGTCAAAACTCAGAAATTCCACTTATTTTAAGGCAAAATTCCAGAAATTTCCTTTATTTGGGAGCAAAATTGCAGAAATTTCTGTTATTTTGGGGCAAAATTGCAGAAATTTCACTTATTTCAGAAAAAAAAGCAGAAATTTTCTTATTTTGGTGCAAAAAGGCGGAAATTTCTTTTATTTTGGTACAAAATTGCAGAAATTTTTCTTATTTTGGGGCAAAAAGGCAGAAATCTCCCATATTTTGGGGCAAAAATGCAGAAAATCCTCTTATTTTGAGGTAAAAACGCTGAAATTCCCCTTATTTGGAGGCAAAAAGGCAGAAATTTTTCTTATTTTGGGGCAAAATTGCAGAAATTTCACTTATTTCAGAGTAGTCAGTCAGAAATTTTTCTTATTTTGGGGCAAAAAAGCAGAAATTCCTTTTATTTTGGAGTAAAAATGAAGAAATTTCTTTTTTGTGGCAAATGGTATACATTCCCCTTATTTTCAGGCTAAAAAGCAGAAATTACCCGTATTTTGGAGCAAAATTGCAAAAATTCCGCTAATTGTGGGGAAAAAAGGCAGAAATTCCCTGTAAGTTAGAGCAAAAAAACAGAAAATCTCCTTATTTTGGGGCAAAACTCAGAAATTCCACTTACTTTGGGGCAAAATTTCAAAAATTTCACTTATTTTGGGCCAAAATTGCAGAAATTTCACTTATTTTGAGGCAAAATTGCAAAAATTTCACTTATTTCAGGGTAATAAGTCAGAAATTTTCCTTATTTTGGGGCAAAAAACACAGAAATTCCCTTTGTTTTGGGGGAAAAAGACAGAAATTCCACTTTTTTAGAGGCAAAAAAGCAAAAATTCCTTTTATTTTGGAGTAAAAATGAAGAAATTTCCCTTTTTTGTGGCAAAATGTATACATTCCACTTATTTTTGGGCTAAAAAGCTGAAATTCCCCGTATTTTGGAGCAAAATTGCAGAAATTCCCCTAATTGTGGGGCAAAATGCAGAAATTCCCTATATGTTAGGGCAAACAGACAGAAATTCTCCTTATTTTGGGGCAAAACTCAGAAATTCCACTTATTTTGGGGCAAAATTCCAGAAATTTCCCTTATTTTGTGGCAAAATTGCCGAAATTTCACTTATTTTGGGGCAAAATTGCAGAAATTTCACTTATTTCATGGTAAAAAGGCAGAAATTTTCCTCATTTTGGGGCAAAAATGCAGAGATTCCAAATATTGTGTGGTAAAATTGCAAAAATTCCCCTTATTTTGAGGTAAAAAGGCAGAAATTCCCCTTATTTGGGGGCAAAAAGCAGAAATTTCCCTTATTCTGGGACAAAATTGCAGAAATTTCACTTATTTCAGGGTAATAAGTCAGAAATTTTCCTTATTTGGGGCAAAAAAGACAGAAATTCCTTCTGTTTTGGGGGAAAAAGTCAGAAATTCCACTTATTTAGAAGCAAAAAAGCAGAAATTCCCCTTATTTTGGAGCAAAAATGAAGAAATTTCCTTTTTTTGTGGCAAAAGGTATGCATTCTTCTTATTTTCAGGCTAAAAAGCAGAAATTCCCCGTATTTTGGAGCAAAATTGCAGAAATTCCCCTAATTGTGGGACAAAAAGGCAGAAATTTGCTATATGTTGGGGCAAAAAGACAGAAATTCTTTTTATTTTGGGGCAAAACTCAGAAATTCCACTTATTTTGGGACAAAATTCCAGAAATTTCACTTATTTTGGGGCAAAATTGCAGAAATTTCACTTATTTTGGCAAAATTGCAGAAATTTCAATTATTTCAGAAAAAAAGCAGAAATTTTCTTATTTTGGTGCAAAAAGGCAGAAATTTCTTTTATTTTGGTACAAAATTGCAGAAATTTCCCTTATTTGGGGGCAAAAAGCAGAAATCCCCTGTATTTTGGGGCAAAAATGCATAAATTCCTCTTATTTTGAGGTAAAAAGGCTGAAATTTCCCTTATTTGGGGGCAAAAAGACAGAAATTTCCCTTATTTTGAGGCAAAATTGCAGAAATTTCACTTATTTCAGGGTAATAAGTCAGAAATTTTCCTTATTTTGGGGCCAAAAGGACAGAAATTCCCTTTGTTTTGGGGGAAAAAGACAGAAATTCCACTTATTTAGAGGCAAAAAAGCAGAAATTCTTCATTATTGGAGCAAAAATGAAGAAATTTATCTTTTTTTGTGGCAAAAGGTATACATTCCGCTTATTTTCGGGCTAAAAAGCAGAAATTCCCCGTATTTTGTATCAAAATTGCAGAAATTCCCCTTATTTTGGAGCAAAAATAAAGAAATTTCCCTTTTTTATGGCAAAAAGGTATGCATTCTTCTTATTTTCGGGCAAAAAGGCAGAAATTCCCCGTATTTTGGAGCAAAATTGCAGAAATTCGCCTAATTGTGAGGCAAAAAGGCAGAAATTCCCTATATGTTGGGGCAAAAAGACAGAAATTCTCCTTATTTTGGGGCAAAACTCAGAAATTCCACTTATTTTGGGGCAAAATTCCAGAAATTTCCCTTATTTTAGGTCAAAATTGCAGAAATTTCACTTATTTTGGGGCAAAATTGCAGAAATTTCACTTATTTCAGAAAAAAAAGCAGAATTTATTTATTTTGGTGCAAAAAGGCAGAAATTTCTTTTATTTTGGTACAAAATTGCAGAAATTTTTCTTATTTTGGGGCAAAAAGGCAGAAATCTCCCATATTTTGTGCAAAAATGCAGAAATTTCTCTTATTTTGAGGTAAAAAGTCTGAAATTCCCCTTATTTGGGGGCAAAAAGGCAGAAATTTCCCTTATTTTGGTGCAAAATTGCATAAATTTCACTTATTTCAGGGTAATAAGTCAGAAATTTTCCTTATTTTGGGGCAAAAAACACAGAAATTCCCTTTGTTTTGGGGGAAAAAGACAGAAATTCCACTTTTTTAGAGGCAAAAAAGCAGAAATTCCTTTTATTTTGGAGTAAAAATGAAGAAATTTCCCTTTTTTGTGGCAAAATGTATACATTCCACTTATTTTTGGGCTAAAAAGCAGAAATTACCCGTATTTTGGAGCAAAATTGCAGAAATTCCCCTAATTGTGGGGCAAAAGGCAGAAATTCCCTATATGTTGGGGAAAAAGACAGAAATTCTCCTTATTTTGGGGCAAAACTCAGAAATTCCACTTATTTTGCGGCAAAATTCCAGAAATTTCCCTTATTTTGGGGCAAAATTGCAGAAATTTCACTTATTTTGGGGCAAAATTGCAGAAATTTCACTTATTTCATTGTAATAAGTCAGAAATTTTCGTTATTTTGTGGCAAAAAAGACAGAAATTCCCTTTGTTTGGGGGGAAAAAGACAGAAATTCCACTTTTTTAGAGGCAAAAAAGCAGAAATTCCTATTATTTTGGAGTAAAAATGAAGAAATTTCCCTTTTTTGTGGCCAAAGGTATACATTCCACTTATTTTTGGGCTAAAAAGCAGAAATTACCCGTATTTTGGAGCAAGATTGCAGAAATTCCCCTAATTGTGGGGCAAAAAGGCAGAAATTCTCTATATGTTAAGGCAAAAAGACAGAAATTCTTCTTATTTTGGGGCAAAACTCAGAAATTCCACTTATTTTGGGGCAAAATTCCAGAAATTTCCCTTATTTTGGGGCAAAATTGTAGAAATTTCACTTATTTGGGGCAAAATTGCAGAAATTTCACTTATTTCATAGTAAAAAGGCAGAAATTATCCTTATTTAGGGGCAAAAATGCAGAAATTCCAAATATTTTGTAGCAAAAATGCAGAAATTCCCCTTATATTGAGGTAAAAAGGCAGAAATTCCCCTTATTTGGGGGCAAAAAACAGAAATTTCCCTTATTTTGGGGCAAAATTGCAGAAAGTTCACTTATTTTGGGGCAAAATTGCAGAAATTTCACTTATTTCAGGGTAATAAGTCAGAAATTTTCCTTATTTTGGGGCCAAAAAGACAGAAATTTCCTTTGTTTTGGGGTGAAAAAGATAGAAATTCCACTTATTTAGAGGCAAAAAAGCAAAAATTCCTCTTATTTTGGAGCAAAAATGAAGAAATTTCCTTTTTTTATGGCAAAAAGGTATGCATTCTTCTTATTTTCGGGCAAAAAGGCAGAAATTCCCAGTATTTTGGAGCAAAATTGCAGAAATTCCCCTAATTGTGGGGCAAAAAGGCAGAAATTCCCTATATGTTAGGGCAAAAAGAAACAAATTCTCCTTATTTTGGGTCAAAACTCAGAAATTCCACTGATATTGGGGCAAAATTCCAGAAATTTCCCTTATTTTGGGGCAAAATTGCAGAAATTTCACTTATTTTGGGGCAAAATTGCAGAAATTTCACTTATTTCAGAAAAAAAAGAAGAAATTTTCTTATTTTGGTGCAAAAAGGCGGAAATTTCTTTTATTTTGGTACAAAATTGCAGAAATTTTTCTTATTTTGGGGCAAAATGCAGAAATCTCCCATATTTTGGGGCAAAAATGAAGAAATTTTTCTTATTTTGAGGTAAAAAGGCTGAAATTCCCATTATTTGGGGGCAAAAAGGCAGAAATTTCCCTTATTTTGAGGCAAAATTGCAGAAATTTCACTTATTTCAGTGTAATAAGTCAGAAATTTTCTTTATTTTGGGGCAAAAAAGACAGAAATTCTTTTTGTTTTGAGGGAAAAAGGCAGAAATTCCACTTTTTTAGCGGCAAAAAAGCAAAAATTCATTTTATTTTGGAGTAAAAATGAAGAAATTTCTTTTTTTTTGTGGCAAAAAGTATACATTCCCCTTATTTTCAGGCTAAAAAGCAGAAATTCCCCGTATTTTGGAGCAAAATTGCAGAAATTCCCCTAATTGTGGGGCAAAAGGCAGAAATTGCCTATATGTTGGGGCAAAAAACAGAAATTCTCCTAATTTTGGGGCAAAACTCAGAAATTCCACTTATTTTGGGGCAAAATTCCAGAAATTTCCCTTATTTTGGGGCAAAATTGCAGAAATTTCACTTATTTTGGGGCAAAATTGCAGAAATTTCACTTATTTCAGGGTAATAAGTCAGAAATTTTCCTTATTTTGGAGCAAAAAAACAGAAATTCCCTTTGTTTTGGGGGAAAAAGACAGAAATTCCACTTATTTAGAAGCAAAAAAGCTGAAATTCCCCTTATTTTGGAGCAAAAATGAAGAACTTTCCCTTTTTTATGGCAAAAAGTTATGCATTCTTCTTATTTTCGGGCAAAAAGGCAGAAATTCCCCGTATTTTGGAGCAAAATTGCAGAAATTCCCCTAATTGTGGGGTGAAAAGGCAGAAATTCCCTATATGTTGGGGCAAAAAGACAGAAATTCTCCTTATTTTGGGGCAAAACTCAGAAATTCCACTTATTTTAAGGCAAAATTCCAGAAATTTCCTTTATTTGGGAGCATAATTGCAGAAATTTCTGTTATTTTGGGGCAAAATTGCAGAAATTTAACTTATTTCAGAAAAAAAAGCAGAAATTTTCTTATTTTGGTGCAAAAAGGCGGAAATTTCTTTTATTTTGGTACAAAATTGCAGAAATTTTTCTTATTTTGGGGTAAAAAGGCAGAAATCTCCCATATTTTGGGGCAAAAATGCAGAAATTCCTCTTATTTTGAGGTAAAAAGGCTGAAATTCCCCTTATTTGGAGGCAAAAAGGCAGAAATTTTTCTTATTTTGGGGCAAAATTGCAGAAATTTCAGTTATTTCAGAGTAGTCAGTCAGAAATTTTTCTTATTTTGGGGCAAAAAAGCAGAAATTCCTTTTATTTTGGAGTAAAAATGAAGAAATTTCTTTTTTGTGGCAAATGGTATACATTCCCCTTATTTTCAGGCTAAAAAGCAGAAATTACCCGTATTTTGGAGCAAAATTGCAAAAATTCCGCTAATTGTAGGGCAAAAAGGCAGAAATTCCCTGTAAGTTAGAGCAAAAAAACAGAAAATCTCCTTATTTTGGGGCAAAACTCAGAAATTCCACTTACTTTGGGGCAAAATTCCAAAAATTTCCCTTATTTTGGACCAAAATTGCAGAAATTTCACTTATTTTGAGGCAAAATTGCATAAATTTCACTTATTTCAGGGTAATAAGTCAGAAATTTTCCTTATTTTGGGGCAAAAAACACAGAAATTCCCTTTGTTTTGGGGGAAAAAGACAGAAATTCCACTTTTTTAGAGGCAAAAAAGCAGAAATTCCTTTTATTTTGGAGTAAAAATGAAGAAATTTCCCTTTTTTGTGGCAAAATGTATACATTCCACTTATTTTTGGGCTAAAAAGCTGAAATTACCCGTATTTTTGAGAAAAATTGCAGAAATTCCCCTAATTGTGGGGCAAAATGCAGAAATTCCCTATATGTTAGGGCAAACAGACAGAAATTCTTTTTATTTTGGGGCAAAACTCAGAAATTCCACTTATTTTCGGGCAAAATTCCAGAAATTTCCCTTATTTTGTGGCAAAATTGCAGAAATTTCCTTTACATTGGGGCAAAATTGCAGAAATTTCCCTTATTTTGGGGCAAAATTGCAGAAATTTCACTTATTTCATGGTAAAAAGGCAGAAATTTTTCTCATTTTGGGGCAAAAATGCAGAGTTTCCAAATATTTTGTGGTAAAATTGCAAAAATTCCCCTTATTTTGAGGAAAAAGGCAGAAATTCCCCTTATTTGGGGGCAAAAAGCAGAAATTTCCCTTATTCTGGGACAAAATTGCAGAAATTTCACTTATTTCAGGGTAATAAGTCAGAAATTTTCCTTATTTGGGGCAAAAAAGACAGAAATTCCTTCTGTTTTGGGGGAAAAAGTCAGAAATTCCACTTATTTAGAAGCAAAAAAGCAGAAATTCCCCTTATTTTGGAGCAAAAATGAAGAAATTTCCTTTTTTTGTGGCAAAAGGTATGCATTCTTCTTATTTTCAGGCTAAAAAGCAGAAATTCCCCGTATTTTGGAGCAAAATTGCAGAAATTCCCCTAATTGTGGGACAAAAAGGCAGAAATTTGCTATATGTTGGGGCAAAAAGACAGAAATTCTTTTTATTTTGGGGCAAAACTCAGAAATTCCACTTATTTTGGGACAAAATTCCAGAAATTTCACTTATTTTGGGGCAAAATTGCAGAAATTTCACTTATTTTGGCAAAATTGCAGAAATTTCAATTATTTCAGAAAAAAAGCAGAAATTTTCTTATTTTGGTTCAAAAAGGCAGAAATTTCTTAAATTTTCGTACAAAATTGCAGAAATTTTTCTTATTTGGGGGCAAAAAGCAGAAATCCCCTGTATTTTGGGGCAAAAATGCATAAATTCCTCTTATTTTGAGGTAAAAAGGCTGAAATTTCCCTTATTTGGGGGCAAAAAGAAAGAAATTTCCCTTATTTTGAGGCAAAATTGCAGAAATTTCACTTATTTCAGGGTAATAAGCAGAAATTTTTCTTACTTTGGGGCAAAAAACAGAAATTCCCTTTGTTTTGGGGGAAAAAGACAGAAATTCCACTTATTTAGAGGCAAAAAGGCAGAAATTCTTCTTTATTGGAGCAAAAATGAAGAAATTTATCTTTTTTTGTGGCAAAAGGTATACATTCCGCTTATTTTCGGGCTAAAAAGCAGAAATTCCCCGTATTTTGTATCAAAATTGCAGAAATTCCCCTTATTTTGGAGCAAAAATAAAGAAATTTCCCTTTTTTATGGTAAAAAGGTATGCATTCTTCTTATTTTCGGGCAAAAAGGCAGAAATTCCCCGTATTTTGGAGCAAAATTGCAGAAATTCCCCTAATTGTGGGGCAAAAAGGCAGAAATTCTCTATATGTTGGGGCAAAAAGACAGAAATTCTCCTTATTTTGGGGCAAAACTCAGAAATTCCACTTATTTTGGTGCAAAATTCCAGAAATTTCCCTTATTTTAGGGCAAAATTGCAGAAATTTCACTTATTTTGGGCAAAATTGCAGAAATTTGACTTATTTCAGAAAAAAAAAGCAGAATGTATTTATTTTGGTGCAAAAAGGCAGAAATTTCTTTTATTTTGGTACAAAATTGCAGAAATTTTTCTTATTTTGGGGCAAAAAGGCAGAAATCTCCCATATTTTGTGGCAAAATGCAGAAATTTCTCTTATTTTGAGGTAAAAAGGCTGAAATTCCCCTTATTTGGGGGCAAAAAGGCAGAAATTTCCCTTATTTTGAGGCAAAATTGCAGAAATTTCACTTATTTCAGGGTAATAAGTCAGAAATTTTCCTTATTTTGGGGCCAAAAGGACAGAAATTCCCTTTGTTTTGGGGGAAAAAGACAGAAATTCCACTTTTTTAGAGGCAAAAAAGCAGAAATTCCTTTTATTTTGGAGTAAAAATGAAGAAATTTCCCTTTTTTGTGGCAAAATGTATACATTCCACTTATTTTTGGGCTAAAAAGCTGAAATTACCCGTATTTTGGAGCAAAATTGCAGAAATTCCCCTAATTGTGGGGCAAAATGCAGAAATTCCCTATATGTTAGAGCAAAAAGACAGAAATTCTCCTTATTTTGGGGCAAAACTCAGAAATTCCACTTATTTTGGGGCAAAATTCCAGAAATTTCCCTTATTTTGTGGCAAAATTGCCGAAATTTCACTTATTTTGGGGCAAAATTGCAGAAATTTCACTTATATCATGGTAAAAAGGCAGAAATTTTCCTCATTTTGGGGCAAAAATGCAGATATTCCAAATATTTTGTGGTAAAATTGCAAAAATTCCCCTTATTTTGAGGTAAAAAGGCAGAAATTCCCCTTATTTGGGGGCAGAAAGCAGAAATTTTCCTTATTCTGGGACAAAATTGCAGAAATTTCACTTATTTCAGGGTAATAAGTCAGAAATTTTCCTTATTTGGGGCAAAAAAGACAGAAATTCCTTTTGTTTTGGGGGAAAAATTCAGAAATTCCACTTATTTAGAAGCAAAAAAGCAGAAATTCCCCTTATTTTGGAGCAAAAATGAAGAAATTTTTTTTTTGTGGCAAAAGGTATGCATTCTTCTTATTTTCAGGCTAAAAAGCAGAAATTCCCCGTATTTTGGAGCAAAATTGCAGAAATTCCCCTAATTGTGGGGCAAAATGCAGAAATTCCCTATATGTTAGGGCAAACAGACAGAAATTCTCCTTATTTTGGGGCAAAAAACAGAAATTTCCCTTATTTTGGGGCAAAATTGCAGAAAGTTCACTTATTTTGGGGCAAAATTGCAGAAATTTCACTTATTTCAGACAAAAATTCAGAAATTTTCCTATTTTGGTTCAAAAAGGCAGAAATTTCTATTTTGGTACAAAATTGCAGAAATTTTTTTTATTTTGGGGCAAAAGGGCAGAAATCTCCCATATTTTTGGGCAAAAATGCAGAAATTCTGCTTATTTTGAGGTAAAAAGGTAGAAATTTCCCTTATTTGGGGGCAAAATGCAGAAATTTCCATTATTTTGATGCAAAATTGCAGGAATTTCACTTATTTCAGTGTAATAAGTCAGAAATTTTCGTTATTTTGGGGCAAAAAAGACAGAAATTCCCTTTGTTTTGGGAGAAAAAAACAGAAATTCCACTTTTTTAGCGGTAAAAAAGCAGAAATTCTTTTTATTTTGGAGTAAAAATGAAGAAATTTCTTTTTTTTTTTTTGTGGCAAAAGGTATACATTCCCCTTATTTTCAGGCTAAAAAGAAGAAATTCCCGGTATTTTGGAGCAAAATTGCAGAAATTCCCCTAATTGTGGGGCAAAATGCAGAAATTTCCTTTATGTTAGAGCAAAAAGACAGAAATTCTCCTTATTTTGGGGCAAAACTCAGAAATTCCACTTATTTTGGGGCAAAATTCCAGAAATTTCCGTTATTTTGGGGCAAAATTGCAGAAATTTCACTTATTTTGGGGCAAAATTGCAGAAATTTCACTTATTTCAAGGTAATAAGTCAGAAATTTTTCTTATTTTGGCGCCAAAAGGACAGAAATGCCCTTTGTTTTGGGGGAAAAAGACAGAAATTTCACTTATTTAGAGGCAAAAAAGCAGAAATTCCCCTTATTTTGGAGCAAAAATGAAGAAATTTCCTTTTTTTATGGCAAAAAGGTATGCATTCTTCTTATTTTCAGGCAAAAAGGCAGAAATTCCCCGTATTTTGGAGAAAATTGCAGAAATTCCCTTAATTGTGGAACAAAAACGCAGAAATTCCCTATATGTTGGGGCAAAAAGACAAATTCTGCTTATTTTGGGGCAAAACTCAGAAATTCCATTTATTTTCGGGCAAAATTCCAGAAATTTCCCTTATTTTCAGGCAAAATTGCAGAAATTTCACTTATTTTGGGGCGAAATTGCAGACATTTCACTTATTTCAGAAAAAAAAGCAGAAATTTTCTTATTTTGGTGCAAAAAGGCAGAAATTTCTTTTATTTTGGTACAAAATTGCAGAAATTTTTCTTATTTTGGGGCAAAAATGCAGAAATCTCCCATATTTTGGGGCAAAAATGCAGAAATTCCTCTTATTTTGAGGTAAAAAGGCTGAAATTCCCCTTATGTGTGGGCAAAAAGGCAGAAATTTCCCTTATTTTGGGGCAAAATTGCAGAAATTTCACTTATTTCAGGGTAATAAGTCAGAAATTTTCCATATTTTGGGGCAATAAAGACAGAAATTTCTTTTGTTTTGAGGGATAAAGACAGAAATTCCACTTATTTAGAGGCAAAAAAGCAGAAATTCACCTTATTTTGGAGCAAAACTGAAGAAATTTCCCTTTTTTATGGCAAAAAGGTATGCATTCTTCTTATTTTCGGGCAAAAAGGCAGAAATTCCCCGTATTTTCGAGCAAAATTGCAGAAATTCCCCTAATTGTGGGGCAAAAAGTGAGAAATTCTCTATATGTTGGGGCAAAAAGACAGAAATTCTCCTTATTTTGGGGCAAAACTCAGAAATTCCATTTATTTTGGGGCAAAATTCCAGAAATTTTCCTTATTTTGGGGCAAAATTGCAGAAATTTCACTTATTTTGGGGCAAAATTGCAGAAATTTAACTTATTTCAGAAAAAAATTCAGAAATTTTCCTATTTTGGTGCAAAAAGGCAGAAATTTCTTTTATTTTGGTACAAAATTGCAGAAATTTTTCTTATTTTGAAGCAAAAAGGCAGAAATCTCCATATTTTGGGGCAAAAATGCAGAAATTCCTCTTATTTTGAGGTAAAAAGGCTGAAATTTCCCTTATTTGGGGGCAAAAGGGCAGAAATTTCCCTTATTTTGAGGCAAAATTGCAGAAATTTCACTTATTTCAGTGTAATAAGTCAGAAATTTTCGTTATTTTGGGGCAAAAAAGAGAGAAATTCCCTTTGTTTTGGGGGAAAAAGACAGAAATTCCACTTTTTTAGAGGCAAAAAAGCAGAAATTCCTTTTACTTTGGAGTAAAAATGAACAAATTTCCCTTTTTTGTGGCAAAAGGTATATATTCCACTTTTTTTGGGCTAAAAAGCAGAAATTACCCGTATTTTGGAGCAAAATTGCAGAAATTTCCCTAATTGTGGGGCAAAAAGGCAGAAATTCCCTATATGTTGGGGCAAAAAGTCAGAAATTCTCCTTATTTTGGGGCAAATCTCAGAAATTCCACTTATTTTGGGGGCAAAATTCCAGAAATTTCTTTTATTTTGGGGCAAAATTGCAGAAATTTCACTTATTTTGTGGCAAAATTGCAGAAATTTCACTTATTTCATGGTAAAAAGGCAGAAATTATCCTTATTTTGGGGGCAAAAATGCAGAAATTCCAAATATTTTGTGGCAAAAATGCAGAAATTCCCCTTATTTTGAGGTAAAAAGGCTGAAATTCTTCTTATTTGGGGGCAAAAAAGAAGAATTTCTTATTTTGGGGCAAAATTGCAGAAATTTTACTTATTTCAGAGTAATAAGTCAGAAATTTTCCTTATTTTGCGGCAAAAAAAACAGAAATTCCACTTATTTAGAGGCAAAAAAGCAGAAATTCCGCTTATTTTGGAGCAAAAATTAAGAAATTTTCCTTTTTTATGGCAAAAGGTATGCATTCTTCTTGTTTTCGGTCAAAAAGGCAGAAATTCCCCGTTTTTTGGAGCAAAATTGCAGAAATTCCCCTAATTTTGGGGCAAAAAGGCAGAAATTCCCTATACGTTGGGGCAATAAGACAGAAATTCTCCTTATTTTGGGGCAAAATTCAGAAATTCCATTTCTTTTGGTGCAAAATTTCCAAAATTTCCCTTATTTTGGGGCAAAATTGCAGAAATTTTACTTATTTAGGGGCAAAATTGCAGATATTTCACTTTTTTCAGGGAAAAAAGGCCGAAATTTTCCATTTTTGGGAGCAAAAATGCAGAAATTCCTAATATTTTGTGGCAAAAATGCAGAAATTTCCCTTATTTTGAGGTAAAAAGGCTGAAATTCCCCTTATTTGGGGGCAAAAATGCAGAAATTTCTCTTATACTGGGGCAAAATTGCAGAAATTTCACTTATTTCAGGGTAATAAATCAGAAATTTTCCTTATTTTGGGGCAAAAAATACAGAAATTCCATTTATTTAGAGTCAAAAAAGCAGAAATTCCCCTTCTTTTGGGGCAAAATTGCAGAAATTTCCTTTACATTGGGGCAAAATTGCAGAAATTCCCCTTAATTTGGGGCAAAATTGCAGAAATTTCACTTATTTCAGAGAAAAAGCACAGAAATTTCTCTTATTTTGGGGAAAAAGGCAGAAATTTCTTTTATTTTGGTACAAAATTGCAGAAATTTTCTTTATTTTGGGGAAAATGCTGAAATTCCCCTTATTTTGAGGCAAAAAGGCAGAAATTCCCTTTCTTTTGTGGCAAAAAGGCAGAAATTCCTCTTATTTTGCGGCAAAAATGAAGAAATTTCCCTTTTTTGTGGCAAAAGGTATACATTCCCCTTATTTTCGGGCAAAAAGGCAGAAATTCCCCGTATTTTGGAGCACAATTGCAGAAAATCCCAAAATTGTGGGGCAAATAGGCAGAAATTCCCTATATGTTGGGGCAAAAAGACAAAAATTCCCCTTATTTTGGGACAAAACTCAGAATTTCCACTTATTTTGGGGCAAAATTCCAGAAATTTCCCTTATTTTGGGGCAAAATTGCAGAAATTTCACTTATTTTGGGGCAAAATTGCAGAAATTTCACTTATTTCAGGTAAAAATGGCAGAAATTTTTCTTATTTTGGGGCAAAATGGCAGAAATTCCTAATATTTTGTGGCAAAAATGCAGAAATTCCTCTTATTTTGAGGTAAAAAGGCTGAAATTCCCCTTATTTGGGTGCAAAAAGACAGAAATTTTTCTTATTTTGGGGCAAAATTGCAGACATTTCACTTATTTCAGGGTAATAAGTCAGAAATTTTCCTTATTTTGGGGCAAAAAAGACAGAAATTCCCCTAATTGTGGGGCAAAAAGGCAGAAATTCCCTATATGTTGGGGCAAAAAGACAGAAATTCTCCTTATTTTGGGGCAAAACTCAAAAATTCCACTTATTTTGGGGCAAAATTGCAGGAATTTACCTTATTTTGAGGCAAAATTGCAGAAATTTTCCTTATTTGGGGCAAAATTGCAGAAATTTCACTTATTTTCAGGTAAAAAGACTGAAATATCCTTTATTTTGGGGCAAAAAGGAAGAAATTCCCCTTATTTTGGGGCAAAATTGCAGAAATTTTTCTTATTTTGGGGCAAAAAGGCTGAAATTCTTATTTTGAGGTAAAATGCTGAAATTCCCCATATTTTGGGGCAAAAGGAAAAAATTCTTCTTATTTTGGGGCAAAAAGGCACAAATTTCCCTTATTTTCGGGCAAAATTGCAGAAATTTCATTTATTTCAGGGCAAAAATTCAGAAATTCCTTTTATTTTGGGGCAAAGAGCAGAAATTTCTTTTATTATGGTACAAAATTGAAGAAATTTTTCTTATTTTGAAACAAAAAGGCAGAAAATTCCCCTTATTTTGAGGCAAAAGGCAGAAACTATTCTTATTTTGTGGTAAAATGCAGAAATTCCCTTTATTTTGGGGCTAGAAAGCAGAAATTCCCAGTATTTTGAAGCAAAATTGCAGAAATTCTCAAAATTTTCGGGCAAAAGGCAAAAATTCTCCTTATTTTGGGGCAAAAAGACAGAAAATCTCCTTTTTTGGGAGCAAACAGTCAGAAATTTTCCTTATTTTGGGGCAAAATTGCAGAAATTTCCTTTACATTGGGGCAAAATTGCAGAAATTTCCATATTTTGGGGCAAAATTGCAGAAATTTCACTTATTTCAGGGAAAAAAGGCGAAAATTTTTTTTGGGGGGCAAAAAGGCAGAAATTTTTTTTTATTTTGGTACAAAATTGCAGAAATTTTTCTTATTTTGGGGCAAAAAGTCAGAAATTCCTCATATTTTGGGGCAAAAAGGCAGAAATTCCCCTTATTTTGAGGTAAAAAGGCTGTAATTCCTCTTATTTTGGGGCAAAAAGACAGAAATTTCGTTTATTTTGGGGAAAAGGCAGAAATTGCACTTATTTTGAGTCAAAAAGGTGGAAAATCCCCTTATTTTGGGGCAAAAATGAAGAAATTTGCTTTTTTTATGGCAAAAAGGTATACATTCCCTTTATTTTTGGGCAAAATGGCACAAATTCCCCGTATTTTGGAGCAACATTGCAGAAATTCCCCTAATTTTTGGGCAAAAAGGCAGAAATTCCCTATATGTTGGGGCAAAAAGACAGAAATTCTCATTATTTTGGGGCAAAACTCAGAAATTCCACTTATTTTGGCGCAAAATTCCAGAAATTTCCCTTATTTTGAGGCAAAATTGCAAAAATTTCACTTATTTTGGGGCAAAATTGCAAAAATTTCACTTATGTCAGGAAAAAAAGCAGAAATTTTCTTATTTTGGTGCAAAAAGGCAGAAATTTCTAATATTTTGGTACAAAATTGCAGAAATTTTTCTTATTTTAGGGCAAAAAGGCAGAAATTCCTAATATTTTGGGGCAAAAATGCAGAAATTCCTCTTATTTTTAGGTAAAAAGGCTGAAATTCCCCTTATTTGGGGGCAAAAAGGCAGAAATTTCCCTTATTTTGAGGCAAAATTGCAGAAATTTCACTTATTTCAGAGAACAAAAGCAGAAATTTTCTTATTTTGGGGCAAAAAGGCAGAAATTTCTTTTATTTTGGTACAAAATTGCAGAAATGTTTCTTATTTTGGGGCAAAAAGGCAGAAATCTCCCATATTTTGGGGCAAAAAAGCAGAAATTTCCCTTATTTTGAGGTAAAAACGCTGAAATTCCCCTTATTTGGGGGCAAAAAGGCAGAAATTTCCCTTATTTTGAGGCAAAATTGCAGAAATTTCACTTATTTCAGAATAATAAGTCAGAAATTTTCCTTATTTTGGGGCAAAAAACAGAAATTCTCTTTGTTTTAAAGGAAAAAGACTGATATTCCACTTATTTAGAGGCTAAAAAGCAGAAATTCTTATTATTTTGGAGCAAAAATGAAGAAATTTTCCTTTTTTTGTGGAAAAAGTTATGCATTCCTCTAATTTTCGGGCTAAAAAGCAGAAATTCCCCGTATTTTGGAGCAAAATTGCAGAAATTCCCCTAATTGTGGGGCAAAAAGGCAGAAATTCTCTATATGTTGGAGCAAAAAGACAGAAATTCTCCTTATTTTGGGGCAAAACTCAGAAATTCCACTTATTTTTGGGCAAAATTCCAGAAATTTCCCTTATTTTGGGGCAAAATTGGAGAAATTTCACTTATTTTGGGGCGAAATTGCAGAAATTTCACTTTTTTCATGGAAAAAAAGGCAGAAATTTTCCTTATTTTGGGGCAAAAAGGCAGAAATTCCTAATATTTTGTGGCAAAAATTCAGAAATTCCTCTTATTTTGAGGTAAAAAGGCTGAAATTCCCCTTATTTGGGGCAAAAAGGCATAAATTTCCCTTATTTTGGGGCAAAATTGCAGAAATTTCACTTATTTCAGGGTTATAAGTCAGAAATTTTCCTTATTTTGGGGCAAAAAAGACAGAAATTCCCTTTGTTTTGGGATAAAAAGACAGAAATTCCACTTATTTAGAGGCAAAAAAGCAGAAATTCCACTTATTTTGGAGTAAAAATTAAGAGATTTCCCTTTTTTATGGCAAAAAGGTATGCATTCTTTTTATTTTCGGACAAAAAGGCCGAAATTCCCTGTATTTTGGAGCAAAATTGCAGAAATTTCACTTATTTCAGAATAAAAATGAGAAATTTTCTTATTTTGGGGCAAAAGGCAGAAATTCCCCTTATTTTATGGCAAAATTGCAGAAATTGCCTTTATTTGGGGACAAAAAACAGAAATTCCCTTTATTTTGGGGCAAAATTGCAGAAAATTTTTTTATTATGGGAAAAAATTGAAGATATTTCTTTTATTTTAAGGCAAAATTGCAGAAATTTCACTTATTTCAGAGAAAAAAACAAAAATCTTTCTTATTTTTGGCAAAATGCAGAAATTCCCATTATTTTGGGGCAAAAAGGCAGAAATTCACCTTATTTTGGGGTAAAATTGAAGACATGTCACATATTTCAGTGCATAAAGGCAGAAATTGCCCTTATTTGGGGGCAAAAAGGCAGAAATTCCCCTTATATTGGGATAAAATTGCAGAAATGTCAGTTGTTTTGGGGCAAAAAGGCAAAAAAATCCCCTTAATTTCGGGCAAAAAGGCAGAAATTCCCTGTATTTTGGAGCAAAATTGCAGAAATTCTCCTAATATTGGGGCAAAAATGCAGAAATTCCCTTTATTTGGGGCAAATTGGCAGAAGTTCCCCTTATTTTCAGGAAAAGAGGCAGAAATTCCCATTATTTTGAAGCAAAATTGCAGAAACTCCCCTAATTTTGGGGCAAAAAGGCAGAAATTCCCTTTATTTTGGGGCAAAAATACAGAAATTCTCCTTATATCTGGGCAAAAATCAGAAATTTCCCTTATTTTGGAGCAAAATTTTAGAAATTTCTTTTATTTTGGTACAGAATTGGAGAAATTTTTCTTATTCTGTGGCAAAAAGGCAGAAATTTCTTATATTTTGGTGCAAAATTGCAGAAATTTTTTTTATTTTGGGGCAAAAAGGCATAAATTTCCCATATTTTGGGGCAAAAATGTAGAAATTTTCTTTATTTTGAGGTAAAAAGGCTGAAATTTCCCTTATTTGGGGGCAAAAAAGCAGAAATTTCTCTTATTTTGGGGCAAAATTGCAGAAATTTCACTTATTTCAGAAAAAAAGGAAAAATTTTCTTATTTGGGGGCAAAAAGGCAGAAATTTCTTTTATTTTGGTGCAAAATTACAGAAATTTTCTTTATTTTGGGGCAAAAAAGACAGAAATTCCCTTTGTTTTGGGGGAAAAAGACAGAAATTCCACTTATTTAGAGGCAAAAAAGCAGAAATTCCTCTTATTTTGGAGCAAAATTGCAGAAATTCCCCTAATTGTGGGGCAAAAAGGCAGATATTCCCTATATGTTGGGGCAAAAAGACAGAAATTCTCTTTATTTTTGGGGCAAAACTCAGAAATTCCATTTATTTTGGGGCAAAATTCCAGAAATTTCTCTTATTTTGGGGCAAAATTCCAGAAATTTCTCTTATTTTGGGGCAAAATTGCAGAAATTCCCCTTATTTGGGGGCAAAAAAAAGAAATTTCACTTATTTTGGGGCAAAAACTCAGAAATTCCACACTTTTTTGGTCAAAATTCCAGAAATTTCCCTTATTTTGGGGCAAAATTCCAGAAATTTCTCTTATTTTGGGGCAAAATTGCAGAAATTTCACTTATTTTGGGACAAAATTGCAGAAATTTCACTTATTTCATGGTAAAAAGGCAGAAATTATCCTTATTTTGATGCAAAAATGCAGAAATTCCAAATATTTTGTGGCAAAAATGAAGAAATTCTCTTTATTATGAGGTAAAAAGGCAGAAATTCCCCTTATTTGGGGGCAAAAAAAAGAAATTTCACTTATTTTGGGGCAAAAACTCAGAAATTCCACACTTTTTTGGTCAAAATTCCAGAAATTTCCCTTATTTTGGGGCAAAATTGCAGAAATTTCACTTATTTTGGTGCAAAATTGCAGAAATTTAACTTATTTCAGAAAAAAATTCAGAAATTTTCCTATTTTGGTGCAAAAAGGCAGAATTATCTTTTATTTTGGTACAAAATTGCAGAAATTTTTCTTATTTTGGGGCAAAAAGGCAGAAATTTCACTTATTTTGGGGCAAAATTGCAGTAATTTCACTTATTTTGGGGCAAAATTGCAGAAATTCCAAATATTTTGTGGCAAAAATGCAGAAATTCCCCTTATTTTAAGGTAAAAAGGCAGAAATTCCCCTAATTTGGGGGTAAAAAACAGAAATTTCCCTTATTTTGGGGCAAAATTGCAGAAATTTCACTTATTTTGGGGCAAAATTGCAGAAATTTCACTTATTTCAGAAAAAAATTCAGAAATTTTCCTATTTTGGTGCAAAAAGGCAGAAATTTCTATTTTGGTACAAAATTGCAGAAATTTTTCTTTTTTGGGGGCAAAAAGGCACAAATCTCTTATATTTTGGGGAAAAAATGCAGAAATTCCTCTTATTTTGAGGTAAAAAGGTAGAAATTTCCCTTATTTGGGGGAAAAAGGCAGAAATTTTCCTTATTTTGAGGCAAAATTGCAGAAATTTCACTTATTTCAGTGTAATAAGTCAGAAACTTTCCTTATTTTGGGGCAAAAAAGACAGAAATTCCCTTTGTTTTGGGGGAAAAAGACAGAAATTCCAATTTTTTAGCGGCAAAAAAGCAGAAATTCATTTTATTTTGGAGTAAAAATGAAGAAATTTCTTTTTTTGTGGCAAAAGATATACATTCCCCTTATTTTCAGGCTAAAAAGCAGAAATTCCCCGTATTTTGGAGCAAAATTGCAGAAATTCCCGTAATTGTGGGGCAAAAAGGCAGAAATTTCCGATATGTTAGGGCAAAAAGACAGAAATGCTTTTTATTTTGGGGCTAAACTCAGAAATTCCACTTATTTTGGGGCAAAATTCCAGAAATTTCCCTTATTTTGGGGCAAAATTGCAGAAATTTCACTTATTTTGGTGCAAAATTGCAGAAATTTCACTTATTTCAGGGAAAAAAGGCAGAAATTTTCCTAATTTTGGGGCCAAAAAGACAGAAATTTCCTTTGTTTTGGGGTGAAAAAGATAGAAATTCCACTTATTTAGAGGCAAAAAAGCAGAAATTCCTCTTATTTTGGAGCAAAAATGAAGAAATTTCCTTTTTTTATGGCAAAAAGGTATGCATTCTTCTTATTTTCGGGCAAAAAGGCAGAAATTCCCAGTATTTTGGAGCAAAATTGCAGAAATTCTCCTAATTGTGGGGCAAAAAGGCAGAAATTCCCTATATGTTGGGGCAAAAAGAAACAAATTCTCCTTATTTTGGGTAAAAACACAGAAATTTCACTGATATTGGGGCAAAATTCCAGAAATTTCCCTTATTTTGGGGCAAAATGGCAGAAATTTCACTTATTTTGGGGCAAAATTGCAGAAATTTCACTTATTTCAGAAAAAAAAGCAGAAATTTTCATATTTGGTGCAAAAAGGTGGAAATTTCTTTTATTTTGGTACAAAATTGCAGAAATTTTTCTTATTTTGGGGCAAAAAGGCAGAAAAATCCCATATTTTGGGGCAAAAATGAAGAAATTTCTCTTCTTTTGAGGTAAAAAGGCTGAAATTCCCATTATTTGGGGGCAAAAAGGCAGAAATTTCCCTTATTTTGAGGCAAAATTGCAGAAATTTCACTTATTTCAGTGTAATATGTCAGAAATTTTCTTTATTTTGGGGCAAAAAAGACAGAAATTCTTTTTGTTTTGAGGGAAAAAGGCAGAAATTCCACTTTTTTAGCGGCAAAAAAGCAAAAATTCATTTTATTTTGGAGTAAAAATGAAGAAATTTCTTTTTTTTTGTGGCAAAAAGTATACATTCCCCTTATTTTCAGGCTAAAAAGCAGAAATTCCCCATATTTTGGAGCAAAATTGCAGAAATTCCCCTATTTGTGGGGCAAAAAGGCAGAAATTGCCTATATGTTGGGGCAAAAAGACAGAAATTCTCCTAATTTTGGGGCAAAACTCAGAAATTCCACTTATTTTGGGGCAAAATTCCAGAAATTTCCCTTATTTTGGGGCAAAATTGCAGAAATTTCCCTTATTTTGGGGCAAAATTGCAGAAATTTCACTTATTTCTGGGTAATAAGTCAGAAATTTTCCTTATTTTGGAGCAAAAAAACAGAAATTCCCTTTGTTTTGGGGGAAAAAGACAGAAATTCCACTTATTTAGAGGCAAAAAAGCTGAAATTCCCCTTATTTTGGAGCAAAAATGAAGAACTTTCCCTTTTTTATGGCAAAACGGTATGCATTCTTCTTATTTTCGGGCAAAAAGGCAGAAATTCCCCGTATTTTGGAGCAAAATTGCAGAAATTCCCCTAATTGTGAGGCGAAAATGCAGACATTCCCTATATGTTAGGGCAAAAAGACAGAAATTCTCCTTATTTTGGGGCAAAACTCAGAAATTCCACTTATTTTAAGGCAAAATTCCAGAAATTTCTTTTATTTGGGAGCAAAATTGCAGAAATTTCTGTTATTTTGGGGCAAAATTGCAGAAATTTCACTTATTTCAGAAAAAAAAGCAGAAATTTTCTTATTTTGGTGCAAAAAGGCGGAAATTTCTTTTATTTTGGTACAAAATTGCAGAAATTTTTCTTATTTTGGGGCAAAAAGGCAGAAATCTCCCATATTTTGTGGCAAATATGCATAAATTCCTCTTATTTTGAGGTAAAAAGGCTGAAATTCCCCTTATTTGGAGGCAAAAAGGCAGAAATTTTTCTTATTTTGGGGCAAAATTGCAGAAATTTCACTTATTTCAGAGTAGTCAGTCAGAAATTTTTCTTATTTTGGGGCAAAAAAGCAGAAATTCCTTTTATTTTGGAGTAAAAATGAAGAAATTTCTTTTTTGTGGCAAATGGTATACATTCCCCTTATTTTCAGGCTAAAAAGCAGAAATTACCCGTATTTTGGAGCAAAATTGCAAAAATTCCGCTAATTGTGGGGCAAAAAGGCAGAAATTCCCTGTAAGTTAGAGCAAAAAAACAGAAAATCTCCTTATTTTGGGGCAAAACTCAGAAATTCCACTTACTTTGGGGCAAAATTCCAAAAATTTCCCTTATTTTGGGCCAAAATTGCAGAAATTTCACTTATTTTGAGGCAAAATTGCATAAATTTCACTTATTTCAGGGTAATAAGTCAGAAATTTTCCTTATTTTGGGGCAAAAAACACAGAAATTCCCTTTGTTTTGGGGGAAAAAGACAGAAATTCCACTTTTTTAGAGGCAAAAAAGCAGAAATTCCTTTTATTTTGGAGTAAAAATGAAGAAATTTCCCTTTTTTGTGGCAAAATGTATACATTCCACTTATTTTTGGGCTAAAAAGCTGAAATTACCCGTATTTTGGAGCAAAATTGCAGAAATTCCCCTAATTGTGGGGCAAAATGCAGAAATTCCCTATATGTTAGGGCAAAAAGACAGAAATTCTCCTTATTTTGGGGCAAAACTCAGATATTCCACTTATTTTGTGGCAAAATTACAGAAATTTCCCTTATTTTGTGGCAAAATTGCCGAAATTTCACTTATTTTGGGGCAAAATTGCAGAAATTTCACTTATTTCATGGTAAAAAGGCAGAAATTTTCCTCATTTTGGGGCAAAAATGCAGAGATTCCAAATATTTTGTGGTAAAATTGCAAAAAATCCCCTTATTTTGAGGTAAAAAGGCAGAAATTCCCCTTATTTGGGGGCAAAAAGCAGAAATTTCCCTTATTCTGGGACAAAATTGCAGAAATTTCACTTATTTCAGGGTAATAAGTCAGAAATTTTCCTTATTTGGGGCAAAAAAGACAGAAATTCCTTTTGTTTTGGGGGAAAAAGTCAGAAATTCCACTTATTTAGAAGCAAAAAAGCAGAAATTCCCCTTATTTTGGAGCAAAAATGAAGAAATTTCCTTTTTTTGTGGCAAAAGTTATGCATTCTTCTTATTTTCAGGCTAAAAAGCAGAAATTCCCCGTATTTTGGAGTAAAATTGCAGAAATTCCCCTAATTGTGGGACAAAAAGGCAGAAATTCCCTATATGTTTGGGCAAAAAGACAGAAATTCTCCTTATTTTAGAGCAAAACTCAGAAATTTCACTTATTTTGACACAAAATTGCAGAAATTTCACTTATTTCAGAAAATAAAGCAGAAATTTTCTTAATTTGGGGCAAAAAGGCAGAAATTTCTCATATTTTGGGGCAAAAATGCAGAAAATCCCCTTATTTTGAGGTAAAAAGTCTAAAATTCCCCTTATTTGGTTGCAAAAAGCAGAAATTTCCCTTATTTTGGGGCAAAATTGCAGATATTTCATTTATTTCAGGGTAATAAGTCAGAAATTTTCCTTATTTTGGGGCAAAAAAGACACAAATTCTCTATGTTTTGGGGGAAAAAGACAGAAATTCCACTTATTTAGAGGCAAAAAAGCAGAAATTCCCCTTATTTTGGAGCGAAAATGAAGAAATTTCCTTTTTTATGGCAAAAAGGTATGCATTCTTCTTAATTTCGGGCAAAAAGACAGAAATTCCCCGTATTTTTGAGCAAAATTGCAGAAATTCCCCTAATTGTGGGGCAAAAAGGCAGAAATTCCCTATGTGTTGGGGCAAAAAGACAGAAATTCTACTTATTTTGGGGCAAAACTCAGAAATTCCACTTATTTTGGGGCAAAATTCCAAAAATTTCCCTTATTTTGGGCAAAATTGCAGAAATTTCACTTATTTTGGGGCAAAATTGCAGAAATTTCACTTATTTCAGGGAAAAAAAGACAGAAATTTCTTTTATTTTGGTACAAAATTGCAGAAATTTTTTTTATTTTTGGCAAAAAGGCAGAAATTTCCCATATTTTGGGGCAAAAATGCAGAAATTTCCCTTATTTTGAGGTAAAAATGCTGAAATTCCCCTTATTTTGGGGCAAAAAGCAGACATTTCCCTTATTTTGGGCAAAAATTGCAGAAATTTCACTTATTTTGAGTCAAAAAGGCAGAAAATCCAATTATTTTGGGGTAAAAATGAAGAAATTCCCCTTGTTTTGAGGTAAAAAGGCTGAAATTCCCCTTTTTTGGAGGCAAAAAGGCAGAAATTTCCCGTATTTTGGGGCAAAATTGCAGAAATTTCACTTATTTCAGAATAATAATTCAGAAATTTTTTTTATTTGGGGGGAAAAAAAGACAGAAATTCCCTTTGTTTGGGGGAAAAAACAGAAATTCCACTTATTTAGGGGCAAAAAAGCAGAAATTCCCCTTATTTTGCAGCAAAAATTAAGAAATTTCATTTTTTTATGGCAAAAGGTATGCACTCTTATTATTTTCGGGCAAAAAGGCAGAAATTCCCCGTATTTTAGAGCAAAATTAGAGAAATTCCCCTAATTGTGGGGCAAAAAGGCATAAATTCCCTATATGTTGGAGCAAAAAGACAGAAATTCATCTTATTTTGGGGCAAAACTCAGAAATTCCACTTATTTTGGGGCACAATTCCAGAAATTTCCCTTCTTTTGGGGCAAAATTGCAGAAATTTCACTTATTTTGAGGCAAAATTGCAGAAATTTTACTTATTTCAGAAAAAAAAGCAGAAATTTTCTTATTTTGGGGCAAAAAGGCAGAAATTTTTTTTTTTTGGTACTAAATTGCAGAAATTTTTTTTATTTTGGGGCAAAAAGTCAGAAATTTCCCAATATTTGGGGCAAATATGCAGAAATTCCCCTTATTTTGGGGCAAAAAGTCAGAAATTCCTCTAATTTTGGGGCAAAAACGCAGAACTTCCCCTTATTTTGGGGTAAAACTGCAGAAATTTCACTTATTTCGCGGCAAAATGGCAGAAATTCACTTCATTTTCGGCGAAAAGGGAGAAAATTCCCGTATTTTGGAGCAAAATTGCAGAAATTCACCTAATTTTGGGGTAAAACATGCAGTAATTTTCTTTATTTTAAGGCAAAAAGGCAGAAATTCCCCTTATTTTGTGGCAAAAATCAGAAATTCCCCTTATTTTAGAAAAAATTGCAGAAATTTCCTTTATTATGGGGAAAAATTGCAGAAATTTCTTTTATTGTAAGGCAAAATTGCAGAAATTTCATTTATTTCAGAGAAAAAAACAAAATTTTTTTTTTATTTTAGGGCAAAATGCAGAAATTTCCATTATTTTGGGGCACAAAGACAGAAATTCACCTTCTTTTGGGGTAAAATTTCAAACATTTCACATATTTCAGGGCAAAAAGGCAGAAATTCCCCTTATTTGGGGGTAAAAAGGCAGAAATTCTTCATATTTTGGGTTAAAATTGCAGAAATTTCCCTTGTTTAGGGGCAAAAAGGCAGAAAATCCCCTTAATTTCGGGCAAAAAGGCAGAAATTCCCCGTATTTTGGAGCAAAATTGCAGAAATTCCCCTAATTGTGGGGCAAAAAGGCAGAAATTCCCGATATGTTGGCGCAAAAAGACAGAAATTCTCCTTATTTTCGGGCAAAACTCAGAAATTCCATTTATTTTGAGGCAAAATTCCAGAAATTTCCCTTATTTTGGGGCAAAATTGCAGAAATTTCACTTATTTCAGGGCAAAATTTAAAAATTGCTTTTATTTTGGGGCAAAAAGACAGAAATTCCGTTTACTTTTGGGTAAAAAGGCAGAAATTTCACTTATTTTGAGGTAAGAAGGCAGAAATTCCTCTTATTTTGCGGCAAAAATGAAGAAATTTCCCTTTTTTGTGGCAAAAGGTATATATTCCCCTTATTTTCGGGCAAAAAAGCAGAAATTCCCCGTATTTTGGAGCACAATTGCAGAAAATCCCCTAATTGTGGGGCAAAAAGGCAGAAATTCCCATTATTTTGATGGCAAAAAGGCAGGAATTCACCTTATTTTGGGCTAAAATTGCAGAAATTTCACATATTTCAGGGCAAAAAGGCAGAAATTTCCCTTCATTTGGGGCAAAAATGATGAAATTTCCCTTTTTTATGGCAAAAAGGTATGCATTCCCCTTATTTTCGGCAAAAAGGCAGAAATTCCCCTAATTGTGGGGCAAAAAGGCAGAAATTCTTTTTATTTTGGGGCAAAACTCAGAAATTCCACTTATTTTAGGGCAAAATTCCAGAAATTTCCCTTATTTTGGGGCAAAATTGCAGAAATTTCACTTATTTTGGGGCAAAATTGCAGAAATTTCACTTATTTCAGGTAAAAATGGCAGAAATTTTTCTTATTTTGGGGCAAAAAGGCAGAATTTCCTAATATTTTGTGGCAAAAATGCAGAAATTCCCCTTATTTTGAGGTAAAAAGGCTTAAATTCCCTTATTTGGGGGCAAAAAGGCAGAAATTTTTCTTATTTTGGGGCAAAATTGCAGACATTTTACTTATTTCAGTGTAATAAGTCAGAAATTTTCCTTATTTTGGGGCAAAAAAGACAGAAATTCCCTTTGTTTTGGGGGGAAAATACAGAAATTCCACTTCTTTGAAGGCAAAAAGGCAGAAATTCCCCTTATTTTGGAGCAAAAATGAAGAAATTCCCCTAATTGTTGGGCAAAAAGGCAGAAATTCCCTATATGTTGGGGCAAAAAGACAGAAATTCTCCTTATTTTGGGGCAAACCTCAGAAATTCCACTTATTTTGGGGCAAAATCAGGAATTTACCTTAATTTGGGGGCAAAATTGCAGAAATTTCCCTTATTTGGGGCAAAATAGCAGAAATTTCACTAATTTTCAGGTAAAAAGGCTGAAATATCCTTTATTTTGGGGCAAAAAGGAAGAAATTCCCCTTATTTTGGGGCAAAATTGCCGAAATTTTCCTTATTTTGGGGCAAAAAGGCTGAAATTCTTATTTTGAGGTAAAATGCTGAAATTCCCCATATTTTGGGGCAAAAGGCAAAACTTCTTCTTATTTTGGGGCAAAGAGGCACAAATTTCCCTTATTTTCGGGCAAAATTGCAGAAATTTCATTTATTTCAGGGCAAAAAGTCAGAAATTCCTTTTATTTTGGGGCAAAGAGCAGAAATTTCTTTTATTATGGTACAAAATTGAAGAAATTTTTCTTATTATGAAACAAAAAGGCAGAAAATTCCCCTTATTTTGAGGCAAAAAGCAGAAATTATTCTTATTTTGAGGTAAAATGCAGAAATTCTTTTTATTTTGGGGCTAAAAGGTAGAAATTCCCCGTATTTTGAAGCAAAATTGCAGAAATTCTCATAATTTTCGGGCAAAAAGGCAGAAATTCCCCTTATTTTGGGGCAAAAATACAGAAAATCTCTTTTATCGGGAGCAAACAGTCAGAAATTCCCCTTATTTTGGGTCAAAATTGCAGAAATTTCCTTTACATTGGGGCAAAATTGCAGAAATTTCCCTTATTTTGGGGCAAATTTGCAGAAATTTCCCTTATTTTGGGGCAAAATTGCAGAAATTTCCCTTATTTTGGGGCAAAATTGCAGAAATTTCACTTATTTCAGGGAAAAAAGGCGGAAATTTTTTTTGGGGGGCAAAAAGGCAGAAATTTCTTTTATTTTGGTACAAAATTGCAGAAATTTTTCTTATTTTGGGGCAAAAAGTCAGAAATTCCCCATATTTTGCGGCAAAAAGGCAGAAATTCCCCTTATTTTTAGGTAAAAAGGCTGAAATTCCCCTTATTTTGGGGCAAAAAGACAGAAATTTCTTTTATTTTGGGGAAAAGGCAGAAATTGCACTTATTTTGAGTCAAAAAGGTGGAAAATCCCCTTATTTTGGGGCAAAAATGAAGAAATTTGCTTTTTTTATGGCAAAAAGGTATACATTCCCTTTATTTTCGGGCAAAAAGGCAGAAATTACCCGTATTTTGGAGCAAAATTGCAGAAATTCCTCTAATTTTTGGGCAAAAAGTCAGAAATTCCCCTTATTTTGGGGTAAAACTGCAGAAATTTCACTTTTTTTACGGCAAAATGTCAGAAATTCCCCTTATTTTTGGCAAAAAAGGCAGAAAATCCCCTTATTTTAGGGCAAAATTGCAGAAATTTCCCTTATTTGGGGGCAAAAAACAGAAATTCCCCTTCTTTTGAGGCAAAATTGCAGAAATTTCCCTTTTTATGGGGAAAAATTGCAGAAATTTCCCTTATTTTAGGACAAAATTGCAGAAATTTCACTTATTTCAGAGAAAAAATGCAAAAATTTTTCTTATTTTGGGGCAAAAAGGCAGAAATTCCAATTATTTTGGGGCAAAAAGGCAGAAATTCACCTTATTTTGGGTTAAAATATCAGAAATTTCACATATTTCAGGGCAAAATGGCAGAAATTCCCCTTATTTGGGGGCAATAAGGCAGAAATTTCCCTTCTTTTGGGATAAAATTGCAGAAATTTCCCTTATTTGGGGGCAAAAAGGCAGAAAATCCACTTAATTTCGGGTAAAAAGGCAGAAATTCCTCGTATTTTGAAGCAAAATTGCAGAAACTCCCCTAATTTTGGGGCAAAAAGGCAGAAATTCCCTTTATTTTGGGGCAAAAATAGAGAAATTCTCCTTATTTTGGTGCAAAAATCAGAAATTTCCCTTATTTTGGGGCAAAATTATAGAAATTTCTTTTATTTTGTTACAGACTTGCAGAAATTTTTCTTATTTTGTGGCAAAAAGGCTAAAATTCTACTTATTTTGAGGTAAAATCCTGAAATTCCACATATTTTGGGGCAAAAAGGCAGAAATTCCCCTCATTTGGGGGCAAAAAGGCACATATTTCCCTTATTTTCGGGCATAATTGCAGGAATTTCATTTATTTCAGGGCAAAAAGTCAGAAATTCCTTTTATTTTGGGGCAAAAAGCAGAAATTTCTTTTATTATTGTACAAAATTGAAGAAATTTTTCGTATTTTGAAACAAAAAGGCAGAAAATTCCCCTTATTTTGAGGTAAAAGGCAGAAATTATTCTTATTTTGAGGTAAAATGCAGAAATTCTTTTTATTTTGGGGCTAAAAGGCAGAAATTCCTCGTATTTTGAAGCAAAATTGCAGAAATTCTCATAATTTTCGGGCAAAAAGGCAGAAATTCTCCCTATTTTGGGGCAAAAAGACACAAAATCTCCTTTTTCGGGAGCAAACAGTCAGAAATTCCCCTTATTTTGGGGCAAAATTGCAGAAATTTCCTTTACATTGGGGCAATATTGCAGAAATTTCCCTTATTTTGAGGCAAAATTGCAGAAATTTCACTTATTTCAGGGAAAAAAGGCGGAAATTTTTTTTGCGGGGAAAAAAGGCAGAAATTTTTTTTATTTTGGTACAAAATTGCAGAAATTTTTATTATTTTGGGGCAAAGAGTCAGAAATTCCCCATATTTTGGTCCAAAATTCTTTTTAATTTGGGGCAAAAATCAGAAATTTCCCTTATTTCGGGTCAAAATTTTAGAAATTTCTTTTATATTGTTACAGACTTGCAGAAATTTTTCTTATTTAGTGGCAAAAAGGCAGAAATTTCCCATATTTTGGTGCAAAAAGCCTAAAATTTCCTTTATTATGAGGTAAAATCCTGAAATTCCCCATATTTTGGGGCAAAAAGGCAGAAATTCCCCTCATTTGGGGGCAAAAAGGCACAAATTTCCCTTATTTTCAGGCATAATTGCAGGAATTTCATTTATTTCAGGGCAAAAAGTCAGAAATTCCTTTTATTTTGGGGCAAAAAGCAGAAATTTCTTTTATTTTGATACAAAATTGTAGAAATTTTCCTTATTTTGGAACAAAAAGGCAAAAATTACCCATATTTTGAGGAAAAAGGCAGAAATTCTTGTTATTTTGAGGTAAAAAGGCTGAAATTCCCGTTATTTTGGGGCAAAAAGGCAGAAATTCTCTTTACTTTGTGGCAAAAAGGCAGAAATTCCCGTTAATTGGGGCAGAAAAGCAGAAATTTTCCTTATTTAAGGGCAATAGGGCAGAAATTCCCTATATTTTGTGGCAAAAATGCAGAAATTCCCCTTATTTAGAGGTAAAATGATGAAATTCCCCTTATTTTCGGCAAAAAGGCAGAAATTCCTATTATTTTGGGGCAAAATTGCAGAAATTTCAATTATTTCAGGGCAAAAAGTCAGAAATTTGCCTTATTTTGGGGCAAAAAGCAGAAATTCCCCTAATTTTGGGGCCAAAAACAGAAATTCCCCTTATTTTGGGGTAAAATTGCAGAAATTTCAAATATTTCAGGGCAAAAAGGCAGAAATTCCACTTTATTTCGGACAATAACGCAGAAATTCCCCGTATTTTAAAGCTAAATTTCAGAAATTCCCCTTATATTGGTGCACAAATGCAGAAATTCCTTTTATTTTTGTGCAATAAGGCAGATTTCCCCGTATTTTGAAGCAAAATTGCACATATTCCCCTAATTTTGAGGGAAAATGCAGAAATTCACATTATTTTGGAACAAAAAGACAGAAATTCTCCTTATTTCAGTACAAGAAGTCAGAAATTCCCCTTATTTTGGGGCAAAATTGCAGAAATTTCACTTATTTCAGAGAAAAAGCACAGAAATTTCTCTTATTTTGGGGAAAAGGCAGAAATTTCTTTTATTTTGGTACAAAATTGCAGAAATTTTCTTTATTTTGGGGAAAATGCAGAAATTCCCTATATTTTTGGAGAAAAAGGCAGAGAAACCCTTATTTTGAGGCAAAAAGACAGAAATTCCCTTTCTTTTGTGGCAAAAAGGCAGAAATTTCCCTTATTTTGGGGCAAAATTGCAGAAATTTCACCTATTTCAGGGAAATATTCAAAAATTCCTTTTATTTTGGAACAAAAAGAGAGAAATTCCGTTTATTTTTGGGTAAAAAGGCAGAAATTTCAGTTATTTTGAGGTAAGAAGGCAGAAATGCCTTTTATTTTGCGGCAAAAATGAAGAAATTTCCCTTTTTTGTGGCAAAAGGTATACATTCCCCTTATTTTTGGGCAAAAAGGCAGAAATTCCCCGTATTTTGGAGCACAATTGCAGAAAATCCCCAAATTGTGGGGCAAATAGGCAGAAATTCCCTATATGTTGGGGCAAAAAGACAAAATTCTCCTTATTTTGGGACAAAACTCAGAATTTCCACTTATTTTGGGGCAAAATTCCAGAAATTTCCCTTATTTTGGGGCAAAATTGCAGAAAATTTACTTATTTTGGGGCAAAATTGCAGAAATTTCCCTTATTTTGAGGTAAAAAGGCTGAAATTCCCCTTATTTGGGTGCAAAAAGGCAGAAATTTTTCTTATTTTGGGGCAAAATTGCAGACATTTCACTTATTTCAGGGTAATAAGTCAGAAATTTTCCTTATTTTGGGGCAAAAAAGACAGAAATTCCCCTAATTGTGGGGCAAAAATGCAGAAATTCCCTATATGTTGGGGCAAAACTCAAAAATTCCACTTATTTTGGGGCAAAATTGCAGGAATTTACCTTATTTTGGGGCAAAATTGCAGAAATTTTCCTTATTTGGGGCAAAATTGCAGAAATTTCACTTATTTTCAGGTAAAAAGACTGAAATATCCTTTATTTTGGGGCAAAAAGGAAGAAATTCCCCTTATTTTGGGGCAAAATTGCAGAAATTTTTCTTATTTTGGGGCAAAAAGGCTGAAATTCTTCTTATTTTGAGGTAAAATGCTGAAATTCCCCATATTTTGGGGCAAAAGGAAAAAATTCTTCTTATTTTGGGGCAAAAAGGCACAAATTTCCCTTATTTTCGGGCAAAATTGCAGAAATTTCATTTATTTCAGGGCAAAAATTCAGAAATTCCTTTTATTTTGGGGCAAAGAGCAGAAATTTCTTTTATTATGGTACAAAATTGAAGAAATTTTTCTTATTTTGAAACAAAAAGGCAGAAAATTCCCCTTATTTTGAGGCAAAAGGCAGAAACTATTCTTATTTTGTGGTAAAATGCAGAAATTCCCTTTATTTTGGGGCTAGAAAGCAGAAATTCCCCGTATTTTGAAGCAAAATTGCAGAAATTCTCATAATTTTCGGGCAAAAGGCAAAAATTCTCCTTATTTTGGGGCAAAAAGACAGAAAATCTCCTTTTTTGGGAGCAAACAGTCAGAAATTTTCCTTATTTTGGGGCAAAATTGCAGAAATTTCCTTTACATTGGGGCAAAATTGCAGAAATTTCCATATTTTGGGGCAAAATTGCAGAAATTTCACTTATTTCAGGGAAAAAAGGCGAAAATTTTTTTTGGGGGGCAAAAAGGCAGAAATTTTTCTTATTTTGGTACAAAATTGCAGAAATTTTTCTTATTTTGGGGCAAAAAGTCAGAAATTCCTCATATTTTTGGGCAAAAAGGCAGAAATTCCCCTTATTTTGAGGTAAAAAGGCTGTAATTCCCCTTATTTTGGGGCAAAAAGACAGAAATTTCATTTATTTTGGGGAAAAGGCAGAAATTGCACTTATTTTGAGTCAAAAAGGTGGAAAATCCCCTTATTTTGGGGCAAAAATGAAGAAATTTTCTTTTTTATGGCAAAAAGGTATACATTCCCTTTATTTTTGGGCAAAATGGCACAAATTCCCCGTATTTTGGAGCAACATTGCAGAAATTCCCCTAATTTTTGGGCAAAAAGGCAGAAATTCCCCTTATTTTGGGGTAAAACTGCAGAAATTTCACTTTTTTGTGGCAAAATGTCAGAAATTCCCCTTATTTTCGGCAAAAAAAGCAGATAATCCCCTTATTTTAGGGAAAAATTGCAGAAATTTCTCTTATTTTGGGGCAAAATTGCAGAAATTTCACTTAAATGTCAGAAATTCCCCTTATTTTCGGCAAAAAAGGCAGAAAATTCCCGTATTTTGGAGAATAAATTGCAGAAATTCACCTAATTTTAGGGTAAAAAAATACAGTAATTTTCTTTATTTTTGGGCAAAAAGGCAGAAATTCTCCTTATTTTAGGGCAAAAAGGCAGAAATTCTTCTTATTTTAGGGCAAAATTGCAGAAATTTTCCTTATTTGGGGGCAAAAAACAGAAATTCCCCTTATTTTGGGGCAAAATTGCAGAAATTTCCCTTATTATGGGGAAAAATTGCAGAAATTTCCCTTATTTTAGGGCAAAATTGCAGAAATTTCACATATTTCAGAGAAAAAAAGCAAAATTTTTCTTATTTTGGGGCAAAAAGGCAGAAATTCCCATTATTTTGGGGCAAAAAGGCAGAAATTCACCTTATTTTGGGGTAAAATTGCAGAAATTTCACATATTTCAGGGCAAAAAGACAGAAATTCCCCTTATTTTAAGGCAGAAAGGCAGAAATTCCTCTTAGTTTGGAATAAAGTTGCAGAAATTTTTTTTCTTTAGGGGCAAAAAGGCAGAAAATCCACTTAATTTCGGGTAAAAAAGCAGAAATTCCTCTTATTTTGGAGCAAAATTGCAGAAACTCCCCTAATTTTGGGGCATAAAGGCAGAAATTCCCTTTATTTTGGGGCAAAAATAGAGAAATTCTCATTATTTTGGGGCAAAAATCAGAAATTTCCCTTATTTCGGGTCAAAATTTTAGAAATTTCTTTTATGTTGTTACAGACTTGCAGAAATTTTACTTATTTTGTGGCAAAAAGGCAGAAATTTCCCATATTTTGGTGCAAAAAGCCTAAAATTTCCTTTATTATGGGGTAAAATCCTGAAATTCCCCATATTTTGGGGCAAAAAGGCAGAAATTCCCCTCATTTGGAGGCAAAAATAAACAAATTTCCCTTATTTTCGGGCATAATTGCAGGAATTTCATTTATTTCAGGGCAAAAAGTCAGAAATTCCTTTTATTTTGGGGCAAAAAGCAGAAATTTCTTTTATTTTGATACAAAATTGTAGAAATTTTCCTTATTTTGGAACAAAAAGGCAAAAATTACCCATATTTTGGGGAAAAAGGCAGAAATTCCCCTTATTTTGAGGTAAAAAGGCTGAAATTCCCGTTATTTTGGGGCAAAAAGGCAGAAATTCCCTTTACTTTGTGGCAAAAAGGCAGAAATTCCCGTTAATTGGGGCAGAAAAGCGAAATTTTCCTTATTTAAGGGCAATAGGGCAGAAATTCCCCTTATTTTGTGGCAAAAAGGCAGAAATTCCCCTTATTTGGAGGTAAAATGATGAAATTCCCCTTTTTTTCGGCAAAAAGGCAAAAATTCCTATTATTTTGGGGCAAAATTGCAGAAATTTCCTTTATTTTGGGGCAAAATTGCAGAAATTTCCCTTATTTTGGGGCAAAATTGCAGAAATTTCACATATTTCAGGGAAAAAGCACAGAAATTTCTCTTATTTTGGGGCAAAAAGGCAGAAATTTCTTTTATTTTGGTACAAAATTGCAGAAATTTTCTTTATTTTGGGGCAAAAATGAAGAAATTCCCCATATTTTGGGGCAAAAAGGAAGAGATTCCCCTTATCATGAGGTAAAATGCTGAAATATCCCTTATTTTGGGGCAAAAAGACAGAAATTCCCTTTATTTTGTGGCAAAAAGGCAAAAATTTCCCTTATTTTGGGGCAAAATTGCAGAAATTTCACTTATTTCAGGGCAAAATTCAAAAATTCCTTTTATTTTTGGGCAAAAAGAGAAATTTTGTTTATTTTTGGGTAAAAAGGCAGAAATTTCACTTATTGTGAGGTAAGAAGGCAGAAATTCCTCTTATTTTGGGGCAAAAATGAAGAAATTTCCCTTTTTTGTGGCAAAAGGTATATATTCTCCTTATTTTCGGGCAAATAAGCAGAAATATCCCGTTTTTTGGAGCACAATTGCAGAAAATCCCCTAATTGTGGGGCAAAAAGGCAGAAATTCCCTATATGTTGGGGCAAAAAGACAGAAATTCTCCTTATTTTGGGGCAAAACTCAGAAATTCCACTTATTTTGGGGCAAAATTCCAGAAATTTCCCTTATTTTGGGGCAAATTTGCAGAAATTTCACTTATTTTGGGGCAAAATTGCAGAAATTTCACTTATTTCAGATAAAAAAAAGGCAGAAATTTTTCTTATTTTGGGGCAAAAAGGCAGAAATTCCTAATATTTTGTGGCAAAAATGCAGAAATTCCCTTTATTTTGAGGTAAAAAGGCTGAAATTCCCCTTATTTGGGGGCAAAAAGGCAGAAATTTCCTTTATTTTGGGTCAAAATTGCAAAAATTTCACTTATTTCAGGGCAAAATTCAAAAATTCCTTTTATTTTGGGGCTAAAAGTCAGAAATTCTGTTTATTTATGGGTAAAAAGGCAGAAATTTCACTTATTTTGAGGTAAGAAGGCAGAAATTCCTCTTATTTTGGGGCAAAAATGAAGAAATTTCCCTTTTTTGTGGCAAAAGGTATATATTCCCCTTATTTTCGGGCAAAAAAGCAGAAATATCCCGTTTTTTGGAGCACAATTTCAGAAAATCCCCTAATTGTGGGGCAAAAAGGCAGAAATTCCCTATATGTTGGGGCAAAAAGACAGAAATTCTCCTTATTTTGGGGCAAAACTCAGAAATTCCACTTATTTTGAGGCAAAATTCCAGAAATTTCCCTTATTTTGGGGCAAAATTGCAGAAATTTTACTTATTTTGGGGCAAAATTGCAGAAATTTCACTTATTTCAGGTAAAAATGGCAGAAATTTTTCTTATTTTGGGGCAAAAAGGCAGAAATTCCTAATATTTTGTGGCAAAAATGCAGAAATTCCCCTTATTTTGAGGTAAAAAGGCTGAAATTCCCCTTATTTGGGGGCAAAAAGGCAGAAATTTCCCTTATTTTGGGGCAAAATTGCAAACATTTCACTTATTTCAGGGTAATAAGTCAGAAATTTTCCTTATTTTGGGGCAAAAAACACAGAAATTCCCTTTGTTTTGGAAGGAAAATACAGAAATTCCACTTCTTTAGAGGCAAAAAGGCAGAAATTCCCCTTATTTTGAAGCAAAAATGAAGAAATTCCCCTAATTGTTGGGCAAAAAGGCAGAAATTCCCTATATGTTGGGGCAAAAAGACAGAAATTCTTCTTATTTTGGGACAAAACTCAGAAATTCCACTTATTTTGGGGCAAAATTGCAGGAATTTACCTTATTTTGAGGCAAAATTGCAGAAATTTCCCTTATTTGGGGCAAAATTGCAGAAATTTCACTTATTTTCAGGTAAAAAGGCTGAAATATCCTTTATTTTGGGGCAAAAAGGAAGAAATTCCCCTTATTTTGGGGCAAAATTGCAGAAATTTTCCTTATTTTGGGGCAAAAAGGCTGAAATTCTTATTTTGAGGTAAAATGCTGAAATTCCCCATATTTTGGGGCAAAAGGCAAAACTTCTTCTTATTTTGGGGCAAAGAGGCACAAATTTCTCTTATTTTCGGGCAAAATTGCAGAAATTTCATTTATTTCAGGGCAAAAAGTCAGAAATTCCTTTTATTTTGGGGCAAAGAGCAGAAATTTCTTTTATTATGGTACAAAATTGAAGAAATTTTCTTATTTTGAAACAAAAAGGCAGGAAATTCCCCTTATTTTGAGGCAAAAGGCAGAAATTATTCTCAATTTGAGGTAAAATGCAGAAATTCCCTTTATTTTGGGGCTAAAAAACAGAAATTCCCTGTATTTTGAAGCAAAATTGCAGAAATTCTCATAATTTTTGGGCAAAAAGGCAGAAATGCTCCTTATTATGGGGCAAAAAGACAGAAAATCTCCTTTTTCGGGAGCAAACAGTCAGAAATTCCCCTTATTTTGGGGCAAAATTGCAGAAATTTCCTTTACATTGGGGCAAAATTGCAGAAATTTCCCTTATTTTGGGGCAAAACTGAAGAAATTTTCTTCTTTTATGGCAAAACGGTATGCATTCTTCTTATTTTCGGGCAAAAAGGCAGAAATTCCCCTATTTTGGAGCAAAATTTCAGAAATTCCCCTAATTGTGGGGCAAAAAGGGAGAAATTCCCTATATGTTGTGGCAAAAAGACAGAAATTCTCCTTATTTTGGGGCAAAACTCAGAAATTCCACTTATTTTAGGGCAAAATTCCAGAAATTTCCCTTATTTTGGGGCAAAATTGCAGAAATTTCACTTATTTTGGAGCAAAATTGCAGAAATTTCACTTATTTCAGAAAAAAAGCAGAAATTTTCTTATTTTGGTGCAAAAAGGCAGAAATTTCTTTTATTTTGGTACAAAATTGCATAAATTATTCTTATTTTGGAAGAAAAAGGCAGAAATCTCCCATATTTTGGGGCAAAAATGCAGCAATTCCTCTTATTTTGAGGTAACAAGGCTTAAATTCCCCTTATTTGGGGGGAAAAAGGCAGAAATTTCCCTTATTTTCGAGCAAAATTGCAGAAATTTCACTTATTTCAGGGTAATAAGTCAGAAATTTTTCTTATTTTGGGGCAAAAAAGACAGAAATTCCCTTTGTTTTTGGGGATAAAGACAGAAATTCCACTTATTTAGAGGCAAAAAAGCAGAAATTCCCCTTATTTTGGAGCAAAACTGAAGAAATTTCCCTTTTTTATGGCAAAAATGTATGCATTATTCTTATTTTCGGGCAAAAAGGCAGAAATTCCCCTATTTTGGAGCAAAATTGCAGAAATTCCCCTAATTGTGGGGCAAAAAGGGAGAAATTCCCTATATGTTGGGGCAAAAAGACAGAAATTCTCCTTATTTTGGGGCAAAACTCAGAAATTCCACTTATTTTGGTGCAAAATTCCAGAAATTTCCCTTATTTTGGGGAAAAATTGCAGAAATTTCACTTATTTTGGGGCAAAATTGCAGAAATTTAACTTATTTCAGAAAAAAATTCAGAAATTTTCCTATTTTGGTGCAAAAAGGCAGAAATTTCTTTTATTTTGGTACAAAATTGCAGAGATTTTTCTTATTTTGGGGCAAAAACGCAGAAATCCCCATATTTTGGGGCAAAAAAGCAGAAATTCCTCTTTTTTTGAGGTAAAAAGGCTGAAATTTCCCTTATTTGGGGGCAAAAAGGCAGAAATTTCCTTTATTTTGAGGCAAAATTGCAGAAATTTCACTTATTTCAGAGTAATAAGTCAGAAATTTTCCTTTTTTTGGGGCAAAAAACACAGAAATTCCCTTTGTTTTGGGGGAAAAAGACAGAAATTCCACTTTTTTAGAGGCAAAAAAGCAGAAATTCCTTTTATTTTGGAGTAAAAATGAAGAAATTTCCCTTTTTTGTGGCAAAATGTATACATTCCACTTATTTTTGGGCTAAAAAGCTGAAATTCCCCGTATTTTGGAGCAAATTTGCAGAAATTCAACTAATTGTGGGGCAAAATGCAGAAATTCCCTATATGTTAGGGCAAAAAGACAGAAATTCTCCTTATTTTGGGGCAAAACTCAGAAATTCCCCTTATTTTGGGGCAAAATTCCAGAAATTTCCCTTATTTTGTGGCAAAATTGCCGAAATTTCACTTATTTTGGGGCAAAATTGCAGAAATTTCACTTATTTCATGGTAAAAAGGCAGAAATTTTCCTCATTTTGGGGCAAAAATGAAGAAATTCCAAATATTTTGTGGCAAAAATGCAAAAATTCCCCTTATTTTGTGATAAAAAGGCAGAAATTTCCCTTATTTGGGGGCAAAAAGCAGAAATTTCCCTTATTTGGGGGCAAAATTGAAGAAATTTCACTTATTTCAGGGTAATAAGTCAGAAATTTTCCTTATTTGGGGCAAAAAAGACAGAAATTCCTTTTGTTTTGGGGGAAAAAGTCAGAAATTCCACTTATTTAGAAGCAAAAAAGCAGAAATTCCCCTTATTTTGGAGCAAAAATGAAGAAATTTTTTTTTGTGGCAAAAGGTATGCATTCTTCTTATTTTCAGGCTAAAAAGCAGAAATTCCCCGTATTTTGGAGCAAAATTGCAGAAATTCCCCTAATTGTGGAGCAAAAAGACAGAAATTCTTTTTATTTTGGGGCAAAACTCAGAAATTCCACTTATTTTGGGACAAAATTCCAGAAATTTCACTTATTTTGGGGCAAAATTGCAGAAATTTCACTTATTTTGGCAAAATTGCAGAAATTTCAATTATTTCAGAAAAAAAGCAGAAATTTTCTTATTTTGGTGCAAAAAGGCAGAAATTTCTTTTATTTTGGTACAAAATTGCAGAAATTTTTCTTATTTTGGGGCAAAAAGCAGAAATCCCCTATATTTTGGGGCAAAAATGCATAAATTCCTCTTATTTTGAGGTAAAAAGGCTGAAATTTCCCATATTTGGGGGCAAAAAGACAGAAATTTCCCTTATTTTGAGGCAAAATTGCAGAAATTTCACATATTTCAGGGTAATAAGTCAGAAATTTATCTTACTTTGGGGCAAAAAACAGAAATTCCCTTTGTTTTGGGGGAAAAAGACAGAAATTCCACTTATTTAGAGGCAAAAAAGCAGAAATTCTTCTTTATTGGAGCAAAAATGAAGAAATTTATCTTTTTTTGTGGCAAAAGGTATACATTCCGCTAATTTTCGGGCTAAAAAGCAGAAATTCCCCGTATTTTGGATCAAAATTGCAGAAATTCCCCTTATTTTGGAGCAAAAATAAAGAAATTTCCCTTTTTTATGGCAAAAAGCTATGCATTCTTCTTATTTTCGGGCAAAAAGGCAGAAATTCCCCGTATTTTGGAGCAAAATTGCAGAAATTCCCCTAATTGTGGGGCAAAAAGGCAGAAATTCCAAATATGTTGGGGCAAAAAGACAGAAATTCTCCATGTTTCGGGGCAAAACTCAGAAATTCCACTTATTTTGGGGCAAAATTCCAGAAATTTCCCTTATTTTAGGGCAAAATTGCAGAAATTTCACTTATTTTGGGGCAAAATTGCAGAAATTTCACTTATTTCAGAAAAAAAAGCAGAATTTATTTATTTTGGTGCAAAAAGGCAGAAATTTCTTTTATTTTGGTACAAAATTGCAGAAATTTTTCTTATTTTGGGGCGAAAAGGCAGAAATCTCCCATATTTTGTGGCAAAAATGCAGAAATTTCTCTTATTTTGAGGTAAAAAGGCTGAAATTCCCCTTATTTGGGGGCAAAAAGGCAGAAATTTCCCTTATTTTGGGGCAAAATTGCAGAAATTTCACTTATTTCAGGGTAATAAGTCAGAAATTGTTTTTACTTTGGGGCAAAAAAGACAGAAATTCTCTTTGTTTTTGGGGAAAAAGACAGAAATTCCACTTATTTAGAGGCACAAAAGCAGAAATTCCCCTTATTTTGGAGCAAAACTGAAGAAATTTCCCTTTTTTATGGCAAAAAGGTATGCATTCTTCTTATTTTCGGGCAAAAAGGCAGAAATTCCCCGTATTTTGAAGCAAAATTGCAGAAATTCCCCTAATGGTGGGGCAAGAAGGGAGAAATTCCCTATATTTTGGGGCAAAAAGACAGAAATTCTCCTTATTTTGGGACAAAACTCAGAAATTCCACTTATTTTGGTGCAAAATTCCAGAAATTTCCCTTATTTGGAAGCAAAATTGAAGAAATTTCACTTATTTTGGGGCAAAATTGCAGAAATTTAACTTATTTAAGAAAAAAATTCAGAAATTTTCCTATTTTGGTGCAAAAAGGCAGAAATTTTTTTTATTTTGATACAAAATTGCAGAAATTTTTCTTTTTTGGGGCAAAAAGGCAGAAATCACTATATATTGGGGCAAAAATGCAGAAATTCCTCTTATTTTGAGGAAAAAAGGCGAAATTTCCCTTATTTGGGGGCAAAAAGGCAGAAATTTCCCTTATTTTGAGGCAAAATTGCAGAAATTTCACTTATTTCAGTGTAATAAGTCAGAAATTTTCCTTATTTTGGGGCAAAAAAGACAAAAATTCCCTTTGTTTTCGGGGAAAAAGACAGAAATTCCACTTTTTTAGAGGCAAAAAAGCAGAAATTCCTTTTATTTTGGAGTAAAAATGAAGAAATTTCCCTTTTTTGTGGCAAAAGGTATACATTCCACTTATATTTGGGCTAGAAAGCAGAAATTACCCGTATTTTGGAGCAAAATTGCAGATATTCCCCTAATTGTGGGGCAAAAAGGCAGAAATTCCCTATATGTTAGGGCAAAAAGACAGAAATTCTCCTTATTTTGGGGCAAAACTCAGAAATTCCACTTATTTTGGGGCAAAATTCCAGAAATTTCCCTAATTTTGTAGCAAAACTGCAGAAATTTCACTTATCTTGGGGCAAAATTGCAGAAATTTCACTTATTTCATAGTAAAAAGGCAGAAATTTTCCTTATTTTTGGGCAAAAATGCAGAGATTCCAAATATTTTGTGGTAAAAATGCAAAAATTCCCCTTATTTTGAGGTAAAAAGGCAGAAATTCCCCTTATTTGAGGGCAAAAAGCAGAAATTTTCCTTATTCTGGGGCAAAATTGCAGAAATTTCACTTATTTCAGGGTAATAAGTCAGAAATTTTCCTTATTTGGGGCAAAAAAGACAGAAATTCCCTTTGTTTTGGGAAAAAAAGACAGAAATGCCACTTATTTAGAAGCAAAAAAGCAGAAATTTCCCTTATTTTGGTGCAAAAATGAAGAAATTTCCCTTTTTTGTTGCAAAAGGTATACATTCCCCTTATTTTCAGGCTAAAAAGCAGAAATTCCCCGTATTTAGGAGCAAAATTGCATAAATTCCCCTAATTGTGGGGCAAAAAGGCAGAAATTCCCTATATGTTGGGGCAAAAAGACAGAAATTCTCTTTATTTTGGGGCAAAACTCAGAAATTCCACTTATTTTGGGGCAAAATTCCAGAAATATCACTTATTTTGGGCCAAAATTGCAGAAATTTCACTTATTTTGGTGCAAAATTGCAGAAATTTCACTTATTTTAGAAAAAAAAGCAGAAATTTTCTTATTTTGATGCAAAAGGCAGAAATTTCTTTTATTTTGGTACAAAATTGCAGAAATTTTTCTTATTTGGGGGCAAAAAGGCATAAATCTCTTATATTTTGGGGCAAAAATGCATAAATTCCTCTTATTTTGAGGTAAAAAGGCTGAAATTCCCCTTATTTGAGGGCAAAAAGGCAGAAATTTCCCTTATTTTGAGGCAAAATTGCAGAAATTTCACTTATTTCAGGGTAATAAGTCAGAAATTTTCCTTATTTTGGGGCAAAAAACAGAAATTTCCTTGGTTTTGGGGGAAAAAGACAGAAATTCCACTTATTTAGAGGCAAAAAAGCAGAAATTCTTATTATTTTGAAGCAAAAATGAAGAAATTTATCTTTTTTGTGGCAAAAGGTATACATTCCCCTTATTTTCGGGCTAAAAAGAAGAAATTCCCCGTATTTTGGAGCAAAATTGAAGAAATTCCCCTTATTTTGGAGCAAAAATGAAGAAATTTCCCTTTTTTATGGCAAAAAGGTATGCATTCTTTATATATTCGTGCAAAAAGGCAGAAATTCCCCGTATTTTGGAGCAAAATTGCAGAAATTCCCCTAAATGTGGGGCAAAAATGCAGAAATTCCCTATATTTTTAGGACAAAAAGAGAGAAATTCTCCTTATTTTGGGGCAAAACTCAGAAATTCCACTTATTTTGGGGCAAAATTCCAGAAATTTCCCTTATTTAGGGGCAAAATTGCAGAAATTTCACTTATTTTGGGGCAAAATTGCAGAAATTTCACTTATTTCAGAGAAAAAAAGCAGAAATTTTCCTTATTTTGGTGCAAAAAGGCAGAAATTCCTAATATTTTGTGGGAAAAAGGCAGAAATTCCCCTTATTTTGAGGTAAAAAAGCTGAAATTCCCCTTCATTGGGGGGAAAAAGGCAGAAATTTCCCTTATTTTGGGGCAAAATTGCAGAAATTTCACTTATTTCAGGGTAATAAGTCAGAAATTTTCCTTATTTTGGGGCCAAATGACAGAAATTTTCTTTGTTTTGGGGGGAAAAGACAGAAATTCCTCTTATTTAGAGGCAAAAAAGCATAAATTCCCCTTATTTTGGAGCAAAAATGAAGAAATTTCCCTTTTTTATGGCAAAAAGGTATGCATTCTTTATATTTTCGGGCAAAAAAGCAGAAATTCCCCGTATTTTGGAGCAAAATTGCAGAAATTCCCCTAATTGTGGGGCAAAAAGGCAGAAATTCCCTGTATGTTGAGGCAAAAAGACAGAAATTCTCCTTATTTTGGGGCAAAACTCAGAAATTCCACTTATTATGGGGCAAAATTGCAGAAATTTCACTTATTTCAGGGTAATAAGTCAGAAATTTTCCTTATTTTGGGGCAAAAAAGACAAAAATTCCCTTTGTTTTGAAGGATAAAGACAGAAATTCCACTTATTTAGAGGCAAAAAAGCAGAAATTCCCCTTATTTTGGAGCAAAACTGAAGAAATTTCTCTTTTTTATGGCAAAAAGGTATGCATTCTTCTTATTTTCGGGCAAAAGGCAGAAATTCCCCGTGTTTTGGATCAAAATTGCAGAAATTCCCCTAATTGTGGGGCAAAACGGCAGAAATTCCCTATATGTTGGGGCAAAAAGACAGAAATTCTTATTATTTCGGGGCAAAACTCAGAAATTCCACTTATTTTGGGGCAAAATTCCAGAAATTTCCTTTATTTTGGGGCAAAATTGCAGAAATTTCACTTATTTTGAAGCAAAATTGCAGAAATTTCACTTATTTAAAAAAAATTCAGAAATTTTCCTATTTTGGTGCAAAAAGGCAGAAATTTCTTTGATTTTGGTACAAAATTGCAGAAATTTTTCTCATTTTGGGGCAAAAAGGCAGAAATCTCCCATATTTTGGGGCAAAAATGCAGAAATTCCCCTTATTTTGAGGTAAAAAGGCTGAAATTCCCATTATTTGGTGGCAAAAAGGCAGAAATTTCCCTTATTTTGAGGCAAAATTGCAGAAATTTCACTTATTTCATTGTAATAAGTCAGAAATTTTCCTTATTATGGGGCAAAAAAGACAGAAATTCCCATTGTTTTGGGGGAAAAAGACAGAAATTCCAATATTTAAGAGGCAAAAAAGCAGAAATTCTTTTATTTTGGAGTAAAAATGAAGAAATTTCCCTTTTTTGTGGCAAAAGGTATACATTCCACTTATTTTTGGGCTAAAAAGCAGAAATTCCCCGTATTTTGGAGCAAAATTGCAGAAATTCCCCTAATTGTGGGGCAAAAAGGCAGAAATTCCCTATATGTTGGGGCAAAAAGACAGAAATTCTCCTTATTTTGGGGCAAAACTCAGAAATTCCACTTATTTTGGGGCAAAATTCCAGAAATTTCCCTTATTTTGGGGCAAAATTGCAGAAATTTCACTTATTTTGGGGCAAAATTGCAGAAATTTCACTTATTTCAGGGAAAAAAGGCAGAATTTTTTCTTATTTTGGGGCAAAAAAACAGAAATTTCTTTTATTTTGTGGCAAAAATGCAGAAATTCCCTTTCTTTTGAGGTAAAAAGGCTGAAATTTCCCGTATTTAATGGCAAAAAGGCAGAAATTTATTTTATTTTGGGGCAAAATTGGAGAAATTTCACTTATTTCAGGGTAATAAGTCAGAAATTTTACTTATTTTGGGGCCAAAATAACAGAAATTCTCTTTGTTTTGAAGGAAAAGACAGAAATTCCACTTATTTAGAGGCAAAAAAGCAGAAATTCCCCTTATTTTGAAGCAAAAATTAAGAAATTTCCTTTTTTTTATGGCAAAAAGGTATGCATTCTTCTTATTTTCGGGCAAAAAGGCAGAAATTCCCCGTATTTTGGAGCAAAATTGCAGAAATTCCCCTAATTGTGGGGCAAAAAGACAGAAATTCCCTATATGTTGGGGCAAAAAGACAGAAATTCTCCTTATTTTGGGGCAAAACTCAGAAATTCCACTTATTTTGGGGCAAAATTCCAGAAATTTTCTTTATTTTGGGGCAAAATTGCAGAAATTTCACTTATTTTGGGGCAAAATTGCAGAAATTTCACTTATTTCATGGTAAAAAGGCAGAAATTTTCCTTATTTTGGGGCAAAAATGCAGAAATTCCTAATATTTTGTGGTAAAAATGCAGAAATTCCCCTTATTTTGAGGTAAAAAGGCTTAAATTCCCCTTATTTGGGAACAAAAAATCAGAAATTTCCCTTATTTTGGGGCAAAATTGCAGAAATTTCACTTATTTCAGGGTAATAAGTAAGAAATTTTCCTTATTTGGGGCAAAAAAGACAGAAATCCCATTTGTTTTGGGGGGAAAAGACAGAAATTCCACTTATTTAGAGGCAAAAAAGCAGAAAATCCCCTTATTTTGGAGCAAAAATGAAGAAATTTTCCTTTTTTGTGGCAAAAGGTATACATTCCCCTTATTTTCAGGCTATAAAGCAGAAATTCCCCGTATTTTGGAGCAAAATTGCAAAAATTCCCCTAATTGTGGGGCAAAAATGCAGAAATTCTCTATATGTTAGGGCAAAAGGAAAGAAATTCTTTTTATTTTGGGGCAAAACTCAGAAATTCTACTTATTTTGGGGCAAAATTCCAGATATTTCCCTTATTTTGGGGCAAAATTGCAGAAATTTTACTTATTTTGGGGCAAAATTGCAGAAATATCACTTATTTCAGGGAAAAAAGGCAGAAATTTTTCTTATTTTGGGGCAAAAAAGACAGAAATTCCCTTTGCTTTGGGGGAAAAAGAGAGAAATTCAACTTATTTAGAGGCAAAAAAGCAGAAATTCTTCTTATTTTGGAGCAAAAATGAAGAAATTTTCCTTTTTTATGGAAAAAAGGTATGCATTCTTCTTATTTTCAGACAAAAAGGCAGAAATTCCGCGTATTTTGGAGCAAAATTGCAGAAATTTCCCTAATTGTGTGCAAAAAGGCAAAAATTCCCTATATGTTGTGGCAAAAAGACAGAAATTCTCCTTATTTTGGGGCAAAATTCAGAAATTTCACTTATTTTTGGGCAAAATTGCAGAAATTTCACTTATTTGAGAAAAAAAACGAGAAATTTTCTTATTTTGGGGCAAAAGGCAGAAATTCTCATTATTTTAGGGCAAAATTGCAGAAATTTCCCTTATTTTGTGACAAAAAACAGAAATTCTCTTTATTTTGGGGCAATATTACAGAAAATACTTTTATTATGGGGAAAAATTGCAGATATTTCTTTTATTTTAAGGATAAATTGCAGAAATTTCACTTATTTCAGAGAAAAAAAGCAAAACTTTTTCTTATTTTAGGGCAAAATGCAGAAATTCCCATTATTTTGGGGCACAATGGCAGAAATTCACCTTATTTTGGGGTGAAATTGCAGACATTTCACATATTTCAGGGCAAAAAGGCAGAAATTCCCCTTATTTTGGAGCAAAAATGAAAAAATTTCCCTTTTTTATGGCAAAAAGTTATACATTCTTCTTATTTTCGGGCAAAAAGGCAGAAATTCCCTGTATTTTGGAGAAAAATTGCAGAAATTCCCCTAATTGTGGGGCAAAAAGGCAGAAATTTCCTATATGTTGGGGCAAAAAGACAGAAATTCTCCTAATTTTGGGGCAAAACTCAGAAATTCCACTTATTTTGGGGCAAAATGCCAGAAATTTCCCTTATTTTGGGGCAAAATTGCAGAAATTTCACTTATTTTGGGGCAAAATTGCAGAAATTTCTCTTATTTCAGAAAAAAAGCAGAATTTATTTATTTTGGTGCAAAAAGGCAGAAATTTTTTTTATTTTGGTACAAAATTGCAGAAATTTTTCTTATTGTGGGGCAAAAATGCAGAAATCTCCCATATATTGGGGCAAAATGCAGAAATTCCTCTTATTTTGAGGTAAAACGGCTGAAATTCCCATTTTTGGAAGCAAAAAGGCAGAAATTTCCCTTATTTTGAGACAAAATTGCAGAAATTTCACTTATTTCGGAGAAAAAAAGCAAAAATTTTTCTTATTTTAGGGCAAAATGCAGAAATTCCCATTATTTTGGGGGCAAAAAGGCATAAATTCCCCTTATTTGGGGGCAAAAAGGCAGATATTCCCCTTATTTTGGGATAAAATTGCAGAAATGTCCCTTGTTTGGGGGCAAAATGCAGAAAATCCCCATAATTTCGGGCAAAAAAGAAGAAATTCCCCGTATTTTGGAGCAAAATTGCAGAAATTCCTTTAATATGGGGGCAAAAATGCAGAAATTCCCTTTATTTTTGGGCAAATCGGCAGAAGTTCCCTTTATTTTCGGGAAAAGAGGCAGAAATTCACTGTATTTTGAACAAAATTGCAGAAACTCTCCTAATTTTGGAGCAAAAATACAGAAATTCTCATTTTTTCGAGGCAAAAATCAGAAATTTCTTTTATTTTGGGGCAAAATTTTAGAAATTTCTTTTATTTTGGTACAGAATTGCAGAAATTTTTCTTATTTTGTGGCAAAAAGGCACAAATTTCTCATATTTTGGAACAAAAAATGCAGAAATTCTTCTTATTTTGAGGTAAAAAGGCTGAAATTCCCCTTATTTTGGGGCAAAAAGGCAGAAATTTCACTTATTTTGGGGCAAAATTGCAGAAATTTTACTTATTTCAGAAAAAAAAGCAGAAATTTTTTTATTTTGGTGCAAAAAGCCAGAAATTTCTTTTATTTTGGTACAAAATAGCATAAATTTTTCTTATTCTGGAACAAAAAAGCAGAAATCTCCCATATTTTGGGGCAAAAATGCAAAAATTCCTCTTATTTTGAGGTAAAAAGGCTGAAATTCCCCTTATTTGGGGGCAAAAAGCAGAAATTTCCCTTATTTTGGAGCAAAATTGCAGAAATTTCACTTATTTCAGAGTAATAAGTCAGAAATTTTTTTTATTTTGGGGCAAAAAAGACAGAAATTCCCTTTGTTTTGGGGGATAAAGACAGAAATACCACTTATTTAGAGGCAAAAAAGCAGAAATTCCCCTTATTTTGGAGCAAAACTGAAGAAATTTCCCTTATTTTGGGTCAAAATTGCAGAAATTTCACTTATTTTGGAGCAAAATTGCAGAAATTTCACTTATTTCAGAAAAAAAGCAGAAATTTTCTTATTTTGGTGCAAAAAGGCAGAAGTTTCTTTTATTTTGGTACAAAATTGCATAAATTATTCTTATTTTGGAACAAAAAGGCAGAAATCTCCCATATTTTGGGGCAAAAATGCAGAAATTCCTCTTATTTTGAGGTAACAAGGCTTAAATTCCCCTTATTTGGTGGGAAAAAGGCAGAAATTTCCCTTATTTTCGAGCAAAATTGCAGAAATTTCAGTTATTTCAGGGTAATAAGTCAGAAATTTTCCTTATTTTGGGGCAAAAAAGACAGAAATTCCCTTTGTTTTTGGGGATAAAGACAGAAATTCCACTTATTTAGAGGCAAAAAAGCAGAAATTCCCCTTATTTTGGAGCAAAACTGAAGAAATTTCCCTTTTTTATGGCAAAAAAGTATGCATTCTTCTTATTTTCGGGCAAAAAGACAGAAATTCCCCGTATTTTGGAGCAAAATTGCAGAAATTCCCCTAATTGTGGGGCAAAAAGGCAGAAATTCCCTATATGTTGGGGAAAAAAGACAGAAATTCTCCTTATTTTGGGGCAAAACTCAGAAATTCCACTTATTTTGGGGCAAAATTCCAGAAATTTCCCTTATTTTGGGGCAAAATTGCAGAAATTTCACTTATTTTGGGGCAAAATTGCAGAAATTTCACTTATTTCAGAAAAAAATTCAGAAATTTTTCTATTTTGGTGCAAAAAGGCAGAAATTTCTTTTATTTTGGTACAAAATTGCAGAAATTTTTCTTATTTTGGGGCAAAAGGCAGAAATCTCCCATATTTAGGGGAAAAATGCAGAAATTCCTCTTATTTTGAGGTAAAAAGGCTGAAATTTCTCTTATTTGGGGGAAAAAAGCAAAAATTTCCCTTATTTTGAGGCAAATTTGGAGAAATTTCACTTATTTCATTGTAATAAGTCAGAAATTTTCCTTATTTTGGGGCAAAAAAGACAGAAATTCCCTTTGTTTTGGGGGAAAAACACAGAAATTCCACTCTTTTAGAGGCAAAAAAGCAGAAATTCCTTTTATTTTGGAGTAAAAATGAAGAAATTTCCCTTTTTTGTGGCAAAAGGTATACATTCCACTTATTTTTGGGCTAAAAAGCAGAAATTCCTTGTATTATGGAGCAAAATTGCAGAAATTCTCCTATTTGTGGGGCAAAAATGCAGAAATTCCCTATATGTTAGGGCAAAAAGACAGAAATTCTCCTTATTTTGGGGCAAAACTCAGAAATTCCACTTATTTTGGGGCAAACTTCCAGAAATTTCCCTTATTTTGTGGCAAAATTGCAGAAATTTCACTTATTTTGTGGCAAAATTGCAGAAATTTCACTTATGTCAGGGAAAAAAGGCAGAAATTTTCCTTATTTTGGGGCAAAAAAACAGAAATTTCTTTTATTTTGTGGCAAAAATGCAGAAATTCCCCTTATTTTGAGGTAAAAAGGCTGAAATTTCCCTTATTTGGGGGCAAAAAGGCAGTAATTTTCCTTATTTTGGGGCAAAATAGGAGAAATTTCACTTATTTCAGGGTAATAAGTCAGAAATTTACCTTATTTTGGGGCAAAAAAGACAGAAATTCCCTTTGTTTTGGGGGAAAAGGACAGAAATTCCACTTATTTAGAGGCAAAAAAGCAGAAATTCCCATTATTTTGAAGCAAAAATGAAGAAATTTCGCTATTTTATGGCAAAAAGTTATGCATTCTTCTTATTTTCGGGCAAAAAGGCAGAAATTCCCCGTATTTTGGAGCAAAATTGCAGAAATTCCCCTTATTGTGGGGCAAAAAGGCAGAAATTCCCTATATGTTGGGGCAAAAAGACAGAAATACTCCTTATTTTGGGTCAAAACTCAGAAATTCCACTTATTTTGGGGCAAAATTCCAGAAATTTCCCTTACTTTGGGGCAAAATTGCAGAAATTCCACTTATTTTGGGGCAAAATTGCAGAAATTACCCGTATTTTGGAGCAAAATTGCAGAAATTCCCCTAATTGTGGGGCAAAAATGCAGAAATTCCCTCTATGTTGGGGCAAAAAGGCAAAAATTCCCAATATGTTGGGGCAAAAAGACAGAAATTCTCCTTATTTTAGGGCAAAATTCAGAAATTTCACTTGTTTTTGGGCAAAATTGCAGAAATTTCACTTATTTCAGAAAAAAAGGAGAAATTTTCTTATTTTGGGGCAAAAGGCAGAAATTCCCCTTATTTTAGGGCAAAATTGCAGAAATTTCCCTTATTTTGAAACAAAAAACAGAAATTCCCTTTATTTTGTGGCAAAATTGCAGAAAATACCTTTATTATGGGGGAAAATTGCATATATTTCTTTTATTTTAAGGCAAAATTGCAGAAATTTCACTTATTTCAGAGAAAAAAAGCAAAATTTTATCTTATTTTAGGGCAAAATGCAGAAATTCCCATTATTTTGGGGCACAATAGCAGAAATTCACCTTATTTTGGGGTAAAATTGCAGACATTTCACATATTTCAGGGCAAAAAGGTAGAAATTCCTCTTTTTTGGGGCAAAAAGGCTGAAATTCCCCTTATTTTCTATAAAATTGCAGAAATTCCCCTTGTTTGGGGGCAAAAAGGCAGAAAATCTTCTTAATTTTGGGCAAAAAGGCAGAAATTCCCCGTATTTTGGAGAAAAATTGCAGAAATTCCCCTAATATTGGGGCCAAAAGGCAGAAATTCCCTTTATTTTGGGGCAAAAATACAGAAATTCTCCTTATTTCGGGACAAAAATCAAAAATTTCCTTTATTTTGGGGCAAAATTTTAGAAATTTCTTTTATTTTGGTACAGAATTGCAGAAATTTTTCTTATTTGGTGACAAAAAGGCAGAAAATTCCCATATTTTGGAACAGAAATGCAGAAATTGCCCTTATTTTGAGGTAAAAAGGCTGAAATTCCCCTTATTTTGGGGAAAAAAGGAAGAAATTTCATTTATTTTGGGGCAAAATCGCAGAAATTTCACTTATTTCAGAAAATAAAGGAGAAATTTTCTTATTTTGGGGCAAAATGCAGAAATTTCTTTTATTTTGGTACAAAATTGCAGAAATTTTTCTTATTTTGGGGCAAAAATTCATAAATTTTCCATATTTTGGGGCAAAAATGCAAAAATTCCCCTTATTTTGAGGTAAAAAGGCTGAAATTCCCCTTATTTGGGGGCAAAAAGGCAGAAATTTTCCTTATTTTGGGGCTAAATTACAGAAATTTTACTTATTTCAGGGTAATAAGTCAGAAATTTTCCTTATTTTGGGGCAAAAAAGACAAAAATTCCCTTTGTTTTGGGGGAAAAAGACAGAAATTCCACTTATATAGAGGCAAAAAAGCAGAAATTCCCATTATTTTGAAGCAAAAATTAAGAAATTTCCCTTTTTTATGGCAAAAAGGTATGCATTCTTTTTATTTTCGGGCAAAAAGGCAGAAATTCCCCGTATTTTGGAGCAAAATTGCAGAAATTTTACTTATTTCAGAAAAAAAGGAGAAATTTTCTTATTTTGGGGCAAAAGGCAGAAATTCCCCTTATTTTAGGGCAAAATTGCAGAAATTTTCCATATTTGGGGACAAATAACAGAAATTCCCTTTATTTTGGGGCAAAATTGCAGAAAATTCCTTTATTATGGGGAAAAATTGCAGATATTTCTTTTATTTTAATGCAAAATTGCAGAAATTTCACTTATTTCAGAGAAAAAAAGCAAAAATTTTTCTTATTTTAGGGCAAAATGCAGAAATTCCCATTATTTTGGGACAAAAAGGCAGAAATTCACCTTATTTTTGGGTAAAATTGAAGACATGTCACATATTTCAGGGCAAATAGGCAGAAATTCCCCTTATTTGGGGGCAAAAAGGCAGAAATTCCCCTTATTTTGGGATAAAATTGCAGAAATTTCCCTTGTTTGGGGGCAAAAAGGCAAAAAATCCCCTTAATTTCGAGCAAAAAGGCAGAAATTCCCCGTATTTTGGAGCAAAATTGCAGAAATTCCCCTAATATTGGGGCAAAAATGCAGAAATTCCCTTTATTTGGGGCAAATCGGCAGAAGTTCTTCTTATTTTTGGGAAAAGAGGCAGAAATTCCCTGTATTTTGAAGCAAAATTGCAGAAACTCCCCTAATTTTGGGGCAAAAAGGCAGAAATTCCCTTTATTTTGGGGCAAAAATACAGAAATTCTCCTTATATCGGGGCAAAAATCAGAAATTTCCCTAATTTTGGAGCAAAATTTTAGAAATTTCTTTTATTTTGGTACAGAATTGCAGAAATTTTTCTTATTTTGTGGCAAAAATGCAGAAATTTCCCATATTTTGGGGCAAAAATGCAGAAATTCTTCTTATTTTGAGGTAAAAAGGCTGAAATTCCCCTTATTTGGGGGCAAAAAGGCAGAAATTTCTCTTATTTTGGGGCAAAATTGCAGAAATTTCACTTATTTCAGGGAAATAAGTCAGAAATTTTCCTTATTTTGAGGCAAAAAAGACAGAAATTCCCTTTGTTTTGGGGCACAATGGCAGAAATTCCACTTATTTAGAGGCAAAAAAGCAGATATTCCCCTTATTTTGAAGAAAAATGAAGAAATTTCTATTTCTTATGGCAAAAAGGTATGCATTCTTCTTATTTTCGGGCAAAAAAACAGAAATTCTTTGTATTTTGGAGCAAGATTGCAGAAATTCCCCTAATTGTGGGGCAAAAAGGCAGAAATCCCCTATATGTTGGGGCAAAAAGAAAGAAATTCTCCTTATTTTGGGGCAAAACTCAGAAATTCCACTTATTTTGGGGCAAAATTTCAGAAATTTCCCTTATTTTGGAGCAAAATTGCAGAAATTTCACTTATTTCAAAGAAAAAAAAGCACATATTTTCTTATTTTGGGGCAAAAAGGCAGAAATTTCATTTATTTTGGTACAAAATTGCAGAAATTTTTCTTAATTTGGGCAAAAATGCAGAAATTTCCCATATTTTTCGACAAAAATGCAGAAATTCCCCTTATTTTGAGGTAAAAAGGCTGAAATTCCCCTTATTTTGGGGCAAAAATTTAGAAATTCCCCTTATTATAAAGGAAAAAGACAGAAATTCCGTTTATTTTTGTGGAAAAGTCAGAAATTGCACTTATTTTGAGTCAAAAAGGCGGAAAATCCCCTTATTTTGGGGTAAAAAATGAAGAAATTAACCTTTTTTATGGCAAAAAGGTATACATTCTTTTTATTTTCGAGCAAAATTGCAGAAATTCCCCTAATTATGGGGAAAAAAGGCAGAAATTCCCCGTAATTTGGAGCAAAATTGCAGAAATTCCCCCAATTTTGGGGCAAAAACGCAGAACGTCCCTTTATTTTGGGGTAAAACTGCAGAAATTTCACTTATTTCGCGGCAAAATGGAAGAAATTCCCTTTATTTTCGGAGAAAAAGGCAGAAAATCCCCGTATTTTAGAGCAAAATTGCAGAAATTTACCTAATTTTGGGGTAAAACATGCAGTAATTTTCTTTATTTTGGGGCAAAAAGGCAGAAATTCCCCTTATTTTGGGGCAAAAATCAAAAATATCCCTTATTTTGGGGCAAAATTTTAGAAATTTCTTTTATTTTGGTACAGAATTGCAGAAATTTTTCTTATTTTGTGGCAAAAAGGAAGAAATTTCCCATATTTTGGAACAAAAATGCAGAAATTCCCCTTATTTTGAGGTAAAAAGGCTGAAATTCCCCTTATTTTGGGGCACAAAGAAAGAAATTTCACTTATTTTGGGGCAAAATTGCAGAAATTTCACTTATTTCAGAAAATAAAGGAGAAATTTTCTTATTTTCGGGCAAAAAGTTAGAAATTTCTTTTTTTTGGTACTAAATTGCAGAAATTTTTCTTATTTTGGGGCAAAAAGGCATAAATTTCCCATATTTTGGGGCAAAAATGCTGAAATTCCCCTTATTTCGGGGAAAAAGGCAGAAATTTCCCTTATTTTGGGGCAAAATTGCAGAAATTTCACTTATTTCAGGGTAATAAGTCAGAAATTTTCCTTACTTTGGGGCCAAAAGGACAAAAATTCCCTTTGTTTTGGGGGAAAAAGACAGAAATTCCACTTATTTAGAGGCAAAAAAGCAGAAATTTCTCTTATTTTGGAGCAAAAATGAAGAAATTTCCCTTTTTTATGGCAAAAAGGTATGCATTCTTCTTATTTTCGGGCAAAAAGGCAGAAATTCCCCGTATTTTGGAGCAAAATTGCAGAAATTCCCCTAATTGTGAGGCAAAAAGGCAGAAATTCCCTATATGTTGGGGCAAAAAGACAGAAATTCTCATTATTTTGGGGCAAAACTCAGAAATTCCACTTATTTTGGCGCAAAATTCCAGAAATTTCCCTTACTTTGAGGCAAAATTGCAGAAATTTCACTTATTTTGGGGCAAAATTGCAAAAATTTCACTTATGTCAGAAAAAAAAGCAGAAATTTTCTTATTTTGGTGCAAAAAGGAAGAAATTTCTAATATTTTGGTACAAAATTGCAGAAATTTTTCTTATTTTAGGGCAAAAAGGCAGAAATCTCCCATATTTTGGGGCAAAAATGCAGAAATTCCTCTTATTTTTAGGTAAAAAGGCTGAAATTCCCCTTATTTTGGGGCAAAAAGGCAGAAATTTCCCTTATTTTGAGGCAAAATTGCAGAAATTTCACTTATTTCAGAGAACAAAAGCAGAAATTTTCTTATTTTGGGGCAAAAAGGCAGAAATTTCTTTTATTTTGGTACAAAATTGCAGAAATGTTTCTTATTTTGGGGCAAAAAGGCAGAAATCTCCCATATTTTGGGGCAAAAAAATCAGAAATTTCCCTTATTTTGAGGTAAAAACGCTGAAATTCCCCTTATTTGGGGGCAAAAAGGCAGAAATTTCCCTTATTTTGAGGCAAAATTGCAGAAATTTCACTTATTTCAGAATAATAAGTCAGAAATTTTCCTTATTTTGGGGCAAAAAACAGAAATTCTCTTTGTTTTAAAGGAAAAAGACTGTTATTCCACTTATTTAGAGGCTAAAAAGCAGAAATTCTTATTATTTTGGAGCAAAAATGAAGAAATTTTCATTTTTTTGTGGAAAAAGGTATACATTCCTCTAATTTTCGGGCTAAAAAGCAGAAATTCCCCGTATTTTGGAGCAAAATTGCAGAAATTCCCCTAATGTGGGGCAAAAAGGCAGAAATTCCCTATATGTTGGGGCAAAAAGACAGAAATTCTCCTTATTTTGGGGCAAAGCTCAGAAATTCCACTTATATTGGGGCAAAATTCCAGAAATTTCCCTTATTTTGGGGCAAAATTGCAGAAATTTCACTTATTTTGGGGCGAAATTGCAGAAATTTCACTTTTTTCATGGAAATAAAGGCAGAAATTTTCCTTATTTTGGGGCAAAAAGGCAGAAATTCCTCTTATTTTGAGGTAAAAAGGCTGAAATTCCCCTTATTTGGGGGCAAAAAGGCATAAATTTCCCTTATTTCGGGGCAAAATTGCAGAAATTTCACTTATTTCAGGGTAATAAGTCAGAAATTTTCCTTATTTTGGGGCAAAAAAGACAGAAATTCCCTTTGTTTTGGGATAAAAAGACAGAAATTCCACTTATTTAGAGGCAAAAAAGCAGAAATTCCACTTATTTTGGAGTAAAAATTAAGAGATTTCCCTTTTTTATGGCAAAAAGGTATGCATTCTTTTTATTTTCGGACAAAAAGGCAGAAATTCCCCGTATTTTGGAGCAAAATTGCAGAAATTTCACTTATTTCAGAATAAAAATGAGAAATTTTCTTATTTTGGGGCAAAAGGCAGAAATTCCCCTTATTTTATGGCAAAATTGCAGAAATTGCCTTTATTTGGGGACAAAAAACAGAAATTCCCTTTATTTTGGGGCAAAATTTCAGAAAATTTTTTTATTATGGGAAAAAATTGAAGATATTTCTTTTATTTTAAGGCAAAATTGCAGAAATTTCACTTATTTCAGAGAAAAAAACAAAAATCTTTCTTATTTTTGGCAAAATGCAGAAATTCCCATTATTTTGGGGCAAAAAGGCAGAAATTCACCTTATTTTGGGGTAAAATTGAAGACATGTCACATATTTCAGGGCATAAAGGCAGAAATTGCCCTTATTTGGGGGCAAAAAGGCAGAAATTCCCCTTATTTTGGGATAAAATTGCAGAAATTACCCTTGTTTGGGGGCAAAAAGGCAGAAAATCCCCTTAATTTCGGGCAAAAAGGCAGAAATTCCCTGTATTTTGGAGCAAAATTGCAGAAATTCTCCTAATATTGGGGCAAAAATGCAGAAATTCCCTTTATTTGGGGCAAATTGGCAGAAGTTCCCCTTATTTTCAGGAAAAGAGGCAGAAATTCCCATTATTTTGAAGCAAAATTGCAGAAACTCCCCTAATTTTGGGACAAAAAGGCAGAAATTCCCTTTATTTTGGGGCAAAAATACAGAAATTCTCCTTATATCTGGGCAAAAATCAGAAATTTCCCTTATTTTGGAGCAAAATTTTAGAAATTTCTTTTATTTTGGTACAGAATTGGAGAAATTTTTCTTATTCTGTGGCAAAAAGGCAGAAATTTCTTTTATTTTGGTGCAAAATTGCAGAAATTTTTCTTATTTTGGGGCAAAAAGGCATAAATTTCCCATATTTTGGGGCAAAAATGTAGAAATTTTCTTTATTTTGAGGTAAAAAGGCTGAAATTTCCCTTATTTGGGGGCAAAAAGGCAGAAATTTCTCTTATTTTGGGGCAAAATTGCAGAAATTTCACTTATTTCAAAAAAAAAGAAAAAATTTTCTTATTTGGGGGCAAAAAGGCAGAAATTTCTTTTATTTTGGTGCAAAATTACAGAAATTTTCTTTATTTTGGGGCAAAAAAGACAGAAATTCCCTTTGTTTTGGGGGAAAAAGACAGAAATTCCACTTATTTAGAGGCAAAAAAGCAGAAATTCCCCTTATTTTGGAGCAAAAATGAAGAAATTTTTCTTTTTCATGGCAAAAAGGTATGCATTCTTCTTATTTTCGGGCAAAAAGGTAGAAATTCTTTGTATTTTGGAGCAAGATTGCAGAAATTCCCCTAATTGTGGGGCAAAAAGGCAGAAATCCCCTATATGTTGGGGCAAAAAGAAAGAAATTCTCCTTATTTTGGGGCAAAACTCAGAAATTCCACTTATTTTGGGGCAAAATTTCAGAAATTTCCCTTATTTTGGAGCAAAATTGCAGAAATTTCACTTATTTCAAAGAAAAAAAGCACAAATTTTCTTATTTTGGGGCAAAAAGGCAGAAATTTCATTTATTTTGGTACAAAATTGCAGAAATTTTTCTTAATTTGGGCAAAAATGCAGAAATTTCCCATATTTTTCGACAAAAATGCAGAAATTCACCTTATTTTGAGGTAAAAAGGCTGAAATTCCCCTTATTTTGGGGCAAAAAGTTAGAAATTCCCCTTATTTTAAAGGAAAAAGACAGAAATTCCGTTTATTTTTGTGGAAAAGTCAGAAATTGCACTTATTTTGAGTCAAAAAGGCGGAAAATCCCCTTATTTTGGGGTAAAAAATGAAGAAATTAACCTTTTTTATGGCAAAAAGGTATACATTCTTTTTATTTTCGAGCAAAATTGCAGAAATTCCCCTAATTATGGGGAAAAAAGGCAGAAATTCCCCGTAATTTGGAGCAAAATTGCAGAAATTCCCCTAATTTTGGGGCAAAAACGCAGAACGTCCCTTTATTTTGGGGTAAAACTGCAGAAATTTCACTTATTTCACGGCAAAATGGCAGAAATTCCCTTTATTTTCGGAGAAAAAGGCAGAAAATCCCCGTATTTTAGAGCAAAATTGCAGAAATTTACCTAATTTTGGGGTAAAACATGCAGTAATTTTCTTTATTTTGGGGCAAAAAGGCAGAAATTCCCCTTATTTTGGGGCAAAAATCAAAAATATCCCTTATTTTGGGGCAAAATTTTAGAAATTTCTTTTATTTTGGTACAGAATTGCAGAAATTTTTCTTATTTTGTGGCAAAAAGGAAGAAATTTCCCATATTTTGGAACAAAAATGCAGAAATTCCCCTTATTTTGAGGTAAAAAGGCTGAAATTCCCCTTATTTCGGGGCAAAAAGGCAGAAATTTCCCTTATTTTGGGGCAAAATTGCAGAAATTTCACTTATTTCAGGGTAATAAGTCAGAAATTTTCCTTACTTTGGGGCCAAAAGGACAAAAATTCCCTTTGTTTTGGGGGAAAAAGACAGAAATTCCACTTATTTAGAGGCAAAAAAGCAGAAATTTCTCTTATTTTGGAACAAAAATGAAGAAATTTCCCTTTTTTATGGCAAAAAGTTATGCATTCTTCTTATTTTCGGGCAAAAAGGCAGAAATTCCCTTTATTTTGGAGCAAAATTGCAGAAATTCCCCTAATTGTGGGGCAAAAAGGCAGAAATTCCCTATATGTTGGGGCAAAAAGACAGAAATTCTCATTATTTTGGGGCAAAACTCAGAAATTCCACTTATTTTGGCGCAAAATTCCAAAAATTTCCCTTATTTTGAGGCAAAATTGCAGAAATTTCACTTATTTTGGGGCAAAATTGCAAAAATTTCACTTATGTCAGAAAAAAAGCAGAAATTTTCTTATTTTGGTGCAAAAAGGCAGAAATTTCTAATATTTTGGTACAAAATTGCAGAAATTTTTCTTATTTTAGGGCAAAAAGGCAGAAATCTCCCATATTTTGGGGCAAAAATGCAGAAATTCCTCTTATTTTTAGGTAAAAAGGCTGAAATTCCCCTTATTTGGGGGCAAAAAGGCAGAAATTTCCCTTATATTGAGGCAAAATTGCAGAAATTTCACTTATTTCAGAGAACAAAAGCAGAAATTTTCTTATTTTGGGGCAAAAAGGCAGAAATTTCTTTTATTTTGGTACAAAATTGCAGCAATGTTTCTTATTTTGGGGCAAAAAGGCAGAAATCTCCCATATTTTGGGGCAAAAAAGCAGAAATTTCCGTTATTTGAGGTAAAAACGCTGAAATTCCCCTTATTTGGGGGCAAAAAGGCAGAAATTTCCCTTATTTTGAGGCAAAATTGCAGAAATTTCACTTATTTCAGAATAATAAGTCAGAAATTTTCCTTATTTTGGGGCAAAAAACAGAAATTCTCTTTGTTTTAAAGGAAAAAGACTGATATTCCACTTATTTAGAGGCTAAAAAGTAGAAATTCTTATTATTTTGGAGGAAAAAGGAAGAAATTTTCCTTTTTTTGTGGAAAAAGGTATACAGTCCTCTAATTTTCGGGCTAAAAAGCAGAAATTCCCCGTATTTTGGAGCAAAATTGCAGAAATTCCCCTAATTGTGTGGAAAAAAGGCAGAAATTCCCTATATGTTAGGGCAAAAAGACAGAAATTTTCCTTATTTTGGGGCAAAACTCAGAAATTCCACTTATTTTGGGGCAAAATTCCAGAAATTTCCCTTATTTTGGGGCAAAATTGCAGAAATTTCACTTATTTTGGGGCGAAATTGCAGAAATTTCACTTTTTTCATGGAAAAAAAGGCAGAAATTTTCCTTATTTTGGGGCAAAAAAGCAGAAATTCCTAATATTTTGTGGCAAAAATTCACAAATTCCTCTTATTTTGAGGTAAAAAGGCTGAAATTCCCCTTATTTGGGGGCAAAAAGGCATAAATTTCCCTTATTTTGGGGCAAAATTGCAGAAATTTCACTTATTTCAGGGTAATAAGTCAGAAATTTTCCTTATTTTGGGGCAAAAAAGACAGAAATTCCCTTTGTTTTGGGATAAAAAGACAGAAATTCCACTTATTTAGAGGCAAAAAAGCAGAAATTCCACTTATTTTGGAGTAAAAATTAAGAGATTTCCCTTTTTTATGGCAAAAAGGTATGCATTCTTTTTATTTTCGGACAAAAAGGCAGAAATTCCCCGTATTTTGGAGCAAAATTGCAGAAATTTCACTTATTTCAGAATAAAAATGAGAAATTTTCTTATTTTGGGGCAAAAGGCAGAAATTCCCCTTATTTTATGGCAAAATTGCAGAAATTGCCTTTATTTGGGGACAAAAAACAGAAATTCCCTTTATTTTGGGGCAAAATTGCAGAAAATTTTTTTATTATGGGAAAAAATTGAAGATATTTCTTTTATTTTAAGGCAAAATTGCAGAAATTTCACTTATTTCAGAGAAAAAAACAAAAATCTTTCTTATTTTTGGCAAAATGCAGAAATTCCCATTATTTTGGGGCAAAAAGGCAGAAATTCACCTTATTTTGGGGTAAAATTGAAGACATGTCACATATTTCAGGGCATAAAGGCAGAAATTGCCCTTATTTGGGGGCAAAAAGGCAGAAATTCCCCTTATTTTGGGATAAAATTGCAGAAATTACCCTTGTTTGGGGGCAAAAAGGCAGAAAATCCCCTTAATTTCGGGAAAAAAGGCAGAAATTCCCTGTATTTTGGAGCAAAATTGCAGAAATTCTCCTAATATTGGGGCAAAAATGCAGAAATTCCCTTTATTTGGGGCAAATTGGCAGAAGTTCCCCTTATTTTCAGGAAAAGAGGCAGAAATTCCCATTATTTTGAAGCAAAATTGCAGAAACTCCCCTAATTTTGGGACAAAAAGGCAGAAATTCCCTTTATTTTGGGGCAAAAATACAGAAATTCTCCTTATATCTGGGCAAAAATCAGAAATTTCCCTTATTTTGGAGCAAAATTTTAGAAATTTCTTTTATTTTGGTACAGAATTGGAGAAATTTTTCTTATTCTGTGGCAAAGAGGCAGAAATTTCTTTTATTTTGGTGCAAAATTGCAGAAATTTTTCTTATTTTGGGGCAAAAAGGCATAAATTTCCCATATTTTGGGGCAAAAATGTAGAAATTTTCTTTATTTTGAGGTAAAAAGGCTGAAATTTCCCTTATTTGGGGGCAAAAAGGCAGAAATTTCTCTTATTTTGGGGCAAAATTGCAGAAATTTCACTTATTTCAGAAAAAAAAGAAAAAATTTTCTTATTTGGGGGCAAAAAGGCAGAAATTTCTTTTATTTTGGTGCAAAATTACAGAAATTTTCTTTATTTTGGGGCAAAAAAGACAGAAATTCCCTTTGTTTTGGGGGAAAAAGACAGAAATTCCACTTATTTAGAGGCAAAAAAGCAGAAATTCCCCTTATTTTGGAGCAAAAATGAAGAAATTTCCCTTTTTCATGGCAAAAAGGTATGCATTCTTCTTATTTTCGGGCAAAAAGGCAGAAATTCCCTATATGTTGGGGCAAAAAGACAGAAATTCTCCTTATTTTGGGGCAAAACTCAGATATTCCACATATTTTGGGGCAAAATTCCATAAATTTCCCTTATTTTGGGGCAAAATTGCAGAAATATCACTTATTTTAAGGCAAAATTGGAGAAATTTCACTTATTTCAGAAGAAAAAAGCAGAAATTTTCTTGTTTTGGGGCAAAAAGGGAGAAATTTCTTTTATTTTTGTACAAAATTGCAGAAATTTTTCTTATTTTGGGGCAAGAAGGCAGAAATTTCCTATATTTTGAGGCAAAAATTCAGAAATTCCCCTTATTTTTAGGTAAAAAGGCTGAAATTCTCTTTATTTGGGAGCAAAAAGGCAGAAATTGCCCTGATTTTGTGGCAAAATTCCATAAATTTCACTTATTTTAGGGTAATAAGTCAGAAATTTTTTATTTTGGGGCAAAAAGGCAGAAATTTCTTTTATTTTGGTACAAAATTACAGAAATTTTTCTTATTTTGGGGCAAAAAAGAAGAAATTTCCCTTATTTTGGGGCAAAATTGCAGAAATTTCACTTATTTTGATGTAAAAAGGCTTAAATTCCCCTTATTTTGGGGCAAAATGGCAGAAGTTTTCCTTATTTTGGGGCAAAATTGCAGAAATTTCACTTATTTCAAGGTAATAAGTCAGAAATTTTCCTTATTTTGGGGCAAAAAAACAGAAATTCCTTGTTTTGGGGGAAAAAGACAGAAATTCCACTTATTTAGAGGCAAAAAAGCAGAAATTCCCCATATTTTGGAGCAAAATTGCAGAAATTCCCCTAATTGTGGGGCAAAAAGGCAGAAATTCCCTATATGTTAGGGCAAAACGACAGAAATTCTCCTCATTTGGGGGCAAAATTCAGAAATTCTATTTATTTTGGGGCAAAATTCCCAAAATTCCCCTTATTTTGGGGCAAAACTGCAGAAATTTCAATTATTTTGGGGCAAAATTGCAGAAATTTCACTTTTTTCCGGGAAAAAAGGCCGAAATTTTCCGTTTTTAGGGGCAAAAAGGCAGAAATTCCTAATATTTTGTGGCAAAAATGCAGAAATTTCCCTTATTTTGAGGTAAAAAGGCTGAAATTCCCCTTATTTGGGGGCAAAAATGCAGAAATTTCTCTTATACTGGGGCAAAATTGCAGAAATTTCACTTATTTCAGGGTAATAATTCAGAAATTTTCCTTATTTTGGGGCAAAAAATACAGAAATTCCATTTGTATGGGGGAAAAAGACAGAAATTCCATTTATTTAGAGGCAAAAAAGCAGAAATTCCCCTTATTTTGGAGCAAAATTGCAGAAATTTCCCTTTTTATAGCAAAAAGGTATGCATTCTTCTTATTTTCAGGCAAAAAGGCAGAAATTTCCCGTATTTTGGAGTAAAATTGCAGAAATTCCCTTAATTGTAGGGCAAAAAGACAGAAATTCTCCTTATTTTGGGGCAAAACGCAGAAATTCCACTTATTTTGGAACAAAATTTCAGAAATTTCCCTTATTTTTGGCCAAAATTGCAGAAATTTCACTTATTTTGGGGCAAAATTGCAGAAATTTCACTTATTTCAGGGAAAAAAAGCAGAAATTTTCTTATTTTGGGGCAAAAAGGCAGAAATTTCCCATATTTTGAGGCAAAAATGCAGAAATTCCCCTTATTTTGAGGTAAAAAGGCTGAAATTCTCCTTATTTGGGGGCAAAAAGGCAGAAATTTCCCATATTTTGGGGCAAAATTGCAGAAATTTCACTTATTTCAGGGTACTAAGTCAGAAATTTTTCTTACTTTGGGGCAAAAAAGACAGAAATTCCCTTTGTTTTCAGGGAAAAAGACAGAAATTCTACTTATTTAGAGGCAAAAATGCAGAAATTCCCCTTATTTTGGAGCAAAAATGAAGAAATTTCCCTTTTTTATGGAAAAAGGTATGCATTCTTCTTATTTTCGGGCAAAAAGGCAGAAATTCCCTTTGTTTTGGGGGAAAAAGACAGAAATTCCACTTATTTAGAGGCAAAAAAGCAGAAATTCCCCATATTTTGGAGCAAAATTGCAGAAATTCCCCTAATTGTGGGGCAAAAAGGCAGAAATTCCCTATATGTTAGGGCAAAACGACAGAAATTCTCCTCATTTGGGGGCAAAATTCAGAAATTCCATTTATTTTGGGGCAAAATTCCCAAAATTCCCCTTATTTTGGGGCAAAATTGCAGAAATTTCAATTATTTTGGGGCAAAATTGCAGAAATTTCACTTTTTTCAGGGAAAAAAGGCCGAAATTTTCCGTTTTTAGGGGCAAAAAGTCAGAAATTCCTAATATTTTGAGGCAAAAATGCAGAAATTCCTCTTATTTTGAGGTAAAAAGGCTGAAATTCCCCTTATTTGGGGGCAAAAATGCAGAAATTTCTCTTATACTGGGGCAAAATTGCAGAAATTTCACTTATTTCAGGGTAATAATTCAGAAATTTTCCTTATTTTGGGGCAAAAAATACAGAAATTCCATTTGTATGGGTGGAAAAAGACAGAAATTCCATTTATTTAGAGGCAAAAAAGCAGAAATTCCCCTTATTTTGGAGCAAAATTGCAGAAATTTCACTTATTTCAGGGTACTAAGTCAGAAATTTTTCTTACTTTGGGGCAAAAAAGACAGAAATTCCCTTTGTTTTTAGGGAAAAAAACAGAAATTCCACTTATTTAGAGGCAAAAATGCAGAAATTCCCCTTATTTTGGCGCAAAAATGAAGAAATTTCCCTTTTTTATGGCAAAAAGGTATGCATTCTTCTTATTTTCGGGCAAAAAGGCAGAAATTCCCCCTATTTTAGAGCAAAATTGCAGAAATTCCCCTAATTGTGGGGCAAAAAGGCAGAAATTCCCTATATGTTGGGGCAAAAAGACAGAAATTCTCCTTATTTTAAAGCAAAACTAAGAGATTTCAATTATTTTGGGGCAAAATTACAGAAATTTCACTTATTTCAGAAAAAAAAAGCAGAAATTTTCTTATTTTGGGGCAAAGAGGCAGAAATTTCTTTTATTTTGGTACAAAATTGCAGAAATTATTCTTACTTTGGGGCAAAAAAGCAGAAATTTCTCATATTTTGGGGCAAAATTGCAGAAAATTTCCTTATTTTGAGGTAAAAAGGCTAAAATTCCCCTTATTTGGTTGCAAAAAGGCAGAAATTTTCCTTATTTGGGGGAAAAATTGCAGAAATTTCACTTATTTCAGGGTAATAAGTCAGAAATTTTCTTTATTTTGGGGCAAAAAAAGACAGAAATTCTCTTTGTTTTGGGGGTAAAAGGCAGAAATTCCACTTATTTAGAGGCAAAAAAGCAGAAATTCCCATTATTTTGGAGCAAAAATGAAGAAATTTCCCTTTTTTATGGCAAAAAGGTATGCATTCTTCTTATTTTCGGGCAAAAAGGCAGAAATTCCCCCTATTTTAGAGCAAAATTGCAGAAATTCCCCTAATTGTGGGGCAAAAAAACAGAAATTCCCTATATGTTGGGGCAAAAAGATAGAAATTCTCCATATTTTGGGGCAAAACTCAGAAATTCCACTTATTTTGGGGCAAAATTCCAAAAATTTCCCTTATTTTGGGGCAAAATTGCAGAAATTTCACTTATTTAGGGGCAAAATTGCAGAAATTTCACTTATTTCAGGGGAAAAAGACAGAAATTTCTTTTATTTTGGTACAAAATTGCAGAAATTTTTCTTATTTTGGGCAAAAAGGCAGAAATTTCCCATATTTTGAGGCAAAATTCAGAAATTTCACTTATTTCAGGGTAATAAGTCAGAAATTTTCCTTACTTTGGGGCAAAAAAGACAGAAATTCCCTTTGTTTTGGTGGAAAAAGACAGAAATTCCACTTATTTAGAGGCAAAAATGCAGAAATTTTCCTTATTTTGGAGCAAAAATGAAGAAATTTCCCTTTTTTATGGCAAAAAGGTATGCATTCTTCTTATTTTCGGGCAAAAAGGCAGAAATTCCCCATATTTTAGAGCAAAATTGCAGAAATTCCCCTTATTGTGGGGCAAAAAGGCAGAAATTCCCTATATGTTGGGGGAAAAGACAGAAATTCTCCTTATTTTAGAGCAAAACTCAGAAATTTCATTTATTTTGGGGCAAAATTGCAGAAATTTCACTTATTTCAGGAAAAAAAAGCAGAAATTTTCTTATTTTGGGGCAAAAAGGCAGAAATTTCTTTTATTTTGGTACAAAATTGCAGAAAATTTTCTTATTTTGGAGCAAAAAGGCAGAAATTTCTCATATTTTGGGGTAAAAATGCAGAAAATCCCCTTATTTTGAGGTAAAAAGGCTAAAATTCCCCTTATTTGGTTGCAAAAAGGCAGAAATTTCCCTTATTTTGGGGCAAAATTGCAGAAATTTCACTTATATCAGGGTAATAAGTCAGAAATTTTCCTTATTTTGGGGCAAAAAAGACAGAAATTCCCTTTGTTTTGGGGGAAAAAGACAGAAATTCCACTTATTAAGAGGCAAAAAAGCAGAAATTCCCCTTATTTTGGAGCAAAAATGAAGAAATTTCCCTTTTTTATGGCAAAAAGGTGTGCATTCTTCTTGTTTTCGGGCAAAAAGGCAGAAATTCCCTGTTTTTTGGAGCAAAATTGCAGAAATTCCCCTAATTTTGGGGCAAAAAGGCAGAAATTCCCTATATGTTAGGGCAAAACGACAGAAATTCTCCATATTTTGGGGCAAAATTCAGAAATTCCATTTCTTTTGGTGCAAAATTCCCAAAATTTCCCTTATTTTGGGGCAAAATTGCAGAAATTTCAATTATTTTGGGGCAAAATTGCAGAAATTTCACTTTTTTCCGGGAAAAAAGGCCGAAATTTTCCGTTTTGGGGGGCAAAAAGGCAGAAATTCCTAATATTTTGTGGCAAAAATGCAGAAATTTCCCTTATTTTGAGGTAAAAAGGCTGAAATTCCCCTTATTTGGGGGCAAAAATGCAGAAATTTCTCTTATACTGGGGCAAAATTGCAGAAATTTCACTTATTTCAGGGTAATAATTCAGAAATTTTCCTTATTTTGGGGCAAAAAATACAGAAATTCCATTTGTATGGAAGAAAAAGACAGAAATTCCATTTATTTAGAGGCAAAAAAGCAGAAATTCCCCTTATTTTGGAGCAAAATTGCAGAAATTTCCCTTTTTATAGCAAAAAGGTATGCATTCTTATTTTCAGGCAAAAAGGCAGAAATTTCCCGTATTTTGGAGTAAAATTGCAGAAATTCCCTTAATTGTAGGGCAAAAAGACAGAAATTCTCCTTATTTTGAGGCAAAACGCAGAAATTCCACTTATTTTGGAACAAAATTTCAGAAATTTCCCTTATTTTTGGCCAAAATTGCAGAAATTTCACTTATTTTGGGGCAAAATTGCAGAAATTTCACTTATTTCAGGGAAAAAAAGCAGAAATTTTCTTATTTTGGGGCAAAAAGGCAGAAATTTCCCATATTTTGAGGCAAAAATGCAGAAATTCCCCTTATTTTGAGGTAAAAAGGCTGAAATTCTCCTTATTTGGGGGCAAAAAGGCAGAAATTTCCCATATTTTGGGGCAAAATTGCAGAAATTTCACTTATTTCAGGGTACTAAGTCAGAAATTTTTCTTACTTTGGGGCAAAAAATACAGAAATTCCCTTTGTTTTCAGGGAAAAATACAGAAATTCCACTTATTTAGAGGCAAAAATGCAGAAATTTTCCTTATTTTGGAGCAAAAATGAAGAAATTTCCCTTTTTTATGGAAAAAGGTATGCATTCTTCTTATTTTCGGGCAAAAAGGCAGAAATTCCCTTTGTTTTGGGGGAAAAAGAAAGAAATTCCACTTATTTAGAGGCAAAAAAGCAGAAATTCCCCATATTTTGGAGCAAAATTGCAGAAATTCCCCTAATTGTGGGGCAAAAAGGCAGAAATTCCCTATATGTTAGGGCAAAACGACAGAAATTCTCCTCATTTGGGGGCAAAATTCAGAAATTCCATTTATTTTGGGGCAAAATTCCCAAAATTCCCCTTATTTTGGGGCAAAATTGCAGAAATTTCAATTATTTTGGGGCAAAATTGCAGAAATTTCACTTTTTTCAGGAAAAAAAGGCCGAAATTTTCCGTTTTTAGGGGCAAAAAGTCAGAAATTCCTAATATTTTGAGGCAAAAATTCAGAAATTCCTCTTATTTTGAGGTAAAAAAGCTGAAATTCCCCTTATTTGGGGGCAAAAATGCAGAAATTTCTCTTATACTGGGGCAAAATTGCAGAAATTTCACTTATTTCAGGGTAATAACTCAGAAATTTTCCTTATTTTGGGGCAAAAAATACAGAAATTCCATTTGTATGGGTGGAAAAAGACAGAAATTCCATTTATTTAGAGGCAAAAAAGCAGAAATTCCCCTTATTTTGGAGCAAAATTGCAGAAATTTCCCTTTTTATAGCCAAAAGGTATGCATTCTTCTTATTTTCAGGCAAAAAGGCAGAAATTCCCCGTATTTTGGAGTAAAATTGCAGAAATTCCCTATATGTTGGGGCAAAAAGACAGAAATTCTCCTTATTTTGGGGCAAAACTCAGAAATTCCACTTATTTTGGAACAAAATTTCAGAAATTTCCCTTATTTTTGGCCAAAATTGCAGAAATTTCACTTATTTTGGGGCAAAATTGCAGAAATTTCACTTATTTCAGGGAAAAAAAGCAGAAATTTTCTTATTTTGGGGCAAAAAGGCAGAAATTTCCCATATTTTGAGGCAAAAATGCAGAAATTCCCCTTATTTTGAGGTAAAAAGGCTGAAATTCCCCTTATTTGGGGGCAAAAAGGCAGAAATTTCCCATATTTTGGGGCAAAATTGCAGAAATTTCACTTATTTCAGGGTACTAAGTCAGAAATTTTTCTTACTTTGGGGCAAAAAAGACAGAAATTCCCTTTGTTTTCAGGGAAAAAGACAGAAATTCCACTTATTTAGAGGCAAAAATTCAGAAATTCCCCTTACTTTGGAGCAAAAATGAAGAAATTTCCCTTTTTTATGGCAAAAAGTTATGCATTCTTCTTATTTTCGGGCAAAAAGGCAGAAATTCCCCCTATTTTAGAGCAAAATTGCAGAAATTCCCCTAATTGTGGGGCAAAAAGGCAGAAATTCCCTATATGTTGGGGCAAAATACAGAAATTCTCCTTATTTTGGTGAAAAACTCAGAAATTCCACTTATTTTGGGGCAAAATTGCAGAAATTTCCCTTATTTTGGGGCAAAATTGCAGAAATTTCACTTATTTTGGGGCAAAATTGCAGAAATTTCACTTTTTTCAGGGTAATAAGTCAGAAATTTTCCTTATTTTGGGGCAAAAAAGACAGAAATTCCCTATGTTCTGGGGGAAAAAGACAGTAATTCCACTTTTTTAGAGGCAAAAAAGCAGAAATTCCTTTTATTTTGGAGTAAAAATGAAGAAATTTCTTTTTTTTGTGGCAAAAGGTATACATTCCCTTTATTTTCGGGCAAAAAGGCAGAAATTCCCAGTATTTTGGAGCAAACTTGCAGATATTCCCCTAATTGTGGGGCAAAAAGGCAGAAATTCCCTATATGTTGGGGCAAAAAGACAGAAATTCTCCTTATTTTGGGGCAAAACTCAGAAATTCCACTTATTTTGAGGCAAAATTCCAGAAATTTCCCTTATTTTGGGGCAAAATTGCAGAAATTTCACTTATTTTCAGGCAAAATTACATAAATTTCACTTATTTCAGAAAAAAAGCAGAATTTTCTTATTTTGGTGCAAAAAGGCAGAAATTTCTTTTATTTTGTTACAAAATTGCAGAAATTTTTCTTATTTTGGGGCAAAAAGGCAGAAATCTCCCATATTTTGGGGCAAAAATGCAGAAATTCCTCTTATTTTGAGGTAAAAAGGCTGAAATTCCCCTTATTTGGGGGCAAAAGGGCAGAAATTTCCCTTATTTTGAGGCAAAATTGCAGAAATTTCACTTATTTCAGAGAAAAAAAGCAAAAACTTTTCTTATTTTAGGGCAAAATGCAGAAATTCCCATTATTTTGGGGCATAAGGCAGAAATTCACCTTATTTTGTTGTAAAATTGCAGACATTTCACATATTTCAGGGCAAAAAGGTAGAAATTCCCCTTATTTGGGGGCAAAAAGGCAGAAATTCCCCTTATTTTGCGATAAAATTGCAGAAATGTCCCTTGTTTGGAGGCAAAAAGGCAGAAAATCCCCTTAATTTTTGGCAAAAAAGCAGAAATTTCCCGTATTTTGGAGCAAAATTGCAGAAATTCCCCTAATATTGGGGCAAAAATGCAGAAATTCCTATTATTTGGGGCAAATCGGCAGAAGTTCCCCTTATTTTCGGAAAAAGAGGCAGAAATTCCCTGTATTTTGAAGCAAAATTGCAGAAACTCCCCTAATTTTGGGGCAAAAAGGCATAAAATTCTCATATTTTGGGGCAAAAATGCAGAAATTTTTCTTATTTTGAGGTAAAAAGGCTGAAATTCCCCTTATTTGGGGGCAAAAAAGAAGAATTTCTCTTATTTTGGGGCAAAATTGCAGAAATTTCACTTATTTCAGAGTAATAAGTCAGAAATTTTCGTTATTTTGGGGCAAAAAAAACAGAAATTCCCTTTGTTTTGGGGGGAAAAGGCAGAAATTCCACATTTTTAGAGGCAAAAAAGCAGAAATAACTTTTATTTTGGAGTAAAAATGTAGAAATTTCCCTTTTTTATGGCAAAAAGGTATGCATTCTTCTTATTTTCGGGCAAAAAGGCAGAAATTCCCCGTATTTTCGAGCAAAATTGCAAAAATTCCCCTAATTTTAGGGCAAAAAGGCAGAAATTCCCTATATGTTGGGGCAAAAAGACAGAAATTCTCCTTATTTTGGGGCAAAACTCAGAAATTCCACTTATTTTGGGGCAAAATTCTAGAAATTTTTCTTATTTTAAAGCAAAATTGCAGAAATTTCACTTATTTTGGGGTAAAATTGCAGAAATTTCACTTATTTCAGGGAAAAAAGGCAGAAATTTTTCTTATTTTGGGGCAAAAAGGAAAAATTTCCTAATATTTTGTGGCAAAAATGCCGAAATTCCCCTTATTTTGAGGTAAAAAAGCTGAAATTTCCCTTATTTGGGGGCAAAAAGGCAGAAATTTCCCTTATTTTGGGGCAAAATTGCAGAAATTTCACTTATTTCAGGGTAATAAGTCAGAAATTTTCCTTATTTTGGGGCCAAAAGGACAGAAATTCCCTTTGTTTTGGGGGAAAAAGACAGAAATTCCACTTATTTAGAGGCAAAAAAGCAGAAATTCCCCTTATTTTGGAGCAAAAATGAAGAAATTTCCCTTTTTTATGGCAAAAAGGTATGCATTCTTCTTATTTTCGGGCAAAAAGGCAGAAATTCCCCGTATTTTGAAGCAAAAATGCAGAAATTCCCCTAATTGTGGGGCAAAAAAACAGAAATTCCCTATATGTTGGGGCAAAAAGACAGAAATTCTCCTTATTTTGGGGTAAAACTCAGAAATTCCACATATTTTGGGTGCAAAATTCCAGAAATTTCCCTTATTTTGGGGCAAAATTGCAGAAATTTCACTTTTTTCAGGGTAATAAGTCAGAAATTTTCCTTATTTTGGGGCAAAAAAGACAGAAATTCCCTATGTTCTGGGGGAAAAAGACAGTAATTCCACTTTTTTAGAGGCAAAAAAGCAGAAATTCCTTTTATTTTGGAGTAAAAATGAAGAAATTTCTTTTTTTTGTGGCAAAAGGTATACATTCCCTTTATTTTCGGGCAAAAAGGCAGAAATTCCCAGTATTTTGGAGCAAACTTGCAGATATTCCCCTAATTGTGGGGCAAAAAGGCAGAAATTCCCTATATGTTGGGGCAAAAAGACAGAAATTCTCCTTATTTTGGGGCAAAACTCAGAAATTCCACTTATTTTGAGGCAAAATTCCAGAAATTTCCCTTGTTTTGGGGCAAAATTGCAGAAATTTCACTTATTTTCAGGCAAAATTACATAAATTTCACTTATTTCAGAAAAAAAGCAGAATTTTCTTATTTTGGTGCAAAAAGGCAGAAATTTCTTTTATTTTGTTACAAAATTGCAGAAATTTTTCTTATTTTGGGGCAAAAAGGCAGAAATCTCCCATATTTTGGGGCAAAAATGCAGAAATTCCTCTTATTTTGAGGTAAAAAGGCTGAAATTCCCCTTATTTGGGGGCAAAAGGGCAGAAATTTCCCTTATTTTGAGGCAAAATTGCAGAAATTTCACTTATTTCAGAGAAAAAAAGCAAAAACTTTTCTTATTTTAGGGCAAAATGCAGAAATTCCCATTATTTTGGGGCATAAGGCAGAAATTCACCTTATTTTGTTGTAAAATTGCAGACATTTCACATATTTCAGGGCAAAAAGGGAGAAATTCCCCTTATTTGGGGGCAAAAAGGCAGAAATTCCCCTTATTTTGCGATAAAATTGCAGAAATGTCCCTTGTTTGGAGGCAAAAAGGCAGAAAATCCCCTTAATTTTTGGCAAAAAAGCAGAAATTTCCCGTATTTTGGAGCAAAATTGCAGAAATTCCCCTAATATTGGGGCAAAAATGCAGAAATTCCTATTATTTGGGGCAAATCGGCAGAAGTTCCCCTTATTTTCGGAAAAAGAGGCAGAAATTCCCTGTATTTTGAAGCAAAATTGCAGAAACTCCCCTAATTTTGGGGCAAAAAGGCATAAATTTCTCATATTTTGGGGCAAAAATGCAGAAATTTTTCTTATTTTGAGGTAAAAAGGCTGAAATTCCCCTTATTTGGGGGCAAAAAAGAAGAATTTCTCTTATTTTGGGGCAAAATTGCAGAAATTTCACTTATTTCAGAGTAATAAGTCAGAAATTTTCGTTATTTTGGGGCAAAAAAAAACAGAAATTCCCTTTGTTTTGGGGGGAAAAGGCAGAAATTCCACTTTTTTAGAGGCAAAAAAGCAGAAATAACTTTTATTTTGGAGTAAAAATGTAGAAATTTCCCTTTTTTATGGCAAAAAGGTATGCATTCTTCTTATTTTCGGGCAAAAAGGCAGAAATTCCCCGTATTTTCGAGCAAAATTGCAAAAATTCCCCTAATTTTAGGGCAAAAAGGCAGAAATTCCCTATATGTTGGGGCAAAAAGACAGAAATTCTCCTTATTTTGGGGCAAAACTCAGAAATTCCACTTATTTTGGGGCAAAATTCTAGAAATTTTTCTTATTTTAAAGCAAAATTGCAGAAATTTCACTTATTTTGGGGTAAAATTGCAGAAATTTCACTTATTTCAGAGAAAAAAGGCAGAAATTTTTCTTATTTTGGGGCAAAAAGGAAAAATTTCCTAATATTTTGTGGCAAAAATGCCGAAATTCCCCTTATTTTGAGGTAAAAAAGCTGAAATTTCCCTTATTTGGGGGCAAAAAGGCAGAAATTTCCCTTATTTTGGGGCAAAATTACAGAAATTTCACTTATTTCAGGGTAATAAGTCAGAAATTTTCCTTATTTTGGGGCCAAAAGGACAGAAATTCCCTTTGTTTTGGGGGAAAAAGACAGAAATTCCACTTATTTAGAGGCAAAAAAGCAGAAATTCCCCTTATTTTGGAGCAAAAATGAAGAAATTTCCCTTTTTTATGGCAAAAAGGTATGCATTCTTCTTATTTTCGGGCAAAAAGGCAGAAATTCCCCGTATTTTGAAGCAAAATTGCAGAAATTCCCCTAATTGTGGGGCAAAAAAACAGAAATTCCCTATATGTTGGGGCAAAAAGACAGAAATTCTCCTTATTTTGGGGTAAAACTCAGAAATTCCACTTATTTTGGGTGCAAAATTCCAGAAATTTCCCTTATTTTGGGGCAAAATTGCAGAAATTTTACTTATTTTGGGGCAAAATTGCAGAAATTTCACTTATTTCAGAAAAATAAGCAGAATTTATTTATTTTGGTGCAAAAAGGCAGAAATTTCTTTTATTTTGGTACAAATTGAAGAAATTTTTCTTATTTTGGGGCAAAAAGGCAGAAATCTTCATATTTTGGTGCAAAAATGCAGAAATTCCTCTTATTTTGAGGTAAAAAGGCTGAAATTTCCCTTATTTGGGGGCAAAAAGGAAGAAATTTCCCTTATTTTGAGGCAAAATTGCAGAAATTTCACTTATTTCAGGATAATAAGTCAGAAATTTTTGTTATTTTGGGGCAAAAGAGACAGAAATTTCCTTTGTTTTGGGGGAAAAAAACAGAAATTCCACTTTTTTAGAGGCAAAAAAAGCAGAAATTCCTTTTATTTTGGAGTAAAAATGAAGAAATTTCCCTTTTTTGTGGCAAAAGGTATACATTCCACTTATTTTTGGGCTAAAAAGCAGAAATTACCCGTATTTTGGAGCAAAATTGCAGAAATTCCCCTAATTGTGGGGCAAGAAGGGAGAAATTCCCTGTATGTTGGGGCAAAAAGAAACAAATTCTCCTTATTTTGGGTCAAAACTCAGAAATTCTACTGATATTGGGGCAAAATTCCAGAAATTTCCCTTATTTTGGGGCAAAATTGCAGAAATTTCACTTATTTTTGGGCAAAATTGCAGAAATTTCACTTATTTCAGAAAAAAAAAAGCAGAAATTTTCTTATTTTGGTGCAAAAAGGCGGAAATTTCTTTCATTTTGGTACAAAATTGCAGAAATTTTTCTTATTTTGGGGCAAAAAGGCAGAAATCTCCCATATTTTGGGGCAAAAATGCAGAAATTTCTCTTATTTTGAGGTAAAAAGGCTGAAATTCCCCTTATTTGGGGGCAAAAAGGCAGAAATTTCCCATATTTTGGGGCAAAATTGCAGAAATTTCACTTATTTCAGGGTAATAAGTCAGAAAATTTCCTTATTTTGGGGCAAAAAGACAGAAATTTCCTTTGTTTTGGGGGAAAAAGACAGAAATTCCCCTTATTTAGAGGCAAAAAAGCAGAAATTCCCCTTATTTTGTAGCAAAACTGAAGAAATTTCTATTTTTTATGGCAAAAAGGTATGCATTCTTCTTATTTTAGGGCAAAAAGGCAGAAATTCCCCGTATTTTGGAGCAAAATTGCAGAAATTTCTCTAATTGTGGGGCAAGAAGGGGGAAATTCCCTATATGTTGGGGCAAAAATACAGAAATTCTTCTTATTTTGGGGCAAAACTCAGAAATTCCACTTATTTTGGTGCAAAATTCCAGAAATTTCCCTTATTTTAGAGCAAAATTGCAGAAATTTCACTTATTTTGGGCCAAAATTGCAGAAATTTAACCTATTTCAGAAAAAAATTCAGAAATTTTTCTATTTTGGTGCAAAAAGGCAGAAATTTCTTTTATTTTGGTACAAAATTGCAGAAATTTTTCTTATTTTGAGGCAAAAAGGCAGAAATCCCCCATATTTTGAGGCAAAAATGCAGAAATCCCCCATATTTTGAGGCAAAAATGCAGAAATTCCTCTTATTTTGAGGTAATAAGGCTGAAATTTCCCTTATTTGGGGGCAAAAAGGCAGAAATTTCCCTTATTTTGAGGCAAAATTGCAGAAATTTCACTTATTTCTGGGTAATAAGTCAGAAATTTTCTTTATTTTGGGGCAAAAAAGACAGAAATTCCCTTTGTTTTGGGAGAAAAAGACAGAAATTCCACTTCTTTAGAGGCAAAAAAGCAGAAATTCCTTTTATTTTGGAGTAAAAATGAAGAAATTTCCCTTTTTTGTGGCAAAAGGTATCCATTCCACTTATTTTCGGGCAAAAAGGCAGAAATTACCCGTATTTTGGAGCAATATTGCAGAAATTACCCTAATTGTGGGGCAAAGAGGGAGAAATTCCCTATATGTTAGGGCAAAAAGACAGAAATTCTCCTTATTTTGGGGCAAAACTCAGAAATTCTACTTATTTTGGGGCAAAATTCCAGATATTTCCCTTATTTTGGGGCAAAATTGCAGAAATTTCACTTATTTTGGGGCAAAATTGCAGAAATTTCACTTATTTCAGGGTAATAAGTCAGAAATTTTCCTTATTTTGGGGCCAAAAAGACAGAAATTCCCTTTGTTTTGGGGGAAAAAGACAGAAATTCCACTTATTTAGAGGCAAAAAAGCAGAAATTCTTCTTATTTTGGAGCAAAATTGCAGAAATTCCCCTAATTGTGGGGCAAAAAGGCAGAAATTCCCTATATGTTGGGGCAAAAAGAAACAAATTCTCCTTATTTTGGGTCAAAACTCAGAAATTCCACTGATATTGGGGCAAAATTCCAGAAATTTCCCGTATTTTGGGGCAAAATTGCAGAAATTTCACTTATTTTGGGGCAAAATTGCAGAAATTTCACTTATTTCAGAAAAAAAAGCAGGAATTTTCTTATTTTGGTGCAAAAAGGCAGAAATTTCTTTTATTTTGGTACAAAATTGCAGAAATTTTTCTTATTTTGGGGCAAAAAGGCAGAAATCTCCCATATTTTGGGGCAAAAGTGCAGAAATTTCTCTTATTTTGAGGTAAAAAGGCTGAAATTCCCCTTATTTGGGGGCAAAAAGGCAGAAAATTCACTTATTTTGGGGCAAAATTGCAGAAATTTCACTTATTTCAGGCTAATAAGTCAGAAATTTTCCTTATTTTGGGGCCAAAAAGACAGAAATTTCCTTTGTTTTGGGGGATAAAAACAGAAATACCACTTATTTAGAGGCAAAAAAGCAGAAATTCCCCTTATTTTGGAGCAAAACTGAAAAAATTTCCCTTTTTTATGGCAAAAGGGTATGCATTCTTCTTATTTTCGGGCAAAAATGCGGAAATTCCCCGTATTTTGGAGCAAAATTGCAGAAATTCCCCTAATTGTGGGGCAAAAAGGCAGAAATTCCCTATATGTTGGGGCAAAAAGACAGAAATTCTCCTTATTTTGGGGCAAAACTCAGAAATTCCACTTATTTTGGTGCAAAATTCCAGAAATTTCCCTTATTTTAGGGCAAAATTGCAGAAATTTCACTTATTTTAAGGCAAAATTGCAGAAATTTAACTTATTTCAGAAAAAAATTCAGAAATTTTTCTATTTTGGTGCAAAAAGGCAGAATTTTCTTTTATTTTGGTACAAAATTCCAGAAATTTCCCTTATTTTGTGGCAAAATTGCAGAAATTTCACTTATTTTGGTGCAAAATTGCAGAAATTTAACTTATTTCAGAAAAAAATTCAGAAATTTTCCTATTTTGGTGCAAAAAGGCAGAATTATCTTTTATTTTGGTACAAAATTGCAGAAATTTTTCTTATTTTGGGGCAAAAAGGCAGAAATCTCCCATATTTTGGGGCAAAAATGAAGATATTCCTCTTATTTTGAGGTAAAAAGGCTGAAATTTCCTTTATTTGGGGGCAAAAAGGCAGAAATTCCCCTTATTTTGGAGTAAAAATGAAGAAATTTCTTTTTTTGTGGCAAAAGGTATACATTCCACTTATTTTTGGGCTAAAAAGCAGAAATTACCCGTATTTTGGAGCAAAATTTCAGAAAATCCCCTAATTGTGGGGCAAAGAGGCAGAAATTCCCTATATGTTAGGGCAAAAAGACAGAAATTCTCCTTATTTTGGGACAAAACTCAGAAATTCCACTTATTTTGCGGCAAAATTCTAGAAATTTCCCTTATTTTGGGGCAAAATTGCAGAAATTTCACTTATTTTGGGGCAAAATTGCAGTAATTTCACTTATTTTGGGGCAAAATTGCAGAAATTCCAAATATTTTGTGGCAAAAATGCAGAAATTCCCCTTATTTTAAGGTAAAAAGGCAGAAATTCCCCTTATTTGGGGGTAAAAAACAGAAATTTCCCTTATTTTGGGGCAAAATTGCAGAAATTTCACTTATTTTGGGGCAAAATTGCAGAAATTTCACTTATTTCAGAAAAAAATTCAGAAATTTTCCTATTTTGGTGCAAAAAGGCAGAAATTTCTATTTTTATACAACATTGCAGAAATTTTTCTTTTTTGGGGGCAAAAAGGCACAAATCTCCCATATTTTGGGGAAAAAATGCAGAAATTCCTCTTATTTTGAGGTAAAAAGGTAGAAATTTCCCTTATTTGGGGGAAAAAGGCAGAAAGTTCCCTTATTTTGAGGCAAAATTGCAGAAATTTCACTTATTTCAGTGTAATAAGTCAGAAATTTTCCTTATTTTGGGGCAAAAAAGACAGAAATTCCCTTTGTTTTGGGGGAAAAAGACAGAAATTCCACTTTTTTAGCGGCAAAAAAGCAGAAATTCATTTTATTTTGGAGTAAAAATGAAGAAATTTCTTTTTTGTGGCAAAAGATATACATTCCCCTTATTTTCAGGCTAAAAAGCAGAAATTCCCCGTATTTTGGAGCAAAATTGCAGAAATTCCCCTAATTGTGAGGCAAAAAGGCAGAAATTTCCGATATGTTAGGGCAAAAAGACAGAAATTCTTTTTATTTTGGGGCTAAACTCAGAAATTCCACTTATTTTGGGGCAAAATTCCAGAAATTTCCCTTATTTTGGGGCAAAATTGCAGAAATTTCACTTATTTTGGGGCAAAATTGCAGAAATTTCACTTATTTCAGGGTAATAAGTCAGAAATTTTCCTTATTTTGGGGCCAAAAAGACAGAAATTTCCTTTGTTTTGGGGTGAAAAAGATAGAAATTCCACTTATTTAGAGGCAAAAAAGCAGAAATTCCTCTTATTTTGGAGCAAAAATGAAGAAATTTCCTTTTTTTATGGCAAAAAGGTATGCATTCTTCTTATTTTCGGGCAAAAAGGCAGAAATTCCCAGTATTTTGGAGCAAAATTGCAGAAATTCCCCTAATTGTGGGGCAAAAAGGCAGAAATTCCCTATATGTTGGGGCAAAAAGAAACAAATTCTCCTTATTTTGGGTCAAAACTCAGAAATTTCACTGATATTGGGGCAAAATTCCAGAAATTTCCCTTATTTTGGGGCAAAATTGCAGAAATTTCACTTATTTTGGGGCAAAATTGCAGAAATTTCACTTATTTCAGAAAAAAAAGCAGAAATTTTCTTATTTTGGTGCAAAAAGGCGGAAATTTCTTTTATTTTGGTACAAAATTGCAGAAATTTTTCTTATTTTGTGGCAAAAAGGCAGAAATCTCCCATATTTTGGGGCAAAAATGAAGAAATTTCTCTTATTTTGAGGTAAAAAGGCTGAAATTCCCATTATTTGGGGGCAAAAAGGCAGAAATTTCCCTTATTTTGAGGCAAAATTGCAGAAATTTCACTTATTTTGGGGCAAAATTGCAGTAATTTCACTTATTTTGGGGCAAAATTGCAGAAATTCCAAATATTTTGTGGCAAAAATGCAGAAATTCCCCTTATTTTAAGGTAAAAAGGCAGAAATTCCCCTTATTTGGGGGTAAAAAACAGAAATTTCCCTTATTTTGGGGCAAAATTGCAGAAATTTCACTTATTTTGGGGCAAAATTGCAGAAATTTCACTTATTTCAGAAAAAAATTCAGAAATTTTCCTATTTTGGTGCAAAAAGGCAGAAATTTCTATTTTTGTACAAAATTGCAGAAATTTCACTTATTTCAGGGTAATAAGTCAGAAATTTTCCTTATTTGGGGCAAAAAAGACAGAAATTCCTTTTGTTTTGGGGGAAAAAGTCAGAAATTCCACTTATTTAGAAGCAAAAAAGCAGAAATTCCCCTTATTTTGGAGCAAAAATGAAGAAATTTCCTTTTTTTGTGGCAAAAGGTATGCATTCTTCTTATTTTCAGGCTAAAAAGCAGAAATTCCCCGTATTTTGGAGCAAAATTGCAGAAATTCCCCTAATTGTGGGACAAAAAGGCAGAAAATTGCTATATGTTGGGGCAAAAAGACAGAAATTCTTTTTATTTTGGGGCAAAATTCAGAAATTCCATTTCTTTTGGTGCAAAATTCCCAAAACTTCCCTTATTTTGGGGCAAAATTGCAGAAATTTTACTTATTTAGGGGCAAAATTGCAGAAATTTCACTTTTTTCAGGGAAAAAAGGCCAAAATTTTCCATTTTTGGGAGCAAAAAGGCAGAAATTCCTAATATTTTGTGGCAAAAATGCAGAAATTTCCCTTATTTTGATGTAAAAAGGCTGAAATTCCCCTTATTTGGGGACAAAAATGCAGAAATTTCTCTTATACTGAGGCAAAATTTCAGAAATTTCACTTATTTCAGGGTAATAAATCAGAAATTTTCCTTATTTTGGGGCAAAAAATACAGAAATTCCATTTGTATGGGGGGAAAAAGACAGAAATTCCATTTATTTAGAGTCAAAAAAGCAGAAATTCCCCTTATTTTGGGGCAAAATTGCAGAAATTTCCTTTACATTGGGGCAAAATTGCAGAAATTCCCCTTATTTTGTGGCAAAATTGCACAAATTTCACTTATTTCAGAGAAAAAGCACAGAAATTTCTCTTATTTTGGGGAAAAAGGCAGAAATTTCTTTTATTTTGGTACAAAATTGCAGAAATTTTCTTTATTTTGGGGAAAATGCTGAAATTCCCCTTATTTTGAGGCAAAAAGGCAGAAATTCCCTTTCTTTTGTGGCAAAAAGGCAGAAATTCCTCTTATTTTGCGGCAAAAATGAAGAAATTTCCCTTTTTTGTGGCAAAAGGTATACATTCCACATATATTTGGGCTAGAAAGCAGAAATTACCCGTATTTTGGAGCAAAATAGCAGAAATTCCCCTAATTGTGGGGCAAAAAGGCAGAAATTCTCTATATGTTAGGGCAAAAGGAAAGAAATTCTTTTTATTTTGGGGCAAAACTCAGAAATTCTACTTATTTTGGGGCAAAATTCCAGATATTTCCCTTATTTTGGGGCAAAATTGCAGAAATTTTACTTATTTTGGGGCAAAATTGCAGAAATATCACTTATTTCAGGGAAAAAGGGCAGAAATTTTTCTTATTTTGGGGCAAAAAAGACAGAAATTCCCTTTGCTTTGGGGGAAAAAGAGAGAAATTCAACTTATTTAGAGGCAAAAAAGCAGAAATTCTTCTTATTTTGGAGCAAAAATGAAGAAATTTTCCTTTTTTATGGAAAAAAGGTATGCATTCTTCTTATTTTCAGACAAAAAGGCAGAAATTCACCGTATTTTGGAGAAAAATTGCAGAAATGTCACTTATTTCATTGTAATAAGTCAGAAATTTTCCTTATTATGGGGCAAAAAAGACAGAAATTCCCATTGTTTTGGGGGAAAAAGACAGAAATTCCCTTTGTTTTCAGGGAAAAAGACAGAAATTCCACTTATTTAGAGGCAAAAAAGCAGAAATTCTTTTATTTTGGAGTAAAAATGAAGAAATTTCCCTTTTTTGTGGCAAAAGGTATACATTCCACTTATTTTTGGGCTAAAAAGCAGAAATTCCCCGTATTTTGGAGCAAAATTGCAGAAATTCTCCTAATTGTGGGGCAAATAGGCAGAAATTCCCTATATGTTGGGGCAAAAAGACAAAAATTCTCCTTATTTTGGGACAAAACTCAGAATTTCCACTTATTTTGGGGCAAAATTCCAGAAATTTCCCTTATTTTGGGGCAAAATTGCAGAAATTTCACTTATTTTGGGGCGAAATTGCAGAAATTTCACTTTTTTCATGGAAAAAAAGGCAGAAATTTTCCTTATTTTGGGGCAAAAAGGCAGAAATTCCTAATATTTTGTGGCAAAAATTCAGAAATTCCTCTTATTTTGAGGTAAAAAGGCTGAAATTCCCCTTATTTGGGGGCAAAAAGGCATAAATTTCCCTTATTTTGGGGCAAAATTGCAGAAATTTCACTTATTTCAGAGAAAAAAACAAAAATCTTTCTTATTTTTGGCAAAATGCAGAAATTCCCATTATTTTGGGGCAAAAAGGCAGAAATTCACCTTATTTTGGGGTAAAATTGAAGACATGTCACATATTTCAGGGCATAAAGGCAGAAATTGCCCTTATTTGGGGGCAAAAAGGCAGAAATTCCCCTTATTTTGGGATAAAATTGCAGAAATTACCCTTGTTTGGGGGCAAAAAGGCAGAAAATCCCCTTAATTTCGGGCAAAAAGGCAGAAATTCCCTGTATTTTGGAGCAAAATTGCAGAAATTCTCCTAATATTGGGGCAAAAATGCAGAAATTCCCTTTATTTGGGGCAAATTGGCAGAAGTTCCCCTTATTTTTAGGAAAAGAGGCAGAAATTCCCATTATTTTGAAGCAAAATTGCAGAAACTCCCCTAATTTTGGGGCAAAAAGGCAGAAATTCCCTTTATTTTGGGGCAAAAATACAAAAATTCTCCTTATATCTGAGCAAAAATCAGAAATTTCCCTTATTTTGGAGCAAAATTTTAGAAATTTCTTTTATTTTGGTACAGAATTGGAGAAATTTTTCTTATTCTGTGGCAAAAAGGCAGAAATTGCTTTTATTTTGGTGCAAAATTGCAGAAATTTTTCATATTTTGGGGCAAAAAGGCATAAATTTCCCATATTTTGGGGCAAAAATGTATAAATTTTCTTTATTTTGAGGTAAAAAGGCTGAAATTTCCCTTATTTGGGGGCAAAAAGGCAGAAATTTCTCTTATTTTGGGGCAAAATTGCAGAAATTTCACTTATTTCAGAAAAAAAGGAAAAATTTTCTTATTTGGGGGCAAAAAGGCAGAAATTTCTTTTATTTTGGTGCAAAATTACAGAAATTTTCTTTATTTGGGGCAAAAAAGACAGAAATTCCCTTTGTTTTGGGGGAAAAAGACAGAAATTCCACTTATTTAGAGGCAAAAAAGCAGAAATTCCCCTTATTTTGGAGCAAAAATGAAGAAATTTCCCTTTTTCATGGCAAAAAGGTATGCATTCTTCTTATTTTTGGGCAAAAAGGCAGAAATTCCCTATATGTTGGGGCAAAAAGACAGAAATTCTCCTTATTTTGGGGCAAAACTCAGATATTCCACATATTTTGGGGCAAAATTCCATAAATTTCCCTTATTTTGGGGCAAAATTGCAGAAATATCACTTATTTTAAGGCAAAATTGGAGAAATTTCACTTATTTCAGAAGAAAAAAGCAGAAATTTTCTTGTTTTGGGGCAAAAAGGGAGAAATTTCTTTTATTTTTGTACAAAATTGCAGAAATTTTTCTTATTTTGGGGCAAGAAGGCAGAAATTTCCTATATTTTGGGGCAAAAATTCAGAAATTCCCCTTATTTTTAGGTAAAAAGGCTGAAATTCTCTTTATTTGGGAGCAAAAAGGCAGAAATTGCCCTGATTTTGTGGCAAAATTCCAGAAATTTCACTTATTTTAGGGTAATAAGTCAGAAATTTTTTATTTTGGGGCAAAAAGGCAGAAATTTCTTTTATTTTGGTACAAAATTACAGAAATTTTTCTTATTTTGGGGCAAAAAAGAAGAAATTTCCCTTATTTTGGGGCAAAATTGCAGAAATTTCACTTATTTTGATGTAAAAAGGCTGAAATTCCCCTTATTTTGGGGCAAAATGGCAGAAGTTTTCCTTATTTTGGGGCAAAATTGCAGAAATTTCACTTATTTCAAGGTAATAAGTCAGAAATTTTCCTTATTTTGGGGCAAAAAAACAGAAATTCCTTGTTTTGGGGGAAAAAGACATAAATTCCACTTATTTAGAGGCAAAAAAGCAGAAATTCCCCATATTTTGGAGCAAAATTGCAGAAATTCCCCTAATTGTGGGGCAAAAAGGCAGAAATTCCCTATATGTTGGGGCAAAAAGACAGAAATTCTCCTCATTTGAGGGCAAAATTCAGAAATTCCATTTATTTTGTGGCAAAATTCCCAAAATTCCCCTTATTTTGGGGCAAATTGCAGAAATTTCAATTATTTTGGGGCAAAATTGCAGAAATTTCACTTTTTTCAGGGAAAAAAGGCCGAAATTTTCCGTTTTTAGGGGCAAAAAGGCAGAAATTCCTAATATTTTGAGGCAAAAATGCAGAAATTCCTCTTATTTTGAGGTAAAAAGGCTGAAATTCCCCTTATTTGGGGGCAAAAATGCAGAAATTTCTCTAATACTGGGGCAAAATAGCAGAAATTTCACTTTTTTCAGGGTAATAATTCAGAAATTTTCCTTATTTTGGGGGAAAAAATACAGAAATTCCATTTGTATGGGGGGAAAAATACAGAAATTCCATTTATTTAGAGGCACAGAAGCAGAAATTCCCCTTATTTTGGAGCAAAATTGCAGAAATTTCCCTTTTTATAGCCAAAAGGTATGCATTCTTCTTATTTTCAGGCAAAAAGGCAGAAATTTTCCATATTTTGGAGTAAAATTGCAGAAATTCCCTTAATTATAGGGCATAAAGACAGAAATTCTCCTTATTTTTGGGCAAAACTCAGAAATTCCACTTATTTTGGAACAAAATTTCAGAAATTTCCCTTATTTTTGGCCAAAATTGCAGAAATTTCACTTATTTTGGGGCAAAATTGCAGAAATTTCACTTATTTCAGGGAAAAAAAGCAGAAATTTTCTTATTTTGGGGCAAAAAGGCAGAAATTTCCCATATTTTGAGGCAAAAATGCAGAAATTCCCCTTATTTTGAGGTAAAAAGGCTGAAATTCCCCTTATTTGGGGGCAAAAAGGCAGAAATTTCCCATATTTTGGGGCAAAATTGCAGAAATTTCACTTATTTCAGGGTACTAAGTCAGAAATTTTTCTTACTTTGGGGCAAAAAAGACAGAAATTCCCTTTGTTTTCAGGGAAAAGACAGAAATTCCACTTATTTAGAGGCAAAAATGCAGAAATTCCCCTTATTTTGGAGCAAAAATGAAGAAATTTCCCTTTTTTATGGCAAAAAGGTATGCATTCTTCTTATTTTCGGGCAAAAAGGCAGAAATTCCCCCTATTTTAGAGCAAAATTGCAGAAATTCCCCTAATTGTGGGGCAAAAAAACAGAAATTCCCTATATGTTGGGGCAAAAAGACAGAAATTCTCCATATTTTGGGGCAAAACTCAGAAATTCCACTTATTTTGGGGTAAAATTCCAAAAATTTCCCTTATTTTGGGGCAAAATTGCAGAAATTTCACTTATTTAGGGGCAAAATTGCAGAAATTTCACTTATTTCAGGGGAAAAAGACAGAAATTTCTCTTATTTTGGTACAAAATTGCAGAAATTTTTCTTATTTTGGGCAAAAAGGTAGAAATTTCCCATATTTTGAGGCAAAAATGCAGAAATTTCACTTATTTCAGGGTAATAAGTCAGAAATTTTCCTTACTTTGGGGCAAAAAAGACAGAAATTCCCTTTGTTTTGGTGGAAAAAGACAGAAATTCCACTTATTTAGAGGCAAAAATGCAGAAATTCCCCTTATTTTGGAGCAAAAATGAAGAAATTTCCCTTTTTTATGGCAAAAAGGTATGCATTCTCCTTATTTTCAGGCAAAAAGTGAGAAATTCCCCGTATTTTAGAGCAAAATTGCAGAAATTCCCCTTATTGTGGGGCAAAAAGGCAGAAATTCCCTATATGTTGGGGGAAAAGACAGAAATTCTCCTTATTTTAGAGCAAATCTCAGAAATTTCACTTATTTTGGGGCAAAATTACAGAAATTTCACTTATTTCAAAAAAAAGCAGAAATTTTCTTATTTTGGGGCAAAAAGGCAAAAATTTCTTTTATTTTGGTACAAAATTGCAGAAATTATTCTTATTTTGAAGCAAAAAAGCAGAAATTTCTCATATTTTGGGGCAAAATTGCAGAAAATTTCCTTATTTTGAGGTAAAAAGGCTAAAATTCCCCTTATTTGGTTGCAAAAAGGCAGAAATTTCCCTTATTTTGGGGAAAAATTGCAGAAATTTCACTTATTTCAGGGTACTAATCAGAAGTTTTTCTTACTTTGGGGCAAAAAAGACAGAAATTCCCTTTGTTTTCAGGGAAAAAGACAGAAATTCCACTTATTTAGAGGCAAAAAAGCAGAAATTCCCCTTATTTTGGAACAAAAATGAAGAAATTTCCCTTTTTTATGGCAAAAAGGTATGCATTCTTCTTATTTTCGGGCAAAAAGGCAGAAATTCCCTTTGTTTTGGGGGAAAAAGACAGAAATTCCAATTATTTAGAGGCAAAAAAGCAGAAATTCCCCTTATTTTGGAGCAAAATTGCAGAAATTCCCCAAATTGTGGGGCAAAAAGGCAGAAATTCCCTATATGTTAGGGCAAAACGACAGAAATTCTCCTCATTTGGGGGCAAAATTCAGAAATTCCATTTATTTTGGGGCAAAATTCCCAAAATTCCCCTTATTTTGGGGCAAAATTGCAGAAATTTCAATTATTTTGGGGCAAAATTGCAGAAATTTCACTTTTGTCAGGGAAAAAAGGCCGAAATTTTTCGTTTTTAGGGGCAAAAATTCAGAAATTCCTAATATTTTGAGGCAAAAATGCAGAAATTCCTCTTATTTTGAGGTAAAAAGGCTGAAATTCCCCTTATTTGGGGGCAAAAATGCAGAAATTTCTCTTATACTGGGGCAAAATTGCAGAAATTTCACTTATTTCAGGGTAATAATTCAGAAATTTTCCTTATTTTGAGGCAAAAAATACAGAAATTCTATTTGTATGAGTGGAAAAAGACAGAAATTCCATTTATTTAGAGGCAAAAAAGCAGAAATTCCCCTTATTTTGGAGCAAAATTGCAGAAATTTCCCTTTTTATAGCCAAAAGGTATACATTCTTCTTATTTTCAGGCAAAAAGGCAGAAATTCCCCGTATTTTGGAGTAAAATTGCAGAAATTCCCTTATGTTGGGGCAAAAAGACAGAAATTCTCCTTATTTTGGGGCAAAACTCAGAAATTCCACTTATTTTGGAACAAAATTTCAGAAATTTCCCTTATTTTTGGCCAAAATTGCAGAAATTACACTTATTTTGGGGCAAAATTGCAGAAATTTCACTTATTTCAGGGAAAAAAAGCAAAAATTTTCTTATTTTGGGGCAAAAAGGCAGAAATTTCCCATATTTTGAGGCAAAAATGCAGAAATTCCCCTTATTTTGAGGTAAAAAGGCTGAAATTCCCCTTATTTGGGGGCAAAAAGGCAGAAATTTCCCATATTTTGGGGCAAAATTGCAGAAATTTCACTTATTTCAGGGTACTAAGTCAGAAATTTTTCTTACTTTGGGGCAAAAAAGACAGAAATTCCCTTTGTTTTCAGAAAAAAAGACAGAAATTCCACTTATTTAGAGGCATAAATGCAGAAATTCCCCTTATTTTGGAGCAAAAATGAAGAAATTTCCCTTTTTTATGGCAAAAAGGTATGCATTTTTCTTATTTTCGGGCAAAAAGGTAGAAATTCCCCCTATTTTAGAGCAAAATTGCAGAAATTCCCCTAATTGTGGGGCAAAAAGGCAGAAATTCCCTATATGTTGGGGCAAAATACAGAAATTCTCCTTATTTTGGGGAAAAACTCAGAAATTCCACTTATTTTGGGGCAAAATTGCAGAAATTTCCCTTATTTTGGGGAAAAATTGCAGAAATTTCACTTATTTTGGGGCAAAATTGCAGAAATTTCACTTTTTTCAGGGTAATAAGTCAGAAATTTTCCTTACTTTGGGGCAAAAAAGACAGAAATTCCCTATGTTCTGGGGGAAAAAGACAGTAATTCCACTTTTTTAGAGGCAAAAAAGCAGAAATTCCTTTTATTTTGGAGTAAAAATGAAGAAATTTCTTTTTTTTGTGGCAAAAGGTATACATTCCCTTTATTTTCGGGCAAAAAGGCAGAAATTCCCCGTATTTTGGAGCAAACTTGCAGATATTCCCCTAATTGTGGGGCAAAAAGGCAGAAATTCCCTATATGTTGGGGCAAAAAGACAGAAATTCTCCTTATTTGGGGCAAAACTCAGAAATTCCACTTATTTTGGGGCAAAATTCAAGAAATTTCCCTTATTTTGGGCAAAATTGCAGAAATTTCACTTATTTTCAGGCAAAATTACATAAATTTCACTTATTTCAGAAAAAAAGCAGAATTTTCTTATTTTGGTGCAAAAAGGCAGAAATTTCTTTTATTTTGTTACAAAATTGCAGAAATTTTTCTTATTTTGGGGCAAAAAGGCATAAATTTCTCATATTTTGAGGCAAAAATGCAGAAATTTTTTTTATTTTGAGGTAAAAAGGCTGAAATTCCCCTTATTTGGGGGCAAAAAAGAAGAATTTCTCTTATTTTGGGGCAAAATTGCATAAATTTCACTTAATTCAGAGTAATAAGTCAGAAATTTTCGTTATTTTGGGGCAAAAAAAACAGAAATTCCCTTGTTTTGGGGGGAAAAGACAGAAATTCCACTTTTTTAGAGGCAAAAAAGCAGAAATAACTTTTATTTTGGAGTAAAAATGTAGAAATTTCCCTTTTATATGGCAAAAAGGTATGCATTCTTCTTATTTTCGGGCAAAAAGGCAGAAATTCCCCGTATTTTCAAGCAAAATTGCAAAAATTCCCCTAATTTTAGGGCAAAAAGGCAGAAATTCCCTATATGTTGGGGCAAAAAGACAGAAATTCTCCTTATTTTGGGGCAAAACTCAGAAATTCCACTTATTTTGGGGCAAAATTCTAGAAATTTTTCTTATTTTAAAGCAAAATTGCAGAAATTTCACTTATTTTGGGGTAAAATTGCAGAAATTTCACTTATTTCAGGGAAAAAAGGCAGAAATTTTTCTTATTTTGGGGCAAAAAGGAAAAATTTCCTAATATTTTGTGGCAAAAATGCCGAAATTCCCCTTATTTTGAGGTAAAAAAGCTGAAATTTCCCTTATTTGGGGGCAAAAAGGCAGAAATTTCCCTTATTTTGGGGCAAAATTGCAGAAATTTCACTTATTTCAGGGTAATAAGTCAGAAATTTTCCTTATTTTGGGGCCAAAAGGACAGAAATTCCCTTTGTTTTGGGGGAAAAAGTCAGAAATTCCACTTATTTAGAGGCAAAAAAGCAGAAATTCCCCTTATTTTGGAGCAAAAATGAAGAAATTTCCCTTTTTTATGGCAAAAAGGTATGCATTCTTCTTATTTTCGGGCAAAAAGGCAGAAATTCCCCGTATTTTGAAGCAAAATTGCAGAAATTCCCCTAATTGTGGGGCAAAAAGACAGAAATTCTCCTTATTTTGGGGTAAAACTCAGAAATTCCACTTATTTTGGGGGCAAAATTCCAGAAATTTCCCTTATTTTGGGGCAAAATTGCAGAAATTTTACTTATTTTGGGGCAAAATTGCAGAAATTTCACTTATTTCAGAAAAATAAGCAGAATTTATTTATTTTGGTGCAAAAAGGCAGAAATTTCTTTTATTTTGGTACAAATTGCAGAAATTTTTCTTATTTTGGGGCAAAAAGGCAGAAATCTTCATATTTTGGGCCAAAAATGCAGAAATTCCTCTTATTTTGAGGTAAAAAGGCTGAAATTTCCCTTATTTGGGGGCAAAAAGGAAGAAATTTCCCTTATTTTGGGGCAAAATTGCAAAATTTCACTTATTTCAGGGTAATAAGTCAGAAATTTTCTTTATTTTGGGGCAAAAAAGACAGAAATTCCCTTTGTTTTGGGAGAAAAAGACAGAAATTCCACTTTTTTAGAGGCAAAAATGCAGAAATTCCTTTTATTTTGGAGTAAAAATGAAGAAATTTCCCTTTTTTGTGGCAAAAGGTATGCATTCCACTTATTTTTGGGCTAAAAAGCAGAAATTTCCCGTATTTTGGAGCAATATTGCAGAAATTCCCCTAATTGTGGGGCAAAGAGGCAGAAATTCCCTATATGTTAGGGCAAAAAGACAGAAATTCTCCTTATTTTGGGGCAAAACTCAGAAATTCTACTTATTTTGGGGCAAAATTCCAGAAATTTCCCTTATTTTGGGGCAAAATTGCAGAAATTTCACTTATTTTGGGGCAAAATTGCAGAAATTTCACTTATTTCAGGGTAATAAGTCAGAAATTTTCCTTATTTTGGGGCCAAAAATACAGAAATTCTTTTTGTTTTGGGGGGGAAAAGACAGAAATTCCACTTATTTAGAGGCAAAAAAGCAGAAATTCCTCTTATTTTGGAGCAAAATTGCAGAAATTCCCCTAATTGTGGGGCAAGAAGAGAGAAATTCCCAATATGTTGGGGCAAAAAGAAACAAATTCTCCTTATTTTGGGTCAAAACTCAGAAATTCTACTGATATTGGGGCAAAATTCCAGAAATTTCCCTTATTTTGGGGCAAAATTGCAGAAATTTCACTTATTTTTGGGCAAAATTGCAGAAATTTCACTTATTTCAGAAAAAAAAGCAGAAATTTTCTTATTTTGGTGCAAAAAGGCGGAAATTTCTTTTATTTTGGTACAAAATTGCAGAAATTTTTCTTATTTTGGGGCAAAAAGGCAGAAATCTCCCATATTTTGGGGCAAAAATGCAGAAATTTCTCTTATTTTGAGGTAAAAAGGCTGAAATTCCCCTTATTTGGGGGCAAAAAGGCAGAAATTTCCCTTATTTTGGGGCAAAATTGCAGAAATTTCACTTATTTCAGGGTAATAAGTCAGAAATTTTCCTTATTTTGGGGCAAAAAAGACAGAAATTCCCTTTGTTTTGGGGGAAAAAGACAGAAATTCCACTTATTTAGAGGCAAAAAAGCAGAAATTCCCCTTATTTTGTAGCAAAACTGAAGAAATTTCTATTTTTTATGGCAAAAAGGTATGCATTCTTCTTATTTTCGGGCAAAAAGGCAGAAATTCCCCATATTTTGGAGCAAAATTGCAGAAATTCCCCTAATTGTGGGGCAAGAAGGGGGAAATTCCCTATATGTTGGGGCAAAAAGACAGAAATTCTCCTTATTTTGGGGCAAAACTCAGAAATTCCACTTATTTTGGTGCAAAATTCCAGAAATTTCCCTTATTTTAGGGCAAAATTGCAGAAATTTCACTTATTTTGGGGCAAAATTGCAGAAATTTAACCTATTTCAGAAAAAAATTCAGAAATTTTTTTATTTTGGTGCAATAAGGCAGAAATTTCTTTTATTTTGGTACAAAAGTGCAGAAATTTTTATTATTTTGGGGCAAAAATGCAGAAATCCCCCATATTTTGAGGCAAAAATGCAGAAATTCCTCTTATTTTGAGGTAATAAGGCTGAAATTTCCCTTATTTGGGGGCAAAAAGGCAGAAATTTCCCTTATTTTGAGGCAAAATTGCAGAAATTTCACTTATTTCAGGGTAATAAGTCAGAAATTTTCTTTATTTTGCGGCAAAAAAGACAGAAATTCCCTTTGTTTTGGGAGAAAAAGACAGAAATTCCACTTTTTTAGAGGCAAAATAGCAGAAATTCCTTTTATTTTGGAGTAAAAATGAAGAAATTTCCCTTTTTTGTGGCAAAAGGTATGCATTCCACTTATTTTTGGGCTAAAAAGCAGAAATTACCCGTATTTTGGAGCAATATTGCAGAAATTCCCCTAATTGTGGGGCAAAGAGGCAGAAATTCCCTATATGTTAGGGCAAAAAGACAGAAATTCTCCTTATTTTGGGGCAAAACTCAGAAATTCTACTTATTTTGGGGCAAAATTCCAGAAATTTCCCTTATTCTGGGGCAAAATTGCAGAAATTTCACTTATTTTGGGGCAAAATTGCAGAAATTTTACTTATTTCAGGCTAATAAGTCAGAAATTTTCCTTATTTTGGGGCCAAAAAGACAGAAATTCCCTTTGTTTTGGGGGGGAAAAGACAGAAATTCCACTTATTTAGAGGCAAAAAAGCAGAAATTCCTCTTATTTTGGAGCAAAACTGAAGAAATTTCTATTTTTTATGGCAAAAGGGTATGCATTCTTCTTATTTTCGGGCAAAAAGGCAGAAATTCCCCGTATTTTGGAGCAAAATTGCAGAAATTCCCCTAATTGTGGGGCAAAAAGGCAGAAATTCTCTATATGTTGGGGCAAAAAGACAGAAATTCTCCTTATTTTGGGGCAAAACTCAGAAATTCCACTTATTTTGGTGCAAAATTCCAGAAATTTCCCTTATTTTAGGGCAAAATTGCAGAAATTTCACTTATTTTGGGGCAAAATTGCAGAAATTTATCTTATTTCAGAAAAAAATTCAGAAATTTTTCTATTTTGGTGCAAAAAGGCAGAAATTTCTTTTATTTTGGTACAAAATTGCAGAAATTTTTCTTATTTTGGGGCAAAAAGTCAGAAATCTCCCATATTTAGGGGAAAACTGCAGAAATTCCTCTTATTTTGAGGTAAAAATGCTTAAATTTCCCTTATTTGGGGGCAAAAAGGCAGAAATTTCCCTTATTTTGAGGCAAAATTGCAGAAATTTCACTTATTTTAGGGTAATAAGTCAGAAATTTTCTCTATTTTGGGGCAAAAAAGACAGAAATTCCCTTTGTTTTGGGAGAAAAATACAGATATTTCACTTTTTTAGAGGCAAAAAAGCAGAAATTCCTTTTATTTTGGAGTAAAAATGAAGAAATTTCCCTTTTTTGTGGCAAAAGGTATGCATTTCACTTATTTTTGGGCTAAAAAGCAGAAATTACCCGTATTTTAGAGCAAAATTGCAGAAATTCCCCTAATTGAAAGGCAAAATGGCAGAAATTCCCTATATGTTAGGGCAAAAAGACAGAAATTCTCTTTATTTTTGGGGTAAAACTCAGAAATTCCATTTATTTTGGGGCAAAATTCCAGAAATTTCTCTTATTTTGGGGCAAAATTGCAGAAATTTCTCTTATTTTGGGGCAAAATTGCAGAAATTTCACTTATTTCATGGTAAAAAGGCGGAAATTTTCCTTATTTTGATGCAAAAATGCAGAAATTCCAAATATTTTGTGGCAAAAATGAAGAAATTCCCTTTATTTTGAGGTAAAAAGGCAGAAATTCCCCTTATTTGGGGGCAAAAAAAAGAAATTTCACTTATTTTGGGGCAAAAACTCAGAAATTCCACACTTTTTTGGTCAAAATTCCAGAAATTTCCCTTATTTTGGGGCAAAATTGCAGAAATTTCACTTATTTTGGTGCAAAATTGCAGAAATTTAACTTATTTCAGAAAAAAATTCAGAAATTTTCCTATTTTGGTGCAAAAAGGCAGAATTATCTTTTATTTTGGTACAAAATTGTAGAAATTTTTCTTATTTTGGGGCAAAAAGGGAGAAATCTCCCATATTTTGGGGCAAAAATGAAGATATTCCTCTTATTTTGAGGTAAAAAGGCTGAAATTTCCTTTATTTGGGGGCAAAAAGGCAGAAATTTCCCTTATTTTGAGGAAAATTGCAGAAATTTCACTTATTTCAGGGTAATAAGTCAGAAATTTTCGTTATTTTGGGGCAAAAAAGACAGAAATTCCCTTTTTTTGGGGGAAAAAGACAGAAATTCCACTTTTTTAGAGGCAAAAAAGCAGAAATTCCTTTTATTTTGGAGTAAAAATGAAGAAATTTCTTTTTTTGTGGCAAAAGGTATACATTCCACTTATTTTTGGGCTAAAAAGCAGAAATTACCCGTATTTTGGAGCAAAATTGCAGAAAATCCCCTAATTGTGGGGCAAAGAGGCAGAAATTCCCTATATGTTAGGGCAAAAAGACAGAAATTCTCCTTATTTTGGGGCAAAACTCAGAATTTCCACTTATTATGGGGCAAAATTCCAGAAATTTCCCTTATTTTGGGGCAAAATTGCAGAAATTTCACTTATTTTGGGGCAAAATTGCAGAAATTTCCCTTATTTCAGGTAAAAATGGCAGAAATTTTTCTTATTTTGGGGCAAAAAAGCAGAAATTCCTAATATTCTGTGGCAAAAATGCAGAAATTCCCCTTATTTTGAGGTAAAAAGGCTGAAATTCCCCTTATTTGGGTGCAAAAAGGCAGAAATTTTTCTTATTTTGGGGCAAAATTGCAGACATTTCACTTATTTCAGGGTAATAAGTCAGAAATTTTCCTTATTTTGGGGCAAAAAAGACAGAAATTCCCCTAATTGTGGGGCAAAAAGGCAGAAATTCCCTATATGTTGGGGCAAAAAGACAGAAATTCTCCTTATTTTTGGGCAAAACTCAAAAATTCCACTTATTTTGGGGCAAAATTGCAGGAATTTACCTTATTTTGGGGCAAAATTGCAGAAATTTTCCTTATTTGGGGCAAAATTGCAGAAATTTCACTTATTTTCAGGTAAAAAGACTGAAATATCCTTTATTTTGGGGCAAAAAGGAGGAAATTCCCCTTATTTTGGGGCAAAATTGCAGAAATTTTCCTTATTTTGGGGCAAAAAGGCTGAAATTCTTATTTTGAGGTAAAATGCTGAAATTCCCCATATTTTGGGGCAAAAGGCAAAAATTCTTCTTATTTTGGGGCAAGAAGGCACAAATTTCCCTTATTTTCGGGCAAAATTCCAGAAATTTCATTTATTTCAAGGCAAAAATTCAGAAATTCCTTTTATTTTGGGGCAAAGAGCAGAAATTTCTTTTATTATGGTACAAAATTGAAGAAATTTTTCTTATTTTGAAACAAAAAGGCAGAAAATTCCCCTTATTTTGAGGCAAAAGGCAGAAATTATTCTCAATTTGAGGTAAAATGCAGAAATTCCCTTTATTTTGGGGCTAGAAAGCAGAAATTCCCCGTATTTTGAAGCAAAATTGCAGAAATTCTCATAATTTTCGGGCAAAAGGCAAAAATTCTCCTTATTTTGGGGCAAAAAGACAGAAAATCTCCTTTTTTGGGAGCAAACAGTCAGAAATTTTCCTTATTTTGGTGCAAAATTGCAGAAATTTCCTTTACATTGGGGCAAAATTGCAGAAATTTCCATATTTTGGGGCAAAATTGCAGAAATTTCACTTATTTCAGGGAAAAAAGGCGAAAATTTTTTTTGGGGGGCAAAAAGGCAGAAATTTTTTTTATTTTGGTACAAAATTGCAGAAATTTTTCTTATTTTGGGGCAAAAAGTCAGAAATTCCTCATATTTTGGGGCAAAAATGCAGAAATTCCCCTTATTTTGAGGTAAAAAGGCTGAAATTCCCCTTATTTGGGGGCAAAAAGACAGAAATTTCGTTTATTTTGGGGAAAAGCAGAAATTGCACTTATTTTGAGTCAAAAAGTTGGAAAATCCCCTTATTTTGGGGCAAAAATGAAGAAATTTGCTTTTTTTATGGCAAAAAGGTATACATTCCCTTTATTTTTGGGCAAAATGGCACAAATTCCCCGTATTTTGGAGCAACATTGCAGAAATTCCCCTAATTTTTGGGCAAAAAGGCAGAAATTCCCCTTATTTTGGGGTAAAACTGCAGAAATTTCACTTTTTTGCGGCAAAATGTCAGAAATTCCCCTTATTTTCGGCAAAAACGGCAGAAAATTCCCGTATTTTGGAGAATAAATTGCAGAAATTCACCTAATTTTAGGGTAAAAAAATACAGTAATTTTCTTTATTTTTGGGCAAAAAGGCAGAAATTCTCCTTATTTTAGGGCAAAAAGGCAGAAATTCGTCTTATTTTAGGGCAAAATTGCAGAAATTTTCCTTATTTGGGGGCAAAAAACAGAAATTCCTTTTATTTTGGGGCAAAATTGCAGAAATTTCCCTTATTATGGGGAAAAATTGCAGAAATTTCCCTTATTTTAGGGCAAAATTGCAGAAATTTCACTTATTTCAGAGAAAAAAAGCAAAATTTTTCTTATTTTGGGGCAAAAAGGCAGAAATTCCCATTATTTTGGGGCAAAAAGGCAGAAATTCACCTTATTTTGTGGTAAAATTGCAGAAATTTCACATATTTCAGGGCAAAAAGACAGAAATTCCCCTTATTTTAAGGCAGAAAGGCAGAAATTCCCCTTATTTTGGAATAAAATTGCAGAAATTTTTTTTCTTTAGGAGCAAAAAGACAGAAAATCCACTTAATTTCGGGTAAAAAAGCAGAAATTCCTCTTATTTTGGAGCAAAATTGCAGAAACTCCCCTAATTTTGGGGCATAAAGGCAGAAATTCCCTTTATTTTGGGGCAAAAATAGAGAAATTCTCATTATTTTGGGGCAAAAATCAGAAATTTCCCTTATTTCAGGTCAAAATTTTAGAAATTTCTTTTATATTGTTACAGACTTGCAGAAATTTTTCTTATTTTGTGGCAAAAAGGCAGAAATTTCCCATATTTTGGTGCAAAAAGCCTAAAATTTCCTTTATTATGAGGTAAAATCCTGAAATTCCCCATATTTTGGGGCAAAAAGGCAGAAATTCCCCTCATTTGGAGGCAAAAATACACAAATTTCCCTTATTTTCGGGCATAATTGCAGGAATTTCATTTATTTCAGGGCAAAAAGTCAGAAATTCCTTTTATTTTGGGGCAAAAAGCAGAAATTTCTTTTATTTTGATACAAAATTGTAGAAATTTTCCTTATTTTGGAACAAAAAGGCAAAAATTACCCATATTTTGGGGAAAAAGGCAGAAATTCCCCTTATTTTGAGGTAAAAAGGCTGAAATTCCCGTTATTTTGGGGTAAAAAGGCAGAAATTTCACTTATTTTGAGGTAAGAAAGCAGAAATTCCTCTTATTTTGGGGCAAAAATGAAGAAATTTCCCTTTTTTGTGGCAAAAGGTATACATTCCCCTTATTTTCGGGCAAAAAAGCAGAAATTCCCCGTATTTAGGAGCAAGATTGCAGAAAATCCCCTAATTGTGGGGCAAAAAGGCAGAAATTCCCTATATGTTGGGGCAAAAAGACAGAAATTCTCCTTATTTTGGGGCAAAACTCAGAAATTCCACTTAATTTGGGGCAAAATTCCAGAAATTTCCCTTATTTTGGGGCAAAATTGCAGAAATTTTACTTATTTTGGGGCAAAATTGCAGAAATTTCACTTATTTCAGGTAAAAATGGCAGAAATTTTTCTTATTTTGGGGCAAAAAGGCAGAAATTCCTAATATTTTGTGGCAAAAATGCAGAAATTCCCCTTATTTTGAGGTAAAAAGGCTGAAATTCCCCTTATTTGGGGGCAAAAAGGCAGAAATTTCCCTTATTTTGGGGCAAAATTGCAAACATTTCACTTATTTCAGGGTAATAAGTCAGAAATTTTCCTTATTTTGGAGCAAAAAACACAGAAATTCCCTTTGTTTTGAAAGGAAAATACAGAAATTCCACTTCTTTAGAGGCAAAAAGGCAGAAATTCCCCTTATTTTGAAGCAAAAATGAAGAAATTCCCCTAATTGTTGGGCAAAAAGGCAGAAATTCCCTATATGTTGGGGCAAAAAGACAAATTCTTCTTATTTTGGGACAAAACTCAGAAATTCCACTTATTTTGGGGCAAAATTGCAGGAATTTACCTTATTTTGAGGCAAAATTGCAGAAATTTCCCTTATTTGGGGCAAAATTGCAGAAATTTCACTTATTTTCAGGTAAAAAGGCTGAAATATCCTTTATTTTGGGGCAAAAAGGAAGAAATTCCCCTTATTTTGGGGCAAAATTGCAGAAATTTTCCTTATTTTGGGGCAAAAAGGCTGAAATTCTTATTTTGAGGTAAAATGCTGAAATTCCCCATATTTTGGGGCAAAAGGCAAAACTTCTTTTTATTTTGGGGCAAAGAGGCACAAATTTCCCTTATTTTCGGGCAAAATTGCAGAAATTTCATTTATTTCAGGGCAAAAAGTCAGAAATTTCTTTTATTTTGGGGCAAAGAGCAGAAATTTCTTTTATTATGGTACAAAATTGAAGAAATTTTTCTTATTTTGAAATAAAAAGGCAGAAAATTCCCCTTATTTTGAGGCAAAAGGCAGAAATTATTCTCAATTTGAGGTAAAATGCAGAAATTCCCTTTATTTTGGGGCTAAAAAACAGAAATTCCCTGTATTTTGAAGCAAAATTGCAGAAATTCTCATAATTTTCGGGCAAAAAGGCAGAAATTCCCCTTATTTTGGGGCAAAAAGACAGAAAATCTCCTTTTTCGGGAGCAAACTATCAGAAATTCCCCTTATTTTGGGGCAAAATTGCAGAAATTTCCTTTACATTGGGGCAAAATTGCAGAAATTTCCCTTATTTTGGGGCAAAACTGAAGAAATTTTCTTTTTTTATGGCAAAAAGGTATGCATTCTTCTTATTTTCGGGCAAAAAGGCAGAAATTCCCCTATTTTGGAGCAAAATTGCAGAAATTCCCCTAATTATGGGGCAAAAAGGGAGAAATTCCCTATATGTTGTGGCAAAAAGACAGAAATTCTCTTTATTTTGGGGCAAAACTCAGAAATTCCACTTATTTTAGGGCAAAATTCCAGAAATTTCCCTTATTTTGGGGCAAAATTGCAGAAATTTCACTTATTTTGGAGCAAAATTGCAGAAATTTCACTTATTTCAGAAAAAAAGCAGAAATTTTCTTATTTTGGTGCAAAAAGGCAGAAATTTCTTTTATTTTGGTACAAAATTGCATAAATTACTCTTATTTTGGAAGAAAAAGGCAGAAATCTCCCAAATTTTGGGGCAAAAATGCAGCAATTCCTCTTATTTTGAGGTAACAAGGCTTAAATTCCCCTTATTTAGGGGGAAAAAGGCAGAAATTTCCCTTATTTTCGAGCAAAATTGCAGAAATTTCACTTATTTCAGGGTAATAAGTCAGAAATTTTCCTTATTTTGGGGCAAAAAAGACAGAAATTCCCTTTGTTTTTGGGGATAAAGACAGAAATTCCACTTATTTAGAGGCAAAAAAGCAGAAATTCCCCTTATTTTGGAGCAAAACTGAAGAAATTTCCCTTTTTTATGGCAAAAAGGTATGCATTCTTCTTATTTTCGGGCAAAAAGGCAGAAATTCCCCCTATTTTAGAGCAAAATGGCAGAAATTCCCCTAATTGTGGGGCAAAAATGCAGAAATTCCCTATATGTTGGGGCAAAATACAGAAATTCTCCTTATTTTGGGGAAAAACTCAGAAATTCCACTTATTTTGGGGCAAAATTGCAGAAATTTCCCTTATTTTGGGGCAAAATTGCAGAAATTTCACTTATTTTGGGGCAAAATTGCAGAAATTTCACTTTTTTCAGGGTAATAAGTCAGAAATTTTCCTTATTTTGGGGCAAAAAAGACTGAAATTCCCTATGTTCTGGGGGAAAAAGACAGTAATTCCACTTTTTTAGAGGCAAAAAAGCAGAAATTCCTTTTATTTTGGAGTAAAAATGAAGAAATTTCTTTTTTTGTGGCAAAAGGTATACATTCCCTTTATTTTCGGGCAAAAAGGCAGAAATTCCCAGTATTTTGGAGCAAACTTGCAGATATTCCCCTAATTGTGGGGCAAAAAGGCAGAAATTCCCTATATGTTGGGGCAAAAAGACAGAAATTCTCCTTATTTTGGGGCAAAACTCAGAAATTCTACTAATATTGGGGCAAAATTCCAGAAATTTCCCTTATTTTGGGGCAAAATTGCAGAAATTTCACTTATTTTTGGGCAAAATTGCAGAAATTTCACTTATTTCAGAAAAAAAAGCAGAAATTTTCTTATTTTGGTGCAAAAAGGCAGAAATTTCTTTTATTTTGGTACAAAATTGCAGAAATTTTTCTTATTTTGGGGCAAAAAGGCAGAAATCTCCCATATTTTGGGGCAAAAATGCAGAAATTTCTCTTATTTTGAGGTAAAAAGGCTGAAATTCCCCTTATTTGGGGGCAAAAAGGCAGAAATTTCCCTTATTTTGGGGCAAAATTGCAGAAATTTCACTTATTTCAGGGTAATAAGTCAGAAATTATCCTTATTTTGGGGTAAAAAAGACAGAAATTCCCTTTGTTTTGGGGGAAAAAGACAGAAATTCCACTTATTTAGAGGCAAAAAAGCAGAAATTCCCCTTATTTTGTAGCAAAACTGAAGAAATTTCTATTTTTTATGGCAAAAAGGTATGCATTCTTCTTATTTTCGGGCAAAAAGGCAGAAATTCCCCGTATTTTGGAGCAAAATTGCAGAAATTCCCCTAATTGTGGGGCAAGAAGGGGGGAATTCCCTATATGTTGGGGCAAAAAGACAGAAATTCTCCTTCTTTTGGGGCAAAACTCAGAAATTCCACTTATTTTGGTGCAAAATTCCAGAAATTTCCCTTATTTTAGAGCAAAATTGCAGAAATTTCACTTATTTTGGGGCAAAATTGCAGAAATTTAACTTATTTCAGAAAAAAATTCAGAAATTTTTCTATTTTGGTGCAAAAAGGCAGAAATTTCTTTTATTTTGGTACAAAATTGCAGAAATTTTTCTTATTTTGGGGCAAAAAGGCAGAAATCCCCCATATTTTGAGGCAAAAATGCAGAAATTCCTCTTATTTTGAGGTAATAAGGCTGAAATTTCCCTTATTTGGGGGCAAAAAGGCAGAAATTTCCCTTATTTTGAGGCAAAATTGCAGAAATTTCACTTATTTCAGGGTAATAAGTCAGAAATTTTCTTTATTTTGGGGCAAAAAAGACAGAAATTCCCTTTGTTTTGGGAGAAAAAGACAGAAATTCCACTTTTTTAGAGGCAAAATAGCAGAAATTCCTTTTATTTTGGAGTAAAAATGAAGAAATTTCCCTTTTTTGTGGCAAAAGGTATGCATTCCACTTATTTTTGGGCTAAAAAGCAGAAATTACCCGTATTTTGGAGCAATATTGCAGAAATTCCCCTAATTGTGGGGCAAAGAGGCAGAAATTCCCTATATGTTAGGGCAAAAAGACAGAAATTCTCCTTATTTTGGGGCAAAACTCAGAAATTCTACTTATTTTGGGGCAAAATTCCAGAAATTTCCCTTATTCTGGGGCAAAATTGCAGAAATTTCACTTATTTTGGGGCAAAATTGCAGAAATTTCACTTATTTCAGGCTAATAAGTCAGAAATTTTCCTTATTTTGGGGCCAAAAAGACAGAAATTCCCTTTGTTTTGGGGGGGAAAAGACAGAAATTCCACTTATTTAGAGGCAAAAAAGCAGAAATTCCTCTTATTTTGGAGCAAAACTGAAGAAATTTCTATTTTTTATGGCAAAAGGGTATGCATTCTTCTTATTTTCGGGCAAAAAGGCAGAAATTCCCCGTATTTTGGAGCAAAATTGCAGAAATTCCCCTAATTGTGGGGCAAAAAGGCAGAAATTCCCTATATGTTGGGGCAAAAAGACAGAAATTCTCCTTATTTTGGGGCAAAACTCAGAAATTCCACTTATTTTGGTGCAAAATTCCAGAAATTTCCCTTATTTTAGGGCAAAATTGCAGAAATTTCACTTATTTTGGGGCAAAATTGCAGAAATTTAACTTATTTTGGTGCAAAATTGCAGAAATTTAACTTATTTCAGAAAAAAATTCAGAAATTTTCCTATTTTGGTGCAAAAAGACAGAATTATCTTTTATTTTGGTACAAAATTGCAGAAATTTTTCTTATTTTGGGCAAAAAGGCAGAAATTTCACTTATTTTGGGGCAAAATTGCAGTACTTTCACTTATTTTGGGGCAAAATTGCAGAAATTCCAAATATTTTGTGGCAAAAATGCAGAAATTCCCCTTATTCTAAGGTAAAAAGGCAGAAATTCCCCTTATTTGGGGTTAAAGACAGAAATTTCCCTTATTTTGGGGCAAAATTGCAGAAATTTCACTTATTTTGGGGCAAAATTGCAGAAATTTCACTTATTTCAGAAAAAAATTCAGAAATTTTCCTATTTTGGTGCAAAAAGGCAGAAATTTCTATTTTGGTACAAAATTGCAGAAATTTTTCTTTTTTTGGGGCAAAAAGGCACAAATCTCCCATATTTTGGGGAAAAAATGCAGAAATTCCTCTTATTTTGAGGTAAAAAGGTAGAAATTTCCCTTATTTGGGGGAAAAAGGCAGAAATTTTCCTTATTTTGAGGCAAAATTGCAGAAATTTCACTTATTTCAGTGTAATAAGTCAGAAATTTTCCTTATTTTGGAGCAAAAAACACAGAAATTCCCTTTGTTTTGAAAGGAAAATACAGAAATTCCACTTCTTTAGAGGCAAAAAGGCAGAAATTCCCCTTATTTTGAAGCAAAAATGAAGAAATTCCCCTAATTGTTGGGCAAAAAGGCAGAAATTCCCTATATGTTGGGGCAAAAAGACAAATTCTTATTATTTTGGGACAAAACTCAGAAATTCCACTTATTTTGGGGCAAAATTGCAGGAATTTACCTTATTTTGAGGCAAAATTGCAGAAATTTCCCTTATTTGGGGCAAAATTGCAGAAATTTCACTTATTTTCAGGTAAAAAGGCTGAAATATCCTTTATTTTGGGGCAAAAAGGAAGAAATTCCCCTTATTTTGGGGCAAAATTGCAGAAATTTTCCTTATTTTGGGGCAAAAAGGCTGAAATTCTTATTTTGAGGTAAAATGCTGAAATTCCCCATATTTTGGGGCAAAAGGCAAAACTTCTTTTTATTTTGGGGCAAAGAGGCACAAATTTCCCTTATTTTCGGGCAAAATTGCAGAAATTTCATTTATTTCAGGGCAAAAAGTCAGAAATTTCTTTTATTTTGGGGCAAAGAGCAGAAATTTCTTTTATTATGGTACAAAATTGAAGAAATTTTTCTTATTTTGAAATAAAAAGGCAGAAAATTCCCCTTATTTTGAGGCAAAAGGCAGAAATTATTCTCAATTTGAGGTAAAATGCAGAAATTCCCTTTATTTTGGGGCTAAAAAACAGAAATTCCCTGTATTTTGAAGCAAAATTGCAGAAATTCTCATAATTTTCGGGCAAAAAGGCAGAAATTCCCCTTATTTTGGGGCAAAAAGACAGAAAATCTCCTTTTTCGGGAGCAAACTATCAGAAATTCCCCTTATTTTGGGGCAAAATTGCAGAAATTTCCTTTACATTGGGGCAAAATTGCAGAAATTTCCCTTATTTTGGGGCAAAACTGAAGAAATTTTCTTTTTTTATGGCAAAAAGGTATGCATTCTTCTTATTTTCGGGCAAAAAGGCAGAAATTCCCCTATTTTGGAGCAAAATTGCAGAAATTCCCCTAATTATGGGGCAAAAAGGGAGAAATTCCCTATATGTTGTGGCAAAAAGACAGAAATTCTCTTTATTTTGGGGCAAAACTCAGAAATTCCACTTATTTTAGGGCAAAATTCCAGAAATTTCCCTTATTTTGGGGCAAAATTGCAGAAATTTCACTTATTTTGGAGCAAAATTGCAGAAATTTCACTTATTTCAGAAAAAAAGCAGAAATTTTCTTATTTTGGTGCAAAAAGGCAAAAATTTCTTTTATTTTGGTACAAAATTGCATAAATTATTCTTATTTTGGAAGAAAAAGGCAGAAATCTCCCATATTTTGGGGCAAAAATGCAGCAATTCCTCTTATTTTGAGGTAACAAGGCTTAAATTCCCCTTATTTGGGGGGAAAAAGGCAGAAATTTCCCTTATTTTCGAGCAAAATTGCAGAAATTTCACTTATTTCAGGGTAATAAGTCAGAAATTTTCCTTATTTTGGGGCAAAAAAGACAGAAATTCCCTTTGTTTTTGGGGATAAAGACAGAAATTCCACTTATTTAGAGGCAAAAAAGCAGAAATTCCCCTTATTTTGGAGCAAAACTGAAGAAATTTCCCTTTTTTATGGCAAAAAGGTATGCATTCTTCTTATTTTCGGGCAAAAAGGCAGAAATTCCCCCTATTTTAGAGCAAAATGGCAGAAATTCCCCTAATTGTGGGGCAAAAATGCAGAAATTCCCTATATGTTGGGGCAAAATACAGAAATTCTCCTTATTTTGGGGAAAAACTCAGAAATTCCACTTATTTTGGGGCAAAATTGCAGAAATTTCCCTTATTTTGGGGCAAAATTGCAGAAATTTCACTTATTTTGGGGCAAAATTGCAGAAATTTCACTTTTTTCAAGGTAATAAGTCAGAAATTTTCCTTATTTTGGGGCAAAAAAGACTGAAATTCCCTATGTTCTGGGGGAAAAAGACAGTAATTCCACTTTTTTAGAGGCAAAAAAGCAGAAATTCCTTTTATTTTGGAGTAAAAATGAAGAAATTTCTTTTTTTTGTGGCAAAAGGTATACATTCCCTTTATTTTCGGGCAAAAAGGCAGAAATTCCCAGTATTTTGGAGCAAACTTGCAGATATTCCCCTAATTGTGGGGCAAAAAGGCAGAAATTCCCTATATGTTGGGGCAAAAAGACAGAAATTCTCCTTATTTTGGGGCAAAACTCAGAAATTCTACTAATATTGGGGCAAAATTCCAGAAATTTCCCTTATTTTGGGGCAAAATTGCAGAAATTTCACTTATTTTTGGGCAAAATTGCAGAAATTTCACTTATTTCAGAAAAAAAAGCAGAAATTTTCTTATTTTGGTGCAAAAAGGCAGAAATTTCTTTTATTTTGGTACAAAATTGCAGAAATTTTTCTTATTTTGGGGCAAAAAGGCAGAAATCTCCCATATTTTGGGGCAAAAATGCAGAAATTTCTCTTATTTTGAGGTAAAAAGGCTGAAATTCCCCTTATTTGGGGGCAAAAAGGCAGAAATTTCCCTTATTTTGGGGCAAAATTGCAGAAATTTCACTTATTTCAGGGTAATAAGTCAGAAATTATCCTTATTTTGGGGTAAAAAAGACAGAAATTCCCTTTGTTTTGGGGGAAAAAGACAGAAATTCCACTTATTTAGAGGCAAAAAAGCAGAAATTCCCCTTATTTTGTAGCAAAACTGAAGAAATTTCTATTTTTTATGGCAAAAAGGTATGCATTCTTCTTATTTTCGGGCAAAAAGGCAGAAATTCCCCGTATTTTGGAGCAAAATTGCAGAAATTCCCCTAATTGTGGGGCAAGAAGGGGGGAATTCCCTATATGTTGGGGCAAAAAGACAGAAATTCTCCTTCTTTTGGGGCAAAACTCAGAAATTCCACTTATTTTGGTGCAAAATTCCAGAAATTTCCCTTATTTTAGAGCAAAATTGCAGAAATTTCACTTATTTTGGGGCAAAATTGCAGAAATTTAACTTATTTCAGAAAAAAATTCAGAAATTTTTCTATTTTGGTGCAAAAAGGCAGAAATTTCTTTTATTTTGGTACAAAATTGCAGAAATTTTTCTTATTTTGGGGCAAAAAGTCAGAAATCTCCCATATTTAGGGGAAAAATTCAGAAATTCCTCTTATTTTGAGGTAAAAATGCTGAAATTTCCCTTATTTGGGGGCAAAAAGGCAGAAATTTCCCTTATTTTGAGGCAAAATTGCAGAAATTTCACTTATTTCAGGGTAATAAGTCAGAAATTTTCTTTATTTTGGGGCAAAAAAGACAGAAATTCCCTTTGTTTTGGGAGAAAAAGACAGAAATTCCACTTTTTTAGAGGCAAAAAAGCAGAAATTCCTTTTATTTTGGAGTAAAAATGAAGAAATTTCCCTTTTTTGTGGCAAAAGGTATGCATTCCACTTATTTTTGGGCTAAAAAGCAGAAATTACCCGTATTTTGGAGCAATATTGCAGAAATTCCCCTAATTGTGGGGCAAAGAGGCAGAAATTCCCTATATGTTAGGGCAAAAAGACAGAAATTCTCCTTATTTTGGGGCAAAACTCAGAAATTCTACTTATTTTGGGGCAAAATTCCAGAAATTTCCCTTATTTTGGGGCAAAATTGCAGAAATTTCACTTATTTTGGGGCAAAATTGCAGAAATTTCACTTATTTCAGGGTAATAAGTCAGAAATTTTCCTTATTTTGGGGCCAAAAAGACAGAAATTCCCTTTGTTTTGGGGGGGAAAAGACAGAAATTCCACTCATTTAGAGGCAAAAAAGCAGAAATTCCTCTTATTTTGGAGCAAAATTGCAGAAATTCCCCTAATTGTGGGGCAAAAAGGCAGAAATTCCCTATATGTTGGGGCAAAAAGAAACAAATTCTCCTTATTTTGGGTCAAAACTCAGAAATTCCACTGATATTGGGGCAAAATTCCAGAAATTTCCCGTATTTTGGGGCAAAATTGCAGAAATTTCACTTATTTTGGGGCAAAATTGTAGAAATTTCACTTATTTCAGAAAAAAAAGCAGGAATTTTCTTATTTTGGTGCAAAAAGACGGAAATTTCTTTTATTTTGGTACAAAATTGCAGAAATTTTTCTTATTTTGGGGCAAAAAGGCAGAAATCTCCCATATTTTGGGGCAAAAATGCAGAAATTTCTCTTATTTTGAGGTAAAAAGGCTGAAATTCCCCTTATTTTGGAGCAATATTGCAGAAATTCCCCTAATTGTGGGGCAAAGAGGCAGAAATTCCCTATATCTTAGGGCAAAAAGACAGAAATTCTCTTTATTTTGGGGCAAAACTCAGAAATTCTACTTATTTTGGGGCAAAATTCCAGAAATTTCCCTTATTTTGGGGCAAAATTGCAAAAATTTCACTTATTTCAGGGTAATAAGTCAGAAATTTTCCTTATTTTGGAGCCAAAAAGACAGAAATTCCCTTTGTTTTGGGGGGGAAAAGACAGAAATTCCACTTATTTAGAGGCAAAAAAGCAGAAATTCCTCTTATTTTGGAGCAAAATTGCAGAAATTCCCCTAATTGTGGGGCAAAAAGGCAGAAATTCCCTATATGTTGGGGCAAAAAGAAACAAATTCTCCTTATTTTGGGTCAAAATTCAGAAATTCCACTGATATTGAGGCAAAATTCCAGAAATTTCCCGTATTTTGGGGCAAAATTGCAGAAATTTCACTTATTTTGGGGCAAAATTGCAGAAATTTCACTTATTTCAGGGTAATAAGTCAGAAATTTTCCTTATTTTGGGGCAAAAAAGACAGAAATTTCCTTTGTTTTGGGGGATAAAGACAGAAATACCACTTATTTAGAGGCAAAAAAGCAGAAATTCCCCTTATTTAGGAGCAAAACTGAAGAAATTTCTATTTTTTATGGCAAAAGGGTATGCATTCTTCTTATTTTCGGGCAAAAAGGCAGAAATTCCCCGTATTTTGGAGCAAAATTGCAGAAATTCCCCTAATTGTGGGGCAAAAAGGCAGAAATTCCCTATATGTTGGGGCAAAAAGACAGAAATTCTCCTTATTTTGGGGAAAAACTCAGAAATTCCACTTATTTTGGTGCAAAATTCCAGAAATTTCCCTTATTTTAGGGCAAAATTGCAGAAATTTAACTTATTTTGGTGCAAAATTGCAGAAATTTAACTTATTTCAGAAAAAAATTCAGAAATTTTCCTATTTTGGTGCAAAAAGGCAGAATTATCTTTTATTTTGGTACAAAATTGCAGAAATTTTTCTTATTTTGGGCAAAAAGGCAGAAATTTCACTTATTTTGGGGCAAAATTGCAGTACTTTCACTTATTTTGGGGCAAAATTGCAGAAATTCCAAATATTTTGTGGCAAAAATGCAGAAATTCCCCTTATTCTAAGGTAAAAAGGCAGAAATTCCCCTTATTTGGGGTTAAAGACAGAAATTTCCCTTATTTTGGGGCAAAATTGCAGAAATTTCACTTATTTTGGGGCAAAATTGCAGAAATTTCACTTATTTCAGAAAAAAATTCAGAAATTTTCCTATTTTGGTGCAAAAAGGCAGAAATTTCTATTTTGGTACAAAATTGCAGAAATTTTTCTTTTTTTGGGGCAAAAAGTCACAAATCTCCCATATTTTGGGGAAAAAATGCAGAAATTCCTCTTATTTTGAGGTAAAAAGGTAGAAATTTCCCTTATTTGGGGGAAAAAGGCAGAAATTTTCCTTATTTTGAGGCAAAATTGCAGAAATTTCACTTATTTCAGTGTAATAAGTCAGAAATTTTCCTTATTTTGGGGCAAAAAAGACAGAAATTCCCTTTGTTTTGGGGGAAAAAGACAGAAATTCCACTTTTTTAGCGGCAAAAAAGCAGAAATTCATTTTATTTTGGAGTAAAAATGAAGAAATTTCTTTTTTTTGTGGCAAAAGATATACATTCCCCTTATTTTCAGGCTAAAAAGCAGAAATTCCCTGTATTTTGGAGCAAACTTGCAGAAATTCCCCTAATTGTGGGGCAAAAAGGCAGAAATTTCCGATATGTTAGGGCAAAAAGACAGAAATTCTTTTTATTTTGGGGCTAAACTAAGAAATTCCACTTATTTTGGGGCAAAATTCCAGAAATTTCCCTTATTTTGGGGCAAAATTGCAGAAATTTCACTTATTTTGGTGCAAAATTGCAGAAATTTCACTTATTTCAGGGAAAAAAGGCAGAAATTTTCCTTATTTTGGGGCCAAAAAGACAGAAATTTCCTTTGTTTTGGGGTGAAAAAGATAGAAATTCCACTTATTTAGAGGCAAAAAAGCAGAAATTCCTCTTATTTTGGAGCAAAAATGAAGAAATTTCCTTTTTTTATGGCAAAAAGGTACGCATTCTTCTTATTTTCGGGCAAAAAGGCAGAAATTCCCAGTATTTTGGAGCAAAATTGCAGAAATTCCCCTAATTGTAGGGGCAAAAAGGCAGAAATTCCCTATATGTTGGGGCAAAAAGAAACAAATTCTCCTTATTTTGGGTCAAAACTCAGAAATTCCACTGATATTGGGGCAAAATTCCAGAAATTTCCCTTATTTTGGGGCAAAATTGCAGAAATTTCACTTATTTTGGGGCAAAATTGCAGAAATTTCACTTATTTCAGAAAAAAAAGCAGAAATTTTCTTATTTTGGTGCAAAAAGGCGGAAATTTCTTTTATTTTGGTACAAAATTGCAGAAATTTTTCTTATTTTGGGGCAAAAAGGCAGAAATCTCCCATATTTTGGGGCAAAAATGAAGAAATTTCTCTTATTTTGAGGTAAAAAGGCTGAAATTCCCATTATTTGGGGGCAAAAAGGCAGAAATTTCCCTTATTTTGAGGCAAAATTGCAGAAATTTCACTTATTTCAGTGTAATAAGTCAGAAATTTTCTTTATTTTGGGGCAAAAAAGACAGAAATTCTTTTTGTTTTGAGGGAAAAAGGCAGAAATTCCACTTTTTTAGCGGCAAAAAAGCAAAAATTCATTTTATTTTGGAGTAAAAATGAAGAAATTTCTTTTTTTTGTGGCAAAAAGTATACATTCCCCTTATTTTCAGGCTAAAAAGCAGAAATTCCCTATATTTTTGAGCAAAATTGCAGAAATTCCCCTAATTGTGGGGCAAAAAGGCAGAAATTGCCTATATGTTGGGGCAAAAAGACAGAAATTCTCCTTATTTTGGGGCAAAACTCAGAAATTCCACTTATTTTGAAGCAAAATTCCAGAAATTTCCCTTATTTTGGGGCAAAATAGCAGAAATTTCACTTATTTTGGGGCAAAATTGCAGAAATTTCACTTATTTCAGGGTAATAAGTCAGAAATTTTCCTTATTTTGGAGCAAAAAAACAGAAATTCCCTTTGTTTTGGGGGAAAAAGACAGAAATTTCACTTATTTAGAGGCAAAAAAGCTGAAATTCCCCTTATTTTGGAGCAAAAATGAAGAACTTTCCCTTTTTTATGGCAAAAAGTTATGCATTCTTCTTATTTTCGGGCAAAAAGTCAGAAATTCCCCGTATTTTGGAGCAAAATTGCAGAAATTCCCCTAATTGTGGTGCGAAAAGGCAGAAATTCCCTATATGTTAGGGCAAAAAGACAGAAATTCTCCTTATTTTGGGGCAAAACTCAGAAATTCCACTTATTTTAAGGCAAAATTCCAGAAATTTCCTTTATTTGGGAGCAAAATAGCAGAAATTTCTGTTATTTTGGGGCAAAATTGCAGAAATTTCACTTATTTCAGAAAAAAAAGCAGAAATTTTCTTATTTTGGTGCAAAAAGGCGGAAATTTCTTTTATTTTGGTACAAAATTGCAGAAATTTTTCTTATTTTGGGGCAAAAAGGCAGAAATCTCCCATATTTTGGGGCAAAAATGCAGAAATTCCTCTTATTTTGAGGTAAAAAGGCTGAAATTCCCCTTATTTGGAGGCAAAAAGGCAGAAATTTTTCTTATTTTGGGGCAAAATTGCAGAAATTTCACTTATTTCAGAGTAGTCAGTCAGAAATTTTTCTTATTTGGGGGCAAAAAAGCAGAAATTCCTTTTATTTTGGAGTAAAAATGAAGAAATTTCTTTTTTGTGGCAAATGGTATACATTCCCCTTATTTTCAGGCTAAAAAGCAGAAATTACCCTTATTTTGGAGCAAAATTGCAAAAATTCCGCTAATTGTGGGGCAAAAAGGCAGAAATTCCCTGTAAGTTAGAGCAAAAAACAGAAAATCTCCTTATTTTGGGGCAAAACTCAGAAATTCCACTTACTTTGGGGCAAAATTCCAAAAATTTCAATTATTTTGGGCCAAAATTGCAGAAATTTCACTTATTTTGAGGCAAAATTGCATAAATTTCACTTATTTCAGGGTAATAAGTCAGAAATTTTCCTTATTTTGGGGCAAAAAACACAGAAATTCCCTTTGTTTTGGGGGAAAAAGACAGAAATTCCACTTTTTTAGAGGCAAAAAAGCAGAAATTCCTTTTATTTTGGAGTAAAAATGAAGAAATTTCCCTTTTTTGTGGCAAAATGTATACATTCCACTTATTTTTGGGCTAAAAAGCTGAAATTACCCGTATTTTGGAGCAAAATTGCAGAAATTCCCCTAATTGTGGGGCAAAATGCAGAAATTCCCTATATGTTAGGGCAAAAAGACAGAAATTCTCCTTATTTTGGGGCAAAACTCAGAAATTCCACTTATTTTGGGGCAAAATTCCAGAAATTTCCCTTATTTTGTGGCAAAATTGCCGAAATTTCACTTATTTTGGGGCAAAATTGCAGAAATTTCACTTATTTCATGGTAAAAAGGCAGAAATTTTCCTCATTTTGGGGCAAAAATGCAGAGATTCCAAATATTTTGTGGTAAAATTGCAAAAATTCCCCTTATTTTGAGGTAAAAAGGCAGAAATTCCCCTTATTTGGAAGCAAAAAGCAGAAATTTCCCTTATTCTGGGACAAAATTGCAGAAATTTCACTTATTTCAGGGTAATAAGTCAGAAATTTTCCTTATTTGGGGCAAAAAAGACAGAAATTCCTTTTGTTTTGGGGGAAAAAGTCAGAAATTCCACTTATTTAGAAGCAAAAAAGCAGAAATTCCCCTTATTTTGGAGCAAAAATAAAGAAATTTCCTTTTTTTGTGGCAAAAGGTATGCATTCTTCTTATTTTCAGGCTAAAAAGCAGAAATTCCCCGTATTTTGGAGCAAAATTGCAGAAATTCCCCTAATTGTGGGACAAAAAGGCAGAAATTCCCTATATGTTTGGGCAAAAAGACAGAAATTCTCCTTATATTAGAGCAAAACTCAGAAATTTCACTTATTTTGACGCAAAATTGCAGAAATTTCACTTATTTCAGAAAAAAAGCAGAAATTTTCTTAATTTGGGGCAAAAAGGCAGAAATTTCTCATATTTTGGGGCAAAATGCAGAAAATCCCCTTATTTTGAGGTAAAAAGTCTAACATTCCCCTTATTTGGTTGCAAAAAGCAGAAATTTCCCTTATTTTGGGGCAAAATTGCAGATATTTCATTTATTTCAGGGTAATAAGTCAGAAATTTTCCTTATTTTGGGGCAAAAAAGACACAAATTCTCTATGTTTGGGGGGAAAAAGACAGAAATTCCACTTATTTAGAGGCAAAAAAGCAGAAATTCCCCTTATTTTGGAGCGAAAATGAAGAAATTTCCGTTTTTTATGGCAAAAAGGTATGCATTCTTCTTATTTTCGGGCAAAAAGACAGAAATTCCCCGTATTTTTGAGCAAAATTGCAGAAATTCCCCTAATTGTGGGGCAAAAAGGCAGAAATTCCCTATGTGTTGGGGCAAAAAGACAGAAATTCTACTTATTTTGGGGCAAAACTCAGAAATTCCACTTATTTTTGGGCAAAATTCCAAAAATTTCCCTTATTTTGGGGCAAAATTGCAGAAATTTCACTTATTTTGGGGCAAAATTGCAGAAATTTCACTTATTTCAGGGAAAAAAAGACAGAAATTTCTTTTATTTTGGTACAAATTTGCAGAAATTTTTTTTATTTTTGGCAAAAAGGCAGAAATTTCCCATATTTTGGGGCAAAAATGCAGAAATTCCCCTTATTTTGAGGTAAAAATGCTGAAATTCCCCTTATTTTGGGGCAAAAAGCAGACATTTCCCTTATTTTGGGCAAAAATTGCAGAAATTTCACTTATTTTGAGTCAAAAAGGCAGAAAATCCAATTATTTTGGGGTAAAAATGAAGAAATTCCCCTTGTTTTGAGGTAAAAAGGCTGAAATTCCCCTTTTTTGGAGGCAAAAAGGCAGAAATTCCCCGTATTTTGGGGCAAAAAGCAGATATTTCCCTTATTTTTGGGGAAAAATTTTAGAAATTTAACTTATTTCAGGGCAAAAAGTCAGAAATTCCGTTTATTTTTGGGGAAAAGTCAGAAATTGCACTTATTTTGAGTCAAAAATGCGGAAAATCCCCTTATTTTGGAGTAAAAATGAAGAAATTTCCCTTTTTTATGGCAAAAGGTATACATTCTTTTTATTTTCGGGCAAAAAGGCAGAAATTCCCTGTATTTTGGAGCAAAATTGCAGAAATTCCTCTAATTTTGGGGCAAAAACGCAGAACTTCCCCTTATTTTGGGGTAAAACTGCAGAAATTTCACTTATTTCGCGGCAAAATGGCAGAAATTCACTTCATTTTCGGCGAAAAGGGAGAAAATTCCCGTATTTTGGAGCAAAATTGCAGAAATTCACCTAATTTTGGGGTAAAACATGCAGTAATTTTCTTTATTTTAAGGCAAAAAGGCAGAAATTCCCCTTATTTTGTGGCAAAAATCAGAAATTCCCCTTATTTTAGAAAAAATTGCAGAAATTTCCTTTATTATGGGGAAAAATTGCAGAAATTTCTTTTATTGTAAGGCAAAAGTGCAGAAATTTCATTTATTTCAGAGAAAAAAACAAAAATTTTTTTTTATTTTAGGGCAAAATGAAGAAATTTCCATTATTTTGCGGCACAAAGACAGAAATTCACTTTCTTTTGGGGTAAAATTTCAAACATTTCACATATTTCAGGGCAAAAAGGCAGAAATTCCCCTTATTTGGTGGTAAAAAGGCAGAAATTCTTCATATTTTGGGTTAAAATTGCAGAAATTTCCCTTGTTTGGGGGCAAAAAGGCAGAAAATCCCCTTAATTTCGGGCAAAAAGGCAGAAATTCCCCGTATTTTGGAGCAAAATTGCAGAAATTCCCCTAATTGTGGGGCAAAAAGGCAGAAATTCCCGATATGTTGGGGCAAAAAGACAGAAATTCTCCTTATTTTCGGGCAAAACTCAGAAATTCCATTTATTTTGGGGCAAAATTCCAGAAATTTCCCTTATTTTGGGGCAAAATTGCAGAAATTTCACTTATTTCAGGGCAAAATTCAAAAATTGCTTTTATTTTGGGGTAAAGACAGAAATTCCATTTACTTTTGGGTAAAAAGGCAGAAATTTCACTTATTTTGAGGTAAGAAGGCAGAAATTCCTCTTATTTTGCGGCAAAAATGAAGAAATTTCCCTGTTTTGTGGCAAAAGGTATATATTCCCCTTATTTTCGGGCAAAAAATCAGAAATTCCCCGTATTTTGGAGCACAATTGCAGAAAATCCCCTAATTGTGGGGCAAAAAGGCAGAAATTCCCATTATTTTGATGGCAAAAAGGCAGGAATTCACCTTATTTTGGGATAAAATTGCAGAAATTTCACATATTTCAGGGCAAAAAGGCAGAAATTTCCCTTCATTTGGGGCAAAAATGAAGAAATTTCCCTTTTTTATGGCAAAAAGGTATGCATTCCCCTTATTTTCGGCAAAAAGGCAGAAATTCCCCGTATTTTGGAGCAAAATTGCAGAAATTCCCCTAATTGTGGGGCAAAAAGGCAGAAATTCTCTTTATTTTGGGGCAAAACTCAGAAATTCCACTTATTTTGGGGCAAAATTCCAGAAATTTCCCTTATTTTGGGGCAAAATTGCAGAAATTTCCCTTATTTCAGGTAAAAATGGCAGAAATTTTTCTTATTTTGGGGCAAAAAGGCAGAATTTCCTAATATTTTGTGGCAAAAATGCAGAAATTCCCCTTATTTTGAGGTAAAAAGGCTTAAATTCCCCTTATTTGGGGGCAAAAAGGCAGAAATTTTTCTTATTTTGGGGCAAAATTGCAGACATTTCACTTATTTCAGGGTAATAAGTCAGAAATTTTCCTTATTTTGGGGCAAAAAAGACAGAAATTCCCTTTGTTTTGGGGGGAAAATACAGAAATTCCACTTCTTTGAAGGCAAAAAGGCAGAAATTCCACTTATTTTGGAGCAAAAATGAAGAAATTCCCCTAATTGTTGGGCAAAAAGGCAGAAATTCCCTATATGTTGGGGCAAAAAGACAGAAATTCTCCTTATTTTGGGGCAAAACTCAGAAATTCCACTTATTTTGGGGCAAAATTGCAGGAATTTACCTTATTTTGGGGCAAAATTGCAGAAATTTCCCTTATTTGGGGCAAAATAGCAGAAATTTCACTTATTTTCAGGTAAAAAGGCTGAAATATCCTTTATTTTGGGGCAAAAAGGAAGAAATTCCCCTTATTTTGGGGCAAAATTGCCGAAATTTTCCTTATTTTGGGGCAAAAAGGCTGAAATTCTTATTTTGAGGTAAAATGCTGAAATTCCCCATATTTTGGCGCAAAAGGCAAAACTTCTTCTTATTTTGGGGCAAAGAGGCACAAATTTCCCTTATTTTCGGGCAAAATTGCAGAAATTTCATTTATTTCAGGGCAAAAAGTCAGAAATTCCTTTTATTTTGGGGCAAAGAGCAGAAATTTCTTTTATTATGGTACAAAATTGAAGAAATTTTTCTTATTATGAAACAAAAAGGCAGAAAATTCCCCTTATTTTGAGGCAAAAAGCAGAAATTATTATTATTTTGAGGTAAAATGCAGAAATTCTTTTTATTTTGGGGCTAAAAGTCAGAAATTCCCCGTATTTTGAAGCAAAATTGCAGAAATTCTCATAATTTTTGGGCAAAAATGCAGAAATTCCCCTTATTTTGGGGCAAAAATACAGAAAATCTCCTTTATCGGGAGCAAACAGTCAGAAATTCCCCTTATTTTGGGGCAAAATTGCAGAAATTTCCTTTACATTGGGGCAAAATTGCAGAAATTTCCCTTATATTGGGGCAAAATTGCAGAAATTTCCCTTATTTTGGGGCAAAATTGCAGAAATTTCCCTTATTTTGGGGCAAAATTGTAGAAATTTCACTTATTTCAGGGAAAAAAGGCGGAAATTTTTTTTGGGGGGCAAAAAAGCAGAAATTTCTTTTATTTTGGTACAAAATTGCAGAAATTTTTCTTATTTTGGGGCAAAAAGTCAGAAATTCCCCATATTTTGGGGCAAAAAGGCAGAAATTCCCCTTATTTTTAGGTAAAAAGGCTGAAATTCCCCTTATTTTGGGGCAAAAAGACAGAAATTTCGTTTATTTTGGGGAAAAGGCAGAAATTGCACTTATTTTGAGTCAAAAAGGTGGAAAATCCCCTTATTTTGGGGCAAAAATGAAGAAATTTGCTTTTTTTATGGCAAAAAGGTATACATTCCCTTTATTTTCAGGCAAAAAGGCAGAAATTACCCGTATTTTGGAGCAAAATTGCAGAAATTCCTCTAATTTTTGGGCAAAAAGGCAGAAATTCCCCTTATTTTGGGGTAAAACTGCAGAAATTTCACTTATTTTACGGCAAAATGTCAGAAATTCCCCTTATTTTCGGCAAAAAAGGCAGAAAATCCCCTTATTTTAGGGCAAAATTGCAGAAATTTCCCTTATTTGGGGGCAAAAACAGAAATTCCCCTTCTTTTGAGGCAAAATTGCAGAAATTTCCCTTATTATGGGGAAAAATTGCAGAAATTTCCCTTATTTTAGGACAAAATTGCAGAAATTTCACTTATTTCAGAGAAAAAATGCAAAATTTTTTCTTATTTTGGGGCAAAAAGGCAGAAATTCCAATTATTTTGGGGCAAAAAGGCAGAAATTCACCTTATTTTGGGTTAAAATATCAGAAATTTCACATATTTCAGGGCAAAATGGCAGAAATTCCCCTTATTTGGGGGCAATAAGGCAGAAATTTCCCTTCTTTTGGGATAAAATTGCAGAAATTTCCCTTATTTGGGGGCAAAAAGGCAGAAAATCCACTTAATTTCGGGTAAAAAGGCAGAAATTCCTCGTATTTTGAAGCAAAATTGCAGAAACTCCCCTAATTTTGGGGCAAAAAGGCAGAAATTCCCTTTATTTTGGGGCAAAAATAGAGAAATTCTCCTTATTTTGGTGCAAAAATCAGAAATTTCCCTTATTTTGGGGCAAAATTATAGAAATTTCTTTTATTTTGTTACAGACTTGCAGAAATTTTTCTTATTTTGTGGCAAAAAGGCTAAAATTCTACTTATTTTGAGGTAAAATCCTGAAATTCCACATATTTTGGGGCAAAAGGCAGAAATTCCCCTCATTTGGGCGCAAAAAGTCACATATTTCCCTTATTTTCGGGCATAATTGCAGGAATTTCATTTATTTCAGGGCAAAAAGTCAGAAATTCCTTTTATTTTGGGGCAAAAAGCAGAAATTTCTTTTATTATGGTACAAAATTGAAGAAATTTTTCGTATTTTGAAACAAAAAGGCAGAAAATTCCCCTTATTTTGAGGCAAAAGGCAGAAATTATTCTTATTTTGAGGTAAAATGCAGAAATTCTTTTTATTTTGGGGCTAAAAGGCAGAAATTCCTCGTATTTTGAAGCAAAATTGCAGAAATTCTCATAATTTTCGGGCAAAAAGGCAGAAATTCTCCCTATTTTGGGGCAAAAAGACACAAAATCTCCTTTTTCGGGAGCAAACAGTCAGAAATTCCCCTTATTTTGGGGCAAAATTGCAGAAATTTCCTTTACATTGGGGCAATATTGCAGAAATTTCCCTTATTTTGAGGCAAATTTGCAGAAATTTCACTTATTTCAGGAAAAAAAGGCGGAAATTTTTTTTGCGGGGAAAAAAGGCAGAAATTTTTTTTATTTTGGTACAAAATTGCAGAAATTTTTATTATTTTGGGGCAAAGAGTCAGAAATTCCCCATATTTTGGTGCAAAAAGGCTGAAATTCCCCTTATGTTGAGGTAAAATCCTGAAATTCCCCATATTTTGGGGCAAAAAGGCAGAAATTCCCCTCATTTGGGGGCAAAAAGGCACAAATTTCCCTTATTTTCAGGCATAATTGCAGGAATTTCATTTATTTCAGGGCAAAAAGTCAGAAATTCCTTTTATTTTGGGGCAAAAAGCAGAAATTTCTTTTATTTTGATACAAAATTGTAGAAATTTTCCTTATTTTGGAACAAAAAGGCAAAAATTACCCATATTTTGGGGAAAAAGGCAGAAATTCCCCTTATTTTGAGGTAAAAAGGCTGAAATTCCCGTTATTTTGGGGTAAAAAGGCAGAAATTCCCTATATGTTGGGGCAAAAAGACAGAAATTCTCCTTATTTTGGGGCAAAACTCAGAAATTCCACTTATTTTGGGGCAAAATTGCAGGAATTTACCTTATTTTGGGGCAAAATTGCAGAAATTTCCCTTATTTGGGGCAAAATAGCAGAAATTTCACTTATTTTCAGGTAAAAAGGCTGAAATATCCTTTATTTTGGGGCAAAAAGGAAGAAATTCCCCTTATTTTGGGGCAAAATTGCCGAAATTTTCCTTATTTTGGGGCAAAAAGGCTGAAATTCTTATTTTGAGGTAAAATGCTGAAATTCCCCATATTTTGGCGCAAAAGGCAAAACTTCTTCTTATTTTGGGGCAAAGAGGCACAAATTTCCCTTATTTTCGGGCAAAATTGCAGAAATTTCATTTATTTCAGGGCAAAAAGTCAGAAATTCCTTTTATTTTGGGGCAAAGAGCAGAAATTTCCCTTATTTTGGGGCAAAATTGCAGAAATTTCACTTATTTCAGGGAAAAAAGGCGGAAATTTTTTTTGGGGGGCAAAAAAGCAGAAATTTCTTTTATTTTGGTACAAAATTGCAGAAATTTTTCTTATTTTGGGGCAAAAAGTCAGAAATTCCCCATATTTTGGGGCAAAAAGGCAGAAATTCCCCTTATTTTTAGGTAAAAAGGCTGAAATTCCCCTTATTTTGGGGCAAAAAGACAGAAATTTCGTTTATTTTGGGGAAAAGGCAGAAATTGCACTTATTTTGAGTCAAAAAGGTGGAAAATCCCCTTATTTTGGGGCAAAAATGAAGAAATTTGCTTTTTTTATGGCAAAAAGGTATACATTCCCTTTATTTTCAGGCAAAAAGGCAGAAATTACCCGTATTTTGGAGCAAAATTGCAGAAATTCCTCTAATTTTTGGGCAAAAAGGCAGAAATTCCCCTTATTTTGGGGTAAAACTGCAGAAATTTCACTTATTTTACGGCAAAATGTCAGAAATTCCCCTTATTTTCGGCAAAAAAGGCAGAAAATCCCCTTATTTTAGGGCAAAATTGCAGAAATTTCCCTTATTTGGGGGCAAAAACAGAAATTCCCCTTCTTTTGAGGCAAAATTGCAGAAATTTCCCTTATTATGGGGAAAAATTGCAGAAATTTCCCTTATTTTAGGACAAAATTGCAGAAATTTCACTTATTTCAGAGAAAAAATGCAAAATTTTTTCTTATTTTGGGGCAAAAAGGCAGAAATTCCAATTATTTTGGGGCAAAAAGGCAGAAATTCACCTTATTTTGGGTTAAAATATCAGAAATTTCACATATTTCAGGGCAAAATGGCAGAAATTCCCCTTATTTGGGGGCAATAAGGCAGAAATTTCCCTTCTTTTGGGATAAAATTGCAGAAATTTCCCTTATTTGGGGGCAAAAAGGCAGAAAATCCACTTAATTTCGGGTAAAAAGGCAGAAATTCCTCGTATTTTGAAGCAAAATTGCAGAAACTCCCCTAATTTTGGGGCAAAAAGGCAGAAATTCCCTTTATTTTGGGGCAAAAATAGAGAAATTCTCCTTATTTTGGTGCAAAAATCAGAAATTTCCCTTATTTTGGGGCAAAATTATAGAAATTTCTTTTATTTTGTTACAGACTTGCAGAAATTTTTCTTATTTTGTGGCAAAAAGGCTAAAATTCTACTTATTTTGAGGTAAAATCCTGAAATTCCACATATTTTGGGGCAAAAGGCAGAAATTCCCCTCATTTGGGCGCAAAAAGTCACATATTTCCCTTATTTTCGGGCATAATTGCAGGAATTTCATTTATTTCAGGGCAAAAAGTCAGAAATTCCTTTTATTTTGGGGCAAAAAGCAGAAATTTCTTTTATTATGGTACAAAATTGAAGAAATTTTTCGTATTTTGAAACAAAAAGGCAGAAAATTCCCCTTATTTTGAGGCAAAAGGCAGAAATTATTCTTATTTTGAGGTAAAATGCAGAAATTCTTTTTATTTTGGGGCTAAAAGGCAGAAATTCCTCGTATTTTGAAGCAAAATTGCAGAAATTCTCATAATTTTCGGGCAAAAAGGCAGAAATTCTCCCTATTTTGGGGCAAAAAGACACAAAATCTCCTTTTTCGGGAGCAAACAGTCAGAAATTCCCCTTATTTTGGGGCAAAATTGCAGAAATTTCCTTTACATTGGGGCAATATGGCAGAAATTTCCCTTATTTTGAGGCAAAATTGCAGAAATTTCACTTATTTCAGGGAAAAAAGGCGGAAATTTTTTTTGCGGGGAAAAAAGGCAGAAATTTTTTTTATTTTGGTACAAAATTGCAGAAATTTTTATTATTTTGGGGCAAAGAGTCAGAAATTCCCCATATTTTGGTGCAAAAAGGCTGAAATTCCCCTTATGTTGAGGTAAAATCCTGAAATTCCCCATATTTTGGGGCAAAAAGGCAGAAATTCCCCTCATTTGGGGGCAAAAAGGCACAAATTTCCCTTATTTTCAGGCATAATTGCAGGAATTTCATTTATTTCAGGGCAAAAAGTCAGAAATTCCTTTTATTTTGGGGCAAAAAGCAGAAATTTCTTTTATTTTGATACAAAATTGTAGAAATTTTCCTTATTTTGGAACAAAAAGGCAAAAATTACCCATATTTTGGGGAAAAAGGCAGAAATTCTTCTTATTTTGAGGTAAAAAGGCTGAAATTCCCGTTATTTTGGGGCAAAAAGGCAGAAATTCTCTTTACTTTGTGGCAAAAAGGCAGAAATTCCCGTTAATTGGGGCAGAAAAGCAGAAATTTTCCTTATTTAAGGGCAATAGGGCAGAAATTCCCTATATTTTGTGGCAAAAATGCAGAAATTCCCCTTATTTAGAGGTAAAATGATGAAATTCCCCTTATTTTCGGCAAAAAGGCAGAAATTCCTATTATTTTGGGGCAAAATTGCAGAAATTTCAATTATTTCAGGGCAAAAAGTCAGAAATTTGCCTTATTTTGGGGCAAAAAGCAGAAATTCCCCTAATTTTGGGGCCAAAAACAGAAATTCCCCTTATTTTGGGGTAAAATTGCAGAAATTTCAAATATTTCAGGGCAAAAAGGCAGAAATTCCACTTTATTTCGGACAATAACGCAGAAATTCCCCGTATTTTAAAGCTAAATTTCAGAAATTCCTTTTATATTGGTGCAAAAATGCAGAAATTCCTTTTATTTTTGTGCAATAAGGCAGATTTCCCCGTATTTTGAAGCAAAATTGCACATATTCCCCTAATTTTGAGGGAAAATGCAGAAATTCACATTATTTTGGAACAAAAAGACAGAAATTCTCCTTATTTCAGTACAAGAAGTCAGAAATTCCCCTTATTTTGGGGCAAAATTGCAGAAATTTCACTTATTTCAGAGAAAAAGCACAGAAATTTCTCTTATTTTGGGGAAAAAGGCAGAAATTTCTTTTATTTTGGTACAAAATTGCAGAAATTTTCTTTATTTTGGGGAATATGCAGAAATTCCCCATATTTTTGGGCAAAAAGGCAGAGAAACCCTTATTATGAGGTAAAATGCTGAAATTCCCCTTATGTTGAGGCAAAAAGACAGAAATTCCCTTTCTTTTGTGGCAAAAAGGCAGAAATTTCCCTTATTTTGGGGCAAAATTGCAGAAATTTCGCCTATTTCAGGGAAATATTCAAAAATTCCTTTTATTTTGGAACAAAAAGAGAGAAATTCCATTTATTTTTGGGTAAAAAGGCAGAAATTTCAGTTATTTTGAGGTAAGAAGGCAGAAATGCCTCTTAATTTGCGGCAAAAATGAAGAAATTTCCCTTTTTTGTGGCAAAAGGTATACATTCCCCTTATTTTTGGGCTAAAAAGCTGAAATTACCCGTATTTTGGAGCAAAATTGCAGAAATTCCCCTAATTGTGGGGCAAAATGCAGAAATTCCCTATATGTTAGGGCAAAAAGACAGAAATTCTCCTTATTTTGGGGCAAAACTCAGAAATTCCACTTATTTTGGGGCAAAATTCCAGAAATTTCCCTTATTTTGTGGCAAAATTGCCGAAATTTCACTTATTTTGGGGCAAAATTGCAGAAATTTCACTTATTTCATGGTAAAAAGGCAGAAATTTTCCTCATTTTGTGCAAAAATGCAGAGATTCCAAATATTTTGTGGTAAAATTGCAAAAATTCCCCTTATTTTGAGGTAAAAAGGCAGAAATTCCCCTTATTTGGAAGCAAAAAGCAGAAATTTCCCTTATTCTGGGACAAAATTGCAGAAATTTCACTTATTTCAGGGTAATAAGTCAGAAATTTTCCTTATTTGGGGCAAAAAAGACAGAAATTCCTTTTGTTTTGGGGGAAAAAGTCAGAAATTCCACTTATTTAGAAGCAAAAAAGCAGAAATTCCCCTTATTTTGGAGCAAAAATGAAGAAATTTCCTTTTTTTGTGGCAAAAGGTATGCATTCTTCTTATTTTCAGGCTAAAAAGCAGAAATTCCCCGTATTTTGGAGCAAAATTGCAGAAATTCCCCTAATTGTGGGACAAAAAGGCAGAAATTCCCTATATGTTTGGGCAAAAAGATAGAAATTCTCCTTATTTTAGAGCAAAACTCAGAAATTTCACTTATTTTGACGCAAAATTGCAGAAATTTCACTTATTTCAGAAAAAAAGCAGAAATTTTCTTAATTTGGGGCAAAAAGGCAGAAATTTCTCATATTTTGGGGCAAAAATGCAGAAAATCCCCTTATTTTGAGGTAAAAAGTCTAAAATTCCCCTTATTTGGTTGCAAAAAGCAGAAATTTCCCTTATTTTGGGGCAAAATTGCAGATATTTCATTTATTTCAGGGTAATAAGTCAGAAATTTTCCTTATTTTGGGGCAAAAAAGACACAAATTCTCTATGTTTGGGGGGAAAAAGACAGAAATTCCACTTATTTAGAGGCAAAAAAGCAGAAATTCCCCTTATTTTGGAGCGAAAATGAAGAAATTTCCCTTTTTTATGGCAAAAAGGTATGCATTCTTCTTATTTTCGGGCAAAAAGACAGAAATTCCCCGTATTTTTGAGCAAAATTGCAGAAATTCCCCTAATTGTGGGGCAAAAAGGCAGAAATTCCCTATGTGTTGGGGCAAAAAGACAGAAATTCTACTTATTTTGGGGCAAAACTCAGAACTTCCACTTATTTTGGGACATAATTCCAAAAATTTCCCTTATTTTGGTGCAAAATTGCAGAAATTTCACTTATTTTGGGGCAAAATTGCAGAAATTTCACTTATTTCAGGGAAAAAAAGACAGAAATTTCTTTTATTTTGGTACAAATTTGCAGAAATTTTTTTTATTTTTGGCAAAAAGGCAGAAATTTCCCATATTTTGGGGCAAAAATGCAGAAATTCCCCTTATTTTGAGGTAAAAATGCTGAAATTCCCCTTATTTTGGGGCAAAAAGCAGACATTTCCCTTATTTTGGGCAAAAATTGCAGAAATTTCACTTATTTTGAGTCAAAAAGGCAGAAAATCCAATTATTTTGGGGTAAAAATGAAGAAATTCCCCTTGTTTTGAGGTAAAAAGGCTGAAATTCCCCTTTTTTGGAGGCAAAAAGGCAGAAATTCCCCGTATTTTGGGGCAATAAGCAGATATTTCCCTTATTTTTGGGGAAAAATTTTAGAAATTTAACTTATTTCAGGGCAAAAAGTCAGAAATTCCGTTTATTTTTGGGGAAAAGTCAGAAATTGCACTTATTTTGAGTCAAAAAGGCGGAAAATCCCCTTATTTTGGAGTAAAAATGAAGAAATTTCCCTTTTTTATGGCAAAAGGTATACATTTTTTTTATTTTCGGGCAAAAAGGCAGAAATTCCCTGTATTTTGGAGCAAAATTGCAGAAATTCCTCTAATTTTGGGGCAAAAACGCAGAACTTCCCCTTATTTTGGGGTAAAACTGCAGAAATTTCACTTATTTCGCGGCAAAATGGCAGAAATTCACTTCATTTTCGGCGAAAAGGGAGAAAATTCCCGTATTTTGGAGCAAAATTGCAGAAATTCACCTAATTTTGGGGTAAAACATGCAGTAATTTTCTTTATTTTAAGGCAAAAAGGCAGAAATTCCCCTTATTTTGTGGCAAAAATCAGAAATTCCCCTTATTTTAGAAAAAATTGCAGAAATTTCCTTTATTATGGGGAAAAATTGCAGAAATTTCTTTTATTGTAAGGCAAAAGTGCAGAAATTTCATTTATTTCAGAGAAAAAAACAAAAATTTTTTTTATTTTAGGGCAAAATGAAGAAATTTCCATTATTTTGGGGCACAAAGACAGAAATTCACTTTCTTTTGGGGTAAAATTTCAAACATTTCACATATTTCAGGGCAAAAAGGCAGAAATTCCCCTTATTTGGGGGTAAAAAGGCAGAAATTCTTCATATTTTGGGTTAAAATTGCAGAAATTTCCCTTGTTTGGGGGCAAAAAGGCAGAAAATCCCCTTAATTTCGGGCAAAAAGGCAGAAATTCCCCGTATTTTGGAGCAAAATTGCAGAAATTCCCCTAATTGTGGGGCAAAAAGGCAGAAATTCCCGATATGTTGGGGCAAAAAGACAGAAATTCTCCTTATTTTCGGGCAAAACTCAGAAATTCCATTTATTTTGGGGCAAAATTCCAGAAATTTCCCTTATTTTGGGGCAAAATTGCAGAAATTTCACTTATTTCAGGGCAAAATTCAAAAATTGCTTTTATTTTGGGGTAAAGACAGAAATTCCATTTACTTTTGGGTAAAAAGGCAGAAATTTCACTTATTTTGAGGTAAGAAGGCAGAAATTCCTCTTATTTTGCGGCAAAAATGAAGAAATTTCCCTTTTTTGTGGCAAAAGGTATATATTCCCCTTATTTTCGGGCAAAAAATCAGAAATTCCCCGTATTTTGGAGCACAATTGCAGAAAATCCCCTAATTGTGGGGCAAAAAGGCAGAAATTCCCATTATTTTGATGGCAAAATGGCAGGAATTCACCTTATTTTGGGCTAAAATTGCAGAAATTTCACATATTTCAGGGCAAAAAGGCAGAAATTTCCCTTCATTTGGGGCAAAAATGAAGAAATTTCCCTTTTTTATGGCAAAAAGGTATGCATTCCCCTTATTTTCGGCAAAAAGGCAGAAATTCCCCGTATTTTGGAGCAAAATTGCAGAAATTCCCCTAATTGTGGGGCAAAAAGGCAGAAATTCCCTTTATTTTGGGGCAAAACTCAGAAATTCCACTTATTTTGGGGCAAAATTCCAGAAATTTCCCTTATTTTGGGGCAAAATTGCAGAAATTTCCCTTATTTCAGGTAAAAATGGCAGAAATTTTTCTTATTTTGGGGCAAAAAGGCAGAATTTCCTAATATTTTGTGGCAAAAATGCAGAAATTCCCCTTATTTTGAGGTAAAAAGGCTTAAATTCCCCTTATTTGGGGGCAAAAAGGCAGAAATTTTTCTTATTTTGGGGCAAAATTGCAGACATTTCACTTATTTCAGGGTAATAAGTCAGAAATTTTCCTTATTTTGGGGCAAAAAAGACAGAAATTCCCTTTGTTTTGGGGGGAAAATACAGAAATTCCACTTCTTTGAAGGCAAAAAGGCAGAAATTCCACTTATTTTGGAGCAAAAATGAAGAAATTCCCCTAATTGTTGGGCAAAAAGGCAGAAATTCCCTATATGTTGGGGCAAAAAGACAGAAATTCTCCTTATTTTGGGGCAAAACTCAGAAATTCCACTTATTTTGGGGCAAAATTGCAGGAATTTACCTTATTTTGGGGCAAAATTGCAGAAATTTCCCTTATTTGGGGCAAAATAGCAGAAATTTCACTTATTTTTAGGTAAAAAGGCTGAAATATCCTTTATTTTGGGGCAAAAAGGAAGAAATTCCCCTTATTTTGGGGCAAAATTGCCGAAATTTTCCTTATTTTGGGGCAAAAAGGCTGAAATTCTTATTTTGAGGTAAAATGCTGAAATTCCCCATATTTTGGCGCAAAAGGAAAAACTTCTTCTTATTTTGGGGCAAAGAGGCACAAATTTCCCTTATTTTCGGGCAAAATTGCAGAAATTTCATTTATTTCAGGGCAAAAAGTCAGAAATTCCTTTTATTTTGGGGCAAAGAGCAGAAATTTCTTTTATTATGGTACAAAATTGAAGAAATTTTTCTTATTATGAAACAAAAAGGCAGAAAATTCCCCTTATTTTGAGGCAAAAAGCAGAAATTATTCTTATTTTGAGGTAAAATGCAGAAATTCTTTTTATTTTGGGGCTAAAAGTCAGAAATTCCCCGTATTTTGAAGCAAAATTGCAGAAATTCTCATAATTTTTGGGCAAAAATGCAGAAATTCCCCTTATTTTGGGGCAAAAATACAGAAAATCTCCTTTATCGGGAGCAAACAGTCAGAAATTCCCCTTATTTTGGTGCAAAATTGCAGAAATTTCCTTTACATTGGGGCAAAATTGCAGAAATTTCCCTTATTTTGGGGCAAAATTGCAGAAATTTCCCTTATTTTGGGGCAAAATTGCAGAAATTTCCCTTATTTTGGGGCAAAATTGCAGAAATTTCACTTATTTCAGGGAAAAAAGGCGGAAATTTTTTTTGGGGGGCAAAAAAGCAGAAATCTCTTATATTTTGGTACAAAATTGCAGAAATTTTTCTTATTTTGGGGCAAAAAGTCAGAAATTCCCCATATTTTGGGGCAAAAAGGCAGAAATTCCCCTTATTTTTAGGTAAAAAGGCTGAAATTCCCCTTATTTTGGGGCAAAAAGACAGAAATTTCGTTTATTTTGGGGAAAAGGCAGAAATTGCACTTATTTTGAGTCAAAAAGGTGGAAAATCCCCTTATTTTGGGGCAAAAATGAAGAAATTTGCTTTTTTTATGGCAAAAAGGTATACATTCCCTTTATTTTCAGGCAAAAAGGCAGAAATTACCCGTATTTTGGAGCAAAATTGCAGAAATTCCTCTAATTTTTGGGCAAAAAGGCAGAAATTCCCCTTATTTTGGGGTAAAACTGCAGAAATTTCACTTATTTTACGGCAAAATGTCAGAAATTCCCCTTATTTTCGGCAAAAAAGGCAGAAAATCCCCTTATTTTAGGGCAAAATTGCAGAAATTTCCCTTATTTGGGGGCAAAAACAGAAATTCCCCTTCTTTTGAGGCAAAATTGCAGAAATTTCCCTTATTATGGGGAAAAATTGCAGAAATTTCCCTTATTTTATGACAAAATTGCAGAAATTTCACTTATTTCAGAGAAAAAATGCAAAATTTTTTCTTATTTTGGGGCAAAAAGGCAGAAATTCCAATTATTTTGGGGCAAAAAGGCAGAAATTCACCTTATTTTGGGTTAAAATATCAGAAATTTCACATATTTCAGGGCAAAATGGCAGAAATTCCCCTTATTTGGGGGCAATAAGGCAGAAATTTCCCTTCTTTTGGGATAAAATTGCAGAAATTTCCCTTATTTGGGGGCAAAAAGGCAGAAAATCCACTTAATTTCGGGTAAAAAGGCAGAAATTCCTCGTATTTTGAAGCAAAATTGCAGAAACTCCCCTAATTTTGGGGCAAAAAGGCAGAAATTCCCTTTATTTTGGGGCAAAAATAGAGAAATTCTCCTTATTTTGGTGCAAAAATCAGAAATTTCCCTTATTTTGGGGCAAAATTATAGAAATTTCTTTTATTTTGTTACAGACTTGCAGAAATTTTTCTTATTTTGTGGCAAAAAGGCTAAAATTCTACTTATTTTGAGGTAAAATCCTGAAATTCCACATATTTTGGGGCAAAAGGCAGAAATTCCCCTCATTTGGGCGCAAAAAGTCACATATTTCCCTTATTTTCGGGCATAATTGCAGGAATTTCATTTATTTCAGGGCAAAAAGTCAGAAATTCCTTTTATTTTGGGGCAAAAAGCAGAAATTTCTTTTATTATGGTACAAAATTGAAGAAATTTTTCGTATTTTGAAACAAAAAGGCAGAAAATTCCCCTTATTTTGAGGCAAAAGGCAGAAATTATTCTTATTTTGAGGTAAAATGCAGAAATTCTTTTTATTTTGGGGCTAAAAGGCAGAAATTCCTCGTATTTTGAAGCAAAATTGCAGAAATTCTCATAATTTTCGGGCAAAAAGGCAGAAATTCTCCCTATTTTGGGGCAAAAAGACACAAAATCTCCTTTTTCGGGAGCAAACAGTCAGAAATTCCCCTTATTTTGGGGCAAAATTGCAGAAATTTCCTTTACATTGGGGCAATATTGCAGAAATTTCCCTTATTTTGAGGCAAATTTGCAGAAATTTCACTTATTTCAGGAAAAAAAGGCGGAAATTTTTTTTGCGGGGAAAAAAGGCAGAAATTTTTTTTATTTTGGTACAAAATTGCAGAAATTTTTATTATTTTGGGGCAAAGAGTCAGAAATTCCCCATATTTTGGTGCAAAAAGGCTGAAATTCCCCTTATGTTGAGGTAAAATCCTGAAATTCCCCATATTTTGGGGCAAAAAGGCAGAAATTCCCCTCATTTGGGGGCAAAAAGGCACAAATTTCCCTTATTTTCAGGCATAATTGCAGGAATTTCATTTATTTCAGGGCAAAAAGTCAGAAATTCCTTTTATTTTGGGGCAAAAAGCAGAAATTTCTTTTATTTTGATACAAAATTGTAGAAATTTTCCTTATTTTGGAACAAAAAGGCAAAAATTACCCATATTTTGGGGAAAAAGGCAGAAATTCCCCTTATTTTGAGGTAAAAAGGCTGAAATTCCCGTTATTTTGGGGTAAAAAGGCAGAAATTCCCTATATGTTGGGGCAAAAAGACAGAAATTCTCCTTATTTTGGGGCAAAACTCAGAAATTCCACTTATTTTGGGGCAAAATTGCAGGAATTTACCTTATTTTGGGGCAAAATTGCAGAAATTTCCCTTATTTGGGGCAAAATAGCAGAAATTTCACTTATTTTCAGGTAAAAAGGCTGAAATATCCTTTATTTTGGGGCAAAAAGGAAGAAATTCCCCTTATTTTGGGGCAAAATTGCCGAAATTTTCCTTATTTTGGGGCAAAAAGGCTGAAATTCTTATTTTGAGGTAAAATGCTGAAATTCCCCATATTTTGGCGCAAAAGGCAAAACTTCTTCTTATTTTGGGGCAAAGAGGCACAAATTTCCCTTATTTTCGGGCAAAATTGCAGAAATTTCATTTATTTCAGGGCAAAAAGTCAGAAATTCCTTTTATTTTGGGGCAAAGAGCAGAAATTTCCCTTATTTTGGGGCAAAATTGCAGAAATTTCACTTATTTCAGGGAAAAAAGGCGGAAATTTTTTTTGGGGGGCAAAAAAGCAGAAATTTCTTTTATTTTGGTACAAAATTGCAGAAATTTTTCTTATTTTGGGGCAAAAAGTCAGAAATTCCCCATATTTTGGGGCAAAAAGGCAGAAATTCCCCTTATTTTTAGGTAAAAAGGCTGAAATTCCCCTTATTTTGGGGCAAAAAGACAGAAATTTCGTTTATTTTGGGGAAAAGGCAGAAATTGCACTTATTTTGAGTCAAAAAGGTGGAAAATCCCCTTATTTTGGGGCAAAAATGAAGAAATTTGCTTTTTTTATGGCAAAAAGGTATACATTCCCTTTATTTTCAGGCAAAAAGGCAGAAATTACCCGTATTTTGGAGCAAAATTGCAGAAATTCCTCTAATTTTTGGGCAAAAAGGCAGAAATTCCCCTTATTTTGGGGTAAAACTGCAGAAATTTCACTTATTTTACGGCAAAATGTCAGAAATTCCCCTTATTTTCGGCAAAAAAGGCAGAAAATCCCCTTATTTTAGGGCAAAATTGTAGAAATTTCCCTTATTTGGGGGCAAAAACAGAAATTCCCCTTCTTTTGAGGCAAAATTGCAGAAATTTCCCTTATTATGGGGAAAAATTGCAGAAATTTCCCTTATTTTAGGACAAAATTGCAGAAATTTCACTTATTTCAGAGAAAAAATGCAAAATTTTTTCTTATTTTGGGGCAAAAAGGCAGAAATTCCAATTATTTTGGGGCAAAAAGGCAGAAATTCACCTTATTTTGGGTTAAAATATCAGAAATTTCACATATTTCAGGGCAAAATGGCAGAAATTCCCCTTATTTGGGGGCAATAAGGCAGAAATTTCCCTTCTTTTGGGATAAAATTGCAGAAATTTCCCTTATTTGGGGGCAAAAAGGCAGAAAATCCACTTAATTTCGGGTAAAAAGGCAGAAATTCCTCGTATTTTGAAGCAAAATTGCAGAAACTCCCCTAATTTTGGGGCAAAAAGGCAGAAATTCCCTTTATTTTGGGGCAAAAATAGAGAAATTCTCCTTATTTTGGTGCAAAAATCAGAAATTTCCCTTATTTTGGGGCAAAATTATAGAAATTTCTTTTATTTTGTTACAGACTTGCAGAAATTTTTCTTATTTTGTGGCAAAAAGGCTAAAATTCTACTTATTTTGAGGTAAAATCCTGAAATTCCACATATTTTGGGGCAAAAGGCAGAAATTCCCCTCATTTGGGCGCAAAAAGTCACATATTTCCCTTATTTTCGGGCATAATTGCAGGAATTTCATTTATTTCAGGGCAAAAAGTCAGAAATTCCTTTTATTTTGGGGCAAAAAGCAGAAATTTCTTTTATTATGGTACAAAATTGAAGAAATTTTTCGTATTTTGAAACAAAAAGGCAGAAAATTCCCCTTATTTTGAGGCAAAAGGCAGAAATTATTCTTATTTTGAGGTAAAATGCAGAAATTCTTTTTATTTTGGGGCTAAAAGGCAGAAATTCCTCGTATTTTGAAGCAAAATTGCAGAAATTCTCATAATTTTCGGGCAAAAAGGCAGAAATTCTCCCTATTTTGGGGCAAAAAGACACAAAATCTCCTTTTTCGGGAGCAAACAGTCAGAAATTCCCCTTATTTTGGGGCAAAATTGCAGAAATTTCCTTTACATTGGGGCAATATTGCAGAAATTTCCCTTATTTTGAGGCAAATTTGCAGAAATTTCACTTATTTCAGGGAAAAAAGGCGGAAATTTTTTTTGCGGGGAAAAAAGGCAGAAATTTTTTTTATTTTGGTACAAAATTGCAGAAATTTTTATTATTTTGGGGCAAAGAGTCAGAAATTCCCCATATTTTGGTGCAAAAAGGCTGAAATTCCCCTTATGTTGAGGTAAAATCCTGAAATTCCCCATATTTTGGGGCAAAAAGGCAGAAATTCCCCTCATTTGGGGGCAAAAAGGCACAAATTTCCCTTATTTTCAGGCATAATTGCAGGAATTTCATTTATTTCAGGGCAAAAAGTCAGAAATTCCTTTTATTTTGGGGCAAAAAGCAGAAATTTCTTTTATTTTGATACAAAATTGTAGAAATTTTCCTTATTTTGGAACAAAAAGGCAAAAATTACCCATATTTTGGGGAAAAAGGCAGAAATTCTTCTTATTTTGAGGTAAAAAGGCTGAAATTCCCGTTATTTTGGGGCAAAAAGGCAGAAATTCTCTTTACTTTGTGGCAAAAAGGCAGAAATTCCCGTTAATTGGGGCAGAAAAGCAGAAATTTTCCTTATTTAAGGGCAATAGGGCAGAAATTCCCTATATTTTGTGGCAAAAATGCAGAAATTCCCCTTATTTAGAGGTAAAATGATGAAATTCCCCTTATTTTCGGCAAAAAGGCAGAAATTCCTATTATTTTGGGGCAAAATTGCAGAAATTTCAATTATTTCAGGGCAAAAAGTCAGAAATTTGCCTTATTTTGGGGCAAAAAGCAGAAATTCCCCTAATTTTGGGGCCAAAAACAGAAATTCCCCTTATTTTGGGGTAAAATTGCAGAAATTTCAAATATTTCAGGGCAAAAAGGCAGAAATTCCACTTTATTTCGGACAATAACGCAGAAATTCCCCGTATTTTAAAGCTAAATTTCAGAAATTCCTTTTATATTGGTGCAAAAATGCAGAAATTCCTTTTATTTTTGTGCAATAAGGCAGATTTCCCCGTATTTTGAAGCAAAATTGCACATATTCCCCTAATTTTGAGGGAAAATGCAGAAATTCACATTATTTTGGAACAAAAAGACAGAAATTCTCCTTATTTCAGTACAAGAAGTCAGAAATTCCCCTTATTTTGGGGCAAAATTGCAGAAATTTCACTTATTTCAGAGAAAAAGCACAGAAATTTCTCTTATTTTGGGGAAAAAGGCAGAAATTTCTTTTATTTTGGTACAAAATTGCAGAAATTTTCTTTATTTTGGGGAATATGCAGAAATTCCCCATATTTTTGGGCAAAAAGGCAGAGAAACCCTTATTATGAGGTAAAATGCTGAAATTCCCCTTATGTTGAGGCAAAAAGACAGAAATTCCCTTTCTTTTGTGGCAAAAAGGCAGAAATTTCCCTTATTTTGGGGCAAAATTGCAGAAATTTCGCCTATTTCAGGGAAATATTCAAAAATTCCTTTTATTTTGGAACAAAAAGAGAGAAATTCCATTTATTTTTGGGTAAAAAGGCAGAAATTTCAGTTATTTTGAGGTAAGAAGGCAGAAATGCCTCTTAATTTGCGGCAAAAATGAAGAAATTTCCCTTTTTTGTGGCAAAAGGTATACATTCCCCTTATTTTTGGGCTAAAAAGCTGAAATTACCCGTATTTTGGAGCAAAATTGCAGAAATTCCCCTAATTGTGGGGCAAAATGCAGAAATTCCCTATATGTTAGGGCAAAAAGACAGAAATTCTCCTTATTTTGGGGCAAAACTCAGAAATTCCACTTATTTTGGGGCAAAATTCCAGAAATTTCCCTTATTTTGTGGCAAAATTGCCGAAATTTCACTTATTTTGGGGCAAAATTGCAGAAATTTCACTTATTTCATGGTAAAAAGGCAGAAATTTTCCTCATTTTGTGCAAAAATGCAGAGATTCCAAATATTTTGTGGTAAAATTGCAAAAATTCCCCTTATTTTGAGGTAAAAAGGCAGAAATTCCCCTTATTTGGAAGCAAAAAGCAGAAATTTCCCTTATTCTGGGACAAAATTGCAGAAATTTCACTTATTTCAGGGTAATAAGTCAGAAATTTTCCTTATTTGGGGCAAAAAAGACAGAAATTCCTTTTGTTTTGGGGGAAAAAGTCAGAAATTCCACTTATTTAGAAGCAAAAAAGCAGAAATTCCCCTTATTTTGGAGCAAAAATGAAGAAATTTCCTTTTTTTGTGGCAAAAGGTATGCATTCTTCTTATTTTCAGGCTAAAAAGCAGAAATTCCCCGTATTTTGGAGCAAAATTGCAGAAATTCCCCTAATTGTGGGACAAAAAGGCAGAAATTCCCTATATGTTTGGGCAAAAAGATAGAAATTCTCCTTATTTTAGAGCAAAACTCAGAAATTTCACTTATTTTGACGCAAAATTGCAGAAATTTCACTTATTTCAGAAAAAAAGCAGAAATTTTCTTAATTTGGGGCAAAAAGGCAGAAATTTCTCATATTTTGGGGCAAAAATGCAGAAAATCCCCTTATTTTGAGGTAAAAAGTCTAAAATTCCCCTTATTTGGTTGCAAAAAGCAGAAATTTCCCTTATTTTGGGGCAAAATTGCAGATATTTCATTTATTTCAGGGTAATAAGTCAGAAATTTTCCTTATTTTGGGGCAAAAAAGACACAAATTCTCTATGTTTGGGGGGGAAAAGACAGAAATTCCACTTATTTAGAGGCAAAAAAGCAGAAATTCCCCTTATTTTGGAGCGAAAATGAAGAAATTTCCCTTTTTTATGGCAAAAAGGTATGCATTCTTCTTATTTTCGGGCAAAAAGACAGAAATTCCCCGTATTTTTGAGCAAAATTGCAGAAATTCCCCTAATTGTGGGGCAAAAAGGCAGAAATTCCCTATGTGTTGGGGCAAAAAGACAGAAATTCTACTTATTTTGGGGCAAAACTCAGAAATTCCACTTATTTTGGGACAAAATTCCAAAAATTTCCCTTATTTTGGGGCAAAATTGCAGAAATTTCACTTATTTTGGGGCAAAATTGCAGAAATTTCACTTATTTCAGGGAAAAAAAGACAGAAATTTCTTTTATTTTGGTACAAATTTGCAGAAATTTTTTTTATTTTTGGCAAAAAGGCAGAAATTTCCCATATTTTGGGGCAAAAATGCAGAAATTCCCCTTATTTTGAGGTAAAAATGCTGAAATTCCCCTTATTTTGGGGCAAAAAGCAGACATTTCCCTTATTTTGGGCAAAAATTGCAGAAATTTCACTTATTTTGAGTCAAAAAGGCAGAAAATCCAATTATTTTGGGGTAAAAATGAAGAAATTCCCCTTGTTTTGAGGTAAAAAGGCTGAAATTCCCCTTTTTTGGAGGCAAAAAGGCAGAAATTCCCCGTATTTTGGGGCAATAAGCAGATATTTCCCTTATTTTTGGGGAAAAATTTTAGAAATTTAACTTATTTCAGGGCAAAAAGTCAGAAATTCCGTTTCTTTTTGGGGAAAAGTCAGAAATTGCACTTATTTTGAGTCAAAAAGGCGGAAAATCCCCTTATTTTGGAGTAAAAATGAAGAAATTTCCCTTTTTTATGGCAAAAGGTATACATTTTTTTTATTTTCGGGCAAAAAGGCAGAAATTCCCTGTATTTTGGAGCAAAATTGCAGAAATTCCTCTAATTTTGGGGCAAAAACGCAGAACTTCCCCTTATTTTGGGGTAAAACTGCAGAAATTTCACTTATTTCGCGGCAAAATGGCAGAAATTCACTTCATTTTCGGCGAAAAGGGAGAAAATTCCCGTATTTTGGAGCAAAATTGCAGAAATTCACCTAATTTTGGGGTAAAACATGCAGTAATTTTCTTTATTTTAAGGCAAAAAGGCAGAAATTCCCCTTATTTTGTGGCAAAAATCAGAAATTCCCCTTATTTTAGAAAAAATTGCAGAAATTTCCTTTATTATGGGGAAAAATTGCAGAAATTTCTTTTATTGTAAGGCAAAAGTGCAGAAATTTCATTTATTTCAGAGAAAAAAACAAAAATTTTTTTTATTTTAGGGCAAAATGAAGAAATTTCCATTATTTTGGGGCACAAAGACAGAAATTCACTTTCTTTTGGGGTAAAATTTCAAACATTTCACATATTTCAGGGCAAAAAGGCAGAAATTCCCCTTATTTGGGGGTAAAAAGGCAGAAATTCTTCATATTTTGGGTTAAAATTGCAGAAATTTCCCTTGTTTGGGGGCAAAAAGGCAGAAAATCCCCTTAATTTCGGGCAAAAAGGCAGAAATTCCCCGTATTTTGGAGCAAAATTGCAGAAATTCCCCTAATTGTGGGGCAAAAAGGCAGAAATTCCCGATATGTTGGGGCAAAAAGACAGAAATTCTCCTTATTTTCGGGCAAAACTCAGAAATTCCATTTATTTTGGGGCAAAATTCCAGAAATTTCCCTTATTTTGGGGCAAAATTGCAGAAATTTCACTTATTTCAGGGCAAAATTCAAAAATTGCTTTTATTTTGGGGTAAAGACAGAAATTCCATTTACTTTTGGGTAAAAAGGCAGAAATTTCACTTATTTTGAGGTAAGAAGGCAGAAATTCCTCTTATTTTGCGGCAAAAATGAAGAAATTTCCCTTTTTTGTGGCAAAAGGTATATATTCCCCTTATTTTCGGGCAAAAAATCAGAAATTCCCCGTATTTTGGAGCACAATTGCAGAAAATCCCCTAATTGTGGGGCAAAAAGGCAGAAATTCCCATTATTTTGATGGCAAAAAGGCAGGAATTCACCTTATTTTGGGCTAAAATTGCAGAAATTTCACATATTTCAGGGCAAAAAGGCAGAAATTTCCCTTCATTTGGGGCAAAAATGAAGAAATTTCCCTTTTTTATGGCAAAAAGGTATGCATTCCCCTTATTTTCGGCAAAAAGGCAGAAATTCCCCGTATTTTGGAGCAAAATTGCAGAAATTCCCCTAATTGTGGGGCAAAAAGGCAGAAATTCCCTTTATTTTGGGGCAAAACTCAGAAATTCCACTTATTTTGGGGCAAAATTCCAGAAATTTCCCTTATTTTGGGGCAAAATTGCAGAAATTTCCCTTATTTCAGGTAAAAATGGCAGAAATTTTTCTTATTTTGGGGCAAAAAGGCAAAATTTCCTAATATTTTGTGGCAAAAATGCAGAAATTCCCCTTATTTTGAGGTAAAAAGGCTTAAATTCCCCTTATTTGGGGGCAAAAAGGCAGAAATTTTTCTTATTTTGGGGCAAAATTGCAGACATTTCACTTATTTCAGGGTAATAAGTCAGAAATTTTCCTTATTTTGGGGCAAAAAAGACAGAAATTCCCTTTGTTTTGGGGGGAAAATACAGAAATTCCACTTCTTTGAAGGCAAAAAGGCAGAAATTCCACTTATTTTGGAGCAAAAATGAAGAAATTCCCCTAATTGTTGGGCAAAAAGGCAGAAATTCCCTATATGTTGGGGCAAAAAGACAGAAATTCTCCTTATTTTGGGGCAAAACTCAGAAATTCCACTTATTTTGGGGCAAAATTGCAGGAATTTACCTTATTTTGGGGCAAAATTGCAGAAATTTCCCTTATTTGGGGCAAAATAGCAGAAATTTCACTTATTTTTAGGTAAAAAGGCTGAAATATCCTTTATTTTGGGGCAAAAAGGAAGAAATTCCCCTTATTTTGGGGCAAAATTGCCGAAATTTTCCTTATTTTGGGGCAAAAAGGCTGAAATTCTTATTTTGAGGTAAAATGCTGAAATTCCCCATATTTTGGCGCAAAAGGAAAAACTTCTTCTTATTTTGGGGCAAAGAGGCACAAATTTCCCTTATTTTCGGGCAAAATTGCAGAAATTTCATTTATTTCAGGGCAAAAAGTCAGAAATTCCTTTTATTTTGGGGCAAAGAGCAGAAATTTCTTTTATTATGGTACAAAATTGAAGAAATTTTTCTTATTATGAAACAAAAAGGCAGAAAATTCCCCTTATTTTGAGGCAAAAAGCAGAAATTATTCTTATTTTGAGGTAAAATGCAGAAATTCTTTTTATTTTGGGGCTAAAAGTCAGAAATTCCCCGTATTTTGAAGCAAAATTGCAGAAATTCTCATAATTTTTGGGCAAAAATGCAGAAATTCCCCTTATTTTGGGGCAAAAATACAGAAAATCTCCTTTATCGGGAGCAAACAGTCAGAAATTCCCCTTATTTTGGGGCAAAATTGCAGAAATTTCCTTTACATTGGGGCAAAATTGCAGAAATTTCCCTTATTTTGGGGCAAAATTGCAGAAATTTCCCTTATTTTGGGGCAAAATTGCAGAAATTTCCCTTATTTTGGGGCAAAATTGCAGAAATTTCACTTATTTCAGGGAAAAAAGGCGGAAATTTTTTTTGGGGGGCAAAAAAGCAGAAATTTCTTTTATTTTGGTACAAAATTGCAGAAATTTTTCTTATTTTGGGGCAAAAAGTCAGAAATTCCCCATATTTTGGGGCAAAAAGGCAGAAATTCCCCTTATTTTTAGGTAAAAAGGCTGAAATTCCCCTTATTTTGGGGCAAAAAGACAGAAATTTCGTTTATTTTGGGGAAAAGGCAGAAATTGCACTTATTTTGAGTCAAAAAGGTGGAAAATCCCCTTATTTTGGGGCAAAAATGAAGAAATTTGCTTTTTTTATGGCAAAAAGGTATACATTCCCTTTATTTTCAGGCAAAAAGGCAGAAATTACCCGTATTTTGGAGCAAAATTGCAGAAATTCCTCTAATTTTTGGGCAAAAAGGCAGAAATTCCCCTTATTTTGGGGTAAAACTGCAGAAATTTCACTTATTTTACGGCAAAATGTCAGAAATTCCCCTTATTTTCGGCAAAAAAGGCAGAAAATCCCCTTATTTTAGGGCAAAATTGCAGAAATTTCCCTTATTTGGGGGCAAAAACAGAAATTCCCCTTCTTTTGAGGCAAAATTGCAGAAATTTCCCTTATTATGGGGAAAAATTGCAGAAATTTCCCTTATTTTAGGACAAAATTGCAGAAATTTCACTTATTTCAGAGAAAAAATGCAAAATTTTTTCTTATTTTGGGGCAAAAAGGCAGAAATTCCAATTATTTTGGGGCAAAAAGGCAGAAATTCACCTTATTTTGGGTTAAAATATCAGAAATTTCACATATTTCAGGGCAAAATGGCAGAAATTCCCCTTATTTGGGGGCAATAAGGCAGAAATTTCCCTTCTTTTGGGATAAAATTGCAGAAATTTCCCTTATTTGGGGGCAAAAAGGCAGAAAATCCACTTAATTTCGGGTAAAAAGGCAGAAATTCCTCGTATTTTGAAGCAAAATTGCAGAAACTCCCCTAATTTTGGGGCAAAAAGGCAGAAATTCCCTTTATTTTGGGGCAAAAATAGAGAAATTCTCCTTATTTTGGTGCAAAAATCAGAAATTTCCCTTATTTTGGGGCAAAATTATAGAAATTTCTTTTATTTTGTTACAGACTTGCAGAAATTTTTCTTATTTTGTGGCAAAAAGGCTAAAATTCTACTTATTTTGAGGTAAAATCCTGAAATTCCACATATTTTGGGGCAAAAGGCAGAAATTCCCCTCATTTGGGCGCAAAAAGTCACATATTTCCCTTATTTTCGGGCATAATTGCAGGAATTTCATTTATTTCAGGGCAAAAAGTCAGAAATTCCTTTTATTTTGGGGCAAAAAGCAGAAATTTCTTTTATTATGGTACAAAATTGAAGAAATTTTTCGTATTTTGAAACAAAAAGGCAGAAAATTCCCCTTATTTTGAGGCAAAAGGCAGAAATTATTCTTATTTTGAGGTAAAATGCAGAAATTCTTTTTATTTTGGGGCTAAAAGGCAGAAATTCCTCGTATTTTGAAGCAAAATTGCAGAAATTCTCATAATTTTCGGGCAAAAAGGCAGAAATTCTCCCTATTTTGGGGCAAAAAGACACAAAATCTCCTTTTTCGGGAGCAAACAGTCAGAAATTCCCCTTATTTTGGGGCAAAATTGCAGAAATTTCCTTTACATTGGGGCAATATTGCAGAAATTTCCCTTATTTTGAGGCAAATTTGCAGAAATTTCACTTATTTCAGGGAAAAAAGGCGGAAATTTTTTTTGCGGGGAAAAAAGGCAGAAATTTTTTTTATTTTGGTACAAAATTGCAGAAATTTTTATTATTTTGGGGCAAAGAGTCAGAAATTCCCCATATTTTGGTGCAAAAAGGCTGAAATTCCCCTTATGTTGAGGTAAAATCCTGAAATTCCCCATATTTTGGGGCAAAAAGGCAGAAATTCCCCTCATTTGGGGGCAAAAAGGCACAAATTTCCCTTATTTTCAGGCATAATTGCAGGAATTTCATTTATTTCAGGGCAAAAAGTCAGAAATTCCTTTTATTTTGGGGCAAAAAGCAGAAATTTCTTTTATTTTGATACAAAATTGTAGAAATTTTCCTTATTTTGGAACAAAAAGGCAAAAATTACCCATATTTTGGGGAAAAAGGCAGAAATTCCCCTTATTTTGAGGTAAAAAGGCTGAAATTCCCGTTATTTTGGGGTAAAAAGGCAGAAATTCCCTATATGTTGGGGCAAAAAGACAGAAATTCTCCTTATTTTGGGGCAAAACTCAGAAATTCCACTTATTTTGGGGCAAAATTGCAGGAATTTACCTTATTTTGGGGCAAAATTGCAGAAATTTCCCTTATTTGGGGCAAAATAGCAGAAATTTCACTTATTTTCAGGTAAAAAGGCTGAAATATCCTTTATTTTGGGGCAAAAAGGAAGAAATTCCCCTTATTTTGGGGCAAAATTGCCGAAATTTTCCTTATTTTGGGGCAAAAAGGCTGAAATTCTTATTTTGAGGTAAAATGCTGAAATTCCCCATATTTTGGCGCAAAAGGCAAAACTTCTTCTTATTTTGGGGCAAAGAGGCACAAATTTCCCTTATTTTCGGGCAAAATTGCAGAAATTTCATTTATTTCAGGGCAAAAAGTCAGAAATTCCTTTTATTTTGGGGCAAAGAGCAGAAATTTCCCTTATTTTGGGGCAAAATTGCAGAAATTTCACTTATTTCAGGGAAAAAAGGCGGAAATTTTTTTTGGGGGGCAAAAAAGCAGAAATTTCTTTTATTTTGGTACAAAATTGCAGAAATTTTTCTTATTTTGGGGCAAAAAGTCAGAAATTCCCCATATTTTGGGGCAAAAAGGCAGAAATTCCCCTTATTTTTAGGTAAAAAGGCTGAAATTCCCCTTATTTTGGGGCAAAAAGACAGAAATTTCATTTATTTTGGGGAAAAGGCAGAAATTGCACTTATTTTGAGTCAAAAAGGTGGAAAATCCCCTTATTTTGGGGCAAAAATGAAGAAATTTGCTTTTTTTATGGCAAAAAGGTATACATTCCCTTTATTTTCAGGCAAAAAGGCAGAAATTACCCGTATTTTGGAGCAAAATTGCAGAAATTCCTCTAATTTTTGGGCAAAAAGGCAGAAATTCCCCTTATTTTGGGGTAAAACTGCAGAAATTTCACTTATTTTACGGCAAAATGTCAGAAATTCCCCTTATTTTCGGCAAAAAAGGCAGAAAATCCCCTTATTTTAGGGCAAAATTGCAGAAATTTCCCTTATTTGGGGGCAAAAACAGAAATTCCCCTTCTTTTGAGGCAAAATTGCAGAAATTTCCCTTATTATGGGGAAAAATTGCAGAAATTTCCCTTATTTTAGGACAAAATTGCAGAAATTTCACTTATTTCAGAGAAAAAATGCAAAATTTTTTCTTATTTTGGGGCAAAAAGGCAGAAATTCCAATTATTTTGGGGCAAAAAGGCAGAAATTCACCTTATTTTGGGTTAAAATATCAGAAATTTCACATATTTCAGGGCAAAATGGCAGAAATTCCCCTTATTTGGGGGCAATAAGGCAGAAATTTCCCTTCTTTTGGGATAAAATTGCAGAAATTTCCCTTATTTGGGGGCAAAAAGGCAGAAAATCCACTTAATTTCGGGTAAAAAGGCAGAAATTCCTCGTATTTTGAAGCAAAATTGCAGAAACTCCCCTAATTTTGGGGCAAAAAGGCAGAAATTCCCTTTATTTTGGGGCAAAAATAGAGAAATTCTCCTTATTTTGGTGCAAAAATCAGAAATTTCCCTTATTTTGGGGCAAAATTATAGAAATTTCTTTTATTTTGTTACAGACTTGCAGAAATTTTTCTTATTTTGTGGCAAAAAGGCTAAAATTCTACTTATTTTGAGGTAAAATCCTGAAATTCCACATATTTTGGGGCAAAAGGCAGAAATTCCCCTCATTTGGGCGCAAAAAGTCACATATTTCCCTTATTTTCGGGCATAATTGCAGGAATTTCATTTATTTCAGGGCAAAAAGTCAGAAATTCCTTTTATTTTGGGGCAAAAAGCAGAAATTTCTTTTATTATGGTACAAAATTGAAGAAATTTTTCGTATTTTGAAACAAAAAGGCAGAAAATTCCCCTTATTTTGAGGCAAAAGGCAGAAATTATTCTTATTTTGAGGTAAAATGCAGAAATTCTTTTTATTTTGGGGCTAAAAGGCAGAAATTCCTCGTATTTTGAAGCAAAATTGCAGAAATTCTCATAATTTTCGGGCAAAAAGGCAGAAATTCTCCCTATTTTGGGGCAAAAAGACACAAAATCTCCTTTTTCGGGAGCAAACAGTCAGAAATTCCCCTTATTTTGGGGCAAAATTGCAGAAATTTCCTTTACATTGGGGCAATATTGCAGAAATTTCCCTTATTTTGAGGCAAATTTGCAGAAATTTCACTTATTTCAGGGAAAAAAGGCGGAAATTTTTTTTGCGGGGAAAAAAGGCAGAAATTTTTTTTATTTTGGTACAAAATTGCAGAAATTTTTATTATTTTGGGGCAAAGAGTCAGAAATTCCCCATATTTTGGTGCAAAAAGGCTGAAATTCCCCTTATGTTGAGGTAAAATCCTGAAATTCCCCATATTTTGGGGCAAAAAGGCAGAAATTCCCCTCATTTGGGGGCAAAAAGGCACAAATTTCCCTTATTTTCAGGCATAATTGCAGGAATTTCATTTATTTCAGGGCAAAAAGTCAGAAATTCCTTTTATTTTGGGGCAAAAAGCAGAAATTTCTTTTATTTTGATACAAAATTGTAGAAATTTTCCTTATTTTGGAACAAAAAGGCAAAAATTACCCATATTTTGGGGAAAAAGGCAGAAATTCTTCTTATTTTGAGGTAAAAAGGCTGAAATTCCCGTTATTTTGGGGCAAAAAGGCAGAAATTCTCTTTACTTTGTGGCAAAAAGGCAGAAATTCCCGTTAATTGGGGCAGAAAAGCAGAAATTTTCCTTATTTAAGGGCAATAGGGCAGAAATTCCCTATATTTTGTGGCAAAAATGCAGAAATTCCCCTTATTTAGAGGTAAAATGATGAAATTCCCCTTATTTTCGGCAAAAAGGCAGAAATTCCTATTATTTTGGGGCAAAATTGCAGAAATTTCAATTATTTCAGGGCAAAAAGTCAGAAATTTGCCTTATTTTGGGGCAAAAAGCAGAAATTCCCCTAATTTTGGGGCCAAAAACAGAAATTCCCCTTATTTTGGGGTAAAATTGCAGAAATTTCAAATATTTCAGGGCAAAAAGGCAGAAATTCCACTTTATTTCGGACAATAACGCAGAAATTCCCCGTATTTTAAAGCTAAATTTCAGAAATTCCTTTTATATTGGTGCAAAAATGCAGAAATTCCTTTTATTTTTGTGCAATAAGGCAGATTTCCCCGTATTTTGAAGCAAAATTGCACATATTCCCCTAATTTTGAGGGAAAATGCAGAAATTCACATTATTTTGGAACAAAAAGACAGAAATTCTCCTTATTTCAGTACAAGAAGTCAGAAATTCCCCTTATTTTGGGGCAAAATTGCAGAAATTTCACTTATTTCAGAGAAAAAGCACAGAAATTTCTCTTATTTTGGGGAAAAAGGCAGAAATTTCTTTTATTTTGGTACAAAATTGCAGAAATTTTCTTTATTTTGGGGAATATGCAGAAATTCCCCATATTTTTGGGCAAAAAGGCAGAGAAACCCTTATTATGAGGTAAAATGCTGAAATTCCCCTTATGTTGAGGCAAAAAGACAGAAATTCCCTTTCTTTTGTGGCAAAAAGGCAGAAATTTCCCTTATTTTGGGGCAAAATTGCAGAAATTTCGCCTATTTCAGGGAAATATTCAAAAATTCCTTTTATTTTGGAACAAAAAGAGAGAAATTCCGTTTATTTTTGGGTAAAAAGGCAGAAATTTCAGTTATTTTGAGGTAAGAAGGCAGAAATGCCTCTTAATTTGCGGCAAAAATGAAGAAATTTCCCTTTTTTGTGGCAAAAGGTATACATTCCCCTTATTTTTGGGCAAAAAGGCAGAAATTCCCTATATGTTGGGACAAAAAGACAAAAATTCTCCTTATTTTGGGACAAAACTCAGAATTTCCACTTATTTTGGGGCAAAATTCCAGAAATTTCCCTTATTTTGGGGCAAAATTGCAGAAATTTCACTTATTTTGGGGCAAAATTGCAGAAATTTCCCTTATTTCAGGTAAAAATGGCAGAAATTTTTCTTATTTTGGGGCAAAAAGGCAGAAATTCCTAATATTTTGTGGCAAAAATGCAGAAATTCCCCTTATTTTGAGGTAAAAAGGCTGAAATTCCCCTTATTTGGGTGCAAAAAGGCAGAAATTTTTCTTATTTTCGGCCAAAATTGCAGACATTTCACTTATTTCAGGGTAATAAGTCAGAAATTTTCCTTATTTTGGGGCAAAAAAGACAGAAATTCCCCTAATTGTGGGGCAAAAAGGCAGAAATTCCCTATATGTTGGGGCAAAAAGACAGAAATTCTCCTTATTTTGGGGCAAAACTCAAAAATTCCACTTATTTTGGGGCAAAATTGCAGGAATTTACATTATTTTGGGGCAAAATTGCAGAAATTTTCCTTATTTGGGGCAAAATTGCAGAAATTTCACTTATTTTCAGGTAAAAAGACTGAAATATCCTTTATTTTGGGGCAAAAAGGAAGAAATTCCCTTTATTTTGGGGCAAAATTGCAGAAATTTTTCTTATTTTGGGGCAAAAAGGCTGAAATTCTTCTTATTTTGAGGTAAAATGCTGAAATTCCCCATATTTTGGGGCAAAAGGCAAAAATTCTTCTTATTTTGGTGCAAAAAGGCACAAATTTCCCTTATTTTCGGGCAAAATTGCAGAAATTTCATTTATTTCAGGGCAAAAATTCAGATATTCCTTTTATTTTGGGGCAAAAAGCAGAAATTTCTTTTATTATGGTACAAAATTGAAGAAATTTTTCTTATTTTGAAACAAAAAGGCAGAAAATTCCCCTTATTTTGAGGCAAAAGGCAGAAATTATTCTCAATTTGAGGTAAAATGCAGAAATTCCCTTTATTTTGGGGCTAGAAAGCAGAAATTCCCCGTATTTTGAAGCAAAATTGCAGAAATTTTCATAATTTTCGGGCAAAAGGCAAAAATTCTCCTTATTTTGGGGCAAAAAGACAGAAAATCTCCTTTTTTGGGAGCAAACAGTCAGAAATTTTCCTTATTTTGGGGCAAAATTGCAGAAATTTCCTTTACATTGGGGCAAATTGCAGAAATTTCCATATTTTGGGGCAAAATTGCAGAAATTTCACTTATTTCAGGGAAAAAAGGCGAAAATTTTTTTGGGGGGGCAAAAAGGCAGAAATTTTTTTTATTTTGGTACAAAATTGCAGAAATTTTTCTTATTTTGGGGCAAAAAGTCAGAAATTCCTCATATTTTGGGGCAAAAAGGCAGAAATTCCCCTTATTTTGAGGTAAAAAGGCTGTAATTCCCCTTATTTTGGGGTAAAAAGACAGAAATTTCGTTTATTTTTGGGAAAAGGCAGAAATTGCACTTATTTTGAGTCAAAAAGGTGGAAAATCCCCTTATTTTGGGGCAAAAATGAAGAAATTTGCTTTTTTTATGGCAAAAGGGTATACATTCCCTTTATTTTTGGGCAAAATGGCACAAATTCCCCGTATTTTGGAGCAACATTGCAGAAATTCCCCTAATTTTTGGGCAAAATAGCAGAAATTCCCCTTATTTTGGGGTAAAACTGCAGAAATTTCACTTTTTTGCGGCAAAATGTCAGAAATTCCCCTTATTTTCGGCAAAAAAGCAGATAATCCCCTTATTTTAGGGAAAAATTGCAGAAATTTCTCTTATTTTGGGGCAAAATTGCAGAAATTTCACTTATTTCGCGGCAAAATGTCAGAAATTCCCCTTATTTTCGGCAAAAAAGGCAGAAAATTCCCGTATTTTGGAGAATAAATTGCAGAAATTCACCTAATTTTAGGGTAAAAAAATACAGTAATTTTCTTTTTTTGGGCAAAAAGGCAGAAATTCTCCTTATTTTAGGGCAAAAAGGCAGAAATTCTTCTTATTTTAGGGCAAAATTGCAGAAATTTTCCTTATTTGGGGGCAAAAAACAGAAATTCCCCTTATTTTGGGGCAAAATTGCAGAAATTTCCCTTATTATGGGGAAAAATTGCAGAAATTTCCCTTATTTTAGGGCAAAATTGCAGAAATTTCACTTATTTCAGAGAAAAAAAGCAAAATTTTTCTTATTTTGGGGCAAAAAGGCAGAAATTCCCATTATTTTGGGGCAAAAAGGCAGAAATTCACCTTATTTTGGGGTAAAATTGCAGAAATTTCACATATTTCAGGGCAAAAAGACAGAAATTCCCCTTATTTTAAGGCAGAAAGGCAGAAATTCCCCTTATTTTGGAATAAAATTGCAGAAATTTTTTTTTCTTTAGGGGCAAAAAGGCAGAAAATCCACTTAATTTCGGGTAAAAAAGCAGAAATTCCTCTTATTTTGGAGCAAAATTGCAGAAACTCCCCTAATTTTGGGGCATAAAGGCAGAAATTCCCTTTATTATGGGGCAAAAATAGAGAAATTCTCATTATTTTGGGGCAAAAATCAGAAATTTCCCTTATTTCGGGTCAAAATTTTAGAAATTTCTTTTATATTGTTACAGACTTGCAGAAATTTTTCTTATTTTGTGGCAAAAAGGCAGAAATTTCCCATATTTTGGTGCAAAAAGCCTAAAATTTCCTTTATTATGAGGTAAAATCCTGAAATTCCCCATATTTTGGGGCAAAAAGGCAGAAATTTCCCTCATTTGGAGGCAAAAATACACAAATTTCCCTTATTTTCGGGCATAATTGCAGGAATTTCATTTATTTCAGGGCAAAAAGTCAGAAATTCCTTTTATTTTGGGGCAAAAAGCAGAAATTTCTTTTATTTTGATACAAAATTGTAGAAATTTTCCTTATTTTGGAACAAAAAGGCAAAAATTACCCATATTTTGGGGAAAAAGGCAGAAATTCCCCTTATTTTGAGGTAAAAAGGCTGAAATTCCCGTTATTTTGGAGTAAAAAGGCAGAAATTCCCTTTACTTTGTGGCAAAAAGGCAGAAATTCCCGTTAATTGGGGCAGAAAAGCAGAAATTTTCCTTATTTAAGGGCAATAGGGCAGATATTCCCCATATTTTGTGGCAAAAAGGCAGAAATTCCCCTTATTTGGAGGTAAAATGATGAAATTCCCCTTTTTTTCGGCAAAAAGGCAGAAATTCCTATTATTTTGGGGCAAAATTGCAGAAATTTCCTTTATTTTGGGGCAAAATTGCAGAAATTTCCCTTATTTTGGGGCAAAATTGCAGAAATTTCACTTATTTCAGGGAAAAAGCACAGAAATTTCTCTTATTTTGGGGCAAAAAGGCAGAAATTTCTTTTATTTTGGTACAAAACTGCAGAAATTTTCTTTATTTTGGGGCAAAAATGAAGAAATTCCCCATATTTTGGGGCAAAAAGGAAGAGATTCCCCTTATCATGAGGTAAAATGCTGAAATATTTCTTATTTTGGGGCAAAAAGACAGAAATTCCCTTTATTTTGTGGCAAAAAGGCAAAAATTTCCCTTATTTTGGGGCAAAATTGCAGAAATTTCACTTATTTCAGGGCAAAATTCAAAAATTCCTTTTATTTTTGGGCAAAAAGAGAAATTTTGTTTATTTTTGGGTAAAAAGGCAGAAATTTCACTTATTGTGAGGTAAAAAGGCAGAAATTCCTCTTATTTTGGGGCAAAAATGAAGAAATTTCACTTTTTTTGTGGCAAAAGGTATATATTCTCCTTATTTTCGGGCAAAAAAGCAGAAATATCCCGTTTTTTGGAGCACAATTGCAGAAAATCCCCTAATTGTGGGGCAAAAAGGCAGAAATTCCCTATATGTTGGGGCAAAAAGACAGAAATTCTCCTTATTTTGGGGCAAAACTCAGAAATTCCACTTATTTTGGGGCAAAATTCCAGAAATTTCCCTTATTTTGGGGCAAATTTGCAGAAATTTCACTTATTTTGGGGCAAAATTGCAGAAATTTCACTTATTTCAGATAAAAAAAAGGCAGAAATTTTTCTTATTTTGGGGCAAAAAGGCAGAAATTCCTAATATTTTGTGGCAAAAATGCAGAAATTCCCTTTATTTTGAGGTAAAAAGGCTGAAATTCCCCTTATTTGGTGGCAAAAAGGCAGAAATTTCCCTTATTTTGGGGCAAAATTGCAGAAATTTCACTTATTTCAGGGCAAAATTCAAAAATTCCTTTTATTTTGGGGCTAAAAGTCAGAAATTCCGTTTATTTTGTGGTAAAAAGGCAGAAATTTCACTTATTTTGAGGTAAGAAGGCAGAAATTCCTCTTATTTTGGGGCAAAAATGAAGAAATTTCCCTTTTTTGTGGCAAAAGTTATACATTCCCCTTATTTTCGGGCAAAAAAGCAGAAATTCCCCGTATTTAGGAGCAAGATTGCAGAAAATCCCCTAATTGTTGGGCAAAAAGGCAGAAATTCCCTATATGTTGGGGCAAAAAGACAAAAATTCTCTTTATTTTGGGGCAAAACTCAGAAATTCCACTTATTTTGGGGCAAAATTCCAGAAATTTCCCTTATTTTGGGGCAAAATTGCAGAAATTTTACTTATTTTGGGGCAAAATTGCAGAAATTTCACTTATTTCAGGTAAAAATGGCAGAAATTTTTGTTATTTTCGGGCAAAAAGGCAGAAATTCCTAATATTTTGTGGCAAAAATGCAGAAATTCCCCTTATTTTGAGGTAAAAAGGCTGAAATTCCCCTTATTTGGGGGCAAAATGGCAGAAATTTCCCTTATTTTGGGGCAAAATTGCAAACATTTCACTTATTTCAGGGTAATAAGTCAGAAATTTTCCTTATTTTGGGGCAAAAAACACAGAAATTCACTTTGTTTTGGAAGGAAAATACAGAAATTCCACTTCTTTAGAGGCAAAAAGGCAGAAATTCCCCTTATTTTGAAGCAAAAATGAAGAAATTCCCCTAATTGTTGGGCAAAAAGGCAGAAATTCCCTATATGTTGGGGCAAAAAGACAGAAATTCTTCTTATTTTGGGACAAAACTCAGAAATTCCACTTATTTTGGGGCAAAATTGCAGGAATTTACCTTATTTTGAGGCAAAATTGCAGAAATTTCCCTTATTTGGGGCAAAATTGCAGAAATTTCACTTATTTTCAGGTAAAAAGGCTGAAATATCCTTTATTTTGGGGCAAAAAGGAAGAAATTCCCCTTATTTTGGGGCAAAATTGCAGAAATTTTCCTTATTTTGGGGCAAAAAGGCTGAAATTCTTATTTTGAGGTAAAATGCTGAAATTCCCCATATTTTGGGGCAAAAGGCAAAACTTCTTCTTATTTTGGGGCAAAGAGGCACAAATTTCTCTTATTTTCGGGCAAAATTGCAGAAATTTCATTTATTTCAGGGCAAAAAGTCAGAAATTCCTTTTATTTTGGGGCAAAGAGCAGAAATTTCTTTTATTATGGTACAAAATTGAAGAAATTTATCTTATTTTGAAACAAAAAGGCAGAAAATTCCCCTTATTTTGAGGCAAAAGGCAGAAATTATTCTCAATTTGAGGTAAAATGCAGAAATTCCCTTTATTTTGGGGCTAAAAAACAGAAATTCCCTGTATTTTGAAGCAAAATTGCAGAAATTCTCATAATTTTTGGGCAAAAAGGCAGAAATTCTCCTTATTATGGGGCAAAAAGACAGAAAATCTCCTTTTTCGGGAGCAAACAGTCAGAAATTCCCCTTATTTTGGGGCAAAATTGCAGAAATTTCCTTTACATTGGGGCAAAATTGTAGAAATTTCCCTTATTTTGGGGCAAAATTGCAGAAATTTCATGTATTTCAGGGAAAAAAGGCAGAAATTTTTTTGGGGGGGCAAAAAGGCAGAAATTTTTTTTATTTTGATACAAAATTGCAGAAATTTTTCTAATTTTGGGGCAAAAAGTCAGAAATTCCCCATATTTTGGGGCAAAAAGGCAGAAATTCCCCTTATTTTGAGGTAAAAAGGCTGAAATTCCCCTTATTTTGGGGCAAAAAGACAGAAATTTCGTTTATTTTGGGGAAAAGGCAGAAATTGCACTTATTTTGAGTCAAAAAGGTGGAAATTCCCCTTGTTTTGGGGCAAAAATGAAGAAATTTGCTTTTTTATGGCAAAAAGGTATACATTCCCTTTATTTTCGGGCAAAAAGGCAGAAATTCTTTGTATTTTGGAGCAAAATTGCAGAAATTCTCATAATTTTCGGGCAAAAAGGCAGAAATTCTCTTTATTTTGGGGTAAAAAGACAGAAAATCTCCTTTTTCGGGAGCAAACAGTCAGAAATTCCCCTTATTTTGGGGCAAAATTGCAGAAATTTCCTTTACATTGGGGCAAAATTGCAGAAATTTCCCTTATTTTGGGGCAAAATTGCAGAAATTTCACTTATTTCAGGGAAAAAAGGCAGAAATTTTCCTCATTTTGGGGCAAAAATGAAGAAATTCCAAATATTTTGTGGCAAAAATGCAAAAATTCCCCTTATTTTGTGATAAAAAGGCAGAAATTTCCCTTATTTGGGGGCAAAAACAGAAATTTCCCTTATTATGGGGCAAAATTGAAGAAATTTCACTTATTTCAGGGTAATAAGTCAGAAATTTTCCTTATTTGGGGCAAAAAAGACAGAAATTCCTTTTGTTTTGGGGGAAAACGTCAGAAATTCCACTTATTTAGAAGCAAAAAAGCAGAAATACCCCTTATTTTGGAGCAAAAATGAAGAAATTTTTTTTTTGTGGCAAAAGGTATGCATTCTTCTTATTTTCAGGCTAAAAAGCAGAAATTCCCCGTATTTTGGAGCAAAATTGCAGAAATTCCCCTAATTGTGGGGCAAAAAGACAGAAATTCTTTTTATTTTGGGGCAAAACTCAGAAATTCCACTTATTTTAGGACAAAATTCCAGAAATTTCACTTATTTTGGGGCAAAATTGCAGAAATTTCACTTATTTTGGCAAAATTGCAGAAATTTCAATTATTTCAGAAAAAAAGCAGAAATTTTCTTATTTTGGTGCAAAAAGGCAGAAATTTCTTTTATTTTGGTACAAAATTGCAGAAATTTTTCTTATTTGGGGGCAAAAAGCAGAAATCCCCTATATTTTGGGGCAAAAATGCATAAATTCCTCTTATTTTGAGGTAAAAAGGCTGAAATTTCCCTTATTTGGGGGCAAAAAGACAGAAATTTCCCTTATTTTGAGGCAAAATTGCAGAAATTTCACTTATTTCAGGGTAATAAGTCAGAAATTTTTCTTACTTTGGGGCAAAAAACAGAAATTCCCTTTGTTTTGGGGGAAAAAGACAGAAATTCCACTTATTTAGAGGCAAAAAAGCAGAAATTCTTCTTTATTGGAGCAAAAATGAAGAAATTTATCTTTTTTTGTGGCAAAAGGTATACATTCCGCTTATTTTCGGGCTAAAAAGCAGAAATTCCCCGTATTTTGTATCAAAATTGCAGAAATTCCCCTTATTTTGGAGCAAAAATAAAGAAATTTCCCTTTTTTATGGTAAAAAGGTATGCATTCTTCTTATTTTCGGGCAAAATGCAGAAATTCCCCGTATTTTGGAGCAAAATTGCAGAAATTCCCCTAATTGTGGGGCAAAAAGGCAGAAATTCCCTATATGTTGGGGCAAAAAGACAGAAATTCTCCTTATTTCGGGGCAAAACTCAGAAATTCCACTTATTTTGGGGCAAAATTCCAGAAATTTCTTTTATTTTAGGGCAAAATTGCAGAAATTTCACTTATTTTGGGGCAAAATTGCAGAAATTTCACTTATTTCAGAAAAAAAGCAGAATTTATTTATTTTGGTGCAAAAAGGCAGAAATTTCTTTTATTTTGGTACAAAATTGCAGAAATTTTTCTTATTTTGGGGCGAAAAGGCAGAAATCTCCCATATTTTGTGGCAAAAATGCAGAAATTCCTCTTATTTTGAGGTAAAAAGGCTGAAATTCCCCTTATTTGGGGGCAAAAAGGCAGAAATTTCCCTTATTTTGGGGCAAAATTGCAGAAATTTCACTTATTTCAGGGTAATAAGTCAGAAATTGTTTTTACTTTGGGGCAAAAAAGACAGAAATTCTCTTTGTTTTGGGGAATAAAGACAGAAATTCCACTTATTTAGAGGCAAAAAAGCAGAAATTCCCCTTATTTTGGAGCAAAACTGAAGAAATTTCCCTTTTTTATGGCAAAAAGGTATGCATTCTTCTTATTTTCGGGCAAAAAGGCAGAAATTCCCCGTATTTTGAAGCAAAATTGCAGAAATTCCCCTAATGGTGGGGCAAGAAGGGAGAAATTCCCTATATTTTGGGGCAAAAAGACAGAAATTCTCCTTATTTTGGGGCAAAACTCAGAAATTCCACTTATTTTGGTGCAAAATTCCAGAAATATCACTTATTTTGGGGCAAAATTGCAGAAATTTAACTTATTTAAGAAAAAAATTCAGAAATTTTCCTATTTTGGTGCAAAAAGGCAGAAATTTTTTTATTTTGATACAAAATTGCAGAAATTTTTCTTTTTTTGGGGGGCAAAAGGGCAGAAATCACTATATATTGGGGCAAAAATGCAGAAATTCCTCTTATTTTGAGGAAAAAAGGCGAAATTTCCCTTATTTGGGGGCAAAAAGGCAGAAATTTCCCTTATTTTGAGGCAAAATTGCAGAAATTTCACTTATTTCAGTGTAATAAGTCAGAAATTTTCCTTATTTTGGGGCAAAAAAGACAAAAATTCCCTTTGTTTTGGGGAAAAAAGACAGAAATTCCACTTTTTTAGAGGCAAAAAAGCAGAAATTCCTTTTATTTTGGAGTAAAAATGAAGAAATTTCCCTTTTTTGTGGCAAAAGGTATACATTCCACTTATATTTGGGCTAGAAAGCAGAAATTACCCGTATTTGGAGCAAAATTGCAGAAATTCCCCTAATTGTGGGGCAAAAAGGCAGAAATTCCCTATATGTTAGGGCAAAAAAACAGAAATTCTCCTTATTTTGGGGCAAAACTCAGAAATTCCACTTATTTTGGGGCAAAATTCCAGAAATTTCCCTAATTTTGTAGCAAAATTGCAGAAATTTCACTTATCTTGGGGCAAAATTGCAGAAATTTCACTTATTTCATAGTAAAAAGGCAGAAATTTTCCTTATTTTTGGGCAAAAATGCAGAGATTCCAAATATTTTGTGGTAAAAATGCAAAAATTCCCCTTATTTTGAGGTAAAAAGGCAGAAATTCCCCTTATTTGGGGGCAAAAAGCAGAAATTTTCCTTATTCTGGGGCAAAATTGCAGAAATTTCACTTATTTCAGGGTAATAAGTCAGAAATTTTCCTTATTTGGGGCAAAAAAGACAGAAATTCCCTTTGTTTTGGGAAAAAAAGACAGAAATTCCACTTATTTAGAAGCAAAAAAGCAGAAATTTCCCTTATTTTGGTGCAAAAATGAAGAAATTTCCCTTTTTTGTGGCAAAAGGTATACATTCCCCTTATTTTCAGGCTAAAAAGCAGAAATTCCCCGTATTTTGGAGCAAAATTGCATAAATTCCCCTAATTGTGGGGCAAAAAGGCAGAAATTCCCTATATGTTGAGGCAAAAAGACAGAAATTCTCTTTATTTTGGGGCAAAACTCAGAAATTCCACTTATTTTGGGGCAAAATTCCAGAAATATCACTTATTTTGGGGCAAAATTGCAGAAATTTCACTTATTTTGGGGCAAAATTGCAGAAATTTCACTTATTTCAGAAAAAAAAGCAGAAATTTTCTTATTTTGATGCAAAAGGCAGAAATTTCTTTTATTTTGGTACAAAATTGCAGAAATTTTTCTTATTTGGGGGCAAAAAGGCATAAATCTCTTATATTTTGGGGCAAAAATGCATAAATTCCTCTTATTTTGAGGTAAAAAGGCTGAAATTCCCCTTATTTGGGGGCAAAAAGGCAGAAATTTCCCTTATTTTGAGGCAAAATTGCAGAAATTTCACTTATTTCAGGGTAATAAGTCAGAAATTTTCCATATTTTGGGGCAAAAAACAGAAATTTCCTTGGTTTTGGGGGAAAAAGACAGAAATTCCACTTATTTAGAGGCAAAAAAGCAGAAATTCTTCTTATTTTGAAGCAAAAATGAAGAAATTTATCTTTTTTGTGGCAAAAGGTATACATTCCTTTTATTTTCGGGCTAAAAAGAAGAAATTCCCCGTATTTTGGAGCAAAATTGAAGAAATTCCCCTTATTTTGGAGCAAAAATGAAGAAATTTCCCTTTTTATGGCAAAAAGGTATGCATTCTTTATATATTCGTGCAAAAAGGCAGAAATTCCCCGTATTTTGGAGCAAAATTGCAGAAATTCCCCTAAATGTGGGGCAAAAATGCAGAAATTCCCTATATTTTTAGGACAAAAAGAGAGAAATTCTCCTTATTTTGGGGCAAAACTCAGAAATTCCACTTATTTTGGGGCAAAATTCCAGAAATTTCCCTTATTTAGGGGCAAAATTGCAGAAATTTCACTTATTTTGGGGCAAAATTGCAGAAATTTCACTTATTTCAGAGAAAAAAAGCAGAAATTTTCCTTATTTTGGTGCAAAAAGGCAGAAATTCCTAATATTTTGTCTGAAAAAGGCAGAAATTCCCCTTATTTTGAGGTAAAAAAGCTGAAATTCCCCTTCATTGGGGGCAAAAAGGCAGAAATTTCCCTTATTTTGGGGCAAAATTGCAGAAATTTCACTTATTTCAGGGTAATAAGTCAAAAATTTTCCTTATTTTGGGGCCAAATGACAGAAATTTTCTTTGTTTTGGGGGGAAAAGACAGAAATTCCACTTATTTAGAGGCAAAAAAGCATAAATTCCCCTTATTTTGGAGCAAAAATGAAGAAATTTTCTTTTTTTATGGCAAAAAGGTATGCATTCTTTATATTTTCGGGCAAAAAAGCAGAAATTCCCCGTATTTTGGAGCAAAATTGCAGAAATTCCCCTAATTGTGGGGCGAAAAGGCAGAAATTCCCTGTATGTTGAGGCAAAAAGACAGAAATTCTCCTTATTTTGGGGCAAAACTCAGAAATTCCACTTATTATGGGGCAAAATTGCAGAAATTTCACTTATTTCAGGGTAATAAGTCAGAAATTTTCCTTATTTTGGGGCAAAAAAGACAAAAATTCCCTTTGTTTTGAAGGATAAAGACAGAAATTCCACTTATTTAGAGGCAAAAAAGCAGAAATTCCCCTTATTTTGGAGCAAAACTGAAGAAATTTCTCTTTTTTATCGCAAAAAGGTATGCATTCTTCTTATTTTCGGGCAAAAGGCAGAAATTCCCCGTATTTTGGATCAAAATTGCAGAAATTCCCCTAATTGTGGGGCAAAACGGCAGAAATTCCCTATATGTTGGGGCAAAAAGACAGAAATTCTCCTTATTTTGGGGCAAAACTCAGAAATTCCACTTATTTTGGGGCAAAATTCCAGAAATTTCTTTTATTTTGGGGCAAAATTGCAGAAATTTCACTTATTTTGAAGCAAAATTGCAGAAATTTCACTTATTTAAAAAAAATTCAGAAATTTTCCTATTTTGGTGCAAAAAGGCAGAAATTTCTTTGATTTTGGTACAAAATTGCAGAAATTTTTCTCATTTTGGGACAAAAAGGCAGAAATCTCCCATATTTTGGGGCAAAAATGCAGAAATTCCACTTATTTTGAGGTAAAAAGCCTGAAATTCCCATTATTTGGTGGCAAAAAGGCAGAAATTTCCCTTATTTTGAGGCAAAATTGCAGAAATTTCACTTATTTCATTGTAATAAGTCAGAAATTTTCCTTATTATGGGGCAAAAAAGACAGAAATTCCCTTTGTTTTGGGGGAAAAAGACAGAAATTCCACTATTTTAGAGGCAAAAAAGCAGAAATTCCTTTTATTTTGGAGTAAAAATGAAGAAATTTCCCTTTTTTGTGGCAAAAGGTATACATTCCACTTATTTTTGGGCTAAAAAGCAGAAATTCCCCGTATTTTGGAGCAAAATTGCAGAAATTCCCCTAATTGTGGGGCAAAAAGGCAGAAATTCCCTATATGTTGGGGCAAAAAGACAGAAATTCTCCTTATTTTGGGGCAAAACTCAGAAATTCCACTTATTTTGGGGCAAAATTCCAGAAATTTCCCTTATTTAGGGGCAAAATTGCAGAAATTTCACTTATTTTGGGGCAAAATTGCAGAAATTTCACTTATTTCAGGGAAAAAAGGCAGAAATTTTTCTTATGTTGGGGCAAAAAAACAGAAATTTCTTTTATTTTGTGGCAAAAATGCAGAAATTCCCCTTCTTTTGAGGTAAAAAGGCTGAAATTTCCCTTATTTAATGGCAAAAAGGCAGAAATTTATTTTATTTTGGGGCAAAAGTGGAGAAATTTCACTTATTTCAGGGTAATAAGTCAGAAATTTTACTTATTTTGGGGCCAAAATAACAGAAATTCTCTTTGTTTTGAAGGAAAAAACAGAAATTCCACTTATTTAGAGGCAAAAAAGCAGAAATTCCCCTTATTTTGAAGCAAAAATGAAGAAATTTCCTTTTTTTTATGGCAAAAAGGTATGCATTCTTCTTATTTTCGGGCAAAAAGGCAGAAATTCCCCGTATTTTGGAGCAAAATTGCAGAAATTCCCCTAATTGTGGGGCAAAAAGACAGAAATTCCCTATATGTTGGGGCAAAAAGACAGAAATTCTCCTTATTTTGGGGCAAAACTCAGAAATTCCACTTATTTTGGTGCAAAATTCCAGAAATTTCACTTATTTTGGGGCAAAATTGCAGAAATTTAACTTATTTAAGAAAAAAATTCAGAAATTTTCCTATTTTGGTGCAAAAAGGCAGAAATTTTTTTATTTTGATACAAAATTGCAGAAATTTTTCTTTTTTTGGGGGGCAAAAAGGCAGAAATCACTATATATTGGGGCAAAAATGCAGAAATTCCTCTTATTTTGAGGAAAAAAGGCGAAATTTCCCTTATTTGGGGGCAAAAAGGCAGAAATTTCCCTTATTTTGAGGCAAAATTGCAGAAATTTCACTTATTTCAGTGTAATAAGTCAGAAATTTTCCTTATTTTGGGGCAAAAAAGACAAAAATTCCCTTTGTTTTGGGGAAAAAAGACAGAAATTCCACTTTTTTAGAGGCAAAAAAGCAGAAATACCTTTTATTTTGGAGTAAAAATGAAGAAATTTCCCTTTTTTGTGGCAAAAGGTATACATTCCACTTATATTTGGGCTAGAAAGCAGAAATTACCCGTATTTGGAGCAAAATTGCAGAAATTCCCCTAATTGTGGGGCAAAAAGGCAGAAATTCCCTATATGTTAGGGCAAAAAAACAGAAATTCTCCTTATTTTGGGGCAAAACTCAGAAATTCCACTTATTTTGGGGCAAAATTCCAGAAATTTCCCTAATTTTGTAGCAAAATTGCATAAATTTCACTTATCTTGGGGCAAAATTGCAGAAATTTCACTTATTTCATAGTAAAAAGGCAAAAATTTTCCTTATTTTTGGGCAAAAATGCAGAGATTCCAAATATTTTGTGGTAAAAATGCAAAAATTCCCCTTATTTTGAGGTAAAAAGGCAGAAATTCCCCTTATTTGGGGGCAAAAAGCAGAAATTTTCCTTATTCTGGGGCAAAATTGCAGAAATTTCACTTATTTCAGGGTAATAAGTCAGAAATTTTCCTTATTTGGGGCAAAAAAGACAGAAATTCCCTTTGTTTTGGGAAAAAAAGACAGAAATTCCACTTTTTAGAAGCAAAAAAGCAGAAATTTCCCTTATTTTGGTGCAAAAATGAAGAAATTTCCCTTTTTTGTGGCAAAAGGTATACATTCCCCTTATTTTCAGGCTAAAAAGCAGAAATTCCCCGTATTTTGGAGCAAAATTGCATAAATTCCCCTAATTGTGGGGCAAAAAGGCAGAAATTCCCTATATGTTGAGGCAAAAAGACAGAAATTCTCTTTATTTTGGGGCAAAACTCAGAAATTCCACTTATTTTGGGGCAAAATTCCAGAAATATCACTTATTTTGGGGCAAAATTGCAGAAATTTCACTTATTTTGGGGCAAAATTGCAGAAATTTCACTTATTTCAGAAAAAAAAGCAGAAATTTTCTTATTTTGATGCAAAAGGCAGAAATTTCTTTTATTTTGGTACAAAATTGCAGAAATTTTTCCTATTTGGGGGCCAAAAGGCATAAATCTCTTATATTTTGGGGCAAAAATGCATAAATTCCTCTTATTTTGAGGTAAAAAGGCTGAAATTCCCCTTATTTGGGGGCAAAAAGGCAGAAATTTCCCATATTTTGAGGCAAAATTGCAGAAATTTCACTTATTTCAGGGTAATAAGTCAGAAATTTTCCATATTTTGGGGCAAAAAACAGAAATTTCCTTGGTTTTGGGGGAAAAAGACAGAAATTCCACTTATTTAGAGGCAAAAAAGCAGAAATTCTTCTTATTTTGAAGCAAAAATGAAGAAATTTATCTTTTTTGTGGCAAAAGGTATACATTCCCCTTATTTTCGGGCTAAAAAGAAGAAATTCCCCGTATTTTGGAGCAAAATTGAAGAAAATCCCCTTATTTTGGAGCAAAAATGAAGAAATTTCCCTTTTTTATGGCAAAAAGGTATGCACTCTTTATATATTCGTGCAAAAAGGCAGAAATTCCCCGTATTTTGGAGCAAAATTGCAGAAATTCCCCTAAATGTGGGGCAAAAATGCAGAAATTCCCTATATTTTTAGGACAAAAAGAGAGAAATTCTCCTTATTTTGGGGCAAAACTCAGAAATTCCACTTATTTTGGGGCAAAATTCCAGAAATTTCCCTTATTTAGGGGCAAAATTGCAGAAATTTCACTTATTTTGGGGCAAAATTGCAGAAATTTCACTTATTTCAGAGAAAAAAAGCAGAAATTTTCCTTATTTTGGTGCAAAAAGGCAGAAATTCCTAATATTTTGTCTGAAAAAGGCAGAAATTCCCCTTATTTTGAGGTAAAAAAGCTGAAATTCCCCTTCATTGGGGGCAAAAAGGCAGAAATTTCCCTTATTTTGGGGCAAAATTGCAGAAATTTCACTTATTTCAGGGTAATAAGTCAAAAATTTTCCTTATTTTGGGGCCAAATGACAGAAATTTTCTTTGTTTTGGGGGGAAAAGACAGAAATTCCACTTATTTAGAGGCAAAAAAGCATAAATTCCCCTTATTTTGGAGCAAAAATGAAGAAATTTTCTTTTTTTATGGCAAAAAGGTATGCATTCTTTATATTTTCGGGCAAAAAAGCAGAAATTCCCCGTATTTTGGAGCAAAATTGCAGAAATTCCCCTAATTGTGGGGCGAAAAGGCAGAAATTCCCTGTATGTTGAGGCAAAAAGACAGAAATTCTCCTTATTTTGGGGCAAAACTCAGAAATTCCACTTATTATGGGGCAAAATTGCAGAAATTTCACTTATTTCAGGGTAATAAGTCAGAAATTTTCCTTATTTTGGGGCAAAAAAGACAAAAATTCCCTTTGTTTTGAAGGATAAAGACAGAAATTCCACTTATTTAGAGGCAAAAAAGCAGAAATTCCCCTTATTTTGGAGCAAAACTGAAGAAATTTCTCTTTTTTATCGCAAAAAGGTATGCATTCTTCTTATTTTCGGGCAAAAGGCAGAAATTCCCCGTATTTTGGATCAAAATTGCAGAAATTCCCCTAATTGTGGGGCAAAACGGCAGAAATTCCCTATATGTTGGGGCAAAAAGACAGAAATTCTCCTTATTTCGGGGCAAAACTCAGAAATTCCACTTATTTTGGGGCAAAATTCCAGAAATTTCTTTTATTTTGGGGCAAAATTGCAGAAATTTCACTTATTTTGAAGCAAAATTGCAGAAATTTCACTTATTTAAAAAAAATTCAGAAATTTTCCTATTTTGGTGCAAAAAGGCAGAAATTTCTTTGATTTTGGTACAAAATTGCAGAAATTTTTCTCATTTTGGGACAAAAAGGCAGAAATCTCCCATATTTTGGGGCAAAAATGCAGAAATTCCACTTATTTTGAGGTAAAAAGCCTGAAATTCCCATTATTTGGTGGCAAAAAGGCAGAAATTTCCCTTATTTTGAGTCAAAATTGCAGAAATTTCACTTATTTCATTGTAATAAGTCAGAAATTTTCCTTATTATGGGGCAAAAAAGACAGAAATTCCCTTTGTTTTGGGGGAAAAAGACAGAAATTCCACTATTTTAGAGGCAAAAAAGCAGAAATTCCTTTTATTTTGGAGTAAAAATGAAGAAATTTCCCTTTTTTGTGGCAAAAGGTATACATTCCACTTATTTTTGGGCTAAAAAGCAGAAATTCCCCGTATTTTGGAGCAAAATTGCAGAAATTCCCCTAATTGTGGGGCAAAAAGGCAGAAATTCCTTATATGTTGGGGCAAAAAGACAGAAATTCTCCTTATTTTGGGGCAAAACTCAGAAATTCCACTTATTTTGGGGCAAAATTCCATAAATTTCCCTTATTTTGGGGCAAAATTGCAGAAATTTCACTTATTTTGGGGCAAAATTGCAGAAATTTCACTTATTTCAGGGAAAAAAGGCAGAAATTTTTCTTATGTTGGGGCAAAAAAAACAGAAATTTCTTTTATTTTGTGGCAAAAATGCAGAAATTCCCCTTCTTTTGAGGTAAAAAGGCTGAAATTTCCCTTATTTAATGGCAAAAAGGCAGAAATTTATTTTATTTTGGGGCAAAAGTGGAGAAATTTCACTTATTTCAGGGTAATAAGTCAGAAATTTTACTTATTTTGGGGCCAAAATAACAGAAATTCTCTTTGTTTTGAAGGAAAAGACAGAAATTCCACTTATTTAGAGGCAAAAAAGCAGAAATTCCCCTTATTTTGAAGCAAAAATGAAGAAATTTCCTTTTTTTTAATGGCAAAAAGGTATGCATTCTTCTTATTTTCGGGCAAAAAGGCAGAAATTCCCCGTATTTTGGAGCAAAATTGCAGAAATTCCCCTAATTGTGGGGCAAAAAGACAGAAATTCCCTATATGTTGGGGCAAAAAGACAGAAATTCTCCTTATTTTGGGGCAAAACTCAGAAATTCCACATATTTTGGGGCAAAATTCCAGGAATTTTCTTTATTTTGGGGCAAAATTGCAGAAATTTCACTTATTTTGGGGCAAAATTGCAGAAATTTCACTTATTTCATGGTAAAAAGGCAGAAATTTTCCTTATTTTGGGGCAAAAATGCAGAAATTCCTAATATTTTGTGGTAAAAATGCAGAAATTCCCCTTATTTTGAGGTAAAAAGGCTGAAATTCCCCTTATTTGGGAACAAAAAAGCAGAAATTTCCCTTATTTTGGGGCAAAATTGCAGAAATTTCACTTATTTCAGGGTAATAAGTAAGAAATTTTCCTTATTTGGGGCAAAAAAGACAGAAATCCCATTTGTTTGGGGGGAAAAAGACAGAAATTCCACTTATTTAGAGGCAAAAAAGCAGAAATTCCCCTTATTTTGGAGCAAAAATGAAGAAATTTCCCTTTTTTGTGGCAAAAGGTATACATTCCCCTTATTTTCAGGCTAAAAAGCAGAAATTCCCCGTATTTTGGAGCAAAATTGCAAAAATTCCCCTAATTGTGGGGCAAAAATGCAGAAATTCTCTATATGTTAGGGCAAAAGGAAAGAAATTCTTATTATTTTGGGGCAAAACTCAGAAATTCTACATATTTTGGGGCAAAATTCCAGATATTTCCCTTATTTTGGGGCAAAATTGCAGAAATTTTACTTATTTTGGGGCAAAATTGCAGAAATATCACTTATTTCAGGGAAAAAAGGCAGAAATTTTTCTTATTTTGGGGCAAAAAAGACAGAAATTCCCTTTGCTTTGGGGGAAAAAGAGAGAAATTCAACATATTTAGAGGCAAAAAAGCAGAAATTCTTCTTATTTTGGAGCAAAAATGAAGAAATTTTCCTTTTTTATGGAAAAAAGGTATGCATTCTTCTTATTTTCAGACAAAAAGGCAGAAATTCCCCGTATTTTGGAGCAAAATTGCAGAAATTTCCCTAATTGTGTGCAAAAAGGCAAAAATTCCCTATATGTTGTGCAAAAAGACAGAAATTGTCCTTATTTTGGGGCAAAATTCAGAAATTTCACTTATTTTTGGGCAAAATTGCAGAAATTTCACTTATTTCAGAAAAAAAAGGAGAAATTTTCTTATTTTGGGGCAAAAAACAGAAATTCTCTTTATTTTGGGGCAATATTACAGAAAATACCTTTATTATGGGGAAAAACTGCAGATATTTCTTTTATTTTAAGGATAAATTGCAGAAATTTCACTTATTTCAGAGAAAAAAAGCAAAACTTTTTCTTATTTTAGGGCAAAATGCAGAAATTCCCATTATTTTGGGGCACAATGGCAGAAATTCACCTTATTTTGGGGTGAAATTGCAGACATTTCACATATTTCAGGGCAAAAAGGCAGAAATTCCCCTTATTTTGGAGCAAAAATGAAAAAATTTCCCTTTTTTATGGCAAAAAGGTATACATTCTTCTTATTTTCGGGCAAAAAGGCAGAAATTCCCTGTATTTTGGAGAAAAATTGCAGAAATTCCCCTAATTGTGGGGCAAAAAGGCAGAAATTTCCTATATGTTGGGGCAAAAAGACAGAAATTCTCCTTATTTTGGGGCAAAACTCAGAAATTGCACTTATTTTGGGGCAAAATGCCAGAAATTTCCCTTATTTTGGGGCAAAATTGCAGAAATTTCACTTTTTTGGGGAAAAATTGCAGAAATTTCTCTTATTTCGGAAAAAAAGCAGAATTTATTTATTTTGGTGCAAAAAGGCAGAAATTTCTTTTATTTTGGTACAAAATTGCAGAAATTTTTCTTATTGTGGGGCAAAAATGCAGAAATCTCCCATATATTGGGGCAAAATGCAGAAATTCCTCTTATTTTGAGGTAAAAAGGCTGAAATTCACATTATTTGGAAGCAAAAAGGCAGAAATTTCCCTTATTTTGAGACAAAATTGCAGAAATTTCACTTATTTCGGAGAAAAAAAGCAAAAATTTTTCTTATTTTAGGGCAAAATGCAGAAATTCCCATTATTTTGGGGGCAAAAAGGCATAAATTCCCCTTATTTGGGGGCAAAAAGGCAGATATTCCCCTTATTTTGGGATAAAATTGCAGAAATGTCCCTTGTTTGGGGGCAAAATGCAGAATATCCCCATAATTTCGGGCAAAAAAGCAGAAATTCCCCGTATTTTGGAGCAAAATTGCAGAAATTCCCCTAATATTGGGGCAAAAATGCAGAAATTCCCTTTATTTGGGGCAAATCGGCAGAAGTTCCACTTATTTTCGCGAAAAGAGGCAGAAATTCCCTGTATTTTGAACAAAATTGCAGAAACTCCCCTAATTTTGGAGCAAAAATACAGAAATTCTCATTTTTTCGAGGCAAAAATCAGAAATTTCTTTTATTTTGGGGCAAAATTTTAGAAATTTCTTTTATTTTGGTACAGAATTGCAGATATTTTTCTTATTTTGTTGCAAAAACGCACAAATTTCTCATATTTTGGAACAAAAATGCAGAAATTCTTCTTATTTTGAGGTAAAAAGGCTGAAATTCCCCTTATTTTGGGGCAAAAAGGCAGAAATTTCACTTATTTTGGGGCAAAATTGCAGAAATTTTACTTATTTCAGAAAAAAAGCAGAAATTTTCTTTTTGGTGCAAAAAGGCAGAAATTTCTTTTATTTTGGTACAAAATTGCATAAATTTTTCTTATTCTGGAACAAAAAAGCAGAAATCTCCCATATTTTGGGGCAAAAATGCAGAAATTCCTCTTATTTTGAGGTAAAAAGGCTTAAATTCCCCTTATTTGGGGGCAAAAAGCAGAAATTTCCCTTATTTTGGAGCAAAATTGCAGAAATTTCACTTATTTCAGAGTAATAAGTCAGAAATTTTCCTTATTTTGGGGCAAAAAAGACAGAAATTCCCTTTGTTTTGGGGGATAAAGACAGAAATTCCACTTATTTAGAGGCAAAAAAGCAGAAATTCCCCTTATTTTGGAGCAAAACTGAAGAAATTTCCCTTATTTTGGGGCAAAATTGCAGAAATTTCACTTCTTTTGGAGCAAAATTGCAGAAATTTCACTTATTTCAGAAAAAAAAGCAGAAATTTTCTTATTTTGGTGCAAAAAGGCAGAAGTTTCTTTTATTTTGGTACAAAATTGCATAAATTATTCTTATTTTGGAACAAAAAGGCAGAAATCTCCCATATTTTGGGGTAAAAATGGAGAAATTCCTCTTATTTTGAGGTAACAAGGCTTAAATTCCCCTTATTTGGCGGGAAAAAGGCAGAAATTTCCCTTATTTTCGAGCAAAATTGCAGAAATTTCAGTTATTTCAGGGTAATAAGTCAGAAATTTTCCTTATTTTGGGGCAAATAAGCCAGAAATTGCCTTTGTTTTTGGGGATAAAGACAGAAATTCCACTTATTTAGAGGCAAAAAAGCAGAAATTCCCCTTATTTTGGAGCAAAACTGAAGAAATTTCCCTTTTTTATGGCAAAAAAGTATGCATTCTTCTTATTTTCGGGCAAAAAGGCAGAAATTCCCCGTATTTTGGAGCAAAATTGCAGAAATTCCCCTAATTGTGGGGCAAAAAGGCAGAAATTCCCTATATGTTGGGGCAAAAAGACAGAAATTCTCCTTATTTTGGGGCAAAACTCAGAAATTCCACTTATTTTGGGGCAAAATTCCAGAAATTTCCCTTATTTTGGGGCAAAATTGCAGAAATTTCACTTATTTTGGGGTAAAATTGCAGAAATTTCACTTATTTCAGAAAAAAATTCAGAAATTTTCCTATTTTGGTGCAAAAAGGCAGAAATTTCTTTTATTTTGGTACAAAATTGCAGAAATTTTTCTTATTTTGGGGCAAAAGGCAGAAATCTCCCATATTTAGGGGAAAAATGCAGAAATTCCTCTTATTTTGAGGTAAAAAGGCTGAAATTTCCCTTATTTGGGGGAAAAAAGCAAAAATTTCCCTTATTTTGAGGCAAAATTGCAGAAATTTCACTTATTTCATTGTAATAAGTCAGAAATTTTCCTTATTTTGGGGCAAAAAAGACAGAAATTCCCTTTGTTTTGGGGGAAAAACACAGAAATTCCACTTTTTTAGAGGCAAAAAAGCAGAAATTCCTTTTATTTTGGAGTAAAAATGAAGAAATTTCCCTTTTTTGTGGCAAAAGGTATACATTCCACTTATTTTTGGGCTAAAAAGCAGAAATTCCTTGTATTATGGAGCAAAATTGCAGAAATTCTCATAATTGTGGGGCAAAAAAGCAGAAATTCCCCATATGTTAGGGCAAAAAGACAGAAATTCTCCTTATTTTGGGGCAAAACTCAGAAATTCCACTTATTTTGGGGCAAACTTCCAGAAATTTCCCTTATTTTGTGGCAAAATTGCAGAAATTTCACTTATTTTGGGGCAAAATTGCAGAAATTTCACTTATGTCATGGAAAAAAGGCAGAAATTTTCCTTATTTTGGGGCAAAAAAACAGAAATTTCTTTTATTTTGTGGCAAAAATGCAGAAATTCCCCTTATTTTGAGGTAAAAAGGCTGAAATTTCCCTTATTTGGGGGCAAAAAGGCAGAAATTTTCCTTATTTTGGGGCAAAATTGGAGAAATTTCACTTATTTCAGGGTAATAAGTCAGAAATTTACCTTATTTTGGGGCAAAAAAGACAGAAATTCCCTTTGTTTTGGGGGAAAAGGACAGAAATTCCACTTATTTAGATTCAAAAAAGCAGAAATTCCCATTATTTTGAAGCAAAAATGAAGAAATTTCGCTATTTTATGGCAAAAAGTTATGCATTGTTCTTATTTTCGGGCAAAAAGGCAGAAATTCCCCGTATTTTGGAGCAAAATTGCAGAAATTCCCCTTATTGTGGGGCAAAAAGGCAGAAATTTCCTATATGTTGGGGCAAAAAGACAGAAATACTCCTTATTTTGGGGCAAAACTCAGAAATTCCACTTATTTTGGGGCAAAATTCCAGAAATTTCCCTTACTTTGGGGCAAAATTGCAGAAATTCCACTTATTTTGGGGCAAAATTGCAGAAATTACCCGTATTTTGGAGCAAAATTGCAGAAATTCCCCTAATTGTGGGGCAAAAATGCAGAAATTCCCTATATGTTGGGGCAAAAAGGCAAAAATTCCCAATATGTTGGGGCAAAAAGACAGAAATTCTCCTTATTTTAGGGCAAAATTCAGAAATTTCACTTATTTTTGGGCAAAATTGCAGAAATTTCACTTATTTCAGAAAAAAAGGAGAAATTTTCTTATTTTGGGGCAAAAGGCAGAAATTCCCCTTATTTTAGGGCAAAATTGCAGAAATTTCCCTTATTTTGAAACAAAAAACAGAAATTCCCTTTATTTTGTGGCAAAATTGCAGAAAATACCTTTATTATGGGGGAAAATTGCAGATATTTCTTTTATTTTAAGGCAAAATTGCAGAAATTTCACTTATTTCAGAGAAAAAAAGCAAAAATTTATCTTATTTTAGGGCAAAATGCAGAAATTCCCATTATTTTGGGGCACAATAGCAGAAATTCACCTTATTTTGGGGAAAAATTGCAGACATTTCACATATTTCAGGGCAAAAAGGCAGAAATTCCCCTTTTTTGGGGCAAAAAGGCTGAAATTCCCCTTATTTTCTATAAAATTGCAGAAATTCCCCTTGTTTGGGGGCAAAAAGGCAGAAAATCTTCTTAATTTTGGGCAAAAAGGCAGAAATTCCCCATATTTTGGAGAAAAATTGCAGAAATTCCCCTAATATTGGGGCAAAAAGGCAGAAATTCCCTTTATTTTGGGGCAAAAATACAGAAATTCTCCTTATTTCGGGACAAAAATCAAAAATTTCCTTTATTTTGGGGCAAAATTTTAGAAATTTCTTTTATTTTGGTACAGAATTGCAGAAATTTTTCTTCTTTGGTGACAAAAAGGCAGAAAATTCCCATATTTTGGAACAGAAATGCAGAAATTGCCCTTATTTTGAGGTAAAAAGGCTGAAATTCCCCTTATTTTGGGGATAAAAGGAAGAAATTTCATTTATTTTGGGGCAAAATTGCAGAAATTTCACTTATTTCAGAAAATAAAGGAGAAATTTTCTTATTTTGGGGCAAAATGCAGAAATTTCTTTTATTTTGGTACAAAATTGCAGAAATTTTTCTTATTTTGGGGCAAAAATTCATAAATTTTCCATATTTTGGGGCAAAAATGCAAAAATTCCCCTTATTTTGAGGTAAAAAGGCTGAAATTCCCCTTATTTGGGGGCAAAAAGGCAGAAATTTTCCTTATTTTGGGGCTAAATTGCAGAAATTTTACTTATTTCAGGGTAATAAGTCAGAAATTTTCCTTATTTTGGGGCAAAAAAGATAGAAATTCCCTTTGTTTTGGGGGAAAAAGACAGAAATTCTACTTATATAGAGGCAAAAAAAGCAGAAATTCCCATTATTTTGAAGCAAAAATTAAGAAATTTCCCTTTTTTATGGCAAAAAGGTATGCATTCTTTTTATTTTCGGGCAAAAAGGCAGAAATTCCCCGTATTTTGGAGCAAAATTGCAGAAATTTTACTTATTTCAGAAAAAAAAAGAGAAATTTTCTTATTTTGGGGCAAAAGGTAGAAATTCCCCTTATTTTAGGGCAAAATTGCAGAAATTTTCCATATTTGGGGACAAAAACAGAAATTCCCTTTATTTTGGGGCAAAATTGCAGAAAATTCCTTTATTATGGGGAAAAATTGCAGATATTTCTTTTATTTTAAGGCAAAATTGCAGAAATTTCACTTATTTCAGAGAAAAAAAGCAAAAATTTTTCTTATTTTAGGGCAAAATGCAGAAATTCCCATTATTTTGGGACAAAAAGGCAGAAATTCACCTTATTTTTGGGTAAAATTGAAGACATGTCACATATTTCAGGGCAAATAGGCAGAAATTCCCCTTATTTGGGGGCAAAAAGGCAGAAATTCTTCTTATTTTGGGATAAAATTGCAGAAATTTCCCTTGTTTGGGGGCAAAAAGGCAAAAAATCCCCTTAATTTCGAGCAAAAAGGCAGAAATTCCCCGTATTTTGGAGCAAAATTGCAGAAATTCCCCTAATATTGGGGCAAAAATGCAGAAATTCCCTTTATTTGGGGCAAATCGGCAGAAGTTCTTCTTATTTTTGGGAAAAGAGGCAGAAATTCCCTGTATTTTGAAGCAAAATTGCAGAAACTCCCCTAATTTTGGGGCAAAAAGGCAGAAATTCCCTTTATTTTGGGGCAAAAATACAGAAATTCTCCTTATATCGGGGCAAAAATCAGAAATTTCCCTAATTTTCGAGCAAAATTTTAGAAATTTCTTTTATTTTGGTACAGAATTGCAGAAATTTTTCTTATTTTGTGGCAAAAATGCAGAAATTTCCCATATTTTGGGGCAAAAATGCAGAAATTCTTCTTATTTTGAGGTAAAAAGGCTGAAATTCCCCTTATTTGGGGGCAAAAAGGCAGAAATTTCTCTTATTTTGGGGCAAAATTGCAGAAATTTCACTTATTTCAGGGAAATAAGTCAGAAATTTTCCTTATTTTGAGGCAAAAAAGACAGAAATTCCCTTTGTTTTGGGGCACAATGGCAGAAATTCCACTTATTTAGAGGCAAAAAAGCAGATATTCCCCTTATTTTGAAGCAAAAATGAAGAAATTTCTATTTCTTATGGCAAAAAGGTATGCATTCTTCTTATTTTCGGGCAAAAAGGCAGAAATACCCCGTATTTTGGAGCAAAATTGCAGAAATTCCCCTAATTGTGGGGCAAAAAGGCAGAAATCCCCCATATATTGGGGCAAAAAGAAAGAAATTCTCCTTATTTTGGGGCAAAACTCAGAAATTCCACTTATTTTGGGGCAAAATTTCAGAAATTTCCCTTATTTTGGAGCAAAATTGCAGAAATTTCACTTATTTCAAAGAAAAAAAAGCACAAATTTTCTTATTTTGGGGCAAAAAGGCAGAAATTTCATTTATTTTGGTACAAAATTGCAGAAATTTTTCTTAATTTGGGCAAAAATGCAGAAATTTCCCATATTTTTTGACAAAAATGCAGAAATTCCTCTTATTTTGAGGTAAAAAGGCTGAAATTCCCCTTATTTTGGGGCAAAAAGTTAGAAATTCCCCTTATTATAAAGGAAAAAGACAGAAATTCCGTTTATTTTTGTGGAAAAGTCAGAAATTGCACTTATTTTGAGTCAAAAAGGCGGAAAATCCCCTTATTTTGGGGTAAAAAATGAAGAAATTAACCTTTTTTATGGCAAAAAGGTATACATTCTTTTTATTTTCGAGCAAAATTGCAGAAATTCCCCTAATTATGGGGAAAAAAAGGCAGAAATTCCCCGTAATTTGGAGCAAAATTGCAGAAATTCCCCTAATTTTGGGGCAAAAACGCAGAACGTCCCTTTATTTTGGGGTAAAACTGCAGAAATTTCACTTATTTCGCGGCAAAATGGCAGAAATTCCCTTTATTTTCGGAGAAAAAGGCAGAAAATCCCCGTATTTTAGAGCAAAATTGCAGAAATTTACCTAATTTTGGGGTAAAACATGCAGTAATTTTCTTTATTTTGGGGCAAAAAGGCAGAAATTCCCCTTATTTTGGGGCAAAAATCAAAAATATCCCTTATTTTGGGGCAAAATTTTAGAAATTTCTTTTATTTTGGTACAGAATTGCAGAAATTTTTCTTATTTTGTTGCAAAAAGTAAGAAATTTCCCATATTTTGGAACAAAAATGCAGAAATTCCCCTTATTTTGAGGTAAAAAGGCTGAAATTCCCCTTATTTCGGGGCAAAAAGGCAGAAATTTCCCTTATTTTGGGGCAAAATTGCAGAAATTTCACTTATTTCAGGGTAATAAGTCAGAAATTTTCCTTACTTTGGGGCCAAAAGGACAAAAATTCCCTTTGTTTTGGGGGAAAAAGACAGAAATTCCACTTATTTAGAGGCAAAAAAGCAGAAATATCTCTTATTTTGGAGCAAAAATGAAGAAATTTCCCTTTTTTATGGCAAAAAGTTATGCATTCTTCTTATTTTCGGGCAAAAAGGCAGAAATTCCCCGTATTTTGGAGCAAAATTGCAGAAATTCCCCTAATTGTGGGGCAAAAAGGCAGAAATTCCCTATATGTTGGGGCAAAAAGACAGAAATTCTCATTATTTTGGGGCAAAACTCAGAAATTCCACTTATTTTGGCGCAAAATTCCAGAAATTTCCCTTATTTTGAGGCAAAATTGCAGATATTTCACTTATTTTGGGGCAAAATTGCAAAAATTTCACTTATGTCAGAAAAAAAAGCAGAAATTTTCTTATTTTGGTGCAAAAAGGCAGAAATTTCTAATATTTTGGTAGAAAATTGCAGAAGTTTTTCTTATTTTAGGGCAAAAAGGCAGAAATCTTCCATATTTTGGGGCAAAAATGCAGAAATTCCTCTTATTTTTAGGTAAAAAGGCTGAAATTCCCCTTATTTGGGGGCAAAAAGGCAGAAATTTCCCTTATTTTGAGGCAAAATTGCAGAAATTTCACTTATTTCAGAGAACAAAAGCAGAAATTTTCTTATTTTGGGGCAAAAAGGCAGAAATTTCTTTTATTTTGGTACAAAATTGCAGAAATGTTTCTTATTTTGGGGCAAAAAGGCAGAAATCTCCCATAATTTGGGGCAAAAAAGCAGAAATTTCCCTTATTTTGAGGTAAAAACGCTGAAATTCCCCTTATTTGGGGGCAAAAAGGCAGAAATTTCCCTTATTTTGAGGCAAAATTGCAGAAATTTCACTTATTTCAGAATAATAAGTCAGAAATTTTCCTTATTTTGGGGCAAAAAACAGAAATTCTCTTTGTTTTAAAGGAAAAAGACTGATATTCCACTTATTTAGAGGCTAAAAAGCAGAAATTCTTATTATTTTGGAGCAAAAATGAAGAAATTTTCCTTTTTTTGTGGAAAAAGGTATACATTCCTCTAATTTTCGGGCTAAAAAGCAGAAATTCCCCGTATTTTGGAGCAAAATTGCAGAAATTCCCCTAATTGTGGGGCAAAAAGGCAGAAATTCCCTATATGTTGGGGCAATAAGACAGAAATTCTCCTTATTTTGGGGCAAAACTCAGAAATTCCACTTATTTTGGGGCAAAATTCCAGAAATTTCCCTTATTTTGGGGCAAAATTGCAGAAATTTCACCTATTTTGGGGCGAAATTGCAGAAATTTCACTTTTTTCATGGAAATAAAGGCAGAAATTTTCCTTATTTTGGGGCAAAAAGGCAGAAATTCCTCTTATTTTGAGGTAAAAAGGCTGAAATTCCCCTTATTTGGGGGCAAAAGCATAAATTTCCCTTATTTTGGGGCAAAATTGCAGAAATTTCACTTATTTCAGGGTAATAAGTCAGAAATTTTCCTTATTTTGGGGCAAAAAAGACAGAAATTCCCTTTGTTTTGGGATAAAAAGACAGAAATTCCACTTATTTAGAGGCAAAAAAGCAGAAATTCCACTTATTTTGGAGTAAAAATTAAGAGATTTCCCTTTTTTATGGCAAAAAGGTATGCATTCTTTTTATTTTCGGACAAAAAGGCAGAAATTCCCCGTATTTTGGAGCAAAATTGCAGAAATTTCACTTATTTCAGAATAAAAATGAGAAATTTTCTTATTTTGGGGCAAAAGGCAGAAATTCCCCTTATTTTATGGCAAAATTGCAGAAATTGCCTTTATTTGGGGACAAAAAACAGAAATTCCCTTTATTTTGGGGCAAAATTGCAGAAAATTTTTTTATTATGTGAAAAAAATGAAGATATTTCTTTTATTTTAAGGCAAAATTGCAGAAATTTCACTTATTTCAGAGAAAAAAACAAAAATCTTTCTTATTTTTGGCAAAATGCTGAAATTCCCATTATTTTGGGGCAAAAAGGCAGAAATTCACCTTATTTTGGGGTAAAATTGAAGACATGTCACATATTTCAGGGCATAAAGGCAGAAATTGCCCTTATTTGGGGGCAAAAAGGCAGAAATTCCCCTTATTTTGGGATAAAATTGCAGAAATTACCCTTGTTTGGGGGCAAAAAGGCAGAAAATCCCCTTAATTTCGGGCAAAAAGGCAGAAATTCCCTGTATTTTGGAGCAAAATTGCAGAAATTCTCCTAATATTGGGGCAAAAATGCAGAAATTCCCTTTATTTGGGGCAAATTGGCAGAAGTTCCCCTTATTTTCAGGAAAAGAGGCAGAAATTCCCATTATTTTGAAGCAAAATTGCAGAAACTCCCCTAATTTTGGGGCAAAAAGGCAGAAATTCCCTTTATTTTGGGGCAAAAATACAGAAATTCTCCTTATATCTGGGCAAAAATCAGAAATTTCCCTTATTTTGGAGCAAAATTTTAGAAATTTCTTTTATTTTGGTACAGAATTGGAGAAATTTTTCTTATTCTGTGGCAAAAAGGCAGAAATTTCTTTTATTTTGGTGCAAAATTGCAGAAATTTTTCTTATTTTGGGGCAAAAAGGCATAAATTTCCCATATTTTGGGGCAAAAATGTAGAAATTTTCTTTATTTTGAGGTAAAAAGGCTGAAATTTCCCTTATTTGGGGGCAAAAAGGCAGAAATTTCTCTTATTTTGGGGCAAAATTGCAGAAATTTCACTTATTTCAGAAAAAAAGGAAAAATTTTCTTATTTGGGGGCAAAAAGGCAGAAATTTCTTTTATTTTGGTGCAAAATTACAGAAATTTTCTTTATTTTGGGGCAAAAAAGACAGAAATTCCCTTTGTTTTGGGGGAAAAAGACAGAAATTCCACTTATTTAGAGGCAAAAAAGCAGAAATTCCCCTTATTTTGGAGCAAAAATGAAGAAATTTCCCTTTTTCATGGCAAAAAGGTATGCATTCTTCTTATTTTCGGGCAAAAAGGCAGAAATTCCCTATATGTTGGGGCAAAAAGACAGAAATTCTCCTTATTTTGGGGCAAAACTCAGATATTCCACATATTTTGGGGCAAAATTCCATAAATTTCCCTTATTTTGGGGCAAAATTGCAGAAATATCACTTATTTTAAGGCAAAATTGGAGAAATTTCACTTATTTCAGAAGAAAAAAGCAGAAATTTTCTTGTTTTGGGGCAAAAAGGGAGAAATTTCTTTTATTTTTGTACAAAATTGCAGAAATTTTTCTTATTTTGGGGCAAGAAGGCAGAAATTTCCTATATTTTGGGGCAAAAATTCAGAAATTCCCCTTATTTTTAGGTAAAAAGGCTGAAATTCTCTTTATTTGGGAGCAAAAAGGCAGAAATTGCCCTGATTTTGTGGCAAAATTCCAGAAATTTCACTTATTTTAGGGTAATAAGTCAGAAATTTTTTATTTTGGGGCAAAAAGGCAGAAATATCTTTTATTTTGGTACAAAATTACAGAAATTTTTCTTATTTTGGGGCAAAAAAGAAGAAATTTCCCTTATTTTGGGGCAAAATTGCAGAAATTTAACTTATTTTGATGTAAAAAGGCTGAAATTCCCCTTATTTTGGGGCAAAATGGCAGAAGTTTTCCTTATTTTGGGGCAAAATTGCAGAAATTTCACTTATTTCAAGGTAATAAGTCAGAAATTTTCCTTATTTTGGGGCAAAAAAACAGAAATTCCTTGTTTTGGGGGAAAAAGACAGAAATTCCACTTATTTAGAGGCAAAAAAGCAGAAATTCCCCATATTTTGGAGCAAAATTGCAGAAATTCCCCTAATTGTGGGGCAAAAAGGCAGAAATTCCCTATATGTTAGGGCAAAACGACAGAAATTCTCCTCATTTGGGGGCAAAATTCAGAAATTCCATTTATTTTGGGGCAAAATTCCCAAATATCCCCTTATTTTGGGGCAAAATTGCAGAAATTTCAATTATTTTGGGGCAAAATTGCAGAAATTTCACTTTTTTCAGGGAAAAAAGGCCGAAATTTTCCGTTTTTAGGGGCAAAAAGGCAGAAATTCTTAATATTTTGAGGCAAAAATGCAGAAATTCCATTTATTTAGAGGCAAAAAAGCAGAAATTCCCCTTATTTTGGAGCAAAATTGCAGAAATTTCCCTTTTTATAGCCAAAAGGTATGCATTCTTCTTATTTTCAGGCAAAAAGGCAGAAATTCCCCATATTTTGGAGTAAAATTGCAGAAATTCCCTATATGTTGGGGCAAGAAGACAGAAATTCTCCTTATTTTGGGGCAAAACTCAGAAATTCCACTTATTTTGGAACAAAATTTCAGAAATTTCCCTTATTTTTGGCCAAAATTGCAGAAATTTCACTTATTTTGGGGCAAAATTGCAGAAATTTCACTTATTTCAGAGAAAAAAAGCAGAAATTTTCTTATTTTGGGGCAAAAAGGCAGAAATTTCCCATATTTTGAGGCAAAAATGCAGAAATTCCAATTATTTTGAGGTATAAAGGCTGAAATTCCCCTTATTTGGGGGCAAAAAGGCAGAAATTTCCCATATTTTGGGGCAAAATTGCAGAAATTTCACTTATTTCAGGGTACTAAGTCAGAAATTTTTCTTACTTTGGGGCAAAAAAGACAGAAATTCCCTTTGTTTTCAGGGAAAAATACAGAAATTCCACTTATTTAGAGGCAAAAATGCAGAAATTCCCCTTATTTTGAAGCAAAAATGAAGAAATTTCTATTTCTTATGGCAAAAAGGTATGCATTCTTCTTATTTTCGGGCAAAAAGGCAGAAATTCTTTGTATTTTGGAGCAAGATTGCAGAAATTCCCCTAATTGTGGGGCAAAAAGGCAGAAATCCCCTATATGTTGGGGCAAAAAGAAAGAAATTCTCCTTATTTTGGGGCAAAACTCAGAAATTCCACTTATTTTGGGGCAAAATTTCAGAAATTTCCCTTATTTTGGAGCAAAATTGCAGAAATTTCACTTATTTCAAAGAAAAAAAGCACAAATTTTCTTATTTTGGGGCAAAAAGGCAGAAATTTCATTTATTTTGGTACAAAATTGCAGAAATTTTTCTTAATTTGGGCAGAAATGCAGAAATTTCCCATATTTTTCGACAAAAATGCTGAAATTCCCCTTATTTTGAGGTAAAAAGGCTGAAATTCCCCTTATTTTGGGGCAAAAAGTTAGAAATTCCCCTTATTTTAAAAGAAAAAGACAGAAATTCCGTTTATTTTTGTGGAAAAGTCAGAAATTGCACTTATTTTGAGTCAAAAAGGCGGAAAATCCCCTTATTTTGGGGTAAAAAATGAAGAAATTAACCTTTTTTATGGCAAAAAGGTATACATTCTTTTTATTTTCGAGCAAAATTGCAGAAATTCCCCTAATTATGGGGAAAAAAGGCAGAAATTCCCCGTAATTTGGAGCAAAATTGCAGAAATTCCCCTAATTTTGGGGCAAAAACGCAGAATGTCCCTTTATTTTGGGGTAAAACTGCAGAAATTTCACTTATTTCGCGGCAAAATGGCAGAAATTCCCTTTATTTTCGGAAAAAAAGGCAGAAAATCCCCGTATTTTAGAGCAAAATTGCAGAAATTTACCTAATTTTGGGGTAAAACATGCAGTAATTTTCTTTATTTTGGGGCAAAAAGGCAGAAATTCCCCTTATTTTGGGGCAAAAATCAAAAATATCCCTTATTTTGGGGCAAAATTTTAGAAATTTCTTTTATTTTGGTACAGAATTGCAGAAATTTTTCTTATTTTGTGGCAAAAAGGAAGAAATTTTCCATATTTTGGAACAAAAATGCAGAAATTCCCCTTATTTTGAGGTAAAAAGGCTGAAATTCCCCTTATTTCGGGGCAAAAAGGCAGAAATTTCCCTTATTTTGGGGCAAAATTGCAGAAATTTCACTTATTTCAGGGTAATAAGTCAGAAATTTTCCTTACTTTGGGGCCAAAAGGACAAAAATTCCCTTTGTTTTGGGGGAAAAAGACAGAAATTCCACTTATTTAGAGGCAAAAAAGCAGAAATTTCTTTTATTTTGGAGCAAAAATGAAGAAATTTCCCTTTTTTCTGGCAAAAAGTTATGCATCCTTCTTATTTTCGGGCAAAAAGGCAGAAATTCCCCGTATTTTGGAGCAAAATTGCAGAAATTCCCCTAATTGTGGGGCAAAAAGGCAGAAATTCCCTATATGTTGGGGCAAAAAGACAGAAATTCTCATTATTTTGGGGCAAAACTCAGAAATTCCACTTATTTTGGCGCAAAATTCCAGAAATTTCCCTTATTTTGAGGCAAAATTGCAGAAATTTCACTTATTTTGGGGCAAAATTGCAAAAATTTCACTTATGTCAGAAAAAAAGCAGAAATTTTCTTATTTTGGTGCAAAAAGGCAGAAATTTCTAATATTTTGGTACAAAATTGCAGAAACTTTTCTTATTTTAGGGCAAAAAGGCAGAAATCTCCCATATTTTGGGGCAAAAATGCAGAAATTCCTCTTATTTTTAGGTAAAAAGGCTGAAATTCCCCTTATTTGGGGACAAAAAGGCAGAAATTTCCCTTATTTTGAGGCAAAATTGCAGAAATTTCACTTATTTCAGAGAACAAAAGCAGAAATTTTCTTATTTTGGGGCAAAAAGGCAGAAATTTCTTTTATTTTGGTACAAAATTGCAGAAATGTTTCTTATTTTGGGGCAAAAAGGCAGAAATCTCCCATATTTTGGGGCAAAAAAGCAGAAATTTCCGTTATTTTTAGGTAAAAACGCTGAAATTCCCCTTATTTGGGGGCAAAAAGGCAGAAATTTCCCTTATTTTGAGGCAAAATTGCAGAAATTTCACTTATTTCAGAATAATAAGTCAGAAATTTTCCTTATTTTGGGGCAAAAAACAGAAATTCTCTTTGTTTTAAAGGAAAAAGACTGATATTCCACTTATTTAGAGGCTAAAAAGCAGAAATTCTTATTATTTTGGAGCAAAAATGAAGAAATTTTCCTTTTTTTGTGGAAAAAGGTATACATTCCTCTAATTTTCGGGCTAAAAAGCAGAAATTCCCCGTATTTTGGAGCAAAATTGCAGAAATTCCCCTAATTGTGGGGCAAAAAGGCAGAAATTCCCTATATGTTAGGGCAAAAAGACAGAAATTCTCCTTATTTTGGGGCAAAACTCAGAAATTCCACTTATTTTGGGGCAAAATTCCAGAAATTTCCCTTATTTTGGGGCAAAATTGCAGAAATTTCACCTATTTTGGGGCGAAATTGCAGAAATTTCACTTTTTTCATGGAAAAAAAGGCAGAAATTTTCCTTATTTTGGGGCAAAAAGGCAGAAATTCCTAATATTTTCTGGCAAAAATTCAGAAATTCCTCTTATTTTGAGGTAAAAAGGCTGAAATTCCCCTTATTTGGGGGCAAAAAGGCATAAATTTCCCTTATTTTGGGGCAAAATTGCAGAAATTTCACTTATTTCAGGGTAATAAGTCAGAAATTTTCCTTATTTTGGGGCAAAAAAGACAGAAATTCCCTTTGTTTTGGGATAAAAAGACAGAAATTCCACTTATTTAGAGGCAAAAAAGCAGAAATTCCACTTATTTTGGAGTAAAAATTAAGAGATTTCCCTTTTTTATGGCAAAAAGGTATGCATTCTTTTTATTTTCGGACAAAAAGGCAGAAATTCCCCGTATTTTGGAGCAAAATTGCAGAAATTTCACTTATTTCAGAATAAAAATGAGAAATTTTCTTATTTTGGGGCAAAAGGCAGAAATTCCCCTTATTTTATGGCAAAATTGCAGAAATTTCCTTTATTTGGGGACAAAAAACAGAAATTCCCTTTATTTTGGGGCAAAATTGCAGAAAATTTTTTTATTATGTGAAAAAAATGAAGATATTTCTTTTATTTTAAGGCAAAATTGCAGAAATTTCACTTATTTCAGAGAAAAAAACAAAAATCTTTCTTATTTTTGGCAAAATGCTGAAATTCCCATTATTTTGGGGCAAAAAGGCAGAAATTCACCTTATTTTGGGGTAAAATTGAAGACATGTCACATATTTCAGGGCATAAAGGCAGAAATTGCCCTTATTTGGGGGCAAAAAGGCAGAAATTCCCCTTATTTTGGGATAAAATTGCAGAAATTACCCTTGTTTGGGGGCAAAAAGGCAGAAAATCCCCTTAATTTCGGGCAAAAAGGCAGAAATTCCCTGTATTTTGGAGCAAAATTGCAGAAATTCTCCTAATATTGGGGCAAAAATGCAGAAATTCCCTTTATTTGGGGCAAATTGGCAGAAGTTCCCCTTATTTTCAGGAAAAGAGGCAGAAATTCCCATTATTTTGAAGCAAAATTGCAGAAACTCCCCTAATTTTGGGGCAAAAAGGCAGAAATTCCCTTTATTTTGGGGCAAAAATACAGAAATTCTCCTTATATCTGGGCAAAAATCAGAAATTTCCCTTATTTTGGAGCAAAATTTTAGAAATTTCTTTTATTTTGGTACAGAATTAGAGAAATTTTTCTTATTCTGTGGCAAAAAGGCAGAAATTTCTTTTATTTTGGTGCAAAATTGCAGAAATTTTTCTTATTTTGGGGCAAAAAGGCATAAATTTCCCATATTTTGGGGCAAAAATGTAGAAATTTTCTTTATTTTGAGGTAAAAAGGCTGAAATTTCCCTTATTTGGGGGCAAAAAGGCAGAAATTTCTCTTATTTTGGGGCAAAATTGCAGAAATTTCACTTATTTCAGAAAAAAAGGAAAAATTTTCTTATTTGGGGGCAAAAAGGCAGAAATTTCTTTTATTTTGGTGCAAAATTACAGAAATTTTCTTTATTTTGGGGCAAAAAAGACAGAAATTCCCTTTGTTTTGGGGGAAAAAGACAGAAATTCCACTTATTTAGAGGCAAAAAAGCAGAAATTCCCCTTATTTTGGAGCAAAAATGAAGAAATTTCCCTTTTTCATGGCAAAAAGGTATGCATTCTTCTTATTTTCGGGCAAAAAGGCAGAAATTCCCTATATGTTGGGGCAAAAAGACAGAAATTCTCCTTATTTTGGGGCAAAACTCAGATATTCCACATATTTTGGGGCAAAATTCCATAAATTTCCCTTATTTTGGGGCAAAATTGCAGAAATATCACTTATTTTAAGGCAAAATTGGAGAAATTTCACTTATTTCAGAAGAAAAAAGCAGAAATTTTCTTGTTTTGGGGCAAAAAGGGAGAAATTTCTTTTATTTTTGTACAAAATTGCAGAAATTTTTCTTATTTTGGGGCAAGAAGGCAGAAATTTCCTATATTTTGGGGCAAAAATTCAGAAATTCCCCTTATTTTTAGGTAAAAAGGCTGAAATTCTCTTTATTTGGGAGCAAAAAGGCAGAAATTGCCCTGATTTTGTGGCAAAATTCCAGAAATTTCACTTATTTTAGGGTAATAAGTCAGAAATTTTTTATTTTGGGGCAAAAAGGCAGAAATATCTTTTATTTTGGTACAAAATTACAGAAATTTTTCTTATTTTGGGGCAAAAAAGAAGAAATTTCCCTTATTTTGGGGCAAAATTGCAGAAATTTAACTTATTTTGATGTAAAAAGGCTGAAATTCCCCTTATTTTGGGGCAAAATGGCAGAAGTTTTCCTTATTTTGGGGCAAAATTGCAGAAATTTCACTTATTTCAAGGTAATAAGTCAGAAATTTTCCTTATTTTGGGGCAAAAAAACAGAAATTCCTTGTTTTGGGGGAAAAAGACAGAAATTCCACTTATTTAGAGGCAAAAAAGCAGAAATTCCCCATATTTTGGAGCAAAATTGCAGAAATTCCCCTAATTGTGGGGCAAAAAGGCAGAAATTCCCTATATGTTAGGGCAAAACGACAGAAATTCTCCTCATTTGGGGGCAAAATTCAGAAATTCCATTTATTTTGGGGCAAAATTCCCAAATATCCCCTTATTTTGGGGCAAAATTGCAGAAATTTCAATTATTTTGGGGCAAAATTGCAGAAATTTCACTTTTTTCAGGGAAAAAAGGCCGAAATTTTCCGTTTTTAGGGGCAAAAAGGCAGAAATTCTTAATATTTTGAGGCAAAAATGCAGAAATTCCATTTATTTAGAGGCAAAAAAGCAGAAATTCCCCTTATTTTGGAGCAAAATTGCAGAAATTTCCCTTTTTATAGCCAAAAGGTATGCATTCTTCTTATTTTCAGGCAAAAAGGCAGAAATTCCCCGTATTTTGGAGTAAAATTGCAGAAATTCCCTATATGTTGGGGCAAGAAGACAGAAATTCTCCTTATTTTGGGGCAAAACTCAGAAATTCCACTTATTTTGGAACAAAATTTCAGAAATTTCCCTTATTTTTGGCCAAAATTGCAGAAATTTCACTTATTTTGGGGCAAAATTGCAGAAATTTCACTTATTTCAGAGAAAAAAAGCAGAAATTTTCTTATTTTGGGGCAAAAAGGCAGAAATTTCCCATATTTTGAGGCAAAAATGCAGAAATTCCAATTATTTTGAGGTATAAAGGCTGAAATTCCCCTTATTTGGGGGCAAAAAGGCAGAAATTTCCCATATTTTGGGGCAAAATTGCAGAAATTTCACTTATTTCAGGGTACTAAGTCAGAAATTTTTCTTACTTTGGGGCAAAAAAGACAGAAATTCCCTTTGTTTTCAGGGAAAAATACAGAAATTCCACTTATTTAGAGGCAAAAATGCAGAAATTCCCCTTATTTTGAAGCAAAAATGAAGAAATTTCTATTTCTTATGGCAAAAAGGTATGCATTCTTCTTATTTTCGGGCAAAAAGGCAGAAATTCTTTGTATTTTGGAGCAAGATTGCAGAAATTCCCCTAATTGTGGGGCAAAAAGGCAGAAATCCCCTATATGTTGGGGCAAAAAGAAAGAAATTCTCCTTATTTTGGGGCAAAACTCAGAAATTCCACTTATTTTGGGGCAAAATTTCAGAAATTTCCCTTATTTTGGAGCAAAATTGCAGAAATTTCACTTATTTCAAAGAAAAAAAGCACAAATTTTCTTATTTTGGGGCAAAAAGGCAGAAATTTCATTTATTTTGGTACAAAATTGCAGAAATTTTTCTTAATTTGGGCAGAAATGCAGAAATTTCCCATATTTTTCGACAAAAATGCTGAAATTCCCCTTATTTTGAGGTAAAAAGGCTGAAATTCCCCTTATTTTGGGGCAAAAAGTTAGAAATTCCCCTTATTTTAAAAGAAAAAGACAGAAATTCCGTTTATTTTTGTGGAAAAGTCAGAAATTGCACTTATTTTGAGTCAAAAAGGCGGAAAATCCCCTTATTTTGGGGTAAAAAATGAAGAAATTAACCTTTTTTATGGCAAAAAGGTATACATTCTTTTTATTTTCGAGCAAAATTGCAGAAATTCCCCTAATTATGGGGAAAAAAGGCAGAAATTCCCCGTAATTTGGAGCAAAATTGCAGAAATTCCCCTAATTTTGGGGCAAAAACGCAGAATGTCCCTTTATTTTGGGGTAAAACTGCAGAAATTTCACTTATTTCGCGGCAAAATGGCAGAAATTCCCTTTATTTTCGGAAAAAAAGGCAGAAAATCCCCGTATTTTAGAGCAAAATTGCAGAAATTTACCTAATTTTGGGGTAAAACATGCAGTAATTTTCTTTATTTTGGGGCAAAAAGGCAGAAATTCCCCTTATTTTGGGGCAAAAATCAAAAATATCCCTTATTTTGGGGCAAAATTTTAGAAATTTCTTTTATTTTGGTACAGAATTGCAGAAATTTTTCTTATTTTGTGGCAAAAAGGAAGAAATTTTCCATATTTTGGAACAAAAATGCAGAAATTCCCCTTATTTTGAGGTAAAAAGGCTGAAATTCCCCTTATTTCGGGGCAAAAAGGCAGAAATTTCCCTTATTTTGGGGCAAAATTGCAGAAATTTCACTTATTTCAGGGTAATAAGTCAGAAATTTTCCTTACTTTGGGGCCAAAAGGACAAAAATTCCCTTTGTTTTGGGGGAAAAAGACAGAAATTCCACTTATTTAGAGGCAAAAAAGCAGAAATTTCTTTTATTTTGGAGCAAAAATGAAGAAATTTCCCTTTTTTCTGGCAAAAAGTTATGCATCCTTCTTATTTTCGGGCAAAAAGGCAGAAATTCCCCGTATTTTGGAGCAAAATTGCAGAAATTCCCCTAATTGTGGGGCAAAAAGGCAGAAATTCCCTATATGTTGGGGCAAAAAGACAGAAATTCTCATTATTTTGGGGCAAAACTCAGAAATTCCACTTATTTTGGCGCAAAATTCCAGAAATTTCCCTTATTTTGAGGCAAAATTGCAGAAATTTCACTTATTTTGGGGCAAAATTGCAAAAATTTCACTTATGTCAGAAAAAAAGCAGAAATTTTCTTATTTTGGTGCAAAAAGGCAGAAATTTCTAATATTTTGGTACAAAATTGCAGAAACTTTTCTTATTTTAGGGCAAAAAGGCAGAAATCTCCCATATTTTGGGGCAAAAATGCAGAAATTCCTCTTATTTTTAGGTAAAAAGGCTGAAATTCCCCTTATTTGGGGACAAAAAGGCAGAAATTTCCCTTATTTTGAGGCAAAATTGCAGAAATTTCACTTATTTCAGAGAACAAAAGCAGAAATTTTCTTATTTTGGGGCAAAAAGGCAGAAATTTCTTTTATTTTGGTACAAAATTGCAGAAATGTTTCTTATTTTGGGGCAAAAAGGCAGAAATCTCCCATATTTTGGGGCAAAAAAGCAGAAATTTCCGTTATTTTTAGGTAAAAACGCTGAAATTCCCCTTATTTGGGGGCAAAAAGGCAGAAATTTCCCTTATTTTGAGGCAAAATTGCAGAAATTTCACTTATTTCAGAATAATAAGTCAGAAATTTTCCTTATTTTGGGGCAAAAAACAGAAATTCTCTTTGTTTTAAAGGAAAAAGACTGATATTCCACTTATTTAGAGGCTAAAAAGCAGAAATTCTTATTATTTTGGAGCAAAAATGAAGAAATTTTCCTTTTTTTGTGGAAAAAGGTATACATTCCTCTAATTTTCGGGCTAAAAAGCAGAAATTCCCCGTATTTTGGAGCAAAATTGCAGAAATTCCCCTAATTGTGGGGCAAAAAGGCAGAAATTCCCTATATGTTAGGGCAAAAAGACAGAAATTCTCCTTATTTTGGGGCAAAACTCAGAAATTCCACTTATTTTGGGGCAAAATTCCAGAAATTTCCCTTATTTTGGGGCAAAATTGCAGAAATTTCACCTATTTTGGGGCGAAATTGCAGAAATTTCACTTTTTTCATGGAAAAAAAGGCAGAAATTTTCCTTATTTTGGGGCAAAAAGGCAGAAATTCCTAATATTTTCTGGCAAAAATTCAGAAATTCCTCTTATTTTGAGGTAAAAAGGCTGAAATTCCCCTTATTTGGGGGCAAAAAGGCATAAATTTCCCTTATTTTGGGGCAAAATTGCAGAAATTTCACTTATTTCAGGGTAATAAGTCAGAAATTTTCCTTATTTTGGGGCAAAAAAGACAGAAATTCCCTTTGTTTTGGGATAAAAAGACAGAAATTCCACTTATTTAGAGGCAAAAAAGCAGAAATTCCACTTATTTTGGAGTAAAAATTAAGAGATTTCCCTTTTTTATGGCAAAAAGGTATGCATTCTTTTTATTTTCGGACAAAAAGGCAGAAATTCCCCGTATTTTGGAGCAAAATTGCAGAAATTTCACTTATTTCAGAATAAAAATGAGAAATTTTCTTATTTTGGGGCAAAAGGCAGAAATTCCCCTTATTTTATGGCAAAATTGCAGAAATTTCCTTTATTTGGGGACAAAAAACAGAAATTCCCTTTATTTTGGGGCAAAATTGCAGAAAATTTTTTTATTATGGGAAAAAATTGAAGATATTTCTTTTATTTTAAGGCAAAATTGCAGAAATTTCACTTATTTCAGAGAAAAAAACAAAAATCTTTCTTATTTTTGGCAAAATGCAGAAATTCCCATTATTTTGGGGCAAAAAGGCAGAAATTCACCTTATTTTGGGGTAAAATTGAAGACATGTCACATATTTCAGGGCATAAAGGCAGAAATTGCCCTTATTTGGGGGCAAAAAGGCAGAAATTCCCCTTATTTTGGGATAAAATTGCAGAAATTACCCTTGTTTGGGGGCAAAAAGGCAGAAAATCCCCTTAATTTCGGGCAAAAAGGCAGAAATTCCCTGTATTTTGGAGCAAAATTGCAGAAATTCTCCTAATATTGGGGCAAAAATGCAGAAATTCCCTTTATTTGGGGCAAATTGGCAGAAGTTCCCCTTATTTTCAGGAAAAGAGGCAGAAATTCCCATTATTTTGAAGCAAAATTGCAGAAACTCCCCTAATTTTGGGGCAAAAAGGCAGAAATTCCCTTTATTTTGGGGCAAAAATACAGAAATTCTCCCTATATCTGGGCAAAAATCAAAAATTTCCCTTATTTTGGAGCAAAATTTTAGAAATTTCTTTTATTTTGGTACAGAATTGGAGAAATTTTTCTTATTCTGTGGCAAAAAGGCAGAAATTTCTTTTATTTTGGTGCAAAATTGCAGAAATTTTTCTTATTTTGGGGCAAAAAGGCATAAATTTCCCATATTTTGGGGCAAAAATGTAGAAATTTTCTTTATTTTGAGGTAAAAAGGCTGAAATTTCCCTTATTTGGGGGCAAAAAGGCAGAAATTTCTCTTATTTTGGGGCAAAATTGCAGAAATTTCACTTATTTCAGAAAAAAAGGAAAAATTTTCTTATTTGGGGGCAAAAAGGCAGAAATTTCTTTTATTTTGGTGCAAAATTACAGAAATTTTCTTTATTTTGGGGCAAAAAAGACAGAAATTCCCTTTGTTTTGGGGGAAAAAGACAGAAATTCCACTTATTTAGAGGCAAAAAAGCAGAAATTCCCCTTATTTTGGAGCAAAAATGAAGAAATTTCCCTTTTCATGGCAAAAAGGTATGCATTCTTCTTATTTTCGGGCAAAAAGGCAGAAATTCCCTATATGTTGGGGCAAAAAGACAGAAATTCTCCTTATTTTGGGGCAAAACTCAGATATTCCACATATTTTGGGGCAAAATTCCATAAATTTCCCTTATTTTGGGGCAAAATTGCAGAAATATCACTTATTTTAAGGCAAAATTGGAGAAATTTCACTTATTTCAGAAGAAAAAAGCAGAAATTTTCTTGTGTTGGGGCAAAAAAGGAGAAATTTCTTTTATTTTTGTACAAAATTGCAGAAATTTTTCTTATTTTGGGGCAAGAAGGCAGAAATTTCCTATATTTTGGGGCAAAAATTCAGAAATTCCCCTTATTTTTAGGTAAAAAGGCTGAAATTCTCTTTATTTGGGAGCAAAAAGGCAGAAATTGCCCTGATTTTGTGGCAAAATTCCAGAAATTTCACTTATTTTAGGGTAATAAGTCAGAAATTTTTTATTTTGGGGCAAAAAGGCAGAAATTTCTTTTATTTTGGTACAAAATTACAGAAATTTTTCTTATTTTGGGGCAAAAAAGAAGAAATTTCCCTTATTTTGGGGCAAAATTGCAGAAATTTCACTTATTTTGATGTAAAAAGGCTGAAATTCCCCTTATTTTGGGGCAAAATGGCAGAAGTTTTCCTTATTTTTGGGCAAAATTGCAGAAATTTCACTTATTTCAAGGTAATAAGTCAGAAATTTTCCTTATTTTGGGGCAAAAAAACAGAAATTCCTTGTTTTGGGGGAAAAAGAAATTCCACTTAATTAGAGGCAAAAAAGCAGAAATTCCCCATATTTTGGAGCAAAATTGCAGAAATTCCCCTAATTGTGGGGCAAAAAGGCAGAAATTCCCTATATGTTAGGGCAAAACGACAGAAATTCTCCTCATTTGGGGGCAAAATTCAGAAATTCCATTTATTTTGGGGCAAAATTCCCAAAATTCCCCTTATTTTGGGGCAAAATTGCAGAAATTTCAATTATTTTGGGGTAAAATTGCAGAAATTTCACTTTTTTCAGGGAAAAAAGGCCGAAATTTTCCGTTTTTGGGGGCAAAAAGGCAGAAATTCCTAATATTTTGCGGCAAAAATGCAGAAATTCCTCTTATTTTGAGGTAAAAAGGCTGAAATTCCCCTTATTTCGGGGCAAAAATGCAGAAATTTCTCTAATACTGTGGCAAAATTGCAGAAATTTCACTTATTTCAGGGTAATAATTCAGAAATTTTCCTTATTTTGGGGCAAAAAATACAGAAATTCCATTTGTATGGGGGGAAAAAGACAGAAATTCCATTTATTTAGAGGCAAAAAAGCAGAAATTCCCCTTATTTTGGAGCAAAATTGCAGAAATTTCCCTTTTTATAGCCAAAAGGTATGCATTCTTCTTATTTTCAGGCAAAAAGGCAGAAATTCCCCGTATTTTGGAGTAAAATTGCAGAAATTCCCTTAATTGTGGGGCAAAAAGACAGAAATTCTCCTTATTTTGGGGCCAAACTCGGAAATTCCACTTATTTTGGAACAAAATTTCAGAAATTTAACTTATTTTTGGCCAAAATTGCAGAAATTTCACTTATTTTGGGGCAAAATTGCAGAAATTTCACTTATTTCAGGGAAAAAAAGCAGAAATTTTCTTATTTTGGGGCAAAAAGGCAGAAATTTCCCATATTTTGAGGCAGAAATGCAGAAATTCCCCTTATTTTGAGGTAAAAAGGCTGAAATTCCCCTTATTTGGGGGCAAAAAAGCAGAAATTTCCCATATTTTGGGGCAAAATTGCAGAAATTTCACTTATTTCAGGGTACTAAGTCAGAAATTTTTCTTCCTTTGGGGCAAAAAAGACAGAAATTCCCTTTGTTTTCAGGGAAAAAGACAGAAATTCCACTTATTTAGAGGCAAAAATGCAGAAATTCCACTTATTTTGGAGCAAAAATGAAGAAATTTCCCTTTTTATGGCAAAAAGGTATGCATTCTTCTTATTTTCGGGCAAAAAGTCAGAAATTCCCCCTATTTTAGAGCAAAATTGCAGAAATTCCCCTAATTGTGGGGAAAAAAACAGAAATTCCCTATATGTTGGGGAAAAGACAGAAATTCTCCATATTTTGGGGCAAAACTCAGAAATTCCACTTATTTTGGGGCAAAATTGCAGAAATTTCCCTTATTTTGGGGCAAAATTGCAGAAATTTCACTTATTATGGGCAAAATTGCAGAAATTTCACTTATTTCAGGGGAAAAAGACAGAAATTTCTTTTATTTTGGTACAAAATTGCAGAAATTTTTCTTATTTTGGGCAAAAAGGCAGAAATTTCCCATATTTTGAGGCAAAAATGCAGAAATTTCACTTATTTCAGGGTAATAAGTCAGAAATTTTCATTACTTTGGCGCAAAAAATACAGAAATTCCCTTTGTTTTGGTGGAAAAAGACAGAAATTCCAATTCTTTAGAGGCAAAAATGCAGAAATTCCCCTTATTTTGGAGCAAAAATGAAGAAATTTCCCTTTTTTATGGCAAAAAGGTATGCATTCTTCTTATTTTCGGGCAAAAAGTCAGAAATTCCCCTATTTTAGAGCAAAATTGCAGAAATTCTTCTTATTGTGGGGCAAAAAGGCAGAAATTCCCTATATGTTGGGGGGAAAAGACAGAAATTCTCCTTATTTTAGAGCAAAACTCAGAAATTTCATTTATTTTGGGGCAAAATTGCAAAAATTTCACTTATTTCAGAAAAAAAAGAAAATTTCTTATTTTGGGGCAAAAGGCAGAAATTTCTATTATTTTGGTACAAAATTGCAGAAAATTTTCTTATTTTGGGGCAAAAAGGCAGAAATTTCTCATATTTTGGGGCAAAAATGCAGAAAATCCCCTTATTTTGAGGTAAAAAGGCTAAAATTCCCGTTATTTGGTTGCAAAAAGGCAGAAATTTCCCTTATTTTGAGGCAAAATTGCAGAAATTTCACTTATATCAGGGTAATAAGTCAGAAATTTTCCTTATTTTGGGGCAAAAAAGACAGAAATTCCCTTTGTTTTGGGGGAAAAAGACAGAAATTCCACTTATTAAGAGGCAAAAATGCAGAAATTCCCCTTATTTTGGAGCAAAAATGAAGAAATTTCCCTTTTTTATGGCAAAAAGGTATGCATTCTTCTTGTTTTCGGGCAAAAAGGCAGAAATTCCCCGTTTTTTGGATCAAAATTGCAGAAATTCCCCTAATTTTGGGGCAAAAAGGCAGAAATTCCCTATATGTTAGGGCAAAACGACAGAAATTCTCCTTATTTTGGGGCAAAATTCAGAAATTCCATTTCTTTTGGTGCAAAATTCCCAAAATTTCCCTTCTTTTGGGGCAAAATTGGAGAAAGTTCATTTATTTAGGGGCAAAATTGCAGAAATTTCACTTTTTTCAGAAAAAAAAGGCCGAAATTTTCCATTTTTGGGAGCAAAAAGGCAGAAATTCTTAATATTTTGTGGCAAAAATGCAGAAATTTCCCTTATTTTGAGGTAAAAAGGCTGAAATTCCCCTTATTTGGGGGCAAAAATGCAGAAATTTCTCTTATACTGGGGCAAAATTGCAGAAATTTCATTTATTTCAGGGTAATAATTCAGAAATTTTCCTTATTTTGGGGCAAAAAATACAGAAATTCCATTTGTATGGGGGGAAAAAGACAGAAATTCCATTTATTTTGAGGCAAAAAAGCAGAAATTCCCCTTATTTTGGAGCAAAATTGCAGAAATTTCCCTTTTTATAGCAAAAAGGTATGCATTCTTCTTATTTTCAGGCAAAAAGGCAGAAATTCCCTGTATTTTGGAGTAAAATTGCAGAAATTCCCTTAATTGTAGGGCAAAAAGACAGAAATTCTCCTTATTTTGGGGCAAAACTCAGAAATTCCACTTATTTTAGAACAAAATTTCAGAAATTTCCCTTATTTTTGGCCAAAATTGCAGAAATTTCACTTATTTTGGGGCAAAATTGCAGAAATTTCACTTATTTCAGGGAAAAAAAGCAGAAATTTTTTTATTTTGGGGCAAAAAGGCAGAAATTTCCCATATTTTGAGGCAGAAATGCAGAAATTCCCCTTATTTTGAGGTAAAAAGGCTGAAATTCCCCTTATTTGGGGGCAAAAAGGCAGAAATTTCCCATATTTTGGGGCAAAATTGCAGAAATTTCACTTATTTCAGGGTACTAAGTCAGAAATTTTTCTTACTTTGGGGCAAAAAAGACAGAAATTCCCTTTGTTTTCAGGGAAAAAAACAGAAATTCCACTTATTTAGAGGCAAAAATGCAGAAATTCCCCTTATTTTGGCGCAAAAATAAAGAAATTTCCCTTTTTTATGGCAAAAAGGTATGCATTCTTCTTATTTTCGGGCAAAAAGGCAGAAATTCCCCCTATTTTAGAGCAAAATTGCAGAAATTCCCCTAATTGTGAGGCAAAAAGGCTGAAATTCCCTATATGTTGGGGCAAAAAGACAGAAATTCTCCTTATTTTAAAGCAAAACTCAGAAATTTCACTTATTTTGGGGCAAAATTACAGAAATTTCACTTATTTCAGAAAAAAAAGCAGAAATTTTCTTATTTTGGGGCAAAAAGGCAGAATTTTCTTTTATTTTGGTACAAAATTGCAGAAATTATTCTTATTTTGGGGCAAAAAAGCAGAAATTTCTCATATTTTGGGGCAAAATTGCAGAAAATTTCCTTATTTTGAGGTAAAAAGGCTAAAATTCCCCTTATTTGTTTGCAAAAAGGCAGAAATTTTCCTTATTTGGAAGAAAAATTGCAGAAATTTCACTTATTTCAGGGTAATAAGTCAGAAATTTTCTTTATTTTGGGGCAAAAAAAGACAGAAATTCTCTTTGTTTTGGGGGTAAAAGACAGAAATTCCACTTATTTAGAGGCAAAAAAGCAGAAATTCCCATTATTTTGGAGCAAAAATGAAGAAATTTCTCTTTTTTATGGCAAAAAGGTATGCATTCTTCTTATTTTCGGGCAAAAAGGCAGAAATTCCCCCTATTTTAGAGCAAAATTGCAGAAATTCCCCTAATTGTAGGGCAAAAAAACAGAAATTCCCTATATGTTGGGGCAAAAAGATAGAAATTCTCCATATTTTGGGGCAAAACTCAGAAATTCCACTTATTTTGGGGCAAAATTCCAAAAATTTCCCTTATTTTGGGGCAAAATTGCAGAAATTTCACTTATTTAGGGGCAAAATTGCAGAAATTTCACTTATTTCAGGGGAAAAAGACAGAAATTTCTTTTATTTTGGGACAAAATTGCAGAAATTTTTCTTATTTTGGGCAAAAAGGCAGAAATTTCCCATATTTTGAGGCAAAAATGCAGAAATTTCACTTATTTCAGGGTAATAAGTCAGAAATTTTCCTTACTTTGGGGCAAAAAAGACAGAAATTCCCTTTGTTTTGGTGGAAAAAGACAGAAATTCCACTTATTTAGAGGCAAAAATCCAGAAATTCCCCTTATTTTGGAGCAAAAATGAAGAAATTTCCCTTTTTTTATGGCAAAAAGGTATGCATTCTTCTTATTTTCGGGCAAAAAGGCAGAAATTCCCCATATTTTAGAGCAAAATTGCAGAAATTCCCCTTATTGTGGGGCAAAAAGGCAGAAATTCCCTATATGTTGGGGGAAAAGACAGAAATTCTCCTTATTTTAGAGCAAAACTCAGAAATTTCATTTATTTTGGTGCATAATTGCAGAAATTTCACTTATTTCAGGAAAAAAAGCAGAAATTTTCTTATTTTGGGGCAAAAAGGCAGAAATTTCTTTTATTTTGGTACAAAATTGCAGAAAATTTTCTTATTTTGTGGCAAAAACGCAGAAATTTCTCATATTTTGGGGCAAAATTGCAGAAAATCCCCTTATTTTGAGGTAAAAAGGCTAAAATTCCCCTTATTTGGTTGCAAAAAGGCAGAAATTTCCCTTATTTTGGGGCAAAATTGCAGAAATTTCACTTATATCAGGGTAATAAGTCAGAAATTTTCCTTATTTTGGGGCAAAAAAGACAGAAATTCCCTTTGTTTTGGGGGAAAAATACAGAAATTCCACTTATTAAGAGGCAAAAATGCAGAAATTCCCCTTATTTTGGAGCAAAAATGAAGAAATTTCCCTTTTTTATGGCAAAAAGGTATGCATTCTTCTTGTTTTCGGGCAAAAAGGCAGAAATTCCCCGTTTTTTGGAGCAAAATTGCAGAAATTCCCCTAATTTTGGGGCAAAAAGGCAGAAATTCCCTATATGTTAGGGCAAAACGACAGAAATTCTCCTTATTTTGGGGCAAAATTCAGAAATTCCATTTCTTTTGGTGCAAAATTCCCAAAATTTCCCTTATGTTGGGGCAAAATTGCAGAAATTTCAATTATTTTGGGGTAAAATTGCAGAAATTTCACTTTTTTCAGGGAAAAAAGGCCGAAATTTTCCATTTTTGGGGGCAAAAAGGCAGAAATTCCTAATATTTTGTGGCAAAAATGCAGAAATTTCCCTTATTTTGAGGTAAAAAGGCTGAAATTCGCCTTATTTGGGGGCAAAAATGTAGAAATTTCTCTTATACTGGGGCAAAATTGCAGAAATTTCACTTATTTCAGGGTAATAATTCAGAAATTTTCCTTATTTTGGGGCAAAAAGTACAGAAATTCCATTTGTATGGGGGGAAAAAGACAGAAATTCCATTTATTTTGAGGCAAAAAAGCAGAAATTCCCCTTATTTTGGAGCAAAATTGCAGAAATTTCCCTTTTTATAGCAAAAAGGTATGCATTCTTCTTATTTTCAGGCAAAAAGGCAGAAATTCCCTGTATTTTGGAGTAAAATTGCAGAAATTCCCTTAATTGTAGGGCAAAAAGACAGAAATTCTCCTTATTTTGGGGCAAAACTCAGAAATTCCACTTATTTTAGAACAAAATTTCAGAAATTTCCCTTATTTTTGGCCAAAATTGCAGAAATTTCACTTATTTTGGGGCAAAATTGCAGAAATTTCACTTATTTCAGGGAAAAAAAGCAGAAATTTTTTTATTTTGGGGCAAAAAGGCAGAAATTTCCCATATTTTGAGGCAGAAATGCAGAAATTCCCCTTATTTTGAGGTAAAAAGGCTGAAATTCCCCTTATTTGGGGGCAAAAAGGCAGAAATTTCCCATATTTTGGGGCAAAATTGCAGAAATTTCACTTATTTCAGGGTACTAAGTCAGAAATTTTTCTTACTTTGGGGCAAAAAAGACAGAAATTCCCTTTGTTTTCAGGGAAAAAAACAGAAATTCCACTTATTTAGAGGCAAAAATGCAGAAATTCCCCTTATTTTGGCGCAAAAATGAAGAAATTTCCCTTTTTTATGGCAAAAAGGTATGCATTCTTCTTATTTTCGGGCAAAAAGGCAGAAATTCCCCCTATTTTAGAGCAAAATTGCAGAAATTCCCCTAATTGTGGGGCAAAAAGGCTGAAATTCCCTATATGTTGGGGCAAAAAGACAGAAATTCTCCTTATTTTAAAGCAAAACTCAGAAATTTCACTTATTTTGGGGCAAAATTACAGAAATTTCACTTATTTCAGAAAAAAAAGCAGAAATTTTCTTATTTTGGGGCAAAAAGGCAGAATTTTCTTTTATTTTGGTACAAAATTGCAGAAATTATTCTTATTTTGGGGCAAAAAAGCAGAAATTTCTCATATTTTGGGGCAAAATTGCAGAAAATTTCCTTATTTTGAGGTAAATAGGCTAAAATTCCCCTTATTTGGTTGCAAAAAGGCAGAAATTTTCCTTATTTTGGGGAAAAATTGCAGAAATTTCACTTATTTCAGGGTAATAAGTCAGAAGTTTTTCTTACTTTGGGGCAAAAAAGACAGAAATTCCCTTTGTTTTCAGGGAAAAAGACAGAAATTCCACTTATTTAGAGGCAAAAATGCAGAAATTTCCCTTTTTTATGGCAAAAAGGTATGCATTCTTCTTATTTTCGGGCAAAAAGGCAGAAATTCCCTTTGTTTTGGGGGAAAAAGACAGAAATTCCACTTATTTAGAGGCAAAAAAGCAGAAATTCCCCATATTTTGGAGCAAAATTGCAGAAATTCCCCTAATTGTGGGGCAAAAAGGCAGAAATTCCCTATATGTTAGGGCAAAACGACAGAAATTCTCCTCATTTGGGGGCAAAATTCAGAAATTCAATTTATTTTGGGGCAAAATTCCCAAAATTCCCCTTATTTTGGGGCAAAATTGCAGAAATTTCAATTATTTTGGGGCAAAATTGCAGAAATTTCACTTTTTTCAGGGAAAAAAGGCCGAAATTTTCCGTTTTTAGGGGCAAAAAGTCAGAAATTTCTAATATTTTGAGGCAAAAATGCAGAAATTCCTCTTATTTTGAGGTAAAAAGGCTGAAATTCCCCTTATTTGGGGGCAAAAATGCAGAAATTTCTCTTATACTGGGGCAAAATTGCAGAAATTTCACTTATTTCAGGGTAATAATTCAGAAATTTTCCTTATTTTGGGGCAAAAAATACAGAAATTCCATTTGTATGGGTGGAAAAAGACAGAAATTCCATTTATTTAGAGGCAAAAAAGCAGAAATTCCCCTTATTTTGAGGTAAAAAGGCTGAAATTCCCCTTATTTTGAGGTAAAAAGGCTGAAATTCCCCTTATTTGGGGGCAAAAAGGCAGAAATTTCCCATATTTTGGGGCAAAATTGCAGAAATTTCACTTATTTCAGGGTACTAAGTCAGAAATTTTTCTTACTTTGTGGCAAAAAAGACAGAAATTCCCTTTGTTTTCAGGGAAAAAGACAGAAATTCCACTTATTTAGAGGCAAAAATGCAGAAATTCCCCTTATTTTGGAGCAAAAATGAAGAAATTTCCCTTTTTTATGGCAAAAAGGTATGCATTCTTCTTATTTTCAGGCAAAAAGGCAGAAATTCCCCTTATTTAAGAGCAAAATTGCAGAAATTCCCTATATGTTGGGGCAAAAAGACAGAAATTCTCCTTATTTTGGGGCAAAACTCAGAAATTCCACTTATTTTGGAACAAAATTTCAGAAATTTCCCTTATTTTTGGCCAAAATTGCAGAAATTTCACTTATTTTGGGGCAAAATTGCAGAAATTTCACTTATTTCAGGGAAAAAAAGCAGAAATTTTCTTATTTTGGGGCAAAACGCAGAAATTTCCCATATTTTGAGGCAAAAATGCAGAAATTCCCCTTATTTTGAGGTAAAAAGGCTGAAATTCCCCTTATTTGGGGGCAAAAAGGCAGAAATTTCCCATATTTTGGGGCAAAATTGCAGAAATTTCACTTATTTCAGGGTACTAAGTCAGAAATTTTTCTTCCTTTGGGACAAAAAAGACAGAAATTCCCTTTGTTTTCAGGGAAAAAGACAGAAATTCCACTTATTTAGAGGCAAAAATGCAGAAATTCCCCTTATTTTGGAGCAAAAATGAAGAAATTTCCCTTTTTTATGGCAAAAAGGTATGCATTCTTCTTATTTTCGGGCAAAAAGGCAGAAATTCCCCCTATTTTAGAGCAAAATTGCAGAAATTCCCCTAATTGTGGGGCAAAAAGGCAGAAATTCCCTATATGTTGGGGCAAAATACAGAAATTCTCCTTATTTTGGTGAAAAACTCAGAAATTCCAGTTATTTTGGGGCAAAATTGCAGAAATTTCCCTTATTTAGGGGCAAAAATGCAGAAATTTCACTTATTTTGGGGCAAAATTGCAGAAATTTCACTTTTTTCAGGGTAATAAGTCAGAAATTTTCCTTATTTTGGGGCAAAAAAGACAGAAATTCCCTATGTTCTGGGGGAAAAAGACAGTAATTCCACTTTTTTAGAGGCAAAAAAGCAGAAATTCCTTTTATTTTGGAGTAAAAATGAAGAAATTTCTTTTTTTTGTGGCAAAAGGTATACATTCCCTTTATTTTCGGGCAAAAAGGCAGAAATTCCCCGTATTTTGGAGCAAACTTGCAGATATTCCCCTAATTGTGGGGCAAAAAGGCAGAAATTCCCTATATGTTGGGGCAAAAAGACAGAAATTCTCCTTATTTTGGGGCAAAACTCAGAAATTCCACTTATTTTGGGGCAAAATTCCAGAAATTTCCCTTATTTGGGGGCAAAATTGCAGAAATTTCACTTATTTTCAGGCAAAATTACATAAATTTCACTTATTTCAGAAAAAAAGCAGAATTTTCTTATTTTGGTGCAAAAAGGCAGAAATTTCTTTTATTTTGTTACAAAATTGCAGAAATTTTTCTTATTTTGGGGCAAAAAGGCAGAAATCTCCCATATTTTGGGGTAAAAATGCAGAAATTCCTCTTATTTTGAGGTAAAAAGGCTGAAATTCCCCTTATTTGGGGGCAAAAGGGCAGAAATTTCCCTTATTTTGAGGCAAAATTGCAGAAATTTCACTTATTTCAGAGAAAAAAAGCAAAAACTTTTCTTATTTTAGGGCAAAATGCAGAAATTCCCATTATTTTGGGGCAAAAGGCAGAAATTCACCTTATTTTGTGGTAAAATTGCAGACATTTCACATATTTCAGGGCAAAAAGGTAGAAATTCCCCTTATTTGGGGGCAAAAAGGCAGAAATTCCCCTTATTTTGGGATAAAATTGCAGAAATGTCCCTTGTTTGGGGGCAAAAAGGCAGAAAATCCCCTTAATTTTTGGCAAAAAAGCAGAAATTTCCCGTATTTTGGAGCAAAATTGCAGAAATTCCCCTAATATTTGGGCAAAAATGCAGAAATTCCTATTATTTGGGGCAAATCGGCAGAAGTTCCCCTTATTTTCGGAAAAAGAGGCAGAAATTCCCTGTATTTTGAAGCAAAATTGCAGAAACTCCCCTAATTTTGAGGCAAAAAGGCATAAATTTCTCATATTTTGGGGCAAAAATGCAGAAATTTTTCTTATTTTGAAGTAAAAAGGCTGAAATACCCTTATTTGGGGGCAAAAAAGAAGAATTTCTCTTATTTTGGGGCAAAATTGCAGAAATTTCACTTATTTCAGAGTAATAAGTCAGAAATTTTCGTTATTTTGGGGCAAAAAAAACAGAAATTCCCTTTGTTTTGGGGGGAAAAGACAGAAATTCCACTTTTTTAGAGGCAAAAAAGCAGAAATAACTTTTATTTTGGAGTAAAAATGTAGAAATTTCTTTTTTTATGGCAAAAAGGTATGCATTCTTCTTATTTTCGGGCAAAAAGGCAGAAATTCCCCGTATTTTCGAGCAAAATTGCAAAAATTCCCCTAATTTTAGGTCAAAAAGGCAGAAATTCCCTATATGTTGGGGCAAAAAGACAGAAATTCTCCTTATTTTGGGGCAAAACTCAGAAATTCCACTTATTTTGGGGCAAAATTCTAGAAATTTTTCTTATTTTAAAGCAAAATTGCAGAAATTTCACTTATTTTGGGGTAAAATTGCAGAAATCTTCATATTTTGGGGCAAAAATGCAGAAATTCCTCTTATTTTGAGGTAAAAAGGCTGAAATTTCCCTTATTTGGGGTCAAAAAGGAAGAAATTTCCCTTATTTTGAGGCAAAATTGCAGAAATTTCACTTATTTCAGGATAATAAGTCAGAAATTTTCGTTATTTTGGGGCAAAAGAGACAGAAATTTCCTTTGTTTTGGGGGAAAAAAACAGAAATTCCACTTTTTGAGAGGCAAAAAAAGCAGAAATTCCTTTTATTTTGGAGTAAAAATGAAGAAATTTCCCTTTTTTGTGGCAAAAGGTATACATTCCACTTATTTTTGGGCTAAAAAGCAGGAATTACCCGTATTTTGGAGCAAAATTGCAGAAATTCCCCTAATTGTGGGACAAGAAGGGAGAAATTCCCTATATGTTGGGGCAAAAAAAAACAAATTCTCCTTATTTTGGGTCAAAACTCAGAAATTCTACTGATATTGGGGCAAAATTCCAGAAATTTCCCTTATTTTGGGGCAAAATTGCAGAAATTTCACTTATTTTTGGGCAAAATTGAAGAAATTTCACTTATTTCAGAAAAAAAAGCAGAAATTTTCTTATTTTGGTGCAAAAAGGTGGAAATTTCTTTTTTTTTGGTACAAAATTGCAGAAATTTTTCTTATTTTGGGGCAAAAAGGCAGAAATCTCCCATATTTTGGGGCAAAAATGCAGAAATTTCTCTTATTTTGAGGTAAAAAGGCTGAAATTCCCCTTATTTGGGGGCAAAAAGGCAGAAATTTCCCTTATTTTGAGGCAAAATTGCAGAAATTTCACTTATTTCAGGGTAATAAGTCAGAAATTTTCCTTATTTTGGGGCAAAAAAGACAGAAATTCCTTTTGTTTTGGGGGAAAAAAGACAGAAATTCCACTTATTTAGAGGCAAAAAAGCAGAAATTCCCCTTATTTTGTAGCAAAACTGAAGAAATTTCTATTTTTTATGGCAAAAAAGTATGCATTCTTCTTATTTTCGGGCAAAAAGGCAGAAATTTCCCATATTTTGGAGCAAAATTGCAGAAATTTCCCTAATTGTGGGGCAAGAAGGGGGAAATTCCCTATATGTTGGGGCAAAAAGACAGAAAATCTCCTTATTTTGGGGCAAAACTCAGAAATTCCACTTATTTTGGTGCAAAATTCCAGAAATTTTCCTTATTTTAGGGCAAAATTGCAGAAATTTCATTTATTTTGGGGCAAAATTGCAGAAATTTAACTTATTTCAGAAAAAAATTCAGAAATTTTTCTATTTTGTTGCAAAAAGGCAGAAATTTCTTTTATTTTGGTACAAAATTGCAGAAATTTTTCTTATTTTGGGGCAAAAAGGCAGAAATCCCCCATATTTTGAGGCAAAAATGCAGAAATTCCTCTTATTTTGAGGTAATAAGGCTGAAATTTCCCTTATTTGGGGGCAAAAAGGCAGAAATTTCCCTAATTTTGGGGCAAAATTGCAGAAATTTCACTTATTTCAGGGTAATAAGTCAGAAATTTTTCTTATTTTGGGGCCAAAAAGACAGAAATTCCCTTTGTTTTGGGGGAAAAAAACAGAAATTCCACTTATTTAGAGGCAAAAAAGCAGAAATTCCTCTTATTTTGGAGCAAAATTGCAGAAATTCCCCTAATTGTGGGGCAAAAAGGCAGAAATTCCCTATATGTTGGGGCAAAAAGAAACAAATTCTCTTTATTTTGGGTCAAAACTCAAAAATTCCACTGATATTGGGGCAAAATTCCAGAAATTTCCCGTATTTTGGGGCAAAATTGCAGAAATTTCACTTATTTTGGGGCAAAATTGCAGAAATTTCACTTATTTCAGAAAAAAAAGCAGGAATTTTCTTATTTTGGTGCAAAAAGGCGGAAATTTCTTTTATTTTGGTACAAAATTGCAGAAATTTTTCTTATTTTGGGGCAAAAAGTCAGAAATCTCCCATATTTTGGGGCAAAAATGCAGAAATTTCTCTTATTTTGAGGTAAAAAGGCTGAAATTCCCCTTATTTGGGGGCAAAACGGCAGAAATTTCCCTTATTTTGGGGCAAAATTGCAGAAATTTCACTTATTTCAGGCTAATAAGTCAGAAATTTTTTTTATTTTGGGGCAAAAAAGACAGAAATTTCCCATGTTTTGGGGGATAAAAACAGAAATACCACTTATTTAGAGGCAAAAAAGCAGAAATTCCCCTTATTTTGGAGCAAAACTGAAGAAATTTCTATTTTTTATGGCAAAATGGTATGCATTCTTCTTATTTTCGGGCAAAAAGGCAGAAATTCCCCGTATTTTGGAGCAAAATTGCAGAAATTCCCCTAATTGTGGGGCAAAAAGGCAGAAATTCCCTATATGTTGGGGCAAAAAGACAGAAATTCTCCTTATTTTGGGGCAAAACTCAGAAATTCCTCTTATTTTGGTGCAAAATTCCAGAAATTTCCCTTATTTTAGGGCAAAATTGCAGAAATTTCACTTATTTTGGGGCAAAATTGCAGAAATTTAACTTATTTCAGAAAAAAATTCAGAAATTTTTCTATTTTGGTGCAAAAAGGCAGAAATTTCTTTTATTTTGGTACAAAATTGCAGAAATTTTTCTTATTCTGGGGCAAAAAGTCAGAAATCTCCCATATTTTGGGGAAAAATGCAGAAATTCCTCTTATTTTGAGGTAAAAGGCTGAAATTCCCCTTATTTGGGGGCAAAAAGGCAGAAATTTCCCTTATTTTGAGGCAAAATTTCAGAAATTTCACTTATTTCAGGGTAATAAGTCAGAAATTTTCTCTATTTTGGGGCAAAAAAGACAGAAATTTCCTTTGTTTTGGGAGAAAAATACAGATATTTCACTTTTTTAGAGGCAAAAAACAGAAATTCCTTTTATTTTGGAGTAAAAATGAAGAAATTTCCCTTTTTTGTGGCAAAAGGTATACATTCCACTTATTTTTGGGCTAAAAAGCAGAAATTACCCGTATTTTAGAGCAAAATTGCAGAAATTCCCCTAATTGTAAGGCAAAATGGCAGAAATTCCCTATATGTTAGGGCAAAAAGACAGAAATTCTCTTTATTTTTGGGGCAAAACTCAGAAATTCCATTTATTTTGGGGCAAAATTCCAGAAATTTCTCTTATTTTGGGGCAAAATTGCAGAAATTTCACTTATTTTGGGGCAAAATTGCAGAAATTTCACTTATTTCATGGTAAAAAGGCAGAAATTATCCTTATTTTGATGCAAAATGCAGAAATTCCAAATATTTTGTGGCAAAAATGAAGAAATTTCCTTTATTTTGAGGTAAAAAGGCAGAAATTCCCCTTATTTGGGGGCAAAAAAAAGAAATTTCACTTATTTTGGGGCAAAAACTCAGAAATTCCACACTTTTTTGGTCAAAATTCCAGAAATTTCCCTTATTTTGGGGCAAAATTGCAGAAATTTCACTTATTTTGGTGCAAAATTGCAGAAATTTAACTTATTTCAGAAAAAAATTCAGAAATTTTCCTATTTTGGTGCAAAAAGGCAGAATTATCTTTTATTTTGGTACAAAATTGCAGAAATTTTTCTTATTTTGGGGCAAAAAGGCAGAAATCTCCCATATTTTGGGGCAAAAATGAAGATATTCCTCTTATTTTGAAATAAAAAGGCTGAAATTTCCTTTATTTGGGGGCAAAAAGGCAGAAATTTCCCTTATTTTGAGGAAAATTGCAGAAATTTCACTTATTTCAGGGTAATAAGTCAGAAATTTTCCTTATTTTGGGGCAAAAAACACAGAAATTCCCTTTGTTTTGGGGGAAAAAGACAGAAATTCCACTTTTTTAGAGGCAAAAAAGCAGAAATTCCTTTTATTTTGAAGTAAAAATGAAGAAATTTCTTTTTTGTGGCAAAAGGTATACATTCCACTTATTTTTGGGCTAAAAAGCAGAAATTACCCGTATTTTGGAGCAAAATTGCAGAAAATCCCCTAATTGTGGGGCAAAGAGGCAGAAATTCCCTATATGTTAGGGCAAAAAGACAGAAATTCTCCTTATTTTGGGGCAAAACTCAGAAATTCCACTTATTTTGCGGCAAAATCCTAGAAATTTCCCTTATTTTGGGGCAAAATTGCAGAAATTTCACTTATTTTGGGGCAAAATTGCAGTAATTTCACTTATTTTGGGGCAAAATTGCAGAAATTCCAAATATTTTGTGGCAAAAATGCAGAAATTCCCCTTATTTTAAGGTAAAAAGGCAGAAAATCCCCTTATTTGGGGGTAAAAAACAGAAATTTCCCTTATTTTGGGGCAAAATTGCAGAAATTTCACTTATTTTGGAGCAAAATTGCAGAAATTTCACTTATTTCAGAAAAAAATTCAGAATTTTCCTATTTTGGTGCAAAAAGGCAGAAATTTCTATTTTGGTACAAAATTGCAGAAATTTTTCTTTTTTTGGGGCAAAAAGGCACAAATCTCCCATATTTTGGGGAAAAAATGCAGAAATTCCTCTTATTTTGAGGTAAAAAGATAGAAATTTCCCTTATTTGGGGGAAAAAGGCAGAAATTTCCCTTATTTTGAGGCAAAATTGCAGAAATTTCACTTATTTCAGTGTAATAAGTCAGGAATTTTCCTTATTTTGGGGCAAAAAAGACAGAAATTCCCTTTGTTTTGGGGGGAAAAGACAGAAATTCCACTTTTTTAGCGGCAAAAAAGCAGAAATTCATTTTATTTTGGAGTAAAAATGAAGAAATTTCTTTTTTTTTGTGGCAAAAGATATACATTCCCCTTATTTTCAGGCTAAAAAGCAGAAATTCCCCGTATTTTGGAGCAAAATTGCAGAAATTCCCCTAATTGTGGGGCAAAAAGGCAGAAATTTCCGATATGTTAGGGCAAAAAGACAGAAATTCTTTTTATTTTGGGGCTAAACTCAGAAATTCCACTTATTTTGGGGCAAAATTCCAGAAATTTCCCTTATTTTGGGGCAAAATTGCAGAAATTTCACTTATTTTGGGGCAAAATTGCAGAAATTTCACTTATTTCAGGGTAATAAGTCAGAAATTTTCCTTATTTTGGGGCCAAAAAGACAGAAATTTCCTTTGTTTTGGGGTGAAATAGATAGAAATTCCACTTTTTTAGAGGCAAAAAAGCAGAAATTCCTCTTATTTTGAAGCAAAAATGAAGAAATTTCCTTTTTTTATGGCAAAAAGGTATGCATTCTTCTTATTTTCGGGCAAAAGGGCAGAAATTCCCAGTATTTTGGAGCAAAATTGCAGAAATTCCCCTAATTGTGGGGCAAAAGGCAGAAATTCCCTATATGTTGGGGCAAAAAGAAACAAATTCTCCTTATTTTGGGTCAAAACTCAGAAATTCCACTGATATTTGGGCAAAATTCCAGAAATTTCCCTTATTTTGGGGAAAAATTGCAGAAATTTCACTTATTTTGGGGCAAAATTGCAGTAATTTCACTTATTTTGGGGCAAAATTGCAGAAATTCCAAATATTTTGTGGCAAAAATGCAGAAATTCCCCTTATTTTAAGGTAAAAAGGCAGAAATTCCCCTTATTTGGGGGTAAAAAACAGAAATTTCCCTTATTTTGGGGCAAAATTGCAGAAATTTCACTTATTTTGGGGCAAAATTGCAGAAATTTCACTTATTTCAGAAAAAAATTCAGAAATTTTCCTATTTTTGTGCAAAAAGGCAGAAATTTCTATTTTGGTACAAAATTGCAGAAATTTTTCTTTTTTTGGGGCAAAAAGGCACAAATCTCCCATATTTTGGGGAAAAAATGCAGAAATTCCTCTTATTTTGAGGTAAAAAGATAGAAATTTCCCTTATTTGGGGGTAAAAGGCAGAAATTTCCCTTATTTTGATTCAAAATTGCAGAAATTTCACTTATTTCAGTGTAATAAGTCAGAAATTTTCCTTATTTTGGGGCAAAAAAGACAGAAATTCCCTTTGTTTTGGGGGAAAAAGACAGAAATTCAACTTTTTTAGCGGCAAAAAAGCAGAAATTCATTTTATTTTGGAGTAAAAATGAAGAAATTTCTTTTTTTTTTTGTGGCAAAAGATATACATTCCCCTTATTTTCAGGCCCAAAAGCAGAAATTCCCCGTATTTTGGAGCAAAATTGCAGAAATTCCCCTAATTGTGGGGCAAAAAGGCAGAAATTTCCGATATGTTAGGGCAAAAAGACAGAAATCCTTTTTATTTTGGGGCTAAACTCAGAAATTCCACTTATTTTGGGGCAAAATTCCAGAAATTTCCCTTATTTTGGGGCAAAATTGCAGAAATTTCACTTATTTTGGGGCAAAATTGCAGAAATTTCACTTATTTCAGGGTAATAAGTCAGAAATTTTCCTTATTTTGGGGCCAAAAAGACAGAAATTTCCTTTGTTTTGGGGTGAAAAAGATAGAAATTCCACTTATTTAGAGGCAAAAAAGCAGAAATTCCTCTTATTTTGAAGCAAAAATGAAGAAATTTCCTTTTTTTATGGCAAAAAGGTATGCATTCTTCTTATTTTCGGGCAAAAAGGCAGAAATTCCCAGTATTTTGGAGCAAAATTGCAGAAATTCCCCTAATTGTGGGGCAAAAAGGCAGAAATTCCCTATATGTTGGGGCAAAAAGAAACAAATTCTCCTTATTTTGGGTCAAAACTCAGAAATTCCACTGATATTGGGGCAAAATTCCAGAAATTTCCCTTATTTTGGGGCAAAATTGCAGAAATTTCACTTATTTTGGGGCAAAATTGCAGAAATTTCACTTATTTCAGAAAAAAAAGCAGAAATTTTCTTATTTTGGTGCAAAAAGGCGGAAATTTCTTTTATTTTGGTACAAAATTGCAGAAATTTTTCTTATTTTGGGGAAAAAATGCAGAAATCTCCCATATTTTGGGGCAAAAATGAAGAAATTTCTCTTATTTTGAGGTAAAAAGGCTGAAATTCCCATTATTTGGGGGCAAAAAGGCAGAAATTTCCCTTATTTTGAGGCAAAATTGCAGAAATTTCACTTATTTCAGTGTAATAAGTCAGAAATTTTCTTTATTTTGGGGCAAAAAAGACAGAAATTCTTTTTGTTTTGAGGGAAAGGCAGAAATTCCAATTTTTTAGCGGCAAAAAAGCAAAAATTCATTTTATTTTGGAGTAAAAATGAAGAAATTTCTTTTTTTTTGTGGCAAAAAGTATACATTCCCCTTATTTTCAGGCTAAAAAGCAGAAATTCCCCGTATTTTGGAGCAAAATTGCAGAAATTCCCCTAATTGTGGGGCAAAAAGGCAGAAATTGCCTATATGTTGGGGCAAAAAGACAGAAATTCTTCTTATTTTGGGGCAAAACTCAGAAATTCCACTTATTTTGGGGCAAAATTCCAGAAATTTCCCTTATTTTGGGGCAAAATTGCAGAAATTTCACTTATTTTGGGGCAAAATTGCAGAAATTTTACTTATTTCAGCATAATAAGTCAGAAATTTTCCTTATTTTGGAGCAAAAAAACAGAAATTCCCTTTGTTTTGGGGGAAAAAGACAGAAATTCCACTTATTTAGAGGCAAAAAAGCTGAAATTCCCCTTATTTTGGAGCAAAAATGAAGAACTTTCCCTTTTTTATGGCAAAAAGGTATGCATTCTTCTTATTTTCGGGCAAAAAGGCAGAAATTCCCCGTATTTTGGAGCAAAATTGCAGAAATTCCCCTAATTGTGGGGCGAAAAGGCAGAAATTCCCTATATGTTGGGGCAAAAAGACAGAAATTCTCCTTATTTTGGGGCAAAACTCAGAAATTCCACTTATTTTAAGGCAAATTCCAGAAATTTCCTTTATTTGGGAGCAAAATTGCAGAAATTTCTGTTATTTTGGGGCAAAATTGCAGAAATTTCACTTATTTCAGAAAAAAAAGCAGAAATTTTCTTATTTTGGTGCAAAAAGGCGGAAATTTCTTTTATTTTGGTACAAAATTGCAGAAATTTTTCTTATTTTGGGGCAAAAAGGCAGAAATCTCCCATATTTTGGGGCAAAAATGCAGAAATTCCTCTTATTTTGAGGTAAAAAGGCTGAAATTCCCCTTATTTGGAGGCAAAAAAGCAGAAATTTTTCTTATTTTGGGGCAAAATTGCAGAAATTTCACTTATTTCAGAGTAGTCAGTCAGAAATTTTTCTTATTTTGGGGCAAAAAAGCAGAAATTCCTTTTATTTTGGAGTAAAAATGAAGAAATTTCTTTTTTGTGGCAAATGGTATACATTCCCCTTATTTTCAGGCTAAAAAGCAGAAATTACCCGTATTTTGGAGCAAAATTGCAAAAATTCCGCTAATTGTGGGTCAAAAAGGCAGAAATTCCCTGTAAGTTAGAGCAAAAAAACAGAAAATCTCCTTATTTTGGGGCAAAACTCAGAAATTCCACTTACTTTGGGGCAAAATTCCAAAAATTTCCCTTATTTTGGGCCAAAATTGCAGAAATTTCACTTATTTTGAGGCAAAATTGCATAAATTTCACTTATTTCAGAGTAATAAGTCAGAAATTTTCCTTATTTTGGGGCAAAAAACACAGAAATTCCCTTTGTTTTGGGGGAAAAAGACAGAAATTCCACTTTTTTTAGAGGCAAAAAAGCAGAAATTCCTTTTATTTTGGAGTAAAAATGAAGAAATTTCCCTTTTTTGTGGCAAAATGTATACATTCCACTTATTTTTGGGCTAAAAAGCTGAAATTACCCGTATTTTGGAGCAAAATTGCAGAAATTCCCCTAATTGTGGGGCAAAATGCAGAAATTCCCTATATGTTAGGGCAAACAGACAGAAATTCTCCTTATTTTGGGGCAAAACTCAGAAATTCCACTTATTTTGGGGCAAAATTCCAGAAATTTCCCTTATTTTGTGGCAAAATTGCCGAAATTTCACTTATTTTGGGGCAAAATTGCAGAAATTTCACTTATTTCATGGTAAAAAGGCAGAAATTTTCCTCATTTTGGAGCAAAAATGCAGAGATTCCAAATATTTTGTGGTAAAATTGCAAAAATTCCCCTTATTTTGAGGTAAAAAGGCAGAAATTCCCCTTATTTGGGGGCAAAAAGCAGAAATTTCCCTTATTCTGGGACAAAATTGCAGAAATTTCACTTATTTCAGGGTAATAAGTCAGAAATTTTCCTTATTTGGGGCAAAAAAGACAGAAATTCCTTTTGTTTTGGGGGAAAAAGTCAGAAATTCCACTTATTTAGAAGCAAAAAAGCAGAAATTCCCCTTATTTTGGAGCAAAAATGAAGAAATTTCCTTTTTTTGTGGCAAAAGGTATGCATTCTTCTTATTTTCAGGCTAAAAAGCAGAAATTCCCCGTATTTTGGAGCAAAATTGCAGAAATTCCCCTAATTGTGGGACAAAGAGGCAGAAATTTGCTATATGTTGGGGCAAAAAGACAGAAATTCTTTTTATTTTGGGGCAAAACTCAGAAATTCCACTTATTTTGGGACAAAATTCCAGAAATTTCACTTATTTTGGGGCAAAATTGCAGAAATTTCACTTATTTTGGCAAAATTGCAGAAATTTCAATTATTTAAGAAAAAAAGCAGAAATTTTCTTATTTTGGTGCAAAAAGGCAGAAATTTCTTTTATTTTGGTACAAAATTGCAGAAATTTTTCTTATTTGGGGGCAAAAAGCAGAAATCCCCTATATTTTGGGGCAAAAATGCATAAATTCCTCTTATTTTGAGGTAAAAAGGCTGAAATTTCCCTTATATGGGGGGAAAAAGACAGAAATTTCCCTTATTTTGAGGCAAAATTGCAGAAATTTCACTTATTTCAGGGTAATAAGGCAGAAATTTTTCTTACTTTGGGGCAAAAAACAGAAATTCCCTTTGTTTTGCGGGAAAAAGACAGAAATTCCACTTATTTAGAGGCAAAAAAGCAGAAATTCTTCATTATTGGAGCAAAATGAAGAAATTTATCTTTTTTTGTGGCAAAAGGTATACATTCCGCTTATTTTCGGGCTAAAAAGCAGAAATTCCCCGTATTTTGTATCAAAATTGCAGAAATTCCCCTTATTTTGGAGCAAAAATAAAGAAATTTCCCTTTTTTATGGCAAAAAGGTATGCATTCTTCTTATTTTCGGGCAAAAAGGCAGAAATTCCCCGTATTTTGGAGCAAAATTGCAGAAATTCCCCTAATTGTGGGGCAAAAAGGCAGAAATTCCCTATATGTTGGGGCAAAAAGACAGAAATTCTTCTTATTTTGGGGCAAAACTCAGAAATTCCACTTATTTTGGGGAAAAATTCCAGAAATTTCCCTTATTTTAGGGCAAAATTGCAGAAATTTCACTTATTTTGGGGCAAAATTGCAGAAATTTCACTTATTTCAGAAAAAAAGCAGAATTTATTTATTTTGGTGCAAAAAGGCAGAAATTTCATTTATTTTGGTACAAAATTGCAGAAATTTTTCTTATTTTGGGGCAAAAAGGCAGAAATCTCCCATATTTTGTGGCAAAAATGCAGAAATTTCTCTTATTTTGAGGTAAAAAGGCTGAAATTCCCCTTATTTGGGGGCAAAAAGGCAGAAATTTCCCTTATTTTGGGGCAAAATTGCAGAAATTTCACTTATTTCAGGGTAATAAGTCAGAAATTTTCCTTATTTTGGGGTAAAAAAGACAGAAATTCCCTTTGTTTTGGGGGAAAAAGACAGAAATTCCACTTATTTAGAGGCAAAAAAGCAGAAATTCCCATTATTTTGTAGCAAAACTGAAGAAATTTCTATTTTTTATGGCAAAAAGGTATGCATTCTTCTTATTTTCGGGCAAAAAGGCAGAAATTCCCCGTATTTTGGAGCAAAATTGCAGAAATTCCCCTAATTGTGGGGCAAGAAGGGGGAAATTCCCTATATGTTGGGGCAAAAAGACAGAAATTCTCCTTCTTTTGGGGCAAAACTCAGAAATTCCACTTATTTTGGTGCAAAATTCCAGAAATTTCCCTTATTTTAGAGCAAAATTGCAGAAATTTCTGTTATTTTGGGGCAAAATTGCAGAAATTTCACTTATTTCAGAAAAAAAAGCAGAAATTTTCTTATTTTGGTGCAAAAAGGCGGAAATTTCTTTTATTTTGGTACAAAATTGCAGAAATTTTTCTTATTTTGGGGCAAAAAGGCAGAAATCTCCCATATTTTGGGGCAAAAATGCAGAAATTCCTCTTATTTTGAGGTAAAAAGGCTGAAATTCCCCTTATTTGGAGACAAAAAGGCAGAAATTTTTCTTATTTTGGGGCAAAATTGCAGAAATTTCACTTATTTCAGAGTAGTCAGTCAGAAATTTTTCTTATTTTGGGGCAAAAAAGCAGAAATTCCTTTTATTTTGGAGTAAAAATGAAGAAATTTCTTTTTTGTGGCAAATGGTATACATTCCCCTTATTTTCAGGCTAAAAAGCAGAAATTACCCGTATTTTGGAGCAAAATTGCAAAAATTCCGCTAATTGTGGGGCAAAAAGGCAGAAATTCCCTGTAAGTTAGAGCAAAAAAACAGAAAATCTCCTTATTTTGGGGCAAAACTCAGAAATTCCACTTACTTTGGGGCAAAATTCCAAAAATTTCCCTTATTTTGGGCCAAAATTGCAGAAATTTCACTTATTTTGAGGCAAAATTGCATAAATTTCACTTATTTCAGGGTAATAAGTCAGAAATTTTCCTTATTTTGGGGCAAAAAACACAGAAATTCCCTTTGTTTTGGGGGAAAAAGACAGAAATTCCACTTTTTTAGAGGCAAAAAAGCAGAAATTCCTTTTATTTTGGAGTAAAAATGAAGAAATTTCCCTTTTTTGTGGCAAAATGTATACATTCCACTTATTTTTGGGCTAAAAAGCTGAAATTACCCGTATTTTGGAGCAAAATTGCAGAAATTCCCCTAATTGTGGGGCAAAATGCAGAAATTCCCTATATGTTAGGGCAAACAGACAGAAATTCTCCTTATTTTGGGGCAAAACTCAGAAATTCCACTTATTTTGGGGCAAAATTCCAGAAATTTCCCTTATTTTGTGGCAAAATTGCCGAAATTTCACTTATTTTGGGGCAAAATTGCAGAAATTTCACTTATTTCATGGTAAAAAGGCAGAAATTTTCCTCATTTTGGAGCAAAAATGCAGAGATTCCAAATATTTTGTGGTAAAATTGCAAAAATTCCCCTTATTTTGAGGTAAAAAGGCAGAAATTCCCCTTATTTGGGGGCAAAAAGCAGAAATTTCCCTTATTCTGGGACAAAATTGCAGAAATTTCACTTATTTCAGGGTAATAAGTCAGAAATTTTCCTTATTTGGGGCAAAAAAGACAGAAATTCCTTTTGTTTTGGGGGAAAAAGTCAGAAATTCCACTTATTTAGAAGCAAAAAAGCAGAAATTCCCCTTATTTTGGAGCAAAAATGAAGAAATTTCCTTTTTTTGTGGCAAAAGGTATGCATTCTTCTTATTTTCAGGCTAAAAAGCAGAAATTCCCCGTATTTTGGAGCAAAATTGCAGAAATTCCCCTAATTGTGGGACAAAGAGGCAGAAATTTGCTATATGTTGGGGCAAAAAGACAGAAATTCTTTTTATTTTGGGGCAAAACTCAGAAATTCCACTTATTTTGGGACAAAATTCCAGAAATTTCACTTATTTTGGGGCAAAATTGCAGAAATTTCACTTATTTTGGCAAAATTGCAGAAATTTCAATTATTTAAGAAAAAAAGCAGAAATTTTCTTATTTTGGTGCAAAAAGGCAGAAATTTCTTTTATTTTGGTACAAAATTGCAGAAATTTTTCTTATTTGGGGGCAAAAAGCAGAAATCCCCCATATTTTGGGGCAAAAATGCATAAATTCCACTTATTTTGAGGTAAAAAGGCTGAAATTTCCCTTATATGGGGGGAAAAAGACAGAAATTTCCCTTATTTTGAGGCAAAATTGCAGAAATTTCACTTATTTCAGGGTAATAAGGTAGAAATTTTTCTTACTTTGGGGCAAAAAACAGAAATTCCCTTTGTTTTGCGGGAAAAAGACAGAAATTCCACTTATTTAGAGGCAAAAAAGCAGAAATTCTTCATTATTGGAGCAAAATGAAGAAATTTATCTTTTTTTGTGGCAAAAGGTATACATTCCGCTTATTTTCGGGCTAAAAAGCAGAAATTCCCCGTATTTTGTATCAAAATTGCAGAAATTCCCCTTATTTTGGAGCAAAAATAAAGAAATTTCCCTTTTTTATGGCAAAAAGGTATGCATTCTTCTTATTTTCGGGCAAAAAGGCAGAAATTCCCCGTATTTTGGAGCAAAATTGCAGAAATTCCCCTAATTGTGGGGCAAAAAGGCAGAAATTCCCTATATGTTGGGGCAAAAAGACAGAAATTCTTCTTATTTTGGGGCAAAACTCAGAAATTCCACTTATTTTGGGGAAAAATTCCAGAAATTTCCCTTATTTTAGGGCAAAATTGCAGAAATTTCACTTATTTTGGGGCAAAATTGAAGAAATTTCACTTATTTCAGAAAAAAAGCAGAATTTATTTATTTTGGTGCAAAAAGGCAGAAATTTCATTTATTTTGGTACAAAATTGCAGAAATTTTTCTTATTTTGGGGCAAAAAGGCAGAAACTTCCCATATTTTGTGGCAAAAATGCAGAAATTTCTCTTATTTTGAGGTAAAAAGGCTGAAATTCCCCTTATTTGGGGGCAAAAAGGCAGAAATTTCCCTTATTTTGGGGCAAAATTGCAGAAATTTCACTTATTTCAGGGTAATAAGTCAGAAATTTTCCTTATTTTGGGGTAAAAAAGACAGAAATTCCCTTTGTTTTGGGGGAAAAAGACAGAAATTCCACTTATTTAGAGGCAAAAAAGCAGAAATTCCCCTTATTTTGTAGCAAAACTGAAGAAATTTCTATTTTTTATGGCAAAAAGGTATGCATTCTTCTTATTTTCGGGCAAAAAGGCAGAAATTCCCCGTATTTTGGAGCAAAATTGCAGAAATTCCCCTAATTGTGGGGCAAGAAGGGGGAAATTCCCTATATGTTGGGGCAAAAAGACAGAAATTCTCCTTCTTTTGGGGCAAAACTCAGAAATTCCACTTATTTTGGTGCAAAATTCCAGAAATTTCCCTTATTTTAGAGCAAAATTGCAGAAATTTCTGTTATTTTGGGGCAAAATTGCAGAAATTTCACTTATTTCAGAAAAAAAATCAGAAATTTTCTTATTTTGGTGCAAAAAGGCGGAAATTTCTTTTATTTTGGTACAAAATTGCAGAAATTTTTCTTATTTTGGGGCAAAAAGGCAGAAATCTCCCATATTTTGGGGCAAAAATGCAGAAATTCCTCTTATTTTGAGGTAAAAAGGCTGAAATTCCCCTTATTTGGGGGCAAAAAGGCAGAAATTTTTCTTATTTTGGGGCAAAATTGCAGAAATTTCAATTATTTCAGGGTAGTCAGTCAGAAATTTTTCTTATTTTGGGGCAAAAAAGCAGAAATTCCTTTTATTTTGGAGTAAAAATGAAGAAATTTCTTTTTTGTGGCAAATGGTATACATTCCCCTTATTTTCAGGCTAAAAAGCAGAAATTACCCGTATTTTGGAGCAAAATTGCAAAAATTCCGCTAATTGTGGGGCAAAAAGGCAGAAATTCCCTGTAAGTTAGAGCAAAAAAACAGAAAATCTCCTTATTTAGGGGCAAAACTCAGAAATTCCACTTACTTTGGGGCAAAATTCCAAAAATTTCCCTTATTTTGGGCCAAAATTGCAGAAATTTCACTTATTTTGAGGCAAAATTGCATAAATTTCACTTATTTCAGGGTAATAAGTCAGAAATTTTCCTTATTTTGGGGCAAAAAACACAGAAATTCCCTTTGTTTTGGGGGAAAAAGACAGAAATTCCACTTTTTTAGAGGCAAAAAAGCAGAAATTCCTTTTATTTTGGAGTAAAAATGAAGAAATTTCCCTTTTTTGTGGCAAAATGTATACATTCCACTTATTTTTGGGCTAAAAAGCTGAAATTACCCGTATTTTGGAGCAAAATTGCAGAAATTACCCTAATTGTGGGGCAAAATGCAGAAATTCCCTATATGTTAGGGCAAACAGACAGAAATTCTCCTTATTTTGGGGCAAAACTCAGAAATTCCACTTATTTTGGGGCAAAATTCCAGAAATTTCCCTTATTTTGTGGCAAAATTGCCGAAATTTCACTTATTTTGGGGCAAAATTGCAGAAATTTCACTTATTTCATGGTAAAAAGGCAGAAATTTTCCTCATTTTGGAGCAAAAATGCAGAGATTCCAAATATTTTGTGGTAAAATTGCAAAAATTCCCCTTATTTTGAGGTAAAAAGGCAGAAATTCCCCTTATTTGGGGGCAAAAAGCAGAAATTTCCCTTATTCTGGGACAAAATTGCAGAAATTTCACTTATTTCAGGGTAATAAGTCAGAAATTTTCCTTATTTGGGGCAAAAAAGACAGAAATTCCTTTTGTTTTGGGGGAAAAAGTCAGAAATTCCACTTATTTAGAAGCAAAAAAGCAGAAATTCCCCTTATTTTGGAGCAAAAATGAAGAAATTTCCTTTTTTTGTGGCAAAAGGTATGCATTCTTCTTATTTTCAGGCTAAAAAGCAGAAATTCCCCGTATTTTGGAGCAAAATTGCAGAAATTCCCCTAATTGTGGGACAAAGAGGCAGAAATTTGCTATATGTTGGGGCAAAAAGACAGAAATTCTTTTTATTTTGGGGCAAAACTCAGAAATTCCACTTATTTTGGGACAAAATTCCAGAAATTTCACTTATTTTGGGGCAAAATTGCAGAAATTTCACTTATTTTGGCAAAATTGCAGAAATTTCAATTATTTAAGAAAAAAAGCAGAAATTTTCTTATTTTGGTGCAAAAAGGCAGAAATTTCTTTTATTTTGGTACAAAATTGCAGAAATTTTTCTTATTTGGGGGCAAAAAGCAGAAATCCCCTATATTTTGGGGCAAAAATGCATAAATTCCTCTTATTTTGAGGTAAAAAGGCTGAAATTTCCCTTATATGGGGGGAAAAAGACAGAAATTTCCCTTATTTTGAGGCAAAATTGCAGAAATTTCACTTATTTCAGGGTAATAAGGCAGAAATTTTTCTTACTTTGGGGCAAAAAACAGAAATTCCCTTTGTTTTGCGGGAAAAAGACAGAAATTCCACTTATTTAGAGGCAAAAAAGCAGAAATTCTTCATTATTGGAGCAAAATGAAGAAATTTATCTTTTTTTGTGGCAAAAGGTATACATTCCGCTTATTTTCGGGCTAAAAAGCAGAAATTCCCCGTATTTTGTATCAAAATTGCAGAAATTCCCCTTATTTTGGAGCAAAAATAAAGAAATTTCCCTTTTTTATGGCAAAAAGGTATGCATTCTTCTTATTTTCGGGCAAAAAGGCAGAAATTCCCCGTATTTTGGAGCAAAATTGCAGAAATTCCCCTAATTGTGGGGCAAAAAGGCAGAAATTCCCTATATGTTGGGGCAAAAAGACAGAAATTCTTCTTATTTTGGGGCAAAACTCAGAAATTCCACTTATTTTGGGGAAAAATTCCAGAAATTTCCCTTATTTTAGGGCAAAATTGCAGAAATTTCACTTATTTTGGGGCAAAATTGCAGAAATTTCACTTATTTCAGAAAAAAAGCAGATTTTATTTATTTTGGTGCAAAAAGGCAGAAATTTCATTTATTTTGGTACAAAATTGCAGAAATTTTTCTTATTTGGGGGCAAAAAGGCAGAAATCTCCCATATTTTGTGGCAAAAATGCAGAAATTTCTCTTATTTTGAGGTAAAAAGGCTGAAATTCCCCTTATTTGGGGGCAAAAAGGCAGAAATTTCCCTTATTTTGGGGCAAAATTGCAGAAATTTCACTTATTTCAGGGTAATAAGTCAGAAATTTTCCTTATTTTGGGGTAAAAAAGACAGAAATTCCCTTTGTTTTGGGGGAAAAAGACAGAAATTCCACTTATTTAGAGGCAAAAAAGCAGAAATTCCCCTTATTTTGTAGCAAAACTGAAGAAATTTCTATTTTTTATGGCAAAAAGGTATGCATTCTTCTTATTTTCGGGCAAAAAGGCAGAAATTCCCCGTATTTTGGAGCAAAATTGCAGAAATTCCCCTAATTGTGGGGCAAGAAGGGGGAAATTCCCTATATGTTGGGGCAAAAAGACAGAAATTCTCCTTCTTTTGGGGCAAAACTCAGAAATTCCACTTATTTTGGTGCAAAATTCCAGAAATTTCCCTTATTTTAGAGCAAAATTGCAGAAATTTCACTTATTTTGGGGCAAAATTGCAGAAATTTAACTTATTTCAGAAAAAAAAGCAGAATTTATTTATTTTGGTGCAAAAAGGCAGAAATTTCTTTTATTTTGGTACAAAATTGCAGAAATTTTTCTTATTTTGGGGCAAAAAGGCAGAAATCTCCCATATTTTGTGGCAAAAATGCAGAAATTTCTCTTATTTTGAGGTAAAAAGGCTGAAATTCCCCTTATTTGGGGGCAAAAAGGCAGAAATTTCCCTTATTTTGAGGCAAAATTGCAGAAATTTCACTTATTTCAGGGTAATAAGTCAGAAATTTTCCTTATTTTGGGGCAAAAAACACAGAAATTCCCTTTGTTTTGGGGGAAAAAGACAGAAATTCCAATTTTTTAGAGGCAAAAAAGCAGAAATTCCTTTTATTTTGGAGTAAAAATGAAGAAATTACCCTTTTTTGTGGCAAAATGTATACATTCCACTTATTTTTGGGCTAAAAAGCAGAAATTACCCGTATTTTGGAGCAAAATTGCAGAAATTCCCCTAATTGTGGGGCAAAAGGCAGAAATTCCCTATATGTTGGGGAAAAAGACAGAAATTCTCCTTATTTTGGGGCAAAACTCAGAAATTCCACTTATTTTGCGACAAAATTCCAGAAATTTCCCTTATTTTGGGGCAAAATTGCAGAAATTTCACTTATTTTGGGGCAAAATTGCAGAAATTTCACTTATTTCATTGTAATAAGTCAGAAATTTTCGTTATTTTGGGGCAAAAAAGACAGAAATTCCCTTTGTTTTGGGGGAAAAAGACAGAAATTCCACTTTTTTAGAGGCAAAAAAGCAGAAATTCCTATTATTTTGGAGTAAAAATGAAGAAATTTCCCTTTTTTGTGGCAAAATGTATACATTCCACTTATTTTTGGGCTAAAAAGCAGAAATTACCCGTATTTTGGAGCAAAATTGCAGAAATTCCCCTAATTGTGGGGCAAAAGGCAGAAATTCCCTATATGTTGGGGAAAAAGACAGAAATTCTCCTTATTTTGGGGCAAAACTCAGAAATTCCACTTATTTTGCGACAAAATTCCAGAAATTTCCCTTATTTTGGGGCAAAATTGCAGAAATTTCACTTATTTTGGGGCAAAATTGCAGAAATTTCACTTATTTCATTGTAATAAGTCAGAAATTTTCGTTATTTTGGGGCAAAAAAGACAGAAATTCCCTTTGTTTTGGGGGAAAAAGACAGAAATTCCACTTTTTTAGAGGCAAAAAAGCAGAAATTCCTATTATTTTGGAGTAAAAATGAAGAAATTTCCCTTTTTTGTGGCCAAAGGTATACATTCCACTTATTTTTGGGCTAAAAGCAGAAATTACCCGTATTTTGGAGCAAGATTGCAGAAATTCCCCTAATTGTGGGGCAAAAAGGCAGAAATTCTCTATATGTTAAGGCAAAAAGACAGAAATTCTCCTTATTTTGGGGCAAAACTCAGAAATTCCACTTATTTTGGGGCAAAATTCCAGAAATTTCCCTTATTTGGGGGCAAAATTGCAGAAATTTCACTTATTTGGGGCAAAATTGCAGAAATTTCACTTATTTCATAGTAAAAAGGCAGAAATTATCCTTATTTTGGGGCAAAAATGCAGAAATTCCAAATATTTTGTAGCAAAAATGCAGAAATTCCCCTTATATTGAGGTAAAAAGGCAGAAATTCCCCTTATTTGGGGGCAAAAAACAGAAATTTCCCTTATTTTGGGGCAAAATTGCAGAAAGTTCACTTATTTTGGGGCAAAATTGCAGAAATTTCACTTATTTCAGGGTAATAAGTCAGAAATTTTCCTTATTTTGGGGCCAAAAAGACAGAAATTTCCTTTGTTTTGGGGTGAAAAAGATAGAAATTCCACTTATATAGAGGCAAAAAAGCAGAAATTCCTCTTATTTTGGAGCAAAAATGAAGAAATTTCCTTTTTTTATGGCAAAAAGTTATGCATTCTTCTTATTTTCGGGCAAAAAACAGAAATTCCCAGTATTTGGGAGCAAAATTGCAGAAATTCCCCTAATTGTGGGGCAAAAAGGCAGAAATTCCCTATATGTTGGGGCAAAAAGAAACAAATTCTCCTTATTTTGGGTCAAAACTCAGAAATTCCACTGATATTGGGGCAAAATTCCAGAAATTTCCCTTATTTTGGGGCAAAATTGCAGAAATTTCACTTATTTTGGGGCAAAATTGCAGAAATTTCACTTATTTCAGAAAAAAAAGAAGAAATTTTCTTATTTTGGTGCAAAAAGGTGGAAATTTCTTTTATTTTGGTACAAAATTGCAGAAATTTTTCTTATTTTGGGGCAAAAAGGCAGAAATCTCCCATATTTTGGGGCAAAAATGAAGAAATTTTTCCTATTTTGAGGTAAAAAGGCTGAAATTCCCATTATTTGGGGGCAAAAATGCAGAAATTTCCCTTATTTTGTGGCAAAATTGCAGAAATTTCACTTATTTCAGTGTAATAAGTCAGAAATTTTCTTTATTTTGGGTCAAAAAAGACAGAAATTCTTTTTGTTTTGAGGGAAAAAGGCAGAAATTCCACTTTTTTAGCGGCAAAAAAGCAAAAATTCATTTTATTTTGGAGTAAAAATGAAGAAATTTCTTTTTTTTGTGGCAAAAAGTATACATTCCCCTTATTTTCAGGCTAAAATCAGAAATTCCCCGTATTTTGGAGCAAAATTGCAGAAATTCCCCTAATTGTGGGGCAAAAAGGCAGAAATTGCCTATATGTTGGGGAAAAAGACAGAAATTCTTCTAATTTTGGGGCAAAACTCAGAAATTCCACTTATTTTGGGGCAAAATTGCAGAAATTTCCCTTATTTTGGGGCAAAATTGCAGAAATTTCACTTATTTTGGGGCAAAATTGCAGAAATTTCACTTTTTTCAGGGTAATAAGTCAGAAATTTTCCTTATTTTGGAGCAAAAAAACAGAAATTCCCTTTGTTTTGGGGGAAAAAGACAGAAACTCCACTTATTTAGAGGCAAAAAAGCTGAAATTCCCCTTATTTTGGAGCAAAAATGAAGAACTTTCCCTTTTTTATGGCAAAAAGGTATGCATTCTTCTTATTTTCGGGCAAAAAGGCAGAAATTCCCCGTATTTTGGAGCAAAATTGCAGAAATTCCCCTAATTGTGGGGCGAAAAGGCAGAAATTCCCTATAAGTTGGGGCAAAAAGACAGAAATTCTCTTTATTTTGGGGCAAAACTCAGAAATTCCACTTATTTTAAGGCAAAATTCCAGAAATTTCCTTTATTTGGGAGGAAAATTGCAGAAATTTCTGTTATTTTGGGGCAAAATTGCAGAAATTTCACTTATTTCAGAAAAAAAAGCAGAAATTTTCTTATTTTGGTGCAAAAAGGCAGAAATTTCTTTTATTTTGGTACAAAATTGCAGAAATTTTTCTTATTTTGGGGCAAAAAGGCAGAAATCTCCCAAATTTTGGGGCAAAAATGCAGAAATTCCTCTTATTTTGAGGTAAAAAGGCTGAAATTCCCCTTATTTGGAGGCAAAAAGGCAGAAATTTTTCTTATTTTGGGGCAAAATTGCAGAAATTTCACTTATTTCAGAGTAGTCAGTCAGAAATTTTTCTTATTTTGGGGCAAAAAAGCAGAAATTCCTTTTATTTTGGAGTAAAAATGAAGAAATTTCTTTTTTGTGGCAAATGGTATACATTCCCCTTATTTTCAGGCTAAAAAGCAGAAATTACCCGTATTTTGGAGCAAAATTGCAAAAATTCCGCTAATTGTGGGGCAAAAAGGCAGAAATTCCCTGTAAGTTAGAGCAAAAAAACAGAAAATCTCCTTATTTTGGGGCAAAACTCAGAAATTCCATTTACTTTGGGGCAAAATTCCAAAAATTTCCCTTATTTTGGGCCAAAATTGCAGAAATTTCACTTATTTTGAGGCAAAATTGCATAAATTTCACTTATTTCAGGGTAATAAGTCAGAAATTTTCCTTATTTTGGGGCAAAAAACACAGAAATTCCCTTTGTTTTGGGGGAAAAAGACAGAAATTCCACTTTTTTAGAGGCAAAAAAGCAGAAATTCCTTTTATTTTGGAGTAAAAATGAAGAAATTTCCCTTTTTTGTGGCAAAATGTATACATTCCACTTATTTTTGGGCTAAAAAGCTGAAATTACCCGTATTTTGGAGCAAAATTGCAGAAATTCCCCTAATTGTGGGGCAAAATGCAGAAATTCCCTATATGTTAGGGCAAACAGACAGAAATTCTCCTTATTTTGGGGCAAAACTCAGAAATTCCACTTATTTTGGGGCAAAATTCCAGAAATTTCCCTTATTTGGTGGCAAAATTGCAGAAATTTCCTTTACATTGGGGCAAAATTGCAGAAATTTCCCTTATTTTGGGGCAAAATTGCAGAAATTTCACTTATTTCATGGTAAAAATGCAGAAATTTTCCTCATTTTGGGGCAAAAATGCAGAGATTCCAAATATTTTGTGGTAAAATTGCAAAAATTCCCCTTATTTTGAGGTAAAAAGGCAGAAATTCCCCTTATTTGGGGGCAAAAAGCAGAAATTTCCCTTATTCTGGGACAAAATTGCAGAAATTTCACTTATTTCAGGGTAATAAGTCAGAAATTTTCCTTATTTGGGGCAAAAAAGACAGAAATTCCTTTTGTTTTGGGGGAAAAATTCAGAAATTCCACTTATTTAGAAGCAAAAAAGCAGAAATTCCCCTTATTTTGGAGCAAAAATAAAGAAATTTCCTTTTTTTGTGGCAAAAGGTATGCATTCTTCTTATTTTCAGGCTAAAAAGCAGAAATTCCCCGTATTTTGGAGCAAAATTGCAGAAATTCCCCTAATTGTGGGACAAAGAGGCAGAAATTTGCTATATGTTGGGGCAAAAAGACAGAAATTCTTTTTATTTTGGGGCAAAACTCAGAAATTCCACTTATTTTGGGACAAAATTCCAGAAATTTCACTTATTTTGGGGCAAAATTGCAGAAATTTCACTTATTTTGGCAAAATTGCAGAAATTTCAATTATTTCAGAAAAAAAGCAGAAATTTTCTTATTTTGGTGCAAAAAGGCAGATATTTCTTTTATTTTGGTACAAAATTGCAGAAATTTTTCCTATTTGGGGGCAAAAAGCAGAAATCCCCTATATTTTGGGGCAAAAATGCATAAATTCCTCTTATTTTGAGGTAAAAATGCTGAAATTTCCCTTATTTGGGGGCAAAAAGACAGAAATTTCCCTTATTTTGAGGCAAAATTGCAGAAATTTCACTTATTTCAGGGTAATAAGGCAGAAATTTTTCTTACTTTGGGGCAAAAAACAGAAATTCCCTTTGTTTTGGGGGAAAAAGACAGAAATTCCACTTATTTAGAGGCAAAAAAGCAGAAATTCTTCTTTATTGGAGCAAAAATGAAGAAATTTATCTTTTTTTGTGGCAAAAGGTATACATTCCGCTTATTTTCGGGCTAAAAAGCAGAAATTCCCCGTATTTTGTATCAAAATTGCAGAAATTCCCCTTATTTTGGAGCAAAAATAAAGAAATTTCCCTTTTTTTATGGTAAAAAGGTATGCATTCTTCTTATTTTCGGGCAAAAAGGCAGAAATTCCCCGTATTTTGGAGCAAAATTGCAGAAATTCCCCTAATTGTGGGGCAAAAAGGCAGAAATTCCCTATATGTTGGGGCAAAAAGACAGAAATTCTCCTTATTTTGGGGCAAAACTCAGAAATTCCACTTATTTTGGTGCAAAATTCCAGAAATTTCCCTTATTTTAGGGCAAAATTGCAGAAATTTCACTTATTTTGGGGCAAAATTGCAGAAATTTCACTTATTTCAGAAAAAAAAGCAGAATTTATTTATTTTGGTGCAAAAAGGCAGAAATTTCTTTTATTTTGGTACAAAATTGCAGAAATTTTTCTTATTTTGGGGCAAAAAGGCAGAAATCTCCCATATTTTGTGGCAAAAATGCAGAAATTTCTCTTATTTTGAGGTAAAAAGGCTGAAATTCCCCTTATTTGGGGGCAAAAAGGCAGAAATTTCCCTTATTTTGAGGCAAAATTGCAGAAATTTCACTTATTTCAGGGTAATAAGTCAGAAATTTTCCTTATTTTGGGGCAAAAAACACAGAAATTCCCTTTGTTTTGGGGGAAAAAGACAGAAATTCCACTTTTTTAGAGGCAAAAAAGCAGAAATTCCTTTTATTTTGGAGTAAAAATGAAGAAATTTCCTTTTTTTGTGGCAAAATGTATACATTCCACTTATTTTTGGGCTAAAAACTGAAATTACCCGTATTTTGGAGCAAAATTGCAGAAATTCCCCTAATTGTGGGGCAAAAGGCAGAAATTCCCTATATGTTGGGGAAAAAGACAGAAATTCTCCTTATTTTGGGGCAAAACTCAGAAATTCCACTTATTTTGCAACAAAATTCCAGAAATTTCCCTTATTTTGGGGCAAAATTGCAGAAATTTCACTTATTTTGGGGCAAAATTGCAGAAATTTCACTTATTTCATTGTAATAAGTCAGAAATTTTCGTTATTTTGGGGCAAAAAAGACAGAAATTTCCTTTGTTTTGGGGGAAAAAGACAGAAATTCCACTTTTTTAGAGGCAAAAAAGCAGAAATTCCTATTATTTTGGAGTAAAAATGAAGAAATTTCCCTTTTTTGTGGCCAAAGGTATACATTCCACTTATTTTTGGGCTAAAAAGCAGAAATTACCCGTATTTTGGAGCAAGATTGCAGAAATTCCCCTAATTGTGGGGCAAAAAGGCAGAAATTCTCTATATGTTAAGGCAAAAAGACAGAAATTCTCCTTATTTTGGGGCAAAACTCAGAAATTCCACTTATTTTGGGGCAAAATTCCAGAAATTTCCCTTATTTTGGGGCAAAATTGCAGAAATTTCACTTATTTGGGGCAAAATTGCAGAAATTTCACTTATTTCATAGTAAAAAGGCAGAAATTATCCTTATTTTGGGGCAAAAATGCAGAAATTCCAAATATTTTGTAGCAAAAATGCAGAAATTCCCCTTATATTGAGGTAAAAAGGCAGAAATTCCCCTTATTTGGGGGCAAAAAACAGAAATTTCCCTTATTTTGGGGCAAAATTGCAGAAAGTTCACTTATTTTGGGGCAAAATTGCAGAAATTTCACTTATTTCAGACAAAAATTCAGAAATTTTCCTATTTTGGTTCAAAAAGGCAGAAATTTCTATTTTGGTACAAAATTGCAGAAATTTTTTTTTATTTTGGGGCAAAAGGGCAGAAATCTCCCATACTTTTGGGCAAAAATGCAGAAATTCTGCTTATTTTGAGGTAAAAAGGTAGAAATTTCCCTTATTTGGGGGCAAAATGCAGAAATTTCCATTATTTTGATGCAAAATTGCAGGAATTTCACTTATTTCAGTGTAATAAGTCAGAAATTTTCGTTATTTTGGGGCAAAAAAGACAGAAATTCCCTTTGTTTTGGGGGAAAAAAACAGAAATTCCACTTTTTTAGCGGTAAAAAAGCAGAAATTCATTTTATTTTGGAGTAAAAATGAAGAAATTTCTTTTTTTTTTTTGTGGCAAAAGGTATACATTCCCCTTATTTTCAGGCTAAAAAGAAGAAATTCCCCGTATTTTGGAGCAAAATTGCAGAAATTCCCCTAATTGTGGGGCAAAAAGGCAGAAATTTCCTTTATGTTAGGGCAAAAAGACAGAAATTCTCCTTATTTTGGGGCAAAACTCAGAAATTCCACTTATTTTGGGGCAAAATTCCAGAAATTTCCGTTATTTTGGGGCAAAATTGCAGAAATTTCACTTATTTTGGGGCAAAATTGCAGAAATTTCACTTATTTCAAGGTAATAAGTCAGAAATTTTCCTTATTTTGGCGCCAAAAGGACAGAAATTCCCTTTGTTTTGGGGGAAAAAGACAGAAATTTCACTTATTTAGAGGCAAAAAAGCAGAAATTGCCATTATTTTGGAGCAAAAATGAAGAAATTTCCTTTTTTTATGGCAAAAAGGTATGCATTCTTCTTATTTTCGGGCAAAAAGGCAGAAATTCCCCGTACTTCGGAGAAAATTGCAGAAATTCCCTTAATTGTGGAACAAAAAGGCAGAAATTCCCTATATGTTGGGGCAAAAAGACAGAAATTCTGCTTATTTTGGGGCAAAACTCAGAAATTCCACTTATTTTGGTGCAAAATTCCAGAAATTTCCCTTATTTTAGGGCAAAATTGCAGAAATTTCACTTATTTTGGGGCAAAACTGCAGAAATTTCACTTATTTCAGAAAAAAAAGCAGAATTTATTTATTTTGGTGCAAAAAGGCAGAAATTTCTTTTATTTTGGTACAAAATTGCAGAAATTTTTCTTATTTTGGGGCAAAAAGGCAGAAATCTCCCATATTTTGTGGCAAAAATGCAGAAATTTCTCTTATTTTGAGGTAAAAAGGCTGAAATTCCCCTTACTTGGGGGCAAAAAGGCAGAAATTTCCCTTATTTTGAGGCAAAATTGCAGAAATTTCACTTATTTCAGGGTAATAAGTCAGAAATTTTCCTTCTTTTGTTGCAAAAAACACAGAAATTCCCTTTGTTTTGGGGGAAAAAGACAGAAATTCCACTTTTTTAGAGGCAAAAAAGCAGAAATTCCTTTTATTTTGGAGTAAAAATGAAGAAATTTCCCTTTTTTGTGGCAAAATGTATACATTCCACTTATTTTTGGGCTAAAAAGCAGAAATTACCCGTATTTTGGAGCAAAATTGCAGAAATTCCCCTAATTGTGGGGCAAAAGGCAGAAATTCCCTATATGTTGGGGAAAAAGACAGAAATTCTCCTTATTTTGGGGCAAAACTCAGAAATTCCACTTATTTTGAGACAAAATTCCAGAAATTTCCCTTATTTTGGGGCAAAATTGCAGAAATTTCACTTATTTTGGGGCAAAATTGCAGAAATTTCACTTATTTCATTGTAATAAGTCAGAAATTTTCGTTATTTTGGGGCAAAAAAGACAGAAATTCCCTTTGTTTTGGGGGAAAAAGACTGAAATTTCACTTTTTTAGAGGCAAAAAAGCAGAAATTCCTATTATTTTGGAGTAAAAATGAAGAAATTTCCCTTTTTTGTGGCCAAAGGTATACATTCCACTTATTTTTGGGCTAAAAAGCAGAAATTACCCGTATTTTGGAGCAAGATTGCAGAAATTCCCCTAATTGTGGGGCAAAAAGGCAGAAATTCTCTATATGTTAAGGCAAAAAGACAGAAATTCTCCTTATTTTGGGGCAAAACTCAGAAATTCCACTTATTTTGGGGCAAAATTCCAGAAATTTCCCTTATTTTGGGGCAAAATTGCAGAAATTTCACTTATTTGGGGCAAAATTGCAGAAATTTCACTTATTTCATAGTAAAAAGGCAGAAATTATCCTTATTTTGGGGCAAAAATGCAGAAATTCCAAATATTTTGTAGCAAAAATGCAGAAATTCCCCTTATATTGAGGTAAAAAGGCAGAAATTCCGCTTATTTGGGGGCAAAAAACAGAAATTTCCCTTATTTGGGGCAAAATTGCAGAAAGTTCACTTATTTTGGGGCAAAATTGCAGAAATTTCACTTATTTCAGACAAAAATTCAGAAATTTTCCTATTTTGGTTCAAAAAGGCAGAAATTTCTATTTTGGTACAAAATTGCAGAAATTTTTTTTATTTTGGGGCAAAAGGGCAGAAATCTCCCATACTTTTGGGCAAAAATGCAGAAATTCTGCTTATTTTGAGGTAAAAAGGTAGAAATTTCCCTTATTTGGGGGCAAAATGCAGAAATTTCCATTATTTTGATGCAAAATTGCAGGAATTTCACTTATTTCAGTGTAATAAGTCAGAAATTTTCGTTATTTTGGGGCAAAAAAGACAGAAATTCCCTTTGTTTTGGGGGAAAAAAACAGAAATTCCACTTTTTTAGTGGTAAAAAAGCAGAAATTCATTTTATTTTGGAGTAAAAATGAAGAAATTTCTTTTTTTTTGTGGCAAAAGGTATACATTCCCCTTATTTTCAGGCTAAAAAGAAGAAATTCCCCGTATTTTGGAGCAAAATTGCAGAAATTCCCCTAATTGTGGGGCAAAAAGGCAGAAATTTCCTTTATGTTAGGGCAAAAAGACAGAAATTCTCCTTATTTTGGGGCAAAACTCAGAAATTCCACATATTTTGGGGCAAAATTCCAGAAATTTCCGTTATTTTGGGGCAAAATTGCAGAAATTTCACTTATTTTGGGGCAAATTGCAGAAATTTCACTTATTTCAAGGTAATAAGTCAGAAATTTTCCTTATTTTGGCGCCAAAAGGACAGAAATTCCCTTTGTTTTGGGGGAAAAAGACAGAAATTTCACTTATTTAGAGGCAAAAAAGCAGAAATTCCCCTTATTTTGGAGCAAAAATGAAGAAATTTCCTTTTTTTATGGCAAAAAGGTATGCATTCTTCTTATTTTTGTGCAAAAAGGCAGAAATTCCCCGTATTTTGGAGAAAATTGCAGAAATTCCCTTAATTGTGGAACAAAAAGGCAGAAATTCCCTATATGTTGGGGCAAAAAGACAGAAATTCTGCTTATTTTGGGGCAAAACTCAGAAATTCCACTTATTTTCGGGCAAAATTCCAGAAATTTCCCTTATTTTCGGGCAAAATTGCAGAAATTTCACTTATTTTGGGGCAAAATTGCAGACATTTCACTTATTTCAGAAAAAAAAGCAGAAATTTTCTTATTTTGGTGCAAAAAGGCAGAAATTTCTTTTATTTTGGTACAAAATTGCAGAAATTTTTCTTATTTTGGGGCAAAAAGGCAGAAATCTCCCATATTTTGGGGCAAAAATGCAGAAATTCCTCTTATTTTGAGGTAAAAAGGCTGAAATTCCCCTTATGTGGGGGCAAAAAGGCAGAAATTTCCCTTATTTTGGGGCAAAATTGCAGAAATTCCCCTTATTTTGAGGTAAAAAAGCAGAAATTCCCCTTATTTTGGGGCAAAAAAGACAGAAATTCCCTTTGTTTTGGGGGGAAAAGACAGAAATTCCACTTATTTAGAGGCAAAAAAGCAGAAATACCCCCTTCTTTTGGAGCAAAAATGAAGAAATTTCCCTTTTGTATGGCAAAAAGATATGCATTCTTCTTATTTTCGGGCAAAAAGGCAGAAATTCCCTGTATTTTGGAGCAAAATTGCAGAAATTCCCCTAATTGTGGGGCAAAAATGCAGAAATTCCTTATATGGTGGGGCAAAAAGACAGAATTTCTCCTTATTTTGGTAAAAAACTCAGAAATTCCACTTATTTGGGGGCAAAATTCCAGAAATTTTCCTTATTTTGGAACAAGATTGCAGAAATTTCAGTTATTTTGGGGCAAAATTGCAGAAATTTCACTTATTTCAGGGGAAAAAAGACAGAAATTTCTTTTATTTTGGTACAAAATTGCAGAAATTTTTCTTATTTTGGGCAAAAAGGCAGAAATTTCCCATATTTTGGGGCAAAAATGCAGAAATTCCCCTTATTTTGAGGTAAAAATGCTGAAATTCCTTTTATTTTGGGGCATAAAGTCAGAAATTCCCCTTATTTAGGGCAAAGAGCAGACATTTCCCTTATTTTGGGCAAAAATTGCAGAAATTTCACTTATTTTGAGTCAAAAAGGCAGAATATCCACTTATTTTGGGGTAAAAATGAAGAAATTCCTCTTGTTTTGAGGTAAAAAGGCTGAAATTCCCCTTATTTGGGGGCAAAAAGGCAGAAATTTCCCTTATTTTGGGACAAAATTGCAGAAATTCCCCTTATTTTGAGGTAAAAAAGCTGAAATTCCCCTAATTTGGGGGCAAAAAGGCAGAAATTTCCCTTATTTTGGGACAAAATTGCAGTAATTTCACTTATTTTGAGTCAAAAAGGCAGAAAATCCACTTATTTTGGGGTAAAAATGAAGAAATTCCCCTTGTTTTGAGGTAAAAAGGCTGAAATTTCCCTTATTTGGGGGCAAAAAGGCAGAAATTTCCCTTATTTTGGGGAAAAATTGCAGAAATTCCCCTTATTTTAAGGTAAAAAATCTGAAATTCCCCTTATTTGGGGGCAAAAAGGCAGAAATTTCCCTTATTTTGGGACAAAATTGCCGTAATTCCACTTATTTCAGAGTAATAAGTCAGAAATTTTTCTTATTTTGGGGCAAAAAAAATGAAATTCCCTTTGTTTTGGGGGAAAAAGACAGAAATTCAACTTTTTTAGAGGCAAAAAAGCAGAAATTCCCCTTATTTTGGAGCAAAAATGAAGAAATTTCCCTTTTTTATGGCAAAAAGTTATGCATTCTTCTTATTTTCGGGCAAAAAGGCAGAAATTCTTCGTATTTTGGAGCAAAATTGATGAAATTCCCCTAATTGTGGGGCAAAAAGGCAGAAATTCTCTATATGTTGGGGCAAAAAGACAGAAATTCTCCTTATTTTGGGGCAAAACTCAGAAATTCCACTTATTTTGGGGCAAAATTCCAGAAATTTCCCTTATTTTGGGGCAAAATTGCAGAAATTTCACTTATTTCAGAAAAAAAGCAGATATTTTCTTATTTTGGTGCAAAAAGGCGGAAATTTCTTTTATTTTAATACAAAATTGCAGAAATTTTTCTTATTTTGGGGCAAAAAGGCAGAAATCTCCCATATATTGGGGCAAAAATGCAGAAATTCACCTTATTTTGAGGTAAAAAGGCTGAAATTCCCCTTATTTGGGGGCAAAAAGGCAGAAATTTCCCTTATTTTGGGGCAAAATTTCAGAAATTTCACTTATTTCAGAATAATAAGTCAGAAATTTTTTTTATTTTGGGGCAAAAATAAGAGAAATTCCCTTTGTTTTGGGGGAAAAAGACAGAAATTCCACTTTTTTGAGGCAAAAAAGCAGAAATTTATTTTATTTTGGCGGAAAAATGAAGAAATTTCTTTTTTTTGTGGCAAAAGGTATGCATTCCCCTTATTTTCAGGCTAAAAAGCAGAAATTCCCCGTATTTTGGAGCAAAATTGCAGAAATTCCCCTAATTGTGGGGCAAAAAGTCAGAAATTCCTTGTATGTTAGGGCAAAAATACAGAAATTCTCCTTATTTTGGGGCAAAACTCAGAAATTCCACTTATTTTGGGGCAAAATTCCAGAAATTTCCCTTATTTTGGGGCAAAATTGCAGAAATTTCACTTATTTTGGGGCAAAATTGCAGAAATTTTACTTATTTCTGAAAAAAAAAGCAGAAATTTTCTTATTTTGGTGCAAAAAGGCAGAAATTTCTTTAATTTTGGTACAAAATTTCAGAAATTTTTCTTATTTTGGGGCAAAAAGGCAGAAATTCCCTTTATTTTGGGGCAAAAATATAGAAATTCTAATTATTTCGGGGCAAAAATCAGAAATTTCTTTAATTTTGGGGCAAAATTTTAGAATTTTTTTTATTTTGTACAGAATTGAAAAAATTTTTCTTATTTTGTGGCAAAAAGGCAGAAATTTCCCATATTTTGGAACAAAAATGCAAAAATTCCCCTTATTTTGAGGTAAAAAGGCTGATATTCCCCATATTTTGGGGCAAAAAGACAGAAATTTCACTTATTTTGGGGCAAAATTGCAGAAATTTCACATATTTCAGAAAAAAAAAGAAAAATTTTCTTATTTTGGGGCAAAAGGGCAAAAATTTCTTTTATTTTGGTACAAAATTGCAGAAATTTTCTTATTTTGGGGCAAAAAGGCATAAATTTCCCATATGTTGGGGCAAAAATGCAGAAATTCCTTTTATTTTGAGGTAAAAAGACTGAAATTCCCCTTATTTGGGGGCAAAAAGGGAGAAATTTCCCTTATTTTGGGGGAAAATTTCAGAAATTTCACTTATTTCAGGGTAATAAGCCAGAAATTTCCCTTATTTTGGGGCAAAAAAGACAGAAATTCCCTTTGTTTTGGGGGGAAAAGACAGAAATTCCACTTATTTAGAGGCAAAAAAGCAGAAATACCCCCTTCTTTTGGAGCAAAAATGAAGAAATTTCCCTTTTTTATGGCAAAAAGATATGCATTCTTCTTATTTTCGGGCAAAAAGGCAGAAATTCCCTGTATTTTGGAGCAAAATTGCAGAAATTCCCCTAATTGTGGGGCAAAAATGCAGAAATTCCTTATATGGTGGGGCAAAAAGAATTTCTCCTTATTTTGGTAAAAAACTCAGAAATTCCACTTATTTTGGGGCAAAATTCCAGAAATTTCCCTTATTTTGGAACAAGATTGCAGAAATTTCAGTTATTTTGGGGCAAAATTGCAGAAATTTCACTTATTTCAGGGGAAAAAAGACAGAAATTTCTTTTATTTTGGTACAAAATTGCAGAAATTTTTCTTATTTTGGGCAAAAAGGCAGAAATTTCCCATATTTTGGGGCAAAAATGCAGAAATTCCCCTTATTTTGAGGTAAAAATGCTGAAATTCCTTTTATTTTGGGGCATAAAGTCAGAAATTCCCCTTATTTAGGGCAAAGAGCAGACATTTCCCTTATTTTGGGCAAAAATTGCAGAAATTTCACTTATTTTGAGTCAAAAAGGCAGAATATCCACTTATTTTGGGGTAAAAATGAAGAAATTCCTCTTGTTTTGAGGTAAAAAGGCTGAAATTCCCCTTATTTGGGGGCAAAAAGGCAGAAATTTCCCTTATTTTGGGGCAAAATTGCAGAAATTCCCCTTATTTTGAGGTAAAAAAGCTGAAATTCCCCTAATTTGGGGGCAAAAAGGCAGAAATTTCCCTTATTTTGGGACAAAATTGCAGTAATTTCACTTATTTTGAGTCAAAAAGGCAGAAAATCCACTTATTTTGGGGTAAAAATGAAGAAATTCCCCTTGTTTTGAGGTAAAAAGGCTGAAATTTCCCTTATTTGGGGGCAAAAAGGCAGAAATTTCCCTTATTTTGGGGAAAAATTGCAGAAATTCCCCTTATTTTAAGGTAAAAAAGCTGAAATTCCCCTTATTTGGGGGCAAAAAGGCAGAAATTTCCCTTATTTTGGGACAAAATTGCAGTAATTCCACTTATTTCAGAGTAATAAGTCAGAAATTTTTCTTATTTTGGGGCAAAAAAAATGAAATTCCCTTTGTTTTGGGGGAAAAAGACAGAAATTCCACTTTTTTAGAGGCAAAAAAGCAGAAATTCCCCTTATTTTGGAGCAAAAATGAAGAAATTTCCCTTTTTTATGGCAAAAAGTTATGCATTCTTCTTATTTTCGGGCAAAAAGGCAGAAATTCTCCGTATTTTGGAGCAAAATTGATGAAATTCCCCTAATTGTGGGGCAAAAAGGCAGAAATTCTCTATATGTTGGGGCAAAAAGACAGAAATTCTCCTTATTTTGGGGCAAAACTCAGAAATTCCACTTATTTTGGGGCAAAATTCCAGAAATTTCCCTTATTTTGGGGCAAAATTGCAGAAATTTCACTTATTTCAGAAAAAAAGCAGATATTTTCTTATTTTGGTGCAAAAAGGCGGAAATTTCTTTTATTTTGATACAAAATTGCAGAAATTTTTCTTATTTTGGGGCAAAAAGGCAGAAATCTCCCATATATTGGGGCAAAAATGCAGAAATTCACCTTATTTTGAGGTAAAAAGGCTGAAATTCCCCTTATTTGGGGGCAAAAAGGCAGAAATTTCCCTTATTTTGGGGCAAAATTGCAGAAATTTCACTTATTTCAGAATAATAAGTCAGAAATTTTCCTTATTTTGGGGCAAAAATAAGAGAAATTCCCTTTGTTTTGGGGGAAAAAGACAGAAATTCCACTTTTTTGAGGCAAAAAAGCAGAAATTTATTTTATTTTGGCGAAAAATGAAGAAATTTCTTTTTTTTGTGGCAAAAGGTATGCATTCCCCTTATTTTCAGGCTAAAAAGCAGAAATTCCCCGTATTTTGGAGCAAAATTGCAGAAATTCCCCTAATTGTGGGGCAAAAAGTCAGAAATTCCTTGTATGTTAGGGCAAAAATACAGAAATTCTCCTTATTTTGGGGCAAAACTCAGAAATTCCACTTATTTTGGGGCAAAATTCCAGAAATTTCCCTTATTTTGGGGCAAAATTGCAGAAATTTCACTTATTTTGGGGCAAAATTGCAGAAATTTTACTTATTTCTGAAAAAAAAGCAGAAATTTTCTTATTTTGGTGCAAAAAGGCAGAAATTTCTTTTATTTTGGTACAAAATTTCAGAAATTTTTCTTATTTTGGGGCAAAAAGGCAGAAATTCCCTTTATTTAGGGGCAAAATATAGAAATTCTAATTATTTCGGGGCAAAAATCAGAAATTTCTTTAATTTTGGGGCAAAATTTTAGAATTTTTTTTATTTTGTACAGAATTGAAAAAATTTTTCTTATTTTGTGGCAAAAAGGCAGAAATTTCCCATATTTTGGAACAAAAATGCAAAAATTCCCCTTATTTTGAGGTAAAAAGGCTGATATTCCCCGTATTTTGGGGCAAAAAGACAGAAATTTCACTTATTTTGGGGCAAAATTGCAGAAATTTCACATATTTCAGAAAAAAAAGAAAAATTTTCTTATTTTGGGGCAAAAGGGCAAAAATTTCTTTTATTTTGGTACAAAATTGCAGAAATTTTCTTATTTTGGGGCAAAAAGGCATAAATTTCCCATATGTTGGGGCAAAAATGCAGAAATTCCTTTTATTTTGAGGTAAAAAGACTGAAATTCCCCTTATTTGGGGGCAAAAAGGGAGAAATTTCCCTTATTTTGGGGGAAAATTTCAGAAATTTCACTTATTTCAGGGTAATAAGCCAGAAATTTCCCTTATTTTGGGGCAAAAAAGACAGAAATTCCCTTTGTTTTGGGGGGAAAAGACAGAAATTCCACTTATTTAGAGGCAAAAAAGCAGAAATACCCCCTTCTTTTGGAGCAAAAATGAAGAAATTTCCCTTTTTTATGGCAAAAAGATATGCATTCTTCTTATTTTCGGGCAAAAAGGCAGAAATTCCCTGTATTTTGGAGCAAAATTGCAGAAATTCCCCTAATTGTGGGGCAAAAATGCAGAAATTCCTTATATGGTGGGGCAAAAAGACAGAATTTCTCCTTATTTTGGTAAAAAACTCAGAAATTCCACTTATTTGGGGGCAAAATTCCAGAAATTTCCCTTATTTTGGAACAAGATTGCAGAAATTTCAGTTATTTTGGGGCAAAATTTCAGAAATTTCACTTATTTCAGGGGAAAAAAGACAGAAATTTCTTTTATTTTGGTACAAAATTGCAGAAATTTTTCTTATTTTGGGCAAAAAGGCAGAAATTTCCCATATTTTGGGGCAAAAATGCAGAAATTCCCCTTATTTTGAGGTAAAAATGCTGAAATTCCTTTATTTTGGGGCATAAAGTCAGAAATTCCCCTTATTTAGGGCAAAGAGCAGACATTTCCCTTATTTTGGGCAAAAATTGCAGAAATTTCACTTATTTTGAGTCAAAAAGGCAGAATATCCACTTATTTTGGGGTAAAAATGAAGAAATTCCTCTTGTTTTGAGGTAAAAAGGCTGAAATTCCCCTTATTTGGGGGCAAAAAGGCAGAAATTTCCCTTATTTTGGGGCAAAATTGCAGAAATTCCCCTTATTTTGAGGTAAAAAAGCTGAAATTCCCCTAATTTGGGGGCAAAAAGGCAGAAATTTCCCTTATTTTGGGACAAAATTGCAGTAATTTCACTTATTTTGAGTCAAAAAGGCAGAAAATCCACTTATTTTGGGGTAAAAATGAAGAAATTCCCCTTGTTTTGAGGTAAAAAGGCTGAAATTTCCCTTATTTGGGGGCAAAAAGGCAGAAATTTCCTTTATTTTGGGGAAAAATTGCAGAAATTCCCCTTATTTTAAGGTAAAAAAGCTGAAATTCCCCTTATTTGGGGGCAAAAAGGCAGAAATTTCCCTTATTTTGGGACAAAATTGCAGTAATTCCACTTATTTCAGAGTAATAAGTCAGAAATTTTTCTTATTTTGGGGCATAAAAAATGAAATTCCCTTTTTTTGGGGGAAAAAGACAGAAATTCCACTTTTTTAGAGGCAAAAAAGCAGAAATTCCCCTTATTTTGGAGCAAAAATGAAGAAATTTCCCTTTTTTATGGCAAAAAGTTATGCATTCTTCTTATTTTCGGGCAAAAAGGCAGAAATTCTCCGTATTTTGGAGCAAAATTGCAGAAATTCCCCTAATTGTGGGGCAAAAATGCAGAAATTCCTTATATGGTGGGGCAAAAAGACAGAAATTCTGCTTATTTTGGTAAAAAACTCAGAAATTCCACTTATTTTGGGGCAAAATTCCAGAAATTTTTCTTATTTTGGAACAAGATTGCAGAAATTTCAGTTATTTTGGGGCAAAATTGCAGAAATTTCACTTATTTCAGGGGAAAAAAGACAGAAATTTCTTTTATTTTGGTACAAAATTGCAGAAATTTTTCTTATTTTGGGCAAAAAGGCAGAAATTTCTCATATTTTGGGGCAAAAATGCAGAAATTCCCCTTATTTTGAGGTAAAAATGCTGTAATTCCTTTTATTTTGGGGCATAAAGTCAGAAATTCCCCTTATTTAGGGCAAAGAGCAGACATTTCCCTTATTTTGGGCAAAAATTGCAGAAATTTCACTTATTTTGAGTCAAAAAGGCAGAATATCAACTTATTTTGGGGTAAAAATGAAGAAATTCCTCTTGTTTTGAGTTTAAAAGGCTGAAATTCCCCTTATTTGGGGGCAAAAATGCAGAAATTTCCCTTATTTTGGGGCAAAATTGCAGAAATTCCCCTTATTTTGAGGTAAAAAAGCTGAAATTCCCCTAATTTGGGGGCAAAAAGGCAGAAATTTCCCTTATTTTGGGACAAAATTGCAGTAATTTCACTTATTTCAGAGTAATAAGTCAGAAATTTTTCTTATTTTGGGGCAAAAAAAAAGAAATTCCCTTTGTTTTGGGGGAAAAAGACAGAAATTCCACTTTTTTAGAGGCAAAAAAGCAGAAATTCTCCTTATTTTGGAGCAAAAATGAAAAAATTTCCCTTTTTTTATGGCAAAAAGGTATGCATTCTTCTTATTTTCGGGCAAAAAGGCAGAAATTCCCCGTATTTTGGAGCAAAATTGCAGAAATTCCCTTAATTGTGGGGCAAAAAGGCAGAAATTCTCTATATGTTGGGGCAAAAAGACAGAAATTCTCCTTATTTTGGGGCAAAACTCAGAAATTCCACTTATTTTGGGGCAAAATTCCAGAAATTTCCCTTATTTTGGGGCAAAATTGCAGAAATTTCACTTATTTCAGAAAAAAAGCAGGTATTTTCTTATTTTGGTGCAAAAAGGCGGAAATTTCTTTTATTTTGATACAAAATTGCAGAAATTTTTCTTATTTTGGGGCAAAAAGGCAGAAATCTCCCACATTTTGGGGCAAAAATGCAGAAATTCCCCTTATTTTGAGGTAAAAAGGCTGAAATTCCTCTTATTTGGGGGCAAAAAGGGAGAAATTTCCCTTATTTTGGGGGAAAATTGCAGAAATTTCACTTATTTCAGGGTAATAAGGCAGAAATTTCCCTTATGTTGGGGCAAAAAAGACAGAAATTCCCTTTGTTTTGGGGGGAAAAGACAGAAATTCCACTTATTTAGAGGCAAAAAACCAGAAATACCCCTTATTTTGGAGCAAAAATGAAGAAATTTCCCTTTTTATGTCAAAAAGGTATGCATTCTTCTTATTTTCGGGCAAAAAGGCAGAAATTCCCCGTATTTTGGAGCAAAAGTGCAGATATTCCCCTAATTGTGGGGCAAAAAGGCAGAAATTCTCTATATGTTGTGGCAAAAAAACAGAAATTCTCCTTATTTTGGGGCAAAACTCAGAAATTCCACTTATTTTGGGGCAAAATTCTAGAAATTTCCCTTATTTTGGGGCAAAATTGCAGATATTTCACTTATTTCAGAAAAAAAGCAGATATTTTCTTATTTTGGTGCAAAAAGGCGGAAATTTCTTTTATTTTGATACAAAATTGCAGAAATTTTTCTTATTTTGGGGCAAAAAGGCAGAAATCTCCCATATTTTGGGGCAAAAATGCAGAAATTCCCCTTATTTTGAGGTAAAAAGGCTGAAATTTCCCTTATTTGGGGGTAAAAAGGCAGAAATTTCCCTTATTTTGGGACAAAATTGCAGAAATTTCACTTATTTCAGAATAATAAGTCAGAAATTTTCTTTATTTTGGGGTAAAAAAGAGAGAAATTCTTTTTGTTTTGGAGGAAAAAGACAGAAATTCCACTTTTTTGAGGCAAAAAAGCAGAAATTCCTTTTATTTTGGCGCAAAAATGAAAAAATTTCTTTTTTTTGTGGCAAAAGGTATGCATTCCCCTTATTTTCAGGCTAAAAAGCAGAAATTCCCCGTATTTTGGAGCAAAATTGCAGAAATTCCCCTAATTGTGGGGCAAAAAGTCCGAAATTCCCTGTATGTTAGGGCAAAAATACAGAAATTCTCCTTATTTTGAGGCAAAACTCAGAAATTCCACTTATTTTGGGGCAAAATTCCAGAAATTTCCCTTATTTGGGGCAAAATTGCAGAAATTTCACTTATTTTGGGGCAAAATTGCAGAAATTTTACTTATTTCAGAAAAAAAAGCAGAATTTTCTTATTTTGGTGCAAAAAGGCAGAAATTTCTTATATATTGGAACAAAATTTCAGAAATTTTTTTTATTTTCAGGCAAAAAAGCAGAAATTCCCTTTATTTTGGGGCAAAAATATAGAAATTCTAATTATTTCGGGGCAAAAATCAGAAATTTCTTTAATTTTGGGGCAAAATTTTAGAAATTTCTTTTATTTTGTACAGAATTGAAAAAATTTTTCTTATTTTGTGGCAAAAAGGCAGAAATTTCCCATATTTTGGAACAAAAATGCAGAAATTCCTTTTATTTTGAGGTAAAAAGGCTGATATTCCCCTTATTTTGGGGCAAAAAGACAGAAATTTCACTTATTTTGGGGCAAAATTGCAGAAATTTCACATATTTCAGGAAAAAAAAGAGAAATTTTCTTATTTTGGGACAAAAAGGCAAAAATTTCTTTTATTTTAATACAAAATTGCAGAAATTTTCTTAATTTAGGGCAAAAAGGCATAAATTTCCCATATGTTGGGGCAAAAATGCAGAAATTCCTTTTATTTTGAGGTAAAAAGGCTGAAATTCCCCTTATTTGGGGGCAAAAAGGGAGAAATTTCCCTTATTTTGGGGCAAAATTTCATAAATTTCACTTATTTCAGGGTAATAAGTCAGAAATTTTCCTTATTTTGGGGCAAAAAGGACAGAAATTCCCTTTGTTTTGGGGGAAAAAGACAGAAATTCCACTTATTTAGAGGCAAAAAGGCAGAAAATCCACTTATTTTGGGGTAAAAATGAAGAAATTCCCCTTGTTTTGAGGTAAAAAGGCTGAAATTCCCCTTATTTGGGGGCAAAAAGGCAGAAATTTCCCCTATTTTGGGGAAAAATTGCAGAAATTCCCCTTATTTTAAGGTAAAAAAGCTGAAATTCCCCTTATTTGGGAGCAAAAAGGCAGAAATTTCTCTTATTTTGGGACAAAATTGCAGTAATTTCACTTATTTCAGAGTAATAAGTCAGAAATTTTTCTTATTTTGGGGCAAAAAAAAAAGAAATTCCCTTTGTTTTGGGGGAAAAAGACAGAAATTCCACTTTTTTAGAAGCAAAAAAGCAGAAATTCCCCTTATTTTGGAGCAAAAATGAAGAAATTTCCCTTTTTTATGGCAAAAAGGTATGCATTCTTCTTATTTTTGGGCAAAAAGGCAGAAATTCCCCGTATTTTGGAGCAAAATTGCAGAAATTCCCCTAATTGTGGGGCAAAAAGGCAGAAATTCTCCATATGTTGGGGCAAAAAGACAGAAATTCTCCTTATTTTAGAGCAAAACTCAGAAATTTCACTTATTTTGGCGCAAAATTGCAGAAATTTCACTTATTTCAGAAAAAAAGCAGAAATTTTCTTAATTTGGGGCAAAAAGGAAGAAATTTCTTTTATTTTGGTACAAAATTGCAGAAATTTTTTTTATTTTTGGCAAAAAGGCAGAAATTTCCCATATTTTGGGGCAAAAATGCAGAAATTCCCCTTATTTTGAGGTAAAAATGCTGAAATTCCCCTTATTTTGGGGCATAAATTCAGAAATTCCCCTTATTTTGTGGCAAAAAGCAGACATTTCCCTTATTTTGGGCAAAAATTGCAGAAATTTCACTTATTTTGAGTCAAAAAGGCAGAAAATCCAATTATTTTGGGGTAAAAATGAAGAAATTCCCCTTGTTTTGAGGTAAAAAGGCTGAAATTCCCCTTATTTGGAGGCAAAAAGGCAGAAATTTCCCGTATTTTGGTGCAAAATTGCAGAAATTTCACTTATTTCAGAATAATAATTCAGAAATTTTTTTTATTTGGGGGGAAAAAAAGACAAAAATTTTCTTTGTTTGGGGGAAAAAGACAGAAATTCCACTTATTTAGAGGCAAAAAAGCAGAAATTCCCCTTATTTTGGAGCAAAAATTAAGAAATTTCATTTTTTTATGGCAAAAAGATATGCACTCTTATTATTTTCGGGCAAAAAGGCAGAAATTCCCCGTATTTTGGAGCAAAATTGCAGAAATTCCCCTAATTGTGGGGCAAAAAGGCATAAATTCCCTATATGTTGTAGCAAAAAGACAGAAATTCATCTTATTTTGGGGCAAAACTCAGAAATTCCACTTATTTTGGGGCAAAATTCCAGAAATTTCCCTTCTTTTGGGGCAAAATTGCAGAAATTTCACTTATTTTGAGGCAAAATTGCAGAAATTTTACTTATTTCAGAAAAAAAAGCAGAAATTTTCTTATTTTGGGGCAAAAAGGCAGAAATTTTTTTTTATTTTGGTAAAAAATTGCAGAAATTTTTCTTATTTTAAGGCAAAAAGGCAGAAATTTTCCATTATTTCGGGCAAATATGCAGAAATTCCCCTTATTTTGAGGTAAAAAGGCTGACATTCCCCTTATTTTGGGGCAAAAAGCAGACATTTCCCTTATTTTGGGGAAAAATTTTAGAAATTTAACTTATTTCAGGGCAAAAAGTCAGAAATTCCCCTTATTTTAGGGCAAAAACACAGAAATTCCGTTTATTTTTGGGGAAAAGTCAGAAATTGCACTTATTTTGAGTCAAAAATGCGGAAAATCCCCTTATTTTGGAGTAAAAATGAAGAAATTTCCCTTTTTTATGGCAAAAAGCTATACATTCTTTTTATTTTCGGGCAAAAAGGCAGAAATTCCCTGTATTTTGGAGCAAAATTGCAGAAATTCCTCTAATTTTCGGGCAAAAACGCAGAACTTCTTCTTATTTTGGGGTAAAACTGCAGAAATTTCACTTATTTCGTGGCAAAATGGCAGAAATTCACTTCATTTTCGGCGAAAAAGGAGAAAATTCCCGTATTTTGGAGCAAAATTGCAGAAATTCACCTAATTTTGGGGTAAAACATGCAGTAATTTTCTTTATTTTAAGGCAAAAAGGCAGAAATTCCCCTTATTTTGTGGCAAAAAACAGAAATTCCCCTTATTTTAGAAAAAATTGCAGAAATTTCCTTTATTATGGGGAAAAATTGCAGAAATTTCTTTTATTGTAAGGCAAAATTGCAGAAATTTCATTTATTTCAGAGAAAAAAACAAAAAATTTTTTTTTATTTTAGGGCAAAATGCAGAAATTTCCATTATTTTGGGGCACAAAGACAGAAATTCACCTTCTTTTGGGGTAAAATTTCAGACATTTCACATATTTCAGGGCAAAAAGGCAGAAATTCCCCTTATTTGGGGGAAAAAGGCAGAAATTCTTCATATTTTGGGTTAAAATTGCAGAAATTTCCCTTATTTGGGGGCAAAAAGGCAGAAAATCCCCTTAATTTCGGGCAAAAAGGCAGAAATTCCCTGTATTTTGGAGCAAAATTGCATAAATTCCCCTAATATTGAGACAAAAATGCAGAAAAATCCCTTTATTTGGGGATAATCGGCAGAAGTTCCCCTTATTTTCGGGAAAAGAGGAAGAAATTCCCTGTATTTTGAAGCAAAATTGCAGAAACTCCCCTAATTTTTGGGCAAAAAGGCAGAAATTCCCTTTATTTTGCGGCAAAAATACAGAAATTCTCCTTATTTCGGGGCAAAAATCAGAAATTTCACTTATTTTGGGGCAAAATTTTAGAAATTTCTTTTATTTTGGTACAGAATTGCAGAAATTTTTCTTATTTTGTGGCAAAAAGGCAGAAATTTCCCATATTTTGGGGCAAAAAAGCAGAAATTCCCCTTAGTTTGAGGTAAAAAGGCTGAAATTCCCCTTATTTGGGGGCAAAAAGGCAGAAATTTCACTTATTTTGGGGCAAAATTGCAGAAATTTCACTTATTTCAGGGAAAAAAGGCAGAAATTTTCCTTATTTTGAGGCAAAAAGGCAGAAATTCCAAATATTTTGTTGCAAAAATGTAGAAATTCCCCTTATTTTGAGATAAGAAGGCTAAATTTCCCTTTATTTGAAGGCAAAAAGGCAGAAATTCCCCGTATTTTGGAGCAAAATTGCAGAAATTCCCCTAATTGTGGGGCAAAAAGGCAGAAATTCCCTATATGTTGGGGCAAAAAGACAGAAATTCTCCTTATTTTCGGGCAAAACTCTGAAATTCCATTTATTTTGGGGCAAAATTCCAGAAATTTCCCTTATTTTGGGGCAAAATTGCAGAAATTTCACTTATTTCAGGGCAAAATTCAAAAATTGCTTTTATTTTGGGGCAAAAAGAGAGAAATTCCGTTTACTTTTGGGTAAAAAGGCAGAAATTTCACTTATTTTGAGGTAAGAAGGCAGAAATTCCTCTTATTTTGCGGCAAAAATGAAGAAATTTCCCTTTTTTGTGGCAAAAGGTATACATTCCCCTTATTTTCGGGCAAAAAAGCAGAAATTCCCCGTATTTTGGAGCACAATTGCAGAAAATCCCCTAATTGTGGGGCAAAAAGGCAGAAATTCCCTATATATTGGGGCAAAAAGACAGAAATTCTCCTTATTTTGGGGCAAAACTCAGAAATTCCACTTATTTTGGGGCAAAATTACAGAAATTTCCCTTATTTTGGGGCAAAATTGCAGAAATTTCACTTATTTTGGGGCAAAATTGCAGAAATTTCACTTATTTCAGGTAAAAATGGCAGAAATTTTTATTTTGGGGCAAAAAGGCAGAATTTCCTAATATTTTGTGGCAAAAATGCAGAAATTCCCCTTATTTTGAGGTAAAAAGTTGTAAATTCCCCTTATTTGGGGGCAAAAAGGCAGAAATTTTTCTTATTTTGGGGCAAAATTGCAGACATTTCACTTATTTCAGGGTAATAAGTCAGAAATTTTCCTTATTTTGGGGCAAAAAAGACAGAAATTCCCTTTTTTTGGGGGGGGAAATACAGAAATTCCACTTCTTTGAAGGCAAAAAGGCAGAAATTCCCCTTATTTTGGAGCAAAAATGAAGAAATTCTCCTAATTGTTGGGCAAAAAGGCAGAAATTCCCTATATGTTGGGGCAAAAAGACAGAAATTCTTCTTATTTTGGGGCAAAACTCAGAAATTCCACTTATTTTGGGGCAAAATTGCAGGAATTTACCTTATTTTGGGGCAAAATTGCAGAAATTTCCCTTATTTGGGGTAAAATAGCAGAAATTTCACTTATTTTCAGGTAAAAAGGTTGAAATATCCTTTATTTTGGGGCAAAAATGAAGAAATTCTCCTTTTTTGGGGGTAAAATTGCAGAAATTTTCCTTATTTTGGGGCAAAAAGGCTGAAATTCTTATTTTGAGGTAAAATGCTGAAATTCCCCATATTTTGGGGCAAAAGGCAAAACTTCTTCTTATTTTGGGGCAAAGAGGCACAAATTTCCCTTATTTTCGGGCAAAATTGCAGAAATTTCATTTATTTTAGGGCAAAAAGTCAGAAATTCCTTTTATTTTGGGGCAAAGAGCAGAAATTTCTTTTATTATGGTACAAAATTGAAGAAATTTTTCTTATTATGAAACAAAAAGGCAGAAAATTCCCCTTATTTTGAGGCAAAAGGCAGAAATTATTCTTATTTTGAGGTAAAATGCAGAAATTCTTTTTATTTTGGGGCTAAAAGGCAGAAATTCCCTGTATTTTGAAGCAAAATTGCAGAAATTCTCATAATTTTCGGGCAAAAAGGCAGAAATTCTCCCTATTTTGGGGCAAAAAGACAGAAAATCTCCTTTTTCGGGAGCAAACAGTCAGAAATTCCCCTTATTTTGGGGCAAAATTGCAGAAATTTCACTTATTTCAGGGAAAAAAGGCGGAAATTTTTTTTGCGGGGAAAAAAGGCAGAAATTTTTTTTATTTTGGTACAAAATTGCAGAAATTTTTATTATTTTGGGGCAAAGAGTCAGAAATTCCCCATATTTTGGTGCAAAAATGCTGAAATTCCCCTTATGATGAGGTAAAATCCTGAAATTCCCCATATTTTGGGGCAAAAAGGCAGAAATTCCCCTCATTTGGGGGCAAAAAGGCACAAATTTCCCTTATTTTCGGGCATAATTGCAGGAATTTCATTTATTTCAGGGCAAAAAGTCAGAAATTCCTTTTATTTTGGGGCAAAAAGCAGAAATTTCTTTTATTTTGATACAAAATTGTAGAAATTTTCCTTATTTTGGAACAAAAAGGCAAAAATTACCCATATTTTGGGGAAAAAGGCAGAAATTCTTCTTATTTTGTGGTAAAAAGGCTGAAATTCCCGTTATTTTGGGGCAAAAAGGCAGAAATTCTCTTTACTTTGTGGCAAAAAGGCAGAAATTCCTGTTAATTGGGGCAGAAAAGCAGAAATTTTCCTTATTTAAGGGTAATAGGGGAGAAATTCCCTATATTTTGTGGCAAAAAGGCAGAAATTCCCCTTATTTAGAGGTAAAATGCTGAAATTCCTCTTATTTTCGGCAAAAAGGCAGAAATTCCTATTATTTTGGGGCAAAATTGCAGAAATTTTAATTATTTCAGGGCAAAAAGTTAGAAATTTGCCTTATTTTGGGGCAAAAAGCAGAAATTCCCCTAATTTTGGGGCCAAAAACAGAAATTCCACTTATTTTGGGGTAAAATTGCAGAAATTTCAAATATTTCAGGGCAAAAAGGCAGAAATTCCACTTTATTTCAGACAATAACGCAGAAATTCCCCGTATTTTAAAGCTAAATTTCAGAAATTCCCCTTATATTGGTGCAAAAATGCAGAAATGCCTTTTATTTTTGTGCAATAAGGCAGATTTCCCCGTATTTTGAAGCAAAATTGCACATATTCCCCTAATTTTGAGGGAAAATGCAGAAATTCACATTATTTTGGAACAAAAAGACAGAAATTCTCCTTATTTCAGTACAAGAAGTCAGAAATTTCCCTTATTTTGGGGCAAAATTGCAGAAATTTCACTTATTTCAGAGAAAAAGCACAGAAATTTCTCTTATTTTGGGGAAAAAGGCAGAAATTTCTTTTATTTTGGTACAAAATTGCAGAAATATTCTTTATTTTGGGGAAAATGCAGAAATTCCCCATATTTTTGGGCAAAAAGGCAGAGAAACCCTTATTATGAGGTAAAATGCTGAAATTCCCCTTATTTTGAGGCAAAAAGACAGAAATTCCCTTTATTTTGTGGCAAAAAGGCAGAAATTTCCCTTATTTTGGGGCAAAATTGCAGAAATTTCACCTATTTCAGAGCAAAATTCAAAAATTCCTTTTATTTTGAAACATAAAGAGAGAAATTCCGTTTATTTTTGGGTAAAAAGGCAGAAATTTCAGTTATTTTGAGGTAAGAAGGCAGAAATTCCTCTTATTTTGCGGCAAAAATGAAGAAATTTCCCTTTTTTGTGGCAAAAGGTATACATTCCCCTTATTTTCGGGCAAATAGGCAGAAATTCCCCGTATTTTGGAGAACAATTGCAGAAAATCCCCAAATTGTGGGGCAAAAAGGCAGAAATTCCCTATATGTTGGGGCAAAAAGACAAAAATTCTCCTTATTTTGGGACAAAACTCAGAATTTCCACTTATTTTGGGGCAAAATTCCAGAAATTTCCCTTATTTTGGGGCAAAATTGCAGAAATTTCACTTATTTTGGGGCAAAATTGCAGAAATTTCACTTATTTCAGGTAAAAATGGCAGAAATTTTTCTTATTTTGGGGCAAAAAGGCAGAAATTCCTAATATTTTGTGGCAAAAATGCAGAAATTCCCCTTATTTTGAGGTAAAAAGGCTGAAATTCCCCTTATTTGGGTGCAAAAAGGCAGAAAATTTTCTTATTTTGGGGCAAAATTGCAGACATTTCACTTATTTCAGGGTAATAAGTCAGAAATTTTCCTTATTTTGGGGCAAAAAAGACAGAAATTCCCCTAATTGTGGGACAAAAAGGCAGAAATTCCTCTTATTTTGCGGCAAAAATGAAGAAATTTCCCTTTTTTGTGGCAAAAGGTATACATTCCCCTTATTTTCGGGCAAAAAGGCAGAAATTCCCTGTATTTTGGAGCACAATTGCAGAAAATCCCCAAATTGTGGGGCATAAAGGCAGAAATTCCCTATATGTTGGGGCAAAAAGACAAAAATTCTCCTTATTTTGGGACAAAACTCAGAATTTGCACTTATTTTGGGGCAAAATTCCAGAAATTTCCCTTATTTTGGGGCAAAATTGCAAAAATTTCACTTATTTTGGGGCAAAATTGCAGAAATTTCACTTATTTCAGGTAAAAATGGCAGAAATTTTTCTTATTTTGGGGCAAAAAGGCAGAAATTCCTAATATTTTGTGGCAAAAATGCAGAAATTCCCCTTATTTTGAGGTAAAAAGGCTGAAATTCCCCTTATTTGGGTGCAAAAAGGAAGAAATTTCCCTTATTTTGGGGCAAAATTGCAGACATTTCACTTATTTCAGGGTAATAAGTCAGAAATTTTCCTTATTTTGGGGCAAAAAAGACAGAAATTCCCTTAATTGTGGGGCAAAAAGGCAGAAATTCCCTATATGTTGGGGCAAAAAGACAGAAATTCTCCTTATTTTGGGGCAAAACTCAAAAATTCCACTTATTTTGGGGCAAAATTGCAGGAATTTACCTTATTTTCGGGCAAAATTGCAGAAATTTCCCTTATTTGGGGCAAAATTGCAGAAATTTCACTTATTTTCAGGTAAAAAGACTGAAATATCCTTTATTTTGGGGCAAAAAGGAAGAAATTCCCCTTATTTTGGGGCAAAATTGCAGAAATTTTTCTTATTTTGGTGCAAAAAGGCTGAAATTCTTCTTATTTTGAGGTAAAATGCTGAAATTCCCCATATTTTGGGGCAAAAGGCAAAAATTCTTCTTATTTTGGGGCAAAAAGGCACAAATTTCCCTTATTTTCGGGCAAAATTGCAGAAATTTCATTTATTTCAGGACAAAAATTCAGAAATTCCATTTATTTTGGGGCAAAGAGCAGAAATTTCTTTTATTATGGTACAAAATTGAAGAAATTTTTCTTATTTTGAAACAAAAAGGCAGAAAATTCCCCTTATTTTGAGGCAAAAGGCAGAAACTATTCTTATTTTGTGGTAAAATGCAGAAATTCCCTTTATTTTGGGGCTAAAAGGCAGAAATTCCCCGTATTTTGAAGCAAAATTAAAGAAATTCTCATAATTTTCGGGCAAAAGGCAAAAATTCTCCTTATTTTGGGGCAAAAAGACAGAAAATCTCCTTTTTCGGGAGCAAACAGTCAGAAATTTTCCTTATTTTGGGGCAAAATTGCAGAAATTTCCTTTACATTGGGGCAAAATTGCAGAAATTTCCCTTATTTTGGGGCAAAATTGCAGAAATTTCACTTTTTTGCGGCAAAATGTCAGAAATTCCCCTTATTTTCGGCAAAAAAAGCAGATAATCCCCTTATTTTAGGGAAAAATTGCAGAAATTTCCCTTATTTTGGGGCAAAATTGCAGAAATTTCACTTATTTCGCGGCAAAATGTCAGAAATTCCCCTTATTTTCGGCAAAAAAGGCAGAAAATTCCCGTATTTTGGAGAATAAATTGCAGAAATTCACCTAATTTTAGGGTAAAAAATACAGTAATTTTCTTTATTTTTGGGCAAAAAGGTAGAAATTCTTCTTATTTTAGGGCAAAAAGGCAGAAATTCTTCTTATTTTAGGGCAAAATTGCAGAAATTTTTCTTATTTTGTGGGCAAAAAACAGAAATTCCCCTAATTTTGAGGCAAAATTGCAGAAATTTCCCTTATTATGGGGAAAAATTGCAGAAATTTCCCTTATTTTAGGGCAAAATTGCAGAAATTTCACTTATTTCAGAGAAAAAAAGCAAAATTTTTCTTATTTTGGGGCAAAAAGGCAGAAATTTCCATTATTTTGGGGCAAAAAGGCAGAAATTCACCTTATTTTGGGGTAAAATTGCAGAAATTTCACATATTTCAGGGCAAAAAGACAGAAATTCCCCTTATTTTAAGGCAGAAAGGCAGAAATTCCCCTTATTTTGAAGCAAAAATGAAGAAATTCCCCTAATTGTTGGGCCAAAAGGCAGAAATTCCCTATATGTTGGGGCAAAAAGACAGAAATTCTCCTTATTTTGGGACAAAACTCAGAAATTCCACTTATTTTGGGGCAAAATTGCAGGAATTTACCTTATTGTGAGGCAAAATTGCAGAAATTTCCCTTATTTGGGGCAAAATTGCAGAAATTTCACTTATTTTCAGGTAAAAAGGCTGAAATATCCTTTATTTTGGGGCAAAAAGGAAGAAATTCCCCTTATTTTGGGGCAAAATTGCAGAAATTTTCCTTATTTTGGGGCAAAAAGGCTGAAATTCTTATTTTGAGGTAAAATGCTGAAATTCCCCATATTTTGGGGCAAAAGGCAAAACTTCTTCTTATTTTGGGGCAAAGAGGCACAAATTTCCCTTATTTTCGGGCAAAATTGCAGAAATTTCATTTATTTCAGGGCAAAAAGTCAGAAATTCCTTTTATTTTGGGGCAAAGAGCAGAAATTTTTTTTATTATGGTACAAAATTGAAGAAATTTTTCTTATTTTGAAACAAAAAGGCAGAAAATTCCCCTTATTTTTAGGCAAAAGGCAGAAATTATTCTCAATTTGAGGTAAAATGCAGAAATTCCCTTTATTTTGGGGCTAAAAGGCAGAAATTCCCTGTATTTTGAAGCAAAATTGCAGAAATTCTCATAATTTTCGGGCAAAAAGGCAGAAATTCTCCTTATTTTGGGGCAAAAAGACAGAAAATCTTCTTTTTCGGGAGCAAACAGTCAGAAATTCCCCTTATTTTGGGGCAAAATTGCAGAAATTTCCCTTGTTTTGGGGCAAAATTGCAGAAATTTCACGTATTTCAGGGGAAAAAGGCAGAAATTTTTTTTGGAAGGCAAAAAGGCAGAAATTTTTTTTTTTGGTACAAAATTGCAGAAATTTTTCTTATTTGGGGGCAAAAAACAGAAATTCCCCTAATTTTGGGGCAAAATTGCAGAAATTTCCCTTATTATGGGGAAAAATTGCAGAAATTTCCCTTATTTTAGGGCAAAATTGCAGAAATTTCACTTATTTCAGAGAAAAAAAGCAAAATTTTTCTTATTTTGGGGCAAAAAGGCAGAAATTTCCATTATTTTAAGGCAAAAAAGCAGAAATTCACCTTATTTTGGGGTAAAATTGCAGAAATTTCACATATTTCAGGGCAAAAAGACAGAAATTCCCCTTATTTTAAGGCAGAAAAACAGAAATTCCCCTTATTTTGAAGCAAAAATGAAGAAATTCCCCTAATTGTTGGGCCAAAAGGCAGAAATTCCCTATATGTTGGGGCAAAAAGACAGAAATTCTCCTTATTTTGGGACAAAACTCAGAAATTCCACTTATTTTGGGGCAAAATTGCAGGAATTTACCTTATTGTGAGGCAAAATTGCAGAAATTTCCCTTATTTGGGGCAAAATTGCAGAAATTTCACTTATTTTCAGGTAAAAAGGCTGAAATATCCTTTATTTTGGGGCAAAAAGGAAGAAATTCCCCTTATTTTGGGGCAAAATTGCAGAAATTTTCCTTATTTTGGGGCAAAAAGGCTGAAATTCTTATTTTGAGGTAAAATGCTGAAATTCCCCATATTTTGGGGCAAAAGGCAAAACTTCTTCTTATTTTGGGGCAAAGAGGCACAAATTTCCCTTATTTTCGGGCAAAATTGCAGAAATTTCATTTATTTCAGGGCAAAAAGTCAGAAATTCCTTTTATTTTGGGGCAAAGAGCAGAAATTTTTTTTATTATGGTACAAAATTGAAGAAATTTTTCTTATTTTGAAACAAAAAGGCAGAAAATTCCCCTTATTTTGAGGCAAAAGGCAGAAATTATTCTCAATTTGAGGTAAAATGCAGAAATTCCCTTTATTTTGGGGCTAAAAGGCAGAAATTCCCTGTATTTTGAAGCAAAATTGCAGAAATTCTCATAATTTTCGGGCAAAAAGGCAGAAATTCTCCTTATTTTGGGGCAAAAAGACAGAAAATCTCCTTTTTCGGGAGCAAACAGTCAGAAATTCCCCTTATTTTGGGGCAAAATTGCAGAAATTTCCCTTGTTTTGGGGCAAAATTGCAGAAATTTCACGTATTTCAGGGGAAAAAGGCAGAAATTTTTTTTGGAAGGCAAAAAGGCAGAAATTTTTTTTTTTGGTACAAAATTGCAGAAATTTTTCTTATTTGGGGGCAAAAAACAGAAATTCCCCTAATTTTGGGGCAAAATTGCAGAAATTTCCCTTATTATGGGGAAAAATTGCAGAAATTTCCCTTATTTTAGGGCAAAATTGCAGAAATTTCACTTATTTCAGAGAAAAAAAGCAAAATTTGTCTTATTTTGGGGCAAAAAAGCAGAAATTTCCATTATTTTGGGGCAAAAAGGCAGAAATTCACCTTATTTTGGGGTAAAATTGCAGAAATTTCACATATTTCAGGGCAAAAAGACAGAAATTCCCCTTATTTTAAGGCAGAAAGGCAGAAATTCCCCTTATTTTGAAGCAAAAATGAAGAAATTCCCCTAATTGTTGGGCCAAAAGGCAGAAATTCCCTATATGTTGGGGCAAAAAGACAGAAATTCTCCTTATTTTGGGACAAAACTCAGAAATTCCACTTATTTTGGGGCAAAATTGCAGGAATTTACCTTATTGTGAGGCAAAATTGCAGAAATTTCCCTTATTTGGGGCAAAATTGCAGAAATTTCACTTATTTTCAGGTAAAAAGGCTGAAATATCCTTTATTTTGGGGCAAAAAGGAAGAAATTCCCCTTATTTTGGGGCAAAATTGCAGAAATTTTCCTTATTTTGGGGCAAAAAGGCTGAAATTCTTATTTTGAGGTAAAATGCTGAAATTCCCCATATTTTGGGGCAAAAGGCAAAACTTCTTCTTATTTTGGGGCAAAGAGGCACAAATTTCCCTTATTTTCGGGCAAAATTGCAGAAATTTCATTTATTTCAGGGCAAAAAGTCAGAAATTCCTTTTATTTTGGGGCAAAGAGCAGAAATTTTTTTTATTATGGTACAAAATTGAAGAAATTTTTCTTATTTTGAAACAAAAAGGCAGAAAATTCCCCTTATTTTGAGGCAAAAGGCAGAAATTATTCTCAATTTGAGGTAAAATGCAGAAATTCCCTTTATTTTGGGGCTAAAAGGCAGAAATTCCCTGTATTTTGAAGCAAAATTGCAGAAATTCTCATAATTTTCGGGCAAAAAGGCAGAAATTCTCCTTATTTTGGGGCAAAAAGACAGAAAATCTCCTTTTTCGGGAGCAAACAGTCAGAAATTCCCCTTATTTTGGGGCAAAATTGCAGAAATTTCCCTTGTTTTGGGGCAAAATTGCAGAAATTTCACGTATTTCAGGGGAAAAAGGCAGAAATTTTTTTTGGAAGGCAAAAAGGCAGAAATTTTTTTTTTTGGTACAAAATTTCAGAAATTTTTCTTATTTTGGGGCAAAAAGTCAGAAATTCCCCATATTTTGGGGCAAAAAGGCAGAAATTCCCCTTATTTTGAGGTAATAAGGCTGAAATTCCCCTTATTTTGGGGCAAAAATACAGAAATTTCGTTTATTTTGGGGAAAAGGCAGAAATTGCACTTATTTTGAGTCAAAAAGCTGGAAAATTCCCTTATTTTGGGGCAAAAATGAAGAAATTTGCTTTTTTATGGCAAAAAGGTATACATTCCCTTTATTTTCGGGCAAAAAGGCAGAAATTCTTTGTATTTTGGAGCAAAATTGCAGAAATTCCCCTAACTTTTCGGCAAAAAGGCAGAAATTTTTTTTATTTTGGGGTAAAACTGCAGAAATTTCACTTATTTTGCGGCAAAATGTCAGAAATTCCCCTTATTTTTGGCAAAAAATGCAGAAAATCCCCTTATTTTAGGGCAAAATTGCAGAAATTTCCCTTATTTGGGGGCAAAAACAGAAATTCCCCTTATTTTGGGAAAAAATTGCAGAAATTTCCCTTATTTTAGGGCAAAATTGCAGAAATTTCACTTATTTCAGAGAAAAAAAGCAAAAAATTTTTCTTATTTTGGGGCAAAAAGGCAGAAATTCCCATTATTTTGGGGCAAAAAGGCAGAAATTCACCTTATTTTGGGGTAAAATTGCAGAAATTTCACATATTTCAGGGCAAAACGGCAGAAATTCCCCTTATTTTGGGCAAAAAGGCAGAAATTTCCCTTATTTTGGAATAAAATTGCAGAAATTTCCCTTATTTGGGGGCAAAAAGGCAGAAAATCCACTTAATTTCGGGTAAAAAGGCAGAAATTTCTCGTATTTTGGAGCAAAATTGCAGAAACTCCCCTAATTTTGGGGCAAAAAGGCAGAATTTCCCTTTATTGTGGGGCAAAAATAGAGAAATTTTTTTTATTTTGGGGCAAAAATCAGAAATTTCCTTTATTTTGGGGCAAAATTTTAGAAATTTCTTTTATATTGTTACAGACTTGCAGAAATTTTTCTTATTTTGTGGCAAAAAGGCAGAAATTCCCAATATTTTGGTGCAAAAAGGCTGAAATTCCCCTTATTTTGAGGTAAAATCCTGAAATTCCCCATATTTTGGGGCAAAAAGGCAGAAATTCCTAATATTTTGTGGCAAAAATGCAGAAATTCCCCTTATTTTGAGGTAAAAAGGCCAAAATTCCCCTTATTTGGGGGCAAAAAGGCAGAAATTTTTTTTTATTTTGGTACAAAATTGCAGAAATTTTTCTTATTTTGGGGCAAAAAGTCAGAAATTCCCAATATTTTGGGGCAAAAAGGCAGAAATTCCCCTTATTTTGAGGTAAAAAGGCTGAAATTCCCATTATTTTGGGGCAAAAAGACAGAAATTTCGTTTATTTTGGGGAAAAGGCAGAAATTGCACTTATTTTGAGTCAAAAAGGTGGAAAATCCCCTTATTTTGGGGCAAAAATGAAGAAATTTGCTTTTTTTATAGCAAAAAGGTATACATTCCCTTTATTTTCGGGCAAAAAGGCAGAAATTACCCGTATTTTGGAGCAAAATTGCGGAAATTCCCCTAATTTTTGGGTAAAAAAGCAGAAATTCCCCTTATTTTGGGGTAAAACTGCAGAAATTTCACTTATTTTGCGGCAAAATGTCAGAAATTCCCCTTATTTTCGGCAAAAAAGGCAGAAAATCCCCTTATTTTAGGGCAAAATTGCAGAAATCTCCCTTATTTGGGGGCAAAATCAGAAATTCCCTTTATTTTGGGGCAAAATTGCAGAAATTTCCCTTATTATGGGGAAAAATTGCAGAAATTTCCCTTATTTTAGGGCAAAATTGCAGAAATTTCACTTATTTCAGAGAAAAAAAGCAAAAAATTTTCTTATTTTGGGGCAAAAAGGCAGAAATTCCCATTATTTTGGGGCAAAAAGGCAGAAATTCACCTTATTTTTGGGTAATATTGCAGAAATTTCACATATTTCAGGGCAAAACGGCAGAAATTCCCCTTATTTTGGGGCAAAATGCAGAAATTCCCCTTATTTTGGGATAAAATTGCAGAAATTTCCCTTATTTGGGGGCAAAAAGGCAGAAAATCCACTTAATTTCGGGTAAAAAGGCAGAAATTTCTCGTATTTTGGAGCAAAATTGCAGAAACTCCCCTAATTTTGGGGCAAAAAGGCAGAATTTCCCTTTATTGTGGGGCAAAAATAGAGAAATTCTTTTTATTTTGGGGCAAAAATCAGAAATTTCCCTTATTTTGGGGCAAAATTTTAGAAATTTCTTTTATATTGTTACAGACTTGCAGAAATTTTTCTTATTTTGTGGCAAAAAGGCAGAAATTCCCCATACTTTGGTGCAAAAAGGCTGAAATTCCCCATATTTTGGGGAAAAAAGGAAGAAATTCCCCATACTTTGGTGCAAAAAGGCTGAAATTCCCCATATTTTGGGGAAAAAAGGCAGAAATTCCCCTCATTTGGGGGCAAAAAGGCACAAATTTCCCTTATTTTCGGGCATAATTGCAGGAATTTTATTTATTTCAGAGCAAAAAGTCAGAAATTCCATTTATTTTGGGGAAAAAAGGCAGAAATTTCTTTTATTTTGATACAAAATTGTAGAAATTTTCCTTATTTTGGAACAAAAAGCAAAAATTACCCATATTTTGGGCAAAAAGGCAGAAATTCCCCTTATTTTGAGGTAAAAAGGCTGAAATTCCTGTAATTTTGGGGAAAAAAGGCAGAAATTCCCTTTACTTTGTGGCAAAAAGGCAGAAATTCCCGTTAATTGGGGCAGAAAAGCAGAAATTTTCCTTATTTAAAGTCAATAGGGCAGAAATTCCCCATATTTTGTGGCAAAAAGGCAGAAATTCCCCTTATTTGGAGGTAAAATGCTGAATTTCCCCTTATTTTCGGCAAAAAGGCAGAAATTCCTATTATTTTGGGGCAAAATTGCAGAAATTTCAATTATTTCAGGGCAAAAAGTCAGAAATTAGCCTTATTTTGGGGCGAAAAACAGAAATTCCCTAATTTTGGGGCCAAAAACAGAAATTCCCCTTATTTTGGGGTAAAATTGCAGAAATTTCAAATATTTCAGGGCAAAAAGGCAGAAATTCCACTTTATTTCGGACAATAACGCAGAAATTCCCCGTATTTTAAAGCTAAATTTCAGAAATTCCCCTTATATTGGTGCAAAAATGCAGAAATTCCCTCTATTTTTGTGCAATAAGGCAGATTTCCCCGTATTTTGAAGCAAAATTGCACATTATCCCCTAATTTTGAGGGAAAATGCAGAAATTCACATTATTTTGGAATAAAAGGACAGAAATTCTCCTTATTTCAGGGCAAAAAGTAATAAATTCCCCTTATTTTGGGGCAAAATTGCAGAAATTTCCTTTATTTTGGGGTAAAATTGCAGAAATTTCCCTTATTTTGGGGCAAAATTGCAGAAATTTCACTTATTTCAGGGAAAAAGCACAGAAATTTCTCTTATTTTGGGGAAAAAAGGCAGAAATTTCTTTTATTTTGGTACAAAATTGCAGAAATTTTCTCTATTTTGGGGAAAATGCAGAAATTCCCCATATTTTGGGGCAAAAAAGCAGAGATTCCCCTTATTATGAGGTAAAATGCTGAAATTCCCCTTATTTTGAGGCAAAAAGACAGAAATTCTCTTTATTTTGTGGCAAAAAGGCAGAAATTTCCCTTATTTTGGGGCAAATTGCAGACATTTCACTTATTTCAGGGCAAAATTCAAAAATTCCTTTTATTTTGGGGCAAAAAGACAGAAATTCCGTTTATTTTTGGGTAAAAAGGCAGAAATTTCACTTATTTTGAGGTAAGAAGGCAGAAATTCCTCTTATTTTGGGGCAAAAATGAAGAAATTTCTCTTTTTTGTGGCAAAAGGTATACATTCCCCTTATTTTCGGGCAAAAAAGCAGAAATTCCCCCTATTTTGGAGCAGAATTGAAGAAAATCCCCTAATTGTGGGGCAAAAAGGCAGAAATTCCCTATATGTTGGGGCAAAAAGACAAAAATTCTGCTTATTTTGGGGCAAAACTCAGAAATTCCACTTATTTTGGGGCAAAATTCCAGAAATTTCCCTTATTTTGAAGCAAAATTGCAGAAATTTTTCTTATTTTGGGGCAAAAAGGCAGAAATTTCTAATATTTTGTGGCAAAAATGCAGAAATTCTCCTTATTTTGAGGTAAAAAGGCTGAAATTCCCCTTATTTGGGGGCAAAAAGGCAGAAATTTCCCTTATTTTGGGGTAAAATTGCAAACATTTCAATTATTTCAGGGTAATAAGTCAGAAATTTTCTTTATTTTGGGGCAAAAAACTCAGAAATTCCCTTTGTTTTGGAAGGAAAATACAGAAATTCCACTTCTTTAGAGGCAAAATGGCAGAAATTCCCCTTATTTTGAAGCAAAAATGAAGAAATTCCCCTAATTGTTGGGCCAAAAGGCAGAAATTCCCTATATGTTGGGGCAAAAAGACAGAAATTCTCCTTATTTTGGGACAAAACTCAGAAATTCCACTTATTTTGGGGCAAAATTGCAGGAATTTACCTTATTTTGAGGCAAAATTGCAGAAATTTCCTTTATTTGGGGCAAAATTGCAGAAATTTCACTTATTTTCAGGTAAAAATGCTGAAATATCCTTTATTTTGGGGCAAAAAGGAAGAAATTCCCCTTATTTTGGGGCAAAATTGCAGAAATTTTTCTTATTTTGGGGCAAAAGGGCTGAAATTCTTATTTTGAGGTAAAATGCTGAAATTCCCCATATTTTGGGGCAAAAGGCAAAACTTCTTCTTATTTTAGGGCAAAGAGGCACAAATTTCCCTTATTTTCGGGCAAAATTGCAGAAATTTCATTTATTTCAGGGCAAAAAGTCAGAAATTCCTTTTATTTTGGGGCAAAGAGCAGAAATTTCTTTTATTATGGTACAAAATTGAAGAAATTTTTCTTATTTTGAAACAAAAAGGCAGAAAATTCCCCTTATTTTGAGGCAAAAGGCAGAAATTATTCTCAATTTGAGGTAAAATGCAGAAATTCCCTTTATTTTGGGGCTAAAAGGCAGAAATTCCCTGTATTTTGAAGCAAAATTGCAGAAATTCTCATAATTTTCGGGCAAAAAGGCAGAAATTCTCCTTATTTTGAGGCAAAAAGACAGAAAATCTCTTTTTTCGGGAGCAAACAGTCAGAAATTCCCCTTATTTTGGGGCAAAATTGCAGAAATTTCCCTTATTTTGGGGCAAAATTGCAGAAATTTCACGTATTTCAGGGAAAAAAGGCAGAAATTTTTTTTGGAGGGGCAAAAAGGCAGAAATTTTTTTTATTTTGGTTCAAAATTGCAGAAATTTTTCTTATTTTGGGGCAAAAAGTCAGAAATTCCCCATATTTTGGGGCAAAAAGGCAGAAATTCCCCTTATTTTGAGGTAATAAGGCTGAAATTCCCCTTATTTGGGGGCAAAAATACAGAAAATTTGTTTATTTTTGGGAAAAGGCAGAAATTGCACTTATTTTGAGTCAAAAAGGTGGAAAATCCCCTTATTTTGGGGCAAAAATGAAGAAATTTGCTTTTTTATGGCAAAAAGGTATACATTCCCTTTATTTTCGGGCAAAAAGGCAGAAATTCTTTGTATTTTGGAGCAAAATTGCAGAAATTCCCCTAATTTTTGGGCAAAAAGGCAGAAATTTTTTTTATTTTGGGGTAAAACTGCAGAAATTTCAATTATTTTGCGGCAAAATGTCAGAAATTCCCCTTATATTTGGCAAAAAAGGCAGAAAATCCCCTTATTTTAGGGCAAAATTGCAGAAATTTCCCTTATTTGGGGGCAAAAACAGAAATTCCCCTTATTTTGGGGCAAAATTGCAGAAATTTCCCTTATTATGGGGAAAAATTGCAGAAATTTCCCTTATTTTTGGGCAAAATTGCAGAAATTTCACTTATTTCAGAGAAAAAAAGCAAAAATTTTTCTTATTTTGGGGCAAAAAGGCAGAAATTCCCATTATTTTGGGGCAAAAAGGCAGAAATTCACCTTATTTTGGGGTAAAATTGCAGAAATTTTACATATTTCAGGGCAAAACGGCAGAAATTCCCCTTATTTTGGGGCAAAAAGGCAGAAATTTCCCTTATTTTGGGATAAAATTGCAGAAATTTCCCTTATTTGGGGGCAAAAAGGCAGAAAATCCACTTAATTTCGGGTAAAAAGGCAGAAATTTCTCGTATTTTGGAGCAAAATTGCAGAAACTCCCTAATTTTGGGGCAAAAAGGCAGAATTTCCCTTTATTTTGGGGCAAAAATAGAGAAATTCTTTTTATTTTGGGGCAAAAATCAGAAATTTCCTTTATTTTGGGGCAAAATTTTAGAAATTTCTTTTATATTGTTACAGACTTGCAGAAATTTTTCTTATTTTGTGGCAAAAAGGCAGAAATTTCCCATATTTTGGTGCAAAAAGGCTGAAATTCCCCTTATTTTGAGGTAAAATCCTGAAATTCCCGATATTTTGGGGCAAAGAGGCAGAAATTCCTAATATTTTGTGGCAAAAATGCAGAAATTCCCCTTATTTTGAGGTAAAAAGGCTGAAATTCCCCTTATTTTGGGGGCAAAAAGGCAGAAATTTTTTTTATTTTTGTACAAAATTGCAGAAATTTTTCTTATTTTGGGGCAAAAAGTCAGAAATTCCCAATATTTTGGGGCAAAAAGGCAGAAATTCCCCTTATTTTGAGGTAAAAAGGCTGAAATTCCCCTTATTTTGGGGCAAAAAGACAGAAATTTCGTTTATTTTGGGGAAAAGGCAGAAATTGCACTTATTTTGAGTCAAAAAGGTGGAAAATCCCCTTATTTTGGGGCAAAAATGAAGAAATTTGCTTTTTTATGGCAAAAAGGTATACATTCCCTTTATTTTCGGGCAAAAAGGCAGAAATTACCCGTATTTTGGAGCAAAATTGCAGAAATTCCCCTAATTTTTGGGTAAAAAGGCAGAAATTCCCCTTATTTCAGGGTAAAACTGCAGAAATTACACTTATTTTGCGGCAAAATGTCAGAAATTCCCCTTATTTTCGGCAAAAAAGGCAGAAAATCCCCTTATTTTAGGGCAAAATTGCAGAAATCTCCATTATTTGGGGGCAAAAACAGAAATTCCCTTTATTTTGGGGCAAAATTGCAGAAATTTCCCTTATTATGGGGAAAAATTGCAGAAATTTCCCTTATTTTAGGGCAAAATTGCAGAAATTTCACTTATTTCAGAGAAAAAAAAGCAAAAAATTTTCTTATTTTGGGGCAAAAAGGCAGAAATTCCCATTATTTTGGGGCAAAATGGCAGAAATTCACCTTATTTTGGGGTAAAATTGCAGAAATTTCACATATTTCAGGGCAAAACGGCAGAAATTCCCCTTATTTTGGAGCAAAATGCAGAAATTCCCCTTATTTTGGGATAAAATTGCAGAAATTTCCCTTATTTGGGGGCAAAAAGGCAGAAAATCCACTTAATTTCGGGTAAAAAGGCAGAAATTTCTCGTATTTTGGAGCAAAATTGCAGAAACTCCCCTAATTTTGGGGCAAAAAGGCAGAATTTCCCTTTATTGTGGAGCAAAAATAGAGTAATTCTTTTTATTTTGGGGCAAAAATCAGAAATTTCCCTTATTTTGGGGCTAAATTTTAGAAATTTCTTTTATATTGTTACAGACTTGCAGAAATTTTTCTTATTTTGTGGCAAAAAGGCAAAAATTCCCCATACTTTGGTGCAAAAAGGCTGAAATTCCCCATATTTTGGGGAAAAAAGGCAGAAATTCCTCTCATTTGGGGGCAAAAAGGCACAAATTTCCCTTATTTTCAGGCATAATTGCAGGAATTTCATTTATTTCAGGGCAAAAAGTCAGAAATTCCATTTATTTTGGGGCAAAAAGGCAGAAATTTCTTTTATTTTGATACAAAATTGTAGAAATTTTCCTTATTTTGGAACAAAAAGCAAAAATTACCCATATTTTGGGGAAAAAGGCAGAAATTCCCCTCTTTTTGAGGTAAAAAGGCTGAAATTCCCCTTATTTGGGGGCAAAAAGGCAGAAATTCCCCTAATTGTGGGGCAAAAAGGCAGAAATTCCCTATATGTTGGGGCAAAAAGGCAAAAATTCTCCTTATTTTGGGGCAAAACTCAGAAATTCCACTTATTTTGGGGCAAAATTCCAGAAATTTCCCTTATTTTGGGGCAAAATTGCAGAAATTTTACTTATTTTGGGGCAAAATTGCAGAAATTTCACTTATTTCAGGTAAAAATGGCAGAAATTTTTCTTATTTTGGGGCAAAAAGGCAGAAATTCCTAATATTTTGTTGCAAAAATGCAGAAATTCCCCTTATTTTGAGGTAAAAAGGCTGAAATTCCCCTTATTTGGGGGCAAAAAGGCAGAAATTTCCCTAATTTTGGGGCAAAAGTGCAAACATTTCACTTATTTCAGGGTAATAAGTCAGAAATTTTCCTTATTTTGGGGCAAAAAAGACAGAAATTCCCTTTGTTTTAGAAGGAAAATACAGAAATTCCACTTCTTTAGAGACAAAAAGGCAGAAATTCCCTGTATTTTGAAGCAAAAATGAAGAAATTCCCCTAATTGTTGGGCCAAAAGGCAGAAATTCCCTATATGTTGGGGGAGAAAGACAGAAATTCTCTTTATTTTGGGACAAAACTCAGAAATTCCACTTATTTTTGGGCAAAATTGCAGGAATTTACCTTATTTTGAGGCAAAATTGCAGAAATTTGCCTTATTTGGGGCAAAATTGCAGAAATTTCACTTATTTTCAGGTAAAAAGGCTGAAATATCCTTTATTTTGGGGCAAAAAAGAAGAAATTCTCCTTATTTTGGGGCAAAATTGCAGAAATTTTCCTTATTTTGGGGCAAAAGGGCTGAAATTCTTATTTTGAGGTAAAATGCTGAAATTCCCCATATTTTGGGGCAAAAGGCAAAACTTCTTCTTATTTTGGGGCAAAGAGGCACAAATTTCCCTTATTTTCGGGCAAAATTGCAGAAATTTCATTTATTTCAGGGCAAAAAGTCAGAAATTTTTTTTATTTTGGGGCAAAGAGCAGAAATTTCTTTTATTATGGTACAAAATTGAAGAAATTTTTCTTATTTTGAAACAAAAAGGCAGAAAATTCCCCTTATTTTGAGGCAAAAGGCAGAAATTATTCTCAATTTGAGGTAAAATGCAGAAATTCCCTTTATTTTTGGGCTAAAAGGCAGAAATTCCCTGTATTTTGAAGCAAAATTGCAGAAATTCTCATAATTTTCGGGCAAAAAGGCAGAAATTCTCCTTATTTTGGGGCAAAAAGACAGAAAATCTCCTTTTTCGGGAGCAAACAGTCAGAAATTCCCCTTATTTTGGGGCAAAATTGCAGAAATTTCCTTTACATTGGGGCAAAATTGCAGAAATTTCCCTTATTTTGGGGCAAAATTGCAGAAATTTCACGTATTTCAGGGAAAAAAGGCAGAAATTTTTTTTGGGGGGGGCAAAAAGGCAGAAATTTTTTTTATTTTGGTACAAAATTGCAGAAATTTTTCTTATTTTGGGGCAAAAAGTCAGAAATTCCCCATATTTTGGGGCAAAAAGGCAGAAATTCTTCTTATTTTGAGGTAATAAGGCTGAAATTCCCCTTATTTTGGGGCAAAAATACAGAAATTTCGTTTATATTGGGGAAAAGGCAGAAATTGCACTTATTTTGAGTCAAAAAGGTGGAAGATCTCCTTATTTTGGGGCAAAAATGAAGAAATTTGCTTTTTTATGGCAAAAAGGTATACATTCCCTTTATTTTCGGGCAAAAAGGCAGAAATTCTTTGTATTTTGGAGCAAAATTGCAGAAATTTCCCTAATTTATGGGCAAAAAGGCAGAAATTTTCCTTATTTTGGGGTAAAACTGCAGAAATTTCACTTATTTGGCGGCAAAATGTCAGAAATTCCCCTTATTTTTGGCAAAAAATGCAGAAAATCCCCTTATTTTAGGGCAAAATTGCAGAAATTTCCCTTATTTGGTGGCAAAAACAGAAATTCCCCTTATTTTGGGGCAAAATTGCAGAAATTTCCCTTATTATAGGGAAAAATTGCAGAAATTTCCCTTATTTTGGAAAAAAATTGCAGAAATTTCACTTATTTCAGAGAAAAAAAGCAAAAATTTTTCTTATTTTGGGGCAAAAAGGCAGAAATTCCCATTATTTTGGGGCAAAAAGGCAGAAATTCCTCATATTTTAAGGCAAAAAGGCACAAATTCCCTTTATTTTGAGGTAATAAGGCTGAAATTCCCCTTATTTTGGGGCAAAAATACAGAAATTTCGTTTATTTTGGGGAAAAGGCAGAAATTGCACTTATTTTGAGTCAAAAAGGTGGAAAATCCCCTTATTTTGTAGCAAAAATGAAGTAATTTGCTTTTTTATGGCAAAAAGGTATACATTCCCTTTATTTTCGGGCAAAAAGGCAGAAATTCTTTGTATTTTGGAGCAAAATTGCAGAAATTCCCCTAATTTTTGGGCAAAAAGGCAGAAATTTTCCTTATTTTGGGGTAAAACTGCAGAAATTTCACTTATTTTGCGGCAAAATGTCAGAAATTCCCCTTATTTTTGGCAAAAAATGCAGAAAATCCCCTTATTTTAGGGCAAAATTGCAGAAATTTCCCTTATTTGGGGGCAAAAACAGAAATTCCCCTTATTTTGGAGCAAAATTGCAGAAATTTCCCTTATTATGGGGAAAAATTGCAGAAATTTCCCTTATTTTAGGGCAAAATTGCAGAAATTTCACTTATTTCAGAGAAAAAAACAAAAATTTTTCTTATTTTGGGGCAAAAAGGCAGAAATTCCCATTATTTTGGGGCAAAAAGGCAGAAATTCACCTTATTTTGGGGTAAAATTGCAGAAATTTCACATATTTCAGGGCAAAACGGCAGAAATTCCCCTTATTTTGGGGCAAAAAGGCAGAAATTTCCCTTATTTTGGGATAAAATTGCAGAAATTTCCCTTTTTTGGGGGCAAAAAGGCAGAAAATCCACTTAATTTCGGGTAAAAAGGCAGAAATTTCTCGTATTTTGGAGCAAAATTGCAGAAACCCCCCATATTTGGGGCAAAAAGGCAGAATTTCCCTTTATTTTGGGGCAAAAATAGAGAAATTCTTTTTATTTTGGGGCAAAAATCAGAAATTTCCTTTATTTTGGGGCAAAATTTTAGAAATTTGTTTTATATTGTTACAGACTTGCAGAAATTTATCTTATTTTGTGGCAAAAAGGCAGAAATTCCCCATATTTTGGTGCAAAAAGGCTGAAATTCCCCTTATTTTGAGGTAAAATCCTGAAATTCCCCATATTTTGGGGCAAAAAGGCAGAAATTCCCCTCATTTGGGGGCAAAAAGGCCCAAATTTCCCTTATTTTCGGGCATAATTGCAGGAATTTCATTTATTTCAGGGCAAAAAGTCAGAAATTCCTTTTATTTTCGGGCAAAAACAGAAATTTCTTTTATTTTGATACAAAATTGTAGAAATTTTCCTTATTTTGGAACAAAAAGGCAAAAATTACCCATATTTTGGGGAAAAAGGCAGAAATTCCCCTTATTTTGAGGTGAAAAGGCTGAAATTCCCGTTATTTTGGGGCAAAAAGGCAGAAATTCCCTTTACTTTGTGGCAAAAAGGCAGAAATTCCCGTTAATTGGGGCAGAAAAGCAGAAATTTTCCTTATTTAAGGGCAATAGGGCAGAAATTCCCCTTATTTTGTGGCAAAAAGGCAGAAATTCCCCTTATTTGAAGGTAAAATGCTGAAATTCTCCTTATTTTCGGCAAAAAGGCAGAAATTCCTATTATTTTGGGGCAAAATTGCAGAAATTTCAATTATTTCTGGGCAAAAAGTCAGATATTTGCCTTATTTTGGGGCAAAAAGCAGAAATTCCCTTAATTTTGGGGCCAAAAACAGAAATTCCCCTTATTTTGGGGTAAAATTGCAGAAATTTCAAATATTTCAGGGCAAAAAGGCAGAAATTCCACTTTATTTCGGACAATAACGCAGAAATTCCCCGTATTTTAAAGCTAAATTTCAGAAATTCCCCTTATATTGGTGCAAAAATGGAGAAATTCCCTTTATTTTTGTGCAATAAGGCAGATTTCCCCGTATTTTGAAGCAAAATTGCACATATTTCCCTAATTTTGAAGGAAAATGCAGAAATTCACATTATTTTGGAACAAAAAGACAGAAATTCTCCTTATTTCAGGGCAAAAAGTCAGAAATTCCCCTTATTATGGGGTAAAATTGCAGAAATTTTCTTTATTTTGGGGCAAAATTGCAGACATTTCTCTTATTTTGGGGCAAAATTGCAGAAATTTCACTTATTTCAGGGAAAAAGTGCAGAAATTTCTCTTATTTTGGGGCAAAAAGGCAGAAATTTCTTTTATTTTTTTACAAAATTGCAGAAATTTTCTTTATTTTGGGGCAAAATTGCAGAAATTTCCCTTATTTTGGGGCAAAATTGCAGAAATTTCACTTATTTCAGGGAAAAAGTGCAGAAATTTCTCTTATTTTGGGGCAAAAAGGCAGAAATTTCTTTTATTTTGGTACAAAATTGCAGAAATTTTTTTTCTTTTGGGGCAAAAATGAAGAAATTCCCCATATTTTGGAGCAAAAAGGCAGAGATTTGCCTTATTATGAGGTAAAATGCTGAAATTCCCCTTATTTTGGGGCAAAAATACAGAAATTCCCTTTATTTTGTGGCAAAAAGGCAGAAATTTCCCTTATTTTGGGGCAAAATTGCAGAAATTTCACTTATTTCAGGGCAAAATTCAAAAATTCCTTTTATTTTGGGGCTAAAAGTCAGAAATTCCGTTTATTTTTGGGTAAAAAGGCAGAAATTTCACTTATTTTGAGGTAAGAAGGCAGAAATTCCTCTTATTTTGGGGCAAAAATGACGAAATTTCACTTTTTTTTGGCAAAAGGTATATATTCCCCTTATTTTCGGGCAAAAAAGCAGAAATATCCCGTTTTTTGGAGCACAATTGCAGAAAATCCCCTAATTGTGGGGCAAAAAGGCAGAAATTCCCTATATGATGGGGCAAAAAGACAGAAATTCTCCTTATTTTGGGGCAAAACTCAGAAATTCCACTTATTTTGGGGCAAAATTCCAGAAATTTCCCTTATTTTGGGGCAAAATTGCAGAAATTTTACTTATTTTGGGGCACAATTGCAGAAATTTCACTTATTTCAGGTAAAAATGGCAGAAATTTTTCTTATTTTGGGGCAAAAAGGCAGAAATTCCTAATATTTTGTGGCAAAAATGCAGAAATTCCCCTTATTTTGAGGTAAAAAGGCTGAAATTCCCCTTATTTGGGGGCAAAAAGGCAGAAATTTCCCTTATTTTGGGGCAAAATTGCAAACATTTCACTTATTTCAGGGTAATAAGTCAGAAATTTTCCTTATTTTGGGGCAAAAAAGACAGAAATTCCCTTTGTTTTGGAAGGAAAATACAGAAATTCCACTTCTTTAGAGGCAAAAAGGCAGAAATTCCCCTTATTTTGAAGCAAAAATGAAGAAATTCCCCTAATTGTTGGGCAAAAAGGCAGAAATTCCCTATATGTTGGGGCAAAAAGACAGAAATTCTCCTTATTTTGGGACAAAACTCAGAAATTCCACTTATTTTGGGGCAAAATTGCAGGAATTTACCTTATTTTGAGGCAAAATTGCAGAAATTTCCCTTATTTGGGGCAAAATTGCAGAAATTTCACTTATTTTCAGGTAAAAAGGCTGAAATATCCTTTATTTTGGGGCAAAAAGGAAGAAATTCCCCTTATTTTGGGGCAAAATTGCAGAAATTTTCCTTATTTTGGGGCAAAAAGGCTGAAATTCTTATTTTGAGGTAAAATGCTGAAATTCCCCATATTTTGGGGCAAAAGGCAAAACTTCTTCTTATTTTGGGGCAAAGAGGCACAAATTTCTCTTATTTTCGGGCAAAATTGCAGAAATTTCATTTATTTCAGGGCAAAAAGTCAGAAATTCCTTTTATTTTGGGGCAAAGAGCAGAAATTTCTTTTATTATGGTACAAAATTGAAGAAATTTATCTTATTTTGAAACAAAAAGGCAGAAAATTCCCCTTATTTTGAGGCAAAAGGCAGAAATTATTCTCAATTTGAGGTAAAATGCAGAAATTCCCTTTATTTTGGGGCTAAAAGGCAGAAATTCCCTGTATTTTGAAGCAAAATTGCAGAAATTCTCTTAATTTTCGGGCAAAATGGCAGAAATTCTCCTTATTTTGGGGCAAAAAGACAGAAAATCTCCTTTTTCGGGAGCAAACAGTCAGAAATTCCCCTTATTTTGGGGCAAAATTGCAGAAATTTGCTTTACATTGGGGCAAAATTGCAGAATTTTCCCTTATTTTGGGGCAAAATTGCAGAAATTTCAGGTATTTGAGAAAAAAAGGCAGAAATTTTTTTGGGGGGGCAAAAAGGCAGAAATTTTTTTTATTTTGGTACAAAATTGCAGAAATTTTTCTTATTTTGGGGCAAAAAGTCAGAAATTCCCCATATTTTGGAGCAAAAAGGCAGAAATTCCCCTTATTGTGAGGTAATAAGGCTGAAATTCCCCTTATTTTGGGGCAAAAAGGCAGAAATTTCGTTTATTTTGGGGAAAAGGCAGAAATTGCACTTATTTTGAGTCAAAAAGGTGGAAAATCCCCTTATTTTGGGGCAAAAATGAAGAAATTTGCTTTTTTATGGCAAAAAGGTATACATTCCCTTTATTTTCGGGCAAAAAGGCAGAAATTCTTTGTATTTTGGAGCAAAATTGCAGAAATTCCCCTAATTTTTGGGCAAAAAGGCAGAAATTTTCCTTATTTTGGGGTAAAACTGCAGAAATTTCACTTATTTTGCGGCAAAATGTCAGAAATTCCCCTTATTTTTGGCAAAAAATGCAGAAAATCCCCTTATTTTAGGGCAAAATTGCAGAAATTTCCCTTATTTGGGGACAAAAACAGAAATTCCCCTTATTTTGGGGCAAAATTGCAGAAATTTCCCTTATTATGGGGAAAAATTGCAGAAATTTCCCTTATTTTAGGGCAAAATTGCAGAAATTTCACTTATTTCAGAGAAAAAAAGCAAAAATTTTTCTTATTTTGGGGCAAAAAGGCAGAAATTCCCATTATTTTGGGGCAAAAAGGCAGAAATTCACCTTATTTTGGGGTAAAATTGCAGAAATTTCACATATTTCAGGGCAAAACGGCAGAAATTTCCCTTATTTTGGGGCAAAAAGGCAGAAATTTCCCTTATTTTGGGATAAAATTGCAGAAATTTCCCTTATTTGGGGGCAAAAAGGCAGAAAATCCACTTAATTTCGGGTAAAAAGGCAGAAATTTCTCGTATTTTGGAGCAAAATTGCAGAAACTCCCCTAATTTTGGGGCTAAAAGGCAGAATTTCCCTTTATTTTGTGGCAAAAATAGAGAAATTCTTTTTATTTTGGGGCAAAAATCAGAAATTTCCTTTATTTTGGGGCAAAATTTTAGAAATTTCTTTTATATTGTTACAGACTTGCAGAAATTTTTCTTATTTTGTGGCAAAAAGGCAGAAATTCCCCATATTTTGGTGCAAAAAGGCTGAAATTCCCCTTATTTTGAGGTAAAATCCTGAAATTCCCCATATTTTGGGATAAAAAGGCAGAAATTCCCCTCATTTGGGGGCAAAAAGGCACAAATTTCCCTTATTTTCGGGCATAATTGCAGGAATTTCATTTATTTCAGGGCAAAAAGTCAGAAATTCCTTTTATTTTTGGGCAAAAACAGAAATTTCTTTTCTTTTGATACAAAATTGTAGAAATTTTCCTTATTTTGGAACAAAAAGGCAAAAATTACCCATATTTTGGGGAAAAAGGCAGAAATTCCCCTTATTTTGAGGTAAAAAGGCTGAAATTCCCGTTATTTTGGGGCAAAAAGGCAGAAATTCCCTTTACTTTGTGGCAAAAAGGCAGAAATTCCCGTTAATTGGGGCAGAAAAGCAGAAATTTTCCTTATTTAAGGGCAATAGGGCAGAAATTCCCCTTATTTTGTGGCAAAAAGGCAGAAATTCCCCTTATTTGAAGGTAAAATGCTGAAATTCCCCTTATTTTCGGCAAAAAGGCAGAAATTCCTATTATTTTGGGGCAAAAGTGCAGAAATTTCTCTTATTTTGGGGCAAAAAGGCAGAAATTTCTTTTATTTTGGTACAAAATTGCAGAAATTTTCTTTATTTTGGGGCAAAATTGCAGAAATTTCCCTTATTTTGGGGCAAAATTGCAGAAATTTCACTTATTTCAGGGAAAAAGTGCAGAAATTTCTCTTATTTTGGGGCAAAAAGGCAGAAATTTCTTTTATTTTGGTACAAAATTGCAGAAATTTTCTTTATTTTGGGGCAAAATTGCAGAAATTTCCCTTATTTTGGGGCAAAATTGCAGAAATTTCACTTATTTCAGGGAAAAAGTGCAGAAATTTCTCTTATTTTGGGGCAAAAAGGCAGAAATTTCTTTTATTTTGGTACAAAATTGCAGAAATTTTCTTTATTTTGGGGCAAAAATGAAGAAATTCCCCATATTTTGGGGCAAAAAGGCAGAGATTCGCCTTATTATGAGGTAAAATGCTGAAATTCCCCTTATTTTGGGGCAAAAATACAGAAATTCCCTTCATATTGTGGCAAAAAGGCAGAAATTTCCCTTATTTTGGGGCAAAATTGCAGAAATTTCACTTATTTCAGGGCAAAATTCAAAAATTCCTTTTATTTTGGGGCAAAAAGAAAGAAATTCCGTTCATTTTTAGGTAAAAAGGCAGAAATTTCACTTATTTTGAGGGAAGAAGGCAGAAATTCCTCTTATTTTGGGGCAAAAATGACGAAATTTCTCTTTTTTGTGGCAAAAGGTATACATTCCCCTTATTTTCGGGCAAAAAAGCAGAAATTCCCCCTATTTTGGAGCAGAATTGAAGAAAATCCCCTAATTGTGGGGCAAAAAGGCAGAAATTCCCTATATGATGGGGCAAAAAGACAGAAATTCTCCTTATTTTGGGGCAAAACTCAGAAATTCCACTTATTTTGGGGCAAAATTCCAGAAATTTCCCTTATTTTGGGGCAAAATTGCAGAAATTTTACTTATTTTGGGGCACAATTGCAGAAATTTCACTTATTTCAGGTAAAAATGGCAGAAATTTTTCTTATTTTGGGGCAAAAAGGCAGAAATTCCTAATATTTTGTGGCAAAAATGCAGAAATTCCCCTTATTTTGAGGTAAAAAGGCTGAAATTCCCCTTATTTGGGGGCAAAAAGGCAGAAATTTCCCTTATTTTGGGGCAAAATTGCAAACATTTCACTTATTTCAGGGTAATAAGTCAGAAATTTTCCTTATTTTGGGGCAAAAAACACAGAAATTCCCTTTGTTTTGGAAGGAAAATACAGAAATTCCACTTCTTTAGAGGCAAAAAGGCAGAAATTCCCCTTATTTTGAAGCAAAAATGAAGAAATTCCCCTAATTGTTGGGCAAAAAGGCAGAAATTCCCTATATGTTGGGGCAAAAAGACAGAAATTCTCCTTATTTTGGGACAAAACTCAGAAATTCCACTTATTTTGGGGCAAAATTGCAGGAATTTACCTTATTTTGAGGCAAAATTGCAGAAATTTCCCTTATTTGGGGGCAAAAAGGCAGAAAATCCACTTAATTTCGGGTAAAAAGGCAGAAATTTCTCGTATTTTGGAGCAAAATTGCAGAAACTCCCCTAATTTTGGGGCTAAAAGGCAGAATTTCCCTTTATTTTGTGGCAAAAATAGAGAAATTCTTTTTATTTTGGGGCAAAAATCAGAAATTTCCTTTATTTTGGGGCAAAATTTTAGAAATTTCTTTTATATTTTTACAGACTTGCAGAAATTTTTCTTATTTTGTGGCAAAAAGGCAGAAATTCCCCATATTTTGGTGCAAAAAGGCTGAAATTCCCCTTATTTTGAGGTAAAATCCTGAAATTCCCCATATTTTGGGATAAAAAGGCAGAAATTCCCCTCATTTGGGGGCAAAAAGGCACAAATTTCCCTTATTTTCGGGCATAATTGCAGGAATTTCATTTATTTCAGGGCAAAAAGTCAGAAATTCCTTTTATTTTTGGGCAAAAACAGAAATTTCTTTTCTTTTGATACAAAATTGTAGAAATTTTCCTTATTTTGGAACAAAAAGGCAAAAATTACCCATATTTTGGGGAAAAAGGCAGAAATTCCCCTTATTTTGAGGTAAAAAGGCTGAAATTCCCGTTATTTTGGGGCAAAAAGGCAGAAATTCCCTTTACTTTGTGGCAAAAAGGCAGAAATTCCCGTTAATTGGGGCAGAAAAGCAGAAATTTTCCTTATTTAAGGGCAATAGGGCAGAAATTCCCCTTATTTTTTGGCAAAAAGGCAGAAATTCCCCTTATTTGAAGGTAAAATGCTGAAATTCCCCTTATTTTCGGCAAAAAGGCAGAAATTCCTATTATTTTGGGGCAAAAGTGCAGAAATTTCTCTTATTTTGGGGCAAAAAGGCAGAAATTTCTTTTATTTTGGTACAAAATTGCAGAAATTTTCTTTATTTTGGGGCAAAATTGCAGAAATTTCCCTTATTTTGGGGCAAAATTGCAGAAATTTCACTTATTTCAGGGAAAAAGTGCAGAAATTTCTCTTCTTTTGGGGCAAAAAGGCAGAAATTTCTTTTATTTTGGTACAAAATTGCAGAAATTTTCTTTATTTTGGGGCAAAATTGCAGAAATTTCCCTTATTTTGGGGCAAAATTGCAGAAATTTCACTTATTTCAGGGAAAAAGTGCAGAAATTTCTCTTATTTTGGGGCAAAAAGGCAGAAATTTCTTTTATTTTGGTACAAAATTGCAGAAATTTTCTTTATTTTGGGGCAAAAATGAAGAAATTCCCCATATTTTGGGGCAAAAAGGCAGAGATTCGCCTTATTATGAGGTAAAATGCTGAAATTCCCCTTATTTTGGGGCAAAAATACAGAAATTCCCTTCATATTGTGGCAAAAAGGCAGAAATTTCCCTTATTTTGGGGCAAAATTGCAGAAATTTCACTTATTTCAGGGCAAAATTCAAAAATTCCTTTTATTTTGGGGCAAAAAGACAGAAATTCCGTTCATTTTTAGGTAAAAAGGCAGAAATTTCACTTATTTTGAGGGAAGAAGGCAGAAATTCCTCTTATTTTGGGGCAAAAATGACGAAATTTCTCTTTTTTGTGGCAAAAGGTATACATTCCCCTTATTTTCGGGCAAAAAAGCAGAAATTCCCCCTATTTTGGAGCAGAATTGAAGAAAATCCCCTAATTGTGGGGCAAAAAGGCAGAAATTCCCTATATGATGGGGCAAAAAGACAGAAATTCTCCTTAATTTGGGGCAAAACTCAGAAATTCCACTTATTTTGGGGCAAAATTCCAGAAATTTCCCTTATTTTGGGGCAAAATTGCAGAAATTTTACTTATTTTGGGGCACAATTGCAGAAATTTCACTTATTTCAGGTAAAAATGGCAGAAATTTTTCTTATTTTGGGGCAAAAAGGCAGAAATTCCTAATATTTTGTGGCAAAAATGCAGAAATTCCCCTTATTTTGAGGTAAAAAGGCTGAAATTCCCCTTATTTGGGGGCAAAAAGGCAGAAATTTCCCTTATTTTGGGGCAAAATTGCAAACATTTCACTTATTTCAGGGTAATAAGTCAGAAATTTTCCTTATTTTGGGGCAAAAAACACAGAAATTCCCTTTGTTTTGGAAGGAAAATACAGAAATTCCACTTCTTTAGAGGCAAAAAGGCAGAAATTCCCCTTATTTTGAAGCAAAAATGAAGAAATTCCCCTAATTGTTGGGCAAAAAGGCAGAAATTCCCTATATGTTGGGGCAAAAAGACAGAAATTCTCCTTATTTTGGGACAAAACTCAGAAATTCCACTTATTTTGGGGCAAAATTGCAGGAATTTACCTTATTTTGAGGCAAAATTGCAGAAATTTCCCTTATTTGGGGCAAAATTGCAGAAATTTCACTTATTTTCAGGTAAAAAGGCTGAAATATCCTTTATTTTGGGGCAAAAAGGAAGAAATTCCCCTTATTTTGGGGCAAAATTGCAGAAATTTTCCTTATTTTGGGGCAAAAAGGCTGAAATTCTTATTTTGAGGTAAAATGCTGAAATTCCCCATATTTTGGGGCAAAAGGCAAAACTTCTTCTTATTTTGGGGCAAAGAGGCACAAATTTCTCTTATTTTCGGGCAAAATTGCAGAAATTTCATTTATTTCAGGGCAAAAAGTCAGAAATTCCTTTTATTTTGGGGCAAAGAGCAGAAATTTCTTTTATTATGGTACAAAATTGAAGAAATTTATCTTATTTTGAAACAAAAAGGCAGAAAATTCCCCTTATTTTGAGGCAAAAGGCAGAAATTATTCTCAATTTGAGGTAAAATGCAGAAATTCCCTTTATTTTGGGGCTAAAAGGCAGAAATTCCCTGTATTTTGAAGCAAAATTGCAGAAATTCTCTTAATTTTCGGGCAAAATGGCAGAAATTCTCCTTATTTTGGGGCAAAAAGACAGAAAATCTCCTTTTTCGGGAGCAAACAGTCAGAAATTCCCCTTATTTTGGGGCAAAATTGCAGAAATTTGCTTTACATTGGGGCAAAATTGCAGAATTTTCCCTTATTTTGGGGCAAAATTGCAGAAATTTCAGGTATTTGAGAAAAAAAAGGCAGAAATTTTTTTGGGGGGGCAAAAAGGCAGAAATTTTTTTTATTTTGGTACAAAATTGCAGAAATTTTTCTTATTTTGGGGCAAAAAGTCAGAAATTCCCCATATTTTGGAGCAAAAAGGCAGAAATTCCCCTTATTGTGAGGTAATAAGGCTGAAATTCCCCTTATTTTGGGGCAAAAAGGCAGAAATTTCGTTTATTTTGGGGAAAAGGCAGAAATTGCACTTATTTTGAGTCAAAAAGGTGGAAAATCCCCTTATTTTGGGGCAAAAATGAAGAAATTTGCTTTTTTATGGCAAAAAGGTATACATTCCCTTTATTTTCGGGCAAAAAGGCAGAAATTCTTTGTATTTTGGAGCAAAATTGCAGAAATTCCCCTAATTTTTGGGCAAAAAGGCAGAAATTTTCCTTATTTTGGGGTAAAACTGCAGAAATTTCACTTATTTTGCGGCAAAATGTCAGAAATTCCCCTTATTTTTGGCAAAAAATGCAGAAAATCCCCTTATTTTAGGGCAAAATTGCAGAAATTTCCCTTATTTGGGGACAAAAACAGAAATTCCCCTTATTTTGGGGCAAAATTGCAGAAATTTCCCTTATTATGGGGAAAAATTGCAGAAATTTCCCTTATTTTAGGGCAAAATTGCAGAAATTTCACTTATTTCAGAGAAAAAAAGCAAAAATTTTTCTTATTTTGGGGCAAAAAGGCAGAAATTCCCATTATTTTGGGGCAAAAAGGCAGAAATTCACCTTATTTTGGGGTAAAATTGCAGAAATTTCACATATTTCAGGGCAAAACGGCAGAAATTTCCCTTATTTTGGGGCAAAAAGGCAGAAATTTCCCTTATTTTGGGATAAAATTGCAGAAATTTCCCTTATTTGGGGGCAAAAAGGCAGAAAATCCACTTAATTTCGGGTAAAAAGGCAGAAATTTCTCGTATTTTGGAGCAAAATTGCAGAAACTCCCCTAATTTTGGGGCTAAAAGGCAGAATTTCCCTTTATTTTGTGGCAAAAATAGAGAAATTCTTTTTATTTTGGGGCAAAAATCAGAAATTTCCTTTATTTTGGGGCAAAATTTTAGAAATTTCTTTTATATTGTTACAGACTTGCAGAAATTTTTCTTATTTTGTGGCAAAAAGGCAGAAATTCCCCATATTTTGGTGCAAAAAGGCTGAAATTCCCCTTATTTTGAGGTAAAATCCTGAAATTCCCCATATTTTGGGGCAAAAAGGCAGAAATTCCCCTCATTTGGGGGCAAAAAGGCACAAATTTCCCTTATTTTCGGGCATAATTGCAGGAATTTCATTTATTTCAGGGCAAAAAGTCAGAAATTCCTTTTATTTTCGGGCAAAAACAGAAATTTCTTTTCTTTTGATACAAAATTGTAGAAATTTTCCTTATTTTGGAACAAAAAGGCAAAAATTACCCATATTTTGGGGAAAAAGGCAGAAATTCCCCTTATTTTGAGGTAAAAAGGCTGAAATTCCCGTTATTTTGGGGCAAAAAGGCAGAAATTCCCTTTACTTTGTGGCAAAAAGGCAGAAATTCCCGTTAATTGGGGCAGAAAAGCAGAAATTTTCCTTATTTAAGGGCAATAGGGCAGAAATTCCCCTTATTTTGTGGCAAAAAGGCAGAAATTCCCCTTATTTGAAGGTAAAATGCTGAAATTCCCCTTATTTTCGGCAAAAAGGCAGAAATTCCTATTATTTTGGGGCAAAAGTGCAGAAATTTCTCTTATTTTGGGGCAAAAAGGCAGAAATTTCTTTTATTTTGGTACAAAATTGCAGAAATTTTCTTTATTTTGGGGCAAAATTGCAGAAATTTCCCTTATTTTGGGGCAAAATTGCAGAAATTTCACTTATTTCAGGGAAAAAGTGCAGAAATTTCTCTTATTTTGGGGCAAAAAGGCAGAAATTTCTTTTATTTTGGTACAAAATTGCAGAAATTTTCTTTATTTTGGGGCAAAATTGCAGAAATTTCCCTTATTTTGGGGCAAAATTGCAGAAATTTCACTTATTTCAGGGAAAAAGTGCAGAAATTTCTCTTATTTTGGGGCAAAAATACAGAAATTCCCTTCATTTTGTGGCAAAAAGGCAGAAATTTCCCTTATTTTGGGGAAAATTTGCAGAAATTTCACTTATTTCAGGGCAAAATTCAAAAATTCCTTTTATTTTGGGGCAAAAAGAAAGAAATTCCGTTCATTTTTAGGTAAAAAGGCAGAAATTTCACTTATTTTGAGGGAAGAAGGCAGAAATTCCTCTTATTTTGGGGCAAAAATGAAGAAATTTCTCTTTTTTGTGGCAAAAGGTATACATTCCCCTTATTTTCGGGCAAAAAAGCAGAAATTCCCCCTATTTTGGAGCAGAATTGAAGAAAATCCCCTAATTGTGGGACAAAAAGGCAGAAATTCCCTATATGTTGGGGCAAAAAGACAGAAATTCTCCTTATTTTGGGGCAAAACTCAGAAATTCCACTTATTTTGGGGCAAAATTCCAGAAATTTCCCTTATTTTGGGGCAAAATTGCAGAAATTTTACTTATTTTGGGGCACAATTGCAGAAATTTCACTTATTTAGGTAAAAATGGCAGAAATTTTTCTTATTTTGGGGCAAAAAGGCAGAAATTCCTAATATTTTGTGGCAAAAATGCAGAAATTCCCCTTATTTTGAGGTAAAAAGGCTGAAATTCCCCTTATTTGGGGGCAAAAAGGCAGAAATTTCCCTTATTTTGGGGCAAAATTGCAAACATTTCACTTATTTCAGGGTAATAAGTCAGAAATTTTCCTTATTTTGGGGCAAAAAACACAGAAATTCCCTTTGTTTTGGAAGGAAAATACAGAAATTCCACTTCTTTAGAGGCAAAAAGGCAGAAATTCCCCTTATTTTGAAGCAAAAATGAAGAAATTCCCCTAATTGTTGGGCAAAAAGGCAGAAATTCCCTATATGTTGGGGCAAAAAGACAGAAATTCTCCTTATTTTGGGACAAAACTCAGAAATTCCACTTATTTTGGGGCAAAATTGCAGGAATTTACCTTATTTTGAGGCAAAATTGCAGAAATTTCCCTTATTTGGGGCAAAATTGCAGAAATTTCACTTATTTTCAGGTAAAAAGGCTGAAATATCCTTTATTTTGGGGCAAAAAGGAAGAAATTCCCCTTATTTTGGGGCAAAATTGCAGAAATTTTCCTTATTTTGGGGCAAAAAGGCTGAAATTCTTATTTTGAGGTAAAATGCTGAAATTCCCCATATTTTGGGGCAAAAGGCAAAACTTCTTCTTATTTTGGGGCAAAGAGGCACAAATTTCTCTTATTTTCGGGCAAAATTGCAGAAATTTCATTTATTTCAGGGCAAAAAGTCAGAAATTCCTTTTATTTTGGGGCAAAGAGCAGAAATTTCTTTTATTATGGTACAAAATTGAAGAAATTTATCTTATTTTGAAACAAAAAGGCAGAAAATTCCCCTTATTTTGAGGCAAAAGGCAGAAATTATTCTCAATTTGAGGTAAAATGCAGAAATTCCCTTTATTTTGGGGCTAAAAGGCAGAAATTCCCTGTATTTTGAAGCAAAATTGCAGAAATTCTCTTAATTTTCGGGCAAAAAGGCAGAAATTCTCCTTATTTTGGGGCAAAAAGACAGAAAATCTCCTTTTTCGGGAGCAAACAGTCAGAAATTCCCCTTATTTTGGGGCAAAATTGCAGAAATTTCATTTACATTGGGGCAAAATTGCAGAATTTTCCCTTATTTTGGGGCAAAATTGCAGAAATTTCAGGTATTTGAGAAAAAAAAGGCAGAAATTTTTTTGGGGGGGCAAAAAGGCAGAAATTTTTTTTATTTTGGTACAAAATTGCAGAAATTTTTCTTATTTTGGGGCAAAAAGTCAGAAATTCCCCATATTTTGGAGCAAAAAGGCAGAAATTCCCCTTATTGTGAGGTAATAAGGCTGAAATTCCCCTTATTTTGGGGCAAAAAGGCAGAAATTTCGTTTATTTTGGGGAAAAGGCAGAAATTGCACTTATTTTGAGTCAAAAAGGTGGAAAATCCCCTTATTTTGGGGCAAAAATGAAGAAATTTGCTTTTTTATGGCAAAAAGGTATACATTCCCTTTATTTTCGGGCAAAAAAGCAGAAATTCTTTGTATTTTGGAGCAAAATTGCAGAAATTCCCCTAATTTTTGGGCAAAAAGGCAGAAATTTTCCTTATTTTGGGGTAAAACTGCAGAAATTTCACTTATTTTGCGGCAAAATGTCAGAAATTCCCCTTATTTTTGGCAAAAAATGCAGAAAATCCCCTTATTTTAGGGCAAAATTGCAGAAATTTCCCTTATTTGGGGACAAAAACAGAAATTCCCCTTATTTTGGGGCAAAATTGCAGAAATTTCCCTTATTATGGGGAAAAATTGCAGAAATTTCCCTTATTTTAGGGCAAAATTGCAGAAATTTCACTTATTTCAGAGAAAAAAAGCAAAAATTTTTCTTATTTTGGGGCAAAAAGGCAGAAATTCCCATTATTTTGGGGCAAAAAGGCAGAAATTCACCTTATTTTGGGGTAAAATTGCAGAAATTTCACATATTTCAGGGCAAAACGGCAGAAATTTCCCTTATTTTGGGGCAAAAAGGCAGAAATTTCCCTTATTTTGGGATAAAATTGCAGAAATTTCCCTTATTTGGGGGCAAAAAGGCAGAAAATCCACTTAATTTCGGGTAAAAAGGCAGAAATTTCTCGTATTTTGGAGCAAAATTGCAGAAACTCCCCTAATTTTGGGGCTAAAAGGCAGAATTTCCCTTTATTTTGTGGCAAAAATAGAGAAATTCTTTTTATTTTGGGGCAAAAATCAGAAATTTCCTTTATTTTGGGGCAAAATTTTAGAAATTTCTTTTATATTGTTACAGACTTGCAGAAATTTTTCTTATTTTGTGGCAAAAAGGCAGAAATTCCCCATATTTTGGTGCAAAAAGGCTGAAATTCCCCTTATTTTGAGGTAAAATCCTGAAATTCCCCATATTTTGGGGCAAAAAGGCAGAAATTCCCCTCATTTGGGGGCAAAAAGGCACAAATTTCCCTTATTTTCGGGCATAATTGCAGGAATTTCATTTATTTCAGGGCAAAAAGTCAGAAATTCCTTTTATTTTCGGGCAAAAACAGAAATTTCTTTTCTTTTGATACAAAATTGTAGAAATTTTCCTTATTTTGGAACAAAAAGGCAAAAATTACCCATATTTTGGGGAAAAAGGCAGAAATTCCCCTTATTTTGAGGTAAAAAGGCTGAAATTCCCGTTATTTTGGGGCAAAAAGGCAGAAATTCCCTTTACTTTGTGGCAAAAAGGCAGAAATTCCCGTTAATTGGGGCAGAAAAGCAGAAATTTTCCTTATTTAAGGGCAATAGGGCAGAAATTCCCCTTATTTTGTGGCAAAAAGGCAGAAATTCCCCTTATTTGAAGGTAAAATGCTGAAATTCCCCTTATTTTCGGCAAAAAGGCAGAAATTCCTATTATTTTGGGGCAAAAGTGCAGAAATTTCTCTTATTTTGGGGCAAAAAGGCAGAAATTTCTTTTATTTTGGTACAAAATTGCAGAAATTTTCTTTATTTTGGGGCAAAATTGCAGAAATTTCCCTTATTTTGGGGCAAAATTGCAGAAATTTCACTTATTTCAGGGAAAAAGTGCAGAAATTTCTCTTATTTTGGGGCAAAAAGGCAGAAATTTCTTTTATTTTGGTACAAAATTGCAGAAATTTTCTTTATTTTGGGGCAAAATTGCAGAAATTTCCCTTATTTTGGGGCAAAATTGCAGAAATTTCACTTATTTCAGGGAAAAAGTGCAGAAATTTCTCTTATTTTGGGGCAAAAATACAGAAATTCCCTTCATTTTGTGGCAAAAAGGCAGAAATTTCCCTTATTTTGGGGAAAATTTGCAGAAATTTCACTTATTTCAGGGCAAAATTCAAAAATTCCTTTTATTTTGGGGCAAAAAGAAAGAAATTCCGTTCATTTTTAGGTAAAAAGGCAGAAATTTCACTTATTTTGAGGGAAGAAGGCAGAAATTCCTCTTATTTTGGGGCAAAAATGAAGAAATTTCTCTTTTTTGTGGCAAAAGGTATACATTCCCCTTATTTTCGGGCAAAAAAGCAGAAATTCCCCCTATTTTGGAGCAGAATTGAAGAAAATCCCCTAATTGTGGGACAAAAAGGCAGAAATTCCCTATATGTTGGGGCAAAAAGACAGAAATTCTCCTTATTTTGGGGCAAAACTCAGAAATTCCACTTATTTTGGGGCAAAATTCCAGAAATTTCCCTTATTTTGGGGCAAAATTGCAGAAATTTTACTTATTTTGGGGCACAATTGCAGAAATTTCACTTATTTCAGGTAAAAATGGCAGAAATTTTTCTTATTTTGGGGCAAAAAGGCAGAAATTCCTAATATTTTGTGGCAAAAATGCAGAAATTCCCCTTATTTTGAGGTAAAAAGGCTGAAATTCCCCTTATTTGGGGGCAAAAAGGCAGAAATTTCCCTTATTTTGGGGCAAAATTGCAAACATTTCACTTATTTCAGGGTAATAAGTCAGAAATTTTCCTTATTTTGGGGCAAAAAACACAGAAATTCCCTTTGTTTTGGAAGGAAAATACAGAAATTCCACTTCTTTAGAGGCAAAAAGGCAGAAATTCCCCTTATTTTGAAGCAAAAATGAAGAAATTCCCCTAATTGTTGAGCAAAAAGGCAGAAATTCCCTATATGTTGGGGCAAAAAGACAGAAATTCTCCTTATTTTGGGACAAAACTCAGAAATTCCACTTATTTTGGGGCAAAATTGCAGGAATTTACCTTATTTTGAGGCAAAATTGCAGAAATTTCCCTTATTTGGGGCAAAATTGCAGAAATTTCACTTATTTTCAGGTAAAAAGGCTGAAATATCCTTTATTTTGGGGCAAAAAGGAAGAAATTCCCCTTATTTTGGGGCAAAATTGCAGAAATTTTCCTTATTTTGGGGCAAAAAGGCTGAAATTCTTATTTTGAGGTAAAATGCTGAAATTCCCCATATTTTGGGGCAAAAGGCAAAACTTCTTCTTATTTTGGGGCAAAGAGGCACAAATTTCTCTTATTTTCGGGCAAAATTGCAGAAATTTCATTTATTTCAGGGCAAAAAGTCAGAAATTCCTTTTATTTTGGGGCAAAGAGCAGAAATTTCTTTTATTATGGTACAAAATTGAAGAAATTTATCTTATTTTGAAACAAAAAGGCAGAAAATTCCCCTTATTTTGAGGCAAAAGGCAGAAATTATTCTCAATTTGAGGTAAAATGCAGAAATTCCCTTTATTTTGGGGCTAAAAGGCAGAAATTCCCTGTATTTTGAAGCAAAATTGCAGAAATTCTCTTAATTTTCGGGCAAAATGGCAGAAATTCTCCTTATTTTGGGGCAAAAAGACAGAAAATCTCCTTTTTCGGGAGCAAACAGTCAGAAATTCCCCTTATTTTGGGGCAAAATTGCAGAAATTTGCTTTACATTGGGGCAAAATTGCAGAATTTTCCCTTATTTTGGGGCAAAATTGCAGAAATTTCAGGTATTTGAGAAAAAAAAGGCAGAAATTTTTTTGGGGGGGCAAAAAGGCAGAAATTTTTTTTATTTTGGTACAAAATTGCAGAAATTTTTCTTATTTTGGGGCAAAAAGTCAGAAATTCCCCATATTTTGGAGCAAAAAGGCAGAAATTCCCCTTATTGTGAGGTAATAAGGCTGAAATTCCCCTTATTTTGGGGCAAAAAGGCAGAAATTTCGTTTATTTTGGGGAAAAGGCAGAAATTGCACTTATTTTGAGTCAAAAAGGTGGAAAATCCCCTTATTTTGGGGCAAAAATGAAGAAATTTGCTTTTTTATGGCAAAAAGGTATACATTCCCTTTATTTTCGGGCAAAAAGGCAGAAATTCTTTGTATTTTGGAGCAAAATTGCAGAAATTCCCCTAATTTTTGGGCAAAAAGGCAGAAATTTTCCTTATTTTGGGGTAAAACTGCAGAAATTTCACTTATTTTGCGGCAAAATGTCAGAAATTCCCCTTATTTTTGGCAAAAAATGCAGAAAATCCCCTTATTTTAGGGCAAAATTGCAGAAATTTCCCTTATTTGGGGACAAAAACAGAAATTCCCCTTATTTTGGGGCAAAATTGCAGAAATTTCCCTTATTATGGGGAAAAATTGCAGAAATTTCCCTTATTTTAGGGCAAAATTGCAGAAATTTCACTTATTTCAGAGAAAAAAAGCAAAAATTTTTCTTATTTTGGGGCAAAAAGGCAGAAATTCCCATTATTTTGGGGCAAAAAGGCAGAAATTCACCTTATTTTGGGGTAAAATTGCAGAAATTTCACATATTTCAGGGCAAAACGGCAGAAATTTCCCTTATTTTGGGGCAAAAAGGCAGAAATTTCCCTTATTTTGGGATAAAATTGCAGAAATTTCCCTTATTTGGGGGCAAAAAGGCAGAAAATCCACTTAATTTCGGGTAAAAAGGCAGAAATTTCTCGTATTTTGGAGCAAAATTGCAGAAACTCCCCTAATTTTGGGGCTAAAAGGCAGAATTTCCCTTTATTTTGTGGCAAAAATAGAGAAATTCTTTTTATTTTGGGGCAAAAATCAGAAATTTCCTTTATTTTGGGGCAAAATTTTAGAAATTTCTTTTATATTGTTACAGACTTGCAGAAATTTTTCTTATTTTGTGGCAAAAAGGCAGAAATTCCCCATATTTTGGTGCAAAAAGGCTGAAATTCCCCTTATTTTGAGGTAAAATCCTGAAATTCCCCATATTTTGGGATAAAAAGGCAGAAATTCCCCTCATTTGGGGGCAAAAAGGCACAAATTTCCCTTATTTTCGGGCATAATTGCAGGAATTTCATTTATTTCAGGGCAAAAAGTCAGAAATTCCTTTTATTTTTGGGCAAAAACAGAAATTTCTTTTCTTTTGATACAAAATTGTAGAAATTTTCCTTATTTTGGAACAAAAAGGCAAAAATTACCCATATTTTGGGGAAAAAGGCAGAAATTCCCCTTATTTTGAGGTAAAAAGGCTGAAATTCCCGTTATTTTGGGGCAAAAAGGCAGAAATTCCCTTTACTTTGTGGCAAAAAGGCAGAAATTCCCGTTAATTGGGGCAGAAAAGCAGAAATTTTCCTTATTTAAGGGCAATAGGGCAGAAATTCCCCTTATTTTGTGGCAAAAAGGCAGAAATTCCCCTTATTTGAAGGTAAAATGCTGAAATTCCCCTTATTTTCGGCAAAAAGGCAGAAATTCCTATTATTTTGGGGCAAAAGTGCAGAAATTTCTCTTATTTTGGGGCAAAAAGGCAGAAATTTCTTTTATTTTGGTACAAAATTGCAGAAATTTTCTTTATTTTGGGGCAAAATTGCAGAAATTTCCCTTATTTTGGGGCAAAATTGCAGAAATTTCACTTATTTCAGGGAAAAAGTGCAGAAATTTCTCTTCTTTTGGGGCAAAAAGGCAGAAATTTCTTTTATTTTGGTACAAAATTGCAGAAATTTTCTTTATTTTGGGGCAAAATTGCAGAAATTTCCCTTATTTTGGGGCAAAATTGCAGAAATTTCACTTATTTCAGGGAAAAAGTGCAGAAATTTCTCTTATTTTGGGGCAAAAAGGCAGAAATTTCTTTTATTTTGGTACAAAATTGCAGAAATTTTCTTTATTTTGGGGCAAAAATGAAGAAATTCCCCATATTTTGGGGCAAAAAGGCAGAGATTCGCCTTATTATGAGGTAAAATGCTGAAATTCCCCTTATTTTGGGGCAAAAATACAGAAATTCCCTTCATATTGTGGCAAAAAGGCAGAAATTTCCCTTATTTTGGGGCAAAATTGCAGAAATTTCACTTATTTCAGGGCAAAATTCAAAAATTCCTTTTATTTTGGGGCAAAAAGACAGAAATTCCGTTCATTTTTAGGTAAAAAGGCAGAAATTTCACTTATTTTGAGGGAAGAAGGCAGAAATTCCTCTTATTTTGGGGCAAAAATGACGAAATTTCTCTTTTTTGTGGCAAAAGGTATACATTCCCCTTATTTTCGGGCAAAAAAGCAGAAATTCCCCCTATTTTGGAGCAGAATTGAAGAAAATCCCCTAATTGTGGGACAAAAAGGCAGAAATTCCCTATATGTTGGGGCAAAAAGACAGAAATTCTCCTTATTTTGGGGCAAAACTCAGAAATTCCACTTATTTTGGGGCAAAATTCCAGAAATTTCCCTTATTTTGGGGCAAAATTGCAGAAATTTTACTTATTTTGGGGCACAATTGCAGAAATTTCACTTATTTCAGGTAAAAATGGCAGAAATTTTTCTTATTTTGGGGCAAAAAGGCAGAAATTCCTAATATTTTGTGGCAAAAATGCAGAAATTCCCCTTATTTTGAGGTAAAAAGGCTGAAATTCCCCTTATTTGGGGGCAAAAAGGCAGAAATTTCCCTTATTTTGGGGCAAAATTGCAAACATTTCACTTATTTCAGGGTAATAAGTCAGAAATTTTCCTTATTTTGGGGCAAAAAACACAGAAATTCCCTTTGTTTTGGAAGGAAAATACAGAAATTCCACTTCTTTAGAGGCAAAAAGGCAGAAATTCCCCTTATTTTGAAGCAAAAATGAAGAAATTCCCCTAATTGTTGGGCAAAAAGGCAGAAATTCCCTATATGTTGGGGCAAAAAGACAGAAATTCTCCTTATTTTGGGACAAAACTCAGAAATTCCACTTATTTTGGGGCAAAATTGCAGGAATTTACCTTATTTTGAGGCAAAATTGCAGAAATTTCCCTTATTTGGGGCAAAATTGCAGAAATTTCACTTATTTTCAGGTAAAAAGGCTGAAATATCCTTTATTTTGGGGCAAAAAGGAAGAAATTCCCCTTATTTTGGGGCAAAATTGCAGAAATTTTCCTTATTTTGGGGCAAAAAGGCTGAAATTCTTATTTTGAGGTAAAATGCTGAAATTCCCCATATTTTGGGGCAAAAGGCAAAACTTCTTCTTATTTTGGGGCAAAGAGGCACAAATTTCTCTTATTTTCGGGCAAAATTGCAGAAATTTCATTTATTTCAGGGCAAAAAGTCAGAAATTCCTTTTATTTTGGGGCAAAGAGCAGAAATTTCTTTTATTATGGTACAAAATTGAAGAAATTTATCTTATTTTGAAACAAAAAGGCAGAAAATTCCCCTTATTTTGAGGCAAAAGGCAGAAATTATTCTCAATTTGAGGTAAAATGCAGAAATTCCCTTTATTTTGGGGCTAAAAGGCAGAAATTCCCTGTATTTTGAAGCAAAATTGCAGAAATTCTCTTAATTTTCGGGCAAAATGGCAGAAATTCTCCTTATTTTGGGGCAAAAAGACAGAAAATCTCCTTTTTCGGGAGCAAACAGTCAGAAATTCCCCTTATTTTGGGGCAAAATTGCAGAAATTTCAGGTATTTGAGAAAAAAAAGGCAGAAATTTTTTTGGGGGGGCAAAAAGGCAGAAATTTTTTTTATTTTGGTACAAAATTGCAGAAATTTTTCTTATTTTGGGGCAAAAAGTCAGAAATTCCCCATATTTTGGAGCAAAAAGGCAGAAATTCCCCTTATTGTGAGGTAATAAGGCTGAAATTCCCCTTATTTTGGGGCAAAAAGGCAGAAATTTCATTTATTTTGGGGAAAAGGCAGAAATTGCACTTATTTTGAGTCAAAAAGGTGGAAAATCCCCTTATTTTGGGGCAAAAATGAAGAAATTTGCTTTTTTATGGCAAAAAGGTATACATTCCCTTTATTTTCGGGCAAAAAGGCAGAAATTCTTTGTATTTTGGAGCAAAATTGCAGAAATTCCCCTAATTTTTGGGCAAAAAGGCAGAAATTTTCCTTATTTTGGGGTAAAACTGCAGAAATTTCACTTATTTTGCGGCAAAATGTCAGAAATTCCCCTTATTTTTGGCAAAAAATGCAGAAAATCCCCTTATTTTAGGGCAAAATTGCAGAAATTTCCCTTATTTGGGGACAAAAACAGAAATTCCCCTTATTTTGGGGCAAAATTGCAGAAATTTCCCTTATTATGGGGAAAAATTGCAGAAATTTCCCTTATTTTAGGGCAAAATTGCAGAAATTTCACTTATTTCAGAGAAAAAAAGCAAAAATTTTTCTTATTTTGGGGCAAAAAGGCAGAAATTCCCATTATTTTGGGGCAAAAAGGCAGAAATTCACCTTATTTTGGGGTAAAATTGCAGAAATTTCACATATTTCAGGGCAAAACGGCAGAAATTTCCCTTATTTTGGGGCAAAAAGGCAGAAATTTCCCTTATTTTGGGATAAAATTGCAGAAATTTCCCTTATTTGGGGGCAAAAAGGCAGAAAATCCACTTAATTTCGGGTAAAAAGGCAGAAATTTCTCGTATTTTGGAGCAAAATTGCAGAAACTCCCCTAATTTTGGGGCTAAAAGGCAGAATTTCCCTTTATTTTGTGGCAAAAATAGAGAAATTCTTTTTATTTTGGGGCAAAAATCAGAAATTTCCTTTATTTTGGGGCAAAATTTTAGAAATTTCTTTTATATTGTTACAGACTTGCAGAAATTTTTCTTATTTTGTGGCAAAAAGGCAGAAATTCCCCATATTTTGGTGCAAAAAGGCTGAAATTCCCCTTATTTTGAGGTAAAATCCTGAAATTCCCCATATTTTGGGGCAAAAAGGCAGAAATTCCCCTCATTTGGGGGCAAAAAGGCACAAATTTCCCTTATTTTCGGGCATAATTGCAGGAATTTCATTTATTTCAGGGCAAAAAGTCAGAAATTCCTTTTATTTTCGGGCAAAAACAGAAATTTCTTTTCTTTTGATACAAAATTGTAGAAATTTTCCTTATTTTGGAACAAAAAGGCAAAAATTACCCATATTTTGGGGAAAAAGGCAGAAATTCCCCTTATTTTGAGGTAAAAAGGCTGAAATTCCCGTTATTTTGGGGCAAAAAGGCAGAAATTCCCTTTACTTTGTGGCAAAAAGGCAGAAATTCCCGTTAATTGGGGCAGAAAAGCAGAAATTTTCCTTATTTAAGGGCAATAGGGCAGAAATTCCCCTTATTTTGTGGCAAAAAGGCAGAAATTCCCCTTATTTGAAGGTAAAATGCTGAAATTCCCCTTATTTTCGGCAAAAAGGCAGAAATTCCTATTATTTTGGGGCAAAAGTGCAGAAATTTCTCTTATTTTGGGGCAAAAAGGCAGAAATTTCTTTTATTTTGGTACAAAATTGCAGAAATTTTCTTTATTTTGGGGCAAAATTGCAGAAATTTCCCTTATTTTGGGGCAAAATTGCAGAAATTTCACTTATTTCAGGGAAAAAGTGCAGAAATTTCTCTTATTTTGGGGCAAAAAGGCAGAAATTTCTTTTATTTTGGTACAAAATTGCAGAAATTTTCTTTATTTTGGGGCAAAATTGCAGAAATTTCCCTTATTTTGGGGCAAAATTGCAGAAATTTCACTTATTTCAGGGAAAAAGTGCAGAAATTTCTCTTATTTTGGGGCAAAAATACAGAAATTCCCTTCATTTTGTGGCAAAAAGGCAGAAATTTCCCTTATTTTGGGGAAAATTTGCAGAAATTTCACTTATTTCAGGGCAAAATTCAAAAATTCCTTTTATTTTGGGGCAAAAAGAAAGAAATTCCGTTCATTTTTAGGTAAAAAGGCAGAAATTTCACTTATTTTGAGGGAAGAAGGCAGAAATTCCTCTTATTTTGGGGCAAAAATGAAGAAATTTCTCTTTTTTGTGGCAAAAGGTATACATTCCCCTTATTTTCGGGCAAAAAAGCAGAAATTCCCCCTATTTTGGAGCAGAATTGAAGAAAATCCCCTAATTGTGGGACAAAAAGGCAGAAATTCCCTATATGTTGGGGCAAAAAGACAGAAATTCTCCTTATTTTGGGGCAAAACTCAGAAATTCCACTTATTTTGGGGCAAAATTCCAGAAATTTCCCTTATTTTGGGGCAAAATTGCAGAAATTTTACTTATTTTGGGGCACAATTGCAGAAATTTCACTTATTTCAGGTAAAAATGGCAGAAATTTTTCTTATTTTGGGGCAAAAAGGCAGAAATTCCTAATATTTTGTGGCAAAAATGCAGAAATTCCCCTTATTTTGAGGTAAAAAGGCTGAAATTCCCCTTATTTGGGGGCAAAAAGGCAGAAATTTCCCTTATTTTGGGGCAAAATTGCAAACATTTCACTTATTTCAGGGTAATAAGTCAGAAATTTTCCTTATTTTGGGGCAAAAAACACAGAAATTCCCTTTGTTTTGGAAGGAAAATACAGAAATTCCACTTCTTTAGAGGCAAAAAGGCAGAAATTCCCCTTATTTTGAAGCAAAAATGAAGAAATTCCCCTAATTGTTGGGCAAAAAGGCAGAAATTCCCTATATGTTGGGGCAAAAAGACAGAAATTCTCCTTATTTTGGGACAAAACTCAGAAATTCCACTTATTTTGGGGCAAAATTGCAGGAATTTACCTTATTTTGAGGCAAAATTGCAGAAATTTCCCTTATTTGGGGCAAAATTGCAGAAATTTCACTTATTTTCAGGTAAAAAGGCTGAAATATCCTTTATTTTGGGGCAAAAAGGAAGAAATTCCCCTTATTTTGGGGCAAAATTGCAGAAATTTTCCTTATTTTGGGGCAAAAAGGCTGAAATTCTTATTTTGAGGTAAAATGCTGAAATTCCCCATATTTTGGGGCAAAAGGCAAAACTTCTTCTTATTTTGGGGCAAAGAGGCACAAATTTCTCTTATTTTCGGGCAAAATTGCAGAAATTTCATTTATTTCAGGGCAAAAAGTCAGAAATTCCTTTTATTTTGGGGCAAAGAGCAGAAATTTCTTTTATTATGGTACAAAATTGAAGAAATTTATCTTATTTTGAAACAAAAAGGCAGAAAATTCCCCTTATTTTGAGGCAAAAGGCAGAAATTATTCTCAATTTGAGGTAAAATGCAGAAATTCCCTTTATTTTGGGGCTAAAAGGCAGAAATTCCCTGTATTTTGAAGCAAAATTGCAGAAATTCTCTTAATTTTCGGGCAAAAAGGCAGAAATTCTCCTTATTTTGGGGCAAAAAGACAGAAAATCTCCTTTTTCGGGAGCAAACAGTCAGAAATTCCCCTTATTTTGGGGCAAAATTGCAGAAATTTCATTTACATTGGGGCAAAATTGCAGAATTTTCCCTTATTTTGGGGCAAAATTGCAGAAATTTCAGGTATTTGAGAAAAAAAAGGCAGAAATTTTTTTGGGGGGGCAAAAAGGCAGAAATTTTTTTTATTTTGGTACAAAATTGCAGAAATTTTTCTTATTTTGGGGCAAAAAGTCAGAAATTCCCCATATTTTGGAGCAAAAAGGCAGAAATTCCCCTTATTGTGAGGTAATAAGGCTGAAATTCCCCTTATTTTGGGGCAAAAAGGCAGAAATTTCGTTTATTTTGGGGAAAAGGCAGAAATTGCACTTATTTTGAGTCAAAAAGGTGGAAAATCCCCTTATTTTGGGGCAAAAATGAAGAAATTTGCTTTTTTATGGCAAAAAGGTATACATTCCCTTTATTTTCGGGCAAAAAGGCAGAAATTCTTTGTATTTTGGAGCAAAATTGCAGAAATTCCCCTAATTTTTGGGCAAAAAGGCAGAAATTTTCCTTATTTTGGGGTAAAACTGCAGAAATTTCACTTATTTTGCGGCAAAATGTCAGAAATTCCCCTTATTTTTGGCAAAAAATGCAGAAAATCCCCTTATTTTAGGGCAAAATTGCAGAAATTTCCCTTATTTGGGGACAAAAACAGAAATTCCCCTTATTTTGGGGCAAAATTGCAGAAATTTCCCTTATTATGGGGAAAAATTGCAGAAATTTCCCTTATTTTAGGGCAAAATTGCAGAAATTTCACTTATTTCAGAGAAAAAAAGCAAAAATTTTTCTTATTTTGGGGCAAAAAGGCAGAAATTCCCATTATTTTGGGGCAAAAAGGCAGAAATTCACCTTATTTTGGGGTAAAATTGCAGAAATTTCACATATTTCAGGGCAAAACGGCAGAAATTTCCCTTATTTTGGGGCAAAAAGGCAGAAATTTCCCTTATTTTGGGATAAAATTGCAGAAATTTCCCTTATTTGGGGGCAAAAAGGCAGAAAATCCACTTAATTTCGGGTAAAAAGGCAGAAATTTCTCGTATTTTGGAGCAAAATTGCAGAAACTCCCCTAATTTTGGGGCTAAAAGGCAGAATTTCCCTTTATTTTGTGGCAAAAATAGAGAAATTCTTTTTATTTTGGGGCAAAAATCAGAAATTTCCTTTATTTTGGGGCAAAATTTTAGAAATTTCTTTTATATTGTTACAGACTTGCAGAAATTTTTCTTATTTTGTGGCAAAAAGGCAGAAATTCCCCATATTTTGGTGCAAAAAGGCTGAAATTCCCCTTAATTTGAGGTAAAATCCTGAAATTCCCCATATTTTGGGGCAAAAAGGCAGAAATTCCCCTCATTTGGGGGCAAAAAGGCACAAATTTCCCTTATTTTCGGGCATAATTGCAGGAATTTCATTTATTTCAGGGCAAAAAGTCAGAAATTCCTTTTATTTTCGGGCAAAAACAGAAATTTCTTTTCTTTTGATACAAAATTGTAGAAATTTTCCTTATTTTGGAACAAAAAGGCAAAAATTACCCATATTTTGGGGAAAAAGGCAGAAATTCCCCTTATTTTGAGGTAAAAAGGCTGAAATTCCCGTTATTTTGGGGCAAAAAGGCAGAAATTCCCTTTACTTTGTGGCAAAAAGGCAGAAATTCCCGTTAATTGGGGCAGAAAAGCAGAAATTTTCCTTATTTAAGGGCAATAGGGCAGAAATTCCCCTTATTTTGTGGCAAAAAGGCAGAAATTCCCCTTATTTGAAGGTAAAATGCTGAAATTCCCCTTATTTTCGGCAAAAAGGCAGAAATTCCTATTATTTTGGGGCAAAAGTGCAGAAATTTCTCTTATTTTGGGGCAAAAAGGCAGAAATTTCTTTTATTTTGGTACAAAATTGCAGAAATTTTCTTTATTTTGGGGCAAAATTGCAGAAATTTCCCTTATTTTGGGGCAAAATTGCAGAAATTTCACTTATTTCAGGGAAAAAGTGCAGAAATTTCTCTTATTTTGGGGCAAAAAGGCAGAAATTTCTTTTATTTTGGTACAAAATTGCAGAAATTTTCTTTATTTTGGGGCAAAATTGCAGAAATTTCCCTTATTTTGGGGCAAAATTGCAGAAATTTCACTTATTTCAGGGAAAAAGTGCAGAAATTTCTCTTATTTTGGGGCAAAAATACAGAAATTCCCTTCATTTTGTGGCAAAAAGGCAGAAATTTCCCTTATTTTGGGGAAAATTTGCAGAAATTTCACTTATTTCAGGGCAAAATTCAAAAATTCCTTTTATTTTGGGGCAAAAAGAAAGAAATTCCGTTCATTTTTAGGTAAAAAGGCAGAAATTTCACTTATTTTGAGGGAAGAAGGCAGAAATTCCTCTTATTTTGGGGCAAAAATGAAGAAATTTCTCTTTTTTGTGGCAAAAGGTATACATTCCCCTTATTTTCGGGCAAAAAAGCAGAAATTCCCCCTATTTTGGAGCAGAATTGAAGAAAATCCCCTAATTGTGGGACAAAAAGGCAGAAATTCCCTATATGTTGGGGCAAAAAGACAGAAATTCTCCTTATTTTGGGGCAAAACTCAGAAATTCCACTTATTTTGGGGCAAAATTCCAGAAATTTCCCTTATTTTGGGGCAAAATTGCAGAAATTTTACTTATTTTGGGGCACAATTGCAGAAATTTCACTTATTTCAGGTAAAAATGGCAGAAATTTTTCTTATTTTGGGGCAAAAAGGCAGAAATTCCTAATATTTTGTGGCAAAAATGCAGAAATTCCCCTTATTTTGAGGTAAAAAGGCTGAAATTCCCCTTATTTGGGGGCAAAAAGGCAGAAATTTCCCTTATTTTGGGGCAAAATTGCAAACATTTCACTTATTTCAGGGTAATAAGTCAGAAATTTTCCTTATTTTGGGGCAAAAAACACAGAAATTCCCTTTGTTTTGGAAGGAAAATACAGAAATTCCACTTCTTTAGAGGCAAAAAGGCAGAAATTCCCCTTATTTTGAAGCAAAAATGAAGAAATTCCCCTAATTGTTGGGCAAAAAGGCAGAAATTCCCTATATGTTGGGGCAAAAAGACAGAAATTCTCCTTATTTTGGGACAAAACTCAGAAATTCCACTTATTTTGGGGCAAAATTGCAGGAATTTACCTTATTTTGAGGCAAAATTGCAGAAATTTCCCTTATTTGGGGCAAAATTGCAGAAATTTCACTTATTTTCAGGTAAAAAGGCTGAAATATCCTTTATTTTGGGGCAAAAAGGAAGAAATTCCCCTTATTTTGGGGCAAAATTGCAGAAATTTTCCTTATTTTGGGGCAAAAAGGCTGAAATTCTTATTTTGAGGTAAAATGCTGAAATTCCCCATATTTTGGGGCAAAAGGCAAAACTTCTTCTTATTTTGGGGCAAAGAGGCACAAATTTCTCTTATTTTCGGGCAAAATTGCAGAAATTTCATTTATTTCAGGGCAAAAAGTCAGAAATTCCTTTTATTTTGGGGCAAAGAGCAGAAATTTCTTTTATTATGGTACAAAATTGAAGAAATTTATCTTATTTTGAAACAAAAAGGCAGAAAATTCCCCTTATTTTGAGGCAAAAGGCAGAAATTATTCTCAATTTGAGGTAAAATGCAGAAATTCCCTTTATTTTGGGGCTAAAAGGCAGAAATTCCCTGTATTTTGAAGCAAAATTGCAGAAATTCTCTTAATTTTCGGGCAAAATGGCAGAAATTCTCCTTATTTTGGGGCAAAAAGACAGAAAATCTCCTTTTTCGGGAGCAAACAGTCAGAAATTCCCCTTATTTTGGGGCAAAATTGCAGAAATTTGCTTTACATTGGGGCAAAATTGCAGAATTTTCCCTTATTTTGGGGCAAAATTGCAGAAATTTCAGGTATTTGAGAAAAAAAAGGCAGAAATTTTTTTGGGGGGGCAAAAAGGCAGAAATTTTTTTTATTTTGGTACAAAATTGCAGAAATTTTTCTTATTTTGGGGCAAAAAGTCAGAAATTCCCCATATTTTGGAGCAAAAAGGCAGAAATTCCCCTTATTGTGAGGTAATAAGGCTGAAATTCCCCTTATTTTGGGGCAAAAAGGCAGAAATTTCGTTTATTTTGGGGAAAAGGCAGAAATTGCACTTATTTTGAGTCAAAAAGGTGGAAAATCCCCTTATTTTGGGGCAAAAATGAAGAAATTTGCTTTTTTATGGCAAAAAGGTATACATTCCCTTTATTTTCGGGCAAAAAGGCAGAAATTCTTTGTATTTTGGAGCAAAATTGCAGAAATTCCCCTAATTTTTGGGCAAAAAGGCAGAAATTTTCCTTATTTTGGGGTAAAACTGCAGAAATTTCACTTATTTTGCGGCAAAATGTCAGAAATTCCCCTTATTTTTGGCAAAAAATGCAGAAAATCCCCTTATTTTAGGGCAAAATTGCAGAAATTTCCCTTATTTGGGGACAAAAACAGAAATTCCCCTTATTTTGGGGCAAAATTGCAGAAATTTCCCTTATTATGGGGAAAAATTGCAGAAATTTCCCTTATTTTAGGGCAAAATTGCAGAAATTTCACTTATTTCAGAGAAAAAAAGCAAAAATTTTTCTTATTTTGGGGCAAAAAGGCAGAAATTCCCATTATTTTGGGGCAAAAAGGCAGAAATTCACCTTATTTTGGGGTAAAATTGCAGAAATTTCACATATTTCAGGGCAAAACGGCAGAAATTTCCCTTATTTTGGGGCAAAAAGGCAGAAATTTCCCTTATTTTGGGATAAAATTGCAGAAATTTCCCTTATTTGGGGGCAAAAAGGCAGAAAATCCACTTAATTTCGGGTAAAAAGGCAGAAATTTCTCGTATTTTGGAGCAAAATTGCAGAAACTCCCCTAATTTTGGGGCTAAAAGGCAGAATTTCCCTTTATTTTGTGGCAAAAATAGAGAAATTCTTTTTATTTTGGGGCAAAAATCAGAAATTTCCTTTATTTTGGGGCAAAATTTTAGAAATTTCTTTTATATTGTTACAGACTTGCAGAAATTTTTCTTATTTTGTGGCAAAAAGGCAGAAATTCCCCATATTTTGGTGCAAAAAGGCTGAAATTCCCCTTATTTTGAGGTAAAATCCTGAAATTCCCCATATTTTGGGGCAAAAAGGCAGAAATTCCCCTCATTTGGGGGCAAAAAGGCACAAATTTCCCTTATTTTCGGGCATAATTGCAGGAATTTCATTTATTTCAGGGCAAAAAGTCAGAAATTCCTTTTATTTTCGGGCAAAAACAGAAATTTCTTTTCTTTTGATACAAAATTGTAGAAATTTTCCTTATTTTGGAACAAAAAGGCAAAAATTACCCATATTTTGGGGAAAAAGGCAGAAATTCCCCTTATTTTGAGGTAAAAAGGCTGAAATTCCCGTTATTTTGGGGCAAAAAGGCAGAAATTCCCTTTACTTTGTGGCAAAAATGCAGAAATTCCCGTTAATTGGGGCAGAAAAGCAGAAATTTTCCTTATTTAAGGGCAATAGGGCAGAAATTCCCCTTATTTTGTGGCAAAAAGGCAGAAATTCCCCTTATTTGAAGGTAAAATGCTGAAATTCCCCTTATTTTCGGCAAAAAGGCAGAAATTCCTATTATTTTGGGGCAAAAGTGCAGAAATTTCTCTTATTTTGGGGCAAAAAGGCAGAAATTTCTTTTATTTTGGTACAAAATTGCAGAAATTTTCTTTATTTTGGGGCAAAATTGCAGAAATTTCCCTTATTTTGGGGCAAAATTGCAGAAATTTCACTTATTTCAGGGAAAAAGTGCAGAAATTTCTCTTCTTTTGGGGCAAAAAGGCAGAAATTTCTTTTATTTTGGTACAAAATTGCAGAAATTTTCTTTATTTTGGGGCAAAATTGCAGAAATTTCCCTTATTTTGGGGCAAAATTGCAGAAATTTCACTTATTTCAGGGAAAAAGTGCAGAAATTTCTCTTATTTTGGGGCAAAAAGGCAGAAATTTCTTTTATTTTGGTACAAAATTGCAGAAATTTTCTTTATTTTGGGGCAAAAATGAAGAAATTCCCCATATTTTGGGGCAAAAAGGCAGAGATTCGCCTTATTATGAGGTAAAATGCTGAAATTCCCCTTATTTTGGGGCAAAAATACAGAAATTCCCTTCATATTGTGGCAAAAAGGCAGAAATTTCCCTTATTTTGGGGCAAAATTGCAGAAATTTCACTTATTTCAGGGCAAAATTCAAAAATTCCTTTTATTTTGGGGCAAAAAGACAGAAATTCCGTTCATTTTTAGGTAAAAAGGCAGAAATTTCACTTATTTTGAGGGAAGAAGGCAGAAATTCCTCTTATTTTGGGGCAAAAATGACGAAATTTCTCTTTTTTGTGGCAAAAGGTATACATTCCCCTTATTTTCGGGCAAAAAAGCAGAAATTCCCCCTATTTTGGAGCAGAATTGAAGAAAATCCCCTAATTGTGGGGCAAAAAGGCAGAAATTCCCTATATGATGGGGCAAAAAGACAGAAATTCTCCTTATTTTGGGGCAAAACTCAGAAATTCCACTTATTTTGGGGCAAAATTCCAGAAATTTCCCTTATTTTGGGGCAAAATTGCAGAAATTTTACTTATTTTGGGGCACAATTGCAGAAATTTCACTTATTTCAGGTAAAAATGGCAGAAATTTTTCTTATTTTGGGGCAAAAAGGCAGAAATTCCTAATATTTTGTGGCAAAAATGCAGAAATTCCCCTTATTTTGAGGTAAAAAGGCTGAAATTCCCCTTATTTGGGGGCAAAAAGGCAGAAATTTCCCTTATTTTGGGGCAAAATTGCAAACATTTCACTTATTTCAGGGTAATAAGTCAGAAATTTTCCTTATTTTGGGGCAAAAAACACAGAAATTCCCTTTGTTTTGGAAGGAAAATACAGAAATTCCACTTCTTTAGAGGCAAAAAGGCAGAAATTCCCCTTATTTTGAAGCAAAAATGAAGAAATTCCCCTAATTGTTGGGCAAAAAGGCAGAAATTCCCTATATGTTGGGGCAAAAAGACAGAAATTCTCCTTATTTTGGGACAAAACTCAGAAATTCCACTTATTTTGGGGCAAAATTGCAGGAATTTACCTTATTTTGAGGCAAAATTGCAGAAATTTCCCTTATTTGGGGCAAAATTGCAGAAATTTCACTTATTTTCAGGTAAAAAGGCTGAAATATCCTTTATTTTGGGGCAAAAAGGAAGAAATTCCCCTTATTTTGGGGCAAAATTGCAGAAATTTTCCTTATTTTGGGGCAAAAAGGCTGAAATTCTTATTTTGAGGTAAAATGCTGAAATTCCCCATATTTTGGGGCAAAAGGCAAAACTTCTTCTTATTTTGGGGCAAAGAGGCACAAATTTCTCTTATTTTCGGGCAAAATTGCAGAAATTTCATTTATTTCAGGGCAAAAAGTCAGAAATTCCTTTTATTTTGGGGCAAAGAGCAGAAATTTCTTTTATTATGGTACAAAATTGAAGAAATTTATCTTATTTTGAAACAAAAAGGCAGAAAATTCCCCTTATTTTGAGGCAAAAGGCAGAAATTATTCTCAATTTGAGGTAAAATGCAGAAATTCCCTTTATTTTGGGGCTAAAAGGCAGAAATTCCCTGTATTTTGAAGCAAAATTGCAGAAATTCTCTTAATTTTCGGGCAAAATGGCAGAAATTCTCCTTATTTTGGGGCAAAAAGACAGAAAATCTCCTTTTTCGGGAGCAAACAGTCAGAAATTCCCCTTATTTTGGGGCAAAATTGCAGAAATTTCAGGTATTTGAGAAAAAAAAGGCAGAAATTTTTTTGGGGGGGCAAAAAGGCAGAAATTTTTTTTATTTTGGTACAAAATTGCAGAAATTTTTCTTATTTTGGGGCAAAAAGTCAGAAATTCCCCATATTTTGGAGCAAAAAGGCAGAAATTCCCCTTATTGTGAGGTAATAAGGCTGAAATTCCCCTTATTTTGGGGCAAAAAGGCAGAAATTTCATTTATTTTGGGGAAAAGGCAGAAATTGCACTTATTTTGAGTCAAAAAGGTGGAAAATCCCCTTATTTTGGGGCAAAAATGAAGAAATTTGCTTTTTTATGGCAAAAAGGTATACATTCCCTTTATTTTCGGGCAAAAAGGCAGAAATTCTTTGTATTTTGGAGCAAAATTGCAGAAATTCCCCTAATTTTTGGGCAAAAAGGCAGAAATTTTCCTTATTTTGGGGTAAAACTGCAGAAATTTCACTTATTTTGCGGCAAAATGTCAGAAATTCCCCTTATTTTTGGCAAAAAATGCAGAAAATCCCCTTATTTTAGGGCAAAATTGCAGAAATTTCCCTTATTTGGGGACAAAAACAGAAATTCCCCTTATTTTGGGGCAAAATTGCAGAAATTTCCCTTATTATGGGGAAAAATTGCAGAAATTTCCCTTATTTTAGGGCAAAATTGCAGAAATTTCACTTATTTCAGAGAAAAAAAGCAAAAATTTTTCTTATTTTGGGGCAAAAAGGCAGAAATTCCCATTATTTTGGGGCAAAAAGGCAGAAATTCACCTTATTTTGGGGTAAAATTGCAGAAATTTCACATATTTCAGGGCAAAACGGCAGAAATTTCCCTTATTTTGGGGCAAAAAGGCAGAAATTTCCCTTATTTTGGGATAAAATTGCAGAAATTTCCCTTATTTGGGGGCAAAAAGGCAGAAAATCCACTTAATTTCGGGTAAAAAGGCAGAAATTTCTCGTATTTTGGAGCAAAATTGCAGAAACTCCCCTAATTTTGGGGCTAAAAGGCAGAATTTCCCTTTATTTTGTGGCAAAAATAGAGAAATTCTTTTTATTTTGGGGCAAAAATCAGAAATTTCCTTTATTTTGGGGCAAAATTTTAGAAATTTCTTTTATATTGTTACAGACTTGCAGAAATTTTTCTTATTTTGTGGCAAAAAGGCAGAAATTCCCCATATTTTGGTGCAAAAAGGCTGAAATTCCCCTTATTTTGAGGTAAAATCCTGAAATTCCCCATATTTTGGGGCAAAAAGGCAGAAATTCCCCTCATTTGGGGGCAAAAAGGCACAAATTTCCCTTATTTTCGGGCATAATTGCAGGAATTTCATTTATTTCAGGGCAAAAAGTCAGAAATTCCTTTTATTTTCGGGCAAAAACAGAAATTTCTTTTCTTTTGATACAAAATTGTAGAAATTTTCCTTATTTTGGAACAAAAAGGCAAAAATTACCCATATTTTGGGGAAAAAGGCAGAAATTCCCCTTATTTTGAGGTAAAAAGGCTGAAATTCCCGTTATTTTGGGGCAAAAAGGCAGAAATTCCCTTTACTTTGTGGCAAAAAGGCAGAAATTCCCGTTAATTGGGGCAGAAAAGCAGAAATTTTCCTTATTTAAGGGCAATAGGGCAGAAATTCCCCTTATTTTGTGGCAAAAAGGCAGAAATTCCCCTTATTTGAAGGTAAAATGCTGAAATTCCCCTTATTTTCGGCAAAAAGGCAGAAATTCCTATTATTTTGGGGCAAAAGTGCAGAAATTTCTCTTATTTTGGGGCAAAAAGGCAGAAATTTCTTTTATTTTGGTACAAAATTGCAGAAATTTTCTTTATTTTGGGGCAAAATTGCAGAAATTTCCCTTATTTTGGGGCAAAATTGCAGAAATTTCACTTATTTCAGGGAAAAAGTGCAGAAATTTCTCTTATTTTGGGGCAAAAAGGCAGAAATTTCTTTTATTTTGGTACAAAATTGCAGAAATTTTCTTTATTTTGGGGCAAAATTGCAGAAATTTCCCTTATTTTGGGGCAAAATTGCAGAAATTTCACTTATTTCAGGGAAAAAGTGCAGAAATTTCTCTTATTTTGGGGCAAAAATACAGAAATTCCCTTCATTTTGTGGCAAAAAGGCAGAAATTTCCCTTATTTTGGGGAAAATTTGCAGAAATTTCACTTATTTCAGGGCAAAATTCAAAAATTCCTTTTATTTTGGGGCAAAAAGAAAGAAATTCCGTTCATTTTTAGGTAAAAAGGCAGAAATTTCACTTATTTTGAGGGAAGAAGGCAGAAATTCCTCTTATTTTGGGGCAAAAATGAAGAAATTTCTCTTTTTTGTGGCAAAAGGTATACATTCCCCTTATTTTCGGGCAAAAAAGCAGAAATTCCCCCTATTTTGGAGCAGAATTGAAGAAAATCCCCTAATTGTGGGACAAAAAGGCAGAAATTCCCTATATGTTGGGGCAAAAAGACAGAAATTCTCCTTATTTTGGGGCAAAACTCAGAAATTCCACTTATTTTGGGGCAAAATTCCAGAAATTTCCCTTATTTTGGGGCAAAATTGCAGAAATTTTACTTATTTTGGGGCACAATTGCAGAAATTTCACTTATTTAGGTAAAAATGGCAGAAATTTTTCTTATTTTGGGGCAAAAAGGCAGAAATTCCTAATATTTTGTGGCAAAAATGCAGAAATTCCCCTTATTTTGAGGTAAAAAGGCTGAAATTCCCCTTATTTGGGGGCAAAAAGGCAGAAATTTCCCTTATTTTGGGGCAAAATTGCAAACATTTCACTTATTTCAGGGTAATAAGTCAGAAATTTTCCTTATTTTGGGGCAAAAAACACAGAAATTCCCTTTGTTTTGGAAGGAAAATACAGAAATTCCACTTCTTTAGAGGCAAAAAGGCAGAAATTCCCCTTATTTTGAAGCAAAAATGAAGAAATTCCCCTAATTGTTGGGCAAAAAGGCAGAAATTCCCTATATGTTGGGGCAAAAAGACAGAAATTCTCCTTATTTTGGGACAAAACTCAGAAATTCCACTTATTTTGGGGCAAAATTGCAGGAATTTACCTTATTTTGAGGCAAAATTGCAGAAATTTCCCTTATTTGGGGCAAAATTGCAGAAATTTCACTTATTTTCAGGTAAAAAGGCTGAAATATCCTTTATTTTGGGGCAAAAAGGAAGAAATTCCCCTTATTTTGGGGCAAAATTGCAGAAATTTTCCTTATTTTGGGGCAAAAAGGCTGAAATTCTTATTTTGAGGTAAAATGCTGAAATTCCCCATATTTTGGGGCAAAAGGCAAAACTTCTTCTTATTTTGGGGCAAAGAGGCACAAATTTCTCTTATTTTCGGGCAAAATTGCAGAAATTTCATTTATTTCAGGGCAAAAAGTCAGAAATTCCTTTTATTTTGGGGCAAAGAGCAGAAATTTCTTTTATTATGGTACAAAATTGAAGAAATTTATCTTATTTTGAAACAAAAAGGCAGAAAATTCCCCTTATTTTGAGGCAAAAGGCAGAAATTATTCTCAATTTGAGGTAAAATGCAGAAATTCCCTTTATTTTGGGGCTAAAAGGCAGAAATTCCCTGTATTTTGAAGCAAAATTGCAGAAATTCTCTTAATTTTCGGGCAAAAAGGCAGAAATTCTCCTTATTTTGGGGCAAAAAGACAGAAAATCTCCTTTTTCGGGAGCAAACAGTCAGAAATTCCCCTTATTTTGGGGCAAAATTGCAGAAATTTCATTTACATTGGGGCAAAATTGCAGAATTTTCCCTTATTTTGGGGCAAAATTGCAGAAATTTCAGGTATTTGAGAAAAAAAAGGCAGAAATTTTTTTGGGGGGGCAAAAAGGCAGAAATTTTTTTTATTTTGGTACAAAATTGCAGAAATTTTTCTTATTTTGGGGCAAAAAGTCAGAAATTCCCCATATTTTGGAGCAAAAAGGCAGAAATTCCCCTTATTGTGAGGTAATAAGGCTGAAATTCCCCTTATTTTGGGGCAAAAAGGCAGAAATTTCGTTTATTTTGGGGAAAAGGCAGAAATTGCACTTATTTTGAGTCAAAAAGGTGGAAAATCCCCTTATTTTGGGGCAAAAATGAAGAAATTTGCTTTTTTATGGCAAAAAGGTATACATTCCCTTTATTTTCGGGCAAAAAGGCAGAAATTCTTTGTATTTTGGAGCAAAATTGCAGAAATTCCCCTAATTTTTGGGCAAAAAGGCAGAAATTTTCCTTATTTTGGGGTAAAACTGCAGAAATTTCACTTATTTTGCGGCAAAATGTCAGAAATTCCCCTTATTTTTGGCAAAAAATGCAGAAAATCCCCTTATTTTAGGGCAAAATTGCAGAAATTTCCCTTATTTGGGGACAAAAACAGAAATTCCCCTTATTTTGGGGCAAAATTGCAGAAATTTCCCTTATTATGGGGAAAAATTGCAGAAATTTCCCTTATTTTAGGGCAAAATTGCAGAAATTTCACTTATTTCAGAGAAAAAAAGCAAAAATTTTTCTTATTTTGGGGCAAAAAGGCAGAAATTCCCATTATTTTGGGGCAAAAAGGCAGAAATTCACCTTATTTTGGGGTAAAATTGCAGAAATTTCACATATTTCAGGGCAAAACGGCAGAAATTTCCCTTATTTTGGGGCAAAAAGGCAGAAATTTCCCTTATTTTGGGATAAAATTGCAGAAATTTCCCTTATTTGGGGGCAAAAAGGCAGAAAATCCACTTAATTTCGGGTAAAAAGGCAGAAATTTCTCGTATTTTGGAGCAAAATTGCAGAAACTCCCCTAATTTTGGGGCTAAAAGGCAGAATTTCCCTTTATTTTGTGGCAAAAATAGAGAAATTCTTTTTATTTTGGGGCAAAAATCAGAAATTTCCTTTATTTTGGGGCAAAATTTTAGAAATTTCTTTTATATTGTTACAGACTTGCAGAAATTTTTCTTATTTTGTGGCAAAAAGGCAGAAATTCCCCATATTTTGGTGCAAAAAGGCTGAAATTCCCCTTATTTTGAGGTAAAATCCTGAAATTCCCCATATTTTGGGGCAAAAAGGCAGAAATTCCCCTCATTTGGGGGCAAAAAGGCACAAATTTCCCTTATTTTCGGGCATAATTGCAGGAATTTCATTTATTTCAGGGCAAAAAGTCAGAAATTCCTTTTATTTTCGGGCAAAAACAGAAATTTCTTTTCTTTTGATACAAAATTGTAGAAATTTTCCTTATTTTGGAACAAAAAGGCAAAAATTACCCATATTTTGGGGAAAAAGGCAGAAATTCCCCTTATTTTGAGGTAAAAAGGCTGAAATTCCCGTTATTTTGGGGCAAAAAGGCAGAAATTCCCTTTACTTTGTGGCAAAAAGGCAGAAATTCCCGTTAATTGGGGCAGAAAAGCAGAAATTTTCCTTATTTAAGGGCAATAGGGCAGAAATTCCCCTTATTTTGTGGCAAAAAGGCAGAAATTCCCCTTATTTGAAGGTAAAATGCTGAAATTCCCCTTATTTTCGGCAAAAAGGCAGAAATTCCTATTATTTTGGGGCAAAAGTGCAGAAATTTCTCTTATTTTGGGGCAAAAAGGCAGAAATTTCTTTTATTTTGGTACAAAATTGCAGAAATTTTCTTTATTTTGGGGCAAAATTGCAGAAATTTCCCTTATTTTGGGGCAAAATTGCAGAAATTTCACTTATTTCAGGGAAAAAGTGCAGAAATTTCTCTTATTTTGGGGCAAAAAGGCAGAAATTTCTTTTATTTTGGTACAAAATTGCAGAAATTTTCTTTATTTTGGGGCAAAATTGCAGAAATTTCCCTTATTTTGGGGCAAAATTGCAGAAATTTCACTTATTTCAGGGAAAAAGTGCAGAAATTTCTCTTATTTTGGGGCAAAAATACAGAAATTCCCTTCATTTTGTGGCAAAAAGGCAGAAATTTCCCTTATTTTGGGGAAAATTTGCAGAAATTTCACTTATTTCAGGGCAAAATTCAAAAATTCCTTTTATTTTGGGGCAAAAAGAAAGAAATTCCGTTCATTTTTAGGTAAAAAGGCAGAAATTTCACTTATTTTGAGGGAAGAAGGCAGAAATTCCTCTTATTTTGGGGCAAAAATGAAGAAATTTCTCTTTTTTGTGGCAAAAGGTATACATTCCCCTTATTTTCGGGCAAAAAAAGCAGAAATTCCCCCTATTTTGGAGCAGAATTGAAGAAAATCCCCTAATTGTGGGACAAAAAGGCAGAAATTCCCTATATGTTGGGGCAAAAAGACAGAAATTCTCCTTATTTTGGGGCAAAACTCAGAAATTCCACTTATTTTGGGGCAAAATTCCAGAAATTTCCCTTATTTTGGGGCAAAATTGCAGAAATTTTACTTATTTTGGGGCACAATTGCAGAAATTTCACTTATTTCAGGTAAAAATGGCAGAAATTTTTCTTATTTTGGGGCAAAAAGGCAGAAATTCCTAATATTTTGTGGCAAAAATGCAGAAATTCCCCTTATTTTGAGGTAAAAAGGCTGAAATTCCCCTTATTTGGGGGCAAAAAGGCAGAAATTTCCCTTATTTTGGGGCAAAATTGCAAACATTTCACTTATTTCAGGGTAATAAGTCAGAAATTTTCCTTATTTTGGGGCAAAAAACACAGAAATTCCCTTTGTTTTGGAAGGAAAATACAGAAATTCCACTTCTTTAGAGGCAAAAAGGCAGAAATTCCCCTTATTTTGAAGCAAAAATGAAGAAATTCCCCTAATTGTTGGGCAAAAAGGCAGAAATTCCCTATATGTTGGGGCAAAAAGACAGAAATTCTCCTTATTTTGGGACAAAACTCAGAAATTCCACTTATTTTGGGGCAAAATTGCAGGAATTTACCTTATTTTAAGGCAAAATTGCAGAAATTTCCCTTATTTGGGGCAAAATTGCAGAAATTTCACTTATTTTCAGGTAAAAAGGCTGAAATATCCTTTATTTTGGGGCAAAAAGGAAGAAATTCCCCTTATTTTGGGGCAAAATTGCAGAAATTTTCCTTATTTTGGGGCAAAAAGGCTGAAATTCTTATTTTGAGGTAAAATGCTGAAATTCCCCATATTTTGGGGCAAAAGGCAAAACTTCTTCTTATTTTGGGGCAAAGAGGCACAAATTTCTCTTATTTTCGGGCAAAATTGCAGAAATTTCATTTATTTCAGGGCAAAAAGTCAGAAATTCCTTTTATTTTGGGGCAAAGAGCAGAAATTTCTTTTATTATGGTACAAAATTGAAGAAATTTATCTTATTTTGAAACAAAAAGGCAGAAAATTCCCCTTATTTTGAGGCAAAAGGCAGAAATTATTCTCAATTTGAGGTAAAATGCAGAAATTCCCTTTATTTTGGGGCTAAAAAACAGAAATTCCCTGTATTTTGAAGCAAAATTGCAGAAATTCTCATAATTTTTGGGCAAAAAGGCAGAAATTCTCCTTATTATGGGGCAAAAAGACAGAAAATCTCCTTTTTCGGGAGCAAACAGTCAGAAATTCCCCTTATTTTGGGGCAAAATTGCAGAAATTTCCTTTACATTGGGGCAAAATTGCAGAAATTTCCCTTATTTTGGGGCAAAATTGCAGAAATTTCAGGTATTTGAGAAAAAAAGGCAGAAATTTTTTTGGGGGGGCAAAAAGGCAGAAATTTTTTTTATTTTGGTACAAAATTGCAGAAATTTTTCTTATTTTGGGGCAAAAAGTCAGAAATTCCCCATATTTTGGGGCAAAAAGGCAGAAATTCCCCTTACTTTGAGGTAATAAGGCTGAAATTCCCCTTATTTTGGGGCAAAAAGGCAGAAATTTCGTTTATTTTGGGGAAAAGGCAGAAATTGCACTTATTTTGAGTCAAAAAGGTGGAAAATCCCCTTATTTTGGGGCAAAAATGAAGAAATTTGCTTTTTTATGGCAAAAAGGTATACATTCCCTTTATTTTCGGGCAAAAAGGAAGAAATTCTTTGTATTTTGGAGCAAAATTGCAGAAATTCCCCTAATTTTTGGGCAAAAAGGCAGAAATTTTCCTTATTTTGGGGTAAAACTGCAGAAATTTCACTTATTTTGCGGCAAAATGTCAGAAATTCCCCTTATTTGGCAAAAAATGCAGAAAATCCCCTTATTTTAGGGCAAAATTGCAGAAATTTCCCTTATTTGGGGACAAAAACAGAAATTCCCCTTATTTTGGGGCAAAATTGCAGAAATTTCCCTTATTATGGGGAAAAATTGCAGAAATTTCCCTTATTTTAGGGCAAAATTGCAGAGATTTCACTTATTTCAGAGAAAAAAAGCAAAAATTTTTCTTATTTTGGGGCAAAAAGGCAGAAATTCCCATTATTTTGGGGCAAAAAGGCAGAAATTCACCTTATTTTGGGGTAAAATTGCAGAAATTTCACATATTTCAGGGCAAAACGGCAGAAATTTCCCTTATTTTGGGGCAAAAAGGCAGAAATTTCCATTATTTTGGGATAAAATTGCAGAAATTTCCCTTATTTGGGGGCAAAAAGGCAGAAAATCCACTTAATTTCGGGTAAAAAGGCAGAAATTTCTCGTATTTTGGAGCAAAATTGCAGAAACTCCCCTAATTTTGGGGCTAAAAGGCAGAATTTCCCTTTATTTTGTGGCAAAAATAGAGAAATTCTTTTTATTTTGGGGCAAAAATCAGAAATTTCCTTTATTTTGGGGCAAAATTTTAGAAATTTCTTTTATATTGTTACAGACTTGCAGAAATTTTTCTTATTTTGTGGCAAAAAGGCAGAAATTCCCCATATTTTGGTGCAAAAAGGCTGAAATTCCCCTTATTTTGAGGTAAAATCCTGAAATTCCCCATATTTTGGGGCAAAAAGTCAGAAATTCCCCTCATTTGGGGGCAAAAAGGCACAAATTTCCCTTATTTTCGGGCATAATTGCAGGAATTTCATTTATTTCAGGGCAAAAAGTCAGAAATTCCTTTTATTTTCGGACAAAAACAGAAATTTCTTTTCTTTTGATACAAAATTGTAGAAATTTTCCTTATTTTGGAACAAAAAGGCAAAAATTACCCATATTTTGGGGAAAAAGGCAGAAATTCCCCTTATTTTGAGGTAAAAAGGCTGAAATTCCCGTTATTTTGGGGCAAAAAGGCAGAAATTCCCTTTACTTTGTGGCAAAAAGGCAGAAATTCCCGTTAATTGGGGCAGAAAAGCAGAAATTTTCCTTATTTAAGGGCAATAGGGCAGAAATTCCCCTTATTTTGTGGCAAAAAGGCAGAAATTCCCCTTATTTGAAGGTAAAATGCTGAAATTCCCCTTATTTTCGGCAAAAAGGCAGAAATTCCTATTATTTTGGGGCAAAAGTGCAGAAATTTCTCTTATTTTGGGGCAAAAAGGCAGAAATTTCTTTTATTTTGGTACAAAATTGCAGAAATTTTCTTTATTTTGGGGCAAAATTGCAGAAATTTCCCTTATTTTGGGGCAAAATTGCAGAAATTTCACTTATTTCAGGGAAAAAGTGCAGAAATTTCTCTTATTTTGGGGCAAAAAGGCAGAAATTTCTTTTATTTTGGTACAAAATTGCAGAAATTTTCTTTATTTTGGGGCAAAATTGCAGAAATTTCCCTTATTTTGGGGCAAAATTGCAGAAATTTCACTTATTTCAGGGAAAAAGTGCAGAAATTTCTCTTATTTTGGGGCAAAAATACAGAAATTCCCTTCATTTTGTGGCAAAAAGGCAGAAATTTCCCTTATTTTGGGGAAAATTTGCAGAAATTTCACTTATTTCAGGGCAAAATTCAAAAATTCCTTTTATTTTGGGGCAAAAAGAAAGAAATTCCGTTCATTTTTAGGTAAAAAGGCAGAAATTTCACTTATTTTGAGGGAAGAAGGCAGAAATTCCTCTTATTTTGGGGCAAAAATGAAGAAATTTCTCTTTTTTGTGGCAAAAGGTATACATTCCCCTTATTTTCGGGCAAAAAAGCAGAAATTCCCCCTATTTTGGAGCAGAATTGAAGAAAATCCCCTAATTGTGGGACAAAAAGGCAGAAATTCCCTATATGTTGGGGCAAAAAGACAGAAATTCTCCTTATTTTGGGGCAAAACTCAGAAATTCCACTTATTTTGGGGCAAAATTCCAGAAATTTCCCTTATTTTGGGGCAAAATTGCAGAAATTTTACTTATTTTGGGGCACAATTGCAGAAATTTCACTTATTTCAGGTAAAAATGGCAGAAATTTTTCTTATTTTGGGGCAAAAAGGCAGAAATTCCTAATATTTTGTGGCAAAAATGCAGAAATTCCCCTTATTTTGAGGTAAAAAGGCTGAAATTCCCCTTATTTGGGGGCAAAAAGGCAGAAATTTCCCTTATTTTGGGGCAAAATTGCAAACATTTCACTTATTTCAGGGTAATAAGTCAGAAATTTTCCTTATTTTGGGGCAAAAAACACAGAAATTCCCTTTGTTTTGGAAGGAAAATACAGAAATTCCACTTCTTTAGAGGCAAAAAGGCAGAAATTCCCCTTATTTTGAAGCAAAAATGAAGAAATTCCCCTAATTGTTGGGCAAAAAGGCAGAAATTCCCTATATGTTGGGGCAAAAAGACAGAAATTCTCCTTATTTTGGGACAAAACTCAGAAATTCCACTTATTTTGGGGCAAAATTGCAGGAATTTACCTTATTTTGAGGCAAAATTGCAGAAATTTCCCTTATTTGGGGCAAAATTGCAGAAATTTCACTTATTTTCAGGTAAAAAGGCTGAAATATCCTTTATTTTGGGGCAAAAAGGAAGAAATTCCCCTTATTTTGGGGCAAAATTGCAGAAATTTTCCTTATTTTGGGGCAAAAAGGCTGAAATTCTTATTTTGAGGTAAAATGCTGAAATTCCCCATATTTTGGGGCAAAAGGCAAAACTTCTTCTTATTTTGGGGCAAAGAGGCACAAATTTCTCTTATTTTCGGGCAAAATTGCAGAAATTTCATTTATTTCAGGGCAAAAAGTCAGAAATTCCTTTTATTTTGGGGCAAAGAGCAGAAATTTCTTTTATTATGGTACAAAATTGAAGAAATTTATCTTATTTTGAAACAAAAAGGCAGAAAATTCCCCTTATTTTGAGGCAAAAGGCAGAAATTATTCTCAATTTGAGGTAAAATGCAGAAATTCCCTTTATTTTGGGGCTAAAAGGCAGAAATTCCCTGTATTTTGAAGCAAAATTGCAGAAATTCTCTTAATTTTCGGGCAAAAAGGCAGAAATTCTCCTTATTTTGGGGCAAAAAGACAGAAAATCTCCTTTTTCGGGAGCAAACAGTCAGAAATTCCCCTTATTTTGGGGCAAAATTGCAGAAATTTCATTTACATTGGGGCAAAATTGCAGAATTTTCCCTTATTTTGGGGCAAAATTGCAGAAATTTCAGGTATTTGAGAAAAAAAAGGCAGAAATTTTTTTGGGGGGGCAAAAAGGCAGAAATTTTTTTTATTTTGGTACAAAATTGCAGAAATTTTTCTTATTTTGGGGCAAAAAGTCAGAAATTCCCCATATTTTGGAGCAAAAAGGCAGAAATTCCCCTTATTGTGAGGTAATAAGGCTGAAATTCCCCTTATTTTGGGGCAAAAAGGCAGAAATTTCGTTTATTTTGGGGAAAAGGCAGAAATTGCACTTATTTTGAGTCAAAAAGGTGGAAAATCCCCTTATTTTGGGGCAAAAATGAAGAAATTTGCTTTTTTATGGCAAAAAGGTATACATTCCCTTTATTTTCGGGCAAAAAGGCAGAAATTCTTTGTATTTTGGAGCAAAATTGCAGAAATTCCCCTAATTTTTGGGCAAAAAGGCAGAAATTTTCCTTATTTTGGGGTAAAACTGCAGAAATTTCACTTATTTTGCGGCAAAATGTCAGAAATTCCCCTTATTTTTGGCAAAAAATGCAGAAAATCCCCTTATTTTAGGGCAAAATTGCAGAAATTTCCCTTATTTGGGGACAAAAACAGAAATTCCCCTTATTTTGGGGCAAAATTGCAGAAATTTCCCTTATTATGGGGAAAAATTGCAGAAATTTCCCTTATTTTAGGGCAAAATTGCAGAAATTTCACTTATTTCAGAGAAAAAAAGCAAAAATTTTTCTTATTTTGGGGCAAAAAGGCAGAAATTCCTATTATTTTGGGGCAAAAAGGCAGAAATTCACCTTATTTTGGGGTAAAATTGCAGAAATTTCACATATTTCAGGGCAAAACGGCAGAAATTTCCCTTATTTTGGGGCAAAAAGGCAGAAATTTCCCTTATTTTGGGATAAAATTGCAGAAATTTCCCTTATTTGGGGGCAAAAAGGCAGAAAATCCACTTAATTTCGGGTAAAAAGGCAGAAATTTCTCGTATTTTGGAGCAAAATTGCAGAAACTCCCCTAATTTTGGGGCAAAAAGGCAGAATTTCCCTTTATTTTGTGGCAAAAATAGAGAAATTCTTTTTATTTTGGGGCAAAAATCAGAAATTTCCTTTATTTTGGGGCAAAATTTTAGAAATTTCTTTTATATTGTTACAGACTTGCAGAAATTTTTCTTATTTTGTGGCAAAAAGGCAGAAATTCACCATATTTTGGTGCAAAAAGGCTGAAATTCCCCTTATTTTGAGGTAAAATCCTGAAATTCCCCATATTTTGGGGCAAAAAGGCAGAAATTCCCCTCATTTGGGGGCAAAAAGGCACAAATTTCCCTTATTTTCGGGCATAATTGCAGGAATTTCATTTATTTCAGGGCAAAAAGTCAGAAATTCCTTTTATTTTCGGACAAAAACAGAAATTTCTTTTCTTTTGATACAAAATTGTAGAAATTTTCCTTATTTTGGAACAAAAAGGCAAAAATTACCCATATTTTGGGGAAAAAGGCAGAAATTCCCCTTATTTTGAGGTAAAAAGGCTGAAATTCCCGTTATTTTGGGGCAAAAAGGCAGAAATTCCCTTTACTTTGTGGCAAAAAGGCAGAAATTCCCGTTAATTGGGGCAGAAAAGCAGAAATTTTCCTTATTTAAGGGCAATAGGGCAGAAATTCCCCTTATTTTGTGGCAAAAAGGCAGAAATTCCCCTTATTTGAAGGTAAAATGCTGAAATTCCCCTTATTTTCGGCAAAAAGGCAGAAATTCCTATTATTTTGGGGCAAAAGTGCAGAAATTTCTCTTATTTTGGGGCAAAAAGGCAGAAATTTCTTTTATTTTGGTACAAAATTGCAGAAATTTTCTTTATTTTGGGGCAAAATTGCAGAAATTTCCCTTATTTTGGGGCAAAATTGCAGAAATTTCACTTATTTCAGGGAAAAAGTGCAGAAATTTCTCTTATTTTGTGGCAAAAAGGCAGAAATTTCTTTTATTTTGGTACAAAATTGCAGAAATTTTCTTTATTTTGGGGCAAAAATGAAGAAAATCCCCATATTTTGGGTCAAAAAGGCAGAGATTTGCCTTATTATGAGGTAAAATGCTGAAATTCCCCTTATTTTGGGGCAAAAATACAGAAATTCCCTTCATTTTGTGGCAAAAAGGCAGAAATTTCCCTTATTTTGGGGAAAATTTGCAGAAATTTCACTTATTTCAGGGCAAAATTCAAAAATTCCTTTTATTTTGGGGCAAAAAGAAAGAAATTCCGTTCATTTTTAGGTAAAAAGGCAGAAATTTCACTTATTTTGAGGGAAGAAGGCAGAAATTCCTCTTATTTTGGGGCAAAAATGAAGAAATTTCTCTTTTTTGTGGCAAAAGGTATACATTCCCCTTATTTTCGGGCAAAAAAGCAGAAATTCCCCCTATTTTGGGGCAGAATTGAAGAAAATCCCCTAATTGTGGGGCAAAAAGGCAGAAATTCCCTATATGTTGGGGCAAAAAGACAGAAATTCTCCTTATTTTGGGGCAAAACTCAGAAATTCCACTTATTTTGGGGCAAAATTCCAGAAATTTCCCTTATTTTGGGGCAAAATTGTAGAAATTTTACTTATTTTGGGGCACAATTGCAGAAATTTCACTTATTTCAGGTAAAAATGGCAGAAATTTTTCTTATTTTGGGGCAAAAAGGCAGAAATTCCTAATATTTTGTGGCAAAAATGCAGAAATTCCCCTTATTTTGAGGTAAAAAGGCTGAAATTCCCCTTATTTGGGGGCAAAAAGGCAGAAATTTCCCTTATTTTGGGGCAAAATTGCAAACATTTCACTTATTTCAGGGTAATAAGTCAGAAATTTTCCTTATTTTGGGGCAAAAAACACAGAAATTCCCTTTGTTTTGGAAGGAAAATACAGAAATTCCACTTCTTTAGAGGCAAAAAGGCAGAAATTCCCCTTATTGTGAAGCAAAAATGAAGAAATTCCCCTAATTGTTGGGCAAAAAGGCAGAAATTCCCTATATGTTGGGGCAAAAAGACAGAAATTCTCCTTATTTTGGGACAAAACTCAGAAATTCCACTTATTTTGGGGCAAAATTGCAGGAATTTACCTTATTTTGAGGCAAAATTGCAGAAATTTCCCTTATTTGGGGCAAAATTGCAGAAATTTCACTTATTTTCAGGTAAAAAGGCTGAAATATCCTTTATTTTGGGGCAAAAAGGAAGAAATTCCCCTTATTTTGGGGCAAAATTGCAGAAATTTTCCTTATTTTGGGGCAAAAAGGCTGAAATTCTTATTTTGAGGTAAAATGCTGAAATTCCCCATATTTTGGGGCAAAAGGCAAAACTTCTTCTTATTTTGGGGCAAAGAGGCACAAATTTCTCTTATTTTCGGGCAAAATTGCAGAAATTTCATTTATTTCAGGGCAAAAAGTCAGAAATTCCTTTTATTTTGGGGCAAAGAGCAGAAATTTATTTTGGTACAAAATTGAAGAAATTTATCTTATTTTGAAACAAAAAGGCAGAAAATTCCCCTTATTTTGAGGCAAAAGGCAGAAATTATTCTCAATTTGAGGTAAAATGCAGAAATTCCCTTTATTTTGGGGCTAAAAGGCAGAAATTCCCTGTATTTTGAAGCAAAATTGCAGAAATTCTCTTAATTTTCGGGCAAAAAGGCAGAAATTCTCCTTATTTTGGGGCAAAAAGACAGAAAATCTCCTTTTTCGGGAGCAAACAGTCAGAAATTCCCCTTATTTTGGGGCAAAATTGCAGAAATTTCCTTTACATTGGGGCAAAATTGCAGAAATTTCCCTTATTTTGGGGCAAAATTGCAGAAATTTCAGGTATTTGAGAAAAAAAAGGCAGAAATTTTTTTGGGGGGGCAAAAAGGCAGAAATTTTTTTTATTTTGGTACAAAATTGCAGAAATTTTTCTTATTTTGGGGCAAAAAGTCAGAAATTCCCCATATTTTGGGGCAAAAAGGCAGAAATTCCCCTTATTTTGAGGTAATAAGGTTGAAATTCCCCTTAATTTGGGGCAAAAAGGCAGAAATTTCGTTTATTTTGGGGAAAAGGCAGAAATTGCACTTATTTTGAGTCAAAAAGGTGGAAAATCCCCTTATTTTGGGGCAAAAATGAAGAAATTTGCTTTTTTATGGCAAAAAGATATACATTCCCTTTATTTTCGGGCAAAAAGGCAGAAATTCTTTGTATTTTGGAGCAAAATTGCAGAAATTCCCCTAATTTTTGGGCAAAAAGGCAGAAATTTTCCTTATTTTGGGGTAAAACTGCAGAAATTTCACTTATTTTGCGGCAAAATGTCAGAAATTCCCCTTATTTTTGGCAAAAAATGCAGAAAATCCCCTTATTTTAGGGCAAAATTGCAGAAATTTCCCTTATTTGGGGACAAAAACAGAAATTCCCCTTATTTTGGGGCAAAAATGCAGAAATTTCCCTTATTATGGGGAAAAATTGCAGAAATTTCCCTTATTTTAGGGCAAAATTGCAGAAATTTCACTTATTTCAGAGAAAAAAAGCAAAAATTTTTCTTATTTTGGGGCAAAAAGGCAGAAATTCCCATTATTTTGGGGCAAAAAGGCAGAAATTCACCTTATTTTGGGGTAAAATTGCAGAAATTTCACATATTTCAGGGCAAAACGGCAGAAATTCCCCTTATTTTGGGGCAAAAAGGCAGAAATTTCCCTTATTTTGGGATAAAATTGCAGAAATTTCCCTTATTTGGGGGCAAAAAGGCAGAAAATCCACTTAATTTCGGGTAAAAAGGCAGAAATTTCTCGTATTTTGGAGCAAAATTGCAGAAACTCCCCTAATTTTGGGGCTAAAAGGCAGAATTTCCCTTTATTTTGTGGCAAAAATAGAGAAATTCTTTTTATTTTGGGGCAAAAATCAGAAATTTCCTTTATTTTGGGGCAAAATTTTAGAAATTTCTTTTATATTGTTACAGACTTGCAGAAATTTTTCTTATTTTGTGGCAAAAAGGCAGAAATTCCCCATATTTTGGTGCAAAAAGGCTGAAATTCCCCTTATTTTGAGGTAAAATCCTGAAATTCCCCATATTTTGGGGCAAAAAGGCAGAAATTCCCCTCATTTGGGGGCAAAAAGGCACAAATTTCCCTTATTTTCGGGCATAATTGCAGGAATTTCATTTATTTCAGGGCAAAAAGTCAGAAATTCCTTTTATTTTCGGGCAAAAACAGAAATTTCTTTTCTTTTGATACAAAATTGTAGAAATTTTCCTTATTTTGGAACAAAAAGGCAAAAGTTACCCATATTTTGGGGAAAAAGGCAGAAATTCCTTTTATTTTGAGGTAAAAAGGCTGAAATTCCCGTTATTTTAGGGCATAAAGGCAGAAATTCCCTTTACTTTGGGGCAAAAAGGCAGAAATTCCCCTTATTTTGGGGTAAAATTGCAGAAATTTCAAATATTTCAGGGCAAAAAGGCAGAAATTCCACTTTATTACGGACAATAACGCAGAAATTCCCCGTATTTTAAAGCTAAATTTCAGAAATTCCCCTTATATTGGTGCAAAAATGGAGAAATTCCCTTTATTTTTGTGCAATAAGGCAGATTTCCCCGTATTTTGAAGCAAAATTGCACATATTTCCCTAATTTTGAAGGAAAATGCAGAAATTCACATTATTTTGGAACAAAAAGACAGAAATTCTCCTTATTTCAGGGCAAAAAGTCAGAAATTCCCCTTATTATGGGGTAAAATTGCAGAAATTTTCTTTATTTTGGGGCAAAATTGCAGACATTTCTCTTATTTTGGGGCAAAATTGCAGAAATTTCACTTATTTCAGGGAAAAAGTGCAGAAATTTCTCTTATTTTGGGGCAAAAAGGCAGAAATTTCTTTTATTTTGGTACAAAATTGCAGAAATTTTCTTTATTTTGGGGCAAAATTGCAGAAATTTCCCTTATTTTGGGGCAAAATTGCAGAAATTTCACTTATTTCAGGGAAAAAGTGCAGAAATTTCTCTTATTTTGGGGCAAAAAGGCAGAAATTTCTTTTATTTTGGTACAAAATTGCAGAAATTTTTTTTATTTTGGGGCAAAAATGAAGAAATTCCCCATATTTTGGAGCAAAAAGTCAGAGATTTGCCTTATTATGAGGTAAAATGCTGAAATTCCCCTTATTTTGGGGCAAAAATACAGAAATTCCCTTTATTTTGTGGCAAAAAGGCAGAAATTTCCCTTATTTTGGGGCAAAATTGCAGAAATTTCACTTATTTCAGGGCAAAATTCAAAAATTCCTTTTATTTTGGGGCAAAAAGACAGAAATTCCATTCATTTTTAGGTAAAAAGGCAGAAATTTCACTTATTTTGAGGGAAGAAGGCAGAAATTCCTCTTATTTTGGGGCAAAAATGAACAAAGTTCTCTTTTTTGTGGCAAAAGGTATACATTCCCCTTATTTTCGGGCAAAAAAGAAGAAATTCCCCCTATTTTGGGGCAGAATTGAAGAAAATCCCCTAATTGTGGGGCAAAAAGGCAGAAATTCCCTATATGTTGGGGCAAAAAGACAGAAATTCTCCTTATTTTGGGGCAAAACTCAGAAATACCACTTATTTTGGGGCAAAATTCCAGAAATTTCCCTTATTTTGGGGCAAAATTGCAGAAATTTTTCTTATTTTGGGGCACAATTGCAGAAATTTCACTTATTTCAGGTAAAAATGGCAGAAATTTTTCTTATTTTGGGGCAAAAAGGCAGAAATTCCTAATATTTTGTGGCAAAAATGCAGAAATTCCCCTTATTTTGAGGTAAAAAGGCTGAAATTCCCCTTATTTGGGGGCAAAAAGGCAGAAATTTCCCTTATTTTGGGGCAAAATTGCAAACATTTCACTTATTTCAGGGTAATAAGTCAGAAATTTTCCTTATTTTGGGGCAAAAAACACAGAAATTCCCTTTGTTTTGGAAGGAAAATACAGAAATTCCACTTCTTTAGAGGCAAAAAGGCAGAAATTCCCCTTATTTTGAAGCAAAAATGAAGAAATTCCCCTAATTGTTGGGCAAAAAGGCAGAAATTCCCTATATGTTGGGGCAAAAAGACAGAAATTCTCCTTATTTTGGGACAAAACTCAGAAATTCCACTTATTTTGGGGCAAAATTGCAGGAATTTACCTTATTTTGAGGCAAAATTGCAGAAATTTCCCTTATTTGGGGCAAAATTGCAGAAATTTCACTTATTTTCAGGTAAAAAGGCTGAAATATCCTTTATTTTGGGGCAAAAAGGAAGAAATTCCCCTTATTTTGGGGCAAAATTGCAGAAATTTTCCTTATTTTGGGGCAAAAAGGCTGAAATTCTTATTTTGAGGTAAAATGCTGAAATTCCCCATATTTTGGGGCAAAAGGCAAAACTTCTTCTTATTTTGGGGCAAAGAGGCACAAATTTCTCTTATTTTCGGGCAAAATTGCAGAAATTTCATTTATTTCAGGGCAAAAAGTCAGAAATTCCTTTTATTTTGGGGCAAAGAGCAGAAATTTCTTTTATTATGGTACAAAATTGAAGAAATTTATCTTATTTTGAAACAAAAAGGCAGAAAATTCCCCTTATTTTGAGGCAAAAGGCAGAAATTATTCTCAATTTGAGGTAAAATGCAGAAATTCCCTTTATTTTGGGGCTAAAAAACAGAAATTCCCTGTATTTTGAAGCAAAATTGCAGAAATTCTCATAATTTTTGGGCAAAAAGGCAGAAATTCTCCTTATTATGGGGCAAAAAGACAGAAAATCTCCTTTTTCGGGAGCAAACAGTCAGAAATTCCCCTTATTTTGGGGCAAAATTGCAGAAATTTCCTTTACATTGGGGCAAAATTGTAGAAATTTCCCTTATTTTGGGGCAAAATTGCAGAAATTTCACGTATTTCAGGGAAAAAAGGCAGAAATTTTTTTGGGGGGGCAAAAAGGCAGAAATTTTTTTTATTTTGGTACAAAATTGCAGAAATTTTTCTTATTTTGGGGCAAAAAGTCAGAAATTCCCCATATTTTGGGGCAAAAAGGCAGAAATTCCCCTTATTTTGAGGTAAAAAGGCTGAAATTCCCCTTATTTTGGGGCAAAAAGACAGAAATTTCGTTTATTTTGGGGAAAAGGCAGAAATTGCACTTATTTTGAGTCAAAAAGGTGGAAATTCCCCTTATTTGGGGGCAAAAATGAAGAAATTTGCTTTTTTATGGCAAAAAGGTATACATTCCCTTTATTTTCGGGCAAAAAGGCAGAAATTCTTTGTATTTTGGAGCAAAATTGCAGAAATTCTCATAATTTTCGGGCAAAAAGGCAGAAATTCTCCTTATTTTGGGGCAAAAAGACAGAAAATCTCCTTTTTCGGGAGCAAACAGTCAGAAATTCCCCTTATTTTGGGGCAAAATTGCAGAAATTTCCTTTACATTGGGGCAAAATTGCAGAAATTTCCCTTATTTTGGGGCAAAATTGCAGAAATTTCAGGTATTTGAGAAAAAAAGGCAGAAATTTTTTTGGGGGGGGCAAAAAGGCAGAAATTTTTTTTATTTTGGTACAAAATTGCAGAAATTTTTCTTATTTTGGGGCAAAAAGTCAGAAATTCCCCATATTTTGGGGCAAAAAGGCAGAAATTCCCCTTATTTTGAGGTAATAAGGCTGAAATTCCCCTTATTTTGGGGCAAAAAGGCAGAAATTTCGTTTATTTTGGGGAAAAGGCAGAAATTGCACTTATTTTGAGTCAAAAAGGTGGAAAATCCCCTTATTTTGGGGCAAAAATGAAGAAATTTGCTTTTTTATGGCAAAAAGGTATACATTCCCTTTATTTTCGGGCAAAAAGGAAGAAATTCTTTGTATTTTGGAGCAAAATTGCAGAAATTCCCCTAATTTTTGGGCAAAAAGGCAGAAATTTTCCTTATTTTCGGGTAAAACTGCAGAAATTTCACTTATTTTGCGGCAAAATGTCAGAAATTCCCCTTATTTTTGGCAAAAAATGCAGAAAATCCCCTTATTTTAGGGCAAAAATGCAGAAATTTCCCTTATTTGGGGACAAAAACAGAAATTCCCCTTATTTTGGGGCAAAATTGCAGAAATTTCCCTTATTATGGGGAAAAATTGCAGAAATTTCCCTTATTTTAGGGCAAAATTGCAGAAATTTCACTTATTTCAGAGAAAAAAAGCAAAAATTTTTCTTATTTTGGGGCAAAAAGGCAGAAATTCCCATTATTTTGGGGCAAAAAGGCAGAAATTCACCTTATTTTGGGGTAAAATTGCAGAAATTTTACATATTTCAGGGCAAAACGGCAGAAATTCCCCTTATTTTGGGGCAAAAAGGCAGAAATTTCCCTTATTTTGGGATAAAATTGCAGAAATTTCCCTTATTTGGGGGCAAAAAGGCAGAAAATCCACTTAATTTCGGGTAAAAAGGCAGAAATTTCTCGTATTTTGGAGCAAAATTGCAGAAACTCCCCTAATTTTGGGGCTAAAAGGCAGAATTTCCCTTTATTTTGGGGCAAAAATAGAGAAATTCTTTTTATTTTGGGGCAAAAATCAGAAATTTCCTTTATTTTGGGGCAAAATTTTAGAAATTTCTTTTATATTGTTACAGACTTGCAGAAATTTTTCTTATTTTGTGGCAAAAAGGCAGAAATTCCCCATATTTTGGTGCAAAAAGGCTGAAATTCCCCTTATTTTGAGGTAAAATCCTGAAATTCCCCATATTTTGGGGCAAAAAGGCAGAAATTCCCCTCATTTGGGGGCAAAAAGGCACAAATTTCCCTTATTTTCCGGCATAATTGCAGGAATTTCATTTATTTCAGGGCAAAAAGTCAGAAATTCCTTTTATTTTCAGGCAAAAACAGAAATTTCTTTTATTTTGATACAAAATTGTAGAAATTTTCCTTATTTTGGAACAAAAAGGCAAAAATTACCCATATTTTGGGGAAAAAGGCAGAAATTCCTTTTATTTTGAGGTAAAAAGGCTGAAATTCCCGTTATTTTGGGGCATAAAGGCAGAAATTCCCTTTACTTTCTGGCAAAAGGGCAGAAATTCCCGTTAATTGGGGCAGAAAAGCAGAAATTTTCCTTATTTAAGGGCAATAGGGCAGAAATTCCCCTTATTTTGTGGCAAAAAGGCAGAAATTCCCCTTATTTGAAGGTAAAATGCTGAAATTCCCCTTATTTTCGGCAAAAAGGCAGAAATTCCTATTATTTTGGGGCAAAATTGCAGAAATTTCAATTATTTCTGGGCAAAAAGTCAGATATTTGCCTTATTTTGGGGCAAAAAGCAGAAATTCCCTTAATTTTGGGGCCAAAAACAGAAATTCCCCTTATTTTGGGGTAAAATTGCAGAAATTTCAAATATTTCAGGGCAAAAAGGCAGAAATTCCACTTTATTTCGGACAATAACGCAGAAATTCCCCGTATTTTAAAGCTAAATTTCAGAAATTCCCCTTATATTGGTGCAAAAATGGAGAAATTCCCTTTATTTTTGTGCAATAAGGCAGATTTCCCCGTATTTTGAAGCAAAATTGCACATATTTCCCTAATTTTGAAGGAAAATGCAGAAATTCACATTATTTTGGAACAAAAAGACAGAAATTCTCCTTATTTCAGGGCAAAAAGTCAGAAATTCCCCTTATTATGGGGTAAAATTGCAGAAATTTTCTTTATTTTGGGGCAAAATTGCAGACATTTCTCTTATTTTGGGGCAAAATTGCAGAAATTTCACTTATTTCAGGGAAAAAGTGCAGAAATTTCTCTTATTTTGGGGCAAAAAGGCAGAAATTTCTTTTATTTTGGTACAAAATTGCAGAAATTTTCTTTATTTTGGGGCAAAATTGCAGAAATTTCCCTTATTTTGGGGCAAAATTGCAGAAATTTCACTTATTTCAGAGAAAAAGTGCAGAAATTTCTCTTATTTTGGGGCAAAAAGGCAGAAATTTCTTTTATTTTGGTACAAAATTGCAGAAATTTTTTTTATTTTGGGGCAAAAATGAAGAAATTCCCCATATTTTGGAGCAAAAAGGCAGAGATTTGCCTTATTATGAGGTAAAATGCTGAAATTCCCCTTATTTTGGGGCAAAAATACAGAAATTCCCTTTATTTTGTGGCAAAAAGGCAGAAATTTCCCTTATTTTGGGGCAAAATTGCAGAAATTTCACTTATTTCAGGGCAAAATTCAAAAATTCCTTTTATTTTGGGACAAAAAGACAGAAATTCCATTCATTTTTAGGTAAAAAGGCAGAAATTTCACTTATTTTGAGGGAAGAAGGCAGAAATTCCTCTTATTTTGGGGCAAAAATGAAGAAAGTTCTCTTTTTTGTGGCAAAAGGTATACATTCCCCTTATTTTCGGGCAAAAAAGAAGAAATTCCCCCTATTTTGGGGCAGAATTGAAGAAAATCCCCTAATTGTGGGGCAAAAAGGCAGAAATTCCCTATATGTTGGGGCAAAAAGACAGAAATTCTCCTTATTTTGGGGCAAAACTCAGAAATTCCACTTATTTTGGGGCAAAATTCCAGAAATTTCCCTTATTTTGGGGCAAAATTGCAGAAATTTTACTTATTTTGGGGCACAATTGCAGAAATTTCACTTATTTCAGGTAAAAATGGCAGAAATTTTTCTTATTTTGGGGCAAAAAGGCAGAAATTCCTAATATTTTGTGGCAAAAATGCAGAAATTCCCCCTTATTTTGAGGTAAAAAGGCTGAAATTCCCCTTATTTGGGGGCAAAAAGGCAGAAATTTCCCTTATTTTGGGGCAAAATTGCAAACATTTCACTTATTTCAGGGTAATAAGTCAGAAATTTTCCTTATTTTGGGGCAAAAAACACAGAAATTCCCTTTGTTTTGGAAGGAAAATACAGAAATTCCACTTCTTTAGAGGCAAAAAGGCAGAAATTCCCCTTATTTTGAAGCAAAAATGAAGAAATTCCCCTAATTGTTGGGCAAAAAGGCAGAAATTCCCTATATGTTGGGGCAAAAAGACAGAAATTCTCCTTATTTTGGGACAAAACTCAGAAATTCCACTTATTTTGGGGCAAAATTGCAGGAATTTACCTTATTTTGAGGCAAAATTGCAGAAATTTCCCTTATTTGGGGCAAAATTGCAGAAATTTCACTTATTTTCAGGTAAAAAGGCTGAAATATCCTTTATTTTGGGGCAAAAAGGAAGAAATTCCCCTTATTTTGGGGCAAAATTGCAGAAATTTTCCTTATTTTGGGGCAAAAAGGCTGAAATTCTTATTTTGAGGTAAAATGCTGAAATTCCCCATATTTTGGGGCAAAAGGCAAAACTTCTTCTTATTTTGGGGCAAAGAGGCACAAATTTCTCTTATTTTCGGGCAAAATTGCAGAAATTTCATTTATTTCAGGGCAAAAAGTCAGAAATTCCTTTTATTTTGGGGCAAAGAGCAGAAATTTCTTTTATTATGGTACAAAATTGAAGAAATTTATCTTATTTTGAAACAAAAAGGCAGAAAATTCCCCTTATTTTGAGGCAAAAGGCAGAAATTATTCTCAATTTGAGGTAAAATGCAGAAATTCCCTTTATTTTGGGGCTAAAAAACAGAAATTCCCTGTATTTTGAAGCAAAATTGCAGAAATTCTCATAATTTTTGGGCAAAAAGGCAGAAATTCTCCTTATTATGGGGCAAAAAGACAGAAAATCTCCTTTTTCGGGAGCAAACAGTCAGAAATTCCCCTTATTTTGGGGCAAAATTGCAGAAATTTCCTTTACATTGGGGCAAAATTGTAGAAATTTCCCTTATTTTGGGGCAAAATTGCAGAAATTTCACGTATTTCAGGGAAAAAAGGCAGAAATTTTTTTGGGGGGGCAAAAAGGCAGAAATTTTTTTTATTTTGGTACAAAATTGCAGAAATTTTTCTTATTTTGGGGCAAAAAGTCAGAAATTCCCCATATTTTGGGGCAAAAAGGCAGAAATTCCCCTTATTTTGAGGTAAAAAGGCTGAAATTCCCCTTATTTTGGGGCAAAAAGACAGAAATTTCGTTTATTTTGGGGAAAAGGCAGAAATTGCACTTATTTTGAGTCAAAAAGGTGGAAATTCCCCTTATTTGGGGGCAAAAATGAAGAAATTTGCTTTTTTATGGCAAAAAGGTATACATTCCCTTTATTTTCGGGCAAAAAGGCAGAAATTCTTTGTATTTTGGAGCAAAATTGCAGAAATTCTCATAATTTTCGGGCAAAAAGGCAGAAATTCTCCTTATTTTGGGGCAAAAAGACAGAAAATCTCCTTTTTCGGGAGCAAACAGTCAGAAATTCCCCTTATTTTGGGGCAAAATTGCAGAAATTTCCTTTACATTGGGGCAAAATTGCAGAAATTTCCCTTATTTTGGGGCAAAATTGCAGAAATTTCAGGTATTTGAGAAAAAAAGGCAGAAATTTTTTTGGGGGGGGCAAAAAGGCAGAAATTTTTTTTATTTTGGTACAAAATTGCAGAAATTTTTCTTATTTTGGGGCAAAAAGTCAGAAATTCCCCATATTTTGGGGCAAAAAGGCAGAAATTCCCCTTATTTTGAGGTAATAAGGCTGAAATTCCCCTTATTTTGGGGCAAAAAGGCAGAAATTTCGTTTATTTTGGGGAAAAGGCAGAAATTGCACTTATTTTGAGTCAAAAAGGTGGAAAATCCCCTTATTTTGGGGCAAAAATGAAGAAATTTGCTTTTTTATGGCAAAAAGGTATACATTCCCTTTATTTTCGGGCAAAAAGGAAGAAATTCTTTGTATTTTGGAGCAAAATTGCAGAAATTCCCCTAATTTTTGGGCAAAAAGGCAGAAATTTTCCTTATTTTCGGGTAAAACTGCAGAAATTTCACTTATTTTGCGGCAAAATGTCAGAAATTCCCCTTATTTTTGGCAAAAAATGCAGAAAATCCCCTTATTTTAGGGCAAAAATGCAGAAATTTCCCTTATTTGGGGACAAAAACAGAAATTCCCCTTATTTTGGGGCAAAATTGCAGAAATTTCCCTTATTATGGGGAAAAATTGCAGAAATTTCCCTTATTTTAGGGCAAAATTGCAGAAATTTCACTTATTTCAGAGAAAAAAAGCAAAAATTTTTCTTATTTTGGGGCAAAAAGGCAGAAATTCCCATTATTTTGGGGCAAAAAGGCAGAAATTCACCTTATTTTGGGGTAAAATTGCAGAAATTTTACATATTTCAGGGCAAAACGGCAGAAATTCCCCTTATTTTGGGGCAAAAAGGCAGAAATTTCCCTTATTTTGGGATAAAATTGCAGAAATTTCCCTTATTTGGGGGCAAAAAGGCAGAAAATCCACTTAATTTCGGGTAAAAAGGCAGAAATTTCTCGTATTTTGGAGCAAAATTGCAGAAACTCCCCTAATTTTGGGGCTAAAAGGCAGAATTTCCCTTTATTTTGGGGCAAAAATAGAGAAATTCTTTTTATTTTGGGGCAAAAATCAGAAATTTCCTTTATTTTGGGGCAAAATTTTAGAAATTTCTTTTATATTGTTACAGACTTGCAGAAATTTTTCTTATTTTGTGGCAAAAAGGCAGAAATTCCCCATATTTTGGTGCAAAAAGGCTGAAATTCCCCTTATTTTGAGGTAAAATCCTGAAATTCCCCATATTTTGGGGCAAAAAGGCAGAAATTCCCCTCATTTGGGGGCAAAAAGGCACAAATTTCCCTTATTTTCCGGCATAATTGCAGGAATTTCATTTATTTCAGGGCAAAAAGTCAGAAATTCCTTTTATTTTCAGGCAAAAACAGAAATTTCTTTTATTTTGATACAAAATTGTAGAAATTTTCCTTATTTTGGAACAAAAAGGCAAAAATTACCCATATTTTGGGGAAAAAGGCAGAAATTCCTTTTATTTTGAGGTAAAAAGGCTGAAATTCCCGTTATTTTGGGGCATAAAGGCAGAAATTCCCTTTACTTTCTGGCAAAAGGGCAGAAATTCCCGTTAATTGGGGCAGAAAAGCAGAAATTTTCCTTATTTAAGGGCAATAGGGCAGAAATTCCCCTTATTTTGTGGCAAAAAGGCAGAAATTCCCCTTATTTGAAGGTAAAATGCTGAAATTCCCCTTATTTTCGGCAAAAAGGCAGAAATTCCTATTATTTTGGGGCAAAATTGCAGAAATTTCAATTATTTCTGGGCAAAAAGTCAGATATTTGCCTTATTTTGGGGCAAAAAGCAGAAATTCCCTTAATTTTGGGGCCAAAAACAGAAATTCCCCTTATTTTGGGGTAAAATTGCAGAAATTTCAAATATTTCAGGGCAAAAAGGCAGAAATTCCACTTTATTTCGGACAATAACGCAGAAATTCCCCGTATTTTAAAGCTAAATTTCAGAAATTCCCCTTATATTGGTGCAAAAATGGAGAAATTCCCTTTATTTTTGTGCAATAAGGCAGATTTCCCCGTATTTTGAAGCAAAATTGCACATATTTCCCTAATTTTGAAGGAAAATGCAGAAATTCACATTATTTTGGAACAAAAAGACAGAAATTCTCCTTATTTCAGGGCAAAAAGTCAGAAATTCCCCTTATTATGGGGTAAAATTGCAGAAATTTTCTTTATTTTGGGGCAAAATTGCAGACATTTCTCTTATTTTGGGGCAAAATTGCAGAAATTTCACTTATTTCAGGGAAAAAGTGCAGAAATTTCTCTTATTTTGGGGCAAAAAGGCAGAAATTTCTTTTATTTTGGTACAAAATTGCAGAAATTTTCTTTATTTTGGGGCAAAATTGCAGAAATTTCCCTTATTTTGGGGCAAAATTGCAGAAATTTCACTTATTTCAGAGAAAAAGTGCAGAAATTTCTCTTATTTTGGGGCAAAAAGGCAGAAATTTCTTTTATTTTGGTACAAAATTGCAGAAATTTTTTTTATTTTGGGGCAAAAATGAAGAAATTCCCCATATTTTGGAGCAAAAAGGCAGAGATTTGCCTTATTATGAGGTAAAATGCTGAAATTCCCCTTATTTTGGGGCAAAAATACAGAAATTCCCTTTATTTTGTGGCAAAAAGGCAGAAATTTCCCTTATTTTGGGGCAAAATTGCAGAAATTTCACTTATTTCAGGGCAAAATTCAAAAATTCCTTTTATTTTGGGGCAAAAAGACAGAAATTCCATTCATTTTTAGGTAAAAAGGCAGAAATTTCACTTATTTTGAGGGAAGAAGGCAGAAATTCCTCTTATTTTGGGGCAAAAATGAAGAAAGTTCTCTTTTTTGTGGCAAAAGGTATACATTCCCCTTATTTTCGGGCAAAAAAGAAGAAATTCCCCCTATTTTGGGGCAGAATTGAAGAAAATCCCCTAATTGTGGGGCAAAAAGGCAGAAATTCCCTATATGTTGGGGCAAAAAGACAGAAATTCTCCTTATTTTGGGGCAAAACTCAGAAATTCCACTTATTTTGGGGCAAAATTCCAGAAATTTCCCTTATTTTGGGGCAAAATTGCAGAAATTTTACTTATTTTGGGGCACAATTGCAGAAATTTCACTTATTTCAGGTAAAAATGGCAGAAATTTTTCTTATTTTGGGGCAAAAAGGCAGAAATTCCTAATATTTTGTGGCAAAAATGCAGAAATTCCCCCTTATTTTGAGGTAAAAAGGCTGAAATTCCCCTTATTTGGGGGCAAAAAGGCAGAAATTTCCCTTATTTTGGGGCAAAATTGCAAACATTTCACTTATTTCAGGGTAATAAGTCAGAAATTTTCCTTATTTTGGGGCAAAAAACACAGAAATTCCCTTTGTTTTGGAAGGAAAATACAGAAATTCCACTTCTTTAGAGGCAAAAAGGCAGAAATTCCCCTTATTTTGAAGCAAAAATGAAGAAATTCCCCTAATTGTTGGGCAAAAAGGCAGAAATTCCCTATATGTTGGGGCAAAAAGACAGAAATTCTCCTTATTTTGGGACAAAACTCAGAAATTCCACTTATTTTGGGGCAAAATTGCAGGAATTTACCTTATTTTGAGGCAAAATTGCAGAAATTTCCCTTATTTGGGGCAAAATTGCAGAAATTTCACTTATTTTCAGGTAAAAAGGCTGAAATATCCTTTATTTTGGGGCAAAAAGGAAGAAATTCCCCTTATTTTGGGGCAAAATTGCAGAAATTTTCCTTATTTTGGGGCAAAAAGGCTGAAATTCTTATTTTGAGGTAAAATGCTGAAATTCCCCATATTTTGGGGCAAAAGGCAAAACTTCTTCTTATTTTGGGGCAAAGAGGCACAAATTTCTCTTATTTTCGGGCAAAATTGCAGAAATTTCATTTATTTCAGGGCAAAAAGTCAGAAATTCCTTTTATTTTGGGGCAAAGAGCAGAAATTTCTTTTATTATGGTACAAAATTGAAGAAATTTATCTTATTTTGAAACAAAAAGGCAGAAAATTCCCCTTATTTTGAGGCAAAAGGCAGAAATTATTCTCAATTTGAGGTAAAATGCAGAAATTCCCTTTATTTTGGGGCTAAAAAACAGAAATTCCCTGTATTTTGAAGCAAAATTGCAGAAATTCTCATAATTTTTGGGCAAAAAGGCAGAAATTCTCCTTATTATGGGGCAAAAAGACAGAAAATCTCCTTTTTCGGGAGCAAACAGTCAGAAATTCCCCTTATTTTGGGGCAAAATTGCAGAAATTTCCTTTACATTGGGGCAAAATTGTAGAAATTTCCCTTATTTTGGGGCAAAATTGCAGAAATTTCACGTATTTCAGGGAAAAAAGGCAGAAATTTTTTTGGGGGGGCAAAAAGGCAGAAATTTTTTTTATTTTGGTACAAAATTGCAGAAATTTTTCTTATTTTGGGGCAAAAAGTCAGAAATTCCCCATATTTTGGGGCAAAAAGGCAGAAATTCCCCTTATTTTGAGGTAAAAAGGCTGAAATTCCCCTTATTTTGGGGCAAAAAGACAGAAATTTCGTTTATTTTGGGGAAAAGGCAGAAATTGCACTTATTTTGAGTCAAAAAGGTGGAAATTCCCCTTATTTGGGGGCAAAAATGAAGAAATTTGCTTTTTTATGGCAAAAAGGTATACATTCCCTTTATTTTCGGGCAAAAAGGCAGAAATTCTTTGTATTTTGGAGCAAAATTGCAGAAATTCTCATAATTTTCGGGCAAAAAGGCAGAAATTCTCCTTATTTTGGGGCAAAAAGACAGAAAATCTCCTTTTTCGGGAGCAAACAGTCAGAAATTCCCCTTATTTTGGGGCAAAATTGCAGAAATTTCCTTTACATTGGGGCAAAATTGCAGAAATTTCCCTTATTTTGGGGCAAAATTGCAGAAATTTCAGGTATTTGAGAAAAAAAGGCAGAAATTTTTTTGGGGGGGGCAAAAAGGCAGAAATTTTTTTTATTTTGGTACAAAATTGCAGAAATTTTTCTTATTTTGGGGCAAAAAGTCAGAAATTCCCCATATTTTGGGGCAAAAAGGCAGAAATTCCCCTTATTTTGAGGTAATAAGGCTGAAATTCCCCTTATTTTGGGGCAAAAAGGCAGAAATTTCGTTTATTTTGGGGAAAAGGCAGAAATTGCACTTATTTTGAGTCAAAAAGGTGGAAAATCCCCTTATTTTGGGGCAAAAATGAAGAAATTTGCTTTTTTATGGCAAAAAGGTATACATTCCCTTTATTTTCGGGCAAAAAGGAAGAAATTCTTTGTATTTTGGAGCAAAATTGCAGAAATTCCCCTAATTTTTGGGCAAAAAGGCAGAAATTTTCCTTATTTTCGGGTAAAACTGCAGAAATTTCACTTATTTTGCGGCAAAATGTCAGAAATTCCCCTTATTTTTGGCAAAAAATGCAGAAAATCCCCTTATTTTAGGGCAAAAATGCAGAAATTTCCCTTATTTGGGGACAAAAACAGAAATTCCCCTTATTTTGGGGCAAAATTGCAGAAATTTCCCTTATTATGGGGAAAAATTGCAGAAATTTCCCTTATTTTAGGGCAAAATTGCAGAAATTTCACTTATTTCAGAGAAAAAAAGCAAAAATTTTTCTTATTTTGGGGCAAAAAGGCAGAAATTCCCATTATTTTGGGGCAAAAAGGCAGAAATTCACCTTATTTTGGGGTAAAATTGCAGAAATTTTACATATTTCAGGGCAAAACGGCAGAAATTCCCCTTATTTTGGGGCAAAAAGGCAGAAATTTCCCTTATTTTGGGATAAAATTGCAGAAATTTCCCTTATTTGGGGGCAAAAAGGCAGAAAATCCACTTAATTTCGGGTAAAAAGGCAGAAATTTCTCGTATTTTGGAGCAAAATTGCAGAAACTCCCCTAATTTTGGGGCTAAAAGGCAGAATTTCCCTTTATTTTGGGGCAAAAATAGAGAAATTCTTTTTATTTTGGGGCAAAAATCAGAAATTTCCTTTATTTTGGGGCAAAATTTTAGAAATTTCTTTTATATTGTTACAGACTTGCAGAAATTTTTCTTATTTTGTGGCAAAAAGGCAGAAATTCCCCATATTTTGGTGCAAAAAGGCTGAAATTCCCCTTATTTTGAGGTAAAATCCTGAAATTCCCCATATTTTGGGGCAAAAAGGCAGAAATTCCCCTCATTTGGGGGCAAAAAGGCACAAATTTCCCTTATTTTCCGGCATAATTGCAGGAATTTCATTTATTTCAGGGCAAAAAGTCAGAAATTCCTTTTATTTTCAGGCAAAAACAGAAATTTCTTTTATTTTGATACAAAATTGTAGAAATTTTCCTTATTTTGGAACAAAAAGGCAAAAGTTACCCATATTTTGGGGAAAAAGGCAGAAATTCCTTTTATTTTGAGGTAAAAAGGCTGAAATTCCCGTTATTTTGGGGCATAAAGGCAGAAATTCCCTTTACTTTCTGGCAAAAGGGCAGAAATTCCCGTTAATTGGGGCAGAAAAGCAGAAATTTTCCTTATTTAAGGGCAATAGGGCAGAAATTCCCCTTATTTTGTGGCAAAAAGGCAGAAATTCCCCTTATTTGAAGGTAAAATGCTGAAATTCCCCTTATTTTCGGCAAAAAGGCAGAAATTCCTATTATTTTGGGGCAAAATTGCAGAAATTTCAATTATTTCTGGGCAAAAAGTCAGATATTTGCCTTATTTTGGGGCAAAAAGCAGAAATTCCCTTAATTTTGGGGCCAAAAACAGAAATTCCCCTTATTTTGGGGTAAAATTGCAGAAATTTCAAATATTTCAGGGCAAAAAGGCAGAAATTCCACTTTATTTCGGACAATAACGCAGAAATTCCCCGTATTTTAAAGCTAAATTTCAGAAATTCCCCTTATATTGGTGCAAAAATGGAGAAATTCCCTTTATTTTTGTGCAATAAGGCAGATTTCCCCGTATTTTGAAGCAAAATTGCACATATTTCCCTAATTTTGAAGGAAAATGCAGAAATTCACATTATTTTGGAACAAAAAGACAGAAATTCTCCTTATTTCAGGGCAAAAAGTCAGAAATTCCCCTTCTTTTGGGGTAAAATTGCAGAAATTTTCTTTATTTTGGGGCAAAATTGCAGAAATTTCCCTTATTTTGGGGCAAAATTGCAGAAATTTCACTTATTTCAGGGAAAAAGTGCAGAAATTTCTCTTATTTTGGGGCAAAAAGGCAGAAATTTCTTTTATTTTGGTACAAAATTGCAGAAATTTTCTTTATTTTGGGGCAAAAATGAAGAAATTCCCCATATTTTGGGGCAAAAAGGCAGATATTCGCCTTATTATGAGGTAAAATGCTGAAATTCCCCTTATTTTGGGGCAAAAATACAGAAATTCCCTTTATTTTGTGGCAAAAAGGCAGAAATTTCCCTTATTTTGGGGCAAAATTGCAGAAATTTCACTTATTTCAGGGCAAAATTCAAAAATTCCTTTTATTTTTGGGCAAAAAGACAGAAATTTTGTTTATTTTTGGGTAAAAAGGCAGAAATTTCACTTATTGTGAGGTAAGAAGGCAGAAATTGCTCTTATTTTGGGCCAAAAATGAAGAAATTTCCCTTTTTTTGTGGCAAAAGGTATATATTCTCCTTATTTTCGGGCAAAAAAGCAGAAATATCCCGTTTTTTGGAGCACAATTGCAGAAAATCCCCTAATTGTGGGGCAAAAAGGCAGAATTTCCCTATATGTTGGGGCAAAAAGACAGAAATTCTCCTTATTTTGGGGCAAAACTCAGAAATTCCACTTATTTTGGGGCAAAATTCCAGAAATTTCCCTTATTTTGGGGCAAAATTGCAGAAATTTCACTTATTTTGGGGCAAAATTGCAGAAATTTCACTTATTTCAGATAAAAAAAAGGCAGAAATTTTTCTTATTTTGGGGCAAAAAGGCAGAAATTCCTAATATTTTGTGGCAAAAATGCAGAAATTCCCCTTATTTTGAGGTAAAAAGGCTGAAATTCCCCTTATTTTGGGGCAAAAAGGCAGAAATTTCCCTTATTTTGGGGCAAAATTGCAACCATTTAACTTATTTCAGGGTAATAAGTCAGAAATTTTCCTTATTTTGGGGCAAAAAACACAGAAATTCCCTTTGTTTTGGAAGGAAAATACAGAAATTCCACTTCTTTAGAGGCAAAAAGGCAGAAATTCCCCTTATTTTGAAGCAAAAATGAAGAAATTCCCCTAATTGTTGGGCCAAAAGGCAGAAATTCCCTATATGTTGGGGCAAAAAGACAGAAATTCTCCTTATTTTGGGACAAAACTCAGAAATTCCACTTATTTTGGGGCAAAATTGCAGGAATTTACCTTATTTTGAGGAAAAATTGCAGAAATTTCCCTTATTTGGGGCAAAATTGCAGAAATTTCACTTATTTTCAGGTAAAAAGGCTGAAATATCCTTTATTTTGGGGCAAAAAGGAAGAAATTCCCCTTATTTTGGGGCAAAATTGCCGAAATTTTCCTTATTTTGGGGCAAAATGCTGAAATTCTTATTTTGAGGTAAAATGCTGAAATTCCCCATATTTTGGGGCAAAAGGCAAAACTTCTTCTTATTTTGGGGCAAAGAGGCACAAATTTCCCTTATTTTGGGCAAAATTGCAGAAATTTCATTTATTTCAGGGCAAAAAGTCAGAAATTCCTTTTATTTTGGGGCAAAGAGCAGAAATTTCTTTTATTATGGTACAAAATTGAAGAAATTTATCTTATTTTGAAACAAAAAGGCAGAAAATTCCCCTTATTTTGAGGCAAAAGGCAGAAATTATTCTCAATTTGAGGTAAAATGCAGAAATTCCCTTTATTTTGGGGCTAAAAGGCAGAAATTCTCTGCATTTTGAAGCAAAATTGCAGAAATTCTCTTAATTTTCGGGCAAAAAGGCAGAAATTCTCCTTATTTTGGGGCAAAAAGACAGAAAATCTCCTTTTTCAGGAGCAAACAGTCAGAAATTCCCCTTATTTTGGGGCAAAATTGCAGAAATTTCCTTTACATTGGGGCAAAATTGCAGAAATTTCCCTTATTTTGGGGCAAAATTGCAGAAATTTCAGGTATTTAAAAAAAAAAGGCAGAAATTTTTTTGGGGGGGCAAAAAGGCAGAAATTTTTTTTATTTTGGTACAAAATTGCAGAAATTTTTCTTATTTTGGGGCAAAAAGTCAGAAATTCCCCATATTTTGGGGCAAAAATGCAGAAATTCCTCTTATTTTGAGGTAATAAGGCTGAAATTCCCCTTATTTTGGGGCAAAAAGGCAGAAATTTCGTTTATTTTGGGGAAAAGGCAGAAATTGCACTTATTTTGAGTCAAAAAGGTGGAAAATCCCCTTATTTTGGGGCAAAAATGAAGAAATTTGCTTTTTTATGGCAAAAAGGTATACATTCCCTTTATTTTCGGGCAAAAAGGAAGAAATTCTTTGTATTTTGGAGCAAAATTGCAGAAATTCCCCTTTTTTTTGGGCAAAAAGGCAGAAATTTTCCTTATTTTGGGGTAAAACTGCAGAAATTTCACTTATTTTGCGGCAAAATGTCAGAAATTCCCCTTATTTTTGGCAAAAAATGCAGAAAATCCCCTTATTTTAGGGCAAAATTGCAGAAATTTCACTTATTTGGGGACAAAAACAGAAATTCCCCTTATTTTGGGGCAAAATTGCAGAAATTTCCCTTATTATGGTGAAAAATTGCAGAAATTTCACTTATTTCAGAGAAAAAAAGCAAAAATTTTTCTTATTTTGGGGCAAAAAGGCAGAAATTCCCATTATTTTGGGGCAAAAAGACAGAAATTCACCTTATTTTGGGGTAAAATTGCAGAAATTTCACATATTTCAGGGCAAAACGGCAGAAATTCCCCTTATTTTGGGGCAAAAAGGCAGAAATTTCCCTTATTTTGGGATAAAATTGCAGAAATTTCCCTTATTTAGAGGCAAAAAGGCAGAAAATCCACTTAATTTCGGGTAAAAAGGCAGAAATTTCTCGTATTTTGGAGCAAAATTGCAGAAACTCCCCTAATTTTGGGGCTAAAAGGCAGAATTTCCCTTTATTTTGGGGCAAAAATAGAGAAATTCTTTTTATTTTGGGGCAAAAATCAGAAATTTTCTTTATTTTGGGGCAAAATTTTAGAAATTTCTTTTATATTGTTACAGACTTGCAGAAATTTTTCTTATTTTGTGGCAAAAAGGCAGAAATTCCCCATATTTTGGTGCAAAAAGGCTGAAATTCCCCTTAATTTGAGGTAAAATCCTGAAATTCCCCATATTTTGGGGCAAAAAGGCAGAAATTCCCCTCATTTGGGGGCAAAAAGGCACAAATTTCCCTTATTTTCGGGCATAATTGCAGGAATTTCATTTATTTCAGGGCAAAAAGTCAGAAATTCCTTTTATTTTCGGGCAAAAACAGAAATTTCTTTTATTTTGATACAAAATTGTAGAAATTTTCCTTATTTTGGAACAAAAAGGCAAAAATTACCCATATTTTGGGGAAAAGGGCAGAAATTCCCCTTATTTTGAGGTAAAAAGGCTGAAATTCCCGTTATTTTGGGGCAAAAAGGCAGAAATTCCCTTTACTTTGTGGCAAAAAGGCAGAAATTCCCGTTAATTGGGGCAGAAAAGCAGAAATTTTCCTTATTTAAGGGCAATAGGGCAGAAATTCCCCTTATTTTGTGGCAAAAAGGCAGAAATTACCCTTATTTGAAGGTAAAATGCTGAAATTCCCCTTATTTTCGGCAAAAAGGCAGAAATTCCTATTATTTTGGGGCAAAATTGCAGAAATTTCAATTATTTCTGGGCAAAAAGTCAGATATTTGCCTTATTTTGGGGCAAAAAGCAGAAATTCCCTTAATTTTGGGGCCAAAAACAGAAATTCCCCTTATTTTGGGGTAAAATTGCAGAAATTTCAAATATTTTAGGGCAAAAAGGCAGAAATTCCACTTTATTTCGGACAATAACGCAGAAATTCCCCGTATTTTAAAGCTAAATTTCAGAAATTCCCCTTATATTGGTGCAAAAATGGAGAAATTCCCTTTATTTTTGTGCAATAAGGCAGATTTCCCCGTATTTTGAAGCAAAATTGCACATATTTCCCTAATTTTGAAGGAAAATGCAGAAATTCACATTATTTTGGAACAAAAAGACAGAAATTCTCCTTATTTCAGGGCAAAAAGTCAGAAATTCCCCTTCTTTTGGGGTAAAATTGCAGAAATTTCCCTTATTTTGGGGCAAAATTGCAGAAATTTCACTTATTTCAGGGAAAAAGTGCAGAAATTTCTCTTATTTTGGGGCAAAAAGGCAGAAATTTCTTTTATTTTGGTACAAAATTGCAGAAATTTTCTTTATTTTGGGGCAAAAATGAAGAAATTCCCCATATTTTGGGGCAAAAAGGCAGAGATTCGCCTTATTATGAGGTAAAATGCTGAAATTCCCCTTATTTTGGGGCAAAAATACAGAAATTCCCTTTATTTTGTGGCAAAAAGGCAGAAATTTCCCTTATTTAGGTCAAAATTGCAGAAATTTCACTTATTTCTGGGCAAAATTCAAAAATTCCTTTTAATTTTGGGCAAAAAGACAGAAATTTTGTTTATTTTTGGGTAAAAAGGCAGAAATTTCACTTATTGTGAGGTAAGAAGGCAGAAATTCCTCTTATTTTGGGGCAAAAATGAAGAAATTTCTCTTTTTTTGTGGCAAAAGGTATATATTCTCCTTATTTTCGGGCAAAAAAGCAGAAATATCCCGTTTTTTGGAGCACAATTGCAGAAAATCCCCTAATTGTGGGGCAAAAAGGCAGAAATTCCCTATATGTTGGGGCAAAAAGACAGAAATTCTCCTTATTTTGGGGCAAAACTCAGAAATTCCACTTATTTTGGGGCAAAATTCCAGAAATTTCCCTTATTTTGGGGCAAATTTGCAGAAATTTCACTTATTTTGGGGCAAAATTGCAGAAATTTCACTTATTTCAGATAAAAAAAGGCAGAAATTTTTCTTATTTTGGGGCAAAAAGGCAGAAATTCCCTTTATTTTGGTGCTAAAAAGCAGAAATTCCCCGTATTTTGAAGCAAAATTGCAGAAATTGTCATAATTTTCGGGCAAAAAGGCAGAAATTCTCCTTATTTTGGGGCAAAAAGACAGAAAATCTCCTTTTTCGGGAGCAAACAGTCAGAAATTCCCCTTATTTTGGGGCAAAAATGAAGAAATTTGCTTTTTTATGGCAAAAAGGTATACATTCCCTTTATTTTCGGGCAAAAAGGCAGAAATTCTTTGTATTTTGGAGCAAAATTGCAGAAATTCTCATAATTTTCGGGCAAAAAGGCAGAAATTCTCCTTATTTTGGGGCAAAAAGACAGAAAATCTCCTTTTTCGGGAGCAAACAGTCAGAAATTCCCCTTATTTTGGGGCAAAATTGCAGAAATTTCCTTTACATTGGGGCAAAATTGCAGAAATTTCCCTTATTTTGGGGCAAAATTGCAGAAATTTCAGGTATTTGAGAAAAAAAGGCAGAAATTTTTTTGGGGGGGCAAAAAGGCAGAAATTTTTTTTATTTTGGTACAAAATTGCAGAAATTTTTCTTATTTTGGGGCAAAAAGTCAGAAATTCCCTATATTTTGGGGCAAAAAGGCAGAAATTCCCCTTATTTTGAGGTAAAAAGGCTGAAATTCCCCTTATTTTGGGGCAAAAAGACAGAAATTTTGTTTATTTTGGGGAAAAGGCAGAAATTGCACTTATTTTGAGTCAAAAAGGTGGAAATTCCCCTTATTTTGGGGCAAAAATGAAGAAATTTGCTTTTTTATGTCAAAAAGGTATACATTCCCTTTATTTTCGGGCAAAAAGGCAGAAATTCTTTGTATTTTGGAGCAAAATTGCAGAAATTCCCCTAATTTTTGCGCAAAAAGGCAGAAATTTTCCTTATTTTGGGGTAAAACTGCAGAAATTTCACTTATTTTGCGGCAAAATGTCAGAAATTCCCCTTATTTTTGGCAAAAAATGCAGAAAATCCCCTTATTTTAGGGCAAAATTGCAGAAATTTCCCTTATTTGGGGACAAAAACAGAAATTCCCCTTATTTTGGGGCAAAATTGCAGAAATTTCCCTTATTATGGGGAAAAATTGCAGAAATTTTCTTTATTTTAGGGCAAAATTGCAGAAATTTCACTTATTTCAGAGAAAAAAAGCAAAAATTTTTCTTATTTTGGGGCAAAAAGGCAGAAATTCCCATTATTTTGGGGCAAAAAGGCAGAAATTCACCTTATTTTGGGGTAAAATTGCAGAAATTTTACATATTTCAGGGCAAAACGGCAGAAATTCCCCTTATTTTGGGGCAAAAAGGCAGAAATTTCCCTTATTTTGGGATAAAATTGCAGAAATTTCCCTTATTTGGGGGCAAAAAGGCAGAAAATCCACTTAATTTCGGGTAAAAAGGCAGAAATTTCTCGTATTTTGGAGCAAAATTGCAGAAACTCCCCTAATTTTGGGGCTAAAAGGCAGAATTTCCCTTTATTTTGGGGCAAAAATAGAGAAATTCTTTTTATTTTGGGGCAAAAATCAGAAATTTCCTTTATTTTGGGGCAAAATTTTAGAAATTTCTTTTATATTGTTACAGACTTGCAGAAATTTTTCTTATTTTGTGGCAAAAAGGCAGAAATTCCCCATATTTTGGTGCAAAAAGGCTGAAATTCCCCTTATTTTGAGGTAAAATCCTGAAATTCCCCATATTTTGGGGCAAAAAGGCAGAAATTCCCCTCATTTGGGGGCAAAAAGGCACAAATTTCCCTTATTTTCCGGCATAATTGCAGGAATTTCATTTATTTCAGGGCAAAAAGTCAGAAATTCCTTTTATTTTCAGGCAAAAACAGAAATTTCTTTTATTTTGATACAAAATTGTAGAAATTTTCCTTATTTTGGAACAAAAAGGCAAAAATTACCCATATTTTGGGGAAAAAGGCAGAAATTCCTTTTATTTTGAGGTAAAAAGGCTGAAATTCCCGTTATTTTGGGGCATAAAGGCAGAAATTCCCTTTACTTTCTGGCAAAAGGGCAGAAATTCCCGTTAATTGGGGCAGAAAAGCAGAAATTTTCCTTATTTAAGGGCAATAGGGCAGAAATTCCCCTTATTTTAGGCAAAAAGGCAGAAATTCCCCTTATTTGAAGGTAAAATGCTGAAATTCCCCTTATTTTCGGCAAAAAGGCAGAAATTCCTATTATTTTGGGGCAAAATTGCAGAAATTTCAATTATTTCTGGGCAAAAAGTCAGATATTTGCCTTATTTTGGGGCAAAAAGCAGAAATTCCCTTAATTTTGGGGCCAAAAACAGAAATTCCCCTTATTTTGGGGTAAAATTGCAGAAATTTCAAATATTTCAGGGCAAAAAGGCAGAAATTCCACTTTATTTCGGACAATAACGCAGAAATTCCCCGTATTTTAAAGCTAAATTTCAGAAATTCCCCTTATATTGGTGCAAAAATGGAGAAATTCACTTTATTTTTGTGCAATAAGGCAGATTTCCCCGTATTTTGAAGCAAAATTGCACATATTTCCCTAATTTTGAAGGAAAATGCAGAAATTCACATTATTTTGGAACAAAAAGACAGAAATTCTCCTTATTTCAGGGCAAAAAGTCAGAAATTCCCCTTATTTTGGGGTAAAATTGCAGAAATTTTCTTTATTTTGGGGCAAAATTGCAGAAATTTCCCTTATTTTGGGGCAAAATTGCAGAAATTTCACTTATTTCAGGGAAAAAGTGCAGAAATTTCTCTTATTTTGGGGCAAAAAGGCAGAAATTTCTTTTATTTTGGTACAAAATTGCAGAAATTTTCTTTATTTTGGGGCAAAAATGAAGAAATTCCCCATATTTTGGGGCAAAAAGCAGAGATTCGCCTTATTATGAGGTAAAATGCTGAAATTCCCCTTATTTTGGGGCAAAAATACAGAAATTCCCTTTATTTTGTGGCAAAAAGGCAGAAATTTCCCTTATTTTGGGGCAAAATTGCAGAAATTTCACTTATTTCTGGGCAAAATTCAAAAATTCCTTTTAATTTTGGGCAAAAAGACAGAAATTTTGTTTATTTTTGGGTAAAAAGGCAGAAATTTCACTTATTGTGAGGTAAGAAGGCAGAAATTCCTCTTATTTTGGGGCAAAAATGAAGAAATTTCTCTTTTTTTGTGGCAAAAGGTATATATTCTCCTTATTTTCGGGCAAAAAAGCAGAAATATCCAGTTTTTTGGAGCACAATTGCAGAAAATCCCCTAATTGTGGGGCAAAAAGGCAGAAATTCCCTATATGTTGGGGCAAAAAGACAGAAATTCTCCTTATTTTGGGGCAAAACTCAGAAATTCCACTTATTTTGGGGCAAAATTCCAGAAATTTCCCTTATTTTGGGGCAAATTTGCAGAAATTTCACTTATTTTGGGGCAAAATTGCAGAAATTTCACTTATTTCAGATAAAAAAAAGGCAGAAATTTTTCTTATTTTGGGGCAAAAAGGCAGAAATTCCCTTTATTTTGGTGCTAAAAAGCAGAAATTCCCCGTATTTTGAAGCAAAATTGCAGAAATTCTCATAATTTTCGGGCAAAAAGGCAGAAATTCTCCTTATTTTGGGGCAAAAAGACAGAAAATCTCCTTTTTCGGGAGCAAACAGTCAGAAATTCCCCTTATTTTGGGGCAAAAATGAAGAAATTTGCTTTTTTATGGCAAAAAGGTATACATTCCCTTTATTTTCGGGCAAAAAGGCAGAAATTCTTTGTATTTTGGAGCAAAATTGCAGAAATTCTCATAATTTTTGGGCAAAAAGGCAGAAATTCTCCTTATTTTGGGGCAAAAAGACAGAAAATCTCCTTTTTCGGGAGCAAACAGTCAGAAATTCCCCTTATTTTGGGGCAAAATTGCAGAAATTTCCTTTACATTGGGGCAAAATTGCAGAAATTTCCCTTATTTTGGGGCAAAATTGCAGAAATTTCAGGTATTTGAGAAAAAAAGGCAGAAATTTTTTTGGGGGGGCAAAAAGGCAGAAATTTTTTTTATTTTGGTACAAAATTGCAGAAATTTTTCTTATTTTGGGGCAAAAAGTCAGAAATTCCCCATATTTTGGGGCAAAAAGGCAGAAATTCCCCTTACTTTGAGGTAATAAGGCTGAAATTCCCCTTATTTTGGGGCAAAAAGGCAGAAATTTCGTTTATTTTGGGGAAAAGGCAGAAATTGCACTTATTTTGAGTCAAAAAGGTGGAAAATCCCCTTATTTTGGGGCAAAAATGAAGAAATTTGCTTTTTTATGGCAAAAAGGTATACATTCCCTTTATTTTCGGGCAAAAAGGAAGAAATTCTTTGTATTTTGGAGCAAAATTGCAGAAATTCCCCTAATTTTTGGGCAAAAAGGCAGAAATTTTCCTTATTTTGGGGTAAAACTGCAGAAATTTCACTTATTTTGCGGCAAAATGTCAGAAATTCCCCTTATTTTTGGCAAAAAATGCAGAAAATCCCCTTATTTTAGGGCAAAATTGCAGAAATTTCCCTTATTTGGGGACAAAAACAGAAATTCCCCTTATTTTGGGGCAAAATTGCAGAAATTTCCCTTATTATGGGGAAAAATTGCAGAAATTTTCTTTATTTTAGGGCAAAATTGCAGAAATTTCACTTATTTCAGAGAAAAAAAGCAAAAATTTTTCTTATTTTGGGGCAAAAAGGCAGAAATTCCCATTATTTTGGGGCAAAAAGGCAGAAATTCACCTTATTTTGGGGTAAAATTGCAGAAATTTTACATATTTCTGGGCAAAACGGCAGAAATTCCCCTTATTTTGGGGCAAAAAGGCAGAAATTTCCCTTATTTTGGGATAAAATTGCAGAAATTTCCCTTATTTGGGGGCAAAAAGGCAGAAAATCCACTTAATTTCGGGTAAAAAGGCAGAAATTTCTCGTATTTTGGAGCAAAATTGCAGAAACTCCCCTAATTTTGGGGCTAAAAGGCAGAATTTCCCTTTATTTTGGGGCAAAAATAGAGAAATTCTTTTTATTTTGGGGCAAAAATCAGAAATTTCCTTTATTTTGGGGCAAAATTTTAGAAATTTCTTTTATATTGTTACAGACTTGCAGAAATTTTTCTTATTTTGTGGCAAAAAGGCAGAAATTCCCCATATTTTGGTGCAAAAAGGCTGAAATTCCCCTTATTTTGAGGTAAAATCCTGAAATTCCCCATATTTTGGGGCAAAAAGGCAGAAATTCCCCTCATTTGGGGGCAAAAAGGCACAAATTTCCCTTATTTTCCGGCATAATTGCAGGAATTTCATTTATTTCAGGGCAAAAAGTCAGAAATTCCTTTTATTTTCAGGCAAAAACAGAAATTTCTTTTATTTTGATACAAAATTGTAGAAATTTTCCTTATTTTGGAACAAAAAGGCAAAAGTTACCCATATTTTGGGGAAAAAGGCAGAAATTCCTTTTATTTTGAGGTAAAAAGGCTGAAATTCCCGTTATTTTGGGGCATAAAGGCAGAAATTCCCTTTACTTTCTGGCAAAAGGGCAGAAATTCCCGTTAATTGGGGCAGAAAAGCAGAAATTTTCCTTATTTAAGGGCAATAGGGCAGAAATTCCCCTTATTTTGTGGCAAAAAGGCAGAAATTCCCCTTATTTGAAGGTAAAATGCTGAAATTCCCCTTATTTTCGGCAAAAAGGCAGAAATTCCTATTATTTTGGGGCAAAATTGCAGAAATTTCAATTATTTCTGGGCAAAAAGTCAGATATTTGCCTTATTTTGGGGCAAAAAGCAGAAATTCCCTTAATTTTGGGGCCAAAAACAGAAATTCCCCTTATTTTGGGGTAAAATTGCAGAAATTTCAAATATTTCAGGGCAAAAAGGCAGAAATTCCACTTTATTTCGGACAATAACGCAGAAATTCCCCGTATTTTAAAGCTAAATTTCAGAAATTCCCCTTATATTGGTGCAAAAATGGAGAAATTCCCTTTATTTTTGTGCAATAAGGCAGATTTCCCCGTATTTTGAAGCAAAATTGCACATATTTCCCTAATTTTGAAGGAAAATGCAGAAATTCACATTATTTTGGAACAAAAAGACAGAAATTCTCCTTATTTCAGGGCAAAAAGTCAGAAATTCCCCTTATTTTGGGGTAAAATTGCAGAAATTTTCTTTATTTTGGGGCAAAATTGCAGAAATTTCCCTTATTTTGGGGCAAAATTGCAGAAATTTCACTTATTTCAGGGAAAAAGTGCAGAAATTTCTCTTATTTTGGGGCAAAAAGGCAGAAATTTCTTTTATTTTGGTACAAAATTGCAGAAATTTTCTTTATTTTGGGGCAAAAATGAAGAAATTCCCCATATTTTGGGGCAAAAAGGCAGATATTCGCCTTATTATGAGGTAAAATGCTGAAATTCCCCTTATTTTGGGGCAAAAATACAGAAATTCCCTTTATTTTGTGGCAAAAAGGCAGAAATTTCCCTTATTTTGGGGCAAAATTGCAGAAATTTCACTTATTTCAGGGCAAAATTCAAAAATTCCTTTTATTTTTGGGCAAAAAGACAGAAATTTTGTTTATTTTTGGGTAAAAAGGCAGAAATTTCACTTATTGTGAGGTAAGAAGGCAGAAATTGCTCTTATTTTGGGGCAAAAATGAAGAAATTTCCCTTTTTTTGTGGCAAAAGGTATATATTCTCCTTATTTTCGGGCAAAAAAGCAGAAATATCCCGTTTTTTGGAGCACAATTGCAGAAAATCCCCTAATTGTGGGGCAAAAAGGCAGAATTTCCCTATATGTTGGGGCAAAAAGACAGAAATTCTCCTTATTTTGGGGCAAAACTCAGAAATTCCACTTATTTTGGGGCAAAATTCCAGAAATTTCCCTTATTTTGGGGCAAAATTGCAGAAATTTCACTTATTTTGGGGCAAAATTGCAGAAATTTCACTTATTTCAGATAAAAAAAAGGCAGAAATTTTTCTTATTTTGGGGCAAAAAGGCAGAAATTCCTAATATTTTGTGGCAAAAATGCAGAAATTTCCCTTATTTTGGGGCAAAATTGCAACCATTTAACTTATTTCAGGGTAATAAGTCAGAAATTTTCCTTATTTTGGGGCAAAAAACACAGAAATTCCCTTTGTTTTGGAAGGAAAATACAGAAATTCCACTTCTTTAGAGGCAAAAAGGCAGAAATTCCCCTTATTGTGAAGCAAAAATGAAGAAATTCCCCTAATTGTTGGGCAAAAAGGCAGAAATTCCCTATATGTTGGGGCAAAAAGACAGAAATTCTCCTTATTTTGGGACAAAACTCAGAAATTCCACTTATTTTGGGGCAAAATTGCAGGAATTTACCTTATTTTGAGGAAAAATTGCAGAAATTTCCCTTATTTGGGGCAAAATTGCAGAAATTTCACTTATTTTCAGGTAAAAAGGCTGAAATATCCTTTATTTTGGGGCAAAAAGGAAGAAATTCCCCTTATTTTGGGGCAAAATTGCCGAAATTTTCCTTATTTTGGGGCAAAAAGGCTGAAATTCTTATTTTGAGGTAAAATGCTGAAATTCCCCATATTTTGGCGCAAAAGGCAAAACTCCTTCTTATTTTGGGACAAAGAGGCACAAATTTCCCTTATTTTGGGCAAAATTGCAGAAATTTCATTTATTTCAGGGCAAAAAGTCAGAAATTCCTTTTATTTTGGGGCAAAGAGCAGAAATTTCTTTTATTATGGTACAAAATTGAAGAAATTTATCTTATTTTGAAACAAAAAGGCAGAAAATTCCCCTTATTTTGAGGCAAAAGGCAGAAATTATTCTCAATTTGAGGTAAAATGCAGAAATTCCCTTTATTTTGGGGCTAAAAGGCAGAAATTCTCTGCATTTTGAAGCAAAATTGCAGAAATTCTCTTAATTTTCGGGCAAAAAGGCAGAAATTCTCCTTATTTTGGGGCAAAAAGACAGAAAATCTCCTTTTTCAGGAGCAAACAGTCAGAAATTCCCCTTATTTTGGGGCAAAATTGCAGAAATTTCCTTTACATTGGGGCAAAATTGCAGAAATTTCCCTTATTTTGGGGCAAAATTGCAGAAATTTCAGGTATTTAAAAAAAAAGGCAGAAATTTTTTTGGGGGGGCAAAAAGGCAGAAATTTTTTTTATTTTGGTACAAAATTGCAGAAATTTTTCTTATTTTGGGGCAAAAAGTCAGAAATTCCCCATATTTTGGGGCAAAAATGCAGAAATTCCTCTTATTTTGAGGTAATAAGGCTGAAATTCCCCTTATTTTGGGGCAAAAAGGCAGAAATTTCGTTTATTTTGGGGAAAAGGCAGAAATTGCACTTATTTTGAGTCAAAAAGGTGGAAAATCCCCTTATTTTGGGGCAAAAATGAAGAAATTTGCTTTTTTATGGCAAAAAGGTATACATTCCCTTTATTTTCGGGCAAAGGAAGAAATTCTTTGTATTTTGGAGCAAAATTGCAGAAATTCCCCTAATTTTTGGGCAAAAAGTCAGAAATTTTCCTTATTTTGGGGTAAAACTGCAGAAATTTCACTTATTTTGCGGCAAAATGTCAGAAATTCCCCTTATTTTTGGCAAAAAATGCAGAAAATCCCCTTATTTTAGGGCAAAATTGCAGAAATTTCCCTTATTTGGGGACAAAAACAGAAATTCCCCTTATTTTGGGGCAAAATTGCAGAAATTTCCCTTATTATGGTGAAAAATTGCAGAAATTTCACTTATTTCAGAGAAAAAAAGCAAAAATTTTTCTTATTTTGGGGCAAAAAGGCAGAAATTCCCATTATTTTGGGGCAAAAAGGCAGAAATTCACCTTATTTTGGGGTAAAATTGCAGAAATTTCACATATTTCAGGGCAAAACGGCAGAAATTCCCCTTATTTTGGGGCAAAAAGGCAGAAATTTCCCTTATTTTGGGATAAAATTGCAGAAATTTCCCTTATTTAGAGGCAAAAAGGCAGAAAATCCACTTAATTTCGGGTAAAAAGGCAGAAATTTCTCGTATTTTGGAGCAAAATTGCAGAAACTCCCCTAATTTTGGGGCTAAAAGGCAGAATTTCCCTTTATTTTGGGGCAAAAATAGAGAAATTCTTTTTATTTTGGGGCAAAAATCAGAAATTTCCTTTATTTTGGGGCAAAATTTTAGAAATTTCTTTTATATTGTTACAGACTTGCAGAAATTTTTCTTATTTTGTGGCAAAAAGGCAGAAATTCCCCATATTTTGGTGCAAAAAGGCTGAAATTCCCCTTATTTTGAGGTAAAATCCTGAAATTCCCCATATTTTGGGGCAAAAAGGCAGAAATTCCCCTCATTTGGGGGCAAAAAGGCACAAATTTCCCTTATTTTCGGGCATAATTGCAGGAATTTCATTTATTTCAGGGCAAAAAGTCAGAAATTCCTTTTATTTTCGGGCAAAAACAGAAATTTCTTTTATTTTGATACAAAATTGTAGAAATTTTCCTTATTTTGGAACAAAAAGGCAAAAATTACCCATATTTTGGGGAAAAAGGCAGAAATTCCCCTTATTTTGAGGTAAAAAGGCTGAAATTCCCGTTATTTTGGGGCAAAAAGGCAGAAATTCCCTTTACTTTGTGGCAAAAAGGCAGAAATTCCCGTTAATTGGGGCAGAAAAGCAGAAATTTTCCTTATTTAAGGGCAATAGGGCAGAAATTCCCCTTATTTTGTGGCAAAAAGGCAGAAATTACCCTTATTTGAAGGTAAAATGCTGAAATTCCCCTTATTTTCGGCAAAAAGGCAGAAATTCCTATTATTTTGGGGCAAAATTGCAGAAATTTCAATTATTTCTGGGCAAAAAGTCAGATATTTGCCTTATTTTGGGGCAAAAAGCAGAAATTCCCTTAATTTTGGGGCCAAAAACAGAAATTCCCCTTATTTTGGGGTAAAATTGCAGAAATTTCAAATATTTTAGGGCAAAAAGGCAGAAATTCCACTTTATTTCGGACAATAACGCAGAAATTCCCCGTATTTTAAAGCTAAATTTCAGAAATTCCCCTTATATTGGTGCAAAAATGGAGAAATTCCCTTTATTTTTGTGCAATAAGGCAGATTTCCCCGTATTTTGAAGCAAAATTGCACATATTTCCCTAATTTTGAAGGAAAATGCAGAAATTCACATTATTTTGGAACAAAAAGACAGAAATTCTCCTTATTTCAGGGCAAAAAGTCAGAAATTCCCCTTCTTTTGGGGTAAAATTGCAGAAATTTCCCTTATTTTGGGGCAAAATTGCAGAAATTTCACTTATTTCAGGGAAAAAGTGCAGAAATTTCTCTTATTTTGGGGCAAAAAGGCAGAAATTTCTTTTATTTTGGTACAAAATTGCAGAAATTTTCTTTATTTTGGGGCAAAAATGAAGAAATTCCCCATATTTTGGGGCAAAAAGGCAGAGATTCGCCTTATTATGAGGTAAAATGCTGAAATTCCCCTTATTTTGGGGCAAAAATACAGAAATTCCCTTTATTTTGTGGCAAAAAGGCAGAAATTTCCCTTATTTTGGGGCAAAATTGCAGAAATTTCACTTATTTCTGGGCAAAATTCAAAAATTCCTTTTAATTTTGGGCAAAAAGACAGAAATTTTGTTTATTTTTGGGTAAAAAGGCAGAAATTTCACTTATTGTGAGGTAAGAAGGCAGAAATTCCTCTTATTTTGGGGCAAAAATGAAGAAATTTCTCTTTTTTTGTGGCAAAAGGTATATATTCTCCTTATTTTCGGGCAAAAAAGCAGAAATATCCCGTTTTTTGGAGCACAATTGCAGAAAATCCCCTAATTGTGGGGCAAAAAGGCAGAAATTCCCTATATGTTGGGGCAAAAAGACAGAAATTCTCCTTATTTTGGGGCAAAACTCAGAAATTCCACTTATTTTGGGGCAAAATTCCAGAAATTTCCCTTATTTTGGGGCAAATTTGCAGAAATTTCACTTATTTTGGGGCAAAATTGCAGAAATTTCACTTATTTCAGATAAAAAAAGGCAGAAATTTTTCTTATTTTGGGGCAAAAAGGCAGAAATTCCCTTTATTTTGGTGCTAAAAAGCAGAAATTCCCCGTATTTTGAAGCAAAATTGCAGAAATTCTCATAATTTTCGGGCAAAAAGGCAGAAATTCTCCTTATTTTGGGGCAAAAAGACAAAAAATCTCCTTTTTCGGGAGCAAACAGTCAGAAATTCCCCTTATTTTGGGGCAAAATTGCAGAAATTTCCTTTACATTGGGGCAAAATTGTAGAAATTTCCCTTATTTTGGGGCAAAATTGCAGAAATTTCACGTATTTCAGGGAAAAAAGGCAGAAATTTTTTTGGGGGGGCAAAAAGGCAGAAATTTTTTTTATTTTGGTACAAAATTGCAGAAATTTTTCTTATTTTGGGGCAAAAAGTCAGAAATTCCCCATATTTTGGGGCAAAAAGGCAGAAATTCCTCTTATTTTGAGGTAAAAAGGCTGGAATTCCCCTTATTTTGGGGCAAAAAGACAGAAATTTCGTTTATTTTGGGGAAAAGGCAGAAATTGCACTTATTTTGAGTCAAAAAGGTGGAAATTCCCCTTATTTGGGGGCAAAAATGAAGAAATTTGCTTTTTTATGGCAAAAAGGTATACATTCCCTTTATTTTCGGGCAAAAAGGCAGAAATTCTTTGTATTTTGGAGCAAAATTGCAGAAATTCTCATAATTTTCGGGCAAAAAGGCAGAAATTCTCCTTATTTTGGGGCAAAAAGACAGAAAATCTCCTTTTTCGGGAGCAAACAGTCAGAAATTCCCCTTATTTTGGGGCAAAATTGCAGAAATTTCCTTTACATTGGGGCAAAATTGCAGAAATTTCCCTTATTTTGGGGCAAAATTGCAGAAATTTCAGGTATTTGAGAAAAAAAAAGGCAGAAATTTTTTTGGGGGGGCAAAAAGGCAGAAATTTTTTTTATTTTGGTACAAAATTGCAGAAATTTTTCTTATTTTGGGGCAAAAAGTCAGAAATTCCCCATATTTTGGGGCAAAAAGGCAGAAATTCCCCTTATTTTGAGGTAATAAGGCTGAAATTCCCCTTATTTTGGGGCAAAAAGGCAGAAATTTCGTTTATTTTGGGGAAAAGGCAGAAATTGCACTTATTTTGAGTCAAAAAGGTGGAAAATCCCCTTATTTTGGGGCAAAAATGAAGAAATTTGCTTTTTTATGGCAAAAAGGTATACATTCCCTTTATTTTCGGGCAAAAAGGCAGAAATTCTTTGTATTTTGGAGCAAAATTGCAGAAATTCCCCTAATTTTTGGGCAAAAAGGCAGAAATTTTCCTTATTTTAGGGTAAAACTGCAGAAATTTCACTTATTTTGCGGCAAAATGTCAGAAATTCCCCTTATTTTTGGCAAAAAATGCAGAAAATCCCCTTATTTTAGGGCAAAATTGCAGAAATTTCCCTTATTTGGGGGCAAAAACAGAAATTCCCCTTATTTTGGGGCAAAATTGCAGAAATTTCCCTTATTATGGGGAAAAATTGCAGAAATTTCCCTTATTTGGGGGCAAAAAGGCAGAAAATCCACTTAATTTCGGGTAAAGAGGCAGAAATTTCTCGTATTTTGGAGCAAAATTGCAGAAACTCCCCTAATTTTCGGGCAAAAAGGCAGAATTTCCCTTTATTGTGGGGCAAAAATAGAGAAATTCTTTTTATTTTGGGGCAAAAATCAGAAATTTCCCTTATTTTGGGGCAAAATTTTAGAAATTTCTTTTATATTGTTACAGACTTGCAGAAATTTTTCTTATTTTGTGGCAAAAAGGCAGAAATTCCCCATACTTTGGTGCAAAAAGGCTGTAATTCCCCATATTTTGGGGAAAAAAGGCAGAAATTCTTCTCATTTGGGGGCAAAAAGGCACAAATTTCCCTTATTTTCGGGCATAATTGCAGGAATTTCATTTATTTCAGGGCAAAAAGTCAGAAATTCCATTTATTTTGGGGAAAAAAGGCTGAAATTTCTTTTATTTTGATACAAAATTGTAGAAATTTTCCTTATTTTGGAACAAAAAGCAAAAATTACCCATATTTTGGGCAAAAAGGCAGAAATTCCCCTTATTTTGAGGTAAAAAGGCTGAAATTTCTGTAATTTTGGGGAAAAAAAGGCAGAAATTCCCTTTACTTTGTGGCAAAAAGGCAGAAATTCTTGTTAATTGGGGCAGAAAAGCAGAAATTTTCCTTATTTAAAGGCAATAGGGCAGAAATTCCCCATATTTTGTGGCAAAAAGGCAGAAATTCCCCTTATTTGGAGGTAAAATGCTGAATTTCCCCTTATTTTCGGCAAAAAGGCAGAAATTCCTATTATTTTGGGGCAAAATTGCAGAAATTTCAATTATTTCAGGGCAAAAAGTCGGAAATTAGCCTTATTTTGGGGCGAAAAACAGAAATTCCCTAATTTTGGGGCCAAAAACAGAAATTCCCCTTATTTTGGGGTAAAATTGCAGAAATTTCAAATATTTCAGGGCAAAAAGGCAGAAATTCCACTTTATTTCGGACAATAACGCAGAAATTCCCCGTATTTTAAAGCTAAATTTCAGAAATTCCCCTTATATTGGTGCAAAAATGCAGAAATTCCCTCTATTTTTGTGCAATAAGGCAGATTTCCCCGTATTTTGAAGCAAAATTGCACATTATCCCCTAATTTTGAGGGAAAATGCAGAAATTCACATTATTTTGGAACAAAAAGACAGAAATTCTCCTTATTTCAGGGCAAAAAGTCATAAATTCCCCTTATTTTGGGGCAAAATTGCAGAAATTTCCTTTATTTTGGGGCAAAATTGCAGAAATTTCCCTTATTTTGGGGCAAAATTGCAGAAATTTCACTTATTTCAGGGAAAAAGCACAGAAATTTCTCTTATTTTGGGGAAAAAAGGCAGAAATTTCTTTTATTTTGGTACAAAATTGCAGAAATTTTCTTTATTTTGGGGAAAATGCAGAAATTCCCCATATTTTGGGGCATAAAAGCAGAGATTCCCCTTATTATGAGGTAAAATGCTGAAATTCCCCTTATTTTGAGGCAAAAAGACAGAAATTCCCTTTATTTTGTGGCAAAAAGGCAGAAATTTCCCTTATTTTGGGGCAAAATTGCAGAAATTTCACTTATTTCAGGGCAAAATTCAAAAATTCCTTTTATTTTGGGGCAAAAAGACAGAAATTCCGTTTATTTTGGGTAAAAAGGCAGAAATTTCACTTATTTTGAGGTAAGAAGGCAGAAATTCCTCTTATTTTGGGGCAAAAATGAAGAAATTTCTCTTTTTTGTGGCAAAAGGTATACATTCCCCTTATTTTCGGGCAAAAAAGCAGAAATTCCCCCTATTTTGGAGCAGAATTGAAGAAAATCCCCTAATTGTGGGGCAAAAAGGCAGAAATTCCCTATATGTTGGGGCAAAAAGACAGAAATTCTCCTTATTTTGGGGCAAAACTCAGAAATTCCACTTATTTTGGGGCAAAATTCCAGAAATTTCCCTTATTTTGAAGCAAAATTCTAGAAATTTTACTTATTTTGGGGCAAAATTGCAGAAATTTCACTTATTTCAGGTAAAAATGGCAGAAATTTTTCTTATTTTGGGGCAAAAAGGCAGAAATTCCTAATATTTTGTGGCAAAAATGCAGAAATTCTCCTTATTTTGAGGTAAAAAGGCTGAAATTTCCCTTATTTGGGGGAAAAAAGGCAGAAATTTCCCTTATTTTGGGGTAAAATTGCAAACATTTCACTTATTTTAGGGTAATAAGTCAGAAATTTTCCTTATTTTGGGGCAAAAAAGACAGAAATTCCCTTTGTTTTGGAAGGAAAATACAGAAATTCCACTTCTTTAGAGACAAAAAGGCAGAAATTCCCCTTATTTTGAAGCAAAAATGAAGAAATTCCCCTAATTGTTGGGCCAAAAGGCAGAAATTCCCTATATGTTGGGGCAAAAAGACAGAAATTCTCCTTATTTTGGGACAAAACTCAGAAATTCCACTTATTTTGGGGCAAAATTGCAGGAATTTACCTTATTTTGAGGCAAAATTGCAGAAATTTCCCTTATTTGAGGGCAAAATTGCAGAAATTTCACTTATTTTCAGGTAAAAAGGCTAAAATATCCTTTATTTTGGGGCAAATAGGAAGAAATTCCCCTTATTTTGGGGCAAAATTGCAGAAATTTTCCTTATTTTGGGGCAAAAGGGCTGAAATTCTTATTTTGAGGTAAAATGCTGAAATTCCCCATATTTTGGGGCAAAAGGCAAAACTTCTTCTTATTTTGGGGCAAAGAGGCACAAATTTCCCTTATTTTCGGGCAAAATTGCAGAAATTTCATTTATTTCAGGGCAAAAAGTCATAAATTCCTTTTATTTCGGGGCAAAGAGCAGAAATTTCTTTTATTATGGTACAAAATTGAAGAAATTTTTCTTATTTTGAAACAAAAAGGCAGAAAATTCCCCTTATTTTGAGGCAAAAAGCAGAAATTATTCTCAATTTGAGGTAAAATGCAGAAATTCCCTTTATTTTGGGGCTAAAAGGCAGAAATTCCATGTATTTTGAAGCAAAATTGCAGAAATTCTCATAATTTTCGGGCAAAAAGGCAGAAATTCTCCTTATTTTGGGGCAAAAAGACAGAAAATCTCCTTTTTCGGGAGCAAACAGTCAGAAATTCCCCTTATTTTGGGGCAAAATTGCAGAAATTTCCTTTACATTGGGGCAAAATTGCAGAAATTTCCCTTATTTTGGGGCAAAAATACAGAAATTCCCTTTATTTTGTGGCAAAAAGGCAGAAATTTCCCTTATTTTGGGGCAAAATTGCAGAAATTTCACTTATTTCTGGGCAAAATTCAAAAATTCCTTTTAATTTTGGGCAAAAAGAGAGAAATTTTGTTTATTTTTGGGTAAAAAGGCAGAAATTTCACTTATTGTGAGGTAAGAAGGCAGAAATTCCTCTTATTTTGGGGCAAAAATGAAGAAATTTCTCTTTTTTTGTGGCAAAAGGTATATATTCTCCTTATTTTCGGGCAAAAAAGCAGAAATATCCCGTTTTTTGGAGCACAATTGCAGAAAATCCCCTAATTGTGGGGCAAAAAGGCAGAAATTCCCTATATGTTGGGGCAAAAAGACAGAAATTCTTTTTATTTTGGGGAAAAACTCAGAAATTCCACTTATTTTGGGGCAAAATTCCAGAAATTTCCCTTATTTTGGGGCAAATTTGCAGAAATTTCACTTATTTTGGGGCAAAATTGCAGAAATTTCACTTATTTCAGATAAAAAAAAGGCAGAAATTTTTCTTATTTTGGGGCAAAAAGGCAGAAATTCCCTTTATTTTGGTGCTAAAAAGCAGAAATTCCCCGTATTTTGAAGCAAAATTGCAGAAATTCTCATAATTTTCGGGCAAAAAGGCAGAAATTCTCCTTATTTTGGGGCAAAAAGACAGAAAATCTCCTTTTTCGGGAGCAAACAGTCAGAAATTCCCCTTATTTTGGGGCAAAATTGCAGAAATTTCCTTTACATTGGGGCAAAATTGTAGAAATTTCCCTTATTTTGGGGCAAAATTGCAGAAATTTCACGTATTTCAGGGAAAAAAGGCAGAAATTTTTTTGGGGGGGCAAAAAGGCAGAAATTTTTTTTATTTTGGTACAAAATTGCAGAAATTTTTCTTATTTTGGGGCAAAAAGTCAGAAATTCCCCATATTTTGGGGCAAAAAGGCAGAAATTCCTCTTATTTTGAGGTAAAAAGGCTGGAATTCCCCTTATTTTGGGGCAAAAAGACAGAAATTTCGTTTATTTTGGGGAAAAGGCAGAAATTGCACTTATTTTGAGTCAAAAAGGTGGAAATTCCCCTTATTTGGGGGCAAAAATGAAGAAATTTGCTTTTTTATGGCAAAAAGGTATACATTCCCTTTATTTTCGGGCAAAAAGGCAGAAATTCTTTGTATTTTGGAGCAAAATTGCAGAAATTCTCATAATTTTCGGGCAAAAAGGCAGAAATTCTCCTTATTTTGGGGCAAAAAGACAGAAAATCTCCTTTTTCGGGAGCAAACAGTCAGAAATTCCCCTTATTTTGGGGCAAAATTGCAGAAATTTCCTTTACATTGGGGCAAAATTGCAGAAATTTCCCTTATTTTGGGGCAAAATTGCAGAAATTTCAGGTATTTGAGAAAAAAAAAGGCAGAAATTTTTTTGGGGGGGCAAAAAGGCAGAAATTTTTTTTATTTTGGTACAAAATTGCAGAAATTTTTCTTATTTTGGGGCAAAAAGTCAGAAATTCCCCATATTTTGGGGCAAAAAGGCAGAAATTCCCCTTATTTTGAGGTAATAAGGCTGAAATTCCCCTTATTTTGGGGCAAAAAGGCAGAAATTTCGTTTATTTTGGGGAAAAGGCAGAAATTGCACTTATTTTGAGTCAAAAAGGTGGAAAATCCCCTTATTTTGGGGCAAAAATGAAGAAATTTGCTTTTTTATGGCAAAAAGGTATACATTCCCTTTATTTTCGGGCAAAAAGGCAGAAATTCTTTGTATTTTGGAGCAAAATTGCAGAAATTCCCCTAATTTTTGGGCAAAAAGGCAGAAATTTTCCTTATTTTGGGGTAAAACTGCAGAAATTTCACTTATTTTGCGGCAAAATGTCAGAAATTCCCCTTATTTTTGGCAAAAAATGCAGAAAATACCCTTATTTTAGGGCAAAATTGCAGAAATTTCACTTATTTGGGGGCAAAAACAGAAATTCCCCTTATTTTGGGGCAAAATTGCAGAAATTTCCCTTATTATGGGGAAAAATTGCAGAAATTTCCCTTATTTTAGGGCAAAATTGCAGAAATTTCACTTATTTCAGAGAAAAAAAGCAAAAATTTTTCTTATTTTGGGGCAAAAAGGCAGAAATTCCCATTATATTGGGGCAAAAAGGCAGAAATTCACCTTATTTTGGGGAAAAATTGCAGAAATTTCACATATTTCAGGGCAAAACGGCAGAAATTCCCCTTATTTTGGGGCAAAAAGGCAGAAATTTCCCTTATTTTGGGATAAAATTGCAGAAATTTCCCTTATTTGGGGGCAAAAAGGCAGAAAATCCACTTAATCTCAGGTAAAAAGGCAGAAATTTCTCGTATTTTGGAGCAAAATTGCAGAAACTCCCCTAATTTTGGGGCAAAAAGGCAGAATTTCCCTTTATTTTGGGGCAAAAATAGAGAAATTCTTTTTATTTTGGGGCAAAAATCAGAAATTTCCTTTATTTTGGGGCAAAATTTTAGAAATTTCTTTTATATTGTTACAGACTTGCAGAAATTTTTCTTATTTTGTGGCAAAAAGGCAGAAATTCCCCATATTTTGGTGCAAAAAGGCTGAAATTCCCCTTATTTTGAGGTAAAATCCTGAAATTCCCCATATTTTGGGGCAAAAAGGCAGAAATTCCCCTCATTTGGGGGCAAAAAGGCCCAAATTTCCCTTATTTTCGGGCATAATTGAAGGAATTTTATTTATTTCAGGGCAAAAAGTCAGAAATTCCTTTTATTTTGGGGCAAAAACAGAAATTTCTTTTATTTTGATACAAAATTGTAGAAATTTTCCTTATTTTGGAACAAAAGGGCAAAAATTACCCATATTTTGGGGAAAAAGGCAGAAATTCCTTTTATTTTGAGGTAAAAAGGCTGAAATTCCCGTTATTTTGGGGCATAAAGGCAGAAATTCCCTTTACTTTGTGGCAAAAGGGCAGAAGTTCCCGTTAATTGGGGCAGAAAAGCAGAAATTTTCCTTATTTAAGGGCAATAGGGCAGAAATTCCCCTTATTTGAAGGTAAAATGCTGAAATTCCCCTTATTTTCGGCAAAAAGGCAGAAATTCCTATTATTTTGGGGCAAAATTGCAGAAATTTCAATTATTTCTGGGCAAAAAGTCAGATATTTGCCTTATTTTGGGGCAAAAAGCAGAAATTCCCTTAATTTTGGGGCCAAAAACAGAAATTCCCCTTATTTTGGGGTAAAATTGCAGAAATTTCAAATATTTCAGGACAAAAAGGCAGAAATTCCACTTTATTTCGGACAATAACGCAGAAATTCCCCGTATTTTAAAACTAAATTTCAGAAATCCCCCTTATATTGGTGCAAAAATGGAGAAATTCCCTTTATTTTTGTGCAATAAGGCAGATTTCCCCGTATTTTGAAGCAAAATTGCACATATTTCCCTAATTTTGAAGGAAAATGCAGAAATTATCATTATTTTGGAACAAAAAGACAGAAATTCTCCTTATTTCAGGGCAAAAAGTCAGAAATTCCCCTTCTTTTGGGGTAAAATTGCAGAAATTTTCTTTATTTTGGGGCAAAATTGCAGAAATTTCTCTTATTTTGGGGCAAAATTGCAGAAATTTCACTTATTTCAGGGAAAAAGTGCAGAAATTTCTCTTATTTTGGGGCAAAAAGGCAGAAATTTCTTTTATTTTGGTACAAAATTGCAGAAATTTTCTTTATTTTGGGGCAAAATTGCAGAAATTTCCCTTATTTTGGGGCAAAATTGCAGAAATTTCACTTATTTCAGGGAAAAAGTGCAGAAATTTCTCTTATTTTGGAGCAAAAAGGCAGAAATTTCTTTTATTTTGGTACAAAATTGCAGAAATTTTTTTTATTTTGGGGCAAAAATGAAGAAATTCCCCATATTTTGGGGGAAAAAGGCAGAGATTTGCCTTATTATGAGGTAAAATGCTGAAATTCCCCTTATTTTGGGGCAAAAATACAGAAATTCCCTTTATTTTGTGGCAAAAAGGCAGAAATTTCCCTTATTTTGGGGCAAAATTGCAGGAATTTCACTTATTTCAGGGCAAAATTCAAAAATTCCTTTTATTTTAGGGCAAAAAGACAGAAATTCCGTTCATTTTTAGGTAAAAAGGCAGAAATTTCACTTATTTTGAGGTAAGAAGGCAGAAATTCCTCTTATTTTGGGGCAAAAATGAAGAAATTTCTCTTTTTTGTGGCAAAAGGTATACATTCCCCTTATTTTCGGGCAAAAAAAGCAGAAATTCCCCGTATTTTGGAGCAGAATTGAAGAAAATCCCCTAATTGTGGGGCAAAAAGGCAGAAATTCCCTATATGTTGGGGCAAAAAGACAGAAATTCTCCTTATTTTGGGGCAAAACTCAGAAATTCCACTTATTTTGGGGCAAATTTCCAGAAATTTCCCTTATTTTGGGGCAAAAGTGCAAACATTTCACTTATTTCAGGGTAATAAGTCAGAAATTTTCCTTATTTTGGGGCAAAAAAGACAGAAATTCCCTTTGTTTTGGAAGGAAAATACAGAAATTCCACTTCTTTAGAGACAAAAAGGCAGAAATTCCCCTTATTTTGAAGCAAAAATGAAGAAATTCCCCTAATTGTTGGGCCAAAAGGCAGAAATTCCCTATATGTTGGGGCAAAAAGACAGAAATTCTCCTTATTTTGGGACAAAACTCAGAAATTCCACTTATTTTGGGGCAAAATTGCAGGAATTTACCTTATTTTGAGGCAAAATTGCAGAAATTTCCCTTATTTGAGGGCAAAATTGCAGAAATTTCACTTATTTTCAGGTAAAAAGGCTGAAATATCCTTTATTTTGGGGCAAATAGGAAGAAATTCCCCTTATTTTGGGGCAAAATTGCAGAAATTTTCCTTATTTTGGGGCAAAAGGGCTGAAATTCTTATTTTGAGGTAAAATGCTGAAATTCCCCTTATTTTGGGGCAAAAGGCAAAACTTCTTCTTATTTTGGGGCAAAGAGGCACAAATTTCCCTTATTTTCGGGCAAAATTGCAGAAATTTCATTTATTTCAGGGCAAAAAGTCAGAAATTCCTTTTATTTCGGGGCAAAGAGCAGAAATTTCTTTTATTATGGTACAAAATTGAAGAAATTTTTCTTATTTTGAAACAAAAAGGCAGAAAATTCCCCTTATTTTGAGGCAAAAAGCAGAAATTATTCTCAATTTGAGGTAAAATGCAGAAATTCCCTTTATTTTGGGGCTAAAAGGCAGAAATTCCCTGTATTTTGAAGCAAAATTGCAGAAATTCTCATAATTTTCGGGCAAAAAGGCAGAAATTCTCCTTATTTTGGGGCAAAAAGACAGAAAATCTCCTTTTTCGGGAGCAAACAGTCAGAAATTCCCCTTATTTTGGGGCAAAATTGCAGAAATTTCCTTTACATTGGGGCAAAATTGCAGAAATTTCCCTTATTTTGGGGCAAAATTGCAGAAATTTCAGGTATTTGAGAAAAAAACGGCAGAAATTTTTTTTTGGGGGGGGGAAAAGGCAGAATTTTTTTTTATTTTGGGGCAAAAAGTCAGAAATTCCCCATATTTTGGGGCAAAAAGGCAGAAATTCCCCTTATTTTGAGGTAATAAGGCTGAAATTCCCCTTATTTTGGGGCAAAATGCAGAAATTTCGTTTATTTTGGGGAAAAGGCAGAAATTGCACTTATTTTGAGTCAAAAAGGTGGAAAATCCCCTTATTTTGGGGCAAAAATGAAGAAATTTGCTTTTTTATGGCATAAAGGTATACATTCCCTTTATTTTCGGGCAAAAAGGCAGAAATTCTTTGTATTTTGGAGCAAAATTGCAGAAATTCCCCTAATTTTTGGGCAAAAAGGCAGAAATTTTCCTTATTTTGGGGTAAAACTGCAGAAATTTCACTTATTTTGCGGCAAAATGTCAGAAATTCCCCTTATTTTTGGCAAAAAATGCAGAAAATCCCCTTATTTTAGGGCAAAATTGCAGAAATTTCCCTTATTTGGGGACAAAAACAGAAATTCCCCTTATTTTGGGGCAAAATTGCAGAAATTTCCCTTATTATGGGGAAAAATTGCAGAAATTTCCCTTATTTTAGGGCAAAATTGCAGAAATTTCACTTATTTCAGAGAAAAAAAGCAAAAAATTTTCTTATTTTGGGGCAAAAAGGCAGAAATTCCCATTATATTGGGGCAAAAAGGCAGAAATTCACCTTATTTTGGGGTAAAATTGCAGAAATTTCACATATTTCAGGGCAAAACGGCAGAAATTCCCCTTATTTTGGGGCAAAAAGGCAGAAATTTCCCTTATTTTGGGATAAAATTGCAGAAATTTCCCTTATTTGGGGGCAAAAAGGCAGAAAATCCACTTAATTTCAGGTAAAAAGGCAGAAATTTCTCGTATTTTGGAGCAAAATTGCAGAAACTCCCCTAATTTTGGGGCAAAAAGGCAGAATTTCCCTTTATTTTGGGGCAAAAATAGAGAAATTCTTTTTATTTTGGGGCAAAAATCAGAAATTTCCTTTATTTTGGGGCAAAATTTTAGAAATTTCTTTTATATTGTTACAGACTTGCAGAAATTTTTCTTATTTTGTGGCAAAAAGGCAGAAATTCCCCATATTTTGGTGCAAAAAGGCTGAAATTCCCCTTATTTTGAGGTAAAATCCTGAAATTCCCCATATTTTGGGGCAAAAAGGCAGAAATTCCCCTCATTTGGGGGCAAAAAGGCCCAAATTTCCCTTATTTTCGGGCATAATTGAAGGAATTTTATTTATTTCAGGGCAAAAAGTCAGAAATTCCTTTTATTTTGGGGCAAAAACAGAAATTTCTTTTATTTTGATACAAAATTGTAGAAATTTTCCTTATTTTGGAACAAAAGGGCAAAAATTACCCATATTTTGGGGAAAAAGGCAGAAATTCCTTTTATTTTGAGGTAAAAAGGCTGAAATTCCCGTTATTTTGGGGCATAAAGGCAGAAATTCCCTTTACTTTGTGGCAAAAGGGCAGAAGTTCCCGTTAATTGGGGCAGAAAAGCAGAAATTTTCCTTATTTAAGGGCAATAGGGCAGAAATTCCCCTTATTTGAAGGTAAAATGCTGAAATTCCCCTTATTTTCGGCAAAAAGGCAGAAATTCCTATTATTTTGGGGCAAAATTGCAGAAATTTCAATTATTTCTGGGCAAAAAGTCAGATATTTGCCTTATTTTGGGGCAAAAAGCAGAAATTCCCTTAATTTTGGGGCCAAAAACAGAAATTCCCCTTATTTTGGGGTAAAATTGCAGAAATTTCAAATATTTCAGGGCAAAAAGGCAGAAATTCCACTTTATTTCGGACAATAACGCAGAAATTCCCCGTATTTTAAAACTAAATTTCAGAAATCCCCCTTATATTGGTGCAAAAATGGAGAAATTCCCTTTATTTTTGTGCAATAAGGCAGATTTCCCCGTATTTTGAAGCAAAATTGCACATATTTCCCTAATTTTGAAGGAAAATGCAGAAATTCACATTATTTTGGAACAAAAAGACAGAAATTCTCCTTATTTCAGGGCAAAAAGTCAGAAATTCCCCTTCTTTTGGGGTAAAATTGCAGAAATTTTCTTTATTTTGGGGCAAAATTGCAGAAATTTCTCTTATTTTGGGGTAAAATTGCAGAAATTTCACTTATTTCAGGGAAAAAGTGCAGAAATTTCTATTATTTTGGGGCAAAAAGGCAGAAATTTCTTTTATTTTGGTACAAAATTGCAGAAATTTTCTTTATTTTGGGGCAAAATTGCAGAAATTTCCCTTATTTTGGGGCAAAATTGCAGAAATTTCACTTATTTCAGGGAAAAAGCACAGAAATTTCTCTTATTTTGGGGAAAAAAGGCAGAAATTTCTTTTATTTTGGTACAAAATTGCAGAAATTTTTTTTATTTTGGGGCAAAAATGAAGAAATTCCCCATATTTTGGGGGAAAAAGGCAGAGATTCGCCTTATTATGAGGTAAAATGCTGAAATTCCCCTTATTTTGGGGCAAAAATACAGAAATTCCCTTCATTTTGTGGCAAAAAGGAAGAAATTTCGTTTATTTTGGGTAAAAAGGCAGAAATTTCACTTATTTTGAGGTAAGAAGGCAGAAATTCCTCTTATTTTGGGGCAAAAATGAAGAAATTTCTCTTTTTTGTGGCAAAAGGTATACATTCCCCTTATTTTCGGGCAAAAAAAGCAGAAATTCCCCGTATTTTGGAGCAGAATTGAAGAAAATCCCCTAATTGTGGGGCAAAAAGGCAGAAATTCCCTATATGTTGGGGCAAAAAGACAGAAATTCTCCTTATTTTGGGGCAAAACTCAGAAATTCCACTTATTTTGGGGCAAATTTCCAGAAATTTCCCTTATTTTGGGGCAAAATTGCAGAAATTTTACTTATTTTGGGGCAAAATTGCAGAAATTTCACTTATTTCAGGTAAAAATGGCAGAAATTTTTCTTATTTTGGGGCAAAAAGGCAGAAATTCCTAATATTTTGTGGCAAAAATGCAGAAATTCCCCTTATTTTGAGGTAAAAAGGCTGAAATTCCCCTTATTTGGGGGCAAAAAGGCAGAAATTTCCCTAATTTTGGGGCAAAAGTGCAAACATTTCACTTATTTCAGGGTAATAAGTCAGAAATTTTCCTTATTTTGGGGCAAAAAAGACAGAAATTCCCTTTGTTTTGGAAGGAAAATACAGAAATTCCACTTCTTTAGAGACAAAAAGGCAGAAATTCCCCTTATTTTGAAGCAAATGAAATTCCCCTAATTGTTGGGCCAAAAGGCAGAAATTCCCTATATGTTGGGGAAAAAAGACAGAAATTCTCCTTATTTTGGGACAAAACTCAGAAATTCCACTTATCTTGGGGCAAAATTGCAGGAATTTACCTTATTTTGAGGCAAAATTGCAGAAATTTCCCTTATTTGGGGCAAAATTGCAGAAATTTCACTTATTTTCAGGTAAAAAGGCTGAAATATCCTTTATTTTGGGGCAAAAAAGAAGAAATTCCCCTTATTTTGGGGCAAAAGGGCTGAAATACTTATTTTGAGGTAAAATGCTGAAATTCCCCATATTTTGGGGCAAAAGGCAAAACTTCTTCTTATTTTGGGGCAAAGAAGCACAAATTTCCCTTATTTTCGGGATAAATTGCAGAAATTTCATTTATTTCAGGGCAAAACGTCAGAAATTTTTTTATTTTGGGGCAAAGAGCAGAAATTTCTTTTATTATGGTACAAAATTGAAGAAATTTTTCTTATTTTGAAACAAAAAGGCAGAAAATTCCCCTTATTTTGAGGCAAAAGGCAGAAATTATTCTCAATTTGAGGTAAAATGCAGAAATTCCCTTTATTTTGGGGCAAAAAGGCAGAAATTCCCCTCATTTGGGGGCAAAAAGGCCTAAATTTCCCATATTTTCGGGCATAATTGCAGAAATTTCATTTATTTCAGGGCAAAAAGTCAGAAATTCCTTTTATTTTGGGGCAAAAACAGAAATTTCTTTTATTTTGATACAAAATTGTAGAAATTTTCCTTATTTTGGAACAAAAAGGCAAAAATTACCCATATTTTGGGGAAAAAGGCAGAAATTCCCCTTATTTTGAAGTAAAAAGGCTGAAATTCCCGTTATTTTGGGGCAAAAAGGCAGAAATTCCCTTTACTTTGTGGCAAAAAGGCAGAAATTCCCGTTAATTGGGGCAGAAAAGCAGAAATTTTCCTTATTTAAGGGCAATAGGGCAGAAATTCCCCTTATTTTGTGGCAAAAAGGCAGATTCCCCTTATTTGAAGGTAAAATGCTGAAATTCCCCTTATTTTCGGCAAAAAGGCAGAAATTCCTATTATTTTGGGGCAAAAATACAGAAATTCCCTTTATTTTGTGGCAAAAAGGCAGAAATTTCCCTTATTTTGGGGCAAAATTGCAGAAATTTCACTTATTTCAGGGCAAAATTCAAAAATTCCTTTTATTTTGGGGCAAAAAGACAGAAATTCCGTTCATTTTTAGGTAAAAAGGAAGAAATTTCACTTATTTTGAGGTAAGAAGGCAGAAATTCCTCTTATTTTGGGGCAAAAATGAAGAAATTTCTCTTTTTTGTGGCAAAAGGTATACATTCCCCTTATTTTCGGGCAAAAAATGCAGAAATTCCCCGTATTTTGGAGCAGAATTGAAGAAAATCCCCTAATTGTGGGGCAAAAAGGCAGAAATTCCCTATATGTTGGGGCAAAAAGACAGAAATTCTCCTTATTTTGGGGCAAAACTCAGAAATTCCACTTATTTTGGGGCAAATTTCCAGAAATTTCCCTTATTTTGGGGCAAAATTGCAGAAATTTTACATATTTTGGGGCAAAATTGCAGAAATTTCACTTATTTCAGGTAAAAATGGCAGAAATTTTTCTTATTTTGGGGCAAAAAGGCAGAAATTCCTAATATTTTGTGGCAAAAATGCAGAAATTCCCCTTATTTTGAGGTAAAAGGCTGAAATTCCCCTTATTTGGGGACAAAAAGGCAGAAATTTCCCTAATTTTGGGGCAAAAGTGCAAACATTTCACTTATTTCAGGGTAATAAGTCAGAAATTTTCCTTATTTTGGGGCAAAAAAGACAGAAATTCCCTTTGTTTTGGAAGGAAAATACAGAAATTCCACTTCTTTAGAGACAAAAAGGCAGAAATTCCCCTTATTTTGAAGCAAAAATGAAGAAATTCCCCTAATTGTTGGGCCAAAAGGCAGAAATTCCCTATATGTTGGGGCAAAAAGACAGAAATTCTCCTTATTTTGGGACAAAACTCAGAAATTCCACTTATTTTGGGGCAAAATTGCAGGAATTTACCTTATTTTGAGGCAAAATTGCAGAAATTTCCCTTATTTGGGGCAAAATTGCAGAAATTTCACTTATTTTCAGGTAAAAAGGCTGAAATATCCTTTATTTTGGGGCAAAAAGGAAGAAATTCCCCTTATTTTGGGGCAAAATTGCAGAAATTTTCCTTATTTTGGGGCAAAAAGGCTGAAATTCTTATTTTGAGGTAAAATGCTGAAATTCCCCATATTTTGGGGCAAAAGGCAAAACTTCTTTTTATTTTGGGGCAAAGAGGCACAAATTTCCCTTATTTTCGGGCAAAATTGCAGAAATTATATTTATTTCAGGGCAAAAAGTCAGAAATTCCTTTTATTTTGGGGCAAAGATCAGAAATTTCTTTTATTATGGTACAAAATTGAAGAAATTTTTCTTATTTTGAAACAAAAAGGCAGAAAATTCCCCTTATTTTGAGGCAAAAGGCAAAATTATTCTCAATTTGAGGTAAAATGCAGAAATTCCCTTTATTTTGGGGCTAAAAAACAGAAATTCCCTGTATTTTGAAGCAAAATTGCAGAAATTCTCATAATTTTCGGGCAAAAAGGCAGAAATTCTCCTTATTATGGGGCAAAAAGACAGAAAATCTCCTTTTTCGGGAGCAAACAGTCACAAATTCCCCTAATTTTGGGGCAAAATTGCTGAAATTTCCTTTACATTGGGGCAAAATTGTAGAAATTTCCCTTATTTTGGGGCAAAATTGCAGAAATTTCACGTATTTCAGGGAAAATAGGCAGAAATTTTTTTGGCGGGGCACAAAGGCAGATATTTTTTTTATTTTGGTACAAAATTGCAGAAATTTTTCTTATTTTGGGGTAAAAAGTCAGAAATTCCCTATATTTTGGGGCAAAAAGGCAGAAATTCCCCTTATTTTGAGGTAAAAAGGCTGAAATTCCCCTTATTTTGGGGCAAAAAGACAGAAATTTTGTTTATTTTGGGGAAAAGGCAGAAATGGCACTTATTTTGAGTCAAAAACGTGGAAATTCCCCTTATTTTGGGGCAAAAATGAAGAAATTTGCTTTTTTATGGCAAAAAGGTATACATTCCCTTTATTTTCGGGCAAAAAGGCAGAAATTCTTTGTATTTTGGAGCAAAATTGCAGAAATTCCCCTAATTTTTGCGCAAAAAGGCAGAAATTTTCCTTATTTTGGGGTAAAACTGCAGAAATTTCACTTATTTTGCGGCAAAATGTCAGAAATTCCTTTTATTTTTGGCAAAAAATGCAGAAAATCCGCTTATTTTAGGGCAAAATTGCAGAAATTTCCCTTATTTGGGGGCAAAAACAGAAATTCCCCTTATTTTGGGGCAAAATTGCAGAAATTTCCCTTATTATGGGAAAAAATTGCAGAAATTTCCTATTTTTAGGGCAAAATTGCAGAAATTTCACTTATTTCAGAGAAAAAAAAGCAAAAATTTTTCTTATTTTGGGGCAAAAAGGCAGAAATTCCCATTATTTTGGGGCAAAAAGGCAGAAATTCACCTTATTTTGGGGTAAATTGCAGAAATTTCACATATTTCGGGGCAAAACGGCAGAAATTCCCCTTATTTTGGGGCAAAAAGGCAGAAATTTCCCTTATTTTGGGATAAAATTGCAGAAATTTTTTCTTATTTGGGGGCAAAAAGGCAGAAAATCCACTTAATTTCGGGTAAAAAGGCAGAAATTTCTCGTATTTTGGAGGAAAATTGCAGAAACTCCCCTACTTTTGGGGCTAAAAGGCAGAATTTCCCTTTATTTTGGGGCAAAAATAGAGAAATTCTTTTTATTTAGGGGCAAAAATCAGAAATTTCCTTTATTTTGGGGCAAAATTTTAGAAATTTCTTTTATATTGTTACAGACTTGCAGAAATTTTTCTTATTTTGTGGCAAAAAGGCAGAAATTCCCCATATTTTGGTGCAAAAAGGCTGAAATTCCCCTTATTTTGAGGTAAAATCCTGAAATTCCCCATATTTTGGGGCAAAAAGGCAGAAATTCCCCTCATTTGGGGGCAAAAAGGCACAAATTTCCCTTATTTTCGGGCATAATTGCAGGAATTTCATTTATTTCAGGGCAAAAAGTCAGAAATTATTTTTATTTTCGGGCAAAAACAGAAATTTCTTTTATTTTGATACAAAATTGTAGAAATTTTCCTTATTTTGGAACAAAAAGGCAAAAATTACCCATATTTTGGGGAAAAAGGCAGAAATTCCCCTTATTTTGAGGTAAAAAGGCTGAAATTCCCGTTATTTTGGGGCAAAAAGGCATAAATTCCCTTTACTTTGTGGCAAAAAGGCAGAAATTCCCGATAATTGGGGCAGAAAAGCAGAAATTTTCCTTATTTAAGGGCAATAGGGCAGAAATTCCCCTTATTTTGTGGCAAAAAGGCAGAAATTCCCCTTATTTGAAGGTAAAATGCTGAAATTCCCCTTATTTTCGGCAAAAGGCAGAAATTCCTATTATTTTGGGGCAAAATTGCAGAAATTTCAATTATTTCTGGGCAAAAAGTCAGATATTTGCCTTATTTTGGGGCAAAAAGCAGAAATTCCCTTAATTTTGGGGCCAAAAACAGAAATTCCCCTTATTTTGGGGTAAAATTGCAGAAATTTCAAATATTTCAGGGCAAAAAGGCAGAAATTCCACTTTATTTCGGACAATAACGCAGAAATTCCCCGTATTTTAAAGCTAAATTTCAGAAATTCCCCTTATATTGGTGCAAAAATGGAGAAATTCCCTTTATTTTTGTGCAATAAGGCAGATTTCCCCGTATTTTGAAGCAAAATTGCACATATTTCCCTAATTTTGAAGGAAAATGCAGAAATTCACATTATTTTGGAACAAAAAGACAGAAATTCTCCTTATTTCAGGGCAAAAAGTCAGAAATTCCCCTTCTTTTTGGGTAAAATTGCAGAAATTTTTTTTATTTTGGGGCAAAATTGCAGAAATTTCTCTTATTTTGGGGCAAAATTGCAGAAATTTCACTTATTTCAGGGAAAAAGTGCAGAAATTTCTCTTATTTTGGGGCAAAAAGGCAGAAATTTCTTTTATTTTGGTACAAAATTGCAGAAATTTTCTTTATTTTGGGGCAAAATTGCAGAAATTTCCCTTATTTTGGGGCAAAATTGCAGAAATTTCACTTATTTCAGGGAAAAAGTGCAGAAATTTCTCTTATTTTGGGGCAAAAAGGCAGAAATTTCTTTTATTTTGGTACAAAATTGCAGAAATTTTCTTTATTTTGGGGCAAAAATGAAGAAATTCCCCATATTTTGGGGCAAAAAGGCAGAGATTTGCCTTATTATGAGGTAAAATGCTGAAATTCCCCTTATTTTGGGGCAAAAATACAGAAATTCCCTATATTTTGTGGCAAAAAGGCAGAAATTTCCCTTATTTTGGGGCAAAATTGCAGAAATTTCACTTATTTCAGGGCAAAATTCAAAAATTCCTTTTATTTTAGGGCAAAAAGACAGAAATTCCGTTCATTTTTAGGTAAAAAGGCAGAAATTTCACTTATTTTGAGGTAAGAAGGCAGAAATTCCTCTTATTTTGGGGCAAAAATGAAGAAATTTCTCTTTTTTGTGGCAAAAGGTATACATTCCCCTTATTTTCGGGCAAAAAAAGCAGAAATTCCCCGTATTTTGGAGCAGAATTGAAGAAAATCCCCTAATTGTGGAGCAAAAAGGCAGAAATTCCCTATATGTTGGGGCAAAAAGACAGAAATTCTCCTTATTTTGGGGCAAAACTCAGAAATTCCACTTATTTTGGGGCAAATTTCCAGAAATTTCCCTTATTTTGGGGCAAAATTGCAGAAATTTTACTTATTTTGGGGCAAAATTGCAGAAATTTCACTTATTTCAGGTAAAAATGGCAGAAATTTTTCTTATTTTGGGGCAAAAAGGCAGAAATTCCTAATATTTTGTGGCAAAAATGCAGAAATTCCCCTTATTTTGAGGTAAAAAGGCTGAAATTCCCCTTATTTGGGGGCAAAAAGGCAGAAATTTCCCTAATTTTGGGGCAAAAGTGCAAACATTTCACTTATTTCAGGGTAATAAGTCAGAAATTTTCCTTATTTTGGGGCAAAAAAGACAGAAATTCCCTTTGTTTTGGAAGGAAAATACAGAAATTCCACTTCTTTAGAGACAAAAGGCAGAAATTCCCCTTATTTTGAAGCAAAAATGAAGAAAATCCCCTAATTGTTGGGCCAAAAGGCAGAAATTCCCTATATGTTGGGGCAAAAAGACAGAAATTCTCCTTATTTTGGGACAAAACTCAGAAATTCCACTTATTTTGGGGCAAAATTGCAGGAATTTACCTTATTTTGAGGCAAAATTGCAGAAATTTCCCTTATTTGGGGCAAAATTGCAGAAATTTCACTTATTTTCAGGTAAAAAGGCTGAAATATCCTTTATTTTGGGGCAAAAAAGAAGAAATTCCCCTTATTTTGGGGCAAAATTGCAGAAATTTTCCTTATTTTGGGGCAAAAGGGCTGAAATTCTTATTTTGAGGTAAAATGCTGAAATTCCCCATATTTTGGGGCAAAAGGCAAACTTCTTCTTATTTTGGGGCAAAGAGGCACGAATTTCCCTTATTTTCGGGCAAAATTGCAGAAATTTCATTTATTTCAGGGCAAAAAGTCAGAAATTTTTTTTATTTTGGGGCAAAGAGCAGAAATTTCTTTTATTATGGTACAAAATTGAAGAAATTTTTCTTATTTTGAAACAAAAAGGCAGAAAATTCCCCTTATTTTGAGGCAAAAGGCAGAAATTATTCTCAATTTGAGGTAAAATGCAGAAATTCCCTTTATTTTGGGGCTAAAAGGCAGAAATTCCCTGTATTTTGAAGCAAAATTGCAGAAATTCTCATAATTTTCGGGCAAAAAGGCAGAAATTCTCCTTATTTTGGGGCAAAAAGACAGAAAATCTCCTTTTTCGGGAGCAAACAGTCAGAAATTCCCCTTATTTTGGGGCAAAATTGCAGAAATTTCCCTTATTTTGGGGCAAAATTGCAGAAATTTCACGTATTTCAGGGAAAAAAGGCAGAAATTTTTTTTGGGGGGGCAAAAAGGCAGAAATTTTTTTTTATTTTGGTACAAAATGGCAGAAATTTTTCTTATTTTGGGGCAAAAAGTCAGAAATTCCCCATATTTTGGGGCAAAAAGGCAGAAATTCCCCTTATTTTGAGGTAATAAGGCTGAAATTCCCCTTATTTTGGGGCAAAAAGGCAGAAATTTCGTTTATTTTGGGGAAAAGGCAGAAATTGCACTTATTTTGAGTCAAAAAGGTGGAAAATCCCCTTATTTTGGGGCAAATATGAAGAAATTTGCTTTTTTATGGCAAAAAGGTATACATTCCCTTTATTTTCGGGCAAAAAGGCAGAAATTCTTTGTATTTTGGAGCAAAATTGCAGAAATTCCCCTAATTTTTGGGCAAAAAGGCAGAAATTTTTCTTATTTTGGGGTAAAACTGCAGAAAAATCACTTATTTTGCGGCAAAATGTCAGAAATTCCCCTTATTTTTGGCAAAAAATGCAGAAAATCCCCTTATTTTAGGGCAAAATTGCAGAAATTTCCCTTATTTGGGGACAAAAACAGAAATTCCCCTTATTTTGGGGCAAAATTGCAGAAATTTCCCTTATTATGGGGAAAAATTGCAGAAATTTCCCTAATTTTAGGGCAAAATTGCAGAAATTTCACTTATTTCAGAGAAAAAAAGCAAAAATTTTTCTTATTTTGGGGCAAAAAGGCAGAAATTCCCATTATTTTGGGGCAAAAAGGCAGAAATTCACCTTATTTTGGGGTAAAATTGCAGAAATTTCACATATTTCAGGGCAAAACGGCAGAAATTCCCCTTATTTTGTGGCAAAAAGGCAGAAATTTCCCTTATTTTGGGATAAAATTGCAGAAATTTCCCTTATTTGGAGGCAAAAAGGCAGAAAATCCACTTAATTTCGGGTAAAAAGGCAGAAATTTCTCGTATTTTGGAGCAAAATTGCAGAAACTCCCCTAATTTTGGGGCTAAAAGGCAGAATTTCCCTTTATTTTGGGGCAAAAATAGAGAAATTCTTTTTATTTTGGGGCAAAAATCAGAAATTTCCTTTATTTTGGGGCATAATTTTAGAAATTTCTTTTATATTGTTACAGACTTGCAGAAATTTTTCTTATTTTGTGGCAAAAAGGCAGAAATTCCCCATATTTTGGTGCAAAAAGGCTGAAATTCCCCTTATTTTGAGGTAAAATCCTGAAATTCCCCATATTTTGGGGCAAAAAGGCAGAAATTCCCCTCATTTGGGGGCAAAAAGGCACAAATTTCCCTTATTTTCGGGCATAATTGCAGGAATTTCATTTATTTCAGGGCAAAAAGTCAGAAATTCCTTTTATTTTGGGGCAAAAACAGAAATTTCTTTTATTTTGATACAAAATTGTAGAAATTTTTCTTATTTTGGAACAAAAAGGCAAAAATTACCCATATTTTGGGGAAAAAGACAGAAATTCCTTTTATTTTGAGGTAAAAAGGCTGAAATTCCCGTTATTTTGGGGCATAAAGGCAGAAATTCCCTTTACTTTGTGGCAAAAAGGCAGAAATTCCCGTTAATTGGGGCAGAAAAGCAGAAATTTTCCTTATTTAAGGGCAATAGGGCAGAAATTCCCCTTATTTGAAGGTAAAAAAGGCAGAAAATCCCCTTATTTTAGGGCAAAATTGCAGAAATCTCCCTTATTTGAGGGCAAAAACAGAAATTCCCTTTATTTTGGGGCAAAATTGCAGAAATTTCCCTTATTATGGGGAAAAATTGCAGAAATTTCCCTTATTTGGGGGCAAAAAGGCAGAAAATCCACTTAATTTCGGGTAAAAAGGCAGAAATTTCTCGTATTTTGGAGCAAAATTGCAGAAACTCCCCTAATTTTGGGGCAAAAAGGCAGAATTTCCCTTTATTGTGGGGCAAAAATAGAGAAATTCTTTTTATTTTGGGGCAAAAATCAGAAATTTCCCTTATTTTGGGGCAAAATTTTAGAAATTTCTTTTATATTGTTACAGACTTGCAGAAATTTTTCTTATTTTGTGGCAAAAAGGCAGAAATTCCCCATACTTTGGTGCAAAAAGGCTGAAATTCCCCATATTTTGGGGAAAAAAGGCAGAAATTCCTCTCATTTGGGGGCAAAAAGGCACAAATTTCCCTTATTTTCGGGCATAATTGCAGGAATTTCATTTATTTCAGGGCAAAAAGTCAGAAATTCCATTTATTTTGGGGAAAAAAGGCAGAAATTTCTTTTATTTTGATACAAAATTGTAGAAATTTTCCTTATTTTGGAACAAAAAGCAAAAATTACCCATATTTTGGGCAAAAAGGCAGAAATTCCCCTTATTTTGAGGTAAAAAGGCTGAAATTCCTGTAATTTTGGGGAAAAAAAGGCAGAAATTCCCTTTACTTTGTGGCAAAAAGGCAGAAATTCCCGTTAATTGGGGCAGAAAAGCAGAAATTTTCCTTATTTAAAGGCAATAGGGCAGAAATTCCCCATATTTTGTGGCAAAAAGGCAGAAATCCCCTTATTTGGAGGTAAAATGCTGAATTTCCCCTTATTTTCGGCAAAAAGGCAGAAATTCCTATTATTTTGGGGCAAAATTGCAGAAATTTCAATTATTTCAGGGCAAAAAGTCAGAAATTAGCCTTATTTTGGGGCGAAAAACAGAAATTCCCTAATTTTGGGGCCAAAAACAGAAATTCCCCTTATTTTGGGGTAAAATTGCAGAAATTTCAAATATTTCAGGGCAAAAAGGCAGAAATTCCACTTTATTTCGGACAATAACGCAGAAATTCCCCGTATTTTAAAGCTAAATTTCAGAAATTCCCCTTATATTGGTGCAAAAATGAAGAAATTCCCTCTATTTTTGTGCAATAAGGCAGATTTCCCGGTATTTTGAAGCAAAATTGCACATTATCCCGTAATTTTGAGGGAAAATGCAGAAATTCACATTATTTTGGAACAAAAAGACAGAAATTCTCCTTATTTCAGGGCAAAAAGTCATAAATTCCCCTTATTTTGGGGCAAAATTGCAGAAATGTTTTTTATTTTGGGGCAAAATTGCAGAAATTTCCCTTATTTTGGGGCAAAATTGCAGAAATTTTACTTATTTCAGGGAAAAAGCACAGAAATTTCTCTTATTTTGGGGCAAAAAGGCAGAAATTTCTTTTATTTTGGTACAAAATTGCAGAAATTTTCTTTATTTTGGGGAAAATGCAGAAATTCCCCATATTTTGGGGCAAAAAAGCAGAGATTCCCCTTATTATGAGGTAAAATGCTGAAATTCCCCTTATTTTGAGGCAAAAAGACAGAAATTCCCTTTATTTTGTGGCAAAAAGGCAGAAATTTCCCTTATTTTGGGGCAAATTGCAGAAATTTCACTTATTTCAGGGCAAAATTCAATAATTCCTTTTATTTTGGGGCAAAAAGACAGAAATTCGATTTATTTTTGGGTAAAAAGGCAGAAATTTCACTTATTTTGAGGTAAGAAGGCAGAAATTCCTCTTATTTTGGGGCAAAAATGAAGAAATTTCTCTTTTTTGTGGCAAAAGGTATACATTCCCCTTATTTTCGGGCAAAAAAGCAGAAATTCCCCCTATTTTGGAGCAGAATTGAAGAAAATCCCCTAATTGTGGGGCAAAAAGGCAGAAATTCCCTATATGTTGGGGCAAAAAGACAGAAATTCTCCTTATTTTGGGGCAAAACTCAGAAATTCCACTTATTTTGGGGCAAAATTCCAGAAATTTCCCTTATTTTGAAGCAAAATTGCAGAAATTTTACTTATTTTGGGGCAAAATTGCAGAAATTTCACTTATTTCAGGTAAAAATGGCAGAATTTTTTCTTATATTTGGGCAAAAAGCAGAAATTTCTAATATTTTGTGGCAAAAATGCAGAAATTCTCCTTATTTTGAGGTAAAAAGGCTGAAATTCCCCTTATTTGGGGGCAAAAAGGCAGAAATTTCCCTTATTTTGGGGTAAAATTGCAAACATTTCACTTATTTCAGGGTAATAAGTCAGAAATTTTCTTTATTTTGGGGCAAAAAAGACAGAAATTCCCTTTGTTTTGGAAGGAAAATACAGAAATTCCACTTCTTTAGAGGCAAAATGGCAGAAATTCCCCTTATTTTGAAGCAAAAATGAAGAAATTCCCCTAATTGTTGGGCCAAAAGGCAGAAATTCCCTATATGTTGGGGCAAAAAGACAGAAATTCTCCTTATTTTGGGACAAAACTCAGAAATTCCACTTATTTTGGGGCAAAATTGCAGGAATTTACCTTATTTTGAGGCAAAATTGCAGAAATTTCCTTTATTTGGGGCAAAATTGCAGAAATTTCACTTATTTTCAGGTAAAAAGGCTGAAATATCCTTTATTTTGGGGCAAAAAGGAAGAAATTCCTTTTATTTTGGGGCAAACTTGCAGAAATTTTTCTTATTTTGGGGCAAAAGGGCTGAAATTCTTATTTTGAGGTAAAATGCTGAAATTCCCCTTATTTTGGGGCAAAAGGCAAAACTTCTTCTTATTTTGGGGCAAAGAGGCACAAATTTCCCTTATTTTCGGGCAAAATTGCAGAAATTTCATTTATTTCAGGGCAAAAAGTCAGAAATTCCTTTTATTTTGGGGCAAAGAGCAGAAATTTCTTTTATTATGGTACAAAATTGAAGAAATTTTTCTTATTTTGAAACAAAAAGGAAGAAAATTCCCCTTATTTTGAGGCAAAAGGCAGAAATTATTCTCAATTTGAGGTAAAATGCAGAAATTCCCTTTATTTTGGGGCTAAAAGGCAGAAATTCCCTGTATTTTGAAGCAAAATTGCAGAAATTCTCATAATTTTCGGGCAAAAAGGCAGAAATTCTCCTTATTTTGGGGCAAAAAGACAGAAAATCTCCTTTTTCGGGAGCAAACAGTCAGAAATTCCCCTTATTTTGGGGCAAAATTGCAGAAATTTCCCTTATTTTGGGGCAAAATTGCAGAAATTTCACGTATTTCAGGGAAAAAAGGCAGAAATTTTTTTTGGGGGGGCAAAAAGGCAGAAATTTTTTTTATTTTGGTACAAAATTGCAGAAATTTTTCTTATTTTGGGGCAAAAAGTCAGAAATTCCCCATATTTTGGGGCAAAAAGAAAGAAATTCCCCTTATTTTGAGGTAATAAGGCTGAAATTCCCCTTATTTGGGGGCAAAAATGCAGAAATTTCGTTTATTTTGGGGAAAAGGCAGAAATTGCACTTATTTTGAGTCAAAAAGGTGGAAAATCCCCTTATTTTGGGGCAAAAATGAAGAAATTTGCTTTTTTATGGCAAAAAGGTATACATTCCCTTTATTTTCGGGCAAAAAGGCAGAAATTCTTTGTATTTTGGAGCAAAATTGCAGAAATTCCCCTAATTTTTGGGCAAAAAAGGCAGAAAATCCCCTTATTTTAGGGCAAAATTGCAAAAATTTCCCTTATTTGGGGGCAAAAACAGAAATTCCCCTTATTTTGGGGCAAAATTGCAGAAATTTCCCTTATTATGGGGAAAAATTGCAGAAATTTCCCTTATTTTAGGGCAAAATTGCAGAAATTTCACTTATTTCAGAGAAAAAAAAGCAAAAATTTTTCTTATTTTGGGGCAAAAAGGCAGAAATTCCCATTATTTTGGGGCAAAAAGGCAGAAATTCACCTTATTTTGGGGTAAAATTGCAGAAATTTTACATATTTCAGGGCAAAACGGCAGAAATTCCCCTTATTTTGGGGCAAAAAGGCAGAAATTTCCCTTATTTTGGGATAAAATGCAGAAATTTCCCTTATTTGGGGGCAAAAAGGCAGAAAATCCACTTAATTTCGGGTAAAAAGGCAGAAATTTCTCGTATTTTGGAGCCAAATTGCAGAAACTCCCCTAATTTTGGGGCAAAAAGGCAGAATTTCCCTTTATTTTGGGGCAAAAATAGAGAAATTCTTTTTATTTTGGGGCAAAAATCAGAAATTTCCTTTATTTTGGGGCAAAATTTTAGAAATTTCTTTTATATTGTTACAGACTTGAGAAATTTTTCTTATTTTGTGGCAAAAAGGCAGAAATTCCCCATATTTTGGTGCAAAAAGGCTGAAATTCCCCTTATTTTGAGGTAAAATCCTGAAATTCTCCACATTTTGGGGCAAAAAGGCAGAAATTCCTAATATTTTGTGGCAAAAATGCAGAAATTCCCCTTATTTTGAGGTAAAAAGGCTGAAATTCCCCTTATTTGGGGGGCAAAAAGGCAGAAATTTTTTTTATTTTGGTACAAAATTGCAGAAATTTTTCTTATTTTGGGGCAAAAAGTAAGAAATTCCCAATATTTTGGGGCAAAAAGGCAGAAATTCCCCTTATTTTGAGGTAAAAAGTCTGAAATTCCCATTATTTTGGGGCAAAAAGACAGAAATTTCGTTTATTTTGGGGAAAAGGCAGAAATTGCACTTATTTTGAGTCAAAAAGGTGGAAAATCCCCTTATTTTGGGGCAAAAATGAAGAAATTTGCTTTTTTATGGCAAAAAGGTATACATTCCCTTTATTTTCGGGCACAAAGGCAGAAATTCTTTGTATTTTGGAGCAAAATTGCAGAAATTCCCCTAATTTTTGGGCAAAAAGGCAGAAATTTTTTTTATTTTGGGGTAAAACTGCAGAAATTTCACATATTTTGCGGCAAAATGTCAGAAATTCCCCTTATTTTTGGCAAAAAAGGCAGAAAATCCCCTTATTTTAGGGCAAAATTGCAGAAATTTCCCTTATTTGGGGGCAAAAACAGAAATTCCCCTTATTTTGGGGCAAAATTGCAGAAATTTCCCTTATTATGGGGAAAAATTGCAGAAATTTCCCTTATTTTAGGGCAAAATTGCAGAAATTTCACTTATTTCAGAGAAAAAAAGCAAAAATTTTTCTTATTTTGGGGCAAAAAGGCAGAAATTCCCATTATTTTGGGGCAAAAAGGCAGAAATTCACCTTATTTTGGGGTAAAATTGCAGAAATTTTACATATTTCAGGGCAAAACGGCAGAAATTCCCCTTATTTTGGGGCAAAAAGGCAGAAATTTCCCTTATTTTGGGATAAAATGCAGAAATTTCCCTTATTTGGGGGCAAAAAGGCAGAAAATCCACTTAATTTCGGGTAAAAAGGCAGAAATTTCTCGTATTTTGGAGCCAAATTGCAGAAACTCCCCTAATTTTGGGGCAAAAAGGCAGAATTTCCCTTTATTTTGGGGCAAAAATAGAGAAATTCTTTTTATTTTGGGGCAAAAATCAGAAATTTCCTTTATTTTGGGGCAAAATTTTAGAAATTTCTTTTATATTGTTACAGACTTGAGAAATTTTTCTTATTTTGTGGCAAAAAGGCAGAAATTCCCCATATTTTGGTGCAAAAAGGCTGAAATTCCCCTTATTTTGAGGTAAAATCCTGAAATTCTCCACATTTTGGGGCAAAAAGGCAGAAATTCCTAATATTTTGTGGCAAAAATGCAGAAATTCCCCTTATTTTGAGGTAAAAAGGCTGAAATTCCCCTTATTTGGGGGGCAAAAAGGCAGAAATTTTTTTTATTTTGGTACAAAATTGCAGAAATTTTTCTTATTTTGGGGCAAAAAGTCAGAAATTCCCAATATTTTGGGGCAAAAAGGCAGAAATTCCCCTTATTTTGAGGTAAAAAGTCTGAAATTCCCATTATTTTGGGGCAAAAAGACAGAAATTTCGTTTATTTTGGGGAAAAGGCAGAAATTGCACTTATTTTGAGTCAAAAAGGTGGAAAATCCCCTTATTTTGGGGCAAAAATGAAGAAATTTGCTTTTTTATGGCAAAAAGGTATACATTCCCTTTATTTTCGGGCAAAAAGGCAGAAATTACCCGTATTTTGGAGCAAAATTGCAGAAATTCCCATAATTTTTGGGTAAAAAGGCAGAAATTCCCCTTATTTTGGGGTAAAACTGCAGAAATTACACTTATTTTGTGGCAAAATGTCAGAAATTCCTCTTATTTTCGGCAAAAAAGGCAGAAAATCCCCTTATTTTAGAGCAAAATTGCAGAAATCTCCCTTATTTGGGGGCAAAAACAGAAATTCCCTTTATTTTGGGGCAAAATTGCAGAAATTTCCCTTATTATGGGGAAAAATGGCAGAAATTTCCCTTATTTTAGGGCAAAATTGCAGAAATTTCACTTATTTCAGAGAAAAAAAGCAAAAAATTTTCTTATTTTGGGGCAAAAAGGCAGAAATTCCCCTTATTTTGAGGTAATAAGGCTGAAATTCCCCTTATTTGGGGGCAAAAATACAGAAATTTTGTTTATTTTGGGGAAAAGGCAGAAATTGCACTTATTTTGAGTCAAAAAGGTGGAAAATTCCCTTATTTTGGGGCAAAAATGAAGAAATTTGCTTTTTTATGGCAAAAAGGTATACATTCCCTTTATTTTCGGGAAAAAAGGCAGAAATTCTTTGTATTTTGGAGCAAAATTGCAGAAATTCCCCTAATTTTTGGGCAAAAAGGCAGAAATTTTTTTTATTTTGGGGTAAAACTGCAGAAATTTCACTTATTTTGCGGCAAAATGTCAGAAATTCCCCTTATTTTTGGCAAAAAAGGCAGAAAATCCCCTTATTTTAGGGCAAAATTGCAGAAATTTCCCTTATTTGGGGGCAAAAACAGAAATTCCCCTTATTTTGGGGCATAATTGCAGAAATTTCCCTTATTATGGGGAAAAATTGCAGAAATTTCCCTTATTTTAGGGCAAAATTGCAGAAATTTCACTTATTTCAGAGAAAAAAGCAAAAATTTTTCTTATTTTGGGGCAAAAAGGCAGAAATTCCCATTATTTTGGGGCAAAAAGGCAGAAATTCACCTTATTTTGGGGTAAAATTGCAGAAATTTTACATATTTCAGGGCAAAACGGCAGAAATTCCCCTTATTTTGAGGCAAAAAGGCAGAAATTTCCCTTATTTTGGGATAAAATTACAGAAATTTCCCTTATTTGGGGGCAAAAAGGCAGAAAATCCACTTAATTTCGGGTAAAAAGGCAGAAATTTCTCGTATTTTGGAGCAAAATTGCAGAAACTCCCCTAATTTTGGGGCAAAAAGGCAGAATTTCCCTTTATTTTGGGGCAAAAATAGAGAAATTCTTTTTATTTTGGGGCAAAAATCAGAAATTTCCTTTATTTTGGGGCAAAATTTTAGAAATTTCTTTTATATTGTTACAGACTTGCAGAAATTTTTCTTATTTTGTGGCAAAAAGGCAGAAATTCCCCATATTTTGGTGCAAAAAGGCTGAAATTCCCCTTATTTTGAGGTAAAATCCTGAAATTCCCCATATTTTAGGGCAAAAAGGCAGAAATTCCTAATATTTTGTGGCAAAAATGCAGAAATTCCCCTTATTTTGAGGTAAAAAGGCTGAAATTCCCCTTATTTGGGGGCAAAAAGGCAGAAATTTTTTTTATTTTGGTACAAAATTGCAGAAATTTTTCTTATTTTGGGGCAAAAAGTCAGAAATTCCCAATATTTTGGGGCAAAAAGGCAGAAATTCCCCTTATTTTGAGGTAAAAATGCTGAAATTCCCCTTATTTTGGGGGCAAAAAGACAGAAATTTCGTTTATTTTGGGGAAAAGGCAGAAATTGCACTTATTTTGAGTCAAAAAGGTGGAAAATCCCCTTATTTTGGGGCAAAAATGAAGAAATTTGTTTTTTTAAGGCAAAAAGGTATACATTCCCTTTACTTTCGGGCAAAAAGGCAGAAATTACCCGTATTTTGGAGCAAAATTGCAGAAATTCCCCTAATTTTTGGGTAAAAAGGCAGAAATTCCCCTTATTTTGGGGTAAAACTGCAGAAATTACACTTATTTTGCGGCAAAATGTCAGAAATTCCCCTTATTTTTGGCAAAAAAGGCAGAAAATCCCCTTATTTTAGGGCAAAATTGCAGAAATCTCCCTTATTTAAGGGCAAAAACAGAAATTCCCTTTATTTTGGGGCAAAATTGCAGAAATTTCCCTTATTATGGGGAAAAATTGCAGAAATTTCCCTTATTTTAGGGCAAAATTGCAGAAATTTCACTTATTTCAGAGAAAAAAAGCAAAAAATTTTCTTATTTTGGGGCAAAAAGGCAGAAATTCCCATTATTTTGGGGCAAAAAGGCAGAAATTCACCTTATTTTGGGGTAAAATTGCAGAAATTTCACATATTTCAGGGCAAAACGCAGAAATTCCCCTTATTTTGGGGCAAAATGCAGAAATTCCCCTTATTTTGGGATAAAATTGCAGAAATTTCCCTTATTTTGGGGCAAAAAGGCAGAAAATCCACTTAATTTCGGGTAAAAAGGCAGAAATTTCTCGTATTTTGGAGCAAAATTGCAGAAACTCCCCTAATTTTGGGGCAAAAAGGCAGAATTTCCCTTTATTGTGAAGCAAAAATAGAGAAATTCTTTTTATTTTGGGGCAAAAATCAGAAATTTCCCTTATTTTGGGGCAAAATTTTAGAAATTTCTTTTATATTGTTACAGACTTGCAGAAATTTTTCTTATTTTGTGGCCAAAAGGCAAAAATTCCCCATACTTTGGTGCAAAAAGGCTGAAATTCCCCATATTTTGGGGAAAAAAGGCAGAAATTCCTCTCATTTGGAGGCAAAAAGGCACAAATTTCCCTTATTTTCGGGCATAATTGCAGGAATTTCATTTATTTCATGGCAAAAAGTCAGAAATTCCATTTATTTTGGGGCAAAAAGGCAGAAATTTATTTTATTTTGATACAAAATTGTAAAAATTTTCCTTATTTTGGAACAAAAAACAAAAATTACCCATATTTTGGGGAAAAAGGCAAAAATTCCCCTCTTTTTGAGGTAAAAAGGCTGAAATTCCCCTTATTTGGGGGCAAAAAGGCAGAAATTCCCCTAATTGTGGGGCAAAAAGGCAGAAATTCCCTATATGTTAGGGCAAAAAGACAGAAATTCTCCTTATTTTGGGGCAAAACTCAGAAATTCCACTTATTTTGGGGCAAAATTCCAGAAATTTCCTTTATTTTGGGGCAAAATTGCAGAAATTTTACTTATTTTGGGGCAAAATTGCAGAAATTTCACTTATTTCAGGTAAAAATGGCAGAAATTGTTCTTATTTTGGGGCAAAAATGCAGAAATTCCTAATATTTTGTGGCAAAAATGCAGAAATTCCCCTTATTTTGAGGTAAAAATGCTGAAATTCCCCTTATTTGGGGGCAAAAAACCAGAAATTTCCCTAATTTTGGGGCAAAAGTGCAAACATTTCACTTATTTCAGGGTAATAAGTCAGAAATTTTCCTTATTTTGGGGCAAAAAAGACAGAAATTCCCTTTGTTTTGGAAGGAAAATACAGAAATTCCACTTCTTTAGAGACAAAAAGGCAGAAATTCCCCTTATTTTGAAGCAAAAATGAAGAAATTCCCCTAATTATTTGGCCAAAAGGCAGAAATTCCCTATATGTTGGGGAAAAAAGACAGAAATTCTCCTTATTTTGGGACAAAACTCAGAAATTCCACTTATTTTGGGGCAAAATTGCAGGAATTTAGCTTATTTTGAGGCAAAATTGCAGAAATTTCCCTTATTTCGGGCAAAATTGCAAAAATTTCACTTATTTTCAGGTAAAAAGGCTGAAATATCCTTTATTTTGGGGCAAAAAGGAAGAAATTCCCCTTATTTTGGGGCAAAATTGCAGAAATTTTCCTTATTTTGGGGCAAAAGGGCTGAAATTCTTATTTTGAGGTAAAATGCTGAAATTCCCCATATTTTGGGGCAAAAGGCAAAACTTCTTCTTATTTTGGGGCAAAGAGGCACAAATTTCCCTTATTTTCGGGCAAAATTGCAGAAATTTCATTTATTTCAGGGCAAAAAGTCAGAAATTTTTTTTATTTTGGGGCAAAGAGCAGAAATTTCTTTTATTATGGTACAAAATTGAAGAAATTTTTCTTATTTTGAAACAAAAAGGCAGAAAATTCCCCTTATTTTGAGGCAAAAGGCAGAAATTATTCTCAATTTGAGGTAAAATGCAGAAATTCCCTTTATTTTGGGGCTAAAAGGCAGAAATTCCCTGTATTTTGAAGCAAAATTGCAGAAATTCTCATAATTTTCGGGCAAAAAGGCAGAAATTCTCCTTATTTTGGGGCAAAAAGACAGAAAATCTCCTTTTTCGGGAGCAAACAGTCAGAAATTTCCCTTATTTTGGGGCAAAATTGCAGAAATTTCCTTTACATTGGGGCAAAATTGCAGAAATTTCCCTTATTTTGGGGCAAAATTGCAGAAATTTCACGTTTTTCAGGGAAAAAAGGCAGAAATTTTTTTTTTGGGGGGGGGGAAAGGCAGAAATTTTTTTTATTTTGGTACAAAATTGCAGAAATTTTTCTTATTTTGGGGCAAAAAGTCAGAAATTCCCCATATTTTGGGGCAAAACGGCAGAAATTCCCCTTATTTTGAGGTAATAATGCTGAAATTCCCTTTATTTTGGGGAAAAAATACAGAAATTTCGTTTATATTGGGGAAAAGGCAGAAATTGCACTTATTTTGAGTCAAAAAGGTGGAAAATCTCCTTATTTTGGGGCAAAAATGAAGAAATTTGCTTTTTTATGGCAAAAAGGTATACATTCCCTTTATTTTCGGGCAAAAAGGCAGAAATCCTTTGTATTTTGGAGCAATATTGCAGAAATTCCCCTTATTTGGGGGCAAAAACAGAAATTCCCCTTATTTTGGAGCAAAATTGCAGAAATTTCCCTTATTATGGGGAAAAATTGCAGAAATTTCCTTTATTTTAGGGCAAAATTGCAGAAATTTCACTTATTTCAGAGAAAAAAACAAAAATTTTTCTTTTTGGGGCAAAAAGGCAGAAATTCCCATTATTTTGGGGCAAAAAGGCAGAAATTCACCTTATTTTGGGGTAAAATTGCAGAAATTTCACATATTTCAGGGCAAAACGGCAGAAATTCCCCTTATTTTGGGGCAAAAAGGAAGAAATTTCCATTATTTTGGGATAAAATTGCAGAAATTTCCCTTATTTGGGGGCAAAAAGGCAGAAAATCCACTTAATTTCGGGTAAAAAGGCAGAAATTTCTCGTATTTTGGAGCAAAATTGCAGAAATTCCCCTAATTTTGGGGCAAAAAGGCAGAATTTCCCTTTATTTTGGGGCAAAAATAGAGAAATTCTTTTTATTTTGGGGCAAAAATCAGAAATTTCCTTTATTTTGGGGCAAAATTTTAGAAATTTCTTTTATATTGTTACAGACTTGCAGAAATTTTTCTTATTTTGTGGCAAAAAGGCAGAAATTCCCCATATTTTGGTGCAAAAAGGCTGAAATTCCCCTTATTTTGAGGTAAAATCCTGAAATTCCCCATATTTTGGGGCAAAAAGGCAGAAATTCCCCTCATTTGGGGGCAAAAAGGCACAAATTTCCCTTATTTTCGGGCATAATTGCAGGAATTTCATTTATTTCAGGGCAAAAAGTCAGAAATTCCTTTTATTTTGGGGCAAAAACAGAAATTTCCTTTATTTTGATACAAAATTGTAGAAATTTTCCTTATTTTGGAACAAAAAGGCAAAAATTACCCATATTTTGGGGAAAAAGGCAGAAATTCCCCTTATTTTGAGGTAAAAAGGCTGAAATTCCCGTTATTTTGGGGCAAAAAGGCAGAAATTCCCTTTACTTTGTGGCAAAAAGGCAGAAATTCCCGTTAATTGGGGCAGAAAAGCAGAAATTTTCCTTATTTAAGGGCAATAGGGCAGAAATTCCCCTTATTTTGTGGCAAAAAGGCAGAAATTCCCCTTATTTGAAGGTAAAATGCTGAAATTCCCCTTATTTTTGGCAAAAAGGCAGAAATTCCTATTATTTTGGGGCAAAATTGCAGAAATTTCAATTATTTCTGGGCAAAAAGTCAGATATTTGCCTTATTTTGGGGCAAAACACAGAAATTCCCTTAATTTTGGGGCCAAAAACAGAAATTCCCCTTATTTTGGGGTAAAATTGCAGAAATTTCAAATATTTCAGGGCAAAAAGGCAGAAATTCCACTTTATTTCAGACAATAACGCAGAAATTCCCCGTATTTTAAAGCTAAATTTCAGAAATTCCCCTTATATTGGTGCAAAAATGGAGAAATTCCCTTTATTTTTGTGCAATAAGGCAGATTTCCCCGTATTTTGAAGCAAAATTGCACATATTTCCCTAATTTTGAAGGAAAATGCAGAAATTCACATTATTTTGGAACAAAAAGACAGAAATTCTCCTTATTTCAGGGCAAAAAGTCAGAAATTCCCCTTCTTTTGGGGTAAAATTGCAGAAATTTTCTTTATTTTGGGGCAAAATTGCAGAAATTTCCCTTATTTGGGGGCAAAATTGCAGAAATTTCACTTATTTCAGGGAAAAAGTGCAGAAATTTCTCTTATTTTGGGGCAAAAAGGCAGAAATTTCTTTTATTTTGGTACAAAATTGCAGAAATTTTCTTTATTTTGGGGCAAAATTGCAGAAATTTCCCTTATTTTGGGGCAAAATTGCAGAAATTTCACTTATATCAGGGAAAAAGTGCAGAAATTTCTCTTATTTTGGGGCAAAAAGGCAGAAATTTCTTTTATTTTGGTACAAAATTGCAGAAATTTTCTTTATTTTGGGGCAAAAATGAAGAAATTCCCCATATTTTGGGGCAAAAAGGCAGAGATTTGCCTTATTATGAGGTAAAATGCTGAAATTCCTTTTATTTTGGGGCAAAAATACAGAAATTCCCTTTATTTTGTGGCAAAAAGGCAGAAATTTCCCTTATTTTGGGGCAAAATTGCAGAAATTTCACTTATTTCAGGGCAAAATTCAAAAATTCCTTTTATTTTGGGGCAAAAAGACAGAAATTCCGTTTATTTTTAGGTAAAAAGGCAGAAATTTCACTTATTTTGAGGGAAGAAGGCAGAAATTCCTCTTATTTTGGGGCAAAAATGAAGAAATTTCTCTTTTTTGTGGCAAAAGGTATACATTCCCCTTATTTTCGGGCAAGAAAAGCAGAAATTCCCCGTATTTTGGAGCAGAATTTAAGAAAATCCCCTAATTGTGGGGCAAAAAGACAGAAATTCTCCTTATTTTGGGGCAAAACTCAGAAATTCCACTTATTTTGGGGCAAAATTCCAGAAATTTCCCTTATTTTGGGGCAAAATTGCAGAAGTTTCACTTATTTCAGGTAAAAATGGCAGAAATTTTTTTTATTTTGGGGCAAAAAGGCAGAAATTCCTAATATTTTGTGGCAAAAATGCAGAAATTCCCCTTATTTTGAGGTAAAAGGCTGAAATTCCCCTTATTTGGGGACAAAAAGGCAGAAATTTCCCTAATTTTGGGGCAAAAGTGCAAACATTTCACTTATTTCAGGGTAATAAGTCAGAAATTTTCCTTATTTTGGGGCAAAAAAGACAGAATTTCCCTTTGTTTTGGAAGGAAAATACAGAAATTCCACTTCTTTAGAGACAAAAAGGCAGAAATTCCCCTTATTTTGAAGCAAAAATGAAGAAATTCCCCTAATTGTTGGGCCAAAAGGCAGAAATTCCCTATATGTTGGGGAAAAAAGACAGAAATTCTCCTTATTTTGGGACAAAACTCAGAAATTTTACTTATTTTGGGGCAAAATTGCAGGAATTTACCTTTTTTTGAGGCAAAATTGCAGAAATTTCCCTTATTCGGGGCAAAATTGCAGAAATTTCACTTATTTTCAGGTAAAAAGGCTGAAATATCCTTTATTTTGGGGCAAAAAAGAAGAAATTCCCCTTATTTTGGGGCAAAATTGCAGAAATTTTCCTTATTTTGGGGCAAAAGGGCTGAAATTCTTATTTTGAGGTAAAATGCTGAAATTCCCCATATTTTGGGGCAAAAGGCAAAACTTCTTCTTATTTTGGGGCAAAGAGGCACAAATTTCCCTTATTTTCGGGCAAAATTGCAGAAATTTCATTTATTTCAGGGCAAAAAGTCAGAAATTCCTTTTATTTTGGGGCAAAGAGCAGAAATTTCTTTTATTATGGTACAAAATTGAAGAAATTTATCTTATTTTGAAACAAAAGGCAGAAAATTCCCCTTATTTTGAGGCAAAAGGCAGAAATTATTCTCAATTTGAGGTAAAATGCAGAAATTCCCTTTATTTTGGGCTAAAAGGCAGAAATTCCCTGTATTTTGAAGCAAAATTGCAGAAATTCTCATAATTTTCGGGCAAAAAGGCAGAAATTCTCCTTATTTTGGGGCAAAAAGACAGAAAATCTCCTTTTTCGGGAGCAAACAGTCAGAAATTCCCCTTATTTTGGGGCAAAATTGCAGAAATTTCCTTTACATTGGGGCAAAATTGCAGAAATTTCCTTTATTTTGGGGCAAAATTGCAGAAATTTCAAGTATTTGAGAAAAAAAAGGCAGAAATTTTTTTGGGGGGGCAAAAAGGCAGAAATTTTTTTTATTTTGGTACAAAATTGCAAAAATTTTTCTTATTTTGGGGCAAAAAGTCAGAAATTCCCCATATTTTGGGGCAAAAAGGCAGAAATTCCCCTTATTTTGAGGTAATAAGGCTGAAATTCCCCTTATTTTGGGGCAAAAAGGCAGAAATTTCGTTTATTTTGGGGAAAAGGCAGAAATTGCACTTATTTTGAGTCAAAAAGGTGGAAAATCCCCTTATTTTGGGGCAAAAATGAAGAAATTTCCTTTTTTATGGCAAAAAGGTATACATTCCCTTTATTTTCGGGCAAAAAGGCAGAAATTCTTTGTATTTTGGAGCAAAATTGCAGAAATTCCCCTAATTTTTGGGCAAAAAGCAGAAATTTTCCTTATTTTGGGGTAAAACTGCAGAAATTTCACTTATTTTGCGGCAAAATGTCAGAAATTCCCCTTATTTTTGGCAAAAAATGCAGAAAATCCCCTTATTTTAGGGCAAAATTGCAGAAATTTCCCTTATTTGGGGACAAAAACAGAAATTCCCCTTATTTTGGGGCAAAATTGCAGAAATTTCCCTTATTATGGGGAAAAATTGCAGAAATTTCCCTTATTTTAGGGCAAAATTGCAGAAATTTCACTTATTTCAGAGAAAAAAAGCAAAAATTTTTCTTATTTTGGGGCAAAAAGGCAGAAATTCCCATTATTTTGGGGCAAAAAGGCAGAAATTCACCTTATTTTGGGGTAAAATTGCAGAAATTTCACATATTTCAGGGCAAAACGGCAGAAATTCCCCTTATTTTGGGGCAAAAAGGCAGAAATTTCCCTTATTTTGGGATAAAATTGCAGAAATTTCCCTTATTTGGAAGCAAAAAGGCAGAAAATCCACTTAATTTCGGGTAAAAAGGCAGAAATTTCTCGTATTTTGGAGCAAAATTGCAGAAACTCCCCTACTTTTGGGGCTAAAAGGCAGAATTTCCCTTTATTTTGGGGCAAAAATAGAGAAATTCTTTTTATTTAGGGGCAAAAATCAGAAATTTCCTTTATTTTGGGGCAAAATTTTAGAAATTTCTTTTATATTGTTACAGACTTGCAGAAATTTTTCTTATTTTGTGGCAAAAAGGCAGAAATTCCCCATATTTTGGTGCAAAAAGGCTGAAATTCCCCTTATTTTGAGGTAAAATCCTGAAATTCCCCATATTTTCGGGTAAAAAGGCAGAAATTCCCCTCATTTGGGGGCAAAAAGGCACAAATTTCCCTTATTTTCGGGCATAATTGCAGGAATTTCATTTATTTCAGGGCAAAAAGTCAGAAATTCCTTTTATTTTCGGGCAAATACAGAAATTTCTTTTATTTTGATACAAAATTGTAGAAATTTTCCTTATTTTGGAACAAAAAGGCAAAAATTACCCATATTTTGGGGAAAAAGGCAGAAATTCCCCTTATTTTGAGGTAAAAAGGCTGAAATTCCCGTTATTTTGGGGCAAAAAGGCAGAAATTCCCTTTACTTTGTGGCAAAAAGGCAGAAATTCCCGTTAATTGGGGCAGAAAAGCGAAATTTTCCTTATTTAAGGGCAATAGGGCAGAAATTCCCCTTATTTTGTGGCAAAAAGGCAGAAATTCCCCTTATTTGAAGGTAAAATGCTGAAATTCCCCTTATTTTCGGCAAAAAGGCAGAAATTCCTATTATTTTGGGGCAAAATTGCAGAAATTTCAATTATTTCTGGGCAAAAAGTCAGATATTTGCCTTATTTTGGGGCAAAAAGCAGAAATTCCCTTAATTTTGGGGCCAAAAACAGAGATTCCCCTTATTTTGGGGTAAAATTGCAGAAATTTCAAATATTTCAGGGCAAAAAGGCAGAAATTCCACTTTATTTCGGACAATAACGCAGAAATTCCCCGTATTTTAAAGCTAAATTTCAGAAATTCCCCTTATATTGGTGCAAAAATGGAGAAATTCCCTTTATTTTTGTGCAATAAGGCAGATTTCCCCGTATTTTGAAGCAAAATTGCACATATTTCCCTAATTTTGAAGGAAAATGCAGAAATTCACATTATTTTGGAACAAAAAGACAGAAATTCTCCTTATTTCAGGGCAAAAAGTCAGAAATTCCCCTTCTTTTGGGGTAAAATTGCAGAAATTTTCTTTATTTTGGGGCAAAATTGCAGAAATTTCCCTTATTTGGGGGCAAAATTGCAGAAATTTCACTTATTTCAGGGAAAAAGTGCAGAAATTTCTCTTATTTTGGGGCAAAAAGGCAGAAATTTCTTTTATTTTGGTACAAAATTGCAGAAATTTTCTTTATTTTGGGGCAAAATTGCAGAAATTTCCCTTATTTTGGGGCAAAATTGCAGAAATTTCACTTATATCAGGGAAAAAGTGCAGAAATTTCTCTTATTTTGGGGCAAAAAGGCAGAAATTTCTTTTATTTTGGTACAAAATTGCAGAAATTTTCTTTATTTTGGGGCAAAAATGAAGAAATTCCCCATATTTTGGGGCAAAAAGGCAGAGATTTGCCTTATTATGAGGTAAAATGCTGAAATTCCTTTTATTTTGGGGCAAAAATACAGAAATTCCCTTTATTTTGTGGCAAAAAGGCAGAAATTTCCCTTATTTTGGGGCAAAATTGCAGAAATTTCACTTATTTCAGGGCAAAATTCAAAAATTCCTTTTATTTTGGGGCAAAAAGACAGAAATTCCGTTTATTTTTAGGTAAAAAGGCAGAAATTTCACTTATTTTGAGGGAAGAAGGCAGAAATTCCTCTTATTTTGGGGCAAAAATGAAGAAATTTCTCTTTTTTGTGGCAAAAGGTATACATTCCCCTTATTTTCGGGCAAGAAAAGCAGAAATTCCCCGTATTTTGGAGCAGAATTTAAGAAAATCCCCTAATTGTGGGGCAAAAAGGCAGAAATTCCCTATATGTTGGGGCAAAAAGACAGAAATTCTCCTTATTTTGGGGCAAAACTCAGAAATTCCACTTATTTTGGGGCAAAATTCCAGAAATTTCCCTTATTTTGGGGCAAAATTGCAGAAGTTTCACTTATTTCAGGTAAAAATGGCAGAAATTTTTCTTATTTTGGGGCAAAAAGGCAGAAATTCCTAATATTTTGTGGCAAAAATGCAGAAATTCCCCTTATTTTGAGGTAAAAAGGCTGAAATTCCCCTTATTTGGGGGCAAAAAGGCAGAAATTTCCCTAATTTTGGGGCAAAAGTGCAAAAATTTCACTTATTTCAGGGTAATAAGTCAGAAATTTTCCTTATTTTGGGGCAAAAAAGACAGAATTTCCCTTTGTTTTGGAAGGAAAATACAGAAATTCCACTTCTTTAGAGACAAAAAGGCAGAAATTCCCCTTATTTTGAAGCAAAAATGAAGAAATTCCCCTAATTGTTGGGCCAAAAGGCAGAAATTCCCTATATGTTGGGGAAAAAAGACAGAAATTCTCCTTATTTTGGGACAAAACTCAGAAATTTTACTTATTTTGGGGCAAAATTGCAGGAATTTACCTTTTTTTGAGGCAAAATTGCAGAAATTTTCCTTATTTGGGGCAAAATTGCAGAAATTTCACTTATTTTCAGGTAAAAAGGCTGAAATATCCTTTATTTTGGGGCAAAAAAGAAGAAATTCCCCTTATTTTGGGGCAAAATTGCAGAAATTTTCCTTATTTTGGGGCAAAAGGGCTGAAATTCTTATTTTGAGGTAAAATGCTGAAATTCCCCATATTTTGGGGCAAAAGGCAAAACTTCTTCTTATTTTGGGGCAAAGAGGCACAAATTTCCCTTATTTTCGGGCAAAATTGCAGAAATTTCATTTATTTCAGGGCAAAAAGTCAGAAATTCCTTTTATTTTGGGGCAAAGAGCAGAAATTTCTTTTATTATGGTACAAAATTGAAGAAATTTATCTTATTTTGAAACAAAAAGGCAGAAAATTTCCCTTATTTTGAGGCAAAAGGCAGAAATTATTCTCAATTTGAGGTAAAATGCAGAAATTCCCTTTATTTTGGGCTAAAAGGCAGAAATTCCCTGTATTTTGAAGCAAAATTGCAGAAATTCTCATAATTTTCGGGCAAAAAGGCAGAAATTCTCCTTATTTTGGGGCAAAAAGACAGAAAATCTCCTTTTTCGGGAGCAAACAGTCAGAAATTCCCCTTATTTTGGGGCAAAATTGCAGAAATTTCCTTTACATTGGGGCAAAATTGCAGAAATTTCCTTTATTTTGGGGCAAAATTGCAGAAATTTCAAGTATTTGAGAAAAAAAAGGCAGAAATTTTTTTGGGGGGGCAAAAAGGCAGAAATTTTTTTTATTTTGGTACAAAATTGCAAAAATTTTTCTTATTTTGGGGCAAAAAGTCAGAAATTCCCCATATTTTGGGGCAAAAAGGCAGAAATTCCCCTTATTTTGAGGTAATAAGGCTGAAATTCCCCTTATTTTGGGGCAAAAAGGCAGAAATTTCGTTTATTTTGGGGAAAAGGCAGAAATTGCACTTATTTTGAGTCAAAAAGGTGGAAAATCCCCTTATTTTGGGGCAAAAATGAAGAAATTTCCTTTTTTATGGCAAAAAGGTATACATTCCCTTTATTTTCGGGCAAAAAGGCAGAAATTCTTTGTATTTTGGAGCAAAATTGCAGAAATTCCCCTAATTTTTGGGCAAAAAGCAGAAATTTTCCTTATTTTGGGGTAAAACTGCAGAAATTTCACTTATTTTGCGGCAAAATGTCAGAAATTCCCCTTATTTTTGGCAAAAAATGCAGAAAATCCCCTTATTTTAGGGCAAAATTGCAGAAATTTCCCTTATTTGGGGACAAAAACAGAAATTCCCCTTATTTTGGGGCAAAATTGCAGAAATTTCCCTTATTATGGGGAAAAATTGCAGAAATTTCCCTTATTTTAGGGCAAAATTGCAGAAATTTCACTTATTTCAGAGAAAAAAAGCAAAAATTTTTCTTATTTTGGGGCAAAAAGGCAGAAATTCCCATTATTTTGGGGCAAAAAGGCAGAAATTCACCTTATTTTGGGGTAAAATTGCAGAAATTTCACATATTTCAGGGCAAAACGGCAGAAATTCCCCTTATTTTGGGGCAAAAAGGCAGAAATTTCCCTTATTTTGGGATAAAATTGCAGAAATTTCCCTTATTTGGAAGCAAAAAGGCAGAAAATCCACTTAATTTCGGGTAAAAAGGCAGAAATTTCTCGTATTTTGGAGCAAAATTGCAGAAACTCCCCTACTTTTGGGGCTAAAAGGCAGAATTTCCCTTTATTTTGGGGCAAAAATAGAGAAATTCTTTTTATTTAGGGGCAAAAATCAGAAATTTCCTTTATTTTGGGGCAAAATTTTAGAAATTTCTTTTATATTGTTACAGACTTGCAGAAATTTTTCTTATTTTGTGGCAAAAAGGCAGAAATTCCCCATATTTTGGTGCAAAAAGGCTGAAATTCCCCTTATTTTGAGGTAAAATCCTGAAATTCCCCATATTTTCGGGCAAAAAGGCAGAAATTCCCCTCATTTGGGGGCAAAAAGGCACAAATTTCCCTTATTTTCGGGCATAATTGCAGGAATTTCATTTATTTCAGGGCAAAAAGTCAGAAATTCCTTTTATTTTCGGGCAAATACAGAAATTTCTTTTATTTTGATACAAAATTGTAGAAATTTTCCTTATTTTGGAACAAAAAGGCAAAAATTACCCATATTTTGGGGAAAAAGGCAGAAATTCCCCTTATTTTGAGGTAAAAAGGCTGAAATTCCCGTTATTTTGGGGCAAAAAGGCAGAAATTCCCTTTACTTTGTGGCAAAAAGGCAGAAATTCCCGTTAATTGGGGCAGAAAAGCGAAATTTTCCTTATTTAAGGGCAATAGGGCAGAAATTCCCCTTATTTTGTGGCAAAAAGGCAGAAATTCCCCTTATTTGAAGGTAAAATGCTGAAATTCCCCTTATTTTCGGCAAAAAGGCAGAAATTCCTATTATTTTGGGGCAAAATTGCAGAAATTTCAATTATTTCTGGGCAAAAAGTCAGATATTTGCCTTATTTTGGGGCAAAAAGCAGAAATTCCCTTAATTTTGGGGCCAAAAACAGAAATTCCCCTTATTTTGGGGTAAAATTGCAGAAATTTCAAATATTTCAGGGCAAAAAGGCAGAAATTCCACTTTATTTCGGACAATAACGCAGAAATTCCCCGTATTTTAAAGCTAAATTTCAGAAATTCCCCTTATATTGGTGCAAAAATGGAGAAATTCCCTTTATTTTTGTGCAATAAGGCAGATTTCCCCGTATTTTGAAGCAAAATTGCACATATTTCCCTAATTTTGAAGGAAAATGCAAGAATTCACATTATTTTGGAACAAAAAGACAGAAATTCTCCTTATTTCAGGGCAAAAAGTCAGAAATTCCGTTTATTTTGGGGTAAAATTGCAGAAATTTTCTTTATTTTGTGGCAAAAATACAGAAATTCCCTTTATTTTGTGGCAAAAAGGCAGAAATTTCCCTTATTTTGGGGCAAAATTGCAGAAATTTCACTTATTTCAGGGAAAAAGTGCAGAAATTTCTCTTATTTTGGGGCAAAAAGGCAGAAATTTCTTTTATTTTGGTACAAAATTGCAGAAATTTTCTTTATTTTGGGGCAAAAATGAAGAAATTCCCCATATTTTGGGGCAAAAAGGCAGAGATTCGCCTTATTATGAGGTAAAATGCTGAAATTCCCCTTATTTTGGGGCAAAAATACAGAAATTCCCTTTATTTTGTGGCAAAAAGGCAGAAATTTCCCTTATTTTGGGGCAAAATTGCAGAAATTTCACTTATTTCAGGGCAAAATTCAAAAATTCCTTTTATTTTTGGGCAAAAAGACAGAAATTTTGTTTATTTTTGGGTAAAAAGGCAGAAATTTCACTTATTGTGAGGTAAGAAGGCAGAAATTCCTCTTATTTTGGGGCAAAAATGAAGAAATTTCCCTTTTTTTGTGGCAAAAGGTATATATTCTCCTTATTTTCGGGCAAAAAAGCAGAAATATCCCGTTTTTTGGAGCACAATTGCAGAAAATCCCCTAATTGTGGGGCAAAAAGTCAGAAATTCCCTATATGTTAGAGCAAAAAGACAGAAATTCTCCTTATTTTGGGGAAAAACTCAGAAATTCCACTTATTTTGGGGCAAATTCCAGAAATTTCCCTTATTTTGGGGCAAATTTGCAGAAATTTCACTTATTTTGGGGCAAAATTGCAGAAATTTCACTTATTTCAGATAAAAAAAAGGCAGAAATTTTTCTTATTTTGGGACAAAAAGGCAGAAATTCCTAATATTTTGTGGCAAAAATGCAGAAATTCCCCTTATTTTGAGGTAAAAATGCTGAAATTCCCCTTATTTGGGGGCAAAAAGGGAGAAATTTCCCTTATTTTGGGGCAAAATTGCAGAAATTTCACTTATTTCAGGGCAAAATTCAAAAATTCCTTTTATTTTGGGGCTAAAAGTCAGAAATTCCGTTTATTTTTGGGTAAAAAGGCAGAAATTTCACTTATTTTGAGGTAAGAAGGCAGAAATTCCTCTTATTTTGCGGCAAAAATGAAGAAATTTCCCTTTTTTGTGGCAAAAGGTATATATTCCCCTTATTTTCGGGCAAAAAAGCAGAAATTCCCCCTATTTTGGAGCAGAATTGCAGAAAATCCCCTAATTGTGGGGCAAAAAGGCAGAAATTCCCTATATGTTGGGGCAAAAAGACAGAAATTCTCCTTATTTTGGGGCAAAACTCAGAAATTCCACTTATTTTGGGGCAAAATTGCAGAAATTTCCCTTATTTTGGGACAAAATTGCAGAAATTTTACTTATTTTGGGGCAAAATTGCAGAAATTTCACTTATTTCAGGTAAAAATGGCAGAAATTTTTCTTATTTTGGGGCAAAAAGGCAGAAATTCCTAATATTTTGTGGCAAAAATGCAGAAATTCCCCTTATTTTGAGGTAAAAAGGCTGAAATTCCCCTTATTTGGGGGCAAAAAGGCAGAAATTTCCCTTATTTTGGGGCAAAATTGCAAACATTTCACTAATTTCAGGGTAATAAGTCAGAAATTTTCCTTATTTTGGGGCAAAAAACACAGAAATTCCCTTTGTTTTGGAAGGAAAATACAGAAATTCCACTTCTTTAGAGGCAAAAAGGCAGAAATTCCCCTTATTTTGAAGCAAAAATGAAGAAATTCCCCTAATTGTTGGGCAAAAAGGCAGAAATTCCCTATATGTTGGGGCAAAAAGACAGAAATTCTCCTTATTTTGGGACAAAACTCAGAAATTCCACTTATTTTGGGGCAAAATTGAAGGAATTTACCTTATTTTGAGGCAAAATTGCAGAAATTTCCCTTATTTGGGGCAAAATTGCAGAAATTTCACTTATTTCAGGGCAAAATTCAAAAATTCCTTTTATTTTGGGGCAAAAAGACAGAAATTCCGTTCATTTTTAGGTAAAAAGGCAGAAATTTCACTTATTTTGAGGTAAGAAGGCAGAAATTCCTCTTATTTTGTGGCAAAAATGAAGAAATTTCTCTTTTTTGTGGCAAAAGGTATACATTCCCCTTATTTTCGGGCAAAAAAGCAGAAATTCCCCGTATTTTGGAGCAGAATTTAAGAAGATCCCCTAATTGTGGGGCAAAAAGGCAGAAATTCCCTATATGTTGGGGCAAAAAGACAGAAATTCTCCTATTTTGGGGCAAAACTCAGAAATTCCACTTATTTTGGGGCAAAATTCCAGAAATTTCCCTTATTTTGGGGCAAAATTGCAGAAATTTCACTTATTTCAGGTAAAAATGGCAGAAATTTTTCTTATTTTGGGGCAAAAAGGCAGAAATTCCTAATATTTTGTGGCAAAAATGCAGAAATTCCCCTTATTTTGAGGTAAAAAGGCTGAAATTCCCCTTATTTTGGGGCAAAAAGGCAGAAATTTCCCTTATTTTGGGGCAAAATTGCAAACATTTAACTTATTTCAGGGTAATAAGTCAGAAATTTTCCTTATTTTGGGGCAAAAAACACAGAAATTCCCTTTGTTTTGGAAGGAAAATACAGAAATTCCACTTCTTTAGAGGCAAAAAGGCAGAAATTCCCCTTATTGTGAAGCAAAAATGAAGAAATTCCCCTAATTGTTGGGCAAAAAGGCAGAAATTCCCTATATGTTGGGGCAAAAAGACAGAAATTCTCCTTATTTTGGGACAAAACGCAGAAATTCCACTTATTTTGGGGCAAAATTGCAGGAATTTACCTTATTTTGAGGCAAAATTGCAGAAATTTCCCTTATTTGGGGCAAAATTGCAGAAATTTCACTTATTTTCAGGTAAAAAGGCTGAAATATCCTTTATTTTGGGGCAAAAAGGAAGAAATTCCCCTTATTTTGGGGCAAAATTGCAGAAATTTTCCTTATTTTGGGGCAAAAAGGCTGAAATTCCTATTTTGAGGTAAAATGCTGAAATTCCCCATATTTTGGGGCAAAAGGCAAAACTTCTTCTTATTTTGGGGCAAAGAGGCACAAATTTCCCTTATTTTCGGGCAAAATTGCAGAAATTTCATTTATTTCAGGGCAAAAAGTCAGAAATTCCTTTTATTTTGGGGCAAAGAGCAGAAATTTATTTTGGTACAAAATTGAAGAAATTTATCTTATTTTGAAACAAAAAGGCAGAAAATTCCCCTTATTTTGAGGCAAAAGGCAGAAATTATTCTCAATTTGAGGTAAAATGCAGAAATTCCCTTTATTTTGGGGCTAAAAGGCAGAAATTATTTTGAAGCAAAATTGCAGAAATTCTCTTAATTTTCGGGCAAAAAGGCAGAAATTCTCCTTATTTTGGGGCAAAAAGACAGAAAATCTCCTTTTTCGGGAGCAAACAGTCAGAAATTCCCCTTATTTTGGGGCAAAATTGCAGAAATTTCCTTTACATTGGGGCAAAATTGCAGAAATTTCCCTTATTTTGGGGCAAAATTGCAGAAATTTCAGGTATTTGAGAAAAAAAAGGCAGAAATTTTTTTGGGGGGGCAAAAAGGCAGAAATTTTTTTTATTTTGGTACAAAATTGCAGAAATTTTTCTTATTTTGGAGAAAAAGTCAGAAATTCCCTATATTTTGGGGCAAAAAGGCAGAAATTCCCCTTATTTTGAGGTAATAAGGCTGAAATTCCCCTTATTTTGGGGCAAAAAGGCAGAAATTTCGTTTATTTTGGGGAAAAGGCAGAAATTGCACTTATTTTGAGTCAAAAAGGTGGAAAATCCCCTTATTTTGGGGCAAAAATGAAGAAATTTGCTTTTTTATGGCAAAAAAGGTATACATTCCCTTTATTTTCGGGCAAAAAGGCAGAAATTCTTTGTATTTTGGAGCAAAATTGCAGAAATTCCCCTAATTTTTGGGCAAAAAGGCAGAAATTTTCATTATTTTGGGGTAAAACTGCAGAAATTTCACTTATTTTGCGGCAAAATGTCAGAAATTCTCCTTATTTTTGGCAAAAAATGCAGAAAATCCCCTTATTTTAGGGCAAAATTGCAGAAATTTCCGTAATTTGGGGACAAAAACAGAAATTCCCCTTATTTTGGGGCAAAATTGCAGAAATTTCCCTTATTATGGGGAAAAATTGCAGAAATTTCCCTTATTTAAGGCAAAATTGCAGAAATTTCACTTATTTCAGAGAAAAAAAGCAAAAATTTTTCTTATTTTGGGGCAAAAAGGCAGAAATTCCCATTATTTTGGGGCAAAAAGGCAGAAATTCACCTTATTTTGGGGTAAAATTGCAGAAATTTCACATATTTCAGGGCAAAACGGCAGAAATTCCCCTTATTTTGGGGCAAAAAGGCAGAAATTTCCCTTATTTTGGGATAAAATTGCAGAAATTCCCCTTATTTGGAGGCAAAAAGGCAGAAAATCCACTTAATTTCGGGTAAAAAGGCAGAAATTTCTCGTATTTTGGAGCAAAATTGCAGAAACTCCCCTACTTTTGGGGCTAAAAGGCAGAATTTCCCTTTATTTTGGGGCAAAAATAGAGAAATTCTTTTTATTTAGGGGCAAAAATCAGAAATTTCCTTTATTTTGGGGCAAAATTTTAGAAATTTCTTTTATATTGTTACAGACTTGCAGAAATTTTTCTTATTTTGTGGCAAAAAGGCAGAAATTCCCCATATTTTGGTGCAAAAAGGCTGAAATTCCCCTTATTTTGAGGTAAAATCCTGAAATTCCCCATATTTTGGGGCAAAAAGGCAGAAATTCCCCTCATTTGGGGGCAAAAAGGCACAAATTTCCCTTATTTTCGGGCATAATTGCAGGAATTTCATTTATTTCAGGGCAAAAAGTCAGAAATTCCTTTTATTTTCGGGCAAAAACATAAATTTCTTTTATTTTGATACAAAATTGCAGAAATTTTCTTTATTTTGGAACAAAAAGGCAAAAATTACCCATATTTTGGGGAAAAAGGCAGAAATTCCCCTTATTTTGAGGTAAAAAGGCTGAAATTCCCGTTATTTTGGGGCAAAAAGGCAGAAATTCCCTTTACTTTGTGGCAAAAAGGCAGAAATTCCCGTTAATTGGGGCAGAAAAGCGAAATTTTCCTTATTTAAGGGCAATAGGGCAGAAATTCCCCTTATTTTGTGGCAAAAAGGCAGAAATTCCCCTTATTTGAAGGTAAAATGCTGAAATTCCCCTTATTTTCGGCAAAAAGGCAGAAATTCCTATTATTTTGGGGCAAAATTGCAGAAATTTCAATTATTTCTGGGCAAAAAGTCAGATATTTGCCTTATTTTGGGGCAAAACGCAGAAATTCCCTTAATTTTGGGGCCAAAAACAGAAATTCCCCTTATTTTGGGGTAAAATTGCAGAAATTTCAAATATTTCAGGGCAAAAAGGCAGAAATTCCACTTTATTTCGGACAATAACGCAGAAATTCCCCGTATTTTAAAGCTAAATTTCAGAAATTCCCCTTATATTGGTGCAAAAATGGAGAAATTCCCTTTATTTTTGTGCAATAAGGCAGATTTCCCCGTATTTTGAAGCAAAATTGCACATATTTCCCTAATTTTGAAGGAAAATGCAAGAATTCACATTATTTTGGAACAAAAAGACAGAAATTCTCCTTATTTCAGGGCAAAAAGTCAGAAATTCCGTTTATTTTGGGGTAAAATTGCAGAAATTTTCTTTATTTTGTGGCAAAAATACAGAAATTCCCTTTATTTTGTGGCAAAAAGGCAGAAATTTCCCTTATTTTGGGGCAAAATTGCAGAAATTTCACTTATTTCAGGGAAAAAGTGCAGAAATTTCTCTTATTTTGGGGCAAAAAGGCAGAAATTTCTTTTATTTTGGTACAAAATTGCAGAAATTTTCTTTATTTTGGGGCAAAAATGAAGAAATTCCCCATATTTTGGGGCAAAAAGGCAGAGATTCGCCTTATTATGAGGTAAAATGCTGAAATTCCCCTTATTTTGGGGCAAAAATACAGAAATTCCCTTTATTTTGTGGCAAAAAGGCAGAAATTTCCCTTATTTTGGGGCAAAATTGCAGAAATTTCACTTATTTCAGGGCAAAATTCAAAAATTCCTTTTATTTTGGGGCTAAAAGTCAGAAATTCCGTTTATTTTTGGGTAAAAAGGCAGAAATTTCACTTATTTTGAGGTAAGAAGGCAGAAATTCCTCTTATTTTGGGGCAAAAATGAAGAAATTTCCCTTTTTTGTGGCAAAAGGTATATATTCCCCTTATTTTCGGGCAAAAAAGCAGAAATTCCCCCTATTTTGGAGCAGAATTGCAGAAAATCCCCTAATTGTGGGGCAAAAAGGCAGAAATTCCCTATATGTTGGGGCAAAAAGACAGAAATTCTCCTTATTTTGGGGCAAAACTCAGAAATTCCACTTATTTTGGGGCAAAATTGCAGAAATTTCCCTTATTTTGGGGCAAAATTGCAGAAATTTTACTTATTTTGGGGCAAAATTGCAGAAATTTCACTTATTTCAGGTAAAAATGGCAGAAATTTTTCTTATTTTGGGGCAAAAAGGCAGAAATTCCTAATATTTTGTGGCAAAAATGCAGAAAATCCCCTTATTTTGATGTAAAAAGGCTGAAATTCCCCTTATTTGGGGGCAAAAAGGCAGAAATTTCCCTTATTTTGGGGCAAAATTGCAAACATTTCACTAATTTCAGGGTAATAAGTCAGAAATTTTCCTTATTTTGGGGCAAAAAACACAGAAATTCCCTTTGTTTTGGAAGGAAAATACAGAAATTCCACTTCTTTAGAGGCAAAAAGGCAGAAATTCCCCTTATTTTGAAGCAAAAATGAAGAAATTCCCCTAATTGTTGGGCAAAAAGGCAGAAATTCCCTATATGTTGTGGCAAAAAGACAGAAATTCTCCTTATTTTGGGACAAAACTCAGAAATTCCACTTATTTTGGGGCAAAATTGCAGGAATTTACCTTATTTTGAGGCAAAATTGCAGAAATTTCCCTTATTTGGGGCAAAATTGCAGAAATTTCACTTATTTCAGGGCAAAATTCAAAAATTCCTTTTATTTTGGGGCAAAAAGACAGAAATTCCGTTCATTTTTAGGTAAAAAGGCAGAAATTTCACTTATTTTGAGGTAAGAAGGCAGAAATTCCTCTTATTTTGCGGCAAAAATGAAGAAATTTCTCTTTTTTGTGGCAAAAGGTATACATTCCCCTTATTTTCGGGCAAAAAATCAGAAATTCCCCGTATTTTGGAGCAGAATTTAAGAAGATCCCCTAATTGTGGGGCAAAAAGGCAGAAATTCCCTATATGTTGGGGCAAAAAGACAGAAATTCTCCTTATTTTGGGGCAAAACTCAGAAATTCCACTTATTTTGGGGCAAAATTCCAGAAATTTCCCTTATTTTGGGGCAAAATTGCAGAAATTTCACTTATTTCAGGTAAAAATGGCAGAAATTTTTCTTATTTTGGGGCAAAAAGGCAGAAATTCCTAATATTTTGTGGCAAAAATGCAGAAATTCCCCTTATTTTGAGGTAAAAAGGCTGAAATTCCCCTTATTTTGGGGCAAAAAGGCAGAAATTTCCCTTATTTTGGGGCAAAATTGCAAACATTTAACTTATTTCAGGGTAATAAGTCAGAAATTTTCCTTATTTTGGGGCAAAAAACACAGAAATTCCCTTTGTTTTGGAAGGAAAATACAGAAATTCCACTTCTTTAGAGGCAAAAAGGCAGAAATTCCCCTTATTTTGAAGCAAAAATGAAGAAATTCCCCTAATTGTTGGGCAAAAAGGCAGAAATTCCCTATATGTTGGGGCAAAAAGACAGAAATTCTCCTTATTTTGGGACAAAACTCAGAAATTCCACTTATTTTGGGGCAAAATTGCAGGAATTTACCTTACTTTGAGGCAAAACTGCAGAAATTTCCCTTATTTGGGGCAAAATTGCAGAAATTTCACTTATTTTCAGGTAAAAAGGCTGAAATATCCTTTATTTTGGGGCAAAAAGGAAGAAATTCCCCTTATTTTGGGGCAAAATTGCAGAAATTTTCCTTATTTTGGGGCAAAAAGGCTGAAATTCCTATTTTGAGGTAAAATGCTGAAATTCCCCATATTTTGGGGCAAAAGGCAAAACTTCTTCTTATTTTGGGGCAAAGAGGCACAAATTTCCCTTATTTTCGGGCAAAATTGCAGAAATTTCATTTATTTCAGGGCAAAAAGTCAGAAATTCCTTTTATTTTGGGGCAAAGAGCAGAAATTTATTTTGGTACAAAATTGAAGAAATTTATCTTATTTTGAAACAAAAAGGCAGAAAATTCCCCTTATTTTGAGGCAAAAGGCAGAAATTATTCTCAATTTGAGGTAAAATGCAGAAATTCCCTTTATTTTGGGGCTAAAAGGCAGAAATTCCCTGTATTTTGAAGCAAAATTGCAGAAATTCTCTTAATTTTCGGGCAAAAAGGCAGAAATTCTCCTTATTTTGGGGCAAAAAGACAGAAAATCTCCTTTTTCGGGAGCAAACAGTCAGAAATTCCCCTTATTTTGGGGCAAAATTGCAGAAATTTCCTTTACATTGGGGCAAAATTGCAGAAATTTCCCTTATTTTGGGGCAAAATTGCAGAAATTTCAGGTATTTGAGAAAAAAAAGGCAGAAATTTTTTTGGGGGGGCAAAAAGGCAGAAATTTTTTTTATTTTGGTACAAAATTGCAGAAATTTTTCTTATTTTGGGGAAAAAGTCAGAAATTCCCTATATTTTGGGGCAAAGAGGCAGAAATTCCCCTTATTTTGAGGTAATAAGGCTGAAATTCCCCTTATTTTGGGGCAAAAAGGCAGAAATTTCGTTTATTTTGGGGAAAAGGCAGAAATTGCACTTATTTTGAGTCAAAAAGGTGGAAAATCCCCTTATTTTGGGGCAAAAATGAAGAAATTTGCTTTTTTATGGCAAAAAGGTATACATTCCCTTTATTTTCGGGCAAAAAGGCAGAAATTCTTTGTATTTTGGAGCAAAATTGCAGAAATTCCCCTAATTTTTGGGCAAAAAGGCAGAAATTTTCATTATTTTGGGGTAAAACTGCAGAAATTTCACTTATTTTGCGGCAAAATGTCAGAAATTCTCCTTATTTTTGGCAAAAAATGCAGAAAATCCCCTTATTTTAGGGCAAAATTGCAGAAATTTCCGTAATTTGGGGACAAAAACAGAAATTCCCCTTATTTTGGGGCAAAATTGCAGAAATTTCCTTTATTATGGGGAAAAATTGCAGAAATTTCCCTTATTTAAGGCAAAATTGCAGAAATTTCACTTATTTCAGAGAAAAAAAGCAAAAATTTTTCTTATTTTGGGGCAAAAAGGCAGAAATTCCCATTATTTTGGGGCAAAAAGGCAGAAATTCGCCTTATTTTGGGGTAAAATTGCAGAAATTTCACATATTTCAGGGCAAAACGGCAGAAATTCCCCTTATTTTGGGGCAAAAAGGCAGAAATTTCCCTTATTTTGGGATAAAATTGCAGAAATTCCCCTTATTTGGAGGCAAAAAGGCAGAAAATCCACTTAATTTCGGGTAAAAAGGCAGAAATTTCTCGTATTTTGGAGCAAAATTGCAGAAACTCCCCTAATTTTGGGGCTAAAAGGCAGAATTTCCCTTTATTTTGGGGCAAAAATAGAGAAATTCTTTTTATTTTGGGGCAAAAATCAGAAATTTCCTTTATTTTGGGGCAAAATTTTAGAAATTTCTTTTATATTGTTACAGACTTGCAGAAATTTTTCTTATTTTGTGGCAAAATGGCAGAAATTCCCCATATTTTGGTGCAAAAAGGCTGAAATTCCCCTTATTTTGAGGTAAAATCCTGAAATTTCCCATATTTTGGGGCAAAAAGGCAGAAATTCCCCTCATTTGGGGGCAAAAAGGCACAAATTTCCCTTATTTTCGGGCATAATTGCAGGAATTTCATTTATTTCAGGGCAAAAAGTCAGAAATTCCTTTTATTTTCGGGCAAAAACATAAATTTCTTTTATTTTGATACAAAATTGCAGAAATTTTCCTTATTTTGGAACAAAAAGGCAAAAATTACCCATATTTTGGGGAAAAAGGCAGAAATTCCCCTTATTTTGAGGTAAAAAGGCTGAAATTCCCGTTATTTTGGGGCAAAAAGGCAGAAATTCCCTTTACTTTGTGGCAAAAAGGCAGAAATTCCCGTTAATTGGGGCAGAAAAGCGAAATTTTCCTTATTTAAGGGCAATAGGGCAGAAATTCCCCTTATTTTGTGGCAAAAAGGCAGAAATTCCCCTTATTTGAAGGTAAAATGCTGAAATTCCCCTTATTTTCGGCAAAAAGGCAGAAATTCCTATTATTTTGGGGCAAAATTGCAGAAATTTCAATTATTTCTGGGCAAAAAGTCAGATATTTGCCTTATTTTGGGGCAAAACGCAGAAATTCCCTTAATTTTGGGGCCAAAAACAGAAATTCCCCTTATTTTGGGGTAAAATTGCAGAAATTTCAAATATTTCAGGGCAAAAAGGCAGAAATTTCACTTTATTTCGGACAATAACGCAGAAATTCCCCGTATTTTAAAGCTAAATTTCAGAAATTCCCCTTATATTGGTGCAAAAATGGAGAAATTCCCTTTATTTTTGTGCAATAAGGCAGATTTCCCCGTATTTTGAAGCAAAATTGCACATATTTCCCTAATTTTGAAGGAAAATGCAAGAATTCACATTATTTTGGAACAAAAAGACAGAAATTCTCCTTATTTCAGGGCAAAAAGTCAGAAATTCCGTTTATTTTGGGGTAAAATTGCAGAAATTTTCTTTATTTTGTGGCAAAAATACAGAAATTCCCTTTATTTTGTGGCAAAAAGGCAGAAATTTCCCTTATTTTGGGGCAAAATTGCAGAAATTTCACTTATTTCAGGGAAAAAGTGCAGAAATTTCTCTTATTTTGGGGCAAAAAGGCAGAAATTTCTTTTATTTTGGTACAAAATTGCAGAAATTTTCTTTATTTTGGGGCAAAAATGAAGAAATTCCCCATATTTTGGGGCAAAAAGGCAGAGATTCGCCTTATTATGAGGTAAAATGCTGAAATTCCCCTTATTTTGGGGCAAAAATACAGAAATTCCCTTTATTTTGTGGCAAAAAGGCAGAAATTTCCCTTATTTTGGGGCAAAATTGCAGAAATTTCACTTATTGCAGGGCAAAATTCAAAAATTCCTTTTATTTTGGGGCTAAAAGTCAGAAATTCCGTTTATTTTGGGTAAAAAGGAAGAAATTTCACTTATTTTGAGGTAAGAAGGCAGAAATTCCTCTTATTTTGGGGCAAAAATGAAGAAATTTCCCTTTTTTGTGGCAAAAGGTATATATTCCCCTTATTTTCGGGCAAAAAAGCAGAAATTCCCCCTATTTTGGAGCAGAATTGCAGAAAATCCCCTAATTGTGGGGCAAAAAGGCAGAAATTCCCTATATGTTGGGGCAAAAAGACAGAAATTCTCCTTATTTTGGGGCAAAACTCAGAAATTCCACTTATTTTGGGGCAAAATTGCAGAAATTTCCCTTATTTTGGGGCATAATTGCAGAAATTTTACTTATTTTGGGGCACAATTGCAGAAATTTCACTTATTTCAGGTAAAAATGGCAGAAATTTTTCTTATTTTGGGGCAAAAAGGCAGAAATTCCTAATATTTTGTGGCAAAAATGCAGAAATTCCCCTTATTTTGAGGTAAAAAGGCTGAAATTCCCCTTATTTGGGGGCAAAAAGGCAGAAATTTCCCTTATTTTGGGGCAAAATAGCAAACATTTCACTAATTTCAGGGTAATAAGTCAGAAATTTTCCTTATTTTGGGGCAAAAAACACAGAAATTCCCTTTGTTTTGGAAGGAAATTACAGAAATTCCACTTCTTTAGAGGCAAAAAGGCAGAAATTCCCCTTATTTTGAAGCAAAAATGAAGAAATTCCCCTAATTGTTGGGCAAAAAGGCAGAAATTCCCTATATGTTGGGGCAAAAAGACAGAAATTCTCCTTATTTTGGGACAAAACTCAGAAATTCCACTTATTTTGGGGCAAAATTGAAGGAATTTACCTTATTTTGAGGCAAAATTGCAGAAATTTCCCTTATTTGGGGCAAAATTTCAGAAATTTCACTTATTTCAGGGCAAAATTCAAAAATTCCTTTTATTTTGGGGCAAAAAGACAGAAATTCCGTTCATTTTTAGGTAAAAAGGCAGAAATTTCACTTATTTTGAGGTAAGAAGGCAGAAATTCCTCTTATTTTGCGGCAAAAATGAAGAAATTTCTCTTTTTTGTGGCAAAAGGTATACATTCCCCTTATTTTCGGGCAAAAAATCAGAAATTCCCCGTATTTTGGAGCAGAATTTAAGAAGATCCCCTAATTGTGGGGCAAAAAGGCAGAAATTCCCTATATGTTGGGGCAAAAAGACAGAAATTCTCCTTATTTTGGGGCAAAACTCAGAAATTCCACTTATTTTGGGGCAAAATTCCAGAAATTTCCCTTATTTTGGGGCAAAATTGCAGAAATTTCACTTATTTCAGGTAAAAATGGCAGAAATTTTTCTTATTTTGGGGCAAAAAGGCAGAAATTCCTAATATTTTGTGGCAAAAATGCAGAAATTCCCCTTATTTTGAGGTAAAAAGGCTGAAATTCCCCTTATTTTGGGGCAAAAAGGCAGAAATTTCCCTTATTTTGGGGCAAAATTGCAAACATTTAACTTATTTCAGGGTAATAAGTCAGAAATTTTCCTTATTTTGGGGCAAAAAACACAGAAATTCCCTTTGTTTTGGAAGGAAAATACAGAAATTCCACTTCTTTAGAGGCAAAAAGGCAGAAATTCCCCTTATTTTGAAGCAAAAATGAAGAAATTCCCCTAATTGTTGGGCAAAAAGGCAGAAATTCCCTATATGTTGGGGCAAAAAGACAGAAATTCTCCTTATTTTGGGACAAAACTCAGAAATTCCACTTATTTTGGGGCAAAATTGCAGGAATTTACCTTATTTTGAGGCAAAACTGCAGAAATTTCCTTTATTTGGGGCAAAATTGCAGAAATTTCACTTATTTTCAGGTAAAAAGGCTGAAATATCCTTTATTTTGGGGCAAAAAGGAAGAAATTCCCCTTATTTTGGGGCAAAATTGCAGAAATTTTCCTTATTTTGGGGCAAAAAGGCTGAAATTCCTATTTTGAGGTAAAATGCTGAAATTCCCCATATTTTGGGGCAAAAGGCAAAACTTCTTCTTATTTTGGGGCAAAGAGGCACAAATTTCCCTTATTTTCGGGCAAAATTGCAGAAATTTCATTTATTTCAGGGCAAAAAGTCAGAAATTCCTTTTATTTTGGGGCAAAGAGCAGAAATTTATTTTGGTACAAAATTGAAGAAATTTATCTTATTTTGAAACAAAAAGGCAGAAAATTCCCCTTATTTTGAGGCAAAAGGCAGAAATTATTCTCAATTTGAGGTAAAATGCAGAAATTCCCTTTATTTTGGGGCTAAAAGGCAGAAATTCCCTGTATTTTGAAGCAAAATTGCAGAAATTCTCTTAATTTTCGGGCAAAAAGGCAGAAATTCTCCTTATTTTGGGGCAAAAAGACAGAAAATCTCCTTTTTCGGGAGCAAACAGTCAGAAATTCCCCTTATTTTGGGGCAAAATTGCAGAAATTTCCTTTACATTGGGGCAAAATTGCAGAAATTTCCCTTATTTTGGGGCAAAATTGCAGAAATTTCAGGTATTTGAGAAAAAAAAGGCAGAAATTTTTTTGGGGGGACAAAAAGGCAGAAATTTTTTTTATTTTGGTACAAAATTGCAGAAATTTTTCTTATTTTGGGGAAAAAGTCAGAAATTCCCTATATTTTGGGGCAAAGAGGCAGAAATTCCCCTTATTTTGAGGTAATAAGGCTGAAATTCCCCTTATTTTGGGGCAAAAAGGCAGAAATTTCGTTTATTTTGGGGAAAAGGCAGAAATTGCACTTATTTTGAGTCAAAAAGGTGGAAAATCCCCTTATTTTGGGGCAAAAATGAAGAAATTTGCTTTTTTATGGCAAAAAGGTATACATTCCCTTTATTTTCGGGCAAAAAGGCAGAAATTCTTTGTATTTTGGAGCAAAATTGCAGAAATTCCCCTAATTTTTGGGCAAAAAGGCAGAAATTTTCATTATTTTGGGGTAAAACTGCAGAAATTTCACTTATTTTGCGGCAAAATGTCAGAAATTCTCCTTATTTTTGGCAAAAAATGCAGAAAATCCCCTTATTTTAGGGCAAAATTGCAGAAATTTCCGTAATTTGGGGACAAAAACAGAAATTCCCCTTATTTTGGGGCAAAATTGCAGAAATTTCCCTTATTATGGGGAAAAATTGCAGAAATTTCCCTTATTTAAGGCAAAATTGCAGAAATTTCACTTATTTCAGAGAAAAAAAGCAAAAATTTTTCTTATTTTGGGGCAAAAAGGCAGAAATTCCCATTATTTTGGGGCAAAAAGGCAGAAATTCGCCTTATTTTGGGGTAAAATTGCAGAAATTTCACATATTTCAGGGCAAAACGGCAGAAATTCCCCTTATTTTGGGGCAAAAAGGCAGAAATTTCCCTTATTTTGGGATAAAATTGCAGAAATTCCCCTTATTTGGAGGCAAAAAGGCAGAAAATCCATTTAATTTCGGGTAAAAAGGCAGAAATTTCTCGTATTTTGGAGCAAAATGGCAGAAACTCCCCTAATTTTGGGGCTAAAAGGCAGAATTTCCCTTTATTTTGGGGCAAAAATAGAGAAATTCTTTTTATTTTGGGGCAAAAATCAGAAATTTCCTTTATTTTGGGGCAAAATTTTAGAAATTTCTTTTATATTGTTACAGACTTGCAGAAATTTTTCTTATTTTGTGGCAAAATGGCAGAAATTCCCCATATTTTGGTGCAAAAAGGCTGAAATTCCCCTTATTTTGAGGTAAAATCCTGAAATTCCCCATATTTTGGGGCAAAAAGGCAGAAATTCCCCTCATTTGGGGGCAAAAAGGCACAAATTTCCCTTATTTTCGGGCATAATTGCAGGAATTTCATTTATTTCAGGGCAAAAAGTCAGAAATTCCTTTTATTTTCGGGCAAAAACATAAATTTCTTTTATTTTGATACAAAATTGCAGAAATTTTCCTTATTTTGGAACAAAAAGGCAAAAATTACCCATATTTTGGGGAAAAAGGCAGAAATTCCCCTTATTTTGAGGTAAAAAGGCTGAAATTCCCGTTATTTTGGGGCAAAAAGGCAGAAATTCCCTTTACTTTGTGGCAAAAAGGCAGAAATTCCCGTTAATTGGGGCAGAAAAGCGAAATTTTCCTTATTTAAGGGCAATAGGGCAGAAATTCCCCTTATTTTGTGGCAAAAAGGCAGAAATTCCCCTTATTTGAAGGTAAAATGCTGAAATTCCCCTTATTTTCGGCAAAAAGGCAGAAATTCCTATTATTTTGGGGCAAAATTGCAGAAATTTCAATTATTTCTGGGCAAAAAGTCAGATATTTGCCTTATTTTGGGGCAAAACGCAGAAATTCCCTTAATTTTGGGGCCAAAAACAGAAATTCCCCTTATTTTGGGGTAAAATTGCAGAAATTTCAAATATTTCAGGGCAAAAAGGCAGAAATTCCACTTTATTTCGGACAATAACGCAGAAATTCCCCGTATTTTAAAGCTAAATTTCAGAAATTCCCCTTATATTGGTGCAAAAATGGAGAAATTCCCTTTATTTTTGTGCAATAAGGCAGATTTCCCCGTATTTTGAAGCAAAATTGCACATATTTCCCTAATTTTGAAGGAAAATGCAAGAATTCACATTATTTTGGAACAAAAAGACAGAAATTCTCCTTATTTCAGGGCAAAAAGTCAGAAATTCCGTTTATTTTGGGGTAAAATTGCAGAAATTTTCTTTATTTTGTGGCAAAAATACAGAAATTCCCTTTATTTTGTGGCAAAAAGGCAGAAATTTCCCTTATTTTGGGGCAAAATTGCAGAAATTTCACTTATTTCAGGGAAAAAGTGCAGAAATTTCTCTTATTTTGGGGCAAAAAGGCAGAAATTTCTTTTATTTTGGTACAAAATTGCAGAAATTTTCTTTATTTTGGGGCAAAAATGAAGAAATTCCCCATATTTTGGGGCAAAAAGGCAGAGATTCGCCTTATTATGAGGTAAAATGCTGAAATTCCCCTTATTTTGGGGCAAAAATACAGAAATTCCCTTTATTTTGTGGCAAAAAGGCAGAAATTTCCCTTATTTTGGGGCAAAATTGCAGAAATTTCACTTATTTCAGGGCAAAATTCAAAAATTCCTTTTATTTTTGGGCAAAAAGACAGAAATTTTGTTTATTTTTGGGTAAAAAGGCAGAAATTTCACTTATTGTGAGGTAAGAAGGCAGAAATTCCTCTTATTTTGGGGCAAAAATGAAGAAATTTCCCTTTTTTTGTGGCAAAAGGTATATATTCTCCTTATTTTCGGGCAAAAAAGCAGAAATATCCCGTTTTTTGGAGCACAATTGCAGAAAATCCCCTAATTGTGGGGCAAAAAGGCAGAAATTCCCTATATGTTAGAGCAAAAAGACAGAAATTCTCCTTATTTTGGGGAAAAACTCAGAAATTCCACTTATTTTGGGGCAAATTCCAGAAATTTCCCTTATTTTGGGGCAAATTTGCAGAAATTTCACTTATTTTGGGGCAAAATTGCAGAAATTTCACTTATTTCAGATAAAAAAAAGGCAGAAATTTTTCTTATTTTGGGACAAAAAGGCAGAAATTCCTAATATTTTGTGGCAAAAATGCAGAAATTCCCCTTATTTTGAGGTAAAAATGCTGAAATTCCCCTTATTTGGGAACAAAAAGGGAGAAATTTCCCTTATTTTGGGGCAAAATTGCAGAAATTTCACTTATTTCAGGGCAAAATTCAAAAATTCCTTTTATTTTGGGGCTAAAAGTCAGAAATTCCGTTTATTTTTGGGTAAAAAGGCAGAAATTTCACTTATTTTGAGGTAAGAAGGCAGAAATTCCTCTTATTTTGGGGCAAAAATGAAGAAATTTCCCTTTTTTGTGGCAAAAGGTATATATTCCCCTTATTTTCGGGCAAAAAAGCAGAAATTCCCCCTATTTTGGAGCAGAATTGCAGAAAATCCCCTAATTGTGGGGCAAAAAGGCAGAAATTCCCTATATGTTGGGGCAAAAAGACAGAAATTCTCCTTATTTTGGGGCAAAACTCAGAAATTCCACTTATTTTGGGGCAAAATTGCAGAAATTTCCCTTATTTTGGGGCAAAATTGCAGAAATTTTACTTATTTTGGGGCAAAATTGCAGAAATTTCACTTATTTCAGGTAAAAATGGCAGAAATTTTTCTTATTTTGGGGCAAAAAGGCAGAAATTCCTAATATTTTGTGGCAAAAATGCAGAAATTCCCCTTATTTTGAGGTAAAAAGGCTGAAATTCCCCTTATTTGGGGGCAAAAAGGCAGAAATTTCCCTTATTTTGGGGCAAAATTGCAAACATTTCACTAATTTCAGGGTAATAAGTCAGAAATTTTCCTTATTTTGGGGCAAAAAACACAGAAATTCCCTTTGTTTTGGAAGGAAAATAGAGAAATTCCACTTCTTTAGAGGCAAAAAGGCAGAAATTCCCCTTATTTTGAAGCAAAAATGAAGAAATTCCCCTAATTGTTGGGCAAAAAGGCAGAAATTCCCTATATGTTGGGGCAAAAAGACAGAAATTCTCCTTATTTTGGGACAAAACTCAGAAATTCCACTTATTTTGGGGCAAAATTGCAGGAATTTACCTTATTTTGAGGCAAAACTGCAGAAATTTCCCTTATTTGGGGCAAAATTGCAGAAATTTCACTTATTTTCAGGTAAAAAGGCTGAAATATCCTTTATTTTGGGGCAAAAAGGAAGAAATTCCCCTTATTTTGGGGCAAAATTGCAGAAATTTTCCTTATTTTGGGGCAAAAAGGCTGAAATTCCTATTTTGAGGTAAAATGCTGAAATTCCCCATATTTTGGGGCAAAAGGCAAAACTTCTTCTTATTTTGGGGCAAAGAGGCACAAATTTTCCTTATTTTCGGGCAAAATTGCAGAAATTTCATTTATTTCAGGGCAAAAAGTCAGAAATTCCTTTTATTTTGGGGCAAAGAGCAGAAATTTATTTTGGTACAAAATTGAAGAAATTTATCTTATTTTGAAACAAAAAGGCAGAAAATTCCCCTTATTTTGAGGCAAAAGGCAGAAATTATTCTCAATTTGAGGTAAAATGCAGAAATTCCCTTTATTTTGGGGCTAAAAGGCAGAAATTCCCTGTATTTTGAAGGAAAATTGCAGAAATTCTCTTAATTTTCGGGCAAAAAGGCAGAAATTCTCCTTATTTTGGGGCAAAAAGACAGAAAATCTCCTTTTTCGGGAGCAAACAGTCAGAAATTCCCCTTATTTTGGGGCAAAATTGCAGAAATTTCCTTTACATTGGGGCAAAATTGAAGAAATTTCCCTTATTTTGGGGCAAAATTGCAGAAATTTCAGGTATTTGAGAAAAAAAAGGCAGAAATTTTTTTGGGGGGGCAAAAAGGCAGAAATTTTTTTTATTTTGGTACAAAATTGCAGAAATTTTTCTTATTTTGGGGAAAAAGTCAGAAATTCCCTATATTTTGGGGAAAAGAGGCAGAAATTCCCCTTATTTTGAGGTAATAAGGCTGAAATTCCCCTTATTTTGGGGCAAAAAGGCAGAAATTTCGTTTATTTTGGGGAAAAGGCAGAAATTGCACTTATTTTGAGTCAAAAAGGTGGAAAATCCCCTTATTTTGGGGCAAAAATGAAGAAATTTGCTTTTTTATGGCAAAAAGGTATACATTCCCTTTATTTTCGGGCAAAAAGGCAGAAATTCTTTGTATTTTGGAGCAAAATTGCAGAAATTCCCCTAATTTTTGGGCAAAAAGGCAGAAATTTTCATTATTTTGGGGTAAAACTGCAGAAATTTCACTTATTTTGCGGCAAAATGTCAGAAATTCTCCTTATTTTTGGCAAAAAATGCAGAAAATCCCCTTATTTTAGGGCAAAATTGCAGAAATTTCCGTAATTTGGGGACAAAAACAGAAATTCCCCTTATTTTGGGGCAAAATTGCAGAAATTTCCCTTATTATGGGGAAAAATTGCAGAAATTTCCCTTATTTAAGGCAAAATTGCAGAAATTTCACTTATTTCAGAGAAAAAAAGCAAAAATTTTTCTTATTTTGGGGCAAAAAGGCAGAAATTCCCATTATTTTGGGGCAAAAAGGCAGAAATTCACCTTATTTTGGGGTAAAATTGCAGAAATTTCACATATTTCAGGGCAAAACGGCAGAAATTCCCCTTATTTTGGGGCAAAAAGGCAGAAATTTCCCTTATTTTGGGATAAAATTGCAGAAATTCCCCTTATTTGGAGGCAAAAAGGCAGAAAATCCACTTAATTTCGGGTAAAAAGGCAGAAATTTCTTGTATTTTGGAGCAAAATTGCAGAAACTCCCCTAATTTTGGGGCTAAAAGGCAGAATTTCCCTTTATTTTGGGGCAAAAATAGAGAAATTCTTTTTATTTTGGGGCAAAAATCAGAAATTTCCTTTATTTTGGGGCAAAATTTTAGAAATTTCTTTTATATTGTTACAGACTTGCAGAAATTTTTCTTATTTTGTGGCAAAATGGCAGAAATTCCCCATATTTTGGTGCAAAAAGGCTGAAATTCCCCTTATTTTGAGGTAAAATCCTGAAATTCCCCATATTTTGGGGCAAAAAGGCAGAAATTCCCCTCATTTGGGGGCAAAAAGGCACAAATTTCCCTTATTTTCGGGCATAATTGCAGGAATTTCATTTATTTCAGGGCAAAAAGTCAGAAATTCCTTTTATTTTCGGGCAAAAACATAAATTTCTTTTATTTTGATACAAAATTGCAGAAATTTTCCTTATTTTGGAACAAAAAGGCAAAAATTACCCATATTTTGGGGAAAAAGGCAGAAATTCCCCTTATTTTGAGGTAAAAAGGCTGAAATTCCCGTTATTTTGGGGCAAAAAGGCAGAAATTCCCTTTACTTTGTGGCAAAAAGGCAGAAATTCCCGTTAATTGGGGCAGAAAAGCGAAATTTTCCTTATTTAAGGGCAATAGGGCAGAAATTCCCCTTATTTTGTGGCAAAAAGGCAGAAATTCCCCTTATTTGAAGGTAAAATGCTGAAATTCCCCTTATTTTCGGCAAAAAGGCAGAAATTCCTATTATTTTGGGGCAAAATTGCAGAAATTTCAATTATTTCTGGGCAAAAAGTCTGATATTTGCCTTATTTTGGGGCAAAACGCAGAAATTCCCTTAATTTTGGGGCCAAAAACAGAAATTCCCCTTATTTTGGGGTAAAATTGCAGAAATTTCAAATATTTCAGGGCAAAAAGGCAGAAATTCCACTTTATTTCGGACAATAACGCAGAAATTCCCCGTATTTTAAAGCTAAATTTCAGAAATTCCCCTTATATTGGTGCAAAAATGGAGAAATTCCCTTTATTTTTGTGCAATAAGGCAGATTTCCCCGTATTTTGAAGCAAAATTGCACATATTTCCCTAATTTTGAAGGAAAATGCAAGAATTCACATTATTTTGGAACAAAAAGACAGAAATTCTCCTTATTTCAGGGCAAAAAGTCAGAATTTCCGTTTATTTTGGGGTAAAATTGCAGAAATTTTCTTTATTTTGTGGCAAAAATACAGAAATTCCCTTTATTTTGTGGCAAAAAGGCAGAAATTTCCCTTATTTTGGGGCAAAATTGCAGAAATTTCACTTATTTCAGGGAAAAAGTGCAGAAATTTCTCTTATTTTGGGGCAAAAAGGCAGAAATTTCTTTTATTTTGGTACAAAATTGCAGAAATTTTCTTTATTTTGGGGCAAAAATGAAGAAATTCCCCATATTTTGGGGCAAAAAGGCAGAGATTCGCCTTATTATAAGGTAAAATGCTGAAATTCCCCTTATTTTGGGGCAAAAATACAGAAATTCCCTTTATTTTGTGGCAAAAAGGCAGAAATTTCCCTTATTTTGGGGCAAAATTGCAGAAATTTCACTTATTTCAGGGCAAAATTCAAAAATTCCTTTTATTTTTGGGCAAAAAGACAGAAATTTTGTTTATTTTTGGGTAAAAAGGCAGAAATTTCACTTATTGTGAGGTAAGAAGGCAGAAATTCCTCTTATATTGGGGCAAAAATGAAGAAATTTCCCTTTTTTTGTGGCAAAAGGTATATATTCTCCTTATTTTCGGGCAAAAAAGCAGAAATATCCCGTTTTTTGGAGCACAATTGCAGAAAATCCCCTAATTGTGGGGCAAAAAGGCAGAAATTCCCTATATGTTAGAGCAAAAAGACAGAAATTCTCCTTATTTTGGGGAAAAACTCAGAAATTCCACTTATTTTGGGGCAAATTCCAGAAATTTCCCTTATTTTGGGGCAAATTTGCAGAAATTTCACTTATTTTGGGGCAAAATTGCAGAAATTTCACTTATTTCAGATAAAAAAAAGGCAGAAATTTTTCTTATTTTGGGACAAAAAGGCAGAAATTCCTAATATTTTGTGGCAAAAATGCAGAAATTCCCCTTATTTTGAGGTAAAAATGCTGAAATTCCCCTTATTTGGGGGCAAAAAGGGAGAAATTTCCCTTATTTTGGGGCAAAATTGCAGAAATTTCACTTATTTCAGGGCAAAATTCAAAAATTCCTTTTATTTTGGGGCTAAAAGTCAGAAATTCCGTTTATTTTTGGGTAAAAAGGCAGAAATTTCACTTATTTTGAGGTAAGAAGGCAGAAATTCCTCTTATTTTGGGGCAAAAATGAAGAAATTTCCCTTTTTTGTGGCAAAAGGTATATATTCCCCTTATTTTCGGGCAAAAAAGCAGAAATTCCCCCTATTTTGGAGCAGAATTGCAGAAAATCCCCTAATTGTGGGGCAAAAAGGCAGAAATTCCCTATATGTTGGGGCAAAAAGACAGAAATTCTCCTTATTTTGGGGCAAAACTCAGAAATTCCACTTATTTTGGGGCAAAATTGCAGAAATTTCCCTTATTTTGGGGCAAAATTGCAGAAATTTTACTTATTTTGGGGCAAAATTGCAGAAATTTCACTTATTTCAGGTAAAAATGGCAGAAATTTTTCTTATTTTGGGGCAAAAAGGCAGAAATTCCTAATATTTTGTGGCAAAAATGCAGAAATTCCCCTTATTTTGAGGTAAAAAGGCTGAAATTCCCCTTATTTGGGGGCAAAAAGGCAGAAATTTCCCTTATTTTGGGGCAAAATTGCAAACATTTCACTAATTTCAGGGTAATAAGTCAGAAATTTTCCTTATTTTGGGGCAAAAAACACAGAAATTCCCTTTGTTTTGGAAGGAAAATACAGAAATTCCACTTCTTTAGAGGCAAAAAGGCAGAAATTCCCCTTATTTTGAAGCAAAAATGAAGAAATTCCCCTAATTGTTGGGCAAAAAGGCAGAAATTCCCTATATGTTGTGGCAAAAAGACAGAAATTCTCCTTATTTTGGGACAAAACTCAGAAATTCCACTTATTTTGGGGCAAAATTGCAGGAATTTACCTTATTTTGAGGCAAAATTGCAGAAATTTCCCTTATTTGGGGCAAAATTGCAGAAATTTTACTTATTTTCAGGTAAAAAGGCTGAAATATCCTTTATTTTGGGGCAAAAAGGAAGAAATTCCCCTTATTTTGGGGCAAAATTGCAGAAATTTTCCTTATTTTGGGGCAAAAAGGCTGAAATTCTTATTTTGAGGTAAAATGCTGAAATTCCCCATATTTTGGGGCAAAAGGCAAAACTTCTTTTTATTTTGGGGCAAAGAGGCACAAATTTCCCTTATTTTCGGGCAAAATTGCAGAAATTTCATTTATTTCAGGGCAAAAAGTCAGAAATTCCTTTTATTTGGGGCAAAGAGCAGAAATTTCTTTTATTATGGTACAAAATTGAAGAAATTTTTCTTATTTTGAAACAAAAAGGCAGAAAATTCCCCTTATTTTGAGGCAAAAGGCAGAAATTATTCTCAATTTGAGGTAAAATGCAGAAATTCCCTTTATTTTGGGGCTAAAAAACAGAAATTCCCTGTATTTTGAAGCAAAATTGCAGAAATTCTCATAATTTTCGGGCAAAAAGGCAGAAATTCTCCTTATTATGGGGCAAAAAGACAGAAAACCTCTTTTTTCGGGAGCAAACAGTCACAAATTCCCCTAATTTTGGGGCAAAATTGCTGAAATTTCCTTTACATTGGGGCAAAATTGTAGAAATTTCCCTTATTTTGGGGCAAAATTGCAGAAATTTCACGTATTTCAGGGAAAATAGGCAGAAATTTTTTTGGGGGGGCAAAAAGGCAGAAATTTTTTTTATTTTGGTACAAAATTGCAGAAATTTTTCTTATTTTGGGGCAAAAAGTCAGAAATTCCCTATTTTTTGGGGCAAAAAGGCAGAAATTCCCCTTATTTTGAGGTAAAAATGCTGAAATTCCCCTTATTTTGGGGCAAAAAGACAGAAATTTCGTTTATTTTGGGGAAAAGGCAGAAATTGCACTTATTTTGAGTCAAAAAGGTGGAAATTCCCCTTATTTGGGGGCAAAAATGAAGAAATTTGCTTTTTTATGTCAAAAAGGTATACATTCCCTTTATTTTCGGGCAAAAAGGCAGAAATTCTTTGTATTTTGGAGCAAAATTGCAGAAATTCCCCTAATTTTTGCGCAAAAAGGCAGAAATTTTCCTTATTTTGGGGTAAAACTGCAGAAATTTCACTTATTTTGCGGCAAAATGTCAGAAATTCCTTTTATTTTTGGCAAAAAATGCAGAAAATCCCCTTATTTTAGGGCAAAATTGCAGAAATTTCCCTTATTTGGGGGCAAAAACAGAAATTTCCCTTATTTTGGGGCAAAATTGCAGAAATTTCCCTTATTATGGGAAAAAATTGCAGAAATTTCCTTTATTTTAGGGCAAAATTGCAGAAATTTCACTTATTTCAGAGAAAAAAAAGCAAAAATTTTTCTTGTTTTGGGTCAAAAAGGCAGAAATTCCCATTATTTTGGGGCAAAAAGGCAGAAATTCACCTTATTTTGGGGTAAAATTGCAGAAATTTCACATATTTCGGGGCAAAACGGCAGAAATTCCCCTTATTTTGGGGCAAAAAGGCAGAAATTTCCCTTATTTTGGGATAAAATTGCAGAAATTTTTTCTTATTTGGGGGCAAAAAGGCAGAAAATCCACTTAATTTCGGGTAAAAAGGCAGAAATTTCTCGTATTTTGGAGCAAAATTGCAGAAACTCCCCTAATTTTGGGGCAAAAAGGCAGAATTTCCCTTTATTTTGGGGCAAAAATAGAGAAATTCTTTTTATTTTGGGGCAAAAATCAGAAATTTCCTTTATTTTGGGGCAAAATTTTAGAAATTTCTTTTATATTGTTACAGACTTGCAGAAATTTTTCTTATTTTGTGGCAAAAAGGCAGAAATTCCCCATATTTTGGTGCAAAAAGGCTGAAATTCCCCTTATTTTGAGGTAAAATCCTGAAATTCCCCATATTTTGGGGCAAAAAGGCAGAAATTCCCCTCATTTGGGGGCAAAAAGGCACAAATTTCCCTTATTTTCGGGCATAATTGCAGGAATTTCATTTATTTCAGGGCAAAAAGTCAGAAATTCATTTTATTTTCGGGCAAAAACATAAATTTCTTTTATTTTGATACAAAATTGCAGAAATTTTCCTTATTTTGGAACAAAAAGGCAAAAATTACCCATATTTTGGGGAAAAAGGCAGAAATTCCCCTTATTTTGAGGTAAAAAGGCTGAAATTCCCGTTATTTTGGGGCAAAAAGGCAGAAATTCCCTTTACTTTGTGGCAAAAAGGCAGAAATTCCCGTTAATTGGGGCAGAAAAGCAGAAATTTTCCTTATTTAAGGGCAATAGGGCAGAAATTCCCCTTATTTTGTGGCAAAAAGGCAGAAATTCCCCTTATTTGAAGGTAAAATGCTGAAATTCCCCTTATTTTCGGCAAAAAGGCAGAAATTCCTATTATTTTGGGGCAAAATTGCAGAAATTTCAATTATTTCTGGGCAAAAAGTCAGATATTTGCCTTATTTTGGGGCAAAAAGCAGAAATTCCCTTAATTTTGGGGCCAAAAACAGAAATTCCCCTTATTTTGGGGTAAAATTGCAGAAATTTCAAATATTTCAGGGCAAAAAGGCAGAAATTCCACTTTATTTCGGACAATAACGCAGAAATTCCCCGTATTTTAAAGCTAAATTTCAGAAATTCCCCTTATATTGGTGCAAAAATGGAGAAATTCCCTTTATTTTTGTGCAATAAGGCAGATTTCCCCGTATTTTGAAGCAAAATTGCACATATTTCCCTAATTTTGAAGGAAAATGCAGAAATTCACATTATTTTGGAACAAAAAGACAGAAATTCTCCTTATTTCAGGGCAAAAAGTCAGAAATTCCCCTTCTTTTGGGGTAAAATTGGAGAAATTTTCTTTATTTTGGGGCAAAATTGCAGAAATTTCTCTTATTTTGGGGCAAAATTGCAGAAATTTCACTTATTTCAGGGAAAAAGTGCAGAAATTTCTCTTATTTTGGGGCAAAAAGGCAGAAATTTCTTTTATTTTGGTACAAAATTGCAGAAATTTTCTTTATTTTGGGGCAAAATTGCAGAAATTTCCCTTATTTTGGGGCAAAATTGCAGAAATTTCACTTATTTCAGGGAAAAAGTGCAGAAATTTCTCTTATTTTGGGGCAAAAAGGCAGAAATTTCTTTTATTTTGGTACAAAATTGCAGAAATTTTCTTTATTTTGGGGCAAAAATGAAGAAATTCCCCATATTTTGGGGCAAAAAGGCAGAGATTTGCCTTATTATGAGGTAAAATGCTGAAATTCCCCTTATTTTGGGGCAAAAATACAGAAATTCCCTTCATTTTGTGGCAAAAAGGCAGAAATTTCCCTTATTTTGGGGCAAAATTGCAGAAATTTCACTTATTTCAGGGCAAAATTCAAAAATTCCTTTTATTTTGGGGCTAAAAGTCAGAAATTCCGTTTATTTTTGGGTAAAAAGGCAGAAATTTCACTTATTTTGAGGTAAGAAGGCAGAAATTCCTCTTATTTTGGGGCAAAAATGAAGAAATTTCCCTTTTTTGTGGCAAAAGGTATATATTCCCCTTATTTTCGGGCAAAAAAGCAGAAATTCCCCCTATTTTGGAGCAGAATTGCAGAAAATCCCCTAATTGTGGGGCAAAAAGGCAGAAATTCCCTATATGTTGGGGCAAAAAGACAGAAATTCTCCTTATTTTGGGGCAAAACTCAGAAATTCCACTTATTTTGGGGCAAAATTGCAGAAATTTCCCTTATTTTGGGGCAAAATTGCAGAAATTTTACTTATTTTGGGGCAAAATTGCAGAAATTTCACTTATTTCAGGTAAAAATGGCAGAAATTTTTCTTATTTTGGGGCAAAAAGGCAGAAATTCCTAATATTTTGTGGCAAAAATGCAGAAATTCCCCTTATTTTGAGGTAAAAAGGCTGAAATTCCCCTTATTTGGGGGCAAAAAGGCAGAAATTTCCCTTATTTTGGGGCAAAATTGCAAACATTTCACTAATTTCAGGGTAATAAGTCAGAAATTTTCCTTATTTTGGGGCAAAAAACACAGAAATTCCCTTTGTTTTGGAAGGAAAATACAGAAATTCCACTTCTTTAGAGGCAAAAAGGCAGAAATTCCCCTTATTTTGAAGCAAAAATGAAGAAATTCCCCTAATTGTTGGGCAAAAAGGCAGAAATTCCCTATATGTTGGGGCAAAAAGACAGAAATTCTCCTTATTTTGGGAAAAAACTCAGAAATTCCACTTATTTTGGGGCAAAATTGCAGGAATTTACCTTATTTTGAGGCAAAATTGCAGAAATTTCCCTTATTTGGGGCAAAATTGCAGAAATTTCACTTATTTTCAGGTAAAAAGGCTGAAATATCCTTTATTTTGGGGCAAAAAGGAAGAAATTCCCCTTATTTTGGGGCAAAATTGCAGAAATTTTCCTTATTTTGGGGCAAAAAGGCTGAAATTCTTATTTTGAGGTAAAATGCTGAAATTCCCCATATTTTGGGGCAAAAGGCAAAACTTCTTTTTATTTTGGTGCAAAGAGGCACAAATTTCTCTTATTTTCGGGCAAAATTGCAGAAATTTCATTTATTTCAGGGCAAAAAGTCAGAAATTCCTTTTATTTTGGGGCAAAGAGCAGAAATTTCTTTTATTATGGTACAAAATTGAAGAAATTTTTCTTATTTTGAAACAAAAAGGCAGAAAATTCCCCTTATTTTGAGGCAAAAGGCAGAAATTATTCTCAATTTGAGGTAAAATGCAGAAATTCCCTTTATTTTGGGGCTAAAAAACAGAAATTCCCTGTATTTTGAAGCAAAATTGCAGAAATTCTCATAATTTTCGGGCAAAAAGGCAGAAATTCTCCTTATTTGGGGCAAAAAGACAGAAAATCTCCTTTTTCGGGAGCAAACAGTCACAAATTCCCCTAATTTTGGGGCAAAATTGCTGAAATTTCCTTTACATTGGGGCAAAATTGTAGAAATTTCCCTTATTTTGGGGCAAAATTGCAGAAATTTCACGTATTTCAGGGAAAATAGGCAGAAATTTTTTTGGGGGGGCAAAAAGGCAGAAATTTTTTTTATTTTGGTACAAAATTGCAGAAATTTTTCTTATTTTGGGGCAAAAAGTCAGAAATTCCCTATATTTTGGGGCAAAAAGGCAGAAATTCCCCTTATTTTGAGGTAAAAAGGCTGAAATTCCCCTTATTTTGGGGCAAAAAGACAGAAATTTTGTTTATTTTGGGGAAAAGGCAGAAATTGCACTTATTTTGAGTCAAAAAGGTGGAAATTCCCCTTATTTTGGGGCAAAAATGAAGAAATTTGCTTTTTTATGTCAAAAAGGTATACATTCCCTTTATTTTCGGGCAAAAAGGCAGAAATTCTTTGTATTTTGGAGCAAAATTGCAGAAATTCCCCTAATTTTTGCGCAAAAAGGCAGAAATTTTCCTTATTTTGGGGTAAAACTGCAGAAATTTCACTTATTTTGCGGCAAAATGTCAGAAATTCCTTTTATTTTTGGCAAAAAATGCAGAAAATCCCCTTATTTTAGGGCAAAATTGCAGAAATTTCCCTTATTTGGGGGCAAAAACAGAAATTCCCCTTATTTTGGGGCAAAATTGCAGAAATTTCCCTTATTATGGGAAAAAATTGCAGAAATTTCCTTTATTTTAGGGCAAAATTGCAGAAATTTCACTTATTTCAGAGAAAAAAAAGCAAAAATTTTTCTTGTTTTGGGGCAAAAAGGCAGAAATTCCCATTATTTTGGGGCAAAAAGGCAGAAATTCACCTTATTTTGGGGTAAAATTGCAGAAATTTCACATATTTCGGGGCAAAACGGCAGAAATTCCCCTTATTTTGGGGCAAAAAGGCAGAAATTTCCCTTATTTTGGGATAAAATTGCAGAAATTTTTTCTTATTTGGGGGCAAAAAGGCAGAAAATCCACTTAATTTCGGGTAAAAAGGCAGAAATTTCTCGTATTTTGGAGCAAAATTGCAGAAACTCCCCTAATTTTGGGGCAAAAAGGCAGAATTTCCCTTTATTTTGGGGCAAAAATAGAGAAATTCTTTTTATTTTGGGGCAAAAATCAGAAATTTCCTTTATTTTGGGGCAAAATTTTAGAAATTTCTTTTATATTGTTACAGACTTGCAGAAATTTTTCTTATTTTGTGGCAAAAAGGCAGAAATTCCCCATATTTTGGTGCAAAAAGGCTGAAATTCCCCTTATTTTGAGGTAAAATCCTGAAATTCCCCATATTTTGGGGCAAAAAGGCAGAAATTCCCCTCATTTGGGGGCAAAAAGGCCCAAATTTCCCTTATTTTCGGGCATAATTGCAGGAATTTCATTTATTTCAGGGCAAAAAGTCAGAAATTCCTTTTATTTTGGGGCAAAAACAGAAATTTCTTTTATTTTGATACAAAATTGTAGAAATTTTCCTTATTTTGGAACAAAAAGGCAAAAATTACCCATATTTTGGGGAAAAAGGCAGAAATTCCCCTTATTTTGAGGTAAAAAGGCTGAAATTCCCGTTATTTTGGGGCAAAAAGGCAGAAATTCCCTTTACTTTGTGGCAAAAAGGCAGAAATTCCCATTAATTGGGGCAGAAAAGCAGAAATTTTCCTTATTTAAGGGCAATAGGGCAGAAATTCCCCTTATTTTGTGGCAAAAAGGCAGAAATTCCCCTTATTTGAAGGTAAAATGCTGAAATTCCCCTTATTTTCGGCAAAAAGGCAGAAATTCCTATTATTTTGGGGCAAAATTGCAGAAATTTCAATTATTTCTGGGCAAAAAGTCAGATATTTGCCTTATTTTGGGGCAAAAAGCAGAAATTCCCTTAATTTTGGGGCCAAAAACAGAAATTCCCCTTATTTTGGGGTAAAATTGCAGAAATTTCAAATATTTCAGGGCAAAAAGGCAGAAATTCCACTTTATTTCGGACAATAACGCAGAAATTCCCCGTATTTTAAAGCTAAATTTCAGAAATTCCCCTTATATTGGTGCAAAAATGGAGAAATTCCCTTTATTTTTGTGCAATAAGGCAGATTTCCCCGTATTTTGAAGCAAAATTGCACATATTTCCCTAATTTTGAAGGAAAATGCAGAAATTCACATTATTTTGGAACAAAAAGACAGAAATTCTCCTTATTTCAGGGCAAAAAGTCAGAAATTCCCCTTCTTTTGGGGTAAAATTGCAGAAATTTTCTTTATTTTGGGGCAAAATTGCAGAAATTTCACTTATTTCAGGGAAAAAGTGCAGAAATTTCACTTATTTCAGGGAAAAAGTGCAGAAATTTCTCTTATTTTGGGGCAAAAAGGCAGAAATTTCTTTTATTTTGGTACAAAATTGCAGAAATTTTCTTTATTTTGGGGCAAAATTGCAGAAATTTCCCTTATTTTGGGGCAAAATTGCAGAAATTTCACTTATTTCAGGGAAAAAGTGCAGAAATTTCTCTTATTTTGGGGCAAAAAGGCAGAAATTTCTTTTATTTTGGTACAAAATTGCAGAAATTTTCTTTATTTTGGGGCAAAAATGAAGAAATTCCCCATATTTTGGGGCAAAAAGGCAGAGATTTGCCTTATTATGAGGTAAAATGCTGAAATTCCCCTTATTTTGGGGCAAAAATACAGAAATTCCCTTCATTTTGTGGCAAAAAGGCAGAAATTTCCCTTATTTTGGGGCAAAATTGCAGAAATTTCACTTATTTCAGGGCAAAATTCAAAAATTCCTTTTATTTTGGGGCTAAAAGTCAGAAATTCCGTTTATTTTTGGGTAAAAAGGCAGAAATTTCACTTATTTTGAGGTAAGAAGGCAGAAATTCCTCTTATTTTGGGGCAAAAATGAAGAAATTTCCCTTTTTTGTGGCAAAAGGTATATATTCCCCTTATTTTCGGGCAAAAAAGCAGAAATTCCCCCTATTTTGGAGCAGAATTGCAGAAAATCCCCTAATTGTGGGGCAAAAAGGCAGAAATTCCCTATATGTTGGGGCAAAAAGACAGAAATTCTCCTTATTTTGGGGCAAAACTCAGAAATTCCACTTATTTTGGGGCAAAATTGCAGAAATTTCCCTTATTTTGGGGCAAAATTGCAGAAATTTTACTTATTTTGGGGCACAATTGCAGAAATTTCACTTATTTCAGGTAAAAATGGCAGAAATTTTTCTTATTTTGGGGCAAAAAGGCAGAAATTCCTAATATTTTGTGGCAAAAATGCAGAAATTCCCCTTATTTTGAGGTAAAAAGGCTGAAATTCCCCTTATTTGGGGGCAAAAAGGCAGAAATTTCCCTTATTTTGGGGCAAAATTGCAAACATTTCACTAATTTCAGGGTAATAAGTCAGAAATTTTCCTTATTTTGGGGCAAAAAACACAGAAATTCCCTTTGTTTTGGAAGGAAAATACAGAAATTCCACTTCTTTAGAGGCAAAAAGGCAGAAATTCCCCTTATTTTGAAGCAAAAATGAAGAAATTCCCCTAATTGTTGGGCAAAAAGGCAGAAATTCCCTATATGTTGGGGCAAAAAGACAGAAATTCTCCTTATTTTGGGACAAAACTCAGAAATTCCACTTATTTTGGGGCAAAATTGCAGGAATTTACCTTATTTTGAGGCAAAATTGCAGAAATTTCCCTTATTTGGGGCAAAATTGCAGAAATTTCACTTATTTTCAGGTAAAAAGGCTGAAATATCCTTTATTTTGGGGCAAAAAGGAAGAAATTCCCCTTATTTTGGGGCAAAATTGCAGAAATTTTCCTTATTTTGGGGCAAAAAGGCTGAAATTCTTATTTTGAGGTAAAATGCTGAAATTCCCCATATTTTGGGGCAAAAGGCAAAACTTCTTTTTATTTTGGGGCAAAGAGGCACAAATTTCTCTTATTTTCGGGCAAAATTGCAGAAATTTCATTTATTTCAGGGCAAAAAGTCAGAAATTCCTTTTATTTTGGGGCAAAGAGCAGAAATTTCTTTTATTATGGTACAAAATTGAAGAAATTTTTCTTATTTTGAAACAAAAAGGCAGAAAATTCCCCTTATTTTGAGGCAAAAGGCAGAAATTATTCTCAATTTGAGGTAAAATGCAGAAATTCCCTTTATTTTGGGGCTAAAAAACAGAAATTCCCTGTATTTTGAAGCAAAATTGCAGAAATTCTCATAATTTTCGGGCAAAAAGGCAGAAATTCTCCTTATTATGGGGCAAAAAGACAGAAAATCTCCTTTTTCGGGAGCAAACAGTCACAAATTCCCCTAATTTTGGGGCAAAATTGCTGAAATTTCCTTTACATTGGGGCAAAATTGTAGAAATTTCCCTTATTTTGGGGCAAAATTGCAGAAATTTCACGTATTTCAGGGAAAATAGGCAGAAATTTTTTTGGGGGGGCAAAAAGGCAGAAATTTTTTTTATTTTGGTACAAAATTGCAGAAATTTTTCTTATTTTGGGGCAAAAAGTCAGAAATTCCCTATATTTTGGGGCAAAAAGGCAGAAATTCCCCTTATTTTGAGGTAAAAAGGCTGAAATTCCCCTTATTTTGGGGCAAAAAGACAGAAATTTTGTTTATTTTGGGGAAAAGGCAGAAATTGCACTTATTTTGAGTCAAAAAGGTGGAAATTCCCCTTATTTTGGGGCAAAAATGAAGAAATTTGCTTTTTTATGTCAAAAAGGTATACATTCCCTTTATTTTCGGGCAAAAAGGCAGAAATTCTTTGTATTTTGGAGCAAAATTGCAGAAATTCCCCTAATTTTTGCGCAAAAAGGCAGAAATTTTCCTTATTTTGGGGTAAAACTGCAGAAATTTCACTTATTTTGCGGCAAAATGTCAGAAATTCCTTTTATTTTTGGCAAAAAATGCAGAAAATCCCCTTATTTTAGGGCAAAATTGCAGAAATTTCCCTTATTTGGGGGCAAAAACAGAAATTCCCCTTATTTTGGGGCAAAATTGCAGAAATTTCCCTTATTATGGGAAAAAATTGCAGAAATTTCCTTTATTTTAGGGCAAAATTGCAGAAATTTCACTTATTTCAGAGAAAAAAAAGCAAAAATTTTTCTTGTTTTGGGGCAAAAAGGCAGAAATTCCCATTATTTTGGGGCAAAAAGGCAGAAATTCACCTTATTTTGGGGTAAAATTGCAGAAATTTCACATATTTCGGGGCAAAACGGCAGAAATTCCCCTTATTTTGGGGCAAAAAGGCAGAAATTTCCCTTATTTTGGGATAAAATTGCAGAAATTTTTTCTTATTTGGGGGCAAAAAGGCAGAAAATCCACTTAATTTCGGGTAAAAAGGCAGAAATTTCTCGTATTTTGGAGCAAAATTGCAGAAACTCCCCTAATTTTGGGGCAAAAAGGCAGAAATTCCCTTTATTTTGGGGCAAAAATAGAGAAATTCTTTTTATTTTGGGGCAAAAATCAGAAATTTCCTTTATTTTGGGGCAAAATTTTAGAAATTTCTTTTATATTGTTACAGACTTGCAGAAATTTTTCTTATTTTGTGGCAAAAAGGCAGAAATTCCCCATATTTTGGTGCAAAAAGGCTGAAATTCCCCTTATTTTGAGGTAAAATCCTGAAATTCCCCATATTTTGGGGCAAAAAGGCAGAAATTCCCCTCATTTGGGGACAAAAAGGCCCAAATTTCCCTTATTTTCGGGCATAATTGCAGGAATTTCATTTATTTCAGGGCAAAAAGTCAGAAATTCCTTTTATTTTGGGGCAAAAACAGAAATTTCTTTTATTTTGATACAAAATTGTAGAAATTTTCCTTATTTTGGAACAAAAAGGCAAAAATTACCCATATTTTGGGGAAAAAGGCAGAAATTCCCCTTATTTTGAGGTAAAAAGGCTGAAATTCCCGTTATTTTGGGGCAAAAAGGCAGAAATTCCCTTTACTTTGTGGCAAAAAGGCAGAAATTCCCGTTAATTGGGGCAGAAAAGCAGAAATTTTCCTTATTTAAGGGCAATAGGGCAGAAATTCCCCTTATTTTGTGGCAAAAAGGCAGAAATTCCCCTTATTTGAAGGTAAAATGCTGAAATTCCCCTTATTTTCGGCAAAAAGGCAGAAATTCCTATTATTTTGGGGCAAAATTGCAGAAATTTCAATTATTTCTGGGCAAAAAGTCAGATATTTGCCTTATTTTGGGGCAAAAAGCAGAAATTCCCTTAATTTTGGGGCCAAAAACAGAAATTCCCCTTATTTTGGGGTAAAATTGCAGAAATTTCAAATATTTCAGGGCAAAAAGGCAGAAATTCCACTTTATTTCGGACAATAACGCAGAAATTCCCCGTATTTTAAAGCTAAATTTCAGAAATTCCCCTTATATTGGTGCAAAAATGGAGAAATTCCCTTTATTTTTGTGCAATAAGGCAGATTTCCCCGTATTTTGAAGCAAAATTGCACATATTTCCCTAATTTTGAAGGAAAATGCAGAAATTCACATTATTTTGGAACAAAAAGACAGAAATTCTCCTTATTTCAGGGCAAAAAGTCAGAAATTCCCCTTAATTTGGGGTAAAATTGCAGAAATTTTCTTTATTTTGGGGCAAAATTGCAGAAATTTCTCTTATTTTGGGGCAAAATTGCAGAAATTTCACTTATTTCAGGGAAAAAGTGCAGAAATTTCACTTATTTCAGGGAAAAAGTGCAGAAATTTCTCTTATTTTGGGGCAAAAAGGCAGAAATTTCTTTTATTTTGGTACAAAATTGCAGAAATTTTCTTTATTTTGGGGCAAAATTGCAGAAATTTCCCTTATTTTGGGGCAAAATTGCAGAAATTTCACTTATTTCAGGGAAAAAGTGCAGAAATTTCTCTTATTTTGGGGCAAAAAGGCAGAAATTTCTTTTATTTTGGTACAAAATTGCAGAAATTTTCTTTATTTTGGGGCAAAAATGAAGAAATTCCCCATATTTTGGGGCAAAAAGGCAGAGATTTGCCTTATTATGAGGTAAAATGCTGAAATTCCCCTTATTTTGGGGCAAAAATACAGAAATTCCCTTCATTTTGTGGCAAAAAGGCAGAAATTTCCCTTATTTTGGGGCAAAATTGCAGAAATTTCACTTATTTCAGGGCAAAATTCAAAAATTCCTTTTATTTTGGGGCTAAAAGTCAGAAATTCCGTTTATTTTTGGGTAAAAAGGCAGAAATTTCACTTATTTTGAGGTAAGAAGGCAGAAATTCCTCTTATTTTGGGGCAAAAATGAAGAAATTTCCCTTTTTTGTGGCAAAAGGTATATATTCCCCTTATTTTCGGGCAAAAAAGCAGAAATTCCCCCTATTTTGGAGCAGAATTGCAGAAAATCCCCTAATTGTGGGGCAAAAAGGCAGAAATTCCCTATATGTTGGGGCAAAAAGACAGAAATTCTCCTTATTTTGGGGCAAAACTCAGAAATTCCACTTATTTTGGGGCAAAATTGCAGAAATTTCCCTTATTTTGGGGCAAAATTGCAGAAATTTTACTTATTTTGGGGCAAAATTGCAGAAATTTTACTTATTTCAGGTAAAAATGGCAGAAATTTTTCTTATTTTGGGGCAAAAAGGCAGAAATTTCTAATATTTTGTGGCAAAAATGCAGAAATTCCCATTATTTTGAAATAAAAAGGCTGAAATTCCCCTTATTTGGGGGCAAAAAGGCAGAAATTTCCCTTATTTTGGGGCAAAATTGCAAACATTTCACTAATTTCAGGGTAATAAGTCAGAAATTTTCCTTATTTTGGGGCAAAAAACACAGAAATTCCCTTTGTTTTGGAAGGAAAATACAGAAATTCCACTTCTTTAGAGGCAAAAAGGCAGAAATTCCCCTTATTTTGAGGTAAAAAGGCTGAAATTCCCCTTATTTTGGGGCAAAAAGACAGAAATTTCGTTTATTTTGGGGAAAAGGCAGAAATTGCACTTATTTTGAGTCAAAAAGGTGATAATTCCCCTTATTTTGGGGCAAAAATGAAGAAATTTGCTTTTTTATGTCAAAAAGGTGTACATTCCCTTTATTTTCGGGCAAAAAGGCAGAAATTCTTTGTATTTTGGACCGAAATTGCAGAAATTCCCCTAATTTTTGCGCAAAAAGGCAGAAATTTTCCTTATTTTGGGGTAAAACTGCAGAAATTTCACTTATTTTGCGGCAAAATGTCAGAAATTCCTTTTATTTTTGGCAAAAAATGCAGAAAATCCCCTTATTTTAGGGCAAAATTGCAGAAATTTCCCTTATTTGGGGGCAAAAACAGAAATTCCCCTTATTTTGGGGCAAAATTGCAGAAATTTCCCTTATTATGGGAAAAAATTGCAGAAATTTCCTTTATTTTAGGGCAAAATTGCAGAAATTTCACTTATTTCAGAGAAAAAAAAGCAAAAATTTTTCTTGTTTTGGGGCAAAAAGGCAGAAATTCCCATTATTTTGGGGCAAAAAGGCAGAAATTCACCTTATTTTGGGGTAAAATTGCAGAAATTTCACATATTTCGGGGCAAAACGGCAGAAATTCCCCTTATTTTGGGGCAAAAAGGCAGAAATTTCCCTTATTTTGGGATAAAATTGCAGAAATTTTTTCTTATTTGGGGGCAAAAAGGCAGAAAATCCACTTAATTTCGGGTAAAAAGGCAGAAATTTCTCGTATTTTGGAGCAAAATTGCAGAAACTCCCCTAATTTTGGGGCAAAAAGGCAGAAATTCCCTTTATTTTGGGGCAAAAATAGAGAAATTCTTTTTATTTTGGGGCAAAAATCAGAAATTTCCTTTATTTTGGGGCAAAATTTTAGAAATTTCTTTTATATTGTTACAGACTTGCAGAAATTTTTCTTATTTTGTGGCAAAAAGGCAGAAATTCCCCATATTTTGGTGCAAAAAGGCTGAAATTCCCCTTATTTTGAGGTAAAATCCTGAAATTCCCCATATTTTGGGGCAAAAAGGTAGAAATTCCCCTCATTTGGGGGCAAAAAGGCCCAAATTTCCCTTATTTTCGGGCATAATTGCAGGAATTTCATTTATTTCAGGGCAAAAAGTCAGAAATTCCTTTTATTTTGGGGCAAAAACAGAAATTTCTTTTATTTTGATACAAAATTGTAGAAATTTTCCTTATTTTGGAACAAAAAGGCAAAAATTACCCATATTTTGGGCAAAAAGGCAGAAATTCCCTTTACTTTGTGGCAAAAAGGCAGAAATTCCCGTTAATTGGGGCAG